>NC_136384.1:47569075-48924075 GCF_965140285.1 Lepidochelys kempii
GTATTAGTTATATTCAGCTAGCTAACATGTACTAACATCACATCTTTAAATCCTAATCTCAGGAAAGTCTCCGACATCTTGTCCTGTTGGTTGCAAAATGGAGTCGGAGAGTCTCTGACCTCCAAGATCTGTTTAGAACCTTCTCACACACTTTTGAACCTCACTCTTGAGAACACACTGTATAACTCAAATACCATTCTGATGAGCTTTGGGGAAGACGTTAATTCAAGGTAATATCTGATACTGAATCTGTGAGGTTTCAGTAAACATCTTGAGGACGCAAGTAAACACTCTTTGGATGTTCACCTCCCCAATCCCAGCACTATTATCTCCTTATGGTTGTATTTACCCTCATGTACGAATCATTGGGATGCCCACAAGTCATCCAAGCATGAGAGAAGCTCGGCACAAGTTGAGTGAGAGAGTTCTCCACTTTACAATTCTGAATTCTAGTACAGAACTACAGAATTAAAAATCATAGTAACAGATGTCAATGAAAATAACTGATCATGTTGGTTATAGCATGTCACCCACATCAAATAACTCAGAATATTTTAAAACAAAAAAGAAGAAAGAAGCCCTTCCGTAAGCAATTGAATGGTATTTTATCTTAGATTTTTGATCACAGCAGATGCTGCAAAGAAATCTAATAAGATGCTCACAGAAAAATCTTTCAACAGACCACACTTCATCTCAGCAGGTAACAGTAAGAATTAAACAGTAAGAATCTGCAAATTATGCTTCCATCACATAGTTCTTGGCATCTGAGAAACATTTTTGCAAAAGTCAGGTCACATTTCAACATCTTGCAAAGCAAGCTAATAGTTTGCAACTGTGGATGTGGGAACAGAATACATGTGGACAAATATAAATAAATAATAAGACACCCGCTCAGAGAGAGAGAGAGAGAGAAAGATGCTGTGACTTAGTCAACCCTACTTCATTTACACTTATATAAAAAACTCTTCACCTTATTCTTTAAATATAAAGTGTTCTCTGTGATTACAGATTGAAAGAAAACATTAACCATAACTTTGTGTTCCTTGGAAAAAACATCAGAAATTCTACTGTTACGTCAGCTGAAGTGTAATTAACCTTTAAACAACACCAGGATCCATTTTGAATAGCATTAACCTTTCAACACAGTGAAAACAACAACAACTGGGCAATAGAGCAAAGAGAAGCTAAACTTATTATGCTTGGAAAATTGGTTTTGGATGCAGGCTTATAGTGCAATTTGAACCTCTGAATCCTCAGAGATGCATAATATCTTTTCACAGCATTTTGGGGCTGTTTGTTTTATTTCCATAAATTACTGTCAGTTGAGACATTTTTGGTGACTTTTTCAGTCTCTATGGAACTCAGCTGGCTATCTGTCATGAAAAGAAAAAGTAAATACATTTCTCTCTGGTGATCCGCTGTCATCAAAAGCCTTGAAGACATGGCCATAGTGCAGACCCATTTTCCCCACACATTGTTGCCTCGTTCAAAAGATTAAAAAATAGAAAATTAAAAAGCAAGGAAATGTTTTATCATTTCTCACACTTTCAAGTGTGCTTTTATATATATATATATATATATATATATATAAATAAATAAAAGTTAGTTACTGTAGTGGAAAGTAACACACAATGAGCTACATTACAAATTCTAATGTGGTGGGGAATACCCTTCTGGAACTTCACCAGATCTTTTTCTTCTTCAATCTCTACTGTTATTCTGAGCACAGAGACTATGATTTGCCCTTAGTCCCTGTGAGGGTCCCCTTATGCATAGAAAGCTCCTTGAGCTCTCTTCTGCTGCTCATCCTCACAAGGGAAGGAGTTAATCTAGCCCTTAATGTTTTTGATGCGCTGCTGCAATCCAGCCAGTAAAAAGGGACACAACTAAAACTGTATTCTTAGTTTTATGCTGATACTGGTGATAACAGCAATGATGCTTCAGATCATCAAGGAAGAAAAAAAAATTATCTCCAGGAGAAAAAAAAGAGGAAAATATTATTAGGCAGTTGTAAAAAAGTTCAGAGGCAAGTTAGGAAAAATCCTAGCAGTCAGACACCAGCCTTGGACAAACAAAAACCAAAGCTGGTCAAGCAAAATAGAACTGTTTAGTGCTTATTGTAAGAGCTGCTGACCTAGGATGACCAGATGTCCCAATTTTATAGGGACAGTCCCGATTTTTGGGTCTTTTTCTTATATAGGCTCCTACTACCCCCACGCCCTGTCCCGATTTTTCACACTTGCTGTCTGGTTACCCTATGCTGACCAAACTCTTGTGAATTCACTGAGCAGCACATCCTACCAGAAGCTAAATATGACAACTGGTCTGACACCTGTTTCAGGGTACACACGAGAAGTGTTGCTATTATTCTATGCCATTTACAAAGAAACTGAGGTGACAGGCCAACGTTCATGTTTTTATTTCAAATCAGATGTACCAGTCAGTTCATATGCCTCGGATTTTCAAGTGCCAGTGTGATTACTACTATAGCTTGTCATTTCATTGAGAGATTTTGGTAGTGCTCATCATTGATGTATCTGTGCAGCTCACAGATATTAATGAGTTTATCCTCACAGCACCCACGTGAGGCAGGGAAATATCCCCATTTTACCAATAAGGAAACAGAGCACACAGTGATGAAGTGACTTGTGCAAGGTCATACAAGTAGTCTGTGGCAAAGCAAGGAACAGAACCCAGATCTCATAAGTCTCACTCTTGTTCCTTAACCACAAGACCAGTCTCCAAAGCGTATTTAATTTAAAAAAATATATACACACACTCTCCTGTTGGCTATAGAAAAATTGGGCCAGTCCTATTTTCATGTAGACAATCAACTATGAGATCTGCCTTGTCCATGGATAAGTCGTTGGCAATGGCTTCCTAGAAGGTTTGGATATCTCATTTGATTAAGCAGGTAAACTTCTGGATGCTTATCCAAGCCTCTTAGGGGTGCAGAACTGCAAAAACAGGCTCTCCTCCTACGGGTGAATGGTTCAGGTCAATTCTTTTATCTAAACTAGTAAACTCAGCAATTGTATATACATATATTACAATTTGAGGTTTGTTTTTTTAAAAAAAACCAAACTTTCCAATTCTAGCAATATAAGAGTATGGAATGACTAACACTGAAAACTTTTACTATTATAGAATAGCTGGAACTATAAGAATTTTTTTTAAAAAAACATTTTACAAAATATTTTTTCTTAAAAAAAGACTAACTTGAAAGTAAGGCTGGTATGGAAAGATTTCCAGACTATCCCAAAAGAAGGTATCAAGGTTATTTCCTTCCTACCACTATGACCCTTCTCTAGTTTCTCCTTTTCTTCCACATCAATGCTAAGCTACTGATAACACTTACTCCCACCTGTGATACATCCCCTACCATTCTCTTCCTTCCACCCTAACTTGTCTCTTCACCACTCACTTTTGCTTCTTTTACTCACTTCCAACAACTTTATGCTCTCTTTCACTCTGCCCCTGCGACTTGGAAATGCCTGAAATTTGCTATTCTCCTCCTTTAAAAAATCCCAATGTCCTGAAAACATACGTGTTCATGAAGCATTCAAGATAGAAGATCACTCCAAACTGTGTGTGTGTTGTCCCACAATTTGCTTTGTATTATATGGAATTATTCCTCTAACCTCTTTGGGGCAAAGACTCATTTTATTTGGCACATTTACACTTTGTGCAGTGAAGGGTACATAAACAGCACTATATAACTGAATAACAAATACATTTTCACAATATATCTTATACCCTAAAATATTAGGACTAATTCATCCCTAGAGTAAAATGGACACAATCCATCTGCATCTACATTAATATACATACAAAAACTACATTAAAAACATTAAGTTTGCAAAATCAAGCATTCAAAAATTAGAAAAATGCCAGAATTTAGATTGTCCATGTAGCCTTAAACCATCCCCTTGTGTATATGCATTATGATACAGGTCTTTAATTACATGATCACATTCTTTTTTTTCCACAGGAGCCCTGCTTCAGTCAGTGCATAGGATGAACCTGCTCTTGGGAAGAATCACAGCTGTGGAGTGAAGGAGGATGTTTCTAGGATTCAGTCTTATTTGTCTAAAAATCGGAAGGTGTATAGTGAAAGAGGCAGGGCACCACATGAAGAGATATGATGCATTTGTGGTAAGATAGATGAATACCACACAGGAGAACTTAATTCTATCCCTGCCTCTACCATGGACGACTTGTGTGATACTCAGCAACCCTCTTAACCAACATTTTGGCAGATAGCCACTAGTTGTGTGTTCCTCATTTTTTTGCTGTCCAAATTGATACACATGGGGCCTGATTTAAGTGATGAGCATACATTTCAATTAAGTTATTAATAGTGGTAGATGGTCAGTTCCTCTGGCAGTAAGAGAGCATGGTATGGGGGAAATGAGCACAGTGTTGGGAGTCAGGAGATATTGAGTGTTAATCTTAGCTCTGCCTGATCCACTGGATGGCCTCCTCAGTTAAAAAAAAAAAACCCTCCAAAAACCTCCTCTCTCACTGGGCAGATGTGGACATAAGTTCGTTAGCATTCGCTTAGACACTACCCTGATGGACACTCATGAGAAATTAATAATTCTGTATTACTTGCTTTGGATGGTGTGCAGTAAATAAGGAAGTGGCCACACATTGAGTGATGAGGATAAGAGAAATATTGAAGAACTACCTATATATTGAATGAGATGGCAGGGAGATCCTGTAGAAAAAATAGTGTGTAATTAAAGACTATCATAATTCATAGGCACAAGGGGGCCATATTAAGGTCAGATGGGCAACTTAATTCTTGCATTTTCTAACATTCCGGTGCTTGACTTTGCAATCTATGCAACACTCTTTTAATATAGAGGTTTTTTTAAGTAATTTATAGGGCTTTTAAGGAAAAAGGTAAACACTAATTCTATGATGTACATGAGTAAGATTTGAATTCTAGGCCTTCAGCACTGCAACTTAGCTTGCACTACAGACCTTAGCTTGTAGCAAGAGAAAGGTTTACCCTAGCGGGGACAAATACACTCCTAGCACCAGGTACTGGATCCAGCATTTGGTGAGGGGGGAGCTCAGACAGGCTCCCTCTTTTCCTTGCTGAAGGAAATAGTGGGCTCCTGCCCCATATAGTGCCCCTTGGTGGGGCTAAGGGGAGCACGACCTGGCTCTCTCCTCTTCCACTCCACACTACAGTTCCTCTGAGAGAAGCAGGGTGTCTGTTGGCAGGATTTTCAGTGCAGTGGCTGTGGCTGTGGAGGTGGCAGTGGCAACAAGGGGCCCATTTCTTTAGAATGTTCATGTTCAATGATTAGTTTGGCAAGCTGCCAACGTTTTTGCTGACAAAGCAAGCAAGCCTAGAAATGGCAATTGTCAACAGTTTATAACTCAGCTAAACCTGAATGGAATTTCCTGGAACAAAGAGAAGGCCCTTCTCTAGCCCAAAGGCTTTCTCCCTGCCAAATTACAAAGAACTGCTGCAAACACTGGAGGTCTGAGAGCTTCTCAAAAAAGGTCATAAGAATCTTTTATAACAGAAAGTGTAAGGCACCGTAAACATAAATGGTTGCCACCAGCTCCTCCAATAATAAATTATAATCAATGAATCACCGTATGTGTAACTAAACCAATGGTTTCCTCCTTCATGAGTCATCTCTTTCTATTCTCCCCCTTACAATGAAAAGCATGAGATCTCACATAGACTGATTACATGATATTCTGTGTGACTACTTGGGCTTTATACATTATCTTGAGGTGATATCATGGCCCCTCCTCCTCTCTGCCCCTCACTATGGTGGTCTAAGTCCACCAGTTTGACTTTAGCAAAATCACAATAAGACTGCCCATAAGACAGGCTAGTACACTTTCTCCCTTTGAGTGATCTGATAAACTGGGGCTAAAATGCTCTGTTTGAATCTACAAGGAAGGTAATTCCATTGTGATTTTGCTTAAGTAGTCAGGAAGCATTCAGTGGGAAACAGATTGACACCTTTTTATCCTTAGTGTCAGTAGAAAACATTGTATTTTTCTTGTCTTTCTGAACTCCCAGGAGAAGGCTTTGCCTGAAGGGAAAATATTTTTAGTACATCAGCTTGAGTGTTTCTGCTGCTGCACTGAGTGCAATTCCAAGAAACATAAGTTGCTGCCTACCAGGCAACAGAAAGAAAAGCATTAAAAATATTTCCACAGAAATTAATCTCTAACAAATATGTTGGGTTTCTTAGATCTTCTTCCTAAATAGTTTTCAGAGTAGCAACTGTCTTAGTCTGTATTCGCAAAAAGAAAAGGAGTACTTCAGACCGTTTGTCCAGATCATTTTGAATTTTAATCCTATCCTCCAAAGCACTTGCAGCCCCTCCCAGCTTGGTTTTGTCCACAAACTTTATAAGTGTCCTCTCTATGCCATTATCTAAATCATTGATGAAGATATTGAACTGAACCAGAACAAGTACGCCTTTTCTTTTTCCTAAATAGTGGCATCAACTTGTGTGATCTCCAAGAGAGAGAAAAGGCAACACTGGCTTGTCAATTAGCACCTTATGCTCATAGCAAAAAAAATATACAAATCACTGGAGGGAAGACCAGTTTGTACAGTAGACCAGAGAGGTTTTCATTGTCAGGGAGCTTTCAAAGTCCTAACAGGGTAAAGAAAAACCAGCCTAGTTTTGAGCTTGGCATATAATGTAGTTAAATGAAAGAAATAAAAAAGGATACCTTAAGAAAGGACCAAAGCTGTGTTTTAGGCCTTGATCCTGCAACTTGTACCATGAAGACAGACTTATGTAGCAATGATCCATGAAGTCAACAGGGTTCCATGTAGGCGCAGGAGTCTGCATGAGCAGATCAAATTGCAGGATAGGGAACCAAACAAGGAAGGCCTTTCCCTCAAGCTTTGTGCTTTGGGTGTCAATTTATTAACAAGAGAAAATCATTCTCTAACAGATGAAAATTGGCAATATTATTTAAACTAAAACGTATTGAGACACCAGTTTGAGAGAGCTGATCCACAGTTTCATCATGTTACTGAAAAGGCGTCCAACCAGATAGCAATCCACAGCTTAGTTGAAATGATTTGATATAGAGGGAGCCAGCTCTGGTGAAAATGAAACAAAATATAAAAACAAAACACGGAAGCCTTTCTATACGGTAATGGTTAAGTTCTTTGCATGGTCTCTAACTATCTGGTGTCTGACTAGAAAGCGATGGAGAGATGGAATACATGTATTGAACCAACGGGGCATTTTTCAATGATAGAACAGCCTGTGGGAGGGGAGGCGGGTGTCTTTAAAATCATCATTTTTTAGTAATCTAGATTCTTGTAGAAAAAAACAGCTGCATGTGCAGTGATTTTTCTATATAACTTTAAGCCCTGGTGCCATAAATTTAGAACCCTAACAACATTAACAATCCCATTATGTTATGAAATAATAGTAAAACAATGTTAAGGTCTTCTAAAAAGACCCAGTTAGGATGTGATTAGGATCTGAATTTATAACAGCGAAATAATGGAAACGCATGTCTGTGAAGGCCCAGTTATGATGCCATTAAAATGCTTCTGCCACAGACTCATAATGTGGAGGAATACGACATATCATTGGGGATATAGTTATTCCAACTATGCATGCTGTGTATATAATGGATATAAATATTATGTTCACCACTTGTGCTGTAGTATTGCAATCTACAGCACTTGTATTTTGCTAGGGGGCAGGTAATACCATTATGTTTTTGTGGGCCCCATTGCTAAGATGACCCAAGGTGTCACAGTACAGTCGGTACATATTAGGGGAAGATAAGACTGCAATGGCAGACTTAATTCTGATTTTCCTTGCTTTTGTGTGTTAATCTTTTAAAGAGGTTGTCAAGGTTCCTTCCCCACTCTGAACTCTAGGGTACAGATGTGGGGACCTGCATGAAAGACCCCCTAAGCTTATTCTTACCAGCTTAGGTTAAAAACTTCCCCAAGGTACAAACTTTGCCTTGTCCTTGAATGGTATACTGCCACCACCAAGCGTTTTAAACAAAGAACAGGGAAAGAGCCCACTTGGAGATGTCTTCCCCCAAAATATCCCCCCAAGCCCTACACCCCCTTTCCTGGGGAAGGCTTGATAATAATCCTCACCAGTTGGTACAGGTGAACACAGACCCAAACCTTTGGATCTTAAGAACAATGAAAATCAATCAGGTTCTTAAAAGAAGAATTTTAATTAAAGAAAAGGTAAAAGAATCACCTTTGTAAAATCAAGGTGGTAAATACCTTACAGGGTAATCAGATTCAAAACATAGAGAATCCCTCTAGGCAAAACCTTAAGTGACAAAAAGGCACAAAAACAGGAATATACATTCCCTCCAGCACAGCTTATTTGACCAGCCATTAAACAAAAGAAAATCTAACGCATTTTCTAGCTAGATTACTTACTAATCTAACAGGAGTTGGAAGGCTTGCATTTCTGATCTGTTCCCAGCAAAAGTATCACACAGACAGAACCCTTTGTTCCTCCCCCGGCTCCAGATTTGAAAGTATCTTGTCCCCTCATTGGTCATTTTGGTCAGGTCCCAGCAAGGTTCTCTCAGCTTCTCAACCCTTTACAGGTGAAAGGGTTTTGCCTCTGGCCAGGAGGGATTTTATAGCACTGTATACAAAGAGGTGGTTGCCCTTCCCTTTATATTTATGATAGAGGTATTACGAAATAAATAATTCTATAACATAGAATCTAATATTGTTCTACAAAAAGATATAGGAACATTTATTATAATTTCCATATTTGAGGCATGAGACTATTATATGATACTCAGATAGCTAAGTGTGTTCTCTTTTCTTAACTTTACAAGTGAGGTTTCTATTTACATAATTTCTAAGGAATAAATTCAGACAGTTCTGTAGTGAATCTTAGTTAAGATTTGCCAGAAATCATTTTAATGTCACTGTAACAGCGTAGCCAACCTTGACAACAGAAGGAGCCACACCTGGCAGAGTTCAGGATGATTGCCCTATGAAGGGCAGCAGAAGAAGGCAGTGCTCAGGGATTAGAGACTGCCAAGAGTGAGCAGGTTCTAGCAAAGAGTCCCGACAGTTAGGACTCAAACTTCAGCCAGGTAGGGCCTGAAAGTGGCCTGCCAAAGCAGGAAAGGCCCCAAGCAGGAAGTCCTGGAAGGAGAAAGAGAAGCTTTTGTTTGTGTGAACTTTTGGCTGGACTTGAAAACTTTATTTTGAATGTTTGTTCATTTAATAGTGCACAACTCAAGAAGGGATGGGAATGAACAAAAAAGAGTCTATGTTTCTTGAACAATCCAGGAGGGGAAACTGAGGCAGGCTGCCTCTAGCACAATCCTAGGCCATGCAGGGTCACACAAGAGGTGGCCAGTCCACTACAACTGGCATAGTTTGGCAGGATTTGACAGAGTCGTCTACCATTAAGGAGGGAAGTGGAAACAGTGCAGCAATTGGAAGAAGCTGTTCATCTGCTGTCTGAACAGCAGCAATGGACATAGGTAGTTCTTCTGCAGGAACAGTGGCAGCAACAGAAGGCACAGTGGGCCATGCAGTGGAAGGTACAGACGGTGGGGTCTGGAGCCCAGCAGTGCTGGCAGGGAGACCACTGCCTCCTACATGAGAGGAATATGTGTGTGTGTGTGTGTGTGTGTGTGTGTGTGTGTGTGTGTGTGTGTGTGTGTGTGTGTGTGTGTGTGTGTGTGTGTGTGTGTGTGAGTGATGTGGAAGAACAGGGCACAGAAGATTTGAGTGCCACAGGAGGCAGTATGAATACTATGGGGGGGACGTATAAGAAAAAAATAGAAGCATGTGAGGGCAAGGTCCCAGAGTAAGGGGCCAGCCAAACATTTTAGAGCAGAGAAACAGGACACAGTAAAAGGGTATGCCCCTTGAATAATGAGGTCAGTGGGAAGGGAAAATCCCCAAAGACCAAGAGGGAGACAAAGAGATGGGCAGTCAAGAGGGGGGTACAGTCTGTATATTTCAGAAATACATCAGACCCAGGTACCTATGGTGAGGGAAACAAGTGTGTGGGGGGTGGTCACAGCAATCCCTCCTGTGATTGAGCGGAGGGAAGAAATAAAGCCAGAACTGGCTGCTGGGCAACATGATCAAAATGTGGGAGCCCCTAGAGAATGGCAGGGTTTTATTAGCGTTTGGGAGAAGGGGGCAAAGACTGAAGCTGTAATAAAAATGGACCTTCCCGTCATGGCAGCACCTCCTGCCAAGATGTGAAATCGAGCCCCGGGAGGAGAAGATATAGGCAGCCTGACCTCTCTGGTGGAAAAGTATCAGAGGGAATTAGCTGCTATGTTAGAAGCCAGGTAGCTTGCCCTGTTATAGGAGTTCAGCCATCTCTCTCGGTCATCAATTAGATGTCTTCATTAATTTTAATGAAAGACTAACCTTTGCACCACACAAATAACTAATGTCTTTTGTCTTGAGCAACAAAGTATATGAGCCTTCAACTAATATAAAAGCAAAGACGGTCTCAAAGGATGCTTATTTGTGCAAATTCTGCCCTCAATTATATCCATGCATCCCTAAAGAAGCCAGTGAGGATGCACGGGTGTAAATGAGAACAGAATCTGATTCACTGTATTAAAAGCTAGCGAGTAAACTATTGGCATCAATGTTGAGAATTCCATCTGAAATAGGCTTAATACTTTAGTAAGACAGCTTCTATCATAACTTAAATTTTGTAGGACAGTCTAATTTTTACATTCTGAACATTTAGGAAATTCAGATAGTTCCAAAACAATCAAAAACAAAGGGATAAGAATTAAAACAACAGCAAAACTGAGCTAATGTAAAAATGAGAGAAAGTTCTAACAAAACCATGTGTTATAAAGATGAAAAAAAACCAAACAATTTTAATGCGGTAGGGTCACAATCTACTCATTTACACCAGGGTAAATCCAGAATAATTCACTCATCAGATAATATTTTTAATATAGTTCTTCTGGATGTCTATTGCTGTAACTGAAAGCAACGTTTCAAACAGTAGGTCAAAGCGCATGACAGAACTTCTAGTGTGCTGAGAGGAAAGGACCACATGGCCAGTTACTGTGTGACAAGCTAGT
This sequence comes from Lepidochelys kempii, assembly GCF_965140285.1. NCBI lineage: Eukaryota > Metazoa > Chordata > Testudines > Cheloniidae > Lepidochelys > Lepidochelys kempii. Next base: position 47,580,158 of record NC_136384.1, read on the forward strand.
GAACTGTGGACTTACACCCCAGCTTGCCATGCACAAAATCCTGAAGACAAGCCCTTAGACTACAACAGTATTTGTGTACCTACTTTTGTTGACTGACTGTGAAAAACAAAACAAAAATTTTTTTAAAAAATTACTGTTTTCACTAAACGCATTTCAGCCATCTAATACATTTAGAGACTTGCAAAGTCACATTTAATAGAGAAAAATATTTATTTTTCTTAACAAGCATTAGTGTTGGCAAAATAATAAATAGACAGACTACAAATGTAATTTGTCATACAGTAGAATCATATAGATTTGACTCACCTAGCCATCCTGATCCAGAATTGGGTATGCACATGTCTGTCTCAGCACTGGGCAACACAAATCCAACCACAAAAACCTCTACCCCATCAGCCATTAGTGCCATTCCAAGAACAAAGAACAGGGCCCACTGAAAACGGCCATGTCCGCACTCTTGTATAATCAGCTCATACTGCTGCGCTAGCTCCTCTTCATCAGCTTTCCTCTCTGTTTCCAGTTCATGACGGTCCTTATACTCATCATGGATGGGTTGCTCTCGGGCCACTATGCCATCCTTGCCTTGCCCTATGTTTGGGATTCCTTGATATTCCCCCTCATAAATCTCATCATCTTCATCATGCCCTTCAGTTGCTTCACTTGACCCTTCATCATCATTGGCTTCTCCATCATAATTTCCTCCTTGTGTATAGTAGTCGTCATCATCTTCCTCGTCCTTGAATTGTTTGTAGGATCTCTGTGTATACCCATCCTGAGCTTTGTCTATCGTTTTATTCACCTTCTTTACAGTTTGTCTCTTCACCTCCTTGGCAATGTCCTTAGCCCCTTTCACTAATGAAGTCCTGTCTTTGTATGTGTCTTCCATCTTGTATTAATGTACGATGGTCCTACTGCAAATGGATTTATTGATTCTGTCTGAAATATCTATTCTGCGCTAGACATCAATAGTGGAGATGCGAGAACATGTTCAGCTTCAACAAGATATCTGCAAAATATAAAAAGAGAATATCCTTATTTATATTTTGTTCCCTCTTAGATGCTCCTTCACATGGTACAGCACCATATTAATAATTGTTTGGGAGCTACAGCACTGAAGCTGCATTTCCACAACTATAGCAAAGGATTCCAAAAAGATAGTGTACATACATTTTCTTTGAATGTTATTAAGAAAACGCTCTTAAGAAAATCCCTGTTTCCCTACACATTTGCACTATGGAATTTATTGTCTGCTGGTGTCTCCCCCACCACTAATTTTCTGTGTGAAAGAAAAAAATCTCTATCCTAGTGCTTTAAAATAAATATTGCTTGTTTCCAATTTATGAAAAAAATGTAAGGGATGAATATAACACCACAATGTCATTTTTAATAAGTTAATTTATGCTTGTGAAAAGTGAACAGATGAACAGCTATGGAAACAAGACTATTTACAAATATCAACTGTGCAAGCTTCCCCATATTAGCTCATCAATGTGCTTCAACTCTGACCTGGAGGAGCCACATCTAGTGATGAAAGGGTAGTCCAGTCTTCATAAAGATTCAAAGACTGATCCAAAGTACATTGAAATCAATGGAAAGACTTCCACTAACTTCAATAGACATTAAATCATGCCCTCAATCTTTAGTGCCAGTTTTAAACTGTAATGATGTTGACACCTGAACTAAGGAAATGGACTGAGAACATTAGCCAATTGCACACAGGCCATAAAACATTCTGTGGTTAATGCCTTTAGTCACCTTGGGTGCTATTTTCAAAAGCAGCTAAGTGATTTAGTACCACAAGTCCCATGGAAAGTCAATTCACGATTCTGAAAATCCCACTGTACAAGCCTAGTCTGAATTTGAACAGTTAGCTGCAGGTGAAAAGCTCTTTATTCTATTACCCATCCCCCCTAGCTTTTAGCTCAAGCATTTTTAAATTATTAAGTTGATTTTAAAGCGTGCCTCCCTCCAGTTAAAATTAGCATACCCTATAAACAGGAAGGGGCTAAAGAAAGTTATTTTGAAGTTTTGGTTTAAGAAATATATAATGACTGAAAAAGTACTCAAACTGATATAAATTAAAAACGGAACCTGTCAGATTAAAAGCCAATGTTTGGTTTTTTTTTAAAAAATCAAATTCCTTTCCCTATCTCTAATACATTCAATTATTTTTTCCCATTTTAATACTTTTCCACCATTTTTGCGGTTTGCATAAACAAGTATTCATGCAGTGCTTCGGGCACAAACAGTGCATAGGAATGTTTAAAACCAAGATAACTATTGTTTTTGTTGAAAACAATTTGATTCATTAAACCATTTACATTAATAATAGGTTTAACCCCGCCCCCCCAATGTTTTACTAATTGGCCTTTCAAAAATAAAGAGTATTTTACATTTAAGGTGGAATTTTCAAAAGTGTTCACCATCGGCTTAACTCTGCTCCTCCCACTTAAGTCAATGACAGTTCTGCAACTGAGTTCCATGGGAGTAGATCTGAACCAATGCTGATTACTTTTTAAAATCCACCCTGAAAGTAACGTGTTGTACTAAATATTTATCCTTAAAAGTGTAGTTCAGACATCCACTTTTAGATTGGCAATGTTCTGTGGTATAGGCAGAATTATAAAATACATTATGAAAGATAGGACACAAAGTAATTTTAATAACAGAAAAAACTGAAGTCATATAATGTGCATCTAACCTTAAAAAATCAATGTGTTTTGATGAAACTAAAAAATGTTAGGACTTTCTTCATAAATATTACCAAAAGTTACCACAGTTCTTTATTTTTCTTTTTATTCCCTCAGTCTGCATTGATTTTACACATTGTGAATGTTCCTCAAATCAATCAAAGGTAAGAGCGCCCTTCAAATGTTCTCTGCAAACCAAAGCAGTCACCAGCAGAAAAATTGAGCACTTAAAAAAAAACGAGAATTTAATATTTATGATGGAAAACTGTAGCCTAATTTTAGACTCATGATGTTCCCCCTAAGTAGGTCTATTGGGCCAAGGCCACTGCTGTCATTAAAGTTCTTTAGCTTTGAAAGTCTCCCTCAAAAGACATTATTGGTAGGGTGACCATATTTCCCCTATACTGCATATGGGACACCTGCTATAATTACTCGTATTCAAGCGAGTTCAACGGCAGTCAATCAAAACTACAGAGTACAAACATTCACATTAACATCAGGTTGACTGAGCCCGTTAAAAAGAAATACTGCGTTGTTGGATTCTTTTTATTTACCTTCTTATCTTTAAGGCTTTAGGGTTCACAGGGGGATGGGTGACACACACACACACCGGGAGAGATAACACACACTCCCATACTCCTCTCTTACACAGGGGAGGTGACCAATGGACCTGACCCTCCCTGCCCATCACTGTTCCCCCTCCATGCCTGGCTGGGCCCCCGGGACAGACGCAGGGCAGCGGTGGGTGGGTGAAAGGGGCTGCTGTGAAGCCTGCAGATTCGGTGCGTGAACAGGCTGGAAATTGCTTCCCCCCACCCGCCACTCCTGAGCTTAGCTGAGGAGAGGAGAGGCTCTCCCATGCCAGCGCTGTGCTGGGCTTTCACACATACAGGGCTCGGCTCCTCCAGGCCAGTGCCCCAGGCCAGAGGTCCTTGGGCTTTCCTAGGGTGCCCAGAGGCAGTGGGGAAGGAAGGAGCCTACCAGCCAGGCTGTTGGTGAGCTGAGCGCGCCCGCCAGGAGCTAGTTCTCCACGCAGCACGCACCCTGCCATAGGGGATATGGACGAACAGTGGGGTGGGGGGGAGGGGCCAAGGGGCAAAGCAAGAAGAGGACAGCAAGATGGGAAGCACATAAAAGGCAGATGGGTAGGCAGCAGAGGCGACACGTAACCGGCCACTGCCTGGCACCTCCCCACTCACCAGCCACTGCAGCATGCAGCCAGTGCCAGCTGGAAATGGAACGGGGCCCTGCTGGCCTAGAGCTGGTAGGCAGAGGAACTGTGTTGACAGACCAGTAGGGGAGCAGCCAGCTCCTCGTGCTGCATCTTTGCGCTGCCACCAACCTTGCATACCCATCCCCATTGTGAGCCACTGCACCCCCCCCGGCTCCCGCAACTCACCGCTGGTAGACAGGTGGCTGGAGAGTGGGGGGATCCGGCCAGCACTACTGATGGAGGGGAGGGGGACAGAAAATACCAATCTGCCCGTTTTTAAGAAAAAGGCGGGACACTTGCAGGAGGCTTAAATACAGGACTCTCCCTTTAAAAGCGGGACATCTGGTCACCTACCTCACATTAATTACTGTGGTGGATGATGTTCACACTACCTTCCTTCTGTCAGTCCCCTCACCAGGAGCGCTTCCAGTGACTGAAGAGAGAGGGCTCTCAGCTCCATGCAGCTCCCCACCAGGGGCCTAGCAGCCCCCCGGGGCTTCTGGCCTCCATGCTTCCAGCCACAAGCTGGGGGGTGGGAGGCAGCTACCCAGGGCTTCTCGCCTTCCTGCTCCCAGCTGGGAGCATGTGTGTGTGCGCGCGCGTATGTGGGCGGGCAGGCAGTGTCATGGAGCTTCTTGCCTCCATGCTCCCCACCAGGAACAGGGGGAAAGCCACTCAGGGTTTCTCTCCTCCGGCAGGGGCAGCAGGGCTCCCATGCTCAGCAGGGAGCCAGGGTGGCAACCCAAGCCAAGACCCTGCGTGGCAGCCTGGCTGAGAGCAGAGACCAGGCAGCAGCCAGAGAGCCAGCTTTCTTGTCAATTTCACGGCTCCAGCAGAGCCGTGAAATTGACAAGAATGACAGCCAACAGCCAATGTAAGGAACACAGTGTCTACACAAACCCTGTGTTGCCCTAACTACACTAACCTAAGTTCTATGCCTCTCATGGAGGTGTTTTTATTATGTCAACATAGCAATGGAATTACATCAGCAGGAGGAGCATTTCAGTGTGTACAGCTCCACTGTTTTGTCAACAAGGTTTTAGAGAGAAAAGCTACTGTTTTCTTGCAAGTTGTCTCAGATGTGAAAAAATTACTAAGGGGAAATAGAAAAATATTATGTACTATGACATCATATCGAAATATAATGTTTTTCAAAATTTTATTCAAGTCCTTTAACATTTTGTATGTGACACAATTCACATGAGACAAAGGCCTATATCCAGAAACCCACGTGTTACTTTAAGCACATGAGTAGTCCCTCTATACTTAAAGTTACACATGTGCTTGTGTGTATTGCTGGAATAGGGTCTTTCTTAGCACAAAGCTTGATTACTGATCTGCATGCTAGGTAGCTCCACAAGGGGGATGTGAGGAAACCCCTGAGGCAGCAGGAGTCCCTAGGACCATTACATGCTGCCTCCTCCTAAGGATGGAGAAAAGAGGAGTCCGTGGAACAGTGGATTCCCAGCCCACCTTTATTTATTTGTGCCTATGGGGGCCCTGCAGAGCTCACATCCACTGGAATGCTACCCTCCCCTTCACAGAGGAACTGTGCTGGTATTCCTGTTAAAGGAGACACTGTAGTCGCAGGGGTGGTATTTGCTTCATAGGGCAGGTAAATCCAAATAAAGGATAAATACATGAATTTAAGGAAGAGGTGGTACCAATGTTTCTAAGTCACCACGCCTCGTGTCCAAAAGTGGGATCTCAACAGTATTCTACCTAGTTGGAAATCAAAGAGAGACATTTTATGTGTAAGCCTAATTTATATTGTTTGCCTTGTACAGTAATGATTGCTGAGAAAATTATGGCTTTTCCTTTCAGAGAAACCACTGGAAGTCAGGAACAGAAAAGGATTTCAAATGAATAGCGAAATCACATTGAAGGGTATTTAAAAAGCCTTCCGTCAGGGTTTTATAACATCAGATTGAAACTCAGAATACACATCCCAAAGAGAATTCATTTTCTTCATGTAAAAATGGAGGAAAAAAATAATCAGTATTTCTGGAGCTATGCATTTTTTTTTTAAATGAATATCCAATAATTCAAAAGGTTTGGGTAGGTGGATATTCTACAACGCAGACTACTTTTGCCTTTTTAAACAATAAAGCAGCTACTACGCGGAGTTTTCCAAATGAAATACTGCACACACATGCCACAGTTCACTTATTTTTGATTATTTGGTATCATTGCATATAATTGGATCTGTATACGCAACACCAATACACATCATAATTATGTCTTCATAAAAATCACATACTCTGTTGCTCTCCTCACAATTACATGCCATATCAAGATAACAGCAGATTAAATTACAGTAGTTATATTAAAAATAATAACCCAACATTCCTTGTTTTTTAAAAAAAGGAAATAACCATAATGAAAATCATATTGTGGCAGCATGGTATGCAATAGCACTCTAGAGAGAGGGAAGCTGGGGTAATATGTTGGCTTACTAGGTTTTGAGACATGCTTGTTATGAATAAATTCATCTATATTACATAGCTGCAAGATGGGGGAATATCTGAGTGTTTGATTATTCCTTCTGAAACCCTATACACTGTTATATCCAAAACTCAGTTGTATAAAACAACAACTTAGGGCCCAATCCTCATTTACATTAAGTCTCCCTTTATACTGCTTTGGTAGTGTAAAAGGGCCCTACAATGAATGTAAAAGGTAATTCCCACCTACTTTATGATCCATTTACACTGCCAGAACAATACAAAAGGGCCTTAGTGTAAATGAGAATCAGGCCCTAGGAATGCTTTTCCTGCTTAAGGACACTCATATCCACCTGGCAAGAGACAGGGAACCTAGTTCTCTGCTCACACACTGTTTACACAGTGTAACTCCACTGACTTCAACCAATTTACTTCTCAGTTACACTGGTGTACTGAAGAGGAGAATCAGGATCAGTAATTTTTATCTGGAAACTGCACTTTGTGTAAACAAACACAAAAATAAATAAGTAACCCAGCAACATTACTGCCACACTGTAACTTAGAAATAAAGCATACAAGAGACAGGAAATGCCAAAGTGAACCAATGTTCTAGAAAAAGAATCTAGAAACCTTATCTGGGCCTGTGTCGTTTATTGATAAACATTTAACAATATGAAGAGTACTATATTGAAGTTGAACACTATATTTAACAAGGGAAGCAGAAATAGAAAATGCTACATGTGCAACTCTGTGGAGTCACTAGACTGATCACCCTTCACACTTATTGTCTAAAATATAGCCAGTTGTTTGACTATACTTATGTCTCAGGATTAAAAGTGTTCAAGAGACCAAACCACCAAGCTTAGCCAATTTATTGTCTAAAGGCAAAGCAATACAACACAGAAAGGAAAGTGTTACTGCATTACCAATCCATCTGGGAAGCAGCTTTTTCACAGCATTCAGTTCCCCTTCTGTGCTCCAAACTAGCCCTATCTATCATTTGTTTGTTTATGAGCTAAAAATCACTCTGTAGGTCACCTCAGATTCATATTCACCAATCAGATTTCTACCTTGTTTTTCTTGTGTCCGGGGGTACCTTATCTTTTGTTGTTGACACTACATCCCAAATCTTAGGGGCTTAGGTGACTCCCTACCTGTACCAAGACATAGAACAAATACATCTTGCCTTTAACAGGTTTTGTATTAGCCATTGCCAAAGCTGACTTCAGCTTTGCAAAGTATTGTGGGGTACTTAGGCCATGTCTACACTTACTGGGAATTGATGCTGCTGCGATCGATGAAGTGGGGGTTGATTTAGCAGGTCTAGTGAAGACCCACTAAATCGACCATAGAGCACTCTCCGGTCAACTCCAGTACTCCACTGGAATGAGAGGAGTAAAGTAAATTGACGGGAAAGTGTCTCCCAACAATGCAGCGCGGTGCAGACACCGCAGTAAATCGACCTAAGCTATGTTAAATCGACCAAGTCCCTCTTGGTGGCTGTTCTCTGCTTGCTTTACCTGTAAAGGGTTAAAAAGACTCCCTGGCTAGGTAAAAGAAAGGGAGTGAGCACCTGACCAAAAGAGCCAATGGGAGGGCTAGAACTTTTTAAAATTGGGGGGAAAAAACACCTTCTCTTTGTCTGGTGTGGTTGTTCTCCAGGAAAGAGGGGAACGGAGTGCAGTTATGCTGTAAAAATCTTTAAAACCAGGTATGAAAAAGCAACACATCATACCTCAACCCTAATTATCTGAAACCCCAACTATGTGAGTAATTAGGGAATGTCTAGGAAGACGTGATTAGGGTTATTTATTTTATTTCTTATTGGATTGTGGACTCCTCTGTGCTAACCCCAAGTGCTTTTGTTTTGCTTGTAACCTTTAAGCTGAACCTCGAGAGCTATCTTGATGCTTAATTTTTGTAACTGTTTCTTTTAAGATCTAGCAAAAAGCCTAAGTTCCAAATGTATTTCCTTTCTTTTTGGGTTTAATAAAATTTACCTTTTCTAAGAACAGGATTGGATTTTTGTGTCCCTAAGAGGTTTGTGCATATGTTGTTTAATTAGCTGTTAATAACAGCTGATTTCCTTTGTTTTTTTTTCTCAGCTCAGGGGGTGAAAGGGCTTGAGGGTACCCCACAGGAAGGAATTCCCAAGTGTTCCTTCCTGGGTTCTCAAAAAGGGGCATTTTTTTTTAACTTGGGTGGTGGCAGCATCTGTTGTAGGAGCAGTAGTGATCTGTGTGCTCTGTATGACTATGCTCTGTATAACCTGTATGCTCAAAAGGTCTGTTACAATTTCCCCTCCCCCTTTTGTCTCCTCTCCCTCTTTGAATACCTGTGAAGTGGCTTATCCCCACCCCCTCCCTCCTGGAATGCTTGTGGGATGAATGTGCTGGTTGAACAGCTGGAAGATCAGAAGAGCTCCCAGGTAGACAAGGTATCTGGGACTTTAATTGGGCAGCGATCACACACCCAATGCATGGACACTGCCCGAGGTGGAGTGTGACCAACCAGACGCGGCTAAGTCATCTCTAGTCGAGGCCATGAGGAGCAGGTCCTTAAAAGGGGAAGGGGTCACATGCTCAGGAGTGCCCTCACAAGCTTGTACCTCCTGTGAAGGCCCTTCGCCCGGACTGCCTGACCAGTGGTTCGCTGCATTGCATTCCATCTTGCCTCAGGAAGACTTACCTTCATCACACTGTCCATCCCTGCGCTGTGGGACACTTACCTTGAAGGATCCTGACATCTCCAGTGCCGTGCTTGTCCTGGAGCGTAAGTATGCAAGTGTAAGTGTGACACCCCCACACACACCCTTCTTTTGAGCTTAGCTATCAGTATAATAAACATGCTGCTTTCTGCCAAACTCTGGTGGGTCATTAGTCCTCCCTAAGCTTACTACCTGGCCCAATTTCGGGTAACAGCATCTACCCACCCAAGGTCAGAGAGAAACTGTGATTTTGGAAGTTTAATACCAGCCAGGAGTGGCCAGTATTAATTTTTAAAATCCTTGCGGGCCCTCACCTTCTGCACTCAAAGTGCCAGAATGGAGAATCAGCCTGGACACATGCATTTTTCCTTTTCTCTGAAATCAAGACCATTTCTTATCTAGGAAACAATAACTGACAATAGAAATGACATGTTCACAATTAAATACCCCATACACCTTTTTGTAAAGTAGACAGAGGATAAAATATACAAAAGAAGTTACATTTACTGTTAAGAGTTATTTAAATCTCTGTTACAAGTCACGATGGAGCCCAATCTCCATCATTTCCAAATTTGCCCCCATTGTAATTAAGTATTGAAGGTTTCATCCCAAATGATCCATTTAATTGCCTTTGTAGGTTTTACCATCAGTGTTATTACAATCTAGTTTTGATGAAGAAAGAGTTAAGTCTTTTCTTTTTTACATGCGTGTGTGCACATGCAAGAAACAGTTCAAGAATATTTGCTGCTCATTAACTGAGGTGACTTAGACCTGGGTGACTGACCTTAGACTGATACTACAGCAAGTTTCAGGCAGGCCTTTTAAAAGCTTCCCCTATATAGTTTTGCCAATCCACCTCAATCCTGAGCTAGGCCACCCTTTCTACTCCTGTTGAATGCCTTGAGTGAGCATTTACTCACATCTTGAGTAAAGAATACTAAAATGCATCAAATGGTGCAGTGGTTTTGTGATGCGGACAAATATCCTGCAAGGAATATTGTAAGCCTAAACTGGATGCAAAAACCATGTGAAAAAAATATTGAACTAGTTTACTGGACCAGCCAGTTTGTCCCATTGTAAAAGAAAGGGTTACATGAATGTAACCAGAGTTGGCATTATTTTTCTAAAGTATTTTTCTTTAACTAAAATATTTTTGACCAACTCATTTTCCCCCATATTTTTCAAATGGTTATTGATAAACAAAAAGCCTGTTTCCTTCTGGAACAAGAGCTCCAATCTCAGACTTTCCTCTCTTTAAAATTCATTCTGTGTCCATCAGAGGTATCCAGATCCAATGTGTACTGTCATTTTCAGCTGTCAGCATCAAAGTGAAAACAAATGTACTGCATTTAAATAGAGAACAGAGAGGAACTGGCACAAAGCAATAGGACAAGCTCTGTTCTGATCGCTTGAACTCTGTCAGTCAATTAAAAAAAATCCTGTCGGTGCTGTTTTATTTTTGTATATTTTCTAGCACATGCCATCTTTTTACTATCTGCCATGATTCTGTTCCTTGTCTCCTGCAAAGATGGAGGGAAACAGCCTCCTGTGAGACCCATACCTTGGCACAGGCAGGTCACCTGGCAGGAGTTGATGTGAAGTGTTCAGTGGGGGGGAGAGGAAGAAGAAAGTGAAGGAACTCCCTTAAGAAAGGAGGGGATATGGTCCAAAAATAAGAAAGAACAAGCTTGGATTCGATAACAGGAAAAAAAAAAAAAAAAGAACAATCTTAAGTGTTGTAATAACTAGACATTGAAATTGAGTTTAAGAGCAGTGGGCAAGGCACCCTGTCCTAAAGTATCAAAAAGTCATTAAACAAGACGTTGGAAATTAGAGAGAGTAAGTCCTGCAAAATACAGCAGAATCAGACTGGAAGACTTGAGTGGTCTTTCCTTACTTTCAAAACATATATGATGCTTAAGTACTATGGAGATGGGGGCCATATATGTACCAGAACAGACAGATGCCACAGCACATGTCAGATCAGAGAGCGGAGATCAGTGAGCTTATGATAATGTCAGAGAGGGCCTTGCACAGCAGGGTTGTGCAAAACCTTGGAATTAAGAGTAAAGGCTTTCTATATATCAGAAGAAATACAGGTGTTTAGCTCCTGCTGGAAAAATACACTCTGTGGAGGAGAGAGAGCGCACGAGCGAGCGCGCTCACACATACAATATCCCTTTTCCGGCGGTATACATCATCTTTGTGATTAGAGAATGACAACCCCAAGACTGTTCTCAGTCCTAAACTAATATAGTCTGCCAGCTCTCACATGCTCTTTGCTGCTGGTATATGTCCTTATCTTCTTGGGTAATCGGCTACTTGCTGCCATTAAACCTTGATAAGAGAGCAGGAGTTTTGACACAATGTTATGTATAAACGCTGGCAGCGGCTAGAGAACATCTAGTTGCCTAAAAAAATAGTTTTAACTCCCTGGTATTTTTAACCCCCTGCTTTCCAGGCTCTGAGTGAGGCTGTGCCACCCATCTAGGGCATTTATCTCTTTTTTTTTTTTTAAATTGTAACACTTTTTACTTTTCATTGTTTGCGACATGCTATAAACAGGTTGAAAATAAAAACCCTTCCCAGTTCACTCTCTCCATTTTCAAACATTTCATTTTGCACTTTTAGTGCTGCAGCAGCAAAACTAGCTGCCTTTAGTTATATCGCTGTGTACCATAAGCTTGACATAAGAGATGATGCTAGCTCTGACAATCCAGCATTACTCCACACGAACTCTTTCTTCCTTGAATGAAACCAGTTCTTGTTGCCTTTGCTGGGCAACAAAACAACAGAGCCTTTACTAGGCTCTCAGTAGTGCTACAGATCTCTATGGCTTAAAGCCTGCTTCCTCATTGGTATTCATCCAGTATCCCCACACAAATAGCCTTTCACAAATCAATATATCAGTAAAAAGAACACTACTAACATCGGTCAAAGCCCCTCTAGGGAGAGGCTGTCTCACTGGCAGGACGGAAGGAGGTGGCCCCATTCAGTTCCAAGTCCCTGCTTTAGTTGGGGATTGGTCCTGCTTTGAGCAGGGGGTTGGACTAGATGACCTCCTGAGGTCCCTTCCAACCCTGAGATTCTATGATTAAGTCTACCCCATTGGAGAGAAGAAGTCACACGGTGCGTCACAGGAAGAAAGGAGCAGTGTGTGCATAAGAGAGATGAAATAAATGCTTCAGTAGAAACAGGTAATGAGTAAAAGCAGCTCCTGTGCTTTGAAGGGGAAGAAGCCATCAGTACAAGGAAGGAGCATCAGAGCTTGGTGACATAAGCCAGTTCCTGTGTAGCTCGTTATTTAACTGTGCTAGAACGCAGTTAGTGGAGCTTGGCAGGCAGCGCACACTGTATTTTACTCTGATCATGTTCAAAAGAGATTGGCTTTTTGTTTTATCTCATTGAACTGTTGACCTAGAAAATGGAGATGTAAACTGTGGAGACTATTCCCACTGACTTAAAATCAACATTTAGGTAGGTAACATTTAAAGTCGGTGCATGTTAACTGAACTCCTTTAAAGAGATGCTGCTTGCCTGACTTATTTGGAGGCAGCTGAAATTAGATTTTTGAGGGGGTAACAAGACGTATTGCTAGATTTATCTTCCTGAATGAGAGCAGAGGCTATGTCCTCCTCTTCCAGTTAGTATCACGCTATATCCTGTCATGAGGCAGCAAGATTCATGTCTGGCTATGTTTGCTGCCTCCAGACACACAACTCACTTCTACCACCTCCGCCTTCAGAAGAGAATTTTCTTCACTATGAATCTGCAACAGCCATATAAGAAGGAGTCACATGCATTTAACTCCGCACAGTCCAGCCAGAGGCAAACAGCATATCAGCAGGGAGAAAGTGTCATTTACAACTGATTATTCAGATGGGATTAAAGAATGAACAGGTTCCTATGCAGCTGCGTATGCTTAGGGTTGAGCTCATTGAGGAATGAAAGTATTGAAGGTTTTGAGTATTGAGAAAATTAGATGAAATATTCTGTCAGAGGTAGAGAAGAAAATACCTGATTTCAAACAGCCGCAGAGCAGAAATACTATTAGTCTGACCCTAAGATGGCACTCTAGTATGGTGTTATTCACAAACTGCCCATGGCTGGAACTATTATCATCCACATTTTACAACACAGAAACCGAGGCTCAAACATTGATGCCGCTATTTTGGATTTGGATGCCTTAAGAGACTGATTTTCAGAAATGCTGAGCACCCCCAGCTCCAATTGAAGTCACCAGGGAGCTGTGGATGCCCAACATCTCTGAAAATCAGATTATTTAAGTGCTTCAATACATGTGTAAGTGTCTAATTATAAGCATCCAACTTTGAAAAATTTGGCTTAAGTGATTTGCCTGGGAGAGTTTTCTGGTCTATTGGACTGGGCATGTACTGAGAGTTAGGAGACCTAAATTCTAATTCTGATCTGACATTGATCTACAGAAGTCACTCTCTGTGCCTCAGTTCTCCCATTGTAAATTAGGGGCAATGATATTTACCTCCAACAGTCACCATTAGAAAACACTGTTTTCTCAGACAGCACTGGCCGTGAATATTTTCTTTTTAATGGAGACCACTCTATCATAAAAGGCACAATATTAGCATAAAAGTGAAAAGCATTAAGGCCAGTCAGAGACCGAGAACTTGGAAATCCTGTACTCTGAGCACTGGACTTAACCCTTTAAAACCAGGGGTTCTCAACCTATTTCTTTCTGAACCCCCTCACCCCCATGCTATAAAAACTCCACGGCCCACTTGTGACACAACAACTGTTTTTCTGCATATAAAAGCAAGGGCCAGCGTTAGGGAATAGCAAGCAGGGCAATCCCCTGGGCCCCAATGCCACGATGGGTCCTGCAAAGCTAAATTGCTTAGGCTTTGGCTTCAGCCCCAGGTGGCAAGGCTTAGAGCCCTGGGCTTCAGCCCACACGATGGGGGTTAGGCCTTCTGCCTAAGGGGGAGAGATAGCTCAGGGGTTTGAGCATTGGCCTGCTAAACCCAGGGTTGTGAGTTCAATCCTTGAAGGGGCCATTTAGGGATCTGGGGCAAAAATTGGGGATTGGTCCTGCTTTGAGCAGGGAGTTGGACTAGATGACCCTCTGAGGTCCCTTCCAACCCTGATATTCTATGAACTCTAATGCTGGCCCTGTATAGTGGACCCCCCAAAACCTGCTCGCAGCCCCCCACAGTGGGCCCCGCACCCTTGTTTGAGAACCACTGCTTTAAACCATGCTGCCTCAGGGGTATCCTTTCACTCCTTCAAACAACCAGTTAATGAAACATTTATTGCACAACCTGCTTCAGTTTTACAAATGCAAAAAAATCAGCACATTTTATTAAAGAAAAACATCCAGTGCTACTCAGTGCACAGATAAAAGAACAGATCAGTCCATTCCATATCTCTCTTCACAATATTATGAGTGGCGGAAAAGATAAGAAATCAACTTTAGCTAGATTTTTGTTTTGTTTTCTTAACGGTTTCAGACAAAAGAAAATGATCAAAATATGGGAAATCTTAATGAGGTCATTGTGTGAGTAATTACCTTTTATGAAAGAAAAATGGAAGCATAACAGGAGAAGTGTTAATATGACAGTGTATAAATACTACTCTTTCACAGGATAACTAGGTCCCAAGTAACAGGCTTCAGAGTTCATGGGCATGTACTGAGATAATGGGAGGGGGAATGAGGGGAAGCTTCAGTGGAATTGAGGGGAGAGGTAGCAGGAGGGGGAGACAGAGAGGGCAAATAACGGACTAGAGCTCTGACCAGGAAGATTGGCCATTTCCACATCTAAGTAATGGAAAATAGTCTTTTACCCCAGATCAAGTTTGTATAAAGATGAATATGCCAAAAAAACAAACAAACAAACAAACAAAAAAAGCCAGATTGGTACAGAAGTTAAATCCAGAGGTATTACTCACATCCCTACCACATACCTTTGATTCAGAGCATATTAATGATTCTGTTCTCCAATAGCAGAGACTTCAAAAGTTCAGGGTCTCCTCTGATTTTGATACACAAATAGTCCCCTTTCGTAAACTTAATCATTGCTTTAGCTTTTCTAAAAACCACAACAAGACGGTGATTAGCTTTTGTCTCACAGTATTTAGAGTGTATAGACAACAAATACTTTGTGCTTATTAACACCTATTGTCCATTCCAAAACACATTATGCAAATTAATTAATCCTCATTTACCCCTGT
Source organism: Lepidochelys kempii (assembly GCF_965140285.1). Lineage (NCBI taxonomy): Eukaryota > Metazoa > Chordata > Testudines > Cheloniidae > Lepidochelys > Lepidochelys kempii. The sequence continues at coordinate 47,595,419 of NC_136384.1, forward strand.
GAGGTAGTTAAGTATTTTCCCACTTTGAAGATGGGGTAAGAGACATTGTCACTTGTCCAAGGTCACACAAAGTTCAGGAAAGATGAGGCTAAAATGCATTTCACCTGACAGCACTCCTGTCCAATTTGGAGATCATTCTCACCCTACATGTAGCTCTGTACATTTGCTACCTGTAGGAGAAAACAAAACAAAAACACAGCACACCAGTCTGCCAGATTACCCACTAATAAATAGAGTCAAATGCTATCAATATCACACATTCATGGTTCATTAGAAATCATGTGACAATAAAAAGAAAAGGAGTACTTATGGCACCTTAGAGACTAACCAATTTATTAGAGCATAATCTTTTGTGAGCTACAGCTCACTTCATCGGATGCATTCAGTGGAAAATACAGTGAGGAGATTTTATATACACAGAGAACATGAAACAATGGGTGTTACCATACACACTGTAACATCAGTGATCAGGGAAGGTGAGCTACTACCAGCAGGACAGCAAGGGGGGGGGGCACCTTTTGTAGTGATAATCAAGGTGGGCCATTTCCAGCAGTTGACAAGAACAGTAGGAAGGGAAATAAACAAGGGGAAATAGTTTTACTTTGTGTAAGAACACATCCACTCCCAGTCTCTATTCAAGCCTACGTTAATTGTATCCAGTTTGCAAATTAATTCCAATTCAGCAGTCTCTCACTGGAGTCTGGTTCTGAAGTCTTTTTGTTGAAGAATTGCCACTTTTAGGTCTGTAATCGAGTGACCAAAGAGATTGAAGTGTTCTCCGACTGGTTTTGAATGTTATCATTCTTGACATCTGATTTGTGTCCATTTATTCTTTTACGTAGAGACTGTCCAGTTTGACCAATGTACACGGCAGAGGGGCATTCCTGGCACATCATGGCATATATCACATTGGTAGATGCACAGGTTGAACGAGCCTCTGATAGTGTGGCTGATGCGATTAGGCCCTATGATGGTGTCCCCTGAATAGATATGTGGACACAGTTGGCAACGGGCTTTGTTGCAAGGATAGGTTCCTGGGTTAGTGTTTTTGTTGTGTGGTTGCTGGTATTTGCTTCAGGTTGGGGGGCTGTCTGCAAGCAAGGACTGGCTTGTCTCCCAAGATCTGAGAGAGCGCGATGGGTCGTCCTTCAGGATAGGTTGTAGATCCTTGATGATGCATTGGAGATGTTTTAGCCATTGTTTCATGTTCTCTCTGTATATAAAATCTCCCCACTATATTTTCCACTGTATGCATCAGATGAAGTAAGCTGTAGCTCACGAAAGCTTATGCTCTAATAAATTTGTTAGTCTCTAAGGTGCCACAAGTACTCCTTTTCTTTTTACGGATACAGACTAACACGGCTGCTACTCTGAAATATGTGACAATGAAGGAGTTGATAATACCAGATGTTCTTGCACACAAAAGCTAGGGCGATTGTAAGAGGTCAAGACATGGCGATTCAATGATCAGGGAAGGGAGCTATAAGCAAGCATGATGGTGAGAGTGTTTATATAGCAGTATAGTGAAAATCATTTGATAAGAGGACAGATTAGAAGTGCCTTGACAATATTTATCCTCAATATTTTCCGAACATATATGTGAAAAATGTGTGAAAACTATAAATGGTTAACCTTTTCCCAGAAATGTTGCTTCTGCATGCTTAATGTTAATGCACAGTTTGAAGGCTCTGTATCATTTTATTGGAATGTAAACGAGTCCTTTTTTCCTTAAGAAATAAATACGGTTGGTGACCTACCTTACAACAGCTCACTATTGCATGTAGAACTTTCTTGCCATTTAAAAAAACAAAACAAAACGTAACACGCTGCACAACATTGCCTTAAAGATTGGAGCAGATTGTGCATGTTCACATTATAAATGAGGGAGATAGTTTTGTTTGCTTCTTAAAGAGCAGGTACATCTGAGATGGACAGGAGGGGACTTTAATGAGGAGTTTATTGTATTTTAACACTAACCTAACAAGTTAAATTCTCCTCAAGCATCTGTTTAACAAGTACAAATAAGACAGCTTCATCCCTTTTGTGAACAAATTAAATTGGATTCTTATCCACCCCAGTTTTCTTTTGCTTTCTTAATTGCCAAACATAGGGTGCTTTATAAATGATACAGTTTGAAATTCTATATCAAGTATATGCCAGGTGATATCATTTCCATTTCATCCAGTTTCCTGCAGGGCTTTCCTAGTACTGTATTCTCAGCATGCTACCCAGCAACTACATCAAGATGCACTATTGTTACTGCAACTTGCTGGTTTGTTGTTCAGAAATCAAAAATATTGTAAATCCCACAAAAATACCCCAACTGTGAGAAAAAAAATCCCAACATCCTGGCTACAAAATGCTAATTAAATAGTTCATGAGATGAAACCCACAGTGAAAGACGGTAGATAACAAAACGGGATGTGACTTGTATATTTAGAAATGTACATTCAAAAGGGAATGCATGTTGTCATCTTCAGAGTTCATTCTAAAACCTGTGCGTTGTCTGCATTTTCAGGAAAGTGTCTGCATGTTCTATTGAACTGACATTAGAAAATACTATTTATAAATGTTCAAAAGTAACACATCTACAGCCAAATGTCTACACCAACTATGAGCTCCTAAACCAGCAAGAAAATATGTTGTTACATGGACATTATTAGTATTAACTCATGATGTAATATATCCTAATAAACTTCATACCATCCCTCGTTGGAAATGTCTATGAATGAAACGAATAAAAAGGGAACCGAGAAAGAAGAACGCATGCTGATAAATTATCACAGGACAGGTGATTAATCTGATTGTTTTTACTTAAATCTTTCTACTATCCAGTAATTAATGTCTTTCTTCTTCAAAATGTAATCATTTCTGGAGGCAAATATACAAAAGGCAGATCGAGGGAAGTGATTATTCCCCTGTATTCGGCACTGGTGAGGGAACACCTGGAGTATTCTGTCCAGTTTTGGTCCCCGCACTACAGAAGGGCAGTGGACAAATTGGAGAGAGGCCAGAGGAGGGCAACAAAGATGATTAGGGGGCTGGGTCACATGACTTACAAGAGGCTGAGGGAACTGGGCTTATTTAGTCTGCAGAAGTGTGAGGGGGGATTTGATAACAGCCTTCAACTACCTGAAGCGGGGTTCCAAAGAGGATGGAGTTAGGCTGTTCTTAGTGGTGGCAGATGACAGAACAAGGAGCAATGGTCTCAAGTTGCAGCGGTGGAGGTCTAGGTTGGATATTAGGAAACACTATTTCACTAGGAGGGTGGTGAAGCACTGGAATGGGTTACCTAGGAAGGTGGTGGAATCTCCATCCTTAGAGGTTTTTAAGGCCCGGCTTGAAAAAGCCCTGGCTGGGATGATCTAGTTGGTGTTGGTCCTGCTTTGAACAGGGGATTGGACTAGATGACCTCCTGAGGTCTCTTCCAACCTTAATATTCTATGATTTGAAGGCGGTGGAGGATGTAAAGGAAAATTTTAGAGGTTTTTTCCTCCAAAACTTTGAAACAGAGAGCTGGGTTATTTCTTGCTAAGGTAAGCGTCAATCTGTTCTGCAGTGACTCAAGGGCATGAGTACCAACCAGGATACAAACCCCAAACTGTCTTGGAGTTCTACACTTCACCAACCAATCATCAAGTGTAAACTGAAGCATCTTTCCAGGTCAAAGTCTACTTCCAGCTGAGAGATAGACAACATGGAGTCTGCCTTGAAGGAAGTGTCCTGCTGCTTCATCCCTTGCTGGAGTTATATCTGCTAAAACACAAATTTTTCAGTTCCTGCTCCCTCTGGAGCAACTGAATGACCATTAGACATGCAACTGTCAATCTCCTCCCCCACTGCGATAGCCTGGGGTTTGCCTCTACCCCTTGTTAGCTTGATGGGTCTGTTTACACAATATGTGCACACATTCTCACTGTCTTTCAAAGTATTTTGGAAGTAATGCTCTAGGTGAGGAGACCACATTCCTTTCCTTGGGTGGGGTAATCCTCGGGTGAGGTAAATTGGCTAACACACTTTAAGAATTATAATTTCAGTTGATTTCCACAACTTTGCACCAGTTGCTTGCACATACATTAATAACCAGTGAGTCAAAGAAATGAGGTACTCTGGAAGTGGGTAAGCCAGTTGCAGTTCATTACCAGATATCTGGGTGCCTTTTGCCCACTGTCTTTGGGCTGTTCTTAATATCACAAAAGCACATTTAGCTTTTCAATAAGTCAAAGAAAGCACAGAGGCTAAATGAAGTATAGTAAATAATAAATCAAAGTGGCTGCAGATGCACAGCTTCCATTAAATCACAAACTCAATATTTTAACAGTTTAAATTATACATTCCTAACTGGTTCACTAAATTCCATAAGCCATCATTCTGTAGATTTCTGTCTCCTGTTAGTTTACAACTACACTGCGGCTAGCAGCATGCTTCCCAGCTCGGGTACACAGACACACATTAGCTCAGCTTGAACTAGTATGCTAAGAAGAGCAGTGTAGCCGGGGGTTACACGGGTGGCAGCCTGAACTTGCCTCCTGAGTCTAAGCCCACCTGCACCCCTGGATATGTATTCAGGCAGCTAGCCCAAGCTGTGCTTGTGCTGCCCCCTGCTACACTGCTATTTTTAGCACCCCAGGTAAAGCAGAGCTAGTGCATGTCTGTCTATCCAAGCTGGGACGCATTCTCCCAGCTGCAGTGTGGACATACCCGCAGTGGCTGGACCACATAGGGGGCGACAGAGAGCCACAATGAGTAAGCATGGGCTACATATGCTTAAGGCTAAGATTTTGTCATGGATATTTTTCATAAAAGTCACAGACAGGTCACAGGCAATAAAGGAAAAAAAGAAAAAAAAATCAGAGAAATCATGACCTGTCCTTGACTTTTACGAAAAATATCCATGATAAAACGGGAAGGGACTGGGCAGCTACAGGGTGGTTGAGAGCTCCAGGGTCCCCCTGCCCCACCACAGCAACCAGGGAGCTGCGGGGTAACCCCACTGCCAATGGCGGTTCAGAGCTTGGGGGTCCTCTGCCTCAGGCTACGGGGGTACCTCACAGCTTCTGGCCATTGCAGGAGATGGCAGGACCCTGCAACTCCCAGCCACCGGGGCTGAAGTCACAGATTCCATTACTTCCACGACCTCTGTGACAAAAATCATAGCCTTACATATGGTTAATACTCCAATATCTAGAGTCATGCAGGCTCTAAGGCAGCAGAACTAAGACGGAACCACTTTTCAGTCTAGAGGAACCTCTTAAAATGGTTTATTTTGAAAACAGCCTAGTTGCCAACCTGAAAAATGTCTAAGTCCCTATTGCAATATGGTGGAGTGAGCTGAGACCCACACATTTCATTCCAGAAAACATTCTGCATTTAACACCATTAATTTATTTTTTAAAACAGCAAGACACACTATTTTTTCTCAACCCAGACTTACAGGCTGTAGGGCCTGTTTCAGTATTTCTAGCTGCCCAGATCATCATTATTTCCACTAAACTCTTGGTGGTCTTAATTTATTACCTGCCAGCCTCAAATTCCTGGCACATGAGCTAGCCACTCTACTCAGGATCCTTCCCTCTTACATAGTTTCTCTCTCTCCTCTTTAAAGGAATTTTTGAATAATCAGCTTTCAAAACAGTGACTACTCAGATATATATCCAAAACAATTGACTCATTTCTCCCCCAAACCTGGTACAGTATATGGAGATGTTCTGACAGCAGCCAAAGAAAAATACTAGAAAAAAAGTCAACGTCAGCTTCCAATAGAGACCAGTTTATCACAACTCTTCCCTGCTTCACTAGTGGGAGGCTCCCTCTGCTCACTGGTAGATCTGTTACCTTACAGATAGGTCTTTGAGTCTCCTCTGTGGTAACATACAGGAAACGTATACTGCAATTTCAGCTACTCAACTGCAGATTCAAATAAAATCATAGAATATCAGAGTTGGAAGGGACCTCAGGAGGTCATCTAGTCCAACCCCCTGCTCAAAGCAGGACAAAATATCTGGCTTATGTTGCATATCTGCAGTTCCTTCCTTGCATTCTATTCATCCAGTTATAATACAAGAAGCAGTAACAAACCTGCAAGCCTAAAGTAGCTGTTTACATAAGGACATCAACAAAGAAGAACAAACTTCTCCACTTGATCAAATTCCCACTTAGTCAATGGAAGTACTCTCTCTGAGGACAAGGGGAGAGGGCTCAGATGTCTGAACACCAGTGTGTGGAATGGGTAGCTGCTAACAAGGAAATTTAAAAATGTGCAAAGAACAAAACCAAACCATGCAGTTCTGCTAATATTATTAACTGTGATTGTGGATTTGTCACAATCCATATTTCTGGCATCATGAGTAAAACAATTAAAGCAATAAACAAACAAACAATACCCTTAACGAAAGGAAGGTTTAGGGCTAGTTTGATTTTGAAACTGTTGTATATTGGGGAATCACAGATTTGATTCTCACTGCTGCCAAACAAACAGCATATTACAAGTGCTATCAAAGCAAGTTTTGTGCTGTCGTACACAAGGCAGAAGGAATGAGAGCAGTTACCTTCTGGGGGGAAGTCAAGAAACCCTGAGAGTGGAATTGTATCATGGAATTGGAGCACACTAGGAACAATATGGCTCCTAAGTGACGTTGTCATGACCCATCACTGTCAAGCAGTGGAATTGAAGGTATAAACCTAGAAGCTAGAAGGGGTGGGGACGGGAAAAATACTATGAAAAGGAACTGGCATAAAAGGAAACATGTAAAGGACATGAGGATTCTGCACAGTTATTAAAACTTGAGTCTTAATTGCCCAATAACTAAATAAAAATGTTTCCTATTGCATTTCCTCTTCAATGATCTTGGGGTTCATTAAGCAACAAACCAATGAATGAAAAGGAATAAAAACTTTTAATAAGACAAACTAGAAAGCTTCTGTGGTGAACTGCAGCATGCAGCTACCATGCGTTCTTCACCTCTAAATTATAATCTTGCACAAACAGATCTCTACATCTTCCCTCCTAAAAAAAAAAATCCAGTTAGCTCTTACATACATATATAACACAACAACACATACATTCAATTCTCAACCCACCTTGTACATTTTCATAAACTCAATGTGTCAACTACCTAGAGAGAAAAAGAGGTCAACAGCACACCACTCTGGAGTGAATCTTTTCCACTCACTTTCCTCAAATACCCTTTCTCCAGGTAGATGAGCAAGTCTCTATGAGTCTTTCAGGATATTTAATCTCCCTCTCTCATCTTCTCAGTATCAACCTTTCATTAGAGTCAGAGTTGTTCTCTTGTTCCTTGACAGTTTCTCATTAGTCTGTTGATGATGAATGGTCAGTCAATTGGGAAATGCCAGAGTCCACATTTACTGTCAGTGTTTTGGAACTTCCTACGATTATTCTTAGGGCTTGTCTACACTTACATTTTATAGTACTCTGTGATTTTCACACCCCTGAGCCAGCAAGTCACACACACACCCCGAGCGCAGCAAGTCAGAGTATTTAAAGCACTGGTGTAGACAGGCTCCAAGTGCTGGGAGCCATGCTCAGAGCTAATCCCCCCGTGGAGGTGGATTACCAGGAGTGCTAGGAGAGCTCGCGACCCCACTCGCACTTCAAAGCCCTGCCACGGGAGCGTTCCCACAGGAGCACTTTGAAGTTTCCAGTGTAGCCATGCCCTTAGACCCCTTTGATTATATCAAAACGTGTCACCTTGGTCTGTCTGGACTATATAAGACCTTGGATGCAGCTGTTCTTTAATGACAGAGGTGAGATTCTTCAGGCACACTATCACCTGGGTTAAGAGATGGGAGATCACAGGTTCTTTTGTCAAAATTATATTTCATCTTCCATATGATTTCATTGTCATGAGATTTCAGCAAGTCATCAGTGATTGGTTAATTAGATTTGATCCTTCTTCCCATTAACAGCTGAACTGGAAAAAAAGCCATCCTCCAGAAGTATACTTTAGTAAACCAATAAAGCTATATACAAATTACCCCCACTGGAGAAAGTCTTTTTTCATAAGGTTCTTTACCATCCGTATAGACCTTTTCACAAGTCCATTCAATTGGGGGTAGTTTGGATTTGATGTTTTGTGATAAAAATCCCAATCTATAGCCCATTATCACGAAAGACTTCATCTGAATTCCTTGTCTGGAGAAGATTCTCTTCATGCTGGCTATCACTAGTGCAGTGTGCAAATGTCTGGATACAGAGAATAATAATCTGTGACTATTAAATAATCCTTTGATTTCCAGGTAAATAAATCAGTGCCTATCTTCTCAGAAGGCCTTTTTGGAACTGGATGAAGACTCTGAGGTTCTGCCTGTTTGCATAGCTTGTATTTAAAACATGAAAAGCAGTTTCTACCACATTAGTAGTGTCATGATTGATCCACGGCCAAGACAGCACCTCTTGTGCTCATTGTTTACATTTCTCAATTCCTAAATGACCCTCATGCCTCTTCTGTAGCATTTCTTTCTGCAGGCTACCTGGTATTACAACCTTGCTGCCCTTGAAAATCATCCCATCTATCATAGTAAGTTCATGTCTGCAGTTCCAATAGTCTCTTATATTTGGACAGCAACTGCTTATTTCTTCAGGCCACCCTTTAATTATCACTTCAAGGATCCCCAACAATTCATTTTTCTGTGTTTCCCCTTTTATTTGTTGCCGTTTCCCGTTAGCTACAGGAATTGACTTTACAATTAGATCTACAGAGAGATGCAAGCCTATCTCTAGGGTCTTCTCTGGCTTCATAGTGGGAGACACCACTCTGGAAAGTGCATCTGCAGTGAACCTGAATTTACCAGGCATGTAAATCACAACCAAATTATACTTTTGCAGCTTTATCATCATTCTTTGAATCCTTTAGGTACAGTCATTTAGTGGTTTGCCAAACAACATTACCAGGAGCTTGTGGTCCGTTTCAACATCCAAAATCTGACCATAAACATACTAATTGAATATCTCACAGACAAACAATATTCTTAAAAGCTCCTTCTCAATCTGTGTGTAAATGGTTTCTGCTCAGTTAGTGATTTGGATGCATAGGCCACTGGTTGACAACAATCCACATTTTTCTGTGAAATGACTGCACCTAACCCAGGCTGTGAAGCATCTGCTGAGATTTTAATAGGCTTTCCTGGCCCACAGAACTTCAACACTGGCTCTTGTATCAGTTATTGTTTCAAACATGTTCATGATTCCTCCTGTTCTGTACCCGAATACCATTAAGTTTTATTCTCTAAGAGTTTTCTCAAAGCCGCAGCTTTGGTAGATAGATTAGGTATGAATTTTCCAAGATAATTAACCATTCCCAGGAACTGATGGACATCTTTCTTTGACTGGGGACATGGCATCATTTCAATGGCTGAAACCTTCCCCTTATCAGGTTTTACATCTTCACTGGAAATAATATCCCCAACAAAAGTCAGTTCTGTAACCACAAAAAACACATTTTCCCCTAATAAGTTTGAGTTTTGCAGTTCTAGTTGCATCCAGGACTTCCAAAAGTCTACACTCATGCTCCTCTTCCATTGAGCCTCTGATGATGATCTCATCTTTTGGCGGTACCAACAGTGTTAATATGTTCATAGATCGTAGTATGGTTTTGTGGTACACTACTGGTGCTGAAGCTACACTGAAGGATAAGCATAAGAATCTGTATCTTTCAAATGGCGTATTAAATGTGCATAGTTTTGAGCTTTCTTCAGTTAATTTTAGCTGCCAAAACCCTGAGGATGCATCCAATTTACTGAGATATTGTGCATTTGCAAATCTTCTCTGAGTGGCAGTTTGAAATGTTCTCTTTGTATAGCCTTATTGAGGTATCTTGGATACAAGCACATGCATAGCTGGCATTTTACTTTTCTCCACAATGACTAGGGAGCTCACCCATTCTGGTGGCTCCTCAATTTTTTGTATTAGTTGCATTGCTTCCACTCTTGAGTTTATCATGAGTGCAACGGCCCTTTCTACATGAATGGATAACTGGAGGGACCTGTTTGTTTATCTGGATTGTATTTTCACCCTGCAAGCAACCCAACCCTTGAAACAGACAATGATATTCCCAAATGAGTGCCTCAGAGCCAGGTTCAGTATGATCTTGTAGTGAGAACACCCGTTTTACCAAACTGAGGTTTTCACAGGCAGCCAGGCCTAAAACTGGTGTCACCTCCTTTGGCACTACAATGAATAGGAGCCTGTACATGTTGTTTTTATAGCTGATGCTAGCAATGCACCTCATCTTCACTGGTATATTTGTTCCGGAATAACCAGTTACTTTTATTTTTGTTGGTCCCAGTTTTGGTCTTATTTTCAGTCTCTCAGTCTTGTTCAGACAGAATATTAACCTGAGCTCCTGGGTCCAGTTTCAATGGAATAATTATTTCATTCCTTTTCATAGGCAGTATCCAGTCCCTCTCATCAGGATTATATGAGGTCTATGTAAAACTCCTCAACCATGTTGTCTTCAGCTGAATGCACTTGACTTTTCTACATTTTAGATCTGCGCCATTTTGCAAAATGATTATTTTCCCCACATTTATGACAGAGTTTCCCAAAGGCAAAACAGTGTGGCCATGCTGCGATCCACACCTTCCACATAACCATCTGTACGCAGTCTCCTCCCTAGCAGTGGTTTCACTTTTTGATTTGACCTTTTCTGGCTGTAGCTTTTGTACTTAGTGGATGGATTACCCCTTGTGGTGTATTCCCTTTGGCTTGTGCTGTTGCCCGGCATATCTGAAGAGCTTTTTCGAAAGTTAAATCTCCTTCATGGAGTAGTCTCTCTCAACACATTGTCTTTAATGCCACAAATGATTCTACTTCTGACCAGAGACTCTGTCAACTCACAGGTTTTACAGAGTCTCCTTAATTCTGTGACTTATTGCTCTATGCGGTCATCAGTTTTCTGCCTCTATGTAAAAAAAAACCTCTCTCTCAATGGTTTCATTCTTTTTGGCATGCAATATTCCTCAGATTTAGTCACTATTTTCCTTAGCGTCGTGCTTTCATGTTCTTCAAACTTAAAGCGGTTATAAATATTCAGTGCTTCCTCCCCAACAATACACAAAAAGATTGGTCATTTCTCTATCAGTTTTCTCCTCTGCCCCTATGGCTGCTAAATACGATTCAAATCTCTGTCAGAATCTTTTCTAGTTCACTGCAAGATTGCCTGACAACTGCAGGCGGGATGGTGGTTGCAGCACATCCACTCCTGACTTCCTTCCCTTCTCAAGCTAATAGAGTTACTACTGTGGACACAAAATACATACAAGAGCCTCCGCTCTTCTCTGTTTGCCGCTTCACCTGCTCCCCTTTCCTCTGCTTTCAGTTCCACACACAGGAGTGAACCTCAGAATAAGTGCAATCTCCTTCTCATTCAGCACTTCTGACACCAGGAAATGATCTTGGGGTTCATTAAACAACAAACCAGTGAATGAGAAAGGAATGAAACTTTGAATAAAACAAATTAGAGAGCTTCTGTGGTGAACTGAAGCACACAGCTACACTGCGTTCTCCACCCCTGCTTCCAAAACATCTCAAAATGCCTGTATTCATAATGCTGTCCCTTAGGTGGGAGTGTCTATAAACTATCATCTCACACCAACATATCTACATCCTCCTTCTAAACAAAGTGCTCGATACTACAGCAATGGGGGCCATGTAAGGACCTATGTAGATCGAGGGATAGATTTATTAAGGAATGGCAACACCAACCGTTCCCTTCCAATCCTGAGTTGCAATTTTGTTTGCTAAATCAAACCCTTAGCTAGCAGAGAGTACATTGAATATTTAATTACCTTCCCACATTACCTCCAGGCTTTATTAGATTTATAGACATCATCATACTCACGGTCTAGTGTGGCAAAGTAGGATATGTTCTAGTACTGCATATTAGAAAACAAAGGGAAGAGTTTAAATTCAGGTTTCTGGAAATTACCAAACCTTGCTCAGTTCCCCACGAACAGGCAATTTTGTGAAAGATTCAGACTGTTCCAAACTTTTCACCAACACTTATTGTTGCCTTTGTCAGCCTTAAAGCAACAATATTCTCTCTCCATGAGACTGCAAGGGAAACTGAGGTGTCATTCAAGCAAGCTGCCCTCTGAAATCATTTCCTTTTAATTTATGAGCTCTTTCACTTCTCCCCCTCAATGATTTGATATTAATCTTTCGCACTCTGGCTTTTTACTGATATTGTCCTTGAATAAAATCAATCCTGCTCCTTAGCAGTCCCTTGAATCCAAAAAGGCTGCACAGTCATAGCATATTCACGTTCATCACAATGAATGTTTTGGAAAACAATTAGCTTTTTGAGCAACTAAAGACATCGTGATTATCAGTAAATCAGGGAAGCACTGCCACATCAATAACGTCCCCTGTGTGCCATAGATAAGGCGTATGGTGCCCTGATCAACACCTTAATTATACACGCTTACAAAGTACATACAAGCTTTTACCGTTCACTTTTGACTGGCTCTTCAAATATTTTCTCATTTATTCTTTATAACACGTTACCCTGAACTTTATTCTATTATTCTGTTGCTTTGGTAACAAACTTCTTAACATTAACACAGAGCATGAATATGAATTTCCTCCTCCCCGCTTTCCCCCACTTTTCTTATTTGGGAGCAACCTTGAAGACTCCCAAGCTGTGAGAGCAGTGGCACTGATCACTCACCTAGCCACAGAGATGACCTATTGTCTGCCCTCTCAGATAGCTATAAGAAGCTGCAGGCTTATGTGCCAATTTTGCGCCAGAAAGAAAAAGGAACAAGGGCTATCAATTAATCACAGTTAACTCATGCGATTAGCTCAATAAAATTAATCACAATTAAAAAAAATTAATCCCGATTAATTGCACTGTTACACAATAGAAAACGAACTGAAATGTATTACATATTTTTGGATGTTTTTCTACATTTTCAAATATATTGATTTCTATTACAACATAGAATACAAAGTGTCCAGTGCTCACTTTATATTATTTTTTATTACAAATATTTGCGCTGTAAAAATGATAAAAGAAATTGCATTTTTTAAGTCACCTCATACAAGTACTGAAGTGTAATCTCTTCATCGTGGAAAGTGTAACTTACAAATATAGATTTTTTTTTGTTACATAACTATACTCAAAAACAAAACAATATAAAACTTTAGAGCCTAGAAGTCCACTCAGTCCTCCTCCTTGTTCAGCCAATCGCTAAGAGAAACAAGTTTGTTTACATTTATGGGAGATAATGCTGCCGGCTTCTTATTTACAATATTACCTGAAAGTGAGAACAGGCATAGCACTTTTGTAGCTGGCATTGCAAGGTATTTACGTGTCAGATATGCTAAACTTTTGTATGCCCCTTTATGCTTCGGCCACCATTCCAGAGGACATGCTTCCATGCTGATGACACTCATTGAAACAATAAAGCGTTAATTAAATTTGTGACCAAACTCCTTGGGGGAGTTTTATCCCTGCTCTGTTTTACCTGCATTCTGCCATATATTTCATGGCAATCTCGGATGATGACCCAGCACACGCTGTTCATTTTAAGAACACTTTCACTGCAGATTTGCAGTGATAAAATGCAAAGAAGGTACCAATGTGAGATTTCTAAAGATACCTACAGCACTCAACCCAGGGCTTAAGAATCTGAAGTCCCTTCCAAAATTTGAAAGGGATGAGGTGTGGAGCATGCTTTCAGAAGTCTTAAAAGAGCAACACTCCAACGTGAAAACTACAGAACCTGAACCACCAAAAAAGAAAATCAACCTTCTGCTGGTGGCATCTGACTCAGATGATGAAAATGAATGTGTGTCGATCAGCACTGTTTTGGATTGTTATCGAGCAGAACCCATCATCAGCATGGACGCATGTCCCCTGGAATGGCGGTTGAAGCATGAAGGGACATATGAATCTTTAGCGCATCTGGCATGTAAATATCTTGAGCCGCCGGGTACAACAGTGCCATGCAAAAGCCTGTTCTCACTTTCAGGTGACATTGTAAACAAGAAGCAGGCAGCATTATCGCCTGCAAATTGTAACTAAACTTGTTTGTCTGAGCGATTGACTGAAGTAGGACTGAGTGGACCTGTAGGCTCTAAAGTTTTATGTTGTTTTATTTTTGAATGCAAGTTTGTTTTTTGTACATAATTCTACATTTGCAAGTTCAACTTTCATGATAAAGAGATTGCACTACAGTACTTGTATTAAGTATCGGGGGTAGCCGTGTTAGTCTAACGTGCAACCAGACTCCTTGTTGTTTTTGTAGATACAGACTAACAGATTTATGTGGGCATAAGATTTCGTGGGTAAAAAACCACTTCTTCAGATGCAGCAGTGGTTTTTTACCCATGAAAGCTTATGCCCAAATAAATCTGTTAGTCTTTAAGGTGCCACCAGATGCCTTGTAGTACTTGTATTAGGTGAATTGAAAAATACTCTTGTTTTTTACAGTGCAAATATATTTAATCAAAAAGAAATATAGTGAGCACTGTATTCTGTGTTGTAATTGAAATCAATATATTCCAAAATGTAGAAAACATCTAAAAATATTTAAATAAATGGTATTCTATTATTGTTTAACAGCACGATTAATCAATATATTTTTTTAATCACGCGACTAATTTTTTTAATCGCTTGACAGCCCAAAAAGGAACAGCTCATTCTTGGGAGCATGGATACTCCCATTCATAAAAGAAAAAACAAACAATTTGTTAAGTCCAGGTAACATACAGTGGCCTACCTGTAGCAGTTATTTTCCAAAAGAATAATCCAATGTCTAGAACATTCAACCTCAGTGGGCCAAGCAATTTAATAAATAATTTTCTGCCTCACCAGCCAATTAGTGTTCTTGACTCCAGCACACTTATTTCTTTATAAGAATTTCATATTATGGTGGCCTCAGACAATTTAGAGCACTGATGAAGTGCTAACAATACAATGAATGTATATAGCAACTATTATCCAAAAAGATTCCAAAAAGTCCTTTACATGTTGTGGACCTGATTCAGGACAAATATGCACCCACAGGGCAAGCTCCAGCAGGGCAGGCTATTCATCCCCATCAGGAAAGGGCAGTTTTTAATTCAATCCAGCACTCCTAGGAGTTTAAATCAACATGTCTTGAGCCCGCGAGATACACCCCTCCTCTGCTGGCCTCTTTCAGAGACTTCAATGGAACTATTCACTTCAGAGTTTGCAAGCTAATACCGAAATTTACTGTAACTGAAAGGGATTAAAGGGGAAAGTATCTTTTTCTGTTTATTTTATGCATTTGGCTGCACTTTGGGACAGATCTTTAAAAAAGTATTTGGGCATCTAACTCCTATTGAAATCAATGGGAGTTAGGCACCTAAATATCTTTCAGACCTGGCCCTCTGTGAAAAGTCCATTTCACAGTTTTCCCTCACAAACTCAGTTAGATAGTTTCCATAGATCTTTTATATACAAACAGGAAAGAGAAAGATTTAAAAAAAACAAAAACAAGAAAATGTGACTGTAAAACCCCAAAAATTTACAGAAGACTTGGGGAGCAGGACAGTATCTGAAAGCACTTTAATTAATTTTGTGCAATGGAATAGTTTTCAGCTTGACGGTATCCCTTTAACTGCATAGTTCACCTATGGACATAAAAATTATGTGTTCCAATCAGGACCCATTAGAATGTATATAGTATTACTCTAGTTAGTTGCATAACTTGGCTGCATCCATGTCAAATTAAGAACCAAATTCTGCTCCTTACAGCATAATCACTTTTGGTAAGTAAGAAGCTGTCATAAATATAAAGGGAAGGGTAAACCCCTTTGAAATCCCTCCTGGCCAGGGGAAAACTCCTCTCACCTGTAAAGGGTTAAGAAGCTAAAGGTAACCTCGCTGGCACCTGACCAAAATGACCAATGAGGAGACAAGATACTTTCAAAAGCTGGGAGGAGGGAGAGAAACAAAGGGTCTGTGTCTGTCTGTAGTCGTCTTGGCCGGGGATAGACCAGGAATGGAGTCTTAGAACTTTTAGTAAGTAATCTAGCTAGGTATGTGTTAGATTATGATTTCTTTAAATGGCTGAGAAAAGAACTGTGCTGAATAGAATAACTATTTCTGTCTGTGTATCTTTTTTGTAACTTAAGGTTTTGCCTAGAGGGGTTCTCTATGTTTTTGAATCTAATTACCCTGTAAGATATCTACCATCCTGATTTTACAGGGGGGATTTCTTTATTTCTATTTACTTCTATTTTTTATTAAAAGTCTTCTTGTAAAAAACTGAATGCTTTTTCATTGTTCTCAGATCCAAGGGTTTGGGTCTGTGGTCACCTATGCAAATTGGTGAGGCTTTTTACCAAACCTTGTCCAGGAAGTGGGGTGCAAGGTTTTGGGAAGTATTTTGGGGGGAAGGATGCGTCCAAACAGCTCTTCCCCAGTAACCAGTATTAGTTTGGTGGTGGTAGCGGCCAGTCCAAGGATAACGGGTGTAATATTTTGTACCTTGGGGAAGTTTTGACCTAAGCTGGTAAAGATAAGCTTAGGAGGTTTTTCATGCAGGTCCCCACATCTGTACCCTAGAGTTCAGAGTGGGGGAGGAACCTTGACAGAAGCCAAAACAATATTTTTTAAAATGTTAGTATGTGCAGTAAGATGTCAAATGGGATATGGAAGTGTACTATGTTAACCTTCAATGCAATGGAGAACAGAAAGCACTGAGGCAAATCACAGCCTGACTTGCACAATGTGTACTCTCTGAGCATACAATTGTTCAACTTTCTGAATGTCTGACTTCAGGTAGTTGTGTGTGCATATAGAGGGGATAATCCCATAACAATGGACAATACTGTAGCCCTATGTATTGGAGTAGGGATTTGAACTCTCCCACATCCCCGATCAACCAGAGAATCAACAGCTCCAATGGGAGAGATTGACCCACTCCAATAGCCTGGTGGTGAGGGCAATCTTCTAGGAGGCGGGACAGTTAGGGTCAAGTTCCTGCTCAGGATCAGGCAGAGTGGGGATTTGAAAACAGCTCTTCCACATGCCAGCTTAGTGCCCCATCCACTGGGCTACTGGCGATAATTGGGTGAGGTGGGGTGTGTGTTTCTCTTTCCCTGTCTTTTTTGTGAGACAGGGCTGACCTGGCTGACCTGGCTTAAGCGCCTAACTCCAGGAGAGGGGTCATGGCAGAGAATCCTGAGCATAAGAGGCTCCTGCCTCTGCTTCCTCAGTAGGGGGCCTACGGCCCACATCAGTGGGAATTAGGTACCTAGCTCCCTTTGTAGCTCTGGGCCCCAAACCCCTCCCCCTTTCCTCCTCATTTCACTCCTGGCTAGCTTAGGGGGCTCCCTGATCAGCCTGCTGTCTTCTGAGAATCCCTTTTTTAGGTGCCTAACACTTCCCATATGTTGTATGGAAAGCCTATCTTGGGGCTGTGAATTCCACTGGGCAGCAAGGAGCCTAGGTGGTTGCAATTTTCAGCACTGCAACACCTAAGTCCTCTTTGTGATTCTGGCATGAAGGGCCAGGGACATAGAACCAACTACCAGGAAATGCAGGATTCCAGAGGTCAAAGAGTTGCAACTTGTGTGCTGTAGAGCTGTGCTCCCTGCTGCCTTGCTAGTCCCCTGCACATAGGGAGGCTGGAGGAGTAGCAATGACAAGGCAAGTGGACTGGCAGATCCAGAGAGCCACTTGCCATTTTCCCCACCTCAAGAGCGAACGCACAGCAACCATGAGCACGCTGGGAGGCTGCAGCAGGGGCAGTGGAGCAGCAGCACTGTCTCTCCATAGCTTGAGGAAAGATTCTTCCTTCAAGTTTCCACAGTGCCAAGCGCACTTTGTGGAGTAAGTACTTAACTTCTCCCATCGAAATGAAAGGTTTACACTAGAGCATCACAGAGACCCACAGGGGCTGACAATCTGTAGAGGATGTCATGCCCAGACCCAATGGATCCTGGGACTTTTTGTGTAGCCAGCTCCCTCTGTGGTGCTCCCTAGGTATCCCTCCTCCAGAAACAGGCTCATTACTTTGGGCTGAGCCCCTGTAGAAACAAAAGCCTAAGGAATTAGTCAATACTGGTACCAATAGCATTAATTACTGTACAGATTTCCAATCAGAAACCTACAGGTAGAGTTGTGGGGAGCAGACCGCTCTTCCAGCCTAGCACACACACTGAGACCTGCAGAGACCTGACTACAAAGGGGAGCTTCTGAAGAGGAGGAGCAGAGATGCTGCTTTACTTTAATTTATGGCACAAACCGATATAAGTCCCCACTATGCATATATTTTGCAGGGATCTCTGATTTGTATAATGTTACATGCCACATGTGCTGAAAGAGCTAGGTATTATTAATCATCATTATAAATTCCTAGCTCAGTTAGAAGTGTTAGAGATGGAATGGCCATCTTAGCTTTTTATTTTCTGGCTTTTGCTGTTTTGTGTTAAAGCCTTAATGCTAACTGTTGGCTGGCAGAAATGCAGTTAGACTTTGATAGGATTTCAGTCTTAAGATCAAACAACACTGTGATATCATGATGTACACTGGATAGAATCTTCAGCAATTTTATGGTTATGCCTGAGTTATGTAAACATTTATTTGCCGGGGGGGGGGGGAGGGGGAGGCAGAAAAGGAGAAGGAGTGAGAATTCAAACATGATTCAGAGAAGAGATAAAGATACTTTGCTTAATTTACTTTTTATAATTGTAACTGTTGTCCTCCTGTTAAAAAACTAATCTTACCAGCCCTGTAGAAATATTTGCTTGATTGTATTTAATGAACAGATATTTATCTTTTTCAACAAATTTAAATTGTATACAGAGCACAAATGGCATAATAAAGTCTGGCAGTGTATGCATTTCCACAAAAATAGATATTTTTAATCTTTATAACTCCTGTAAAAGAACCAAATACTGATAAATTAAATTAAGAGATTACTAAATCCTATTTTTATAACTTTATACTAAATAAATATTTCATCAAGTAAAAATGCTACTCATATTTTTTAAACTTACAGTTTTAAAGCAGAAGTGATATTTTCTCCAGTAACTGAAGCGGTTTTCTAATCTAAAACAAATTTAAAAATTTGATTTAATGTTTTCTTAGCACTGTTATTACCCTCAACATTTCAGGCACACTAATAAAAATAATCTAAACAGAAATTTCTTGTTCAGCAAATTACGGATAAACACTTAAAGAAATCAAGCCCCAAATTCAATCCATTGCAACATTTTAAAAATGATTCCCGATCTGTTTAAAGATGAAAACATTGTGCGCTATATAATACCACGGCAGCAGCAGGTTCCCTATCATAGATCTGAAAACATATTTCATCTAATTGATGAGCTTTTGTTTAAACAAGCATTGATATGCATGCTGTGATGCATGTGGTCACAAGAAATTCTCAGCAACATATAGCCCAAGTGATTAGGCTACTAGATAAAAACAGTTTTTATTGTATTTAGAATTTTTTCCCCACTAATTCAGTATTAATTATGCAAAAAAAAAGTTTTATTTTTTAAAGACACTTCCACCATATTAGACCCCATTCTGCTCCCACTGAAGTCAATGGCAAAACTCCCATCGACTTCAATGGGAGCTCTGGGCCCCTGAGAATAAATGCTTACTTATTGTGCTTTGGAAAGCATTGTCTTAACTCATTTAAAATCAGGCATTAATGTATAATAATTTATGAATCGAGCAAGCCTATATACAGTATTTTGAACTGACAATTTTATAGTGGTCTTGGTCATGCGTATGGCATGATATGACATTTATTGTATCTGCAATAAAAACATTTTAAGAGTATAACTACAAGCTTTATGGATGATTTTACTATGTGGCATGTTTATTCCATGTTGCTGAGAACTGAGAAAAAATAACTTTTTCATTTTACTGCATCATAAAAAATGAATTAGATTTCCTGAATACAGTATACAATCAGAAAGCACTTGGTTCTGACCTCATTTGTGAGGCAAATTTTTTTTTTTTTTTCCCCCAGAGGCCAATGGTATGTGAGTTTACATCTGGCTGTTGTTTGAGAAAGTCAGTGCCTTGTCTGTGCTTATTGATCTTCAGGGTCATCTTTTAATAATACCAAAAAAGCTTCCAAAATAAAGATCTTAAATCTTTTTTCCTCCTTTTTCCTTTTAAGGGTTTCTTTTAAAGATGCTTGTCAGCACTAGCTCTGTCAATAAAGTTAATTGGCAAACTGTCTCTTTGTCAATATATGGCCTATGGCAAGCTTTCCTACAAATCTATACAAAAATCCACTTGAAATATATTATGGTTGTACTTAAATAAGATTCTGTGCTTCCCTGAAATTTATAAAGAGGAAGTCTGCCTATTTTCAAATGGTATGATACAGATAAAAAGCAACTAGCAAGATGTTAAAATTCAATAAACAGCAGGGAACAGAGGGCTGGAGTGTGTCTCTGCTCATCTTTTGTTTTCGATGGAAATGGGAAATAAATGCTTAACTACAGAAAGAACAATGAATATTTTACATAACAGCATAATGGAAGTTCCAGTTCCCATAAGGGCTCACTTCCAAGCAAACAAAATTAATCACAAAACTTAAATAATGCATGTTTTCATGAAACCCAGAGAGTTCCAATGCAATACAGGAAAGTAACAGGGATTCCACAGAACTATACTCCGTTCAAGGAGTCTATGGCTACAACTTTATGTCCTGTTTGTGCTAGCTAATCCTTTCCATAAATCCTCTGCCCTCAATTGTGAATTAAACAGGAAGTTGCTTTTAAAGATCCCTCAATAGGAACCTGTCCATTTCCGAATCCATGTGTAATCATCCTATGGAGCAAAATCCCTCTGATGGTGAGTGGAGTGTGGCACCCTACAAACACATGGACAGCTCCCTTTCCCTCCTCCTCTCCAAGCAGAAGTTGCTGTTAGCTCCCGGCACCGCAGTGCAGCGTAGCCCAAGCCAGGCTAGGCGGTCCACAGCCCCCCTCTGGTTGCCTGTGTAGGGGTCCACGTGCTGTGCTAACCTCCTGCAACCCCCCCGCTCCTTGTACACGCTCTTCATCAGCGGGAAGGAGCGCTGGAGGCTGCCCGTGCCTGGGAGCCTCTGGGTGCGCTCAGCATCTCCCGAGGAGACGACCACCCTCACCCTGCCATCTCGTTTGCATCTTTCCCCCCCAATCTGTCCGCCCCACTTTGCGCACAGATGTTACGTGGCCGCCCCGGCCAGCATGACTCAGCCCTACCCCACGGGCACCAAGCGCGTCCTGCAGTCCCCGGGCGCGCGCAGGACTCCCCGGGGCGCGTTCCGCGCGCGGGGAGTCCTGCCTGCGCCCCAGGCTGCGCGGCGCGTTTCGTCCCCGCTCTCTCCAGACGCCACCCCGCCGGTGCTGCGGTCCCGCAAACCAACCGGGGGGGAGGCTCAGTCTGCCCGCCCGTTAGAACTCCCCAGGGCTTTCACTGGGACTTCTGCCGTGGCTCAGCCTCCTCCGCCCGCAACAACTTAAGTAAGCACTTCAGGATCTGTCCCCAAAGCACCTGGAGACCAACAACTTCGCACGCTTCAGGCAACTCCTACCCTTGCGTCGAAGCAGCAACGGAGGCAGTTGGGGGGGGGGGGGCTACTACAAAACCTCCTGGCCAATCTGAGCCCCGATCCTGGCATGCAGCCTAGGAAGGGGGAAAAGGCAGGACGGGTTTCAAAGGCTCGATCTGACGGTTATCGTTTATCTACTCGCTTAGGGTGAGCCACGATATGCTCCCCCGCGCAACGGCAAGCCTCGATCTCCTTCGCATCCTTCCATGCATCTTGGCCCCCAGCACCTCGGCAGCTTTCCCGCTGCCTCCCGACCACCGGATCCTTGCAGTCGCTGCCCTCCGGCAAGCAAAAGTTGTGCCAGGCTTCATTAGCGAGTCGGTTTCAAAGGCACTCGAGTTGCAAAGCAATTCCCACCGCCGGGAGAGGCAGCCTGGCGTCGGTACCGAGAAGCGCCCTGTAGCCCAGCGCCCCCCCCCCCCCGCCAAAGTCAGATCGCCCCGGGAAACCACCATCGGCTCCTGCAAACCATCCCCAGCCGCAGCCCACCCGCCCACTGCCCCGGCGAGCAAAGCCGCTCGCTGCTGGCGCCGGGGGAAAGTTGCAGCCCTTCTCGGACACGCTCGCTCGTAGGAAAAGTTGCCCCGGAGGCAGGAACAGCCGCCACCGCCCATAAACTCTTGGGCGCGCCACTTACCCGCGAGGACCCACCGAACCCCCGCGGTGCCGGCACCCAGCAGCCGCCCCCCGCGTGCGGAGCTGGTCACCGTCTCCTGCCTCCCGAGCTCGGCGCGGCTCGGCGCTGCTGGCGACGGCGGCGTCTCCTGGAGGAGTCGCCAGGCGTGACAGAGCCAGAGGAGGGGCGGACAAGGGGTTGTGTGGGCTGCACGTTGCAGTCCTCCCTCTGCTGCAGTGCTGGAGCGGGAGAGAGAGAGGGAGAGGGAGGTAAAGGCGGGGAAAGCGGAGGCACAGAGACAGGGCGGGAGAGAGAGAGGCAGGAAGGCAGCGCACGATCAATAATTGAAGGCGTGGGAGTGGGCAATCTTGGCTAACGCAAGCAGACAGACTCCTCCGGGACGAGACTGGGGCATTGCAAGCCAGCACATGGACTGTGCGGGAAACCCGCCTTAAAATCCCCCCCCCCTTTTGGGGGGAATCCACACCCATCTGCATACACAGGCACTTCGTCCCAAAGTTAATATTTCATTAGAGGCAACAGCAGGGAAGACTGTGCGAAAGGCTCTGTTTGCCTAGGAGCTGCCTGCAGCAGGCTCTTGGCAATCCAAAGCGTTTCTAAAAGGCTGCTCCTTTTATTAGATCATAATGTTATTGGTGTGCAAGGTGCTGTACAGACATGCCCCAAAAATACATTACAGTTGAGGGACCCCCCGTGCTCTAACCCCTATTCTTTTTGCAGTCCAGTGATTTTAGACTTCTTTTGCGAGTCAGGACGATGCCTCTCATGAATAAGGGATCAGTCCTTGTTTGTAGGATCAGTCCTTGTTTCGATTACTAGTACTAATTATTTCTAATGCAGAATCATCTAAGCGCCCCAAACCAGCATTAGAGCTCTGTTGGGCTAGGCATTGTACAACAAATTACACAAAGACAGTCCTCTCCTCAAAAACTTTACAAGTGTCAGAACTTGCTTCCCAGAAGAAACCAGAAGCTCTGGAAAGCCATTCCACCCTATAGACTCATTACCTTTTTTTCTTTTTTTTTTTTAAGTGATGGCTGATTTAATACTAAAACGTAGCAAAAAAGATTTACTAACAGAAAATTCCTAAAGAAATTCCATTGTCTTTAGTCAGTTTAAATAAATTTATGGTGCTCAAACTTTTTTTCCACATACTGGGCTTGATTGTCCATTGCTTTGCAGCTTGTGTAGTCATTTACACATGTGCAGAATGGGTATCTGCATTTTACACTCACATTTCATAGGTGTCAATGACTACACCAGCTGTAAATGGTGGAGAATCAGACCCACCCTCCCCAGCAAGAACTAGTGTATAACTACAGGTTTCAGAGTAACAACCGTGTTAGTCTGTATTCGCAAAAAGAAAAGGAGTACTTGTGGCACCTTAGAGACTAACCAATTTATTTGAGCATGAGCTTTCGTGAGCTACAGCTCACTTCATCGGATGCATACTGTGGAAACTGCAGAAGACATTATATACACAGAGGAGGTATTGTTTCATGGTCTCTGTGTATATAATGTCTTCTGCAGTTTCCACAGTATGCATCCGATGAAGTGAGCTGTAGCTCACGAAAGCTCAAGCTCAAATAAATTGGTTAGTCTCTAAGGTGCCACAAGTACTCCTTTTCTTTTTAGTGTATAACTGACACCTGATCTGCATATAGCATCACCACAATGAAGGGGAGGAAACAGTGAACAGAGCAGACAGGATTCCTTATTGAAGGAACTTCTTTCAACAAACAGCCCACAGGTAGTTCAATAGACTCTTCCATTAGATTACCCAAAAAGAAAATGTCTCAGCTACAAATAAGATCCATAGCAAGGGGCTAGAGACAACAACGAAAGACACCAGTACCAAATACCTTCTGATCTCTTGGCAATACTGGCTAAGTATACAGTGACCCTAAGAGCACCCCAATGACAGATGGCACACTGTTGTCATTATCTTTACCCAAAAGAAGGCATGTAATATATCATTGGAAAACTATTAACACTGATCATTAATCTTCCTGTGTGAATTATGTATAGTTAACCCACAAAGAATTTTACAGATGTTCTGGAAATGTCTCTAAAATATGTTTAAACCAGGCATAAACAGGCTTTTCTCCAGACAAAGGAAAGAGGCCAGCACCTTAAACTGGTGTGGCCAAATTCAGTGGGCAATTCATTTGTATCGGAGCTTGCAGGAAAAGATCATTTGCATTTTAGAAATTACTAGCGGGGAGGAATGAGCATGGTGTCTACATCCAGCAGGGGACAGAAACATTATCTGTAGGGCCCTACCAAATTCATGGCTGTGAAAAACACTTCACGGACTGTGAAATCTGGTCTTTTGTGTGCTTTTACCCTAGTATACAGATTTCATGGGGGAGACCAGCGTTTCTCAAACTGGGGATCCTGACCCAAAAGAGGGTCATGGTGGGGGGATGCCAGGTTATTTTGTGTCGGGGCGGGGGTGGGGGTTGCAGCATTGCTTCTGCACTGCCTTCAGAGCTGGGTGGCCAGAGAGCAGCAGCTGCTGGCCAGGCGCCCACCTCTGAAGGCAACGCCCTGCCAGCAGCAGCACAGAAGTAAGGGTCGCAATACCATACTACTTCAGAGTTGGGCAGTCAGAGAGTGGCAGCTGCTGGCTGAGGTCCCAGCTCTGAAGGCAGCAGCACAAAAGTATGGGTGGCCATACCACATTATACCATTTCTATCTTCATTCTTTATATTTGATATCACTTCCACCTGTGTCCTTTTATTAATGAACTTACTTTACTTTTACTACAAACTATCTCAGTGCTTTGATTGAAACAGAGTGTTTGTTAACCCCAGTTAAGGTAATAAGTTGCTGAGTACTGTCTCTTTAAAGAAACAATGAATTTGATAAGGTTTTGTGAATATGACAGTAAGAAGGATCTGTGCCCTGCAGAAAGACTTCTCTGAGGAACTCAGCAATTGGGGTTTCCTGATTGTTACCTGCTAGGTAAAGTTTGGACTAGCAGCATCCTGAAGAGTATGCTGGCAGGGACTGACAAGCTGATGTGTCAGGCTGAGACATAGCATAGCAATAGCAAAGCTCTCACTTGCTGAGACTAAGAGAGGTAACCCAGTAACTCACAATTTGGGGAACCCTGGCAGCCTTTCACATATACCAAGTCTTCTAGACAATTAAAAGTAATTTCAAGCACAGCAGTCTCCCCTGAGCCTTCCTGCCTATATTTTTGGGTTTTCATTCATGTTTTCTTACTTTTAAAAATGCTCTTCTCTCCTCTGTTGCTGTGTGAAAGACTCACACAAACAGCAAAGGAAATTGACTTATTGAATGACTACCCAGGGGAAACAGTGAATGGGACTATACACAGAGTGCTGTCAAATGCACAAAGCAAACAAACAGAAAAATAGAAATAGAAAAAATAGAGAAAAAATCCTTTTTCCTCTAATCCTGTTACGTTATAGTAATCTTAGGTATTACTTGAAAGGACAGTAACAATGTCAGTCAGAAGCGTGAGTTAAAATAACTCTGATCATTTAAAAAAACCCATGAAAATGCAATTTAGAATATACAATAATATTCAAAGGGAAACAAAACAGATTGCCAAGTTTTCTCATCAGCAACAAAAGGAGGTATCAGAAAGTCATTATCACTACATAAGCGAGAAATGCAGCAAATGTCTCCCATTCAGTTCATTATGGTCTAATTAAAGTTGCTATATTTCTGAATACAAAATGCATCTTGTATTTTATTTGATTTTATAAAGTATGTCAAAAGAAAATCTTTTGCTGTAGAATGACCAAGAAGGAAGACATGTTTCTTGTGAGCAAATAAAGGAAAAACTCATGATCAATTTCATTAGAATAAGTTTTGGAACTGTATAGCAGTTTTGTAGGTCACATCTAAGTCCTAAGGACAAGAAATCATGCTCAAACCAAAGAGCAAAAGGAAGCCCAAGAGGCCTTTGTAACCGATAGTGCAGGGTCATGGCAGCAGCCATCTTGTTCCTCTCCTACCCCATTGGACTGGAGAGCTCTATTTGAGAGTGTTGAGACACACCCTACCACGACAGACTGACTTCATACAAAAATGTCTTTTCTGAAGACAAAAGGTGAGTCTTTATCTACAAAAATAAAACCTCTGGATAGACTCATGAGCAAGGTGGAGCAGCATGGAAGCAAGATGATGACAAATGAAGATCAATGTTGATAAATACAAAGTAATGCACATTGTAGGGGGAAAATTGAACTACTCACGTACCTTTACAAGGTTCTAAACCACAGGTGGGCAAACTATGGCCCGTGGGCCACATCTGACCTGCAGGACTGTTCTGCCCGGCCCCTGAGCTCCTAGCCTGGGAGGCTAGCCCCCGGCCCCTCCCCTGCTGTTCCCCCTCCCCCGCAGCCTCAGCTCACCGCGTCACTGGCGCAATGCTCTGGGCGGCGGGGCAGCGAGCTTCTGGGGCAGCGCAGCTGCAGAGCCTGGCCTGAGCTGGTGCTCTGTGCTGCACGGGGCGTGGCTGGCTCCAGCCCGACGGTGTGGCTATAGCACCATCAGTGCTCCAGGCAGCACGGTAAGGGGGCAGGTAGTGGGGGAGGGGGGGTGGATAGAGGGCAGGCGGAGGAGGTCTGGATAGGGGTCGGGGCGGTCAGAGAGCGGTTGAATGGGGGGTTGAATGGGGGCAGGGGTTCCGGGGGCAGTCAGGAAGGAGAGGAGGGGTTGGATGGGGCGGCAAGGGGCAGTCAGGGGTGAGGGTTCTGGGGGCGGTCAGGGGACAGGGAGAAGGGGTAGTTGGATGAGGCGGGGGCAGTCAGGAAGGAGAGGAGGTTGGATGGGGCGGGGGGTCCAGGGACAATCAGGGGACAGAGAGCAGGGTGGGTGGATGGGGCAGGGTCCCTGGGGGGAACATTGGGGGGGCAAGAAGCAGGGGGGGTCAGATAGGGGGCGGGAGCTGGGCCACGCCTGGCAGTTTGTGGAGGCACAGCCTCCCCTAAGTGGCCCTCCATACAATTTCTGAAACCCGATGTGGCCCTCAGGCCAAGAAGTTTGCCCGCAGCTGTTTTAAACTAACTGTATCAGCTCAAGAAAGGGACCTAGCAGACAGCTCAAAGAAGACCTCTGCTCAGTGTGAGGCTGTGGTCAAAAAAAGCAAACAAGATGTTAGGCTGCATAAGGAATGGGATGGAAAATAATACAAAAAAAAATTATGCCTTTTATGTAAATCAATGATGTGGCCTCATCTGGAGTACTGCTACATGCAGAACTGGTCACCCCATCTCAAAAAGGATATTGCAGAATTAGAGGGGGTTCAGAGAAGAGCGATGAGAGTGATCAAGGGCATGGAAAAATTCCCATATGGAGAGAGATTGAAAAGATTGTGTTCTCACTTGCACGGATGGGTCCATATATTCAGTAGTGATGGGTTCTTCAGTCACTATACTACAGCTGGCAAAGTGAGATGTATTATTGATTGGCTAGGATGAGTCTTGAGAGAATTTTTCTCTAGTGAGCAGCCCCTCCAGAATTTTCTCCACTCCAAAGGTGCAGCAGGCAAAGACTCAGGGCCTCTGTAGATTGACCACACCCTCATTAATTTTTTCTTCTTTTTTTCCTACTGTTTTTCCTCAACTCTCCATCTTCTTAGTGTGAAGGGTTACTTGCTTTTTAAGGAGCTCCCGGGCAATTGCGGGGACTTTTATTGAGCTCTCCCCTCAAATTAACCCATGATAATGTCTGAAAAAATGAAAAAGAAGGGCACGGCACCACAATGGGGCCTATATGTTTCCAGGACTCCCCTGTCCCTGCCATTGGGATGCTGTTGGTCAGAACTCCCCCACCCACCATTCCTCAGAGGTCCTGAGAACCGCTAGGAGCACAGAGTAATCAGTTTCCCACCTTTGCTTCCTCTTCCCTTATGACTCCAAATCCTCACCCTTCTCTCCTGGTAGTCCTCCCTTTAAGGGGGCTCAGGGTCACAAATGCAGACATAAAGCCAAGAAATCCTAGACGATCCCCAGCAACCACTGTTCCCTGCACAATTTTTCAAGTCTATTCTGTTGCGGTTCTTGGTATTTCCCCTGAACATTCACCGAAAAAGAATTAAGAAGGGGATGATGAGGAGGAGAAGGTAAAAACTGACCCTTACACTCCTATCCGAGCCACCCTGCTTAAGGCCATGAAGGCAGAATGGTAAACACAGCAAAGAAAGTATCCAACCCAATTCTCCCCTTCCCCCCAAAATAATGTTTCAAAAATTCTAGTGCCCATTAGTCAAAGGCATTCTTGGTTGCTTTACCTAAAATAGGTGCAGCTTTGTCAACCCTTGTCAAGGACAATGTCAACCCCACTGAAGGGGACTTCCTACCCAAAGTTTTTACTGACAGAAGGGTGGAATCAGCTCACAGAGACGATGATGCAGTCTTGGCAGCACTTGGAGCCTCAGCAAAGGCGACTTTTTGCACCAGAGCAGTCTTTGGTTCTACTGAGTCCCCAAAGTCTGACATTACCACAACGCTGAAAAGTGCCAAGGGGCTGGGATCCTCTTTAAAGAGAATTTCCCTAACACCTGCTCTAGTTTCAGATGCCTCACTTGATGCTTTCAGGTCCTCCACCAGATCCATGGTGTCCAGCGCAGTGGCAAGGGCAGAGAAGGTGGATATTTCTGCAAGACAGGTTTTTGGCAGCAAACCCATACTCTTGAGAGACATTTTCTTAGTGAGCCAATCAAAAAAGCCACCTTCAAAGTACAGGACCAAAGCAATGATGGTAAGAAAAATCAGTATAGAGTTAAGCCATTTTTCCATTTTAGGCAGCCCTTCTAAGGTTATGGAGCTTCATATAGATGTAGTAGGAGAGACAACGGGGTCTCTAAAAACAGATGGGAGAAAACCAGGCCCATTAAACCCAGAGGCGACTCATTCTCCAGGAATGTCTCTAAGAACAAGCAATGACAACCTCTCTTCCTCCAACATTCATGGGGTGGAGGGAAGGGCACTTGTCTCTTTTTGTTCCTACCTGGTTTGTGACCATCATGGATGAACGGTTGAGAGACATCATTTCCAGCTGTTACACCATAAAATTCAAAAGGGCCCCTGACCCTCTGTCATGGAGTCACAGAGTCTGGTCTATGCCCCAGACTGTAACCAGTCTCCTGGGAGCAACTCCTTTAGTGTTCCAAGTCCCAAGGGCCACACAGTTCTATAGAGGCAGGCCTCCAAAACTTCAGCACCACCCAATCCTCTCTATGTGGCTTCCTGCAGTGAAAACCTGCCAAGCCAGACTCCTGCGGGAGGCTTGTACTGTAGCCCTTCAGGGCAAAATGCTCTCAGGGAGTATCTACAGTGACACCACCAACCTTTTCAAAACAAGGTAACCATTTATTAGTCACCTGGCACACAGAATCTGGAAGTCCAGAGGCCCAACCCCCAAGCTGTGCTGAACCCCTTGTTCAAGCTCTGTGTCTCACGCAGTCTGACCTCCTCAGTCAGTTCCCAGGTGAGAGAGAGCTCCCAGTTTCCTACAGAAGCCAACACTTTATTCCCCCACTTCACACCTTCCAGTCCTTTGTTCTTGAGCTGGGACCTTTCCTCAGCTTCGCTGCTGAAAGATGGGGGAAATCCATCTGCCTCTGGGTCATTGGCTACTAGGTATCAATATCCTGGTGATTGGGTTTTCTATTATCTTCCTGGATTTTCCAATGATATGGGGTCCTACCTGATGACTGGAGAATAGCAAAAGTGATGTCAATTTTTTAAAAAGGCTCCAGAGGTGATCCTGGCAATTTCAGGCTGGTAAGCCTAACTTCAGTACCGGGTAAATTGGTTGAAACTATAGTAAAGAACAGAATTATCAGACACATAGATGAAAACCATTTATTGGAGAAGAGTCAACATGGTTTTTGTAAAGGGAAATCATGCCTCACCAATCTGCTAGAATTCTTTGAGGGGGTTAACAAACATGAAGACAGGGGTGATCCTGTGGATATAGTGTACTTAGATTTTCAGAAAGCCTGTGACAAGGTCCCTCACCGAAGGCTCTTAAGCAAAGTAAACTGTCATGGGATTAAAGGGAAGGTCCTCTCCTGGATCAGTAACTGATTAAAAGATAGGAAACAAAGGGTAGGAATAAATGGTCAGTTTTCAGAATGGAGAGAGATGAATAGTGGTGTCCCCCACTGGTGTGTACTGGGACCAGTGCTGTTCAACATATTCATAAATTATCTGGAAAAAGGGGTAAACAGAGAGGTGGCAAAATTTGCAGATAATACAAAACTACTCAAGATAGTTAAGTCCAAAACAGACTGTGAAGAGTTACAAAGGGATCTCACAAAACTGGGTGACTGGGCAACAAAATGGCAGATGAAAATCAATGTTGATAAACACAAAATAATGCACATTGGAAAACATAATCCCAACTATACATATAAAATGATGCAGTCTAAATTAGGTGTTACCATTCAAGAAAGATCTTGGAGTCATTGTGGATAGTTCTCTGAAAATATCCACTCAGTGCACAGTGGCAGTCAAAAAAGCGAACAGAATGTTGGGAATCATTAGGAAAGGGATAGATAAACAAGACAGAAAATACCATATTGTCTCTATATAAATTCATGGTATGCCTGTGATGTTGCACTCCATATGATTTTATGAAAATATTGTAATAAGTGTGAATATAATGTAACTGGAATATGCTTCATGCAAAAGGTGTCTTGTAATGTATCATGACAAAGCTGATAATCTACTGTGATCATCCTATTTGTATATATGTATCACTCTTGTATCTGAAACTAGAAATATGAAATATAACTCTGAGGTCCTATTGTAATTATGCAAAGTGTGGGCCATTAATGGTGGTTTGGAATCTTGATGGCTCCCATCAACTAGGATAATTGATAGCTCTGTTTACTTGTAAGTCTCCCTGTATACGTGTGTGCTGGCAAGTGGGTAATGAAGTCTTACAGTGACATGTGATCATGTCACCTGAACTGGAATCCATCTTTAACCTGGTGCTTTTCCATTTAGAAGGAGGGGTGGGAACCCAGAGAGGGACGAAGGATTCCCACCTTGTGCAAAAGATATATAAGGAGGTGGAACAGAACATAGGGGGCTGCAGTCATGAGGAATCCCCTAGCTACCACCTGAGCTGGAACAAGGGCTGTACCAGAGGAAAGGATTGGGCCCAGACTAGGAAGGCATCCAGTCTGTGAAAAAAGACTATTGAAACATCTCTGAGGGTGAGATTTACCCATATTCAGTTTTCTTACTGTATTAGGCTTAGACTTGCGTGTTTAATTTTATTTTGCTTGGTAATTCACTTTGTTCTGTCTGTTATTACTTGGAACCACTTATATCCTACTTTTTGTATTTAATAAAATCACTTTTTACTTATTAATTAACCCAGAGTATGTATTAATACCTGGGGGGGAAACAGCTGTGCATATCTCTCTATCAGTGTTATAGAGGGTGAACAATTTATGAGTTTATCCTGTATAAGCTTTATACAGACCGCTATGCTTTAGACTGCTATACTTACCTACATGCCTCCAGCTTTCATCCAGACCACATCACACGATCCATTGTCTACAGCCAAGCTATAAAATATAACCACATTTGCTCCGATCCCTCAGACAGAGACAAACACCTACAGGATCTCTATCAAGCGTTCTTAAAACTACAATACTCACCTGGTGAAGTAAAGAAACAGATTGACAGAGCCAGAAGGGTACCCAGAAGTCACCTACTACAAGACAGGCCCAACTAAGAAAGTAACAGAACTCCACTAGCCATCACCTACAGCCCCCAACTAAAACCTCTCCAGTGCATCATCAAGGATCAACAACCTATCCTGAAGGACGATATCTCACTCTCACAGATCTTGGGAAACAGGTCACTCCTCGCTTACAGACAGCCCCCCAACCTAAAGCAAATACTTACCAGCAACTACACACCACACAACAAATACACCAACCCAGGAACCAAACCCTGCAACAAAACTCAGTACCAACTCTGCCCACATATCTGTTCAAGGGACACAATCATAGGACCTAACCACGTCAGCCACACCATCAGGGGCTCATTCACCAGCACATCTACCAACGAGATATATGCCATCATGTGCCAGCAATGCCCCTCTGCCATGTACATTGGCCAAACCAGGCAGTCTCTATGCAAAAGAATAAATGGACACAAATCTGACATCAGGAATTATAACATTCAAAAACCAGTAGGAGAACACTTCAATCCCCCTGGTCACTCAATGACAGACCTAAAAGTGGCAATTCTTCAACAACAAAAACTTCAAAAACAGACTCCAACGTGAAACAGCAGAACTGGAATTAATCTGCAAACTGGACACCATCAGATTAGGCCTGAATAGAGACTGGGAGTGGTTGGGTCATTACAAAACCTAAACCTAATTTCCCCGATACTAATTTCTGCCTACTGTTACTCACACTTTCTTGACAACTGTTTGAAATGGGCCACTCTCATTACCACTACAAAAGTTATTTTTCCTCCCTTGGTATCCTCCTGTTAATTGAATTGTCTTGTTAGACTGACCTCACATTTGGTAAGGCAACTCCCATCTTTTCATGTATTTATAACTGCTCCTGTATTTTCAACTCCATGCATCTGATGAAGTGGGTTCTAGCCCACAAAAGCTTATGCCCAAATAAATTTGTTAGTCTCTAAGGTGCCACAAGGACTCCTCCTTGTTTTTATTGGGAGTTAGGTATTTGAGTGTTGGAGACAGGAGCACTTCTTAAGCTGTTTTCAGTTAAGCCTGCAGCTTGTGGGGGATGTGGTTCAGACTTGGATCTGTGTTTGCAGCAGGCAAGCGTACCTCGCTCAAACCAGGCAGGGCACTGAAGTCCCAAACTGGCAGGGAAAACAGGCTCAGAGGTAGTCTAGGCACATCAGGTGGCAGTCCCAAAGTGGGTTTCTGTGATCCCACCCGTCACAACACCCACATCTTGAATACTGCATGCAGATCTGGTCAACCCATCTCAAAAAAGATATACTGGAATTGGAAAAGGTACAGAAAAGGACAACAAAAATTGTTAGGGATATGGAACAGCTTCCATATGAGGAGATTAATAAGACTGGGACTTTTCAGCTTGGAAAAGAGACAACTAAGGGGGGATATGATAGAGGCATATAAAATTATGACTGGTGGGGAGAAAGTAAATAAGGAAGTGTTATTTACTCCTTATAACACAAGAACTAAGGGTCACCCAATGAAATTAATAGGCAGCAGGTTTAAAACAAACAAAGGGAAGTATTTCTTCACACAACACACAAATAACCTGTGGAACTCTGCCAAAGAATGTTGTGAAGGCCAAAACTATAACAGGGTTCAAAAAGGAACTAGGTAAGTTCATGGAGGATAGGTCCATCAATGGCTATTAGGATGGGCAGGGATGGTGTCCCTAGCTTCTGTTTGTCAGAAGCTGGGAATGGGCAACAGGGGATGGATCACTTGATGATTACCTGTTCTCTTCATTCCCTCTGAAGCACCTGGCATTGGCCACTGTCGGAAGACAGGATATTGGGCTAGATTGACCTTTGGTCTGACCCAGTATGGTCGTTCAGTACTTTTTAATGACCCATTCTGGCTCTGACAGCGAGGTAACACATACACATACCTATGACCATGTCTGCACTAGTACTTACGCAGGCAAAACGTTTATCGCTCAGGGGTGTGAAAAAAACACCCCCCTGAATGACATAGGTTTTGCCAGCATAATGCTCGTGTACACAGTACTGCCACTCGTTGAGCTGGTTTTCTGATGTGAACGGGACAGCTCTCTCCTGTCGGCATTATGCAGCTACACAAGCTCTCTTACAGCGGCACACCTGTATCAGTACAGCTCTGCCTCTGTAAGCTTGTAAGTGTAGACGTGGCCTAAGTCTCTTAGCCTTCCCTGAGAACAAATTTAGCAGTTTTTCCCCCTCTCTGAGTAGCCAAGCAAAAAAGAGGAGAAACTGAGACACTCATAGGCATCATAAAAATATTACAGAAAATTCCCACTTTGTCACACTCTCCTCCCGCTACCCATCCAAGAAGAAAATTACGCTTTGGCAAATCTACCAAAGTCTCAGAATCAGGGAAATAGAGCGAGTTCTAGACCAGGACTGATATCAGGCTGGACGCTTATAATCCATACTGTTCCTGGTTCCAGAGAAATCTGGGGAGAGCAGGGGAGGAAGGTAATTTGCAGGAACCGAAGCTGGAGATTGATGGAGAGTTGCTCATCAGAAGAGCGCTAGATTAGAAAATAGGAGCACTTAAACAATTTGCTTTGTTTGTTTGATATTTTGGTTTCATACTGTAGTTTCATAAAGCCCCCCACCAAAAGATACTCCCCACTCTTCAGATGTATGGTACTTAGTCAAGTTTGACCCGCACTAATTTGTGTAATGATTGTTAGCCACATATGCATTGTATATTAAAATAATTATAAAAAAGAAGGACCAGAGGAAAAATCTAATATTGGGCTGTCTCATACATTTACCTTTTAAAAAGATCTGTATAGAATTGATGCATCCACCCTGGCTTATGCTAGTCCTCGGTAATTCTGGGTTTCCCATGGATTTGTAAGTCACAAAGGAGTCCAGTCATAAGTGAAAATGAGCAGAGGAACTCTCTACAACCAAAGGTGAAATCAGGTAAATCCTCAAGTGATATTATTATGAACAACATTATCCGCTGACTCAGGTACCGTACCAAGAGAAGATCTTTTGGTGTTTGAATTTTGTTGGACATTGTAAATATATGAAGCAATAGGTATTTCTCCGTCTGGACACTGGCACTTCTGTTTGTATGCTGTTGCTGTCTGAGGGCAGGTCAACCCTGCAGCCGGGATCGACGCTCTGAGATTGATCCACCGGCGGTCAATTTAGCGGGTCTAGTAAAGACCTGCCAAATCAACTGCAGATCACTCTCCAGTCAACCCCTGTACTCTACCCCCGACAAGAAGAGTAAGGTAAGTCGATGGGAGATTTTCTCCTGTCGACCCCCCATGGTGTAGACCCAGAGGTAACTCGACCTAAGGTACGTCAACTCCAGCTACGTTATTCACGTAGCTGGAATTGCATAGCATAGGTCCACTTAGCATGGTATTGTAGACATAGCCTGAGTAATCTCAAAAGATAATTCAGGAGAGGCAGTAGGATCCTGACAAATAGGGAACTGGTCTTAGACCCAAGAGACTCTAGTCTAGGCATTTCTACTGTCTGGCTGCGTGACCTTGGGCATGTCATTTCAATTCCCTGTGTCTCTTCTTGCTCTCTCTCTCTCTTTGTCCATCTTGTTTGTTTAGGCTGTACGTTGTTCAGAGATGGGAATTTCTCTTACTATGTGTTTGTCCAGTGTCTAGCACAATTTTGCCCCAATCTTATAACTAAAATAGTAACTCACACAGCTCTAAGTACAATAAAGGAGTAAGGCCTCAATCCTGCAAATACTAAAGCATGAACTAACTATGCACTCTGAGTTGTCCTACTGGAGTCAATGGGACTACTCATAATGCAAAAACGTAAGCATGCATTTAAGTCTTTGCAAGATTGAGGTCTAAACTTGCAACATGATAAATGCTAGTATTTTTTCTGAGTGTAGCTTGTGCTTTAACTCAGACAAGCTTTCAGTAAATCACTATGGTCTCATACATGGGTACATGTTTTTTAATAAAACCTGCTGCTGTATTAAATTTGAGAGGAGTTCTGATTCATACTACATATTTTATTTTGAAAGCAGCTTCTCTTTAAATCATCATAATAATGCTTCTGTGTTTCTTTACTCTGGGTCAAATTATTTCTGACATGCTCATGTGCAATTTGGAGAGGTTCACCCCTATGGCTTTCCATAGTACCAGAGCATGGGTCAGATTAAGGTCACAGGACTGGAATATATCTCCAACATATCACCTGTGCTTTAACATTAAACAGTTATAAGAGCAAAGGAAATCCATGTAATGTTCAAGTCCCATTTACTATGGCAATCCCCTAGGCTGTTTTGATCTCTGTGCCCAGACATTCCACTTGATTTATCTTGGGGTATATACTGTCATGACTCCGCATTCTGTGCCTAAAAGTCATACTGCAGTGCCAAGTATCTCCCTATGGACAGCTGTTCCCCTGTCAGATGTAAGGTACACATCTGACAAAGCCTTCTTCCATGAGATGGATGCTGTTACTTAGGACACAGTGGAGGAAAATACATAAGTCTACAGAGATGAACAGGTATGTTTTTCCCCTAGAAGCTTTTGGCAGAGGCCCTGTGCAGTCAACATGGGCAAATTCCCAAGGGTTTTGTGGAGCTATCAAAACCAAAATTCCCACAAGTTTCAATTGACTAGGTTTTAATATCTACCCCATCAGAAATGACTTCACACATTGGATGACATCCTCTCATCCAGACCTGTGGGTCTCGCTTTGACATATCTCAGTGATTTCTAGATGGCTAGGTAGGTATAATTACGTAAGTGCGGTAACCATATTGTGGCATGTATGTGACCATACACAATGTATGAGCTCTCTAAACTCTAGGAGTTGCCTTTCCCATTGGGGAGGCAAATCCCATCTCTGGCCTAGATGATGCAGACAGATGTCTGTGAAGGGAGGGTCATGGAGATTTCATTCCTCCCAAACCCCCATCCTCACGATAGCAGTGTCATTCACTTCAATGTCTCATTCACTTCAGTGGAACTACTCACATAAGGGTTCGCATGAAATACCTGAAACTACAATGGAAGAGACTACTGCAGCATTATCCCACTGCAAAACAACCTTGTTAGTATATATAAGAAATTAAACATGGGATAGCTTAAAAACCACTTCAATTCAGGTATTTTTTTCAAAACAAGCTCCCCCCCCCTTTGAAATAACTGATCAGCACAAGACCTTAACTCTGGCTTTTCAGCTGTCACATGCCACCTAGGCTACAGCATGCATCAGTCAAAACCAAAATTGTAACAAGCCTTTCTTTACTGACAGGCATGCCAAAGTGTCACACAATGTTGCAGACCCAGCTCACATTTTTATAAACTATTCACATACAGTGAATTCTCTAACATGTGGTTTTGGAGATAGTTAAAAGAAATGAAGACAATTTTCAATAGATTAATAACTAGCATTGAATTATACCAAGGCTATCTTTAAAAGTGAAGAGTATTATCAACAGTATCTCTCACAGCCTACATACAGTAGATGGAATGTGTAATCCATGTGTAATCCACAAATTGAGATAAAGTTCGGAAAGCTCCCTACCCTCTATCTATGCATCTGAAGAGGATCATGTGCATTGTTGATTCTAGGAAGTGCTAGGAACATATTGCACTGGTGAAATGGGCCATGATATGCTATTTTGATGTAGAATTATAGTTTACTGGGCCAAGTCCTCCTAACACTTCTGTTCAGACTGTCCCCCTTCTCTGGGATCTTTAAGCACAGGCATGTGAAATAAGTTAACTGTCCCAATGCACTTTTTGGAGGAGAACAGCTGTATCCTGACATAACTACAATTTGGAGTAAAGATTGCTGTTTGTTCTTCACACACATGTATTGTTCCACAATTTGGTGTTGCGTATGTGCAGAGCTGAGATCAGAATCATGCCTGAAGAATCTAAAATCCTGAAGCTAAAACAGTAACAAAAAGGATTTACAAACAGATCCAACCAAAAACAAACAGCAAAGTGAATACATCAGGATGGACTAAAAATGAAGAGAGTAATATGAGAAAAGACATCCAGTCAGAGATCAGAAAACCTGTAATGTTTGGCGCTTTGGGTAACCTTCAGCCAGAGCAAAGTATCTGAACATCTTAAAGCTAGTCTTCATAACCCAGAAGCACTACAAGCCCTTCCTTGATTCTCTCTCTGTGATCCTCTGACATACTCCTGGCCCACCTGATTTCTATTCCTTGACCACATTCTTTCATGTTGTATGCTCACAGGGCCTGACAACCCTAGGCTGCCAGACCTGGGTTTATGCAGTGTTGTTGTAGTCATGTCAGTCCCCGGATATTAGAGACCTGGGTTTATGCAGTGTTGTTGTAGTCATGTCAGTCCCCGGATATTAGAGAGATTTGGGTTTGTCAGTCTGATGAGCCCCAATTCTGGGAGCATTAAAACACACCCACATTAGGGCTTCTATTCAGAGATGACCAAAGCATCCCAAAGCACTTGATGATCAAATGCGTTAGTGCCCAGGACCCCAATTGTCTTTTTAACGCTGACATTTTCCCACCAGTGCTACTAGTGCTGGCTCTAGTATAGAGAAAGTGCTGGTGACATTTTAACCACATCATCTAGCCATGGTGGGAAATTTTAAGAACTTTTTTTTGCAATGTGGAGAAGAAGTGCTACCTGTTAGAGAGCTTATTCCTTCACTCTCCCACTTCCCTGGTCCTTCTCGCATGAACAGAGAGCAACAATACCCGAAGTCCGAAGGTGCAAACAATTCGATGTTTATTGGAGTGAACTTCCAGCAAGCTTAAATACAAGTTTCTTTTTCCTTATTTTCGAATCCCAACTTACTTCCTGTTTGCCCCTAATTTATATAGTAATATTCTTAGCTATACCTTAACCAATCATTCTACTGAAATTTAACTAACCAATCCTAACATATTGTAACATGATTAGCTTACCAATTATATCCCACCACCTTAATTAGTTTACACCCAGCAAAATTAATTATACAGCAGACAGAAACAATCACAGAACCAGACAGAGACCATGCCAATAAACAATAGCAAAGTGGGAACTATAATGACAAAACAATACTGAAGTGAGGATTTCACAACTACATCTATAAAGACATGAGTTTCCCAGCTGTGTCTATTGATAAGTGAGTTCTTACCAGACAGAAAACTATCAACCTCAATTTCCTTTTACATCTTCTAGGCACTTCCCTTTCTCTGGAGGTGATAGGCACTATCAGGACAGGATTGTATTCCTAACAGCCCAGTAGCACCTTCTTTCAATGTGACTAGTTTGGAATATGAGGATGTCACCGGTCGCTCCCCAGCTTATGGCTGCCTCTGTCGCTTAGCCAAAGAACAGGGCCTCAGACTGTCGCAGTAAGAGAAGGACCTTACACTGGCAGACAGTGATTTTGATTCTTTCTTTTATACCTCTAACTAGCCAAGTGATAAGAATACACCTAAATTCTTAAAGTACAGGCCTTTACAGACAGGCCTGAATATCTATATCCTAACACTACCACTGTTAGATCTGCTGAACTTCACAACAGGATCCTCCAAAGGGCAGGGTGCTGACGCTAGCCAAAAGAATCAGAGGCAAGGTGGATTCATTGGGGATTTTGCTGACTGGGGAGAGAGGGAGGAGGTTTGTGTTAGGAACTAGTATAAAAGAGCCCCTTACCTGAACCTTAGTAAAGGTTTGGTTCCAAGAAAGGGAAACATATCTGTCCAGTTCTTGTTCTATAAGAAAAAGTTTAACTAGCCTTACTTACAATGGCTGGAACAAAGATTATATAAACAATTGCTTCACTAAGCTGGACTGTGATTAAAACAAAACCAAACAGCAGTAAAGCAGCATTTTATGCCATTTGAATGAAAGGTTTAGAGTGAAAACAGCTCCACCAGCTTCCGTTGATAAAAAAAACTTCTTCTGTTTGGGCTATGTTTTTCCTATCAAAGGCTAGCAATGGAAAAACACTGCTTTGCTGAGAAAGTAAGCCTGAGAATATGAGCTAAAATGTTAGAAACTGTAGTGGTGTAGTGAGGCGTTTTTACTATTGAAGAACTGAATCTGAGATATTACATCACTTTAAATAGGAAAGGATCACAACTGATCTCTGAGACAAAACAGTGTAAGGGTTGATGAGGTTAGTGAGCCACAGACAGATAGTTATAAGGCTACTTGGCTTGTTCTTGTGCCATACATGTACTTTTGCTCCTGAAAGTAAGGGCTTAATTCTCCTCCGACCCCTTTTTGTAGCTTTATTGACATTAGTGAGTATCTGCTGATTTACACTGGTGCATGAAAGGAGAATCAGGCTCTTTGTGTTTACAGGAGGCTGTAACTTAGGTTAAAAGCTCAATTTATGAAAGGGGATTCTGCCATGGTCACCTGGTTAAAAGAATTAAAAATATGGGCCAAATGCTACAGTCCTTAGTCAGTCTAATTTGCCAACCAGTGCTCAGGCTAATGAGAAGTTTTCTTAAGTGGTAAGGCAAAACACCCACTGACTTGAATGGGTGCAGGCTAAGTCTCAAGAACAGCAGGTTCTGCCCCAAGTATTTGGGGAACATGCACAAATGTAACGTGAGTCCTAGAAATAGCAGCTCACAATCCTCTTACAGAGAGCAGAGATGTTTATGAAACTGAACCTAAAAATTAAGTTAGAATCTTTTCAGCAGCAATTGAATGGGCAAAATCAAGAGCTGGTGCAAGTGGCAGGGTTGCCATCTGTCTAGGTTTTCCCAGGATCGTCCCTTTTTCAAGGTAGCTGTCCTAGGAAATCTGTAAGGGTGTCAGTAGACATGGTCAGATGTCCAGTTGAATGGGTTCAGTTTCATTGCGGCTGTCCCTTTTTTGGTACCTCAGAGATGGCAACCCTAGCAAGTGGCCATAAATCCCATAAAAATCTGGGCTAAATTCTGCATGAGATTGTAAACTCTTTGGGGTAGGGCTTTCATTTTTACATTTGTACAGCACCTACACAATTGTACCCTCGCCTGATTGGTCTCTAGCTACTATTACAATATCAATGTTAAACAGCAACTTAACTGGTGGTGTAAATTACACATCAAGTTAGATTGGTCAGAAAGCTGAGGAGGATAGTAATGGGAGCGGGCATGCAGAGTGTAGCTCACACACTTAGTGGGTCGACGTGGGTGAGCAGGAACTGCAGCTAACAGGAAGGTGTGAAATAAAGCAGGCCTCTCCCATACCCTATTTTGATCCTTCCCAGTAGCTGCTTTTCCTGCAACACCCTTTTTCATTGGCTTGGCACCTAAATTACACTCATTTTGCACACCTCTAAGGCCTGGTCTACACTAAGATTTTAGGTCGAGTTTAGCAGCGTTACCTGGATTTAACCCTGCATCCGTCCACATGACGAAGCCCTTTTTTTGACTTAAAGGGCTCTTAAAATTGATTTCTTTACTCCACCCGCGACAAGGGGATTAGCGCTGAAATCAGCCTTGCCTGGTCGAATTTGGGGTAGTATGGACGCAATTCGACGGTATTGGCCTCTGGGAGCTATCCCAGAGAGCTCAATTGTGACCGCTCTGTACAGAACTCTCAACTCGGACGCATTGGCCAGGTGTACAGGAAAAGGCCCGTGAACTTTTGAATATCTTTTCCTGTTTGGCCAGCGTGGCGAGCTCACCTGCACAGGT
The DNA here is from genome assembly GCF_965140285.1 of Lepidochelys kempii. Classification (NCBI taxonomy): domain Eukaryota; kingdom Metazoa; phylum Chordata; order Testudines; family Cheloniidae; genus Lepidochelys; species Lepidochelys kempii. The sequence continues at coordinate 47,636,956 of NC_136384.1, forward strand.
CATCGTGCAGAGCTCATCATCACAGGAGGCCATGCAGTCCCAGAATCGCCGAAGAGCTCCAGCCGAACGGGAGGTATGGGATCTGATCGTTGTGTGGGGAGACGAATCCGTGCTGGCAGAACTCCCTTCGACAAGATGAAATGCCAAAATATTTGAAAAAATCTCCAATAGCATGAAGGACAGAGACTATAACAGGAATCCGCAGCAGTGCTGTGTGAAAATTAAGGAGCTCAGGCAAGCCTACCAAAAAAACAGAGAGGCAAATGGCCGCTCCGGTTCAGAGCCGCAGACATGCCGCCTCTATGATGAGCTGCATGCCATTCTAGGGGGTGCAGCCACCACTACCCCAACCCTGTGCTTTGACTCTGTCCAAGGAGTGGGAGGCAACACAGAAGTGGGTTTTGGGGGTGAGGAAGTTGATGATGAGGAGGAGGTTGTAAATAGCTCACAGCAAGCAGGCAGAGAAACCAGTTTCCCCAACAGCAGGGATCTGTTTATCACCCTGGACCTGGAGCCAGGACCCCCTGAACCCACCCAAGGCAGGCTCCTGGACCCTGAAGGCAGAGAAGAGACCTCTGGTGAGTGTATCTTTGTAAATATTATACATGGTGTAAAAGCAAGCGTGTTTAATGATTAATTTTCCCTGGCATTCGCGGCCAGTACAGCGACTGGAAAAGTCTGTTAACGTGTCTGGGGATGGAGCGGAAATCCTCCAGAGACATCTCCATAAAGCTCTCCTGGATGTACTCCCAAAGCCTTTGCAAAAGGTTTCTGGGGAGGGCAGCCTTATTCCATCTTCCATGGTAGGACACTTTACCACACCAGGCCAGTAGCACGTAGTCGGGAATCATTACAGAACAAAGCATTGCAGCGTATGGTCCCGGTGTTTGCTGGCATTCAAACATCATCTGTTCTTTATCTCTTTGTGTTACCCTCAGGAGAGTGATATCATTCATGGTCACCTGGTTGAAATAGGGTGGCTTTACTAAGCGGACATTCAGAGGTGCCCGTTCCTGCTGGGCTGTTTGCCTGTGGCTGAACAGAAATCTTCCCCGCTGTTAGCCACACGGTGGGTGGAGGGGTGAAGCCATCATCCCAGAGAATTGGGTGTGTGTGTGGGGGGAGGGGTTAGTTGGGTTTCTGCTGCACGTGAACCCGGAAACCGCAGTCCCTCCTTTTAAATTGCCAACCCATGTCAACACCAAACCGGCATACCCTCAAGAAGAGGCAAAATTCGGCCTTGTAATGAAAGCACATGTGCTATGTAACGTTAACAGCAAGGTTTACCGTGAAAGAGTGTACCCACTGTTCTATAAAATATGTCTTTTTAACTACCACTCTCCCTTTTTTTTTTCCTCCACCAGGTGCATATGTTTCTCCTTCCCAGAGGCTAGTGAAGATTAGAAGGCGAAAAAAATGCACTCGCAATGAAATGTTCTCTGACCTCATGCTGTCCTTCCACACTGACAGAGCACAGCAAAATACATGGAGGCAGACAATCTCAGAGTGCAGGAAAACACAATATGACCACGAGGAGAGGTGGCGGGCTGAAGATGGTAGGTGGCGTCAGCTTGCTGAAAGAAGGCAGGAGTCAATGCTCAGGCTGCTGGAAGATCAAACTCATATGCTCCAGCGTATGGTTGAGCTGCAGGAAAGGCAGCAGGAGCACAGACCGCCGCTACAGCCCCTTGTAACCAACCGCCCTCCTCCGCAAGTTCCATAGCCTCCTCACCCAGACATCCAAGAACGCAGTGGGGGGGCCTCCGGCCACCCAGCCACTCCACCCCAGAGGATTGCCCAAGCAACAGAAGGCTGGCATTCAATAAGTTTTAAAGCGCTGTGTGGCCTTGTCCTTCCCTCCTCCACCACCCTACCTGGTGCTTCCCTCCTCCACCACCCCTCCCTTGGGGATAACTACCAAGGTAGCCTTGATAACCACCAAGGCTACCTTGGTAGTTATCCCCCTATTTGTGTGATGAATAAATAAAGAATGCATGAATGTGAAGTAACAATGACTTTATTGCCTCTGCAAGCGGTGATCGAAGCGGGGAGGGGAGGGTGCTTAGCTTACAGGAAAGTAGAGTGAAACCAGGGAGGCAGAAGGGAGAGTTCCATCAAGGAGAAACAAACAGAACTTTCACACTGTAGCCTGGCCATTCCTGAAACTGTTTTTCAAAGCTTCTCTGATGCGCACCATGTCCTCCTGTACTCTTCTAACCACCCTGGTGTCTGGCTGCATGTAATCAGTGGCCAGGTGATTTGCCTCAACCTCCCACCCCGCCATAAACGTCTCCCCCTTACTCTCACAGATATTGTGGAGCACACAGCAAGCAGTAATAACAAGGGGAATATTGGTTTCTCTGAGGTCTAACCGAGTCAGTAAACTGCACCAGCGTGCTTTTAAATGTCTAAATGCACATTCTACCACCATTCTGCACTTGCTCAGCCTATAGTTGAACAGCTCCTGACTACTGTTCAGGCTGCCTGTGTATGGCTTCATAAGCCATGGCATTAAGGGGTAGGCTGGGTCCCCAAGGATAACTATAGTCATTTCAACATCCCCAATGGTTATTTTCTGGGCTGGAAAGTAAGTCCCTTGCTGCACCTGTTGAAACAGACCAGAGTTCCTGAAGATGCGAGCATCATGTACCTTTCCCAGCCATCCCATGTTGATGTTGGTGAAACGTCCCTTGTGATCCACCAGTGCTTGCAGCACCACTAAAAAGTACCCCTTGCAGTTTATGTACTCGCTGCCTTGGTGCTCTGGTGCCAAGATAGGGATATGGGTTCTGTCTATCGCCCCACCACATTTAGGGAATCCCATTGCAGCAAAGCCATCCACTATGACCTGAACATTTCCCAAAGTCACTACCCTTGATATCAGCAGCTCAGTGATTGAATTGGCTACTTGCATCACAGCAGCCCCCACAGTAGATTTGCCCACTCCAAATTGATTCGCGACTGACCGGTAGCTGTCTGGTGTTGCAAGCTTCCATAGGGCTACCGCCACACGCTTCTCAACTGTGAGGGCTGCTCTCATCTTGGTATTCTTGTGCTTCAGGGCAGGGGAAAGCAAGTCACAAAGTTCCATGAAAGTGCCCTTACACATGTGAAAGTTTCGCAGCCACTGGGAATCGTCCCAGACCTGCAACACTTTATGGTCCCATCAGTCTGTGCTTGTTTCCCGGGCTCAGAATTGGCATTCCACACCATGAACCTGCCCATTTGACTCCATGATGTGCACACTGCAGGGGCCCGTTCTTTGTGAGATGTCTATGTCCATGTCCTCATCACTCTTGTCACCACGCTGCAGTCACCTCCTCCTCGCCTCGTTTCACTTTTCTTGCAGGTTATGGTTCTGCATATCCTGCTGGATAATGTGTGCGGTGTTTATAGTGCTCATAATTGCTGCGGTGATCTGAGCAGGCTCCATGTTTCCAGTGCTATGGTGTCTGCACTGAAAAAAGGCATGAAACGATTGTCTGCTGTTGCTCTGATGGAAGGAGGGGCGATTGACAACATGGCTTACAGGGTTGGCTTACAGGAAAGCCAAGGAAAGTGTGGGCCCCTTAATGAATGAGGGAGGCAACCTAGTGACAGAGGATGTGGAAAAAGCTAATGTACTCAATGCTTTTTTTGCCTCTGTCTTCACTAACAAGGTCAGCTCCCAGACTGCTGTGCTGGGCATCACAACATGGGGAATAGATGGCCAGCCTCTGTGGAGAAAGAGGTGGTTAGGGACTATTTAGAAAAACTGGACGTGCACAGGTCCATGGGGCCGGATGAGTTGCATCCGAGAGTGCTAAAGGAACTGGCGGCTGTGATTGCAGAGCCATTGGCCATTATCTTTGAAAACTCGTGGTGAACGGGGGAAGTCCCAGATGACTGGAAAAAGGCTAATGTAGTGCCAATCTTTAAAAAAGGGAAGAAGGAGGATCCTGGGAACTACAGGTCAGTCAGCTTCACTTCAGTCCCCGGAAAAATCATGGAGCAGATCCTCAAAGAATCAATCCTGAAGCACTTACATGAGAGGAAAGTGATCAGGAACAGTCAGCATGGGTTCACCAAGGGAAGGTCATGCCTGACTAATCTAATCGCCTTCTATGATGAGATTACTGGTTCTGTGGATGAAGGGAAAGCAGTAGATGTATTGTATCTTGACTTTAGCAAAGCTTTTGACACGGTCTCCCACAGTATTCTTGTCAGCAAGTTAAGGAAGTATGGGCTGGATGAATGCACTATAAGGTGGGTAGAAAGTTGGCTAGATTGTCGGGCTCAATGGGTAGTGATCAATGGCTACATGTCTAGTTGGCAGCCGGTGTCAAGTGGAGTGCCCCAGGGGTCGGTCCTGGGGCCGGTTTTGTTCAATATCTTCATAAATGATCTGGAGGATGGTGTGGATTGCACTCTCAGCAAATTTGCGGATGATACTAAACTGGGAGGAGTGGTAGATATGCTGGAGGGCAGGGATAGGATACAGAGGGACCTAGACAAATTGGAGGATTGGGCCAAAAGAAATCTGATGAGTTTCAATAAGGATAAGTGCAGGGTCCTGCACTTAGGACGGAAGAACCCAATGCACAGCTACAGACTAGGGACCGAATGGCTAGGCAGCAGTTCTGCGGAAAAGGACCTAGGGGTGACAATGGACGAGAAGCTGGATATGAGCCAGCAGTGTGCCCTTGTTGCCAAGAAGGCCAATGGCATTTTGGGATGTATAAGTAGGGGCATAGCGAGCAGATCGAGGGACGTGATCGTCCCCCTCTATTCGACATTGGTGAGGCCTCATCTGGAGTACTGTGTCCAGTTTTGGGCCCCACACTACAAGAAGGATGTGGATAAATTGGAGAGAGTCCAGCGAAGGGCAACAAAAATGATTAGGGGTCTGGAACACATGAGTTATGAGGAGAGGCTGAGGGAACTGGGATTGTTTAGTCTGCGGAAGAGAAGAATGAGGGGGGATTTGATAGCTGCTTTCAACTACCTGAGAGGTGGTTCCAGAGAGGATGGTTCTAGACTATTCTCAGTGGTGGAAGAGGACAGGACAAGGAGTAATGGTCTCAAGTTGCAGTGGGGGAGGTTTAGGTTGAATATTAGGAAAAACTTTTTCACTAGGAGGGTGGTGAAACACTGGAATGCGTTGCCTAGGGAGGTGGTGGAATCTCCTTCCTTAGAAGTTTTTAAGGTCAGGCTTGACAAAGCCCTGGCTGGGATGATTTAATTGGGTATGGGTCCTGCTTTTGAGCAGGGGGTTGGACTAGATGACCTCCTGAGGTCCCTTCCAACCCTGATATTCTATGATTCTATGATTTTATGAACTAAAGTCAACAAAGGGGATAGCTTTGCCAATCAAGGAGAAACAGAATGGCCCCCTCAAGGATAGAACTCAAAACCCAAGGTTTAGCAGGCCATTGATTTCACGAAGGGAGGGAGGAAGGGGGGAGAAAATGTATACAAATTAATACAAAACAAATCTGGTCTATTTCTTGTTTTGATCCACTTCATCTATCTTTATACATCTTAGGTTGGCAGTAGATAGTGCAGTACGACTGCTAGCCATTGTCATCTCCTGGGTGCTCAGCAGAAGACGGTGCAGTACGACTGCCGGCAGGACTGAATCTCCATCAGATGAAACTTAAAAAGGGAAATGACCTGGCTGAATCACTCCCTTGTCTGCCCAGGCGCCCCGACCGACCTCACCAAGGTCGGCTAAAAGAGCACCCAGGAGTACGGCGATGATGGCTACCAGTCATACTGCACTGTCTGCTGCCAAAAGGCAATGAGCTGCTGCTGTGTAGCAATGCAGTACCACGTCTGCCAGCACCCAGGAGACATACGGTGATGGTGAGCTGAGGGGGCTCCATGCTTGCCGTGGTGTTGCATCTGCACGGGTAACCCAGGAAAAAAGGTGCAAAATGATTGTCTGCCATTGTTTTCACGGAGGGAGGGAGGGAAGTGGGGGCCTGATGATGTGTACCCAGAACTACCTGCGACAATGTTTTTGCCCCATCAGGCATTGGGATTTCAACCCAGAATTCAAATGGGTGGCGGAGACTGCGGGAACTGTGGGATAGCTACCCACAGTGCAACGCTCTGGAAGGCGACGGTTGCCTCGGTACTGTGGACGCACTCCACCGACTAAATGCACTTAGAGCATTTGTGTGGGGACACACACAATCGACTGTATAAAAATGCTTTCTAAAAAACCGACTTCTATAAATTCAACCTAATTTCGTAGTGTAGACATACCCTAAGGCTCAGTCCTCAGCCCTGGCTCCAGCTGCTTGGCAGCATGCCAGGGGAAGGGCATTATCTTAAATTTTAGGAGCTCAATCCTGCTCCCCCTGAAGTCAATGGAAGATTTGCCACTTTAGGGGGTACAGATTGGGCCCTAATTTTTCTATAGAGTGGATTGTTGTGCACAAATGCCCAGTGGTGCTGGAACTAGGGGTGCTGCCACACCCCCTGGCTTGAAGTAGTAATAATAAACACCAAATACATGGTTTCCAACATCAGCACCTCCACCATAAAAATTGTTCCAGTACGCCTGCAAATGCCGCCAATGGCTGGCTAATTTAAAAAATATAATCTTTAAACATCTTGAAAATACAGGGGCGATACCATCCATTAAATTGCTTTTGATTCCCACAGTAAAAATGACTGTAGAGATTTTTACTGAACTGATGAGTCACGGACATAAATCCAAAATACTGAAATATCCTCTTTGGTGTGCAGAAAGTACAGCAATCATCTGAGGAGCAGGACAACATGTGTTATTTTCTTCTTCCATTTCAGGATTATGTAAATCAGCTATATGGACATCTGCATTTAGAGAGATACAACCTTATTATAGTTTATAAATGGTCACAACCCACAATCCCATACTACATACTCATTCAGTGGCAGACTGTGAAACCCCTACTTACTCACACACTGGAGATCTTGAGTATCCCATTGAATTATTCATGTGAGTAACTGCTCAACAATGTGACTAGGTATTTCATATCCTGCCTCTGAATGAGGCTTATTTTCATTCTGCTTCCTCTCTTGCTTTTGGTCTGAACTGTCATTTGATTGTTCTGTCATTTCTATATTAGATATCTAGAAGCCTTTCCTGAGTCAAATAATTTGCAAATCAAATCTACAAAATGCTCACTGGGCCTTCTCCAATATCATTTGTCATGTCATTAATTTTAATGCAGTATCTGTGGTTTCATAATACACTAAATATTATCAGGTTATGTTCTGGGGAACATTGGCCTTTCAAAGTGTTTGTCTTGAATAATTTTCTCCACTATATTTTGCAGTTCATCTTCAATTAGTATTTTTTCCCTAACCTTACCTTTTTAATATTAAGCATGACAAGTTCTCCAAGATGACATGGATTTTAAAATTGTCATAGAAAGCTCATAGGAAATCAGGTTTATTTCTATTTTTAGTGTGGCATAGCTTTTGGAATCAAACTGATCAACTTGTAATGGGGCTTGAGAGTTTTACATAGGTTTTTTTTATTACAAGGGGCATCAATGCAATGAATGTAAGTATGAAAGTAAAATCACAGACAAAAATATTGGACAGGAAACATTGTCCTGACACATTTCTAGCGTCTGTTTCATAAGCAAACAAGTTAATAAAACTTGTTTCTTTAATTGAAATATTGTTTATATGTATCAGATGCACATATATTTATGAAGTCTGTTGTAACAATCGTATCACAGATTTAAGTTTTCTAAAAGAAATAAGAGTTTGACTTAGAATAAGCTGCACATATCAAAGGTTATTTTAGTGTCACTATAAATTATTTGTTTTTTCTTTTGTCAGCCTCCTTAGAGCAAATGCACAAAGTATGATGGCATATAAGGGCACAACAGGATTCAGGTTTTCTTCATCGAATGATGATTCTATGATTATACATAATTACCATAACCTCCAAACTGAGATGCAATATCCTTATTGCACATGTACTGCAGATACAACTAGTAATTAATTTACTGTATACCATACTTTAATCAAAACATTTCTTCCACAAAGCCCACAAACAGTAATCTATGTCAGCCAAATGCCCTCTGCACCCCAACGTTATATAACTGAAGAAAAGCGGGCGGGGGGGACAGAAAAAAAAATAGTAACAGCCTTAAGTTTATGTCACAGTTCAGGGTAACTGCACCTGTATTCCCACTTTATGGTCCACCAAGGGAACCCACTCATAGGTTTCTAGAGTCCCCCCAGCAGTCACCTCTCTTTGGTGGAGACACAGATTTCTCCCTTTTTATTTTGGTTTTTGCTGGCTGCACAGTTCCCTGCCTACATTGTGAGTTCCCCAGCAAGATAGGCTGCCTACGCAGGCCTACTTTGCTTTTTCCCTTAGAGGCTGTAAACAGCATAATTGCCCACAGTTATAAGGTACCACAACTTTCTGACCAAACAAAATCGAACACCCTTGCCCCGCCCTGCTCACTCCATCCCTTGCCCCTCCATCACTCACTCTCCTCACCCTCCCTCACTCACTCATTTTCACCGAGTGGTGAGGGTCCCTTTTTGACTGGGTGTTTGGTTGAAAACTGGATACCTAGCAACCCTATAACACAGCTCTTTCTACGCAAACACATATTCTTGAGGTGAAAGCATTGCATAGAAAACATGTTAAATACATAAACACATCACTCTCACAGATCTTGGGAGACAGGCCAGTCCTTGCTTACAGACAGCTCTCCAACCTGAAGCAAATACTCACCAGCAACCACACACCACACAACAGAACCACTAACCCAGGAACCTATCCTTGCAACAAAGCCCGTTGCCAACTGTGTCCACATATCTATTCAGGGGACACCATCATAGGGCCTAATCACATCAGCCACACTATCAGAGGCTCGTTCACCTGCACATCCACCAATGTGATATATGCCATCATGTGCCAGCAATGCCCCTCTGCCATGTACATTGGTCAAACTGGACAGTCTCTACGTAAAAGAATAAATGGACACAAATCAGACGTCAAGAATTATAACATTCAAAAACCAGTCGGAGAACACTTCAATCTCTCTGGTCACTCGATTAGAGACCTAAAAGTGACAATTCTTCAACAAAAAAAAAACTTCAAAACCAGACTCCAACGAGAGACTGCTGAATTGGAATTAATTTGCAAACTGGATACAATTAACTTAGGCTTGAATAGAGACTGGGAGTGGATGGGTCATTACACAAAGTAAAACTATTTCCCCATGTTTATTCCCCCTCCCAACCCCCCCCCGCCCCACTGTTCCTCAGATGTTCTTGTCAACTGCTGGAAATGGCCCACCTTGATTATCACTACAAAAGGTGTGTCGTAGTCCCCCGCTCTCCTGCTGGTAATAGCTCACCTTAAGTGATCACTCTGGTTACAGAGTGTGTGGTAACACCCATTGTTTCATGTTGTCTATGTATATAAATCTCCCCACTGTATTTTCCACTGAATGCATCCGATGAAGTGAGCTGTAGCTCACGAAAGCTTATGCTCAAATAAATTTGTTACTCTCTAAGGTGCCACAAGTACTCCTTTTCTTTTTGCGTCCCCATAGTAAGTGGCACTGGTGGTGATACTGGGAAACTGGAGTGTCTAAGGAAATTGCTTGTGTGACTTATGGTTAGCTAGTGGGGTAAAACTGAAGTCTTCTCTGTTTGGCTGGTTTGGTTTGCCTTGGGCTGTAACTGCCCTGCCTTAAGCAATTTGTCTTGAATTGGTACTCTCAGCTGGGTCCCACCAAAGCCAGCATCGTTACAGTGGGTGATGACCCAAATCAGTCAATTGACCACTTCCTGAAACTGAGTTCCTAATTAGCAAGGAAGTGTACATGTGTGTTTTAAAGATGGTCAGACTTAGCTTGTGTGTGTGTGTGTACGTCTGTCTTTTAACAGTATCCAGTCAAGAGTGCTGTAAAGTAGCTTTTGAACTGAACTTACTCTTGTTAACTAGGATTACAGAACACTGTGCATGTCTACCCTAGTTAATGGTTTCACATTGTCTGTCAATTTCTAGGTATAGAGACATAAAATAAGACCAAGCGTGCAAGCTTTTTGAACTGCATTCAGTTGGTTATAAATGTAAGTTTATTTTAGGTAGCTAGATGTGTTAGTCAGATCCAGGGGCTAATATCATTCTTTGGGAAATAGGTTAAAAGGATTGACTACTGTAGACCTACTGGGAATGAGACCTTGGTGAATTGGAATGTAAGTGATGGACCAAAAAAAAAAAATTTTTTTTAAAACGATTTAGCTTTGATTATGTTTCCTCTGCTTTATTAGCAATACTGGAGTAGATAAGCAATTAGCACAAGTGAGCCCTATTCCGAGGGACTCAGTCAATACTCTAAACAAAGTCACCTTCCCAAGATAGTAATTGAGTGTGTGTTATTTTTTGTTGTGGTTGTGTAGTTTAATTCTGAAAATCTAAGTGATTGAAAAATTTGATACAATTTACATCGCCAAATCATAGTCCTATGTCATTTTTGCCCTCTTATATCCTATCTGTTATTTGCTATTGTTAAGGATATTTAATAAACTCTATAAAACTAATCTGAACTATTAACTATTTTTTTTTAAGTTAAGCAATCAAAATAATAATTAAAAAACCCCTAAGAAAGGTGATACGGGTAAGCAGTTAATCAGTTGCTTCACTAAGGTTTGTATTATACCCATTTTTAAGGTTTGTTTTGTACCCATTTGTTTTACATCTATCACCTCATTCTAACAAGATTATTATGCAGGTCTGGAAAAACAACTTCTGTATTGTTACAGAAATAGCTACCGCTATTTTATTTAACTAGGATCTGCTCCAACAAAGCACCTAGGCACATGCTTAAGTGCTTTGCTAGACAGAACCCTTATTTACTAACTTATCTAAAGTGCTCATCACTGTCGTTCAAGTACATTCCGACACTGATGAATCTCTCCTCACAGCATGCATGTGAAGTGGGGAATTATTCTTCTCATTTTACACACGGGAAACAGACTGAGATTAAGGGCCTGATCCAGCACCCACTGAAATTAATGAAAAGGATCCCACTGACTTCAGTGGACATTGGACCAGGCCTTAAAGCAGCTGCAACAGTGGCTGTAGGTCAGCTCCAGTGTAGCCTAGGAGAAGATGGATCCCACCCACAAAACTGCCAGGATCTGGCCCAGCAAAGATCAGATCGAAACTGTCAGCTAAAATGGGAGCCAACATTTAGCTTTTTGTCAAAAATAAACTTTCACAAAGCTGTCATAAATATAAAGGGAAGGGTAAACCCCTTTGAAATCCCTCCTGGCCAGGGGAAAGCTCCTCTCACCTGTAAAGGGTTAAGAAGCTAAAGGTAACCTCGCTGGCACCTGACCAAAATGACCAATGAGGAGACAAGATACTTTCAAAAGCTGGGAGGAGGGAGAGAAACAAAGGGGTCTGTGTGTCTGTCTATAGTCTGTCTATATGCTGGTTTCTGCCGGGGATAGACCAGGAATGGAGTCTTAGAACTTTTAGTAAGTAATCTAGCTAGGTACGTGTTAGATTATGATTTCTTTGAATGGCTGAGAAAAGGATTGTGCTGAATAGAATAACTATTTCTGTCTGTGTATCTTTTTTGTAACTTAAGGTTTTGCCTAGAGGGGTTCTCTATGTTTTTTAATCTAATTACCCTGTAAGATATCTACCATCCTGATTTTACAGGGGGGATTTCTTTATTTCTATTTACTTCTATTTTTATTAAAAGTCTTCTTGTAAGAAACTGAATGCTTTTTCATTGTTCTCAGATCCAAGGGTTTGGGTCTGTGGTCACCTATGCAAATTGGTGAGGCTTTTTATCCAACATTTCCCAGGAAAGGGGGGGTGCAAGTGTTGGGAGAATTGTACATTGTTCTTAAGATCCAAGGGTCTGGGTCTGTAGTCACCTAGGCAAATTGGTGAGGCTTTTTACCAAACCTTGACCAGGAAGTGGGGTGCAAGGTTTTGGGAAGTATTTTGGGGGGAAGGACGCGTCCAAACAGCTCTTCCCCAGTAACCAGTATTAGTTCGGTGGTGGTAGCGGCCAGTCCAAGGACAACGGGTGGAATATTTTGTACCTTGGGGAAGTTTTGACCTAAGCTGGTAAAGATAAGCTTAGGAGGTTTTTCATGCAGGTCCCCACATCTGTACCCTAGAGTTCAGAGTGGGGGAGGAACCTTGACAAAAGCCTAAGACTAATAGAAATGTTTTCATATTTCTTTTTAAAATCGCATCCACAACAACTGTTAAACATCATCCTGCTGTGTCTGCAACCACTAGAACCCAACACTAGGACCCGAAAGAGAAATCAACTTTAATGTAAAATGCAAAGTGTAAAACCAGCATAAAGAGCAAAAAGTATGTTGGATTTTATAACTCTTTCATCTTAATAATGTAAGATGACAATTGTTAACTAGATAAGGCAACGTGTTTTTGAAATATGTAGTTTAAAAACCCCCACACACACACACACAAACACTTATCTGTGCCTGTTTATAATAAGCCTGAAAAGTACTCAGACTTGATGGCAAAGTTCCCAACATTAGGGCAAATTTTCCAGAATTTGAAGACATTTAGAAATGGAAGGAAGGTAAAAGCCCTAAAATCTTGGCTAAATCATGAACCATCCATACAGCACTAAGTTACATCAATGTCTGGCATCCAGCAACTTCTGAGCCACATTGTAGTCTCAGAACAAAAGTTTAATTCAGGGGTGGGCAAACAACAGCCCGTGGGCCGGATCCGGCCCACCAGGTCTTTGGATCCGGCCTGCGGGATTGCCCCCCCATGGTGCCACAGGCCCTGCGCTGTTCTCAGAAGCGGCCGGCACCACGTCCCTGGGAGGGCAGAGGGCTCTGTGTGTTGCCCTTGCCTCCAGGCACTGCCCCCCGCAGCTCCTATTGGCCGGGAACGAGGTACCGTGGCCAATGGGAGCTTCAGGGGAGGTACCTGGAGGCATGGCAAGGGCAGTGTGCAGAGCCCTGTGGCCCCCACTTCCCCAGGGGCCACACAGGGATATGGTTCCGGCCGCTTCCCGGAATGGTGCAGTGCGGCGTGGAGCCAGGGCAGGCATGCAGGGAGCCTTTGGTTATTTCACTTACCAAAGGTAATTGATGCAGGGAGCCTGCCCTGGTGTGCACTGCTGCCACCCTGGAGCCCGAACCCCTCTTGCACCCTGTCCCCCAACTCCCTGCCTGCACCTCACACCCCTCCTGCACCCCAACCCTGAGCCCCCTCCTACAGTCCACACCCCTCCTGTACCCCAACCCAGAGCCCCCTCATACACCCCACACCCTTCCTCTGCCCCAATCCCTTGCCCTGAGCCTGTTCCTGCACACCGCACCCCCTCCCAGACCCCACATTCCCTCCCGCACCCCAACCCCCTGCCCTGGCCCTGCATACAATTTCCCATCCCGCATGTGGCCCTCGGCCCAGAAAGTTTGCCCACCCGTGCTTTAGTTTATTGATAACTGAACCTAAGATTAACGCTGAGGTTGCAGCTATCTACCTAGTCAAACTTCCAAAATTTGAATCTTAATATATACTGTGCCTCTGATTTGATGTTGAGTGAAATGTCAAAAAAAACATTAGGGTGGATTTGATTTAAATCAAATTCATTTAAATCATGATTTAAATCACTATTCAGAAACACTGATTTAATCATGAATTTCTACATAAAAGTACATTCTTGTTGGTTGTTATAACCTTAATACATATTCTTCAGAACTCTGAGATAGATGTAGGTTTCATTTTTAGAAGGTACACACTATACATTTTTTAAGTGATTTATCTTGAAAACGTTTCAGATTAGTTTTACAGCTATATCAGAAAATGAATGATTGTTTGGTTATTTCACTTACCAAAGGTAATTGATGCAGATATTTATGAAGTCTTTGGGAGGTGAACTATCTCTAATTCAACAGGTTAATTATTAATATTTGGAGGATTTTCTTACCATGCTGTATTAGGAGGAGAACATCACCAGACACACATTTAAATTGTTTTATTTAACTAAAACAACAAGTTATGTATTCTGGATTTTTTTCTTCAACAGCAAACATAATATTTTAACAAAACAAGCATATGAATTTTTGAATTTAGTTAAACATTAAAGTTTTTTAAAATCAGGTTTGTTTTTGATAACATTGTTTTGAACTAAAATAGTTAATGAAATATTTAAAAAAAACCTAAAAATTAAATGGACTATGTAGGCAAGGTCAACATGAGAAACTTAAAATATTGGCTTCTGCAGCTAACTCATGTTCATTTTTCCTGTTTGTTCATATTCTGGAAAAGAAAAAAACAAGCTTTCCTGCTTTTTCAGGTCCCAAATGATTTCTCAATTTGGAATGACTTTGTCCAAAGGAAGAAAATATTCTTTCTACACTGGCAGAAGAAGCTACTGCTGTTAAAAGTGAGATTATCACTTCACCCGTCTCTGAATCCAAGTGCTTAAGTGACTTCCACCAGTTCACTGGTGTGACTTTCTTTAAAATATCATCAGCAAACATACATTTCTTGAATGGTTCTTATTCCCAAACTGGGTCTCTTTTTCGGCCTGCTGCCATTATAGGTTTTCCCTTCTAGTGACAGAATGGTATGGTAGATCTCAAATCAATGAAAGCTACACTCAGAAAGAACTCAAGACTTCTGGACTACGCTGCTCAAACAGTTTCACTTTTGTTTCTACTGCCTGTCCCTCCCTTCTCACATTTATCCCCACACTTCTTCTCCTTGTCCAGATCTTTTCCGCCCCCAACAATCTTCTATTCACTGAACTTTTTGAAATTTTGCACTTTTAGAGAGAGGTAAGGGTTTGACTGTGTACACAAATTTGCATAGGGACAATAGTGTTGAGATCTGTTATTTCTCACCTCTATATATTATTTATTTAATTTAATAACATTTTTGCTGTTAACAAGCATGTTATCTCTGGAAACAAATCCACAGTTTGAGAACTGCAGAACTAAGCATCTCTGATGGCATCTTCTAGACTGAGCACTGAGTCCCATTGGGTAGATAGAAAGATTAACCTAAATAATCTATACAGAAGCCTCTGGAACCCCATAAGATTGGGTCCCTAATCCATGAACTATTGGAATTTGTTTACAAAACTTTTCTTAAGCACTACATGAAAATGTCTCATACAATGGAATTAGAATTTATCATCCCTTTTTCTTGATGCGATATCTTTGAGCTATAATGTATCTTTAGATAAGTTTTTCCTCAAAAAGTATTTTATCAAAAAAATCTGATTTAAATAAAAAAAAGCAGATTTGTTTTAAATTGATTTTTATCTACCCTGAAAGACATTAACCAACTTTTCGTCCAAAATTCCTTTATTTAATCTTGCAGACAGCAAAACTCTTTTCTTCATCATTCCGCAGGCAAAGTTGCCACTCCAGCATGCCCTCTTCTGGCTGGATGTGGCATTGTAGCACCTTATGCCTCAGTTTTCTCCACCTTATTTTTACCTATTCTGGCTACAAGAGTGTCCTGACCCTTCTGGGCCCACAGAGTCGTTTACCAAAGTCCAAAAGAAATGTAAACAAAAGCAAACCAGTTCAGCTGGTAGCCACCTCATCACAGGCTTGCATCTGCTGCTTTATACTGTCCCTGTCTAATCACTGGCTTCTGTACCTCAATCAGCTCACTAGCCCAGTGGCTGGCACACTTCTCCCCTCACGCCAGGTTCAGGAAGGCTACAGCTCCTCGGGGCCCCTGCTTCCAGCTCATCTTTTGGAGTAGCTGTCTGCTCTGCTTCTGAGCTTTCAGGTTGCTCCCCAGAAAGAGGGAAGCCTCTCCTCTCCTCTGGTCTGGTCTTCTCCCCTCCCCAAACTGGGCTCACCCAGCTCCTTATGGCTACAAGACATGCTCTTCCCCAGTTGGGTTTTATTTATAATTAGGCCTGGGCCAGAGGTGTTAACTGACCTCTCAGGTCCATAATAACACTTTCATGGCATGTCTGGAGTAAACACCCCAACACAATGCCATAGTTCAAATTGGTCAGATTTTCAAAACAGCCCCTGAACTTGCTCCACAGTGTTTTTGCATGTGTAAAACCAGTGTGTGCGCGTGCACAAGTATGTATGCTGGTGGCCACTAAAAGGTAAAGATTTGCCTACAGTCACCATAGAATAGGAAGTAACTGCAGTATTACATATACTGTCATGTAACTTGTCTAATATCTACCTTTTAATGGCAACCCCTGTAGATTTGCAATTACTTAATTTTTGCACTCACTTTTGCATAAATAAATGTAGATTTTGAAAAGATGGTACAAGTGGAGGCGCTGGTTTGATAATTAGGCCTAAAATGAATTATCTAGGGGATCCACTGGGTTTGTTACATAAAAATTATAATAAAAAGGCAACATCTTACTGGCTCAAGAAAAGCTTTTCAATATGTAAGAAGGATCCAACTTTGATTAATGGATTTTAATAGTGTTCAAGTTCATACAGGAGCTCAGATTTTGTTTTGCTGAATGAAAAAGAAAACCTAAAAGGTAAAAAGTGGTAACAGCTGTATCCCATTCAACTGTGGGCCAAATCTCCAAATTCAATGGCAGTTCTGCTTGAGTAAGGCAAAATGTAATTAACAGGTTATTCTGCAGAGACACAAGCACCAATGTAAATGGGAAAAAAGAAAAAAAATCAGAGCTATCCCAGTATCTGAGGTTTTTTTTCCTCATTTCCTTTTTGGCCTCATGAGTTTAATTTAATTATGTTTTCTCAATATATATAAAAATGCCAGTGCCTGATCAAGAGCAGTTTGCTGTTCATAATTTGAAAAAACCCGGCTCTTTACCAAAACATCTTACAAAAAATACTGAGACTCTTGGAAGAAGTAGCTGTCTTATGGATTAACTGCCGCACTTTTATCATATTCTTTAAAAGAAGGTAAATTATTATAATCTTGTAAATGAGGATTATGGAGTGACAGACTCACTGACAGCAAAGGTGTCCCTAAACCTTTTGAGAGTCAGTTTGGGCTGAGGCCAACCTCTCTGTATGTGCACCATGCACCCACAAAATCTGTGCCTGCATCTGAATATTTGTACTTCTAGCTACCCAATTTGTGCCTACTTAATATTTTTAGTTAGTCCTCACAAGTCTATGAAGTAGGTAAGTAATAATTACCCACATTTTACAGCTAGGACAATTGAGTCTCAGACATGCTAAAAGGCTAGAACTTTCAAAAGAGGCGCCTAATATTGGGTGCCTCAAATTTGGATGCCTGACAAAATGCTTGTAGGGGTAGATTTTCATAGGAGCTGAGCACCTGCAAATTCAGGTGAAGTCAGTTGGAGCGGTGGGTGGCTAACACCTCCAAATTCAGGCCCATGTTGGGCACCCAAAATTGAGCCACACAGCAAGTCAGTATCAGAACCTACATTTGTCTGACACTGGCTTAATCCACTGGACCACAGTGCCTCAAAGGCAAATCGCTTCATCCCTGTTTCTTTGTACACACCTCACAATGTCTTATCAGTAAAACGGAATTAATACTCATCTAACAACCTACCCACCCCATGGCTCTCTTTCTTAATGCAAAGGGAGCTCATCTGTTGACTTAAGTAGGTTTGTGAAAAAAATAATTCACTTCAAGAGAGACATGTAGACCAGATGTCAGACCAGTTATTCTAGGAAATCCAATCTAAGGCGTAAAATGACTGCCAGTTATCACATTTCCCCCCTCCAAGAAGCATATGATTACCACCGCCATATAGGTGGTGTGTGTATATATGCCTATATACAGGTATGTATGCCTTATATACCACACTTTACCCATCTGTAAAGTGAATACAGTAATGTATACCCACCTGATTGGTGGAAAGGTATTCTGTGGTTTCATTAATGTGTGTAAAGCACTACAAAAAATAAATATATATAATTGACACAGAAGGAAAAATATCAAAAGCAGTCATTGTAGTAGCTGAGTGCTGTACACAGATATGAATATATTGTTAGTGTTCATATTTTTATACACACAATAGGAGAAATAGGTGCTATTCGGATTTAGGAGGACTCATGCAGTATTTCAAGTTAATACTTTTATAGTATGAAAGATGTGTCTGTTGTATACAACAACTCAAATCAGTATACTTAAAGGGGAGAAAAGGTCAAACCAAGGTTAATTGCATTTCTTGACATTTCAGAGAAAATATGAGTTCTTCATGTAGTAAAAGCATGAAGGAGCAGCTGGCAGTACTTGCAGAAGAGCACAGAGCAGTGAAGAAACAATCAATATACCAGCACAATGGGAAAAACTACCCTTTAAGCCTAATTAGAAAGGCATTGTGAAAGAGGGGGAATTATATCATTGTAAGCACTACATTAGCTCAGTAATGATGGAAGTAACCCAACTGTTTCCTCTGTATGTGATTCTCTCTTCCTTTTTTATACCACATTCTCTTGAGAAATTAAAGGAAAGGGAACAAAAACAGAAAAAGCCTCATTAATGGCTTTCAAAGTACTTTAAAATTCAAAAGCTCAACACACAAAAATACATATAATTAACAATGATTAAGCATATTTTAAAAGATTCTCATATTAAACAATCATTTCTCCACATACTTCTACTTTTGTGTCCATGTTTTCTAAGATTTGCAGCGTAAGCCTGAACTCGGGGGGCGGCGGACAACAAAAAGCTAAAGGAGACATGAAAACAGCTGTGAAAAATTCTGTTTGTGGCCAACAGCATCATGCACTTTTGATGGGCTAACAAAATAAAAAGTGTGTAGTACTGAATTAAGAAAAATCCACAACCAGCTTAAATTCTATTCTATCCAGGTTTCTGTACAGTACTACTACTATGGTATTGTGCATGTAAACTGTACGCACCTCTGAATTTCCTAGGTTTCTTTTTGTTTTCCTCAACTCCAGATTTAGGCCCCCTAGCCTGCCAACACTTACATAAATGCTTAACTTTATGCCCATGACTGATCCCATTGAAGTAAATGGAACTATTACTGCATGTGAAGTTAAGCATATCCTTGCAAAATCAGGAAAGCTGAAAAGTATTATACTTACTGGACCCTACTCACACAAGTAAAACTATTGGAACTATTCACATGAGTAAAGCTATCTAACTGTGTGCAGCATCAAGCTGAAATGGATTTGATACTTGTAAAATAACCATTAGTCCTCTTGTGATTTAAAAAAAAACCATAAGAGAACACAAAGATACTTGTTAAGGACCAGATCTGGCACTTCCTGTGCTCCCAGAACTCCCTTAGACTTCAAGGAGTGCATGCAAGTTCAGGCATGAGGTGTTCCCTGCAAAGAAACTTCTGGCTGAAATTAGCTTAGTAGAGTTCTTACTGGTTTAGCTTGATAAGGAGGATTCATTCTGACTCATCTGGAAGAACCCTTCTGTTGCCCGTAACTTCTCGTTCCTTGTAGTATGGTCAGCAAAACCAAAAAACAGTCAGGAGAAAGCAATTGACTTCTTAGGATACACACTGGGATTGTAAGGTTGAAAAGAGAATGAATTAAAGCAGAACAATCTTTGGGAGAGGAGGTAGAAACTAAAATGAGAAGCTGGAAGACTGAGCCAATGGAGGGGATGTTGCACATCTCTTCCTCCTACAACATGTGCAAAATACAGGTAGGCAATAAAATACACAACAAGCCTTAGCCTAAAATATTGCATATTTCTATGCATTTCCTAATCGAGTGCTGAAAAGTTTGCAAATAACTACCCATTCTAAAGAACCATATCAGATTCTTTTCTGAAGGCCATTTAGTCCTGGGACAGATGTCCGCTGGTCATTCCCTACCAGGAGAGAGGAAGGATGATCCAGTAGTTAGGGCACTAGACTAGGGTTTGGGACATTTTATTTCAAGGCCCTGCTTCACCACAGACTTCCTCTGTGATCTTGGGCAAGTCAATTAATTTAGGATCCACAAAGGTATTTATGCACCTAAGCCCCCAGACTTAGATGCCTACGTCCCAGTTTTGGTTCTACTGCAATCCACAAAATTCCGCTGAACCCGTTCGGCGCCTAAACTCACTTAGCACCTAGGTTTTCAAAGTAAAAATTCCCCACGTGCCTATGTATTTGCCTCTGAGCATGTGCACTCCTGCCTCCCTCTAGGCATCTGGATGTCTATCTCCCACCTAAGCACCAGAGTAATTCATGAACTGGGGGAAGAGAGGCATTTGGCAGCCTAGGCTGCATGCGGGGCCTGAGCTGGTAGGCATGCTCATAGGCTGCCTACCAGATCAGGTCCCATTCAAAATGTCAGTGGAGAAGGAGGTGCCACCCTGCACCATATGATTTTTAGCTCAGTGGTTGATGCACTCACTTGGGAGGTGGGAGACTCAGATTCTGCCAAAGAAAGGATTTGAACTGGGGGGAGGAGGGGTTCCCACTTCTCAGAAGGCGGCTCTAACTACTGAGCTATGGGATATTCCAATGTTGGTTTCCACCAGTCTCTCCTGTGGAAGCTGCTCCACTGTGGCTAAATAAAGAGTGATTGGAGCAGGGGGACTGGACCTGTGGTCTCCTGCCTCCTAGGTAAGTGCCCTTACTACTGGACTATGGAGTCACACCCACACCCACTGGACTATGAACTCTCACCCACACTTTCTATGTGGCCAAATGACTGTTTAAGTAAAGCCACCCCCCCACACACACACTTTTCCATTTTATGTGGAATGAAGCAGGCACCTCATTCCCTCAAGAAGTGACTTAGATGCCTAAGCAGCCTGGCTCCAGGAAGTTAGTTTCCCACTGTGGATTGCTAAGAAGTGCTCATAGACTCAGATACAGACACCAAGGTCAGAAGGGGCCACTATGATCACCCAGTCCGATCCCCTGCACAATGCAGGCCACAGAATCTCACCCACCCACTCCTGTGATAAACCTCTCACTTATGGCTGAGCTACTGAAGTCCTCAAATCGTGGTTTAAAGACCTCAAGGAGCAGAGAATCCTCCAGCAAGTGACCCGTGCCCCATACTACAGAGGAAGGTGAAAAACCTCCAGGGCCTCTTCCAATCTGCCCCAGAGGAAAATTCCTTCCTGACCCCAGATATGGCGATCAGCTAAACCCTGAGCATATGGGCAAGATTCACCAGCCAGATACCCAGGAAAGAATTTTCTGTAGTAACTCAGATCCCACCCCATCTAACATCCCATCACAGGC
Organism: Lepidochelys kempii; assembly: GCF_965140285.1. NCBI lineage: Eukaryota > Metazoa > Chordata > Testudines > Cheloniidae > Lepidochelys > Lepidochelys kempii. The sequence continues at coordinate 47,658,105 of NC_136384.1, forward strand.
CATTGGGCCTATTTACCATGAATATTTTAAAAGATCAATTAATTGCCAAAATCATATTACCCCATCATACCATCTCCTCCATAAACTTATCGAGTTTAATCTTAAAGCCAGATAGGTCTTTTTCCCCCACTGCTTCCCTTGGAAAGCTATTCCAAAACTTCACTCCTCTGATGGTTAGAAACCTTCGTCTAATTTCAAGTCTAAACTTCCCAATAACCAGTTTATAGCCATTTGTTCTTGTGTCCACATTGGTACTGAGCTTAAATAAATCCTCTCCCTCTCCGGTATTTATCCCTCTGATATATTTATAGAGAGCAATCATATCTCCCTGCAGCCTAAATTAGGCACCTATATCCAAGAGACAGGTGGGACTTAGCATACATCCCTCTGGTTGGCATCTCCCCATCGGTTCGCGTTGGTGGCTCCCCCCCCACACACACACATAGTGTGCTGGCTTTTGTGGATTGCATTCTTAGGTGCCTCTCTCCCCATTCATTGTTTAGGGAGCGTAGGTGCCTAACTCAGCTTTGTAGATCCCAGTGTTGTTCCTGTGTTTTTCTAGCATCTAAGTTAGGCACTGCGATTCTGAGGGTTGCAAGTCTCTTCATGGATCCCACCCTTAGGCCTGGTCTACCCTAAAAAATTAGGTTGGCACAACTATGTTGCTCAGGGGTGTGAAAAGCTGAACGGCATAGTTTAGCAGACTTAAGTGCCTGTGTACATAGTGCTTGGTCAACGGACGAATTCTTGCCTCTCAGAGAAGCAGATTACCTATGCCAATGGGAGAATCCCGTCCATCAGCATGGATCGAGTTTACACTGAAATGCTACAGCTGTGCAACTGCAGCGGTGCAGCTGTGCCACTGTAGCATTAAGTATAGACAAGCCTTAGTCTCTCTGCACTTCAGTTCCCCATCTATAAAGTGGGGATATAGCACCTCCCTATATTGAGAGTGTTGTGAGAATAAATACACTGAAGATTGTAAGGTGCTCCATAAATATCTACAACATTTTACAAACACATAGTAAGACGCTATCCCCATCTTGAAGAGCTTACAGACATCACAATATAATGCCCCAAATAAATAAATGCACAGTGAAAACCCTTACTGTCCATACTGACCGTTTTGATATTCATGGGGTAGGAATGTAATTCAGAACGCTGACCTATTTACACATCTTCATCTTAATTACATTTTCCAGAATCACTGTCACAATTACAATTTATCCCTAAAAGGTTAAAATCATAAACCTATGCATAACTCCCTTTTGAGAATTTCCTCCTTTTTTAAATCAGATCATGCTGTGTTCACAGTACAGTAATGAGCCCAGTTCCTCATTTCCACTTTTGCTGACATGGAGAGTAAGACAGCATTTAAATAATTCCACAAAGATTGGCTGTGGATGACATGCCATGATTAACCCAAAACATACATTAGTGTAAGTAATACAGGGTGGAGACTGTAAATTCTGAGTAGCATTATGTTACATGATAAAAGCTGTAAGTTTGTGGGTATATCAAACAGATTATGGAGTAAAGTGGTTTAGGAGGAGTGAGTTGTATCTTAAAACAGAAATAGCTGGAGATAGATTTTGCCAGATGTGGCCTGGCCGTATTGAGCCCACTCGTGTTTGGCTAACGCATCTGCCAGAAAGGAAGGCATCTAGTCTTGACGTGGAAACATCAAGAAATAAAGAATCCACCACTTCCCTTGGCAGATCTTTCCAGTGGTTAATCACTCTCTCTATTAAAATTGTGCACCTTATTTCTAATCTGAATTTGACTTCAGCATCCAGCCCTTAGTTATTATACCTTTCTCTGCTAGATTAAAGAGCTCTTTAGTACCCAGTATTTTCTCCCCAAAAAGATACTTCTACACTATAATCACATCACCTCTCAATCTTCTTTTTCATAAGCTTAACAGATTGAACTCATTAAATCTCTCACTGCGAGGCATTTTCTCTAGCCCTCGAATCATTGTTGTGGCTCTTTTCTGCACCCTTGCCAATCTTTCAACATTCTTTTTCAAATGCGGGCACCAGGATGGATGCATTATTCCAGTATCCATCTCACCCAAAAAATCACCTCACTACTCTACATACTTCTCCTCTGTTTATACATCCATTAGCCCTTTCTCCCAGACATGCGAAAAGACAGACAAGATGCTTCTCAGGATATAATACTATTCTGTAGGTATGTAGTTCCTTTTGCTCTAGCATTTGGCTGTTAAAAAAAACCAAAAACAAACAAAAACCACCACACATTGTTTGAATGGGCACATTTTACAAATTGATTCAGATCACTCTGTATGACTGCCCTGTCCTCGTCATCATTTACCCATTCGCCTATCGTCATGTCATCTGCAGCAGTAATTTTATGTTAACCACCAGACCACTGATAAAAATGTTGAATAGCATTGGGGCTAGAACTCACCCTCATTAGAAACCCCCTTTTGCATTGGTGCAACTGTGTCCCCTCTGGCCAGCTGGGTTGAGGTCCCTGAGCTCATTCAGTCTGGTGGGGCTGTCAGTCTATTCCTAGTGCCCGGGGTCTGAAAGGCCTCTCCACTCTTAAGTTCATCAGGGGGTTGGTAGGGGAACCCCAGCCCACCCAATCCACTGGGTTCCAGCTCAGGGCCTTCAAGTAAGATAAGCTTGTTTCCTGCTGCCCTGAGCTCCTTCCAGCCTCCCCCAGTTTCTGCAGGCTCTTCAACCTGCTGGTCTGGCTGTCTCCTTCTAGGGCAGTGGTTCCCAAACTTTAACCACCCACGAACCCCTTTCATGAAATTCTGAAATCTCGTGAACCACCTCCTAAAAATGAATATTTCCAGGGATTTAAGTTTAAAATTTCCTCAGTGTGATGGATGGACTTGCTTTGCTCTGCATAGCTCTTGGAAGTTGGGAACCACTGGAGAAAATAAAGTCTCAGGTCTGGTTCGGCATGAAGTCTGTTTCTGTATTTGGTTTTCAGATGTGCATATGAGGAAAACACTTTCAAGCATAAGTATGTTGTTGAAAATGGTAACAAAACTGTAGTAGCTTTTTCTGCCAGAAGGGGGTACTCGTTTCTTAAACTCAGCAAAAAGTTGATCACTGACAGATTTCTGAAACTCCTTTTCAGTTCATAATCACAGGGGATCTCAATCAATTTCTCTTTTTCCTCAGTGTTCAATATCTGTGTTGAGAAGAGGTATAATCAAAAGGGTTGCGAATCCAGTCTTTATCACCTGACATAGCTGGGAAGTATTCCCTGAAAGTTGTGCAAAGTCCTTTTAGGTGTGCAGTTATATTGGTTTTAGTGCACTGATCCAACTGAAGTTTGTGTTCTGCCAGGAAGTCATGAAGATTACTGAAACACTCAGTTTGATTGTTTTCCAAACAACTTTCCCAGAACTGCAACTTCTTTATCATAGATTCAACTCGCTCTTGCACATTGAAAACTGTCATACTGGGGCCTTGAAGAGATAAATTTAGGTAATTAATTCTTGAGAAAATATCTGCTAAATAAGCTAGGCTCTGGAGCCAGACATTTTCTATACTGCTGGCAAGGTGGAAAGGGTGGCTGTTGAAAAAACAACAACCTAGGATTTCCTCAAACAAGCACCCAAGGATTTTGCCCCGTGAGAGCCATCTAACTTCGGTATGGATCAACAGAAAATTGTTTATACTACCAATTTCTTCACAAAGTATGTGAAATATTCTGGAATTTGTTGGCTGTGATTTTATGAAATTCACCATTTTCACTGCACTGTCCAGCACTTACTTCAGTCCCTCAGGCATGTGTTTTGTTGCGAGGGCTTGTCTATGGATACTGCAATGAGTCCAAGAGACTTTTGATGCAACCTTTTTTGTTCAAGCTACAAATCCAGTATACTTCTGCCGTCATTGATGTGGCCCCATCAGTGCAAATGCCTAGGCAATAAGACCAATCTATTTCCTTTTCTTGAAAATATGCATTAGTCAGATTGAAGATATCTTCTCCAGTTGTACGTTCTTCTAACGGTCAGCAAAACAACAAATCTTCAACCATAGCTTCATTCATATAACATACAAACAGTAGCAAAATAGCTAGATTAGCTACATCAGTTGATTCATCCAACTGTATAGCATAATATGAACTATTTTTCACTCTATGTACAATTGTAGTTTCTACATTATTTGACATGTCATTAATTCTTTGTGACAACATATTATTGGACAAAGGTACCATGTCAATCCTTTCTGCAGGCTTTTCTCCGAGCACGCAATGAATTATGTCTTTTATACATGGACCAATCAAACTCTCTGCTATGGTGTGGGCTTCTGATGCTTTTGCTACTCGGTAGCTCACGTGGTATGACGCTTCAAGTGCGTTTTCATTATCAGTACTTGCTTTGGATATAAAACTGGTAATGTCACTTTTCCGCTCAGCTAATTTTGGCTTGAAAAAAAAAATCAACAGGCTTGTCGAGTTGTGCAGGATGCCCAGTTTCTAAATGGCACTGAAATAGAGAAGATTTGAGGCTGCTGTTTGCTAGAACATACCATAAATTACACACAGTGGTTTTGGACGTTCTTGATCACCAGTGCATGTAAAGCCATATTTTATATTTTCATTTCTTTATAAGTGACTTTCCAGGACCATCATGATCATTAGATTTAGATTTTCCAGTGTGGACTTGAGGAAACGCTAGCTGAGTCTTGCATCTTTACACTTTTCTTTTTCAGCCACTTATCGACTGAATTTGTGTACAAAAGTTCTAATAAAAATAATAGAGAGAGAATGCTAACAACCAACAAACTAGAAAATGAGAAGATTCATTCACGTCTCACTGAAGCAAAACAGCACTCCAGAGAGAATTACTGAGGGACCTTAACGCTGCTACACTGGCTACAACGTGGTTCCAGCTGGTTTGGCGTGCAAACACCTTTTCTTCCGCCACCAGGGCCGTCCCTAGAGGGGTGTCCCGCGAGAGACAAATTAGCCTGGACGACTCCCCACATACAGCGTGGACCCTGCTCACTCTGCCCTTCATGCCGCCCAACTTCCCCTGTCTGCCAAGGACAGGGGTCCGAGCTGCCACCTGGGGTCCCAACTGCCGCCCTGTCCACCAAGGGGCTCAGGCTGTTGGCCCAGTGCCGGGGTCTGCGCTGCTGGTTCCGCACTCCGCGGGGCTCAGGCTGCTGGACCCCATTGACTGGGGCTCGGGCTGCCCTCTCAGAGCTCCTCTGAGCTCCCCGCTGACCACCAGGGCTCGGGCTGCTAGCCCCAACTGCCCGACCCCGCCCTCCATGGGGCTTGGGCTGCCAGCCCCGTGCTGACCGCTGGGGCTTGGACTGCCAGCCCCGCACTGACTGGGGCTCAGCTGCCTGCTCAGTGCTCCATAGGGCTCCGGCTGTCTGCCCTGCAACCGGGTCCCACCGGCTGCATCCCATGCCCAGGGTCCTCTGACCGCCATTAGGGAAATTTTTCTGGTGAACCCCCTGTAACGTTGTGCAAACCCCCAGGGGTTCGCAAACCTCAGTTTGGGAACCACTGTTCTAGGGTTTTGTCCCTGAGTGGCGCTTCAGCAGCTTGCTGGCAAGAGTTCCTTCTCCAGCTGGCTCACTCCTCTGGTAGCCACCACACTCCTCTGCTTCCGAGTCCTTTTATCCTCCCAGCTACTGTGAGGCCGCCAATCAGCAGCAATGTGTTAACTCTTTGATTGCTGGCCTGGCATGGGGTACATACACCCCATGACACCCCACATTCAATGATGATTCCCCATTGACAACTACTCTCAGATCTGTCAGCTCTTAATCCATTTAACATTTGCTTTATTAATATTGTATAGTGCTAATTTTTAAATCAGAAAGCTGTGTAGTACTAAGTCAAATGCCTTACAAAAGGCTGAGTATATTACCTTCAGTTACCTTTATCAAGTTTGCTTGATAACTCCTCAAACAACAAAATCAGGTTTGTTGGACAAGGCCTATTTTTCATAAAACTATATTGCAGGGGTGGCCAAACTGTAGCTCGCAAGCTGCATGCATCTCTTTTGCAGTTAAAATGCAGCTTGCAGAGCACCTCCCCACCCTGCACTCCCTACCTTTCTCTGCCTACCAGACTCGGGGTGGGGGAAGGGAGCTTGGGGCTTCTGGCTGTGGCAGGGTGATGGGGCTAGGGGCTTCTACACAATGGGGAGGAGGTCTTCGGGCTTCAGCCCCATGGTAGGTGCCTGCCAGGGCTTGGGACTTCTGCCCCGGGGGGAGGGGGCACCTCGGAGCTTCTGCCCTGCTGGAGGCGCCTGCCAGGACTTCAGCCCCAAGCCATGGCAGGTGCCTCCCATGGGGCAGGAGCTCCAGTAGGAGCACCCCACAGGGTGGAAGCCCCAAGCCCCAACAGGCACACCCAGCTCTCAAACTTCTGAAGATCATCATATGCAGCTTGGAGGGTCAGTAAGTTTGGCCATCCCTGCTATATTGAGAGGCATTAATTATATTCCCAACCTTTAATTAATTCTTTATTGATTGAATCCTGTATTGTCTTTGCCCATTGTCAATGTCAATATAATCAGCCTACAGTTACCCCAGTCAACCAACTTGCCCTTTTTGAATTGATACAACATAAGTACTCTTGCAGTTTTTTTGAATTTCTCTATTATTCCAAATGTACTAAAAATTCCTGTCAGCAGGCCAGATCTCTTCATCTAACTCTTTTAGGACTCTTGGGTGCAAGTTACCCGAGCCTGCTCATTTAAAAGTGTTTATCCCTCATAGAGGTTGTGATCCTCATTAATTACAATGAGCTGGAAAATATTTCATCATCCTCATGTGATATGAGTGCATCAGTCTTTTTTCCAAATGCAGAATACAAATATTATGGAGTATGGCTGCCTTTCCTGCATCACAATTAACAATTTTACTATCCCCATCTAAGAATGGGCCTATACTACGTTAGGATTTCCTTTGTTCTTCAAAAATCTAAACTCCTTTTTATTGTCCATTAGCCCTGTCAACCAGAAAGGTTCCTTGATGTCTTTAGTTTCTCTTGTTAGTTTCTACACTTCATAACTTCTGATTTGTATCGATTCCCATCTACTTCCCCTTTTACCCAAAGTTCTCCTCTTTCTTGATTGTGGAATTGACATTTTTCAAATTTATAATTTTCCTCAGTCTAGGGAAATTAGCCCTTTTAAAGCACCGAGAGAGAGTGTGTATGTGTGTGTGTATAACTAATTGGGACTGTCTTCTGTTTTCCCATATTGAATGTAATCAGGTTACAATCACTGATCCCTGGGCAACCACCAACTTCCACCCCAGTGATTACTTCATCTTTATCTATCATAATGAGGTTCAAAATAGAGTTATCTCATACTAGGTGCAATACTTCTGTAGTCATTTACCATCAGGGGCCTGATTTTCAGAAAGTGCTGAGTACCCACCTTCTGAAAATCATGGCCCTTTACTGTGCCTCAAAATTAGAAGCCAAAAAATTGAGACACCCCCCCCCCATATCACTAGACACTTTCTAAAACATTGGTCTAAATGCTTAGTTACAGAAGCAGTTTCAGAATGAATTTTAAGAAGCGTGCTCAGTCCGAGGAGAACCCTGAGGAATGGAATGCAGCCAACATATTATTAAAGGTGGATCTAAAAATACAACTCTTTTTTTTTTAATTTCAGTAATGGGAAAAGTCATAGGAATTATTTTAAGAGATTAAATATATATCCGAGGAAGGGTCACACTTTCCTAATTTGTTCAAAAGATCAAACTGCCAGAGCAATTTACAGAATGAAATAAATATCATGTTCTCTACACTCCAATCTTGTTAGAACATTCTTGTATTTAAAGCAACTGTACATTGATGCACATTAGAAGGATAACTTTTTGCAATGCTCTCTTTTTTTTTTAAGCTCTCAATAATAGTGTAAAATAGGGGCTGATTTTCAGAAGACATCAGGCAAAGTTCTAAGCTTTTAACTTTTAAAGCCTGATATTCCCGCACACCCTGCCCCCCCCCAACTCAAACAAGCTTTCTATATCTGAAAGTCCCCTTTTTTACTATTAATTAGAGTTATTTCCAAAAGCATTACAATAATCAATAAATAAATAGGGAAGCTATCCTTCCCAGAGTACTCTTATATAGTCACTCTTACACCTTATATATAGCTTAGAACCAAAGATTGTAAGACAGTTTTGATCAGGGGTGGGCAAACTTTATTAGCGGATCCGGCCCGCGAGCTCCCGCTGAGGAGTGGGGTCTGGGGCTTGCCCCACTCCAACCAGGGCGAAGGGTCAGGGGCTGCACCAGGCAGCTCCCAGAAGCTGCGGCATGGCCCCGCTCCGGTGCTCCAGCCGCGGCGCAAGGTTGGGGGCCGCACCACGCAGCTCCCAGAAGCCACTCTAGGACCTGTCTTCTATCTATGCTGATTAACAGAGAGGATGGATTCTCTTTCCAATCCCAGTAGTGCCTCCAAGAATATAAGGGGGTTTTATGGGTCTCCATATACCTAAGGGCTGCTAATCATCAACAGGAGCTGTTACAGTGTCCCTCTTCTTTGGCCGCAGTGGATGTCTGCATCCTGTAAACCCCAGGAGAGCTGAGGAACAATTTAAGGCCCTCTACATAAGTAAGACAGCAGGAAATTTCAGAGGAACCAGGTACGGGAGCAGCCTGGGTCCCATAACCACCTTTGCTCCCCCAAACTCAAAGATGTGAAGACTGAGTCTTTGCCTCCAATTATCCCAGACTTGCCTGAAGGACCGAGTGGACCAAAGTCTGAGGCTGGAATGACTATTCATGGAATAGAGTGCAGAGCTGTTCTAGATAGTGGTCTCAGGTCACTATCATCTTCAAACCCTTTTACTGGCAACATCTGATCCATCTTCCCCTATAGCCCTTAACCAGCTTGGCCATATGGGGGTTAGGAGATATCCCAGGTATGGATACTGGTTATGTGCTAGTGAAATTAAAATTGTGAAAGGATATGGGTGGAATTGAGAAAGAGACAGACACTCTTGCTTTGATTTGTCCATCCATTGGATATCTGAACCAGGTGCCTTGGAGTGTAGGAACAAATGCAGCCATGTTTGGACCCTTGGCTCAGCTATGTAAAGAGTTTGCTGGACCTAAGTATACACAAAGCCTGAAGATCCATGCACTGTTTGGAAGCATATCAATCTAAAGAAGGAGAGCAAGACCAACGTGGACTTGGAGGACTGGTGGGAACAATCAAACTAAGATATGGACCTCTAATTATTATTCCTACTAGGACAACCCATCTAGTGGATGGAATTGCTCAAGTGGATCAGAAGGCCACCAATCAGTTAATCCTGGTTGAAGTACCAGATACAGACACATTGCCAAGTGGATTGAGGGTGAAGAGAGGTGTAGCCAAAACCTCATCTCATAAGCAAGTGGACCATACTGCCCCTAGCAGGAAGATCATGCCCACATTTGACCTAGAGAAGTTGAAATTTAGGAACCTCAAGGCCTCTAGTGTGGAAAGAGAAATTGAAATGGGAGCCGGAGTGGTGCCATGCTAGCACAAAGAGCCCAAGTGTTCTCCACCTTGAGTGGGACATGGGTTGTGCCAAGGGAGCTGAACATCACATTCAGCTGAATGATGATAGACCTTTCCTTGAAAGATCAAGGTGGCTAGCACATGCTGATGTCAAAGATGTTTGGAAACATACCCAGGAGCTGATGGTTGGGAATCATCAGGAATTCTAGAAGTCCTTAGGCTGCCTCAATTGTTGTGCCCAGTAAAAGAATGGGGATGTACATATGTGCATAGATTATCATGCAGTGAATAGATATACATACAATCTAACCAATATACCACCCCTAGAGCTGATTATGTTGGACTGTGTAGTTGGAAGCTGTTGGTTTTCCATTTTGGAACTGAGAAGTGGATACTATCAGGTACCCATACAGCTGATATGGAAAAGACTGCCTTCATTTGTCCACACAGATTCTACAAATTTCAGCAATTGCTCCAAGTAATATCTGGGGCCACAACCACATTCCAGAAATTCATGGAGCAGACAGTTGGTGACATGAACCTTCTGGAAGGCCTGGTGTATCTGGATGACTTCATAGCTCTTTGTCACACTTTGGAAGAGCAGGAAGAATGCTTGTTGACAGTGTTGGACTGCTTGCAGGAACAAGGGTTGAACTATCCCTAGACAAATGCTAGTTTTGTCAAGAAAAAGTAAAGTACGTAGGGCATATCGTCTCTCAAGATGGAGTTGCTGCAGATCTGGACAAGCTGGAAGCCCTGAGGATATGGCCAAGACCCAAAACCTTGAAAGAATTGCAGAGCTTCTTGGGATTCTGCAATTACTACAGGCAATTTGTAGAGGGATTTTCTGCCTCCACAAGAAGTGGTCAGGCTCTGCATCCACATACCAACTATTACAGAGTCAGAGAACCCTTTGGAAACTAGTGGACTCCAGATTGTGAGACTGCTTTTCAGATGTGAATAGATGCACTTATGCATGCTCCTGTGTTAGCTTTTACTGATAATAAAAATATGTATCTACTACACATTGTGTTAGTATGGAAGGACTTAGAGGAGTCTTCTACGAAAAATATAAAGATGGATGGAGAGCAGCTGCCTATGCCAGCAGGAGTCTAGCACAAATTAGAGTCCTTAGCATTAAAGTGGGATGTGACGGAGAAATTCCATGATTAGCTCAATGGAGCAAAATTCACAGTCCATACTGATAACAATCCCTTAACTTACATCCTGAAGTCAGCATCATTTGGATGCCATAGGTCATAGGTGGTTAGCAGCATTGGCCACCTAGGATTTCCAAATACAGAATTGGCCAGGACACATGAACTTGGATACCAATACACTATCCCAAAAGCCACATAGAGAGGTGTCACCAGACCAGGAATGGATTGACATCCCAAATCCTGGAATGAGAGCTTTGTGTAAGATGGCCAAGAGCCCAGCCTACTGATGCCACTGTGAACCAGATTAGGGCCATCAAGACACTTGGCATCCCTCTCTATGCTCTACTTGAGCTGTAAACAAATACCACCCATCTGGACCTTACTTCCTTACCCAGATTGCATCAGCAAGACATCCGCAGACCCCAGCTTTGGGATCCTAGCCTGAAAGCGATCCTGACTGCCAAAAGACTGGGGAGTCCTATGAATACCATACAGAATATCCATCCATATATATATCAAACAGATTTTGAGACAGTAGGACTGGTTAACATTGAAAGGAGGCCTGCTATATCAAGACACTATGGATCCTCTTAATCACCATCATCATCAGCTGGTGTTGCCAGGAGAATGCAGGGACCTGGTGATGAAGTCCTTGCATGACGGAAGAGGGCATTCTGGGGTAGAGCAGACACTTTAATCTGGGCAAATAGAACCTTATGCTTACCATTTGGTGAGGGATATAGATGAATATTATAAGAATCACACCAGATGTTTAGCTTAGAAGATGTTACCCAGAGCATCTGCCCAATTAGTTAACATGCAAAGCCAGGAACCCATGGATCTGTCATGTATTGACTTTGTCCTTAGAACCTGACAACAAAAAGAACACTAATATTAGTGGTCACAGATCATTTCACTCAATACTCCCACGCATTGCCTATGAAAGATCAGCAGACTACCACTATAGCCAAGATATTATGGGACAAGTACTTTGTACACTATGGTTGGCCTGCCAGAATTACTTCGATCAGGAAACTTATAGAACTACTACAAATTGGGATAAAGAAATCCTGGACCTGTTTGTATCACCCATAAGGAGACCCACAGCCAGAACATTTCTACAGGATGCTTTTGAACATGCTTGGACTTTCAGTCCAATACAAAAGCACAAACAGAGCTAGTACACTTCACAGCTAGTACACGCTAATAACTGTACCAGGAACAACGCTACTGGATATTCCCTTTATTATCTAACATTTGGAAGGGAAGCAAGACTACCTGTGGATATTTCTTTTGGAGTGTCACCAAGATGGAGGTTGCCTTGAAACATAATTCCAACATATAAAGAAATTAAAGCAACAACTGGAGAACACTTATTGACTGGCTACAGACACAGCAGTGAAGATAGCAACTCAGAATAAGATCAGACATGACTGGTGCATAAGGGAGCAAGATCTACTCGCAGGTGACCAGGTTTTGATAAGAAACTTGGGAGTAAAAGGGAAGACCAAACTGGAAGACAGGTCATTCAGACATTACCTGGGATTCCCATATATCAGCTCCAGGTGGATGGACAGAAGGAGAAATGTCAGAACTCTTCACAGGAATCACTTGTTGCCTATTGGGCAATTGGTATCAGTCCCTGAAAGTGAGCCTGGGAAAGAGATGGCAACTATGCCTATTACTAGAAATCAGGCTGTTCCACATAACTATGATGGTCTGGCTCTGACCGAACAGGGACATGAAGATGAGAGTATCTCTGGCGATGAATCTGATTACTGGGGTTTAGCTACTTTTGTCAACCCCCCAGAGCCTAGGATCACAATGCCCTGTGAGGCGTAGCATCTATGGGTCCCCTACACTACAGCCCCCAGTGGCAAATACAGCTGCAGAGGGTAAGGTGCCCTTAGAGAGCCCCCCCCCCCAAAATAATAATGAAGGGACAGTCTTTCTCCCACCAGTCCCCTTTTTTGGGTTCTCAGAAAGAAACTTTTTTTTGCAGGTGCGGGGGGTGTGTGTGTGGTGGAAGGCTGGTTACCACAATGTTTGTGACAAAGAAGGTTAAGGCGCAAGCTTCACTATCAGGGCTGTTACCCCAGACCTTCTTCACCCCACTCCTGAGAGATGTCCTGACCAGACTAGCCCAGAGAGAGGGAGCCAAATGACATCTCCACCACCACCAACAGCTCCTGCTAAATCCCAACCACCACCTGGAATGGAAGCCTTTGTCTCACACCCCTCCCCCACTTCATGTGTTCTTTCCTTCCCCAGCTGAGTTCTTCTGTTTCCTATCACTCTCCTTTTCCTTTTGTGTAATAAGTCTGGGTTAGCCAGCCGGTACTGTGTATTTTGCATCACTGCTGTAAGCTGGTGACCAGAAGGAGGCATGGTAAACTGCATGGTGCTGGTACACGCTAGCTCAATGAGAACTAGTGTGAGTAGAAATAGCAGCGTAGCCATGAAAGCACGGGCAGGGGCAGCAGCCATGCTGGGTAAGCGTTCATGGGATTCAGGAAGGTTTGTCCTCAGTATAGCCATGCTGTCGCTGCCTGTGCTACCATGGCTACACGACGATTCCTATTCGTGCTGGTGTGTGTACGCAAGCTAGGAATCACAGTCCTAACTCCCAGTGTAGATGTAGTCTGAGAGTGAATATCAAAGACAGAAACTGCATTTTCCATCTTTCTGTTCTTTTCCTCACCTTCTTTTCTGCGGGTTCATTTTGTTTGGTCTTTTAGGAAATGGGACTGGACTTTGGCAGCAGCAGCAGCAACTACCACAGCTCCAGCCCACCACAACTAACTTTTGCTTACCCCACCCCCACAAAAAGGAGAGTTATTAGCATCTAAAAGACTGTTAAACAGTGGGGGCCATTTCTAAAAAAACTCAACAGAAAGGGAACAAGGGATGTTAAAATGAAAGCCTTATGGAATACTTTATATGTCAAACACTTTAGCTGTTTTTCCTCTCTTTTCTGTATCTTTTTTTTTTTATAAAGGTACATGGATTTTAATAATGTGTTCCCCATGGTACTCAGCAGGCTGAAGTCTCTGTATATCAAATCCCAAACCTTCTTTAAAACTGTTTATTGTCAGGCAGTTTTGGGATCAGTTTCTCTTTTTGGGCCCTTTATTCCATCTCAATTAATACAATACCTCCGTTTCTGAACCATAGGCGCCGGCTTCCTCTGGGTCTGAGGGGTGGTCAACCTCCCTACTCTGCCCCAGGTCCTGCTCCCACCCCACCCCACCCCTTCTCCCAAGTCCCCATCCCCACCCTGCCTCTTCCCACTCTCACTCTGCCTCTTCCTGCCCAGTTCTGCCCTGTCCCTGCTCCTCCCCCTTCCTCCCAGAGCCTCCTTCCCACTGCAAAACAGTTGATTGCAGCAGGTGGTAGGCACTGAGAGGGGGAGAAGTTGACCAGCAGGGCTGCCAGCGGGTGAGAGGCGCTGGGGGAAGTGGGGAACTGGCTGCCAGGGGGTGCTAAGCACCCCACTCATTTTTTCCCTCTGTGGGTTGGCACCTATGTCCAGAACCATCTGGTTCCCTCCTAAAAGAGGACGGGGCCTACTCACTCCACCTCCTCCCAGTGGCTGGCCTGCTTTTACTACTTCTCAGATCAACATTCTTCCCTTTCACCTAATTCTGCCCCCACTTCCTTGAGCCAAAAAAACCACAAAAGCTGCTCCTACTTAGCTATAGTTTACGCATAGGATCTAGTTGCACCGCAAAGAGGTCAGTTAATTTTCTTGGTAAACTAATCTAACAAAAATAATAATTTCATGACATAATACTGGATTGTGACATCTGTGGGCAAGCGATGAGACTAGTTGCAATCTAGAAGCCCTTTACCAGGTGTAGAATTAGCTTTTGTGTAAAGTTTTAACAGATGCACAAACTATGATCAAAAATATTTTACGACCATCAAGGGAGTTGATAAATTAGCTTTATTTAACAAATATTGCCAGAAATTTGCATGTTATTCAGCTTTACTGGCAGTGAATGAAACAGTCTAGACCTTCTGTCAGTTACACAGAAGTGTGGTAGAATACAAATGCTTTATGAAGAGAAGAGTGACAGATAACTTGACTTTTGAGTGGCTAACAGGAAAAAAATTGTAACCCGAATACTTTGCACTCCAATTATTCACTATAGTATACCACTGCTGGTTACTTCAACCATCTCTGGTTTTAGAGTCGTTGGTGCTAATATCAAAATGCAGAACAAAAGAGCTAAAAAACCACAATGAGCAAAGTCCTGTATTTTCCTAATTTTCTGCTATTGTTACTTTCTTGGGGTAAAAAAGTATCTAATTGAAATTTCAAATGTGCTTTTCTGTACAGTCAGACACAAAGCACAGTTGAATATTAACTCCATTATGTCTTTCCTGGGTGTTCCTTTACAGAACTCCTTGGTAATGAAAAAGGCAATGATATATGTAAGTAGCTTGAGTTTACTTGCAGAAAACATTTAATCTTCGCAGAGCCATTTCACAAGCTATTAGAATGCTATACAAAATGCAAAAGGGTTTAATTCCAAATTCTCTTCCTGCCAACAATATCAAGTATACACTGTATGTTCCCTATATCTTGCTATGAATATTGAAATAGCTTTAACAGTTCTTTGAAATAAAAGGCACTTACGCACTGACAGAGTAAGTTACCACCCCCAGGACTTTCTGATTTTCATTAGACAAATTTGTAGATATAATTAAAAGCAATATTCTGCATTCCTTTCTTTTTTCCAAATTAGCAGCGCATTTTTATATCAACGTTAATCCTTTCAGAACTATCATTTAAACATATTCAGAGAGCTTAGATTTTGCATGGATTTGGCTTAATCTTTATATATGTGATAAATATGCTAATCTAACCTACCAATCCCACAAGATGGTAAAAACATCCTTTCTATGTACAGAAGCTAGAGGAAATGAAACCACTTAGAAAATCTCTCAGTTTATCACTATTCTTTTATTTTTATGGCCTTCACCATGGTATATCACCATGGAAACAGAGTTCATAGGTCATCCATGCCTAAAATTCCCTTCAGAATTAAAGGACTCTAATCATCAAGATGTCTGGAAAGAAGTGATTGCTGCAAATCCTAAGTGTAGTACTTCAGAAACTTAATTTCTTCTCCACTGTGATTACAGAACTTGGACATCAGACTTGCCAGTGCTCTCAAAGCTTTGCATACCATCACACCGGATCATATGGATATGGTCTAGTTTCCAGCTGTGTTAGTCTCTGTTAATATACAGACTGAGATCTCTTTACATTTCATGGCGATCACATACCTAACAAAATTGAGTGTCATTGATTAGTCATTGGGGCACGCAGGCACTGCCTTAAAGAGAGATGGATAAAGCCATCTCTCTTTCTCTTTTTTGCTATCAGGTTCTTTTCATGCTCTACTTGTTTATGCCTGGAAATATGGCATTTAAGCAGAAGTCAACACCTTGGTTTCATATGTTATGCAAAATGCAGAAGGCAGTTATTATAAAATGGTTACATTCGTCATTGAACTGTTATTGTTGATCTGACATCTCCATCTTGCTTTCAGTTTTCTGAAGGCACACACTGTCATCATCCTCCACCTGCTGAGTGCATAGATGAATGGGATCTCACTAGCTTTGTGTAATCAGAGTTCATTAGCCACAGATAAAGTAGGTATATAGGGTCACCTCCATCTGTGGGGATGGAGACATCATTAGTATCAATTTAACTTCTTGTGAACAGATTCCTCCACCCTGTCCATTTTTTAAAAAAAGTCCACAGTTTTTGAAAGTTTGGGCTTTTGTGCTTTGCCTGGCCAGCTTATGTACTTGCCACATGCCCTCCAATATCTACATCATTGAACAGTACTCCTTCCTGGTCTCTTTTGGAAGGGTGGAGTAGAATGCGGAGAGGCCACTGATAGCTCCTATTCCAATTGTTTAAATCCCTCAGTGATTTCAGGGACAAGGGACATCTTATACACACACAGACCTTGCAACATTCTATGTAGTGCCATGCAAACCTTCAAGACACCACCCACCCTGGGATTTCCTGACACCAGAATAGTACTCAACTGACCAGTACATCACCAGGGTACCTAGCCGCCTCAGGGCAACAGATATTCATGGTGATCAAAGCTCTCATCTTCCTGGGGCTGCACTGAAATATCAGGATGAGCTAACCACAAAGGTATAGAAAAGTCTTTCTTCATTCTAAAGTTATGTAGCTATTGCTGCTTCTCCTGCATTTTGAGAACACAGTCCCCAACAGCCTGTAGTCATGATCCAGACTCAAAAGCAGCACTTCACCAAATGAACCTTCAGCATCATAAAGCCAGTTTCTTTGAGGGTGAGTGTGCACAACTGTTGCCACACAAACTTTGTGAACTGCTGGTCTCTGTATCTGGCTGTCTACGGTATTGCCAGAACACCTTCACCAGCTTGCTTCAGATATCACACAACTGCTTTTTAAAAAGCTTCTGCAGAAACCTTTATTGCTGAGCAAAAATGAGAGACTTTTCACAATTCCTTTCAGCCTTTTCTATCCCTTTCAGGTTTTTATACCCCTGTCACCACAACCCTATCTGAGCACCTTTCAGTAGTGCATTAAGCTACATGACGAATATGTCACATCATTCTTTCACATTTCCTCTCCCCATGGGAAATTGTGAGGATTTTTAAATTTAATCTATGTACACTCTGTGGAGTGCTTACATTAGCAACCGCAAAGCTGAAGTCGTCTGCCTGGCACTTGGAGCACACCAGAGAGAAGTTTTTGGTAGTTCTTAGATTGTGTGGGCATTTGTTACACAATCTTGGACCAGCCCCCAAGAAAGCTTCAATCTCCTGCACAGACATGTTTTACTTTTGTAGTGCACTATTCCATTATGCCTGAGGAGGGGAAGCTGTTAACTCCAGTCCTCACCACCAATCAGTTTAGTCAGGCCCTTATGAACACCTTGGTGTTCTATGGGTTCACATGAAATCTATTAGTTTTGGCTCTGGTTTATAGTATTACACAGGTAAATTCAAATTACCTTGTCTAACCCAATGTGATTTTTTTGGATCTGAAGTTCAAGGAGAAGATGAAACCAATTAGGGTGGCTTTTTTGTCCTTTCAAGGCTTATGGGAAGCTGAATAGCTTGGAACGTCTAAGTCGGCTAAACATAGGACTTGAGGGGTCATCAAGCCAATTTTGAAATCTCCCTGATGCCACTGCCAGGTACCTAGAGAGCAGTGTAAATGCAGTGGTGTAGAACAGCACAAACATATGTGGGGCAGAACTGAAACAGCATAGCAAACACTGATACACTACACCAGGGGTCAGCAACCTTTCAGAAGTAGCGTGCCGAGTCTTCATTTATTCACTCTAATTTAAGGTCTTGTGTGCCAGTAATACATTTTAACATGTTTAGAAGGTCTCTTTCTATACGTCTAATATATAACTAAACTATTGTTCTATGTAAAGTAAATAAGGTTTTTAAAATGTTTCAGAAGCTTCATTTAAAATTAAATTAAAATGCAGAGCCCCCCGGACCGGTGGCCAGGACCCAGGCAGAGTGAGTGCCACTGAAAATCCGCTCACGTGCCACCTTTGGCATGCGTGCCATAGGTTGCCTACCCCTGCACTACACCCTACAGTGCTGTCCCATTGGTTCAGCTACCAACAGTTTGATTTTCGAATCAAGAGACAGCACTAGAGACCTTTATCCAGGGCAGGGGTAGGTGGCAGAGAGAAAACAGCAAGAAATCCCACAAGCTACACTGAATGCTTCCTTATGTTGCCCTTTACATTCAGCAGCAAATATCTCATAAAGAACTTCACCAATCACCAGGCTTTATAAGATGCCCTTATCTCTCTGTCTCCATGTACTGAAGATCTACCTAGAGAAATGAATAGCCTGGAAGGCCACGAGTTGTTCTGTCAATGCATATAGTTTAAAATTCAGCAGGCATCATCAATTTACAAAAGATGGGTTAGCAACTGTAACAAAGTTCCTGCTCTACCTTGGTGGGTCTTGCACTTATTGGCGGATTTGCTCGCCTTGGAGCTTCACAGCAGCCCTCAGCTTGGCCGTTTTTCTGAATTCACAGTTCAGGTCGACTCCTCCTGTGTCTGACAAGGAGTTGGGAGGATTTGGGGGGAACCCGGGCCCGCCCTCTACTCGGGGTTCCAGCCCAGGGTCCTGTGGAATGCAGCTGTCTAGAGTGCCTCCTGAAACAGCTGTGCGACAGCTACAACTCCCTGGGCTACTTCCCCATGGCCTCCTCCCAACACCTTCTTTATCCTCACCAGAGGACCTTCCTCCTGGTGTCTGATAATGTACACCTCGGTCCTTGTACACCTCGGTCCTTCAACAGTCCACGTTCTCACTCTCAGCTCCTAGTGCCTCTTGCTCCCAGCTTCTCACACACACATCTCAAACTGAAGTGAGCTCCTTTTTAAAATCCAGGTGCCCTGATTAGCCTGCCTTAATTGATTCTAGCAGCTTCTTGATTGGCTGCAGGTGTTCTAATCAGCCTGTCTTAATTGTCTCCAGAAGGGTTCCTGATTGTTCTGGAAACTTCCCTGTTACCTTACCCAGGGAAAAAGAGACCTACTTAGCCTGGGGCTTATATATCTGCCTTCTATTACTCTCCTATAGCCTTCTGGCCCAACCCTGTCACATATCCCTCCCCTCTGCTCAACACTACGGGGTTGGGCAACTTGGGACGTCAGGCAGTGTACTCATGACAAGCCATCTGCATTGCCATGGTAGCTTCCAGCCCAGTGTTGTATGGTGAATTGGAAAGGTTGAAGGGACAGGAACCATCTGGTGACCCTTGCATTCTTCTCTTTATTTTGCTGCATCCACTGGAGGGGTGCATGGTCGGTCACAAGGGTAAACCGTCATCCCAGAAGGTAAGAACGTAGTGTTTCCATGGCCCATTTCACAGCTAGGCACTCTCTTTCAACCACGGCATACTTCTGCTCTCTCAGCAGGAGTTACCTGCTGAGGTAGAGGATTGGGTGTTCTTCATCTCCGACCATCTGCGATAGGACAGCTCCCAATCCTACTTCAGATGTATCTGTTTGCAAAATGAATTCTTTGTTGAAGTCTGGGGCTATAAGCACGGGGTTACTGCAGAGGGCTGTCTGTAGATCCATGAATGCTTTCTCTGCGACATCTGTCCACTTCACCGTGTCTGGACCCCGGGCTTTTATCAGGTCTGTCAGCGGACTCGCTCTGGTAGCAAAATGGGGAATAAATCATCGGTAGTACCCCACCACACCCAGGAATGCCTGGACTTGCTTTTTCCGATTCAGTTGGGGCCAATTTTGGATAGCCTCTAATTTGTTTAGTTGGGGCTTGACCATGCCCCTTCCTACAATGTAGCCGAGGTATTTAGCCTCGGCTAGCCCTATAGCATACTTCGCTGGGTTGGCTGTGAGGCCAGCCCGTCTTAGCGTGTCCAGAAACGCTTCCACCTTTCCTAAGTGGGTTTCCCAGTCGGGGGTGTGAATAACCACATCATCCAGGTATGCCGCTGCACAACTGGTAGGGGCAGTAGGAGCTTGTCCATAAGACGCTGGAAGGTGGCAGGTGCCCCATGCAGTCCAAAAGGAAGAACAGTATATTGAAACCGACCTTCTGGTGTACAGAATGCCATCTTTTCTTTCGCATCTTTGGCAAGGTGAATCTGCCAGTATCCCTTTGTTAAATGAAGGGTGGTCAAAAATCGGGCATTGCCCAGGCGGTCAACTAACTCATAGATACAGGGTATGGGGTATGCATTGAATTTGGATATCTCCTTCAGCCAGCGAAAGTCATTACAAAATCTAGTGGTGCCATTGGGTTTTGGCACCAACACAATCGGGCTTGACCACTGACTGTGGGACTCTTCGATGACTCCCAACTCCAAAATTCTTTTTACCTCTGCCTTGATCTCCTCCCTTTTTGGTGCTGGGACCTGATAGGGACTTCAAGTTACCTTTGCCCCAGGGTCTGTGATAATGTGGTGATATGCTTCCATGGTCCGGCCTGGTTTGGTTGAAAACACGTCCTGGTATCGGCTGATCATCTCTGTTACCTCCTTCTTCTGGTTTGGTGTCAGATCAGTGGATATCCTGATCTGCTCCTGCATGTTATTTCCCTGGATCAGGGTCTCTTGGGCCACTACACACGCCTCTCGTTGGTGCCAAGGCTTTAAGAGATTAATGTGATAAATTTGTTCTTGTTTCCGGCATCCTGGCTGCCGCACCTTATAGGTTACTTCCCCCATGGGTTCAACCACCTCATAGGACCCCTGCCATTGGGCCAAAAGCTTGCTTTCTGCTGTGGGTACCAACACCATCACCCGATCCCCTGGTTGGAACTGTCGGACTTTTGCCTGGCGATTGTAATGGGTTCGCTGGGCCACCTGTGCCTTTTCCAAATGTTCCCGTACAATAGGGGTGACCCAGGCTATCCATTCTCACATCTGCAACACATGGTCAATTATATTTCTCCCCTCATTGGGTTCCTCTTCCCAGATTTCTTTTGCAATATCTAGTATGCCACAGGGATGGCGTCCATATAATAATTCAAAGGGGGGAAACCCAGTTGAGGCCTGAGGTACCTCCCGGATTGCAAACATAAGGTAGGGTAGTAGGGTGTCCCAATCCTTCTCATCTCAACTTACCACTTTCCTTATCATTGCCTTGAGGGTTCGGTTAAACCTTTCTACCAGCCCATTGGTCTGCAGATGATAGACTGAAGTTCTCAGGGTATGTATATGGAGCAGCGTACAGAGGTCCTTCATTAGCTTCGACATAAATGGGGTACCTTGGTCCATTAATATCTCCTTTGGTAGCCCCACTTGGGCAAAGATCCCCACCAACTCTTTAGCTATCGTTTTAGAGGCCATGTTTCGCAGGGGGACGGCTTCTGAGTAGCGAGTAGCATAATCCAGAATGACAAGTATATATTGGTGGCCCTGGGCTGTCTTCTCCAGGGGTCCCACTAGATCCATGGCTATGCCTCGAAGGGGACCTCTATGATGGGAAGGGGTACTAAAGGTGCCTTCAAGTGGGGACGGGGACTGTGCAGCTGACACTCCGGGCAGGACGCACAGTACCTCCGCACTTCTTCATGTACTCTGGGCCAGAAGAATCGTTGCAGGACCCGTGCCAGGGTCTTCTCTACCCCCAAATGCCCCCCAAAAAGATGACTATGGGCCAGACTTAATACAGCATTCTGGTGTTTTTGAGGTACTAGGATCTGCTGTACCTTCTGCCCCTGTACTGGTGCAACCCAGTATAAGAGATTCTTCTTCATTATGAAGTAGGGTCCTGGTCCCTGGGTTTTCCCTTCCACGGGGATCCCATCTATTTCAGTCACCTCCTTCCTAATGTTGCCGTACCTTGGGTCTTCAGCCTGGTCCTGTCCAGAATTTCCTCTCCCGGGGCTAATCTGCCAGAGATCTAGGGGGCCAGTCTCTGTTGCCTCTACCGGTTCAGAGGCGTTAGGGTGTGGGTCAGACTTGGGTGCTTCTCCCTCCTGGGTGGCCTCCTTTTCAGCTGCTCGGGTCCGCCTACCTACGAGAGTGACCCTCTGGCCTTGGGCCAGTATTCGGGTTCCCAAGGCCTTAGCTGCCCTTCTTTTCCTTTTCATCTTTCTACGCTGTCTGGGAGTGGAGAACAAATCTGGGGATATTTCAGAGAAGGTTGGGGGTTGACAGTCTACTGTGGATGCCTCACTACTTTCCGGGCTTCCCCCTTTCTCCAATTCCCCTACCGGGAGTAAGTCTCCAAACCCTGGGAAGTCCCTCCCTATGAGCACTGGGTATGAGAGTTTAGGGACTACACCAGCTGCCACCTCAGTAGTGTTCCCCTGAATCTCGATTTTTACTGGGATGGTGGGGTAATAACCAACTGTCCCATGGACGCATGTTATCCCCGTACGCTTAGCCCACAGCAGCTGACTACGCTTCACGAGCTTCCCTGAGACAAGCGTGATAGCACTCCCTGAATCAACCAGTGCTGTGGTCTCTACCCCATTTAGCTTCACTAGTCTAGTATACATAGGTGGGGTTAGTGAGACCCTCACAAGGTGGATTAGGGAGCATGGGTCTGCCCAGTTCCCCAGGTTACACTGCATAGGCTCCTTGGCATTGGGACATTGTGCAGCTATGTGTCCCCACTCCTCGCAGGCATAACATCTGTATGGAGCCCTAGGCATTCCCCGGTCTCTTGGTTTCGGTAGTCTAACATCACGATCCTCTTCCCCCTCAGTGCTCTGACTCTTTGTGGCTTCTGGTGGGCCTTCAGCCCCTCTCTTTTTCTACCTGGGCTCTCCTGGTGGCCCAGTCACCTGAGCTCTAGGGCTTGGTGCTGCTAGTTTAACCCAGGGTGCTTCTTCCTTAACTGGTTGGGTCAGCTCCCTCGCCGTCCTTTGCCTTTCTACCAGCGCGACAACCTCGTCGTAGGTGGAGGGTTTGTTCTGGCTTACCCAGGCACGAAGGTCTGGCGGTAGTCCCATGATGTACCGGTTGATGACCAGAACCTCTAGTATCTCCTCCGGACTCCGGGACTCAGTTCATAACCACTTTCGTGCGAGATGGATGAGATCATATAATTGGGACCACGGGGTTTTGTTTTCCTGGTACCTCCACTCATGATATCACTGGGCCCGCACTGCGGTCGTTACCCCAGATCTGGCCAGGATGTCTGCTTTCAGCTGGGGGTAGTCTGCGCAGCCTCTTCAGACAAATCAGAGTAGGCGTTCTGGGCCTCCCCACACAGGAATGGAGCGAGGATGCCAGATCACTGTTCTCAGGGCCACCCCTCCCGCAGGGCTGTCCTCTCAAAGGCCAGGAAGTATGCCTCTACATCATCCTCCTGCATCATTTTCTGCAGCCAATTGCTGGCCCACATGATCTGTGTCCCATCATGGCGGCAGTTCAGCTCTGTAAGGGCCTTTACCTGGTTTACCAGTTCCCGCAACATAGCCCGGTCTTGAGCAGCCTGGTCCATCAGCAGGTGATTAGTGTCTTGCTGCAGCCACACTGCGTCCTGTTGGGCGGCTGCCTGGACATGAGTAGCCTCCTGCTGCGCAGCCATGGCTTGTATTGCCCGCACTACCTCCTCCATTGTGATGAAAAAAAATAAAAATAGACTCTCTTCCCTTTTTTTTTTTTTTCCTTCCGAACACCCTCCTTCTTCCGCCGCGCTGTGGACACCAGATCCCACTTCCGACACCAGTTGTGACAAAGTTCCTGCTCTACACCTTGGTGGGTCTTGCGCTTATTGGCGGATTTGCTCGCCTTGGAGCTTCACGGCAGCCCTCAGCTTGGCAGTTTTTCTGAATTCTCAGTTCAGGTTGACGACTCCTGTGTCTGACAAGAGTTGGGAGGTTTGGGGGGAACCCGGGCCCGCCCTCTACTCGGGGTTCCAGCCCAGGGCCCTGTGGAATGCAGCTGTCTAGACTGCCTCCTGGAACAGCTGTGCGACAGCTACAACTCCCTGGGCTGCTTCCCCATGGCTTCCTCCCAACACCTTCTTTATCCTCACCATAGGACCTTCCTCCTGGTGTCTGATAATGCTTGTACACCTCAGTCCTCCAATAGTCCACATTCTCACTCTCAACTCCTAGTGCCTCTTGCTCCCAGCTCCTCACACGCACACCTCAAACTGAAGTGAGCTCCTTTTTAAAACCCAGGTGCCCTGATTAGCCTGCCTTAATTGATTCTAGCAGCTTCTTGACTGGC
Source organism: Lepidochelys kempii (assembly GCF_965140285.1). NCBI lineage: Eukaryota > Metazoa > Chordata > Testudines > Cheloniidae > Lepidochelys > Lepidochelys kempii. The sequence goes on from NC_136384.1 coordinate 47,682,473, forward strand.
TGCAGGTGTTCTAATCAGCCTGTCTTAATTGTCTCCAGAAGGTTCCTGATTGTTCTGGAAACTTCCCTGTTACCTTACCCAGGGAAAAGGGACCTACTTAGCCTGGAGCTTATATTTCTGCCTTCTATTACTCTCCTATAGACATCTGGCCCGACCCTGTCACACAATAGATTAGTGCTTCCACACAGAGCTTCTTGGTGCTATGTTGGCTGCCTCTGAAACTATGGACACTAGACATCTATACCACAGAAAGACACTCCAGTCAGCTGGTGAGAGGGCACGCTGCCATCCAAACATATTGGGATGAGCATAGGTAGCCAAGAGACCATCCATGAGCCTCAAGTCGGTGTTGAGTGATGGCAGAATTCCCAGCCTGGACTGTCCAAAGAGCCATCTGTTCTATGGAAATACACCTGTGGTTAGGGGAATATTCTAGCACTAATCTATTACTCATTTACAGTGAATTCAAAAATTACATATACAGCACATGTATCCATCAGATGTGCTAGTCTGTAGCGGGCGGGGAAGCTCTGTATAAAGGAATACAAGGGAGAGAAGTATTACAATGGAGTTTTCCCTCTGATTTTTTCATAAGACAGCCACCAGGTAACAGAGCCTGGCATCCCTACAAGATGGCTTTTATCCACCTGCTGGTTCTCTGCTTCAGACTATAATTCAGCATGGTGGAGACATATGTTTGAATCCCATATATTTTTACAATATAAAGCTCTGCTTTATTAGCTAATAAAGGAGTTACATCTACAAGTAAAGGATAAAATTAAGGTAATAAATGAAAATTTGCAATGAAAGTGTCCTCACTGTGAGATCTGCTCCACTGAAGGATATTTCATCAAGCCCATTGCTGGAGTCATTTTAAAATGGATTGGACAAAGCACTAGAACAGTGGCTCTCAGCCTTTCAAATTACTGTACCCCTTTCAGGAGTCTGATTTGTCTTGCATACCACAAGTCTTACCTCACTTAAACTACTGGCTTACAAAAAAAATCAGACATAAACATACAAAAGTGTCACTGCACACCATTACTGAAAAATTGCTTTACTTTCTCATTTTTACCATACCATTATAAATTAAATCAATTGGAATATAAATATTGTACTTACGGTTCAATGTATAGTATATAGAGCAGTATAAACAAGTCATTGTCTGTATGACATTTTAGTTTGTACAGACTTCGCTAGTGATTGTTATATCGCCTATAGTAAAACTAGGCAAGTATCTAGATGAGTTGACGTACCCCCTGGAAGACCTCTGTGTACCCTTGGTTGAGAACCACTGCACTAGAATACACTTTGTGCTGGCAAGGAGATGGACTACCACTTTTCCATGATTCTACTACACTTTAAGCAGAGCCATCCTTTTCAATTCTTAGTATTCTGCTAACCATTAAAATGGAAGTTACAGGGTATCTGTGGAGACTTTTCAGAGAATAATTACTTTGTTGCATTGTCTAAGAACAGCACTTTCTGTTATCTGGCTAAGGAAAGAATGGCAGATACCAGCAGCTCTAGTATTCATTTGTCATGAATATCTATTTAGAAGTATTTCATTATTTAACATTAATTAATGACGTTCAGCAACTCTATTTTCAAATAGTGTTAATGAGAGAAGAATTTGGCCTTAAATATTTATGAAGCTACTTAGTTAGAAGAGTACTGTAACTAAGTTAAAAGTTAGAAATTGAGTTCTGCTAATTGGGTTTATCTTTGTACATTAATTATATTCTAGCTCTGATGGGGCGTTCACCCCACACCAGCATGGATCAGGTTAAAGTGGCAAGAGAGGCCAATTAGCCTTAGGCTGAACCTGCTGGGGAGCTGAGGGGCACTGAGACTGCAAACAAAAAGTTCACCCAGGCAGGACTTCTATAAAGGAGTCGAGGATGGAGGAGGTGCAGTGAGGTGAGCCTGCAGTCATGCTCCCTGATACAAGGGGGAGATGAGGAGCCTGAAAAAGGCAGGGCAGGAAGCAGCCAGATCTGAGAGGGATAGACCTGAACTGCTGGTTCAAGGGTCCCTAGATTGGAACCCGGTGTAGCAGGCAGGCCCGGGTTCCCCTATCACCCAGTGCAGGGGTGGCACAGTCAGCACAGTGGAGATGGAGATGGCCTGAGACTTTGAGGAAGGAGACTGTTAATACTCTGAAAGGGAAGGACTCTTGTGACTGGTCAGAGGGCTAAACCATGAAGGAGAGGCACTGCAGCTCCTGATGAGCAAGAGAGGGGCCACAGTCACTCAATGGGTTGAGTGACTGCCAAATGGGGTGTGGACAGTGGTGAACTAATTCCCCAGATGAGCCATAAGGAAGCGCTGCTGAGTGGTGAGTAGAAGACCATTTTACACTAGCAAATCCATCAAAGAACTATAACGTTTCCCTATGTGTTACCTGCATGGAGAGCATTAATACCTTTCTGCTATGGGTCAAACCCAAGACTTTACTACAAGCCTAGGCAAAACAACCTTTCAAGTGACAATATGACACAGCTTGCAGTATCTATTTACCTAAGAGTCATCCAGTATTTCATATATTCAGGTTTCAGAGTAACAGCCGTGTTAGTCTGTATTCGCAAAAAGAAAAGGAGTACTTGTGGCACCTTAGAGACTAACCAATTTATTTGAGCATGAGCTTTCGTGAGCTACAGTTCACTTCATCGGATGCATGCCGTGGAAACTGCAGCAGACTTTATTTATACACAGAGAATATGAAAAAATACCTCCTCCCACCCCACTGTCCTGCTGGTAATAGCTTATCTAAAGTGATCATCAGGTGGGCCATTTCCAGCACAAATCCAGGTTTTCTCACCCTCCACCCCCTCACACAAATTCACTCTCCTGCTGGTGATAGCCCATCCAAAGTGACAACTCTTTACACAATGTGCACGATAATAAAGTTGGGCCATTTCCTGCACAAATCCAGGTTCTCTCACCCCCTCACCCCTCACTATTACCAGCAGGACAGTGGGGTGGGAGGAGGTATTTTTTCATATTCTCTGTGTATAAATAAAGTCTGTTGCAGTTTCCACGGCATGCATCCGATGAAGTGAGCTGTAGCTCACGAAAGCTCATGCTCAAATAAATTGGTTAGTCTCTAAGGTGCCACAAGTACTCCTTTTCTTTTTTCATATATTCAGAATGCCCAAATTCTATACGCTGCATGAGGAAGAAAGCTTTTAAGAGCCCCTACTCCACTCTGCATATTGCACTCTCCCATGGAAAGAGGGATTTACACCTCTGCAGCATGCTCCTTTCTCCGCAACCCTCCAAAAGCTTATCTGTGAGGTTCTAGCTATGTGGAGTTGTAAGATGCAAGTAAGTTCCTTAAGATTCTCCCATACAATCTCCACCGGATTGGAAGTGGTTAAGGAACTGGCCTGGGACCCATAAGACCTGGCTCAAGTCCCTGCTCTGCCACAGGCTTCCTGTGTGACTTTGGACTTCAGTTCTCCAGCTCTAAAACTGGGGATGATAATACTTCTCCACTCTACAGAGGTGTTGTCAGGACAAATACACTAATGACTGATGTGCTCTGCTGCTAGTGATGGGGGCCCTAAGCAGACAGGGGAACACACAGGAAGTTCATACAGCTAGGACCGTATTAACTTGAATTGCTTCATCCTCTGCACTGTGGAACCCTTCTTTGGGAGAGGCTCCAGGGACACCGCAAGAGCAGCATTATCCCATACCCATTCAGTGTGTGGGTGGGACAGTGCTCACTGAATGAGCTGTTAGACAACATTTTATCCTCTTTGTTCAATGTAGGCCTCATGCCTTATTTACTCCACATTAGTCAAACCCTGCTCTGAAGACAGATTTATTTAATTTCTTCCTGGACTTTCTATGCCATTCCTCACTATGGCATCTCAGGGCTTCCCAAACATTATTTATCTTCACAACACCCCTGTGAGCTGAAGTTTTGGCTAAAATCATTCAGACATTTCCAAGAATGAGATTAGAGGAGAAATAAGTGTGGTAGGGGTTTTTTTTGTTGTTTTTTTTGCCCATGTTAAAAAATATTTTATAACCATTTTTGCTGAAACCCTGTAGTGTCCCAATGCTTTGGAGCAGAGTATTGAAATTTGTCAGGGAGAGGGATGTCTTTTGCCATCCTTGTGAAAAGTCACCCAAATTTGGCCAAGTTATACGCCTCTGAAAAATGACAGTTTGCACATGTTCAGTCGAGACTTGTTAGAATTTGGCAGCTACATTCCTGGAAGATTCCATCTGCACTGAGCATGCTCCATCCCCTCTCCGCTCCCATGTGTGATTGTCCTTCCTCTCCCACCATGTGCATGCATTGTGATACAGTTTTTAACTACATGATTGCATACTGTTTTTTTTCCACAGGACCCCAGTGCATATGCTTGACCTGCTCTAGGGATGATTCAGGGTTGTGCAGTTGGAAGGTCTATAGTGAATCAGGTAGGGGACTGCAGGAAGAGAAAGGACAGTCTCATGGTTAAGGCAGTGGAGTGCTCTCCATGAGAACTGGATTCTATCCCTGCCTCTGCCACAGAGTTCCTGTGTGATGCTAGGAAACTTGCTTAGACTTTTCAGAGCTGGTTCCTAATTGTGTGTTTCTTAATTTCTGAGTGCCCAACTTGACCCTGGTGTCTGATTTTCAAAAGTGTTTTGTACTCACAGCTATAGCTGAAGTCTACAGGATCAGTGCTTTAAACATATAATGTGCTCTATAATGCTATTCTGAAAAATCCGGTTTTAGGTATCTCAAACTGGGCACCTAAACTTAGCAGACACTTTTGATCCTAATCAATTTGTGCCTTAGCTCCTCATCTATATACAAAAAAACCCCTACCACACTTATTTCTCCTCTAATCTCATTCTTGGAAATGTCTGAATGATTTTAGCCAAAACTTCAGCTCACAGGGGTGTTGTGAAGATAAATAATGTTTGGGAAGCCCTGAGATGCCATAGTGAGGAATGCTTAGACTCTATGGGAGACAGGCCAGTCCTTGCCTACAGACAGCCCCGCAACCTGAAGCAAATACTCACCAACAACCACATACCACACAACAGAACCACTAACCCAGGAACTTATCCTTGCAACAAAGCCCGTTGCCAACTGTGTCCACATATCTATTCAGGGGACACCATCACAGGGCCTAATAACATCAGCCACACTATCAGAGGCTCGTTCACCTGCACATCCACCAATGTGATATATGCCATCATGTGCCAGCAATGCCCCTCTGCCATGTACATTGGTCAAACTGGACAGTCTCTACGTAAAAGAATAAATGGACACAAATCAGATGTCAAGAATTATAACATTCATAAACCAGTCGGAGAACACTTCAATCTCTCTGGTCACGCAATCACAGACATGAAGGTCGCTATCTTAAAACAAAAAAACTTCAAATCCAGACTCCAGCGAGAAACTGCTGAACTGGAATTCATTTGCAAATTGGATACTATTAATTTAGGCTTAAATAGAGACTGGGAGTGGCTAAGTCATTATGCAAGGTAGCCTGTGTCCTCTTGTTTTTTCCTACCCCCCTCCCCAGATGTTCTGGTTTAACTTGGATTTAAACTTGGAGAGTGGTCAGTTTGGATGAGCTATTACCAGCAGGAGAGTGAGTTTGTGTGTGTATGGGGGTGGGGAGGATGTGAGAAAACCTGGATTTGTGCAGGAAATAGCCCAACTTGATTGTCATGCACATTGTGTAAAGAGTTGTCACTTTGGATGGGCTATCACCAGCAGGAGAGTGAATTTGTGTGGGGTGTGGAGGGTGAGAAAACCTGGATTTGTGCTGGAAATGGCCCACCTGATGATCACTTTAGATAAGCTATTACCAGCAGGACAGTGGGGTGGGAGGAGGTATTGTTTCATATTCTCTGTGTATATATAAAGTGCTGCAGTTTCCACAGTATGCATCCGATGAAGTGAGCTGTAGCTCACGAAAGCTTATGCTCAAATAAATTGGTTAGTCTCTAAGGTGCCACAAGTACTCCTTTTCTTTTATAGTTTAGTACAGTCTCTCATATCCATCCAGTCCATGGTCTCTCTTATGGCACTGTCAACAAGAGTGCCATTTACAGAGATATGACATTTGTTGAGAGTGCCCCTTTGTTGAGATGGTTTTTGAGACACACATCCCTCTAGTATCTAGACAGAGGCCACTAATCAATTTCACATATATCTACCAACAGCCATCAGGGGATAACTTGGTAACTACCAAGCTGGAATTAAATTGATAACCTAGAGTGGTCAGTTTGTTGCCCTAAAATCATCCAGATCCACTAGGGCAATTTGCTTACCATCAAACAGATGGTGCTTTGAATTGGGACGCCTACTTGATAGGATCCAATGTACCTACAGTTCTGTGCTGTGTTAACCAATGTGCTTCCCCTTAAACTGTGTCACATTAGGAGTTCATGTAGTTTAAGATTTTAAAAGAATACTTTAATATTAAGACTATTAAAAGGTTTCCATTTTAACATGAGAAAGATCACTGAAATTCCTAGTCATTCCACTGCTTTTATAGCAAGATTCTCTAAAGTTGTGACAGCAATAGTGTCTGGGTGTGAGTCAGAGGTGAATGGCAGATAATTGAACAGCTGTGATGCTACTGTTAGTTCATTTTTCTGAAGGATTGAGCCCATATTTATAATTAAGCAAAATGCAACTCTCCTCCTCTCCTAATTTTTGTTTTCCAATCTAAAGAGATTAATTAGTGTAGATTGGTACGGGAATTATGATAATAGACACAGCTGCTTCAATGGTAACTGGATGTATGTTGTTAAATTTAGATTTAATGCAGATTAAACTCATTACTGTCTCTTACACAGAAACTTTGACTATGGCTAAATATAGGAACCAACTGATAGAAAAGGAAAGCTTTGTTTCCAAACTTTGATACAAGAGCAACCCCATTTATTCTCATTTCAATTCTCTACCGATCCCACCCAGATATCTATTAGAACTGCACCTTGTTTTAGAAGAGTTTAATTTATTAACCAAATACTTCTCATTTGTATGTGCTGAGTATTCAGATACTTGAGGAGAGAATATTTGATTGATATAGGTGCAAAATTACTAAAAAAGGTAGGATGGTTAAATCCATAATTTAAATGAAAAACTAAATTTAAGGGTTTGGTTATATCCCAGCATGTGGTGGACTTCCCACTCCTCATGAAACATCTCCAGGAATAGTTGAGAAAATAGTTTGGGAAACCTTAGCATCGCTTCCCCTTTGGAAGATTGTGAAAAATGGTCTCCAAAAGATTTGTGCAACTGTTTGGCCACTCCAGTGAATACATTTATTTTACAGAGAATAGATTAGATTAGCATATTGTGCCTATTAAGCACAGATAAAAAATCAAGAGAAACTACATGACATGAATAAAGTAGAAGTTTACCCATTTTCTGAAGATTCAGCCTTAATATTTATTATTTGATCCTGAGCTTCAAACAGTTGAACTATTAAAACCATCAATGAGGAAGAGACACAAAAGTCAAGAATGAATTTTGCTGTTAGAGAGAAAGTTGAGACTCTCTTCCAAAACGTGATTCTCATAACACTCAATAGCATGACTTCTCAAAGAATGGAGCAGAAAGGAAGATTTGAGGGTTCATATATGCATGCTCCATGGGAAACAAGTGAGCTGGCATATTTCACTTTAGGCTACAAGTCTTGCAAACATGCCTTTAATAGCAAATCAAAAAGATATTCAAACATTGCAACTGCATAATGAGAACTCTCCCCTGAAGTGTGTAATGCACAGCAGTAATTACTGTGAAGGTATCTGGAATCCCCCCTACTGGTAACATGTCCTGGGCATTGAATTAGGTGGTTAATCAGATGTGTAACTTTGAGCATGTGAATAGTCCCATTCATGTCAATCAAGACAATGGAATTGCTCATGTGCTTAAACTTACGCATCTGCTTAAGTACCTTGCTGAATAGGGACCTTAATACAATGAGGCACAGGTTCTCAAAAAGCTATTTAGGCAGAGTTTGGCACTTCAGTAGCTTTGAGGATGTGGGCCTAAGTGTCTGTTTGACAACACAACTCAGAGACCTTTAAAATTTGGAAGGAGCAGAGCTGGACATTAACAAAGTATGGTAATAGCAACAAACCACCCAGCCTCTCAAAAATCAGAAGTAAAGTGGGAAGGGGAAAGTTGTGATCTAACAGATTTATGAAGCACTGAAATCACCTTGCCATCTTCTGAACTATCTATGGCAAGGCATATGCCCACAACCTAATCTGATTCAGGGAATTTGGTCTCATCTGGGTGCATGAGAGGTGTTAGGCTTTCACTCACTCGTTTGGGCCACCTTTGCTGCTTCATGAAGTGCATGTAGCTTGTGCAACTCACCTGCTAACCTGGTTTGGAGACATCTGAATGGGGAACATTAGCAATTTAAGACTGTAAATTCTTCAGGACAGGGATTGTCTAGTTGTTCTGTGATTGTACAGCACCTGGCACAATGGGGTTCTGGCCCATCACTGAGACTCCCATGCACTACTACAATAGAAATCATAAATATGAATACAAATAATCTCCTTGCCATAGCCATTTAGAAGTATTCACAGCTATTCCCGCAAAGAAAGGAAGATACAAACAGTCCTTACAGGCTCAAAATAAATTCTCAACATTGCCTCTCTTGGATATATACTGTGATCATCATATTGACTAAAAGGTATAGCCAACTGTTTGACTACAGCTGCAGTTCAGTCTTAAAAATATTTAAGAGACCAAATAGCCAAACTTAGCTATATGTATTGTCTAAAGATAAAGCAGTACAATATGAAAAGGTGACCTACCTACCCTCTTTTCAGGGAGCAATTCTTATCTAATAGCATGTTCACCTTACACAGGTGCGCTTCAAAGATGCACATTTCAGCCAGTAGCATTTTAGTTTGTTTGGGAAGGTTTGTTATTGTGGGAATCAAAAAAATCAGTTTTACATTTTAATTTAAAGGCCAAGGCTCAGCATGGAAAGTTTCAGCCCTAAAGGAGAATTTTTGAGACCGTTCTGAGCGAGTGAAAGCAGGAGGCTATAACAATGAAAGTCAAGTTATTAGGTGTATTATCACAGAGCCTACATACCAAAATTGGTATCCTATTGTGCCAGTCAATGCAACCAGACCTAGAGCTTCCCCACCCTGATGGGCTTACACTCTAAATAAGTTATCACCTTACCCATTGGCATCACTATGTGAAAGCTGGGAGGACATGCAGTATACACACAAGTTAGATTTTAGTGATAGAAGGATATTTTTACTTTTGTTTGTTTGTAATCATTTCTATCGCTGTTCCTTCTCTACTTGGTATCACTTAAATCTAAGTTCTATTGTTAGTAAAACTTATTTTACTTTTACAAAAGCATCTCTGTGTAGATTAAACTAAAGGGTAAAATCCTCTGTTTATCTAGCAGGCTGTTGTGTCTTCTGTCTCTTTGGAGGCAGCGAACTTGATAACTTCTGTGAGGGTCCAGTGAGAGGGACTGAACATTACAGGAGAGACTGGAAGGGTTGTTGAGTCACCTGGCGAGCAGTAACCAGGCTGGTAGAAGCCAGGGTGAGGCCATTCTGCTGTGAGGACACTGCTTGGCCAGGGCTCTGAGCCTAAGCTGCACAGCACAGAAGTGTTATAAAGAAGGTGATGACAAAACCCCTTACTGATCTAGATGAAACCCCAAAGCATCACAATGGCTCCATCTGGAGCTCTTTAATGACCTGAAAATCAAAAAGGAATCCTAGAAAGAGTGGAAACATGGATGAATTTCTGAGTAGAAAAAAAATAGCACACACATATAGGGGCAAAATCAGAAAGGCTAAGGCACAAAATGAGTTACATCTAGCAAGGGACATGAAAGGGAATAAGAAGAGGCTCTTTAAACTATGTCTGTCAATTAATTGCAATGAACGCCTGCAATTCTGAAAGCAAAATTAGCACGTTAATTTTTTTAACACCTTAATCCCATACCTGTGGGTGGGACAGGAGGCATCAGCGGCAGGGGGTTGAAGCAGCCCTAGTCCACAGCCCCAAGTCCCTAGAGGGGCTGGAGCCCCAAGCAGGAGAGAATCTGAGAGCCCCCAGCTTTGACCTTATATTTGAAAATATAGAAAACTCCAAAATATTTAAATAAATATTAGAATACCATTTAACAGTGCAATTAAAACCGATTAATCACAATTGCTTTTTAAAATCCCTTTACAGCCCTACTTTAATGCACATTAGGCACAACAGAAAGATGAAGGAAAGTATAGGTTCTCTATGCAGTGGGGAAGGAGAGTGGATGACTGAGGTGATTAATGGAAGCACAATATGTAGAAGTCCAGTCTGTTGTTTTGACCTTCAGGAGGAGTCCACCTAGAATCCTTCTTTTTGTAGTGTTGGTAGGAAGGTCTCTGTGGATTAATAAGTTGTTCAGAGGTGTGTTGGAAATATTCCTTGAGTCAGAGACGTCGAAAATAGGATTCTAGGTCACCACAGAACTGTATCATGTTCGTGGTGGTGGAGGGGCAGAAGGAGAGGCCCCAAGATAGGACAGCTTCTTCTGCTGGGCTAAGAGTATAGTTGGATAGATTGACAATATTGCTGGGTGGGTTAAGGAAACCATTGCTGTGGCCTCTTGTGGCATGTAGTAGTTTAGATAGTTTAGTGATCTTTTTCTTTTGTAGAGAAGCAAAGTGCGTGTTGTAAATGGCTTGTCTAGTTTTTGTAAAGTCCAGCCACGAGGAAGTTTGTGCGGAAGGTTGGTTTTTTATGAGAGTATCCAGTTTTGAGAGCTCATTCTTAATCTTTCCCTGTTTGCTGTAGAGGGATGTTGATCAGGTGGTTCCGCAGCTTCTTTGAGAGCGTGTGGCACAAGCTGTCAGCATAGTCTGTGTGGTATGTAGATTGTAATGGATTTTTTACCTTCAGTCCTTTTGGTACGATGTCCATCTGTTTGCATTTGGAAAGAAAGATGATGTCTGTCTGTATCTGTACGAGTTTTTTCATGAAGTTGATAGATTTCCACTTCATATGGCTAAATGCAGTGCCTTGCATAATGACAGGTTTCAGAATAACAGCCGTGTTAGTCTGTATTCGGAAAAAGAAAAGGAGTACTAGTGGCACCGTAGAGACTAATCAATTTATTTGAGCATAAGCTTTCGTGAGCTACAGCTCACTTCATCGGATGCATTCAGTGGAAAATACAGTGAGGAGATTTATATACACACAGAACATGAAAAAATGGGTGTTATCATACACACTGTAAGGAGAGTGATCACTTAAGATGAGCTATTACCAGCAGGAGAGCGGGGGGGAGGGGGAAGAAAAACTTTTTGTAGTAATAATCAAGGTGGGCCATTGCCAGCAGTTAACAGGAACGTCTAAGGAGCAGTGGGGGGGGAGAAGGGGGAAATAAACACGGGGAAATAGTTTTACTCTGTGTAATGACACATCCACTCCCAGTCTGTATTCAAGCCTAAGTTAATTGTATCCAGTTTGCAAAATAATTCCAATTCAGCAGTCTCTCGTTGGAGTCTGTTTTTGAAGTTTTTTTGTTGAAGAATTGTCACTTTTAGGTCTCTAATCGAGTGACCAGAGAGATTGAAGTGACCAGAGAGACTGAAATGTTCTCTGACTGGTTTATGAATGTTATAATTCTTGACATCTGATTTGTGTCCATTTATTCTTTTACGTAGAGACTGTCCAGTTTGACCAATGTACATGGCAGAGGGGCATTGCTGGCACATGATGGCATATATCACATTGGTAGATGTGCAGGTGAATGAGCCTCTGATAGTGTGGCTGATGTGATTAGGCCCTATGATGGTGTCCCCTGAAGAGATATGTGGACACAGCTGGAAACAGGCTTTGTTGCAAGGATAGGTTCCTGGGTTAGTGGTTCTGTTGTGTGGTTGCTGGTGAGTATTTGCTTCAGGTTGGGGGGCTGTCTGTAGGCAAGGACTGGCCTGTCTCCCAAGATTTGTGAGAGTGATGAGTTGTCCTTCAGGATAGGTTGTAGATCCTTGATGATGCGTTGGAGAGGTTTTAGTTGGGGGCTGAAGGTGATGGCTAGTGGCGTTCTGTTATTATCTTTGTTGGGCCTGTCCTGTAGTAGGTGACTTTTGGGTACTCTTCTGACTCTGTCGATTTGTCTCTTCACTTCTGCAGGTGGGTATTGTAGTTGTAAGAATGCTTGATAGAGATTTTGTAGGTGTTTGTCTCTGTGTGAGGGGTTGGAGCAAATGCGGTTGTATTGTAGAGCTTGGCTGTGGACGATGGATCGTGTGGTGTGGTCTGGGTGAAAGCTGGAGGCGTGTATGTAGGAATAGCGGTCAGTAGGTTTCCGGTATAGGGTGGTGTTTATGTGACCATTGCTTATTAGCACCGTAGTGTCCAGGAAGTGGATCTCTTGTGTGGACTGGTCCAGGCTGAGGTTGATGGTGGGATTCCAACACACCTCTGAACAACATACTAATCCACAGAGAACTTATGGAGGACAGGTGAGGTCCCAGAGGAGGGCAAACATAGTACTTATCTTTAAAAAGCGAAACAGACAACCGAGGGAATTACAGATCAGTCAGCCTAACTCAGATACCTGAAAAGATACTGCAATAAATTAAATAATCAGTTTGTAAGCATCTAGAGGATAATAAGGTTGCAGCAGCCAGCATGGATTTATCAAGAACCAACCTGATTTCCTCTTTTTGACAGGATTATTGGCCTAGTGGATGGGGAAGCAGAAGATGTGGTAGATCTTGTTTTTAGTAAGCCTTTTGACACAGGGTCACATGACAGTCTTATAAGCAAATTAGAGAAATGTGATCTAGATGAAATTTCAAGGTGGGTGCACAACTGGTTGCAAGACCACACTCAAAGAGTAGTTAGCTATCAATGGTTTGCAGTCAAACAGGGAAGGCATATCTAGTGGGGTCCTGTAGTGGTCAGTCCTGGGTCCTACTATTCAATATTTCCATTAATGACTTGGATAATGGAGTAGAGAGTATGCTTATAAAATTTGCAGATGACAGCAAGCTGGGAGGGGTTGCAAGCACTTTGGAGGACAGGATTAAAATTCAAAATGACCTTGACAAATTAGAGAATTACTCTGAAGTCAACAAGATGAAATTCAATAAACAAATGCAAAGTACTACACTTGGGAAGGAAAAAAATCAAATACACAGCTACAAAATGGGAAACAACTGGCTAGGTAGTTGTACTGCTGAAAAGGATCTGGGAGTTATAGTGGATCACAACTTTAATCCATCAATGTGATGCAGTTGCAAAAAAGGCTCAAACCATTCTGGGGTGTATTAACAGGAATGTTGTATGTAATTGTCACAGTCTACCCAGCACTCATGAGGTATCAGCTGGAGTTCAGTTCTGGGTGCCACACTTGGAGAAAGATATGGACAAACTGGAGAAAGTCCAGAGGAGAGCAACAAAAATGATAAAGGCTTAGAAAACCTGAACTTTTAGGATAGTTAAAAAAAACGGGGCATGTTTAGTCTTGAGAAAAAGACAACTGCGCTGGGGGTAAGGGGAGTGGGAAGAGCCAGTAACAGTCTTCAAATATGTTAAGGGCTGTTACAAAGAAGGTGTGGAATCCTCATCATTGGAAGTTTTTAAGAATGGATTGGACAACATCTGTGAGGCACAGTAAATTTACTTGGTCCTGCCTTACTGCACAGGACTGGATCGGATGACCTCTCAAGGTCCCTTTCAGCCCTATATTTCTATGATTCTATGCTTAACATTAAACAAGTGCTGAACAGGTTCTCTCCCTCTGGGGTACCTGGCATTGGCCACTGTCGGTAGACAGGATACTGGGCTGGATGGACCTTTGGTCTGACCCAGTATGGCCATATGTTCTTATTCCCATTGTCTCCAATATGACTTGTGTACCTTTAAATGTTTTGCTGAACTGAGGCTTTAGAGACATAACATTGTAGTAACAGTTGCTGAGTGTCAGTCTAAGTTTTGTTTTAGTGAATTGGACTTGAGCCAGGGGCAGAAGCAAGCTAGGAAGCGAAACTGGGTCTTGTTTTCAGGGAGGGGACTAGAGGAGCAAGTGGTTGTTTGGGACTTCAGAACGGGGCTGGCTATCTCACAGTACTGGCCTTTTCTAGCTTTCTTGCTTCTAGTCAGCCTAGTACAACAGGCCTTCTGGCCATGGCAGAATGCCAGTAAGCAGGGCCGGTGCAAGGATATTTTGCGCCCTAGGCGAAATTTCCACCTTGCGTCCCCCCGCTCCTTGCACATCGGTTCATTGAAGGGCAAATCCCAACGAGCCTTTATAGACCCCAGGGGCTAGCCTTCCCAGGGGCCAGCCGTGTCCAGGGGCTGCTCCCCAGACCAGGTTCCCCCCTCTCCGCCCTCTGAACTCCCCTGGAGGGTGCACAGCCCCCCCCCCCCACGAGCCCTCCCCAACCCACGCCGGCGGCCCCTGCCCTGAGTCCACTCACTGGCTTTGCCAAGGTCAATTTCATTCCCCATGCACCTCTGCAACGACCATCCGATAGGCACTTGCAGAGCCGGTGTACTAGCTGTGACAACCTGGCTGCAGTCACATACATTACACTCCACAGCAGCTGCAACAGTCACGCACACTCCACATTTGCACACAAAAAAACCCAGCCCACAGCCACAACCAAACCTCAGACAGCCTGAATCTGTTAACCGGCCACTTCACCTTGAACGGTCCCTTGAAATGCATGTTAACTACTTATGCTAAACAATCTATTTAGCAGTGACTGAGTATATTTCCCAGAGGGAAGAAGAACTCTGCTTGGCTCGGAAGCTCATCTCTCTCACTAACAGAAGTTAGTCCAATAAAAGATATTATCTTGTCCCACAACCACACCCACCAACTCCAGGCACAGACTCTCACCTCTCCCTGCTGCCCGCAGTGTGCCACACACATGCAAGTTCAATGTTGCGCAACTGATTTGGCTACAGCCGAAAGTTCCTGGAACTTGTGTGAGTCATTTGGGATGGGATGATCCAGTTTTTACTCCCTCCCTTATCTCAATGATATGAAGGAGATGGCCCTTTCTTTTGCCACATGAGACACTCCAGATCCTGAATCCATGTTTTTCAGCAGACCCAGGACTGAGCTCCAAATAAACATCCTGATTTTTGATGCTCACCAGAGCGTCCTAAGGTGCACCCAGTGCTATCAGATATATCAGCTCTGCTGCTAATCCTCTGAGCATTCACACAGGCAGAGACACACTCCCCCCAGGCCACATGTGATACATCACACACACAAGGATACATGTCACTCACATCACACATAGAGGGACACAGACAGACATGTCCCATGGACAGACATGTCACTCAGAGAGACACACACGACACACAGAGACAGACGTCAAAAACAGGTGGACTCACATGATACACAGAGATGCCCATTGACACAAAACGGATGCGTAGAGACACATCACGCACACAGGGACATACGTCTCTCTCTCTCTCTCACACACACACACACACAAAGCAGGGGCACAAATTCAGCCCTTATGTGAATTCCCAAGTCAGCCTGTTTCTGAGGTCCTTCATGCAGCACTGTTTGTGTACCTAGGATTGAGCCCAGTTGAGATGCCAGAGGCCAAAGCAGTACCAGGCCCCGAACGGTGTGTTCTCAGCACCTTCCTCCTGGACACTCCTGGCTGCTGCCTCAGCTGGTTCCTCTCCCCTGCTTGGCTGCTTCTTGGCACCCGCACCAGGAATTCGGAGATCATTGGACAGCACTCATCCCTGCATGTGAGGAGCTGCTGCCACCGCCGCCGGGGCGCAGGACCCTGAGCCTGCTCTAGGAGCGGCAGCGGCGGCTCACACGCCCAGGAGCTGCAGAACCCGAGCGCAGTGAAGGGAAAGCCAGGGGGCGCACCTGCCTGGACTGTGGCCTGGTGCCCCCGCAGCCTGCAGCCCTGTGTGCCCCCCCAGGGGCTCCTGCAGCGGATGCATGCAGGCAGCGGCCCCCCATGCGCCTCCCTCGCCACGCTCGGGCTCTGTGGCTCCCGGGCGTGTGAGCCGCCGCCGCTGCCCCTCCCGGAACAGGCTCAGGGCCCCGTGCCCCGGCGGCGGCTCACACGCCCGGGAGCCACAGAGCCAGAGCGCGGTGATGGGGAGCCGGGGGACACACAGGGGCCGCTGCCCACATTTATCTGCTGCAGCCTGCAGGAGCCCCTGGGGGGGCACGCACCAGGTCGCAGCGTGGGCAGGAGGGGCAGGAGGCATGGCTGCTCCCAGCTAGCGGCACCGCCGCCTTTGCAGGGCTGCTGTCCCCCCCGGGCCGCACCAGCTCCTCCATGGCTGGGGCTCGCTGCCCCCGCAAGCCAACACTCTGGCTCTCTGGAAGGTGGCTCCTCCCTGCCGAGCCAGGGCACCGCTTTTTGGCACCCCCAACCACTTGGCGCCCTAGGCGACCGCCTAGTTCGCCTAGTGGTTGCACCGGCCCTGCCAGTAAGTCTTCTGGAAAATACTTAGTTCCCAGTTTAGTACTTAAGGACTGACTAGTTTTTAAAGTGTTTTTGTAGAGCTGATAACTGACAACATACCATGGAGTGTTTCTGGCCAGTAGTGTATTGCATATTAACCCTGGGCTCTGACTCTGGTTTAGGCCCAAGCCGCCTTTCTGTCCATACAGAAATCAGTCTGACTTGGGAAAGAATTCCTCTGGACTCCAGCCCACAAACTTTGCTAGGGGGGTGTATCAGAGCCCGAGTCGTGCTGTGAGCAGGTCAAAGCCCAGAAATTTTGCTCAAGTCCAGACAGAGTCCACCACTACTATTGAACAGTCCCTGGGGGCTGAACTGCCCTCTGCCTAACCTTCCATCCCAAAGCTTTCTATTCACTTCCCAGGAACCAGAACCAACTTCAAATGCAGCTTCTTGATGTTTAACCTCCCAATTCCAGATGGACTCAATTGGAAACACAGTTAACCCTCATGTGTATTTACTGTGGTCAGTTCTAAGAAGCGATGCATCGAGTGCGCACATAACCAGATTCTGATTAACCTCTGATGCGAGGCAAGCAAGACGTTTGCCTTCAGCAAGAGCACAAGAAATGATCATATCCACATACCTATATGCAAGTGGCTGGCAGCATTGGAGATAGACAGGACAGCAGAACAATGCAGAGAATGAATAAGGCAGCTGCAAACAGATTACTGCAAAGTCAAAGATTCTAACAGTACCTCTGGGAATGCCCCAGCTTCCTGCCTCTTTTGTGAGAAATTAGACCAGGTCGTGAGAACTGTGGTAGCACTGAGCCCACAGTGGTGCATGACAACATGCTGAGCAGGGGGATGACCCCGTCCATCCCCCCCAGTCAAAGGCACCACCAGAGGAGAGAGAGCCACCGGACGAAGAGCAAGAGTTGACCCTGGTACTGAGGCCAGTAACCAAAAAGACTATGCTGCCAGAGCACCTACAGCATCCTGGATCTGTACTCAAAGGAGCTGTCTGGATACAGTCCTGGGGAGCAGCTCACTTCAGAACCAGCTACAGAGCAAGTGCTAAAGCCAGAGCCTGGTAAGTTTCTTCCACCATGTTTGTTTGTAATGCCTGAGTTTTGGTGTGCTTCTGTTCAGGGCAGAACCTATGCCACACCCCTAACACTCCCTCATGCCCCCTGATTCCATGTAGGATTCAGAATGGACCCTGTGAAGTGAGGAAGAAAGCTAAACAACTAGTTATGACATTTTTACTAGTTACTCGCTGACTGGCATATGTACAGGTTGGGTACCCAAAATTAACAGCCTTACGTACCCATCCTGTCTAACACAGCACATCTTATAATAAGTGGGCCATGCCCACACCATCCTGGAGCACCTGTAAATGGAGTCCCCCCCAGCAAAACAAAAAAAAACCAAAACAGAGTCCAAATGCCAATGGAGGGTGGCTGTCTATATTAGGAGTCCATTTGGCAGTCAGTTGGGTCTGTGCCTGAACTCAGGGTGCTTTTAAGAAGGCTTTTCTGCATCTCCATGCCAAATCAGCATCTTGTTGTTTACCATCACATAAGAACATAAGAAACATGACATTTCACCCATTGCTGGCGGGTGATGAAAGCAAACTTCTCATGGAGTAGGAACTCCAGATGTTTGATTACTTTCCAGGGTATGACATTAGGCCCGCCTCTAACTCATGGGCTCTGTCCATTCTGAAATATGCTGGTCACTCACTAGAAGATTAGCACACACAGATGACTGTCCTCCACCTGCCTGGAACAGAAGTTCCTAATTCTGCTTGGGGACCTCCAGAATATCAATATTCTCCACAGCTTGCCCCACCTGAAAGGATGGAAAAACCATAGCTAGTGACTAGACCACTCATAAGTCCCCCCAGCTCCAGAAAAACTGAAGGGGATATATAAATCATTTCAATTCCAATTTGAATTTTGTATGGGTATCTTACCCTGATGTGTGATGGCTTTCAGTGCTGCTCCAAAGGATGACTAAAGTGGCCAGGGTTTGTGTGACTAAAATAAAGCCCATTGATAAAAAGGATCTTTGACCTTGAATGTAAGCAGCCCCCCCTTTGATAGAGTGGCAAGTGTAACTTTTTATCATGGTCAGACAACAATGTGCTGTCATTTTCCTTTCAAGGCCCTTCTACCTCTGCAGGACAAATACATGGCACCAGGAGCTTGGGGGAGCAGAGCCACCTACTGAGGGCAAGGAGAACAAGTCCAAGATAAGCTGATGAGAGATTCCGGATAAAACAAATCTGCAGATAGCGTTCCAGAAGGACAAGGATGCAAGAAATGTGGAAAAACAGAGGTCGCACAGAGTGGGAATGGATTGGCTGACAAATTAATGTTGCATGACTGCAGGTTGAGGGAGGAAGACAGTGTGCAGCAGCAGGAGCTGTTAGAGTGATTACTTCTGCTTGTGGCTACCAGACTGCACTGCCACCTTCAGCTCATGCTCCAGCCTATGCAGGCTGTGGCCAGTTCTGAGGCTGGCTGGACCATGTCACAGGCCAGGAGCAGTAGCACTTGGAATGGACAAATGTACCCTGTGCACTCATCCATTCCTGTCCAGCCATGGCCTGTAAGTGCAAAATGCACCAGAAAGGCCAAGCAGAACAGAGGGACAGAGGACTCCCAAGAATGCTGGCCGTGTCATTTGGTAACATTGATCTTTTGCTGTTTTGGCACTTGAGCTTGTTTATTGTGTTGTAGGTTTTGAGGACATCTGGTCTGCCTATCTGGTTGTTACACTGATGTGTAAGTGTATGTAAAATAAATTGTAGCCTTGTGTGAAAATTCAACAAAGTCAACTCCTTTAGGATGGACACACAAGTTCTCTCACAACCCACAATGAACCAAACCAAAGAGCAGCTTCAGCTGGCAAGGATGCTAGGAACCCAGGGATATGATGGTACATGCTCCCAGAAGCCAACGTTCTGATTCCAGTCTGCACAGTGCAGTATGGATGCACCAGCATGGCTGTGAGGCTCAGGTTTCCAATACAATGTGGATGCTCAAACACAGGCTTGGAGACACCAAGTCTGTAGATTCTGGTCAGACAGATACTAGGTGGGAACAGGGTGGTAATAGAGGATCATGTTTGAACTCTTGGATGGGTCTAGGCCTTTTGGACCCTTGCAGAAGCTCCCCTCTCCTGATATGAGCCAACTGGCCTTCAGGCTGTGAACCAATTGCAAGGGGAAGGAGATTGTTTGTATCTTGAGTGGAGGCCAAATACATGGAAAGAACTGACAGAGCTAGCAGCAGGAGACAACTGAGAAGGGATTTTGGCGGAAAGGAAACTGAAGCAGTCAGTCTGCTTGGTGATGCTGGGGATATTTGACACTGGGGAATGCTGTAGAGGGGTTATATAGATGGAAGAGAGAGTGCATCTCATGGCAGAAGAAAAGCATGATTCTCCTTGGGTGAAGCAAGGGAGGTGCGGGGAGATGGCCAGAGTTCTAATGCACAGTTTCTCAGCATAGAACTCCAATGTATTTGTCTTTACTGCTTTCAGGGCTAAGGAAATTTTTCCCAGAATGCTTGCTCTCCCTCATTTCCTTTTATACATTCCTATTTTACTGCAGAATCCAAACTCCCTGATGCAGTTTGAAATGACAACAAACAAGCCAAGCTGTTAATACTTTAGCTCAAACCAAATATTACACAATCAGCTTTGCCCTCACCCTTGACAAGCTCTCCTCTTCCCACTACAACCAGTTCCTAGCCTGACAGTCATTTGGGGAACCAGAAGCAATGGAGGTGGCTTCCCTACAATGGGGATGGGTTGTATAAGGAGAGGGTGTTCCTGCAAGAGTGGGGAAGAACTGACCCCACACAAGTGTGCACAGTGGGGTTGGGCAGAGGGAGTATTTTGGATAAAATTCTCCTTCCCTGTAGAAGGAAAGAAGTCTTTTGCTTTAAGTAAATTCTGTTAGTTAAAGGCAGAAAAAAACCCTACAAATCACCAATCAGTTCCTGGAGATCAGCCAAAGAAAGATATGCCTGAACCCATTAGGCTGAGAGGGTTTCATTGTGTACCTCTACTATAAGATTAAATAGCCTGGCTGACTTCAGACTAAAGAACCTGAATTAGAATTATGATGTCCATTGATATAAGTGACGAACAACAAGCTGCAGATTGTATTTCACAGGCCAGAGCTATATCCTGCCCTGATGTAAAAGTGACTCAGCAGGCCAATGAGCAGAGAACTGGATTTAAAGATAAAAGTCTGCACATTTGAACTAGATTAGAAAAAAAACAAGTTTTGATTTTCCAACAGCAATTTACAAAAAGTATATTCTCTGCCCATAGTATCTCAGTTTACCTGGACAAAACCTGACAATCCTAAATCACTCTAATTCCTCATGTAATAGATAGCACCAGCAAAAAGAATCAAGAGCATGTATTCTTTCTTGTCTCTTCCTAGCTATGTCATGGGGGCGAAGATATGGAGAATGGTGAAAAGCAGCCATGATTTGGCATGGACATGCAAAGGAGTTTGACTCCATTCATTCAAAGTCACTCTTCTTTTTACACAGGGGTTTGGAGTGAGACAACAAAAATTGAGACCTCCATGCATGCAGGAATTATGACTGGTCAGTTTGGAGAAGGGTCATAGATAGCATTCAGAATAATGAATGGTACAGACCAGTTTGTCCTGGCCCTTCTAATTATCCTTTGCCAGAACAGGACATCCAATACAACTGAAACGCAATAAATGTAGGCATGATAAAAGGAAATAGTTTGTTCTACACAGTACATAATTAACCTGTGGAACCTATTACAATAAGATATCAGATTCACATTCATAGAGTTTAAGGCTAGATCATCTAATATGACTTTGTATCTCGCAGGCCATTAACTTTCATTCAGTCATTCCTGCACTGAGCCAGTAACTTGCATTTGGCTAAAGCATAACTTCCAGAAAGGCACCAAGTCTGGATCTAAAGACTTCAAGAGACAGTGAATACACCACTTCCTTTGGTAGTTTGTGGCAATGATTAATCACCCTCCCTGTTAGAGCTTTGTGCATCATTTCTAATTTGAATGTCTGGCTTCAACTGCTTGCCATTGCTACTTGTTATGCCTTTCTGTGCTAGAACACAGAGACCTTTAGCATCTGATATTTTCTCCCCATAAAGATACATTTAGCATGTTCTTTGCTGATGTTGTATCGTACTAATTTTTAAATGAGAATGTTGTGTGGTACTTTGTGAAATGCCTTATGAAAGGCTAAGTATATTACATCTACACAGTTACCTTTATCAAGCAAACTTTTAAACTTCTCAAAAAATGAAACCAGGTCTGTTTGACAAGACCTATTTTCCTTAAAGCCACGTTGACTGGGCATTAAATATCTCCCCAACCTTTAATTCTTTGTCATTCTTTGTCCAGTCATTTGTCATTCTTTGTCCAGTCTTCTGCAATTTACCCAATATTCCAAGAGTATTACAAATTAATATCAGCAGTCCAGTGATCTCCTCAGACAACTTTTAGGACTCTTCATTGTAAATTATCCAGGCCTGCTTCTTTTAAAAAAGTTTATCCCTCAGATATTGTCTAACACCCTCCTTGGTTACAAGTGGACTAGAAAGTACCTCTAGGTATCAGTCATTGAGTATATTACTGAGGTCAAGGATTTGCTAGGAATTTAAAAGATTAGATAGTTACTGTATATGCAAAAGAATATCTGCATTTCTTGTACATAAGCTAGGATAAGATGTATAAGATTGTCATGGATCAGACTTTTAGTATCAGAACTCAGCTGTGCCTTAGTTTCCTCACCTTGGTGCCCCAGTCCTGCTGCCTCAGAATTTGGTCTTTTAGCCCTCCATCCAAACATAATTCAGAATAACATGCACATGGAGGTGAAAGAGATGCGGGGCTTCACTGGGTTCAAAAAAGAATTAAATAAGTTCATGGAGGATAGGTCAATCAATGGCTATTAGCCAAGATGGTTAGGAACACAACCCCATGCTCTGGGTGTCCCTAAACCTCCAACTGCCAGAGGCTGGCACTGGATGACAGGAATGGATCACTTGATAACTGTCCTGTTCATTCCCTCTGAAGCATCTGGCATCATCCACTGTTGGTAGACAGGAAACTGAGCTAGATGGATCATTGGTCTGATCCAGTAGGGCCATTCTATGTTGTTCATTCCCCTCCCCACACTTCCCAGAAACACCAACCTAGAGTAGGACCCCTAAATGAGTGCAACCCCACACCATACCACTTCATTCCAGGCCAAAGAATCCTTCTTTGGGATGGTGAGAGTCTCCATTCTTCGGGACAGGGCTCATATGCAGTCTCTGACTCCACTGCAGCCTACCCCATCTCAGGGTTTCTTTCTATGTCCTGCCTCTTCAGGCCTTCAGCAACCTACAGGCTTCCTCCTAGACATCATCTGGGGATATGTCTATGTTGCAGCTGAGAGCAAGCTTCCCAGCCTAGGTATAGAGACTAGTGCTAGCAGGGCTTGCAGTAGCATGCTAAAAATACCATGGTGGATGATGCCCACTCCAGTGGAGACTTGAGTTGGCCACTCAGACTCTGAGTTGGAAGGGTGGGCTACAGTGTGAGCTACCGAGTCACAAAGTGCTATTTTAGTATGCTACCTGTCTACCTGTGCTGGGAGGCTCACTCCCAGCTGCAGTGTAGACATAGACCTCCAACAGGTCTAGTCTCTCTCTACCCACTCCCCTGTTGACTAATATATGCTGGCTAGCACATATGTATCATAATAATAGGATTATCCATTACATATAGTATATATTATCTGTACCATATACACACAAGGATGCATTAAGCACAAGTACCATTAAGCACAAATATTGTAACAGTGATATACCCTAAACTGGCCTATGCCATTGAAACACACACATCTCCTGGGTGTGGTGTTCTATCACATCTAGTGGCACCAAGACCACTTAGAGAGAGATTAAGGAGTCTGCTCTACAGCCTTAGCTAAGGGCCATGTGGCTTTTAGCTCATGCAGTATAGGCTCATGCATTTAGCTCTAGAGGGGCCAGGTTCGATCCTGCCTGCTGATGACTGGGGTCTGTCGGTGTTACACCATAATCCTGTCCACTTATGTTAAGTATCCCATAGCAACTTGCATTTGCTGAAGCAGCTAGGAAACGTGTCAAAATAAAGATACATTTGCCCTATGTCTTAGTACAAGCTAGGGAAGTACCTTCATGGACCAGTATCTGGAACTCTAATAGCCAAAACAAAGAAACGGAAGAAACGGAACAAGAAGTTAGGAACTGGGTTGGATTTTAGTGGTGTGTTAAGAAATGTGTAACTTGTAAAATCATCATATAAACAATACCACCTGAAATGAGCAACTTTGGGAGCACACCTTTTGTGTAAAGTGAATGCAACACCACTGACTGAGACTGCTCCCTGGAGACTGGCACCTTATTGAACCTTTTTCCTGTACTATATTATTGGCTTAGAGCAATAACCTGACTGACATTGGTTATTTGGCCTCTGGATCATTATGAAATATATTCAAGTGTGGTCAAGCAATTGACTATACAATTTATCACCACTCCGTTCTGAGGGAAGGCTGCTCCTTATATTTCTCAGCATGCCTTCCTGCAGCCAACAATACCCAGTTATGGATCCTTGATTCTCATGATAGAGATTTTGCCTAATGATAGATCTGTGCCTGCCCTGTCACAGGTTAGACCAGCAGAGGGACTTCCAGGAGACTGAAAGAAAGTGAATGTACCAATATTTTAAAAAGGGTAAATGGGATGACCAAGGTGTTTTTACGCCTGTCTGACATTGAACCCAGTCAAGATAATGGACCCCATTAATAAATAATTAAAGGAGGGTAATCTAATTAATGCCAATTAACATTCGTTTATGCAAATAAGAGCCTGTTAAAGTAACTTGATTTTTTTATGAGATTACTAGTTTTAATGTAATATACTTAGACTTCTGTAAGGCATGACATGGTATGTGACATTTTGATTAAAAAAATAGAAAGGTAAAATCAACATGACACACATTAAATGGATTAAAGCTGGCTAACTGATAGGTCTCAAAATGTAATTGGAAATGGGGAATCAATGTGTGGGTGTGTTTCTAGTGGAGTTCCAAAGGATCAGTTCTTGCCCTTCGGCTAATTAGAATATTTATTAATAACCTGGAATATAAAATAATTCCTGATAAAGTCTGCAGATGACACAAAAATCGGGGGAGTGGTAAATGGTGAGCACATTGTCAGAGGTTATGTCCCCTACACTAATACAGAGCGATCTGGATTTCTTGGTAGGCTGGGCACAAGCAAACAATATGTTTTTTAATATGGCTAAATGTAAAGGTATGCATTTAGGAACAAAGAATGTAGGTCATACATACTCGGTGGGGGACTTTATCCTGCAAAGCAGTGACTCTGAAAAATATTTGGGGTGATGGTGGAGAATCAGCTGAACATAAACTCCCACTGTGATGCCGTGGCCAAAAGGGCTAATGTGATCCTTGGATGCATAAAAGAATCTTGAGTAGGAGCAGACAAGTTATTTTACCTCTGTATTTGGCACCAGTGTGACTGCTGCTGGAATACTACTGCTATTCACAATACACACTTTGCTACAGTAGATATTAAGGGGTGAAGGGCAAAATAGGCTTGGTTTTAGCCAAGAGATGACTCAATATGTCCCTGCTCCAAGTCCTGTAGTCCCAAATACAATTCAAATGAAGGCTGCATTGGACATAAGAGATAGTCCATGCCTACAGATGATTAAGTGGTGTGCAATTACCACACAGAAATGAGGCTGCTGAAGAGCCGGACAGGTTTATCCAATTGTTAAGCCATACTGACAATCTCCTAATGGAAGAGTTGCAAGAAAACATCAGCACACAAGAACACCAAATAGATACTCTTCAGAGGTTATGTCCCCTCCACTTTATGAATTATCTGGCAGCTTGTGACAGGTACAGTTCAGATCCTATATATTGTACACAAGACCACAGGAAAAAAGGACCGAAGTGTTCACATCAGTAGGCAAAAATGTAAAAAAAAAGTCCTCTCAGCAGGAAGACACTCAAATGCAGCAGAAGAACATGACTGAGTCATCAATGAAATTTTCATGCCTCAGTGAGGAGCCAGATGGGGACATAGTGAATGAGACAGTCACCATACGCCATGTGTGAGGGAACTCCACACCATGGCAAATGCCATTCACAACATGAGAGTTTTGTGGCAGGCTAGTTGGCAAATTGTCCTGGCTTGCATTATTATATTTGTATAAAGAGAGAGGTTTGACCCTTGTGCCATGTTTGACACAGATTTTTATTTAGCCTATGACATCTAAAGTCTTGGAGCTGTAAAACTCCTCCTGTCTTGTAGAAAAACAGTGACTTTAAAAAAGAAATATTAAACCCCAAAGAGGAACTTAGTCCTATTCAGTGGAAACCCACAGCAGAACTGATGGCATTTGTTAAGGTTCTAGTGTGAAGATTAGGATGGATTTTGTACTATTGCTGCCATTTCCACCTTGGTTTTAATAAAGCGAATACATTACTGTTATTCTGTAGACTGTTTAATAGCATTGGGTCTTAACTGATTGACAGTCTTGCAGTATTGTATGGTATTTGCCCATTCTGGTTAATTATTAGATAGACTTGATATGGAAAACATTTATCATGATATTAGTTAGCTGAAAGCCTGTGCTGTCGCACAGATGTGGCAGTTGGGTCAAGTAATCCACCATCTGTGCAGTCTACACCTCATACAACCAATGAAATTGTTGCATGCAAATTAGCTGTAGAGTACGGATGGTGATTGGGTGAGTTAACTCTAATATCACAATGGTCTAAGACTCTTGGCATGGCATAGATGCAGGTCTTATTGTAGCTGTACACCACATGGGTATAATTCATAAAGTCAAAATGGCTGAACTTTAAAACTGGACTGTGGCAGACTGTGAATCCCAATGATAATTCATCCTAGTGATATTCTGTCTCAGCCATCCATGTAGCTGTTTCCATCCTCTCTCACTGACTCAGATATTCTAGGCTTCAGAGTGACACACATTGAGAATCGTGGAATCTTATTGCATAGATTTTGTATGGTCCACAGTATTGTTAATTCTCACAATTTTGTCACATGTTTTGCAACATTTGATCTTAAAGCCCCAGCTTTTGGAGACATATTAGGAGAGAATCTCCATTTTCATTTTAAAAAGTGAGCTCCTAGCCCTCGTGATGGCAGAGGGAAGCTTGAAAACATGACTCCATGTGTACCCTAAAGACCCAGAAACAAATAAAAAGAATCCCACATTTTTTTCAAGTCTTTTTTGGGGGGGTGGGGGGGTGAGGGGGAGGAAGAGAGCTGACATGATTTTTGACCACTCAGGGGTGGCAATATTGCTGTTACTTAAAGACACAGGTGACTGTGGCACTCATCCCTGTCTAAGGTAGGATGATCCTCTATGAAGGCCAGTCCAGTAAGCTGAAGCAGAGAATTCTAAACCAAGAACACATGTATAAGCAAACACTCAGTGCCAGCTTAACTATTAGCCGAAAAGAGATGAGAGACTAGGAATAGGGTAAATCTCCAAAGACAGAGAGACACAGACATTTCAAGTTTGAGGGCTTGCTTATCTCACAAAGCAGTCACCTCCCGCTTTAAGCCCCACTGAAAGCATTAGTGAAATCCACTCAGTGAAAACATTCTGTTGCAATACAGGCTGCATTGTTACCGAATTGCATATAATACTCCCATCTCATTATAGAGGAAATTTGGAAATTAACGATACAGCAGATAAATAGCTTGAACTCCTCCCTCCCTTTTTTCTGTGAAATCAAAATCCTCTATTTCCCTTGTAATCAATCCGTTTAATTTTCTGACTGTCAAAACAACTATCCTAATACACTGTACAGAGCTATGACAGTGCACAGTTGTAAGCCCCAGTATTCATAGATAAGAAACATGACTACACACCCCCTATGTATTGTTTCATTATATGACGAGTGTTGTGGTTAGAAAGAAAATTTGGGGGCTTTAAAAGTCTAACTGTCTCTTTAAATGAAATAGAAGGGGTAAAAGATACAAAAATTAAGCAGCACACTCTCACACCAATTCATTGCTTTGCAAAATTTTTTTTTCCAGTTGCATCTCAGATTTGCTAGGCACAGTACAATTCTAAATACATAATTCAACCAAATCATTTTAAGGCAACCATAAAATATCCAGTCTTCCTGAAAAACCTCCCAAGCACCAAAACAAACTCCCCCCATCAATCATCTGTGAAAACAAGTGAGTCTTGCAGCTTTTCCCCAGGGTCAACAAATCCAGCCTCTGCTGCACTCAAGTGAATTCCACAGCCAAAGTGGACTCCAACGGAATTTTCTCCTCCCACAAAAAGTCTGATCTTCAAAGGGGTTATTTAAAATGAGGTTTTTTGTTTTTGTTTTTAAAAGGATTCCTCTTATTTTTTGCACTGAGATCTATTTAAATGATGGGTCACAAATAGCTCATTGACAACCATGTTTATTGAATTCTCACTCGTGAAAGAAAAAAAAACTATAGTATTTCTCATGGTTTTTTAATATGCATTTGAGTAATCATTGTGCTCAAACAGATGAAGGGGCTGACATGATTGAAAACTGCAATGCTCAGTTATAATGGTCTGATTCAAGACAGCTTTAGTATGGGGCTTCTGTCACTGTTCTGCTAGTCCAATCCAATCTTTATTTTATAGCATCTATTATGTATGCATCCCAAGGAACTTCACATAACAGATAATTAAAACTCCCAATACACTGAATAAGCCTTTAGAAATGAAAATATCTTTTTATCGGCAGTCCTTAATACCAGAGCCAGAGTCATCTAGATGCTGAGCTGTTTAGCCAAAATCTTTATTAGCAGGATGAATTCTAGCAACACTTAACTGACATGCATCTAATGAACACAAAGAACCAATAATTTTATATTCAACCTCAACCACAGGAGCAAGACAATGATGAATTTGATGTGCCAGCTAGACCTTAAAATCAATTTCTGCTGCAACTGACAGCCAATGCAGCTGAAACAGAGCCAAAGTTACAGCATGTGGGATAGAATGACTTTGAATTAACATGTGTGCTATTGAATTCATTACCATTTGGGGTCCTGAGATAGATGCAAGATCAAATCTGGGGCAGGAGGCAGCATTCTCCTTGTCTCAGACATATTCACAGCTACAGAAAATCCAGATAGTCACATGGGATGCACACCCATTGACTTGGGATCTCTGTGTTTATCTTTGTAAGATTTGGCAGCCCAGCATTGTGTGATCACAGTGCTGAATATATGCAATGAATAGCTTTACTTAAATAAATGAGATGGAGCCCCCACAGAAAGACTTAACCACAGAGACATCATTTCAGTAAAATGCTGGAGGCGGGCAGTAAAGTTGTGTCAGCAACTAGAACATTGTATGTGATATTATGGGAGTGGAAGACATAACAGAGCATACAGACCCATGAAAAGCCTGGGGAATATTTTTATTTTGGGGTTATGTTTTCTTTTAAATGCCTTTGAATTTGATGGAATTTGAATAGCAGACACATGAGCCCTTGTTTTTTATTGGAGTCATCCTAGTTTACAGAAGCATTCAGTATGACCCAAAAAATGTTGATTTAATCAATCCAAAAAGGTACCTACCTTGAGGTATCACAGGCCTGACTTTCACTGCTTTTGAATGACTTTCATTGCTTTTGATTCTATGATTCTATAAAAGGGTGAGATCAGCATTTCCAAGAGTGACTTGTCATTTTTTGTGCTTCAGTTTTTGGGGTGCCCAACCTGAAATACATAAGACCTGACTTTTAGAAGTGCTGGGCACCCACAGCTCTCATTGATTTTAATGGGAGCTGTGGGTGCCCAGCACTTCTAAAAGTCAGGTCTTATGTATTTCTGGTTGGGCACCCCAAAAACTGAAGCACAAAAAATGACAAGTCACTCTTGGAAATGCTGATCTCAACCTTTCATAGAATCATAGAATAACAAAGTTGGAAGGGACCTCTGGAGGCCATCTAGTCCAACCCCCTGCCCAGAGCAGGACCAATCCCAACTAAATCATCCCAGCCAGGGCTTTGTCAAGCCTGACCTTAAAAACTTCTAAGGAAGGGGATTCCACCACCTCCCTAGGTAACGCATTCCAGTGTTTCACCACCCTCTTAGTGAAAAAGTTTTTCCTAATATCCAACCTAAATCTCCCCCACTGCAACTTGAGACCATTACTCCTTGTCCTGTCATCTGCTATCACTGAGAATAGTCTAGATCCATCCTCTTTGGATCCACCTTTCAGGTAGTTAAAAGCAGCTATCAAATCCCCCCTCATTCTTCTCTTCCGTAGACTAAACATCCCCAGTTCCCTCAGCCTCTCCTCATAACTCATGTGTTCCAGACCCCTAATCATTTTTGTTGCCCTTCGCTGGACCCTCTCCAATTTCTCCACATCCTTCTTGTAGTGTGGGGCCCAAAACTGGACACAGTACTCCAGATGAGGCCTCACCAATGTCAAATAGAGGGGAACGATCACGTCCCTCGATCTGCTGGCAATGCCCCTACTTATACACCGCAAAATGCCATTGGCCTTCTTGGCAACAAGGGCACACTGTTGACTCATATCCAGCTTCTCGTCCACTATCACCCCTAGGTCCTTCTCTGCAGAACTGCTGCCTAGCCATTCGGTCCCTAGTCTGTAGCGGTGCATTGGAGTCTTCCGTCCTAAATGCAGGACTCTGCACTTGTCCTTGTTGAACCTCATCAGATTTCTTTTGGCCCAATCCTCCAATTTGTCTAGGTCCCTCTGTATCCTATCCCTACCCTCCAGCGTATCTACCACTGCTCTCAGTTTAGTGTCATCTGCAAACTTGCTGAGAGTGCAATCCACACCATCCTCCAGATCATTAATGAAGATATTGAACAAAACCGGCCCCAGGACTGACCCTTGAGGCACTCCGCTAGATACCGGCTGCCAACTAGACATGGAGCCATTGATCACTACCCGTTGAGCCCGACAATCTAGCCAACTTTCTACCCACCTTGTAGTGCATCCATCCAGCCCATACTTCTTTAACTTGCTGACAAGAATACTGTGAGAGACCGTGTCAAAAGCTTTGCTAAAGTCGAGGAATAACATGTCCACTGCTCTCCCTTCATCCACAGAACCAGTTTTCTCATCATAGAAGGTAATTAGATTTGTCAGGAATGACTTTCCCTTGGTGAATCCATGCTGACTGTTCCTGATCACTTTCCTCTCCTCTAAGTGCTTCAGAATTGATTCCTTGAGGACATGCTTCATGATTTTTCCAGGGACTGAGGTGAGGCTGACCGGCCTGTAGTTCCCAGGATCCTCCTTCTTCCCTTTTTTAAAGATGGGCACTACATTAGCCTTTTTCCAATCTTCTGGGACTTCCCCCGATCGCCATGAGTTTTCAAAGATAATGGCCAATGGCTCTGCAATCACATCTGCCAATTCCTTTAGCACTCTCGGATACAACGCATCCGGCCCCATGGACTTGTGCACGTCCAGTTTTTCTAAATAGTCCCGAACCACTTCTTCCTTCACAGAGGGCTGGCCACCTCCTCCCCATGCTGTGCTGCCCAGTGCAGTAGACTGGGAGTTGACCTTGTTCGTGAAGACAGAGGCAAAAAAAGCATTGAGTACGTTAGCTTTTTCCACATCCTCTGTCACTAGGTTTCCTCCCTCATTTACCTTTCTGGGCCTCTAATTACTTGTCAGTAAAATGGGATTAATAATGCTTATCTATCTTGGTAAAACATTTGTGATCTATCAATGAAAAGTCAGAGTCTGATCTTGATTACTTTGTTGTAAATCAGGAATATTTTTAATGAAGTCAATGGAATTAAACTGATACTAAACTGGTGAAAGTTGGATGAGATTTGGGCTAGAACACCACTATATGCATGTAGAGTATTATCTCAAAGCTCTTTATTAAAAAATATGCTATACAAATTCCTTGGCTCACAGGAATTTGTAACAGCTCCATTACACAGAAGGGAAAACTGAAGCGCAGAGAGGTAAAGTGACTTTCCCAAGGTGACAAGATGTCCATGGCAGAGACAAAAATATGACCCAAGTCTGACTCCCAGTCCAGGACTTCAGCCACAAGACCATCCATCCTGTCCTTACTATTCAGGACCGCATTATGTGCTCCTAGATTTTTAGTAGTATATAAATGGGATTTTGTTACCTGATTTAAGACTCGCCTGAAACTGGCCCAAAGCAGAAACATTAAAAAGAAAGGGAAAGAAGAAGAAACCAGAAGCAGAAATTGCAAAGTAAGAAAGAATGGAGGAAATGAAGAATTCATGAGACTCCTCACAACTGCTGCTTACATGGTTAGTTCATCTGCTGGAGGCAGACAAAACACTTAGTAAAAGAGTAGTAACTATTGAACTAATTAATCTCGTCTCTGTGAAAACACCGCCACCACTTCCCTTTCAGATGCCACAATCCTGATTGTTCAGGGAATACCAATCTTGATCACTGGCAATTTTCTGGATTTCCAGTAACATATAATAAGGTGGTATATGCAAACTACAACTGTACCCAGCGAACTCCAGCTTGAATCACTCAGCGTGAATTAGAACAACCCATAAATCTGTCAAAGTAATGAAGAATTATTACTTTTGAGGAGTCCATCCAACTAAAGCTAATGCATATATGACCTGATGACATTCAGTCTGAACCTGCAATATCACCTTGCAACTCTCAGAACAAAACAACGTTACTAGTCTTTCATCGTTTCCCTTAGATCTGAAGTCCCCACAGATTACATGAATCAGAGAACCTTGGAGTCATTTTTTTGCCTCCAAAGCTTTCTTTAGCAAACCAACATTGTCTAAAACTACAGGTATTTTATTTTTAAACCTCTGAAAAGTCAATTCAGTGCTATCAGTTTCATAGCTAATTCCACCCCACCCCACCCGCCTCAACTACTGAATTAGCAGCTAATGGAAGTTTTAACCCTCAGACCTGGCAGGCTTTCTGACAATAATGAGACTTGAAAGCTCTAAGATTTATTTAAAAGGGGACTTCAGAGTGGACTGCTAAGGACTTCTATGCACAGAATAATGGAATTAAAAGAAGGGAAGTTTTTCCGTTTTTGTGTCAGTCATGTTAAAAATAGTATTATACTGCTATGTAGTGTTTTTTTTTCTGTGACCACTATTCTCTCACACATAGAATGCATTATAAACAATAAAACACTATTGCTATGTAAGCATACCAATACATATAAAACATATCAAACTTTCACAAAATCTGTTAGCACTCATCCTCACAGTGACATGGTCTACTCACCCTCTTCTGTTTGAATTGTTTTCCCATCTCGTTTGTCTATCTGTATTAGAGCCAAATCCTGCACCCACTGAAATCTACAGGAAAACTCCCACTGACTTTCATGGGCAGTTCCTTAGATTACAAGGTACTTGAGCTGGTAGGCATTTTTTGACCAACACATTTTCCCAACAAAATACAGCAGTTCATTAAAATAGAATTTTTTCTAGGGAAATGTCAATTTTGACAAACTTTTCAATTTTTGATGTAAAAATTAAAACCAAAATATTTTGTTTTGAATCAATATGTCAGTGTTTCAAAATTCTGAAAATGTTGATATTTTAAAAATGTGGAAAGTGTATAAAATGTTGACATTCTAAATGAACTGTTTCCTTTCCATTGAAAATATCCAAATATTACATTGTCATTTCCAAGGAAGTTTTTCAGAACTTTTTTCTGTGAAAATTTTTGATATTTCAGCTTTTTGTCCTGTTTTGGGATGAAAGTAAATGTTAAAGTATTGACATTTCCCACAGGATGGAAATTCACTTTTTCAAACAGCTCTGCAAGGTACCATGCTTCTTATTTGACTGTAATATATTATGTACTTGACAAAATGATAAAATACATTGTGTGTTGTGGTGGTTCAATGATGAGACAGAACACAACTTTATGCAAGCAAGCAGGCTGGTCAGCTGAGATGGGCTGTTCTGCCCCCCCGCCTTCCACCTTCTCCTTTTATTATATTTCTCCCCCCTAAGCATTACACACTGCTACCGCAAAAAGATACCCAAAGGAATGTATGACGTTGATTAATATACTTATTTGCCATCCTTTATCTACTACAATCCTGGTTCTCAGGCCTTGAGCCCAGGCTAAGAAAGCCTCCCACAGTTGCTGTCCCAACAATCAAGTTCTCATGGTTCATATCTAGCCCTTGTCCTTGGATAGAGCAATGTGTGCATTGCTTCTACAGAACAGTCAGGGTGTGCCCTGCCTGCTTCCAGGTGGAATAGCTAAACATGAACCCTTCAGTGTGTATCCACACACACTATACATCTTCCTGCTAGTAGGGATATGCAGATTTCAGATTTATTAGTATCCTGTCTAGTCTAATTTTAAAGTGCTAAGTGAATAGCTCTTACACCATTTCCCTTGGGAGTTTTTCCTCTTACAGGCCAGTAGGTATCATATCCTATATATAGATATACATATTTCTATAGATTTATTTCAGGAGTGAGGAATGTGATGTAATGGTGTGGTACCCAGGTTTAACTGCATGAATTTGTGATGGACATGTTACTTGAGTTATATAAAGGCACAAATGGGTTATGCTGGTCATCGCAAAAGAGCGCTAATAAAAGCTTTATGCTATACTGTATGAAGATGGATTTGTTTGTGCCAAATTGTGTACAAAACAGCTATTTTAGAAGTGCTTTGAAAAAAAGCACAGATATGTTTCTTCATAGCACTCTGTCCATTAAGCCAGGTAGCTTTAGTACCAAGAGTCCAAGTGTAGAAGTGTTGGAGGAAGCAAAATGTTAATTAAAAAATTAGAAACCTCTAGAAATGATCCAAAATAGCTTTTCTATAACTCAATGTGATGTGTAAGGTCTGATATCTTTGCTCTCATAGAAACAAGTGCTGCACCTTATTAAAAAGGAGGGGATTTCTAGCATTCCAGTGTTTTAAAGTACCCATTCCTAGCCCTGAGGACTAACAAGCTAGTGATTCTTAAAACTGCAAACAGTTCAGAACCAATCTTGCATTTCAGATCATGTTGGTTTATTGTTGTTGGTTATGAGGTGTGGGACATTTCTGTGATAGGCCATTTTTTAAAAATAATGACAACTCTTTAAAAGTTGCTCAGTGATTTGCAATGTTGTTAATATTTCTGATCGAGGTAGGTAGATGGATCAGTGAACAAACTGCCAGCAAGACAGCCAAAGGTGCCATTTACAGGACAGCCTCACCAGCACCTAACTTCAAAGAGTAGCCATTGTTTTCTAATTCAGCCCACCAGAGAAATGTTTCTTTCTTTACCTCAATTGGGGAATTCCATCTTCTTTTCCCCCAAATTAAACCTACATAATTTTAGGTAAAGAAATATGAGGAGCAGCATGAGCAATTCAGCTTCAGCTTTGGCTAGTGACAGGCTTAAAGTCCAGCATCTCGTGACCAATTAAGCAAACTGAAGGGGGCGGGGGGAAGAAAGGTGTTCTGATCAAGATTGCTCAACAAGAAAGCTAATTTTCAAGCTCAGGTCTCATACTCTCAGGTAGATTAAAATGAAATACTGTTGTTGTGATTGGCTAAAGGCATTTATCTGCATTCTGCTTGATCCATTATGGACTACTGTGCCAGGGGCTCAGTTCTGTTCTCTTGTTTTTCATCTGTCTGACTTGCAGTTGTGTGCTGTTTAGATGATGCTTGTAATTATTAGAATTGGGAGCACTGGCTGTTGGAAGTCTGAAAGGACAGGAAACAGGTGGGCAGAGTTCATAGAATATCAGGGTTGGAAGGGACCTCAGGTGGTCATCTAGTCCCACCCCCTGCTCAAAGCAAGACCAATCCCCAATTTTTGCCCCAATCCCTAAATGGCCCCCTCAAGGACTCACAATCCTGGGTCTAGCAGGCCGATGCTCAAATAGCTCAAACTGAGCTATCCCTCCCCCCCATTGAAGAGGCTGAGGGAGAGCTACTGAGGATGCAGCAGCAGCTTGGAAAAGAGGTTTCCACTTTAAAAAATAAAGTCCTGTTGAAGTTTGTTAGTACCTTGCCTGGCTACTACAACATTTTGGCAATGAGGATGGATCTTTTGCCTCTGAACCCACCTGTACCCTTTCTACAAAGCCCAGGTGAGCCTCCAATTGCTTTTACTGCCTGGATCCATATGTTTGAGACTTATCTGCTTGCAATCAGTGCTACAGAGATTTCTGAAGTAAGAAAGCGTGCTCTGCTAATTCACCGCCTTGGAGCAGAAGGGCAGCGTATATTTTACACTTTTCCCCTTGCAGACAATAAATATGAGACTGCACTCACTGCATTAAAGAACTTTTTTGTACCAAAAGTGAATGTAGTAGCTAATCGCTTCAGATTTTGCCAGCGTGAGCAGAAACCAGGGGAGGCTATAATGCAGTATATTGCTTCCCTGTGGAGTCTGATTGTAACTTGTGAATTTGGGAATATGGCAGATGAGATGATTAGAGATCAGCTCATTGAGAAAACAACCATGCTTCGTGTAAGAGAATGTTTACTTCTAGAACCACAACTTACCCTAGAAAAAGCAAAAACCATTGCTACCCAGATTGAGTCAGCTATAGCTGAAGCCAAAATAATGAGCATGGATACAGGAGGCACAGTCCAGACTGTGACTCCTTTGCAGAAAAGTTCACTATCACTGCAGACAAACAATTACAAGAGAAAAACTAATGAAAAGCCACCGAATCAGGAAATTCAAAATACATTAAAAGCATGTTTTCGCTGTGGATCCCCACAACACCTTGCAAGCTACACAGGATGTCTGGCAAAAGTAGCTCAATGCAATCATTGCAAAAAGATTGGGCATTTTGCTAAATTATGTCGCATCAACCAGTTCAATCAACAGGTGCATGCAGTTACAATACCAGATGTTACTGTACTGAGCGTGGACAAAATCACTACTGCACATATTCCAGAACAAATAAAGCGCACGGTAAACATTTCTGCCACACCCTCAGGCAAATCATACTCTATTCAGCTAATGTTGGACACTGGCTCAGCAGTATCTATACTACCTGATTCCATCTATTTGCATTACTTTAAAGATGTGCCTCTTACTGAACCCAAGCTTCGCTTGGTGTGCTATTTGAAAAACCATATTCCAGTACATGACTGTCTGCCAGCAATAGTTACTTTTGGTGATTGCTGTGTAACTGCAGAGTTCTACATTGTCCACAAAGGCACTCCTATCCTTGGCAGAGATTTATTGGCTGCTTTAAATCTCAGGGTAGTTAATGGACAAATTGATCTTCCTCAGCAAGGCACTCTTGTGGTACTCACACCAGTTTCAGCTGGGACCCAACACCAGGTTGAGGAGAAACTCGGCTGTGCTTATGGGTTTTTGCATAAAGTTAAAATTCGGAATAATGTGATGCCTGTAAGACAGAAATTACAGCGCTTACCATTTTCAGTCAGGGAAGCGGTTTCAGAGGAACTTAGAAAACTTGTTCAGAGGACATTATTGAAGAGATTAACTCCTCAGAATGGGTTGCACGCAGCAGCAGTTTGGAAAAGAGGTTTCCACTTTAAAAAATAAAGTCCTGTTGAAGTTTGTTAGTACCTTGCCTGGCTACTACAAAAGTTGGTGTTATGTTTAGTTGGTCCTTTACTGTAAATTATGGCACCACAAGTCAGGGAAAGCCAATGAGCCAAAGCCAAGACTAGATCATAATTTTTTTCTAATTCAAATAAAAATTTGAATAGCTAAATAATACAGATATAATCATGTGCACATGGCTGAAATCTAGGTCTGACCATACAGAACAGCAGCTGACTACACCTTCACTAGCATTATCAGTTATTGTTCCCTGTGGTAATGTCTATGAATATGTTTTGTGTTTGGCCATTCCCCCATATTTGCAAAAAAAAATCCTGGAGTGGCTTTGCTACATACACTGTATTAAACTTGTTTTAAGTTAGTCAGTCATATTCTATTACTGCAAGTATTTCCCAAGGCAAGAACCCTGTGCCCTATCATTAATTGTGGATTTCATGGTAGTTAAGGCCTGCTCTACACACAAAGTTGCACCAGTTTAATTGAAGGTCCTACAACCCAGGTTAGTTAAACCAAGGTAAAATGCAGATATAAATCTTAAAGTGATTTAAGAGTGTCTAGCAGTTTAGTTTGCATTGGTAAGTGTACAAGCACAAACTAAGATGATATAACCAGTTTTAAATACAAGTGTGTCCACAATGGGGTTTGCATGGGTTCATTTTAAAGCCACTTTTGTGTGAGCTAGTGCAACTTGTATGTGTTGCTAAGGCCTTAGCATACGCTGAGAAGCAAGCAGTGATGAAGGGCAATTGTCTTCTTCTCACTCTTTTCCTGCATAAAGTGGTCTAGTAGGCAAATTGCCATTTATTTTAATTTTTTAAATCAGCAGGTAAACTGATGGCTGATGTAGCCTGGTGATCCCCTTGTTCAAGCAATCAAGTCATTTCAGATCCTGTGACAAACTACTACATGAGCTCCAATAATGTCAAATCAACACATGTGTATTGCTGGCAGCCACGGGCTATTATGCTCATACTTCAACTTTAAGCAGGGCCCACATAGGGCAGCAAACTCAGCCCCCACGTCCAAAAGGAAAGCACATTAGCCAGAAGAAACACAGCAAATACAAAAGTTCCCATACCAGGCCTACCTGTTCCTAGTGTTGCCAGCAACCAGTGCCAGAGGCGAGCAACAGCAGGGGGAGGAGGGGTTCGCTACCCGGTGTGCTTCACCCAATAATCACAACGGGGTGGAGAAGCAGAAAAGTTTATTTGAAGCTTCAAAAAAGTACAGGGAGATTAGAATCTCGAATCCTGTACCCAGAGCAGGAAGTTACACAGGCTTTTATACATCCTTTCTTCAGCATACTTATCCAGTAGCAAGCTGCCCTAAGTATCCATATAGCCAGCCAATCCAGTTCCCAGCTAGTTCCCTTGTTCTCTGTATCATTTGTATACATAAAGCTGCTTTATTCAGCATTGTTCTTCCATATCTGCCCTGTTTGGCCTTGTTTAGTTTCAGGCAGTCTGACTCTGCAACATATTGCTGCAGATCCTCAGCATAACTGCTGTGAGTGCCTCCAGGCGGGGGGGGCAAGGACACTTGGGCCTAGTGCGAGGGGGCTTCATCAACACTCGTGGTCTTCCATCCCCTCGAGTTACCTAGTGGCCATGCCCCAGTGTCCCCAACAACTCCCTCTGAAAACACTCAACAGCCTTGGCTCTGAGTTTTCTCACTTGGGCAACTTATTTCTTTACAATAGAACTTTGCATAAGCACTTTCTGATAGCCCTGAAGAGAATGACTTATTAACTTTTGCAAAAGGGCCCTGACACATGATACTGCACAGCATAATACCATTAATACAAGCAATACAGGAAAGAGAAGTTTCAATAACAGGCTAAATAAACCACCAAGCCAAAATGACAAACCCCAGCCTGAAAACAAGGTTTGCAACCAAGCGCTCTCAGGGGCAGTATAGGCAACCTGTGCTCCGGCTCGGGCATGGGCCTCAGCCTGTACCACCTTTTCATAGATCTCATAACTGCTATCATTTACATATATACAACATCGGGGCCCGACGAGGGCACAAACCCCTCCTTGGGATGCCAAGAGATAGTCCAAAGCCAGCCTGTTTTGGAGGGAAAACATCCTGAGCTGCTGTACCTCTTTATTTAATGTTTTTACTGCTGACCCTAAATCACTAACTGAGTCCTCTAACTCTAAGGCAACTTTCTCAAGTACCATTTGCAGCCTTACAGTATAGCGGCCTATGCATGCCATGGCTGGCCCGGTAAACAGTGGCGCTATTCCCAGTACAGAGCACCCTACAAGCTTCTCGGTTGTGAGGGAATTCTTCATATTGCCCTCCAATGCTGTAGTCAGTCGCCGCAGGGTCTTTTCTCGTGACTCAACACAGGTGTCTCAGGCATTTCTAATCTTTCCTTTGGGCAGCGTGGCAGTTATTGACAGATGAGGAACTCCATGAGCTACATAACAGCTACCTGTCCAGTTGGCTGGCAGCACCTTGTAAGCCTTTCGGCCACAAACAAAATAGTGATCCTGTAGGGCCCAGTAAGGACTGTTTCTTAAGGGGATTCCTGGGATATTTAAGGCTGCTTTGGCTGCTTTTCCAAACAGTTCATATGCCCCTAAGGGGGCATCCCATCCTCCTGATTGGGTACAAGTGGGGGTGTTTCTAATTGTGCCATTCAAATTACACTCACCATAGGGACCACTACAAACCCACCACTGGCTTGCTACATTGGAGATATTAACTGGACAGCAAGTTATATTTCCAAACCCTTCTTTTGTGGTAAGGTTATTTGTAAGAGTTTTCCTAAAAGGGGAGGAACCATTACACCCACACTGCTGACCTCCCCTCTTGGTCTTTATCCAATACCCATCAGCCCACTGTGTAATAACACAGGAGCTTTTTCCCACAGGACGCCCATAGTGATCAGATTGGTTTCTGGTAAAACATAATACTCCCTCAGTGAGTACTGCAACTGAATACTTCTGGTCCTGATAGGTGGCTTGCTGTAAAGAGGTCTTATTCCAGAATGGCAAGTCCGTTCTTTTTTGCTCTTTGGTGGCGGCTAATTCTGTTAGGGTCAGGGGCAGCATGTCAAGGGGCATTCCCGTTTTGGGGGACAGTGGAGTTGGGGGACAGTGGAGTTGGAGCACATACCCAGCAATCAGTCTGGTTTATTAAAGTAGCAACATGGTGCGCAAGCGAAACAAAGGAGTTATGCTCCCGATATGCACAGTTTGGAAATACCAATACAGAGAATAACAATGTTACCCAATTAATTATCACCAGAGTCTTCCCAAACCAGGGTCTCCAGCACCTGGGTGGGCCCATTTTAGCATTAAGGTGCCCGCTATTTGCGTCTTTTAAACAGTAGCTTTAGCCTGAGATCGTCACTAGATGAGGAGTCAGCAGGTTGGACGGCCCACTGTCCTGCTGACGAGGGGCCGGGTACTGCCTTCAGACGAGAGTGATGGATCCAGTTCTTGTGTCCCTCGATCTTTGCCGCTGTATGGGAGACCAGCAGGACGGTATAGGGTCCTTTCCACTTTTGCTGGAGAGGCTCGTCTTTCCAGGTGCGAACAAGCACAGAGTCACCGGGCTGTAAGGAGTGGACGGCAGAGTCCAAGGGGAGAGGCTGGGAATCCTTGGTATACCTGTGAAGAGACAAGAGAACAGCAGACAGGGAACACATATACTGTGACAAAAAAACATTACCCAACTCCCATTCCCCTGACAGAACTGGGGTGCCATTCATAGGCCATGCCCTTCCAAACATAATGTCAAAGTGACTAAGCCCTAATCTACCCTTTGGGAGAATGCGGATGCGGAGTAGGATGAGGGGCAAAGCATCAGGCCATTGCAGTGAGGCTTCTTGGCACACTTTTGAGAGATGCCATTTAAGGGTTTGATTGGTACGCTCCACTACCCCACTGGCTTGCGGTCTCCAGGGCGTATGGAGTTTCCAGGGGATCTGTAAGGCATGTGAGATGCTTTGAATGATTTTTGACGTGAAATGTGTCCCGTTGTCAGATTCCATCCACAGGGGGAGTCCAAAGCGAGGAATGATCTCCTTAACAAACCTGAGGGCCACTGTTCTGGCAGTGCAATTACGGCATGGGAAAGCTTCTGGCCATCCGCTGAACCAATCCACTATGACAAGGAGATATTTGAACCCTTGGATCCGGGGAAACTCAGTAAAGTCTATTTGCCACACTCGTCCGGGGCCCAGAGTAGGTTCTAGGGCAGCTGGTGACACAGGATGTCCTGGTCGGGGGTTATTCTTTTGGCAGACTAAGCAGTCCATTTGTACCTGGGCAGCCAGTGGTCGGAGTCCGGAAGTGATAAAGTATTTTCCCATTAGCTAGATAAGTGCTTCCCTGCCAGCATGAGTGGTTTGATGAAGTTTCTGCAGCACCGGCTGGATCAGGCCCTTTGGTAGGAGGACCTTCCCTTCTGGGGAATGGAGCCATCCCTCCTTTTCCCGGAGACCAAGTTTGTCAGTTAGCTGTCTCTCCTCCCCAGAGTACTGAGGGGTTGGAAGCTCCCCTACTGATGCGATAAGGGCATGCATATGGGCGTTCTCAGTCTGAGGGGATGGCAGGGTGGCAGCATGCTTAGCCTCTCTATCTGCCCAGGCATTACCTCTGGCCACATCTTGATCTTCCCTTTGATGGGCTTTACAGTGTGCCACCGCCACTTCCGAGGGAAGTTGTACGGCTTCTAGGAGCCGGAGGATTTGGGGCCCGTACTTGACTGGGGAGCCTTGGGCTGTCAGCATTCCCCTTTGCTTCCATAGGCCAGCATGAGCATGCAGCACACCAAAAGCATACTTTGAATCAGTAAAAATGTTGACCCGCTTTCCTTTTGACAGTTCAAGTGCACAGGTCAGGGCTATTAGTTTGGCAAGCTGGGCAGAGGTCCCAGCAGGCAAACCTTCAGCTTCCACAGTGTCATGGAGGGTCACAACAGCATAACCCGCCCCCCTTTGCCCATCTATTACAGTACTGCTACCATCAGTGTACCACTCATAATCTGCATTTGGGAGAGGTACATCCATTAAATCTGGACGGCTGGAGTACTGGGCATCTATGATCTCTAAACAGTCATGTTTCTGTTCCTCTGTTTCTGGCAAGAGAGTGGCTGGGTTAAGGGAGGGGCAAGTCTGTAAGGTGACTTCAGAGTTCTCTAACAGCTTAGCCTGGTACCGAGCAATCCGAGCCTGGGTGAGCCAAAGCCCTCCCTTTGCATCCAATAAGGCTCGGACCATATGGGGAGTATAGATTTGCATAACCCCTCCCAATGTTAGCTTCTCAGCTTCCTCAAGCACTAGGGCAGTAGCTGAGACCGCCCGTAAACATGCCGGCCAACCCTTTGCAACCTGATCCAGGTGCTTAGAAAAATAAGCCACGGGACGTCTCCATGCTCCTAACAGCTGTGTGAGCACTCCTAGGGCCACCCCCTTTCATTCATGTACATACAACTGAAACGGCTTAGAGAGATCCGGCAGGCCCAGAGCCAGGGCTTCCATCAACTTCCTTTTCAAGATTTTAAATGCCCTGTCAGCCTCTGGGGTCCAATAGAAGGGGTCATGATCTGCTCCTTTTACACAGTCGTACAGGGGTTTAGCCCATAGTCCAAACTCTGGGATCCATCTCCTGCAAAAGCCTGCCATCCCCAGAAATGCCCTGAGCCGCTTATGAGTGCTTGGGGTAGGGACTTGACAGATAGCTTCCTTTTTTTTTTTTTCGCTTGAAAGCTGATGCTCCCCTTGCCTTAGCTGTAACCTTTTTCCGCTCTACCTCAGACAACAGGGTTCTCAGGAGGATATTACAGTCGTCTCAGTCCGGCTTGTGACTACTGAGGCACCCCTCAAAGACTGAAATAAACCGGCTTGGGTTCATGGAGAATTCCCCAGCCTGTGTTTTAAAAGCTGCTAAATCTATTGGATTGAATGGCACATGGGTGTAAACTTGCATAGTGGTAGCCTGACGTCAGTCTGCCCCTGGGGCAAGCCACAACAGTCTCGGTAATCAAAGGATAGAGTCCCACCGAGGGGGGCAATCTCTGTAACCCGAGGCATCCTACCCTTATAAGGTGGGGGTGTGGGGGCCGAAGGGGACACCAGCTCTGCCATTACACTGGGGGTGGGGGTCTGGGGACTAACATTAGCTGCTACCGAACCAGTCGGAGTCAGATTACAGCTCTGCAGAATTACAGCTCTGTTTTATTTTTTAAAGCCACAAACGCTTGTGCGTACAAATGTTCATTCCATTTACCCATTCACTGACAAAACAAAACTAACTGGAGGATCGTGTTGTAATTAATTGACTCTCCTGGTGGCCACCACTCCCGGTCCTCTAGTTGATATTGAGGCCAGTCAACTGTACAGAATCATTTTAATTGACTCTTAGTCATCGGATCCGCACCAAATACCTTCCAAATACCTTCCAGTTTGCTAGAATGCATTCTAGTGGCGTACACCGTGCCCTAACCCCCGAGCTCTGTCCCTGTCCCATACCTACAGGGTAACTCTGGCGTCCCCAGGTTCCAACAGAGCATACAATCCAGATTTCAAAAGGTTCCTACCTTACCCAAGGGACCGGTTCCTCACCGTTGCCCACAGCTGCTTCTCCACTATATGTAAAAAGAAAAGGAGTACTTGTGGCACCTTAGAGACTAACCAATTTATTTGAGATGAGCTTTCGTGAGCTACAGCTCACTTCATCGGATGCATGTCGTGGAAACTGCAGCAGGCTT
Organism: Lepidochelys kempii; assembly: GCF_965140285.1. Taxonomy (NCBI): domain Eukaryota; kingdom Metazoa; phylum Chordata; order Testudines; family Cheloniidae; genus Lepidochelys; species Lepidochelys kempii. The sequence goes on from NC_136384.1 coordinate 47,726,290, forward strand.
TATTTATACACAGAGAATATGAAAAAATACCTCCTCCCACCCCACTGTCCTGCTGGTAATAGCTTATCTAAAGTGATCATCAGGTGGGCCATTTGCAGCACAAATCCAGGTTTTCTCACCCTCCACCCCCACACACACCCTTTGGATGGGTGATAGCCCATCCAAAGTGACCATCACTTTGGATGGGCTATCACCAGCAGGAGAGTGAATTTGTGGGGGGGGGGTGGAGGGTGAGAAAACCTGGATTTGTGCTGCAAATGGCCCACCTGATGATCACTTTAGATAAGCTATTACCAGCAGGACAGTGGGGTGGGAGGAGGTATTTTTTCATATTCTCTGTGTATAAATAAAGCCTGCTGCAGTTTCCACGACATGCATCCGATGAAGTGAGCTGTAGCTCACGAAAGCTCATGCTCAAATAAATTGGTTAGTCTCTAAGGTGCCACAAGTACTCCTCTTCTTTTTGCGAATACAGACTAACACGGCTGTTACTCTGAAACCTCCACTATATGTGTGCGTTGCACCGTTGTGCCCTCCGGGGTCGATCAAATCGCGTCTCCTCCGAGGCCCCCGATGAACTCACCGGTGCGCGCTAGGCGTCGGTTCTTGCCGCAATCCTCGACCTCCAGGAGGGGTCTGGGCAAGGCTAAATAGCAGCCTCGTCACCCACCCAGGGACGCCAAAAGCTGTTGCTGGCACCCAGTGCCAGAGGCGAGCAACAGCGGGGGGAGGGGTTCGCTACCCCGTATGCTTCACCCAATAATCACAACGGGGTGGAGAAGCAGAAAAGTTTATTTGAAGCTTCAAAAAGGTACAGGGAGATCAGAATCTCAAATCCTGTACCCAGAGCAGAAAGTTACACAGGCTTTTATACATCCTTTCTTCAGCATACTTATCCAATAGCAAGCTGCCCTAAGTATCCATATAGCCAGCCAATCCAGTTCCCAGCTAGTTCCCTTGTTCTCTGTATCATTTGTATACATAAAGCTGCTTTATTCAGCATTGTTCTTCCATATCTGCCCTGTTTGGCCTTGTTTAGTTTCAGGCAGTCTGACTCTGCAACATATTGTTGCAGATCCTCAGCATAACTGCTGTGTGTGCCTCCAGGCGGGGGGCCCAAGGACACTTGGGCCTAGTAGGCATAACTGCTGCGAGTGCCTCCAGGCGGGGGGGAGGGAGGGTGGGGCCAAGGACACTTGGGCCTAGTGCAAGGGGGCTTCATCGACACTCATGGTCTTCCATCCCCTCGAGTTACCTAGTGGCCATGCCCCAGTGTCCCCAACACTAGGGAGGCTCTAGCATCTAGCAGTCGGTATATAGATCCTGGCCTCAGCCAGGCCTTCCTTCAGACAGTCTCTGGAAAGACCCTGACCTCAGCCAAACCTTCCTTCAAACCACTAGCCAGAAAATAAATCTTGTCCCAGTCAGTCACTGCTGAACTTTCCCCCTTTTAACCTCTTCGCCAATCTTGACACCTCTCCCAGGTTTAGTGAGATGGGACTGACTGAGTCCACAGACTTTCATTAACCCCTTCTTGGTCAGTGTGGGGTCTGTCTACTCCATTACAGGCTGTTTCACGCATGAGAGTTTTAACATTAACCTCAATGGGGCCAGGATTTCACACATAGATCTGATCTTTCTTTGTTTCTAACCACCCACAATTGCAAGCGTGGCTCAGTCTAGGATTGCTGATATGAAATCTAGAACTGGGGCAAGACTATGCAGCATTGCGGGGTACATCCTATAATTTAATTATTCCCTAGTATATCAGCCTTACTAACAAAAGATTATACTTATTTATATTTCTTATGCTAGGCAAAGGAACCAGAAAAGATCAGCAGGAGCTACTGATTTTTTAAAACCCCCAAATCTGGAGCTTTTTGAAACACTGAATTTGGGGGAGTTAAAACTTTTGCTTTTTGAAAGTTAGAAAACAATTGCTGTGATGTTCAGTGCTATTAACTGCATTTTGTTCGATTATAATGCTCAATATTGTGGCAATTTTGCATCTCTTCTAGCTTGCTGTGTGGAAGTTTATTGTTTACAATGGATTTAATATGGAAATATCAATCTTGTGTCATTCTTTTGCAGTGAACAGTTTGACAGTTGCCTGAATCTGTGCAACAAAATTGATTATTCTTGTTTTTGCTTTATCATCATAGAGGTAATCTTCCAGCACATCGGTTGCTACGGTATTCTGCTCTTTCTTGTATCCCTAGCAACACAACTCCAGTTCCCTTAATCAAAGAGTTCAGGCTAATAGAAATGTGTCACATCCTTCCTGAAGGGATATGAATCAAGGCATTTTCCCTAGTATGCAAATACAACTAGGAGCTGAAGGAGTTTAGCAGGTCATTAGAAAGGCATATCATTTGAGAGGCTAAGTGGTGTAATAATTGTGGACCTGGGCTTATCCACTTTGGAGTCAGGGTTCAATCAAAGTCAAATTCATAGTAAAATTAATTTGATGGTCTCATCTCCATCACTGATGACTGATTACTATGTCCTTAGTAAAAACACTAGACAAATTAAAACCACCAATTGTTTCTGTTCAGGACTGGGTCTGTTGAAGATTATAGGAGTCAGTGACTGAGAGGTCTGATTGACAGCAGCGTGAGCTCTGAGACGATCAACAGGATAACACCAGTGTCAGTGTGCTGTCAAATATGCAGGTCTACTGCCCCATTCATGTTGATTTCATATAAATATCCAGAGTGGGAGGCAGGAGAGCATGGGTGGTAAAAATCACAGAAGATATTGGAATTTTGTATTACTTTTAATCCACCAGGATGGTGTTTTCAATAAGGAAATTACACCATCATATCAGTACATGAAACAACAGCTTATGTGTTGTTAATTTTATATAGGATAAAAGCAGCAATATTCCTAAATAAGTTTCATGGAATAAAATGTCTACATTTTCAGGACAACCTCATAGAGGGAAATTACCCCATCCCACCCCTACATAAAGGCAGAGTGAAAATCATATTTTAGTTTGTGTAAATGTCAGCATGTGAAAATACTAAATTTCACCTAGCTCAGCCTATTGACTCTTGCTAACTTTTGTTTCTTCTTATATAGAAAACTTTTCATGGAAAGAGAAAAGAGCTACTGCGAGGCTGTCTTCTTGTAATCATAATCTGTTTCTTAAAGTATTTAGTCCTTTCCTCTACCTCTCTCCCTGACCCCCGCCCTGAGAGGTTGCATGACAGCCATTGATCACGGCAATCGATGGTACATGTCAGAACTCAGTCTCAAAACAAAATAATCTCTATGTACTAGATGTGACTGTCATTTGGAGATACAGCCTTTGGAGGGCAGGGAGAAATCCTCTAGGATCCTTATACTTTTCATCATTATACCTTGTTGTACCCCACCCCTTCCATCAAAGATCCCTATAAATCCAACCCATCTTTCAGGACAAGAAAGGTGCCAGGGCCCCTTTGGAGTCACATATGATTGCCATAGGGACAGCTGGAAAGTGACATGATGCACATCATCTCCTGCAGAGGCTGAAAATGCTGCCTGTGATACGTTTACATTTATTCCATTTCCCACATTAAAAAGGAACGGAACAGAGAACCTTCCAGCTTGTTAAAACATTTCTAAACAGTCTAAATAGAATTCCCAGACAGCTTTTAAAACCAGCAGATATTACCATTAAAATTAATTTATGTATGTTTTTTAAAGATACATAGAATGAAATACTCTAAAATTTGCATGCACTGAAAAGCTGGTTTCTGACCACTTGGCTAATGACCTGGTGCTCAAGATTAATAAGAAAAGATAACCAAAATTCTCCTTCTTTATGTTCCAGGACAAATAATTTCACTTACAGAATCTTTAGTGTGCAAATAGAAATAAATGAAAACGTATGTCATGTACAAAACTGATGAGAAAGAAAAAGGCCAGAGAACTCTCAGCGATTCTCAAACTGTGGGTCAGGACGCCAAGGTGGGTCGCAACCCCATTTTAATGGGGTCACCAGGGCTGGTGTTAGACTTGCTTGGCCCCGGGGCCAAAGCCCAAGCCTCACCATCCAGGACTGAAGCCGAAGTCTAAGGGTTTCAACCCTGGGTGATGGGGCTCAGGTTACAAGCCCCCCACCTGGGGTTGAAACCCTTGGGCTTCAGCTTTGGTCCCCCTCACTTTAGGTGGCAGGGCCTGGTTTTGGTCCCCCCTCTTGGGGGTCGTGTAGTTATTTTTGTTGTCAGAAGGGGGTCGCTGTGCAATGAAGTTTGAGAACCGCTGCTCTAGTTTGCATCATAGGTCTGAAACAATAGGACTTCCCTGAGAAATATTTGAAATTTTTAAGGTTTCAGAGTAACAGCCGTGTTAGTCTGTATTCGCAAAAAGAAAAGGAGTACTTGTGGCACCTTAGAGACTAACCAATTTATTTGAGCATGAGCTTTCGTGAGCTACAGCTCACTTCATCGGATGCATACCGTGGAAACTGCAGCAGACTTTATATACACACAGAGAATATGATACATATTCAATACATATTCTCTGTGTGTATATAAAGTCTGCTGCAGTTTCCACGGTATGCATCCGATGAAGTGAGCTGTAGCTCACGAAAGCTCATGCTCAAATAAATTGGTTAGTCTCTAAGGTGCCACAAGTACTCCTTTTCTTTTTGAAATTTTTAATATTTCTTTGAATGAGAAGTAAGCAGACAATTTACTTTGCATCTGGGAGTAAAAGTTAATTGCTCTTGAGAATAAACTATTATTCTGAGAAAGAGTGTATGATGGGTTATTTAGGTTGAAGTAGGTGTAAGGGGCAAACAGCTCCATAATTGCTTTGACTGAAGGAGGTGGAGGACTTAGTTGGCCCAGTTTAGATATATTGTAAGATCGCTGAACATAGCAGTATGCATGATGAAGTATGAAAGAGGGCTGGAGAAACAGGAAGTATTAACACTACTTCCACAAGAGCAGAAGTGAAGGGCCAGTCTATCACCTCAGGACCACATGGTCAGAGCTCTTGGGCCTTCATATAAACTTGTCTATGCAAAAGGGGTCAAAGTACATTTAATGACGGGCTTGTGATGGCTGGACAGAGGTACAGCCAGCCTCTCTGTCTCTTCCTGGTGTCGGTGTAGGTGGGGGTGGAGAATTAAGGTTGAGAGCAACGGAGAACCACAGATGGATCCTCTGAGTCTATTTCTTGCAGCGTAAGTGCATGCCTTTCAGCTCTTAAGACACAAGTCAGGCCACGATACCTAAGCGTGGATGTTTGTCTGTTTTCTGAAGCTTTTCTTTATCTTTCTTCAAAGTAAAGCTTTCTGGTAGCATGAACAAACCTACTGAGTAGCTTCTGGAAATGTAGTTCATGTCCTGTAGGAGACCATTTTTATGTCGTTTTGTTTGCTATATGATTTTGGTTTTATGATGAATGTGCATTAATATTACAATTACAATTCTTTTGGGTTCATATAAAAAGATGTATCATCTCAGACTCATTACTGAGCACAGGACTGGTCCATTATGGACAGAGATGTTTTGACCTCACTAGCTGGGCAGTAAGAGGAGTGTTTGAAAAGCAAACTCCAGGGCATTGTTTCATTCCAAGAGAAGCCATAGCAGCTGGAGCACAGAGATGTACATGTTGGTGTTTCATAGGCTGCCTGGGACAGCCTGGGCAAGCACTGCAAAGATACAATAATGAAATACCAAAAAAGGAAGTCTGTGACAATAGAGCATTGGAATTTCAGCAAAAATAATTAGAAAGAGAGAGGGAAAATACTGATTAACTATTTCACCCTGTTGGTGGTAAATTATGTATTTTGTCCCTGGTTTTGCACTTTTATTGTCCATTATACTGAGAGCATACATGTATCGTAAAGCCACAAAACTTGCTTTATTGTATTTTATAATACAACAGTTCATACAGATGATCATTAATATGTACATTTCCATGCCTGGCTTTGGGGATGCTTCATATAAAACAGAATTAAAACATATAATGCGTACAGGGAGGAAAAATAATAGGATAAAGTGCTGAAGCTTCTCAGTTACAGACACAGCAGAAGAGCAACTAGACATTAGTCTCATACAACATATACTGACACCAGGGTTGTATACTAAAATATGTACATGTCAGAGCCATAGAGCTCATAGCAGCCAGCTCCAAAATGTCAGTGCTCTTTGTCTGTTGGAGGAACTAGGGCTCTGTGGGCTGTCATAGTGCTCTTTGGAGACAGTGTGATCTGATGGATAAGGTGTTGGACTAGGGTTCTACTCCCAACTCTGACACTGGTGCACTCTGCGTGACCTTGGGCAAGACACTTCACCTCTCAGGACTGAATTCACAAAGGGAGTCAGGAGTGGTGCAGAGAGAGAGAGCCTGCAAGTATGAGAATGACTCTGTTGCCTAGTAGTTAGACACTCACCTGGGAGGTGGGAGTGAATAACCTAACCACGGGGCTAAAAATTATGAGGGAAGTCCTTCTTCCTGCCCCCAGCTTCTTGCTAAAAAAATGTAGGCACCATGCACCAAGAGAGGGTTTGCATCTGAGAATCCCAAGCCGAGAGTTAAATCTCCCCACACCCTGGACTTAGGCACCTATGTCCAAAAGAGGGACAAGGCTTAGCACACCCTTCTGGACTTGACATTTCCCATTGGCTAGTTTATGCGAGGAGCCACCTAAGGTGCTGGCTTTTGTGAATCCCATTCTAAGGCACCTCTCTCTCCATCCATTGTCTAGGGAGCCTAGGTGCCAAACTCAGCCTTTGTGAATCCCAGTGATTTTTCGAGCTCAGCATATAGTTGGAGCAGGTCTCATATATTCAAGCAGACACACATAAGAAACCCTGTTCACGAAAGCTCATGCTCTAATAAATTGGTTAGTCTCTAAGGTGCCACAAGTCCTCCTTTTCTTTTTCCTGTTCATTAGTATTATTATTTGTTGCAGTACCACCTAAGGGCCCCCACCAGGGATCAAGGATGTAAGGTACTGAGCACTATACACACTGCGAATAACAAGACAGTCTCCGTCTCCAAACACTTACAATTTTAGCATCTCATGCCAGGAAACAGGTGGAGAAAACAAACAAATGGGGCTGGGGAACAAAGTAACTGTGAAAATCAGCTCTACCAGGTACAATATGCGACAGTCTCAGCACATCCCCTGCCTCGTTTTCATAACCCCATCACTACCCACACACTCATTTGTTAAGGTACAGCTCATCCTAGGACTTCTGGGGTTCTCCTCAAAATCAAATGGTCAGATCCTAGTTTGCTGGCTACATAAATACAAAACCCACGGCTGTCACATCCATGTGACATTGGGAATAGAATTGGTTACCTTCTGTTAGAAGTACATGCCTCCATCACTTGAATTAAAAGACATATCCACTTTGCAAGTTCCACATGCCAGAGGATAAGAGTTAAAAAAGGAACAGTTGGGCTCATCTGACATGCTGTGATTAATCTTGTGCAGTAGATTCAGAGACCTGCGTACATGAAGAGGGCTATGCATTCCAGTATACTCCAGTATTTCATGTGCTTACCAGCCAAGAGATCAAAGGGTGGTCACTCTTTCACGCACACACACCTACTGACAAATGCTATAAGCAGATTTTCTGGGTCCAATTTTTAAAAAAATCAGAGCTGGCAAGGGATTTGGTTTTTAGTGGGTTGTCTTATTTTTGTTTGTTTCTTGCTTTTAATTTTTCAAAGCAGCAGAGCCTCTGAGAACTCAGAATTCCCATATATTATTTGTATTATGGTAACACTTAGAGGCCCTAGTCCCATTGTGCTAGGCACTATAAAAACATGCAACAAAGATGGTCGGTCTATAACTAATGACTTAGGGTGGGATTTTCCAGGGGATTGTAACAAGGCGGCTTGCCCTGAAGGGCCAGCTAACCCTGATTACAAAGGAGCCATACCTGGCTTGGATCAGATGGTTCCACTGTTAGAGCCGCTGGAAGTGGCAATGAGTGGGTGAGGTGTCTGGTAGTAAGCTGGGGAAAAGGAAATGCCCTGCCCCTAGTGAGGATAGAGCTGGAGACCACCAGGGTAATTGTTATGTTGCAGTTTGCTGTATTAGGAAAACAAGAATAAAAACCTGGCCAGAAGGGCTTGTGAGCTTGTCCGGGAATGCAGTGAGAAGGGAGGAACTGTTAGCATTGCAGAGGGGTTGCATGGGAGGAGGTGTGTTGAAAGAAATTGAGGGTCCCAGGGCATCCTGTTTGCTGAGTTCCCATACCCTGCCATTTCACTGTATTTACACAGATGGTTTAGGGCCCCCTCCCCCAGAGCTCAGGGGGCTAGTACAATTGTCCCCCTTTTCCCTCCCTCTCATCAGGCCTACATGGGAGGGGGCTGACACTACATAAGAGAAACAGGTGCCTAATTCCCATTGACTTTCACTGGCATTTGAGTGCTTTATGCCATTAGGAAAAATCCTGACCTTAAAATTCTGATATTTAAAATCTGGTGTCAGACTTTATTTTGGGGGAGAGAAAAAGGCTTTAGCAGTTTTTATCTGTAGAAGAGGAATATTAAGAGCCAATACTATTTTTCATAGTGTAGATTTTGCACAAAAACACGTAACACACAAACATAGCTCCTTTTAGAACTATAACTTCTGTGCAGCTTATGAAAGCATACACTGCATTTTACTTTAAAAAATAAAACTACAAACACTGAACATATTTAAGTACAATACAAAAGCACCCCAAACTCACTGAGATGGAAGAGTATATCAGTGATAACTGGCTAAAGAGGGACTTGTATAGTAGAACAAATTTGATAAATAAAAGTGTTTTTACAAAGGAATTTACTTCATCAATATCTTCTGTTCCTGTTATTAAAGATATTTGTATTTTAATAAAGGGTTTTCCCCTACCCTGCTCTGCTTCTTCTGAGCCCACTGAAGTTTGATGGGAGTTTTTCAATTGACTTCAGGGGGCTTTGGCTCTGGCCCTTTGTGCTATTTTTGAATTCATAATCTGTTGCCATAGAGATGATTGTGATCTCAGAGTTCCAGCCTTATGACTTCATTGATGAATCAGAGGAAGGTTGGCTGTTTGGGGGAAAAACCCTTTGCTTAAAACTAAGCAGTTTGAGAAGTGACAAGCAATTTAAAAACTGAAAGTTAAATGGATTCACCGTGCATTTGTTTGATATTTGTAAGTATTCCTCCCAGAGAACGTACCTTTTTCTGTAAAATTATCTTGGAGAATGTTTTCAGAAGAGGCAGAAGTTTTTTTGGTTATTTTTTAAGGAATCTAATTTATATTTAGTTATTTGAAAGAACAAATTAACATAAGGGGAACAAAATACTAGGTGATTCACAGAGCCACTGGCAAAACAGATCATCTAGTTCAGAAATAACCATTCTAGCCTAAAGAAAACATGAAGGAGGCATTCTTGACAGCTATGATTTAATATTCATTATGTATTTCTGTGGCAATGGGACACACAGAAGACTACATTATATATCTATATTGAGATATATATAAAATGCACTGTGGGCTGATTTTCTGAGAGTTATATTTTTCTTTAATTTCTCATTAGTGACAGATTGGCAAAGAGGCTTCCTCTGATTCTCATCTCAGCAACATCATGGTGTTTATGTGATTCAAAGTCACACTTTACTAATCACCAGGGATCTTCCTCACCTTGGGGCCTAGATTCTTTAGCTTTCTCTATGCCCTTTGGTGATGCAAAGGGGCTGGAAACTGCCCAGGTCAACCCAGGCAGAGGCTCCCCCATTGTAAGGTAAGTGCCAGTCAACAAATTCCTGGCATATCTGGCTCATGTCTACCCCTTCCAGCACCTGGCACAGTGTATGTGTCAGGACAGAGCAGGTGCAGCCAAAGCATTCTGTGCTCTGGCTATTCCTGGCTAGCAGATTAACTGTTAATCTGGCTGTTAATTTACCTCAACATCTTAAACCACCACTGAGTGAATTTGGACCACAGACTTCCACTGGAGTTGCCGCCCCTAGATCCAGGCTGCATTTGTCCCTTTGCCTTAAATGGTATGCATTTAAATTCATAAGTGATTAGAATGCTTTGGAGCAGAGCTACCTAATCTCTGGTTTTGGGCCTCTGGCCCAGTCACTGTGAGGCCGCTGCAGCTCCAGGGTGGGTTCATTGCAGTACTAGTGACATTACAACACATGCAAAATAGATGCAGTGTGATGTTAGGCTGTAATAGGAAAATACAGGAGGAAGGGGGAGGTGTTACTTGCTGCAGTGCCAGCCAAGCACAGTCTTTTGGGCCCAGAGCATTATAGCTATGTAGGCACCTAACTCCCGTTGAACTCAGAGGAAGAAAGTTGGGCACATAAAGATGTTTGAGGATCCAGGCCTGTATGCTTCATCTGCTCTTTCTACTTGACACCACAGTGAGTATGTGTACACGGTGCTGGGGCCTCCGTGCAACTGGGTGACGGCAGAGCTTCATCTGGAAGAAGAACGGAGTGGCTGAGCCACGGCAGCAAGACAGGCTACGGTTTAGGAGGCATAGGAGCTGGAGGAGTACTTGTAGGCAGCACTATGACAACAGGTAACCAAGCCTCTAGACTGACTCGGCTCAACTGGGCAGTGAAGGAATGTTCCAGGGCCACCAGCCATGTGATACAACTGAAGGTTCTACTGAACCCAGCACCAGGAAAGGCCTCCTGTTTAGAAGCAAGCATTACCCAGAGCGTTGTTAATGTGCAGAGCCATTTTCATGTGACACCCATCTGGGCTAGGTGCTTTATTAGTCTTGAGATGTTTAATACCCCTAACAATCTTCAATGATTGAAGAAATAAAACTACTAAGTTTATTGCAAAGTGATAAGCTGCCATTTGGTTGATAGTGTATATAGAGCCTTATGGAAGGGCAAAAAACATGACATTGGAATCAATGGGAATGAGGATCCTAAATACCTTTCAGGATCTGGGCCTTAGTTTCCACCTCCAGATCTTGATTCCAAAGATAACAATCATTGTAGCAATTTCTCCTTGCATGCGATACTTTATAAGAGGTAGTACTGTGAACATCAACCACACACCATTCAAAACAACCACACACCATTCAAAAAAAGGCCACTTCCCTGCAACTTACAATGCCAATAACTCCCATAGAGCTTTGGAAAATATTGTAGATATCACTGAATAAAATCCCCTTAAACAAAGACTTACAAGTAATAACTGATTTAATTTCTCAAAAGCAGATGAATCATGGTTAGGATTAGAAAATGTCCCAAATCAAGAAGTATCAAAGCATAATCTTCAGGCAAGTGAGCATTTTTAATATCTACCATGTTAGTTCTAGATATTAATCTTTCTGAAAACAAATGGAAGGAAAAATATCAATGTTTTTAAAATGATGTATGTAGCTTGGAACACTAATTAGAATTCTATTCAAATGGATATGAAGCCCCCAAATCTCAGTGAGTTGTATATCAGAAAATCAATTTATGCCAAAATCCAAAATGTAATGATCTGCTTAAGCCTTGACTGAGACCCAAAAGAATTTAACAAAATACCTTGTAGCATTTAAAAATGTGAATGTAAATACTTCTTAAAAAAAAAAAAAGAAGAGTCTACTTAAATGCATTGATATAAAAAGTATATTTGGTTCTGCACACAGATCTCCAGAAATCAATGCTATTCTGTCTCCTAAATCAATATACATTATAGCAGCTCCCAAAGGCAGAGGTTTATGTACTGAAATAGCTGCATCTTTCTGACACAGGCCAAAGTGACAAAAAACCCATCCATCTCATTCTCTTCTGAGATTAGAGTTTGGTTCCAGCTCTGCAAGATAGATCTCTGGGATAAAAATATTTGTAAAAGAAAAAAAGATTTTTCCTTTTAAGAGGAGAATAAATATAATGAACTTGGAAGGTGAACTTAGTGCTTGAAAGGGGCTAGATATACAGATCTGAAAAGCGAAGTTCTGTCTGTGTCTATAAAATGGTTAGACTCTTCAACCTGTCCAAACACCGTTTTTATTGTTTTGCTTCTTTGTCAGCTGAAAAAAGAACCTGCGTGTTTTCTCTCCAAAGTGACACCCCACCATACAGAATGCTGCCAGGCCACTGTGAAATCCCACAGGGGAATGACGACTGCTGGCCATCACTTTGCATTGAAAGCTAGTGACCTGTGATTCCATAGCAGCCTAAAATGTGGAGAAAGGGAACATTTAAAACCCCCTTTGAGCCAAATGGCACTCACTTATATTTTCTATTCAAGACATTCTAGGTCCTGATTCAGCAAAGTATCAAAGTATATTATTATGATTATTATTATTATTAATTTGTATTACTGTAGCACCTTGGAGCCAGAGTCATGGACCAAGCTAGGCAGCATACAAACACAAAATAAAGAGATATTTGCCCCAAACACATTCTTAACACTAAGTATGCAGTCCTATCCTTAGCCATGTGCTTAAGCATATTGCTGAATCAGAGCCTTAGCCCGTCATTTGACAGTTAGTTAAAATGGCAGTGAGAAATACCGTTGCCAAGAAAGCCAAATATTTTTTGGTTTTGATCTACTCCTTTTTTTGGTTAGAGGTCTGAACAACTGGGTTTGCACTAACCACAGCCGTGGCACTATCTCAGCTTCCGCTACACTATTACATTTTGCACATTGTGGTGTACAATGCAATACAGTTGTCATAACTTATTTGTAATATACAGGACCTTCGTATTTCTAGAAGTCATCCCTTTGCCGGAAGCAGCAGCATTTTGTGTTCCGTTCAGATGCAGCCCATTACAGAGGAGAAACCCACCCTGTTTTCTCATGGAGACTTTTTTTGTTCTGTCTTTTCCTAGTTTTCTCTTAATCTAAAATGGAAAAAAAAAATCAGTCATACCGAAAGTATAAAGTTGCTGTTTATGTGTGGAAAAAGGATAACATATGATGGAATCTGAACAGGGCAAGATAAAATGAATCCGGGTATTTAGTTACATCAAGCTGAAGCTAAGATCAGGAAAACCTCTCTCCTATGTAATGGTCCCATAATCACAGACTGGTAATGGCTGCATGAATGCTCTCCCATTTTAAGTAAAACTTGTCTTCTCTGTTATTGCTGTACTGCATTATTTTTAAGTGTCACGAGTAAGCAATGTGCACTAGATTTGAAAACAGTCTTCCAGGAATTCTCCTTATTACTGCTCAGGTCTCATGATTTAAAACTTTGAAAAACATTTTTATATATATAATATAGTAGGATTTCATCCTGAAATAGCACTGTAACAAAGTTCTATTTCTAAGCAATTGCTGATGTACTACTTACTTTAACCTCCAGTTAGTAAAATGCTGGATTTTCATCTGAAAGTGACAATGAAATGTTGTGCTTTGTGACTGCTTTCCAAGAGATTAACCTTCATGCAGTGAAAAACTAGTCTAGAATTTCCTCAGTTGGAAGAGAAAGTACCATATGATTTTCAAGCTGCAATACGTCTGGGGGCTTTCCTCTCTCACCTTGGAGTTAATCTCCAGATTCTTTATTTGGAAATATGTGTCTACACGGATGATTCATGACTAGCATGTTAGGGTAAAAAATGTTTAACGGTGTCTCCAATGCCCTAAGCAGCCGCTAGACCAGAAATTCTACACTGAAACTTCAATGCAACATGGAGGCCAATTGCTTATATAGAAAAAAAGCTAAACCAAAAAAAAAAAAAAAATTGCTGAAGGCCTTTTTATTAAGCTAAAATATACTGCAAGAATAAACCAGGCAATTTTCAAGACTCACACTCTTGTTGTCAGGCCATGGAAAAAAAGAGAGATCAGGCTGTGATCTCTCAGATCAGTGATCTGTGAGGGCCTCACAACCCAGAGGTTTACTCCCAGTTCTCTTATGTTGTGTTATGTGTGTGTGTATACAAGAAAAGTGTTTTGGGTAAAATAAAAACAAATGGCCTTATGCATCCTACTTTGTTTCATAGATATATATAAAAGGGGGGAGTTGTAAGATTTTATGGGTTTCTTTATACCCATTTGGGGGTCAAGGCCTTTATAAATAGTTCATAATAAACAAAATGACCACATTGGCAGCTAAGGGGGGAAAAGGTTCCATCATAGGTGTTAGATTTCACTAATTAATTGAATAGAGCTGTGAAAACAAAATGGAGAAAATAAAATTGTGTGAGCTGAACATTATAGCCTGAAGCACCATGCAGCATTGATACAGCCCCAGACTTATGGAAGGTTCTGATGTGGCCCATCCTTTGAGGCATTGGCCAATCTCTTGCTAACATTTAAAATAAATCCAAAGTGAACACTCACAGAACAGGGAATTCTGTAAATGTAAATACCCTGGATTTATATAGGTATAGGAAGAAAGCAGGCAAAGAAGAGGGACATATGTATTCATTCCTACACCCCAAAAACAGGGCTGGCCAAAATTATAGATTATAATTTATGTATGCATTTTAATCAATCAGTAAACTCCAAAGCATGTAGTTATGCACACAGCTGGTCTATGTAAACATGTTGCCCTCCCATACCTCCTTGTTCCATCTTGTTTTAAATTATATTGTAAACCCTTTGGGACACGTACAGCACAAATGGTCCCCAATGGGGGCTATAGGCACTACCAATAAGAATAAAGTCTGGTAGATCTAAGTCAAGGCTAGCAGCCTTGACGGTATGCCTTTAAAATAAATAACAAATTACCTTTAAATTACCCAGGAAATGACCATACATGGATATGCTTCTACAATTTACTTAAAGATATTATAAAGGGAAAAGTGAATGAGACAAAACTAATGATCACAACGCCATAAGGGAGCTTGCTAGGTTTGCAGCATAATTCCCATCCCATTGCCTATTATTCTCCATGAGAAAAGGAAAACCATTCAAAGAGTAACAAGGATTCCCATTTATTAAACCCTGATCCTTCAAACACATACACACGATTAACTTTATGCACAGTGGGACTACCCAGGTGGAAAGCCAAGTATGTACATAAATATTTGCAAGGTCAGGACCTAAGACAAGGCCACAATGTAGTTTGCAACATCTATAAGCTGTTCAAGCTGTTTCTGACAGATTCAGACATGGTTTTATTACTCCATTTGGAACGGATTTGTAAAAAACGGTTTGTCAAATATACTACTATTTAGCTATGACAGGTGAGGCCAAGTAATCTCCCCAACACTTCATTGCTGGTGGTGAATATTTTCTAGCAAAGTACCACACTTTAAGACATGACTCACCATGATTTGCTGCATCAAAAGCCAAATAATTATGTAGCTGACCTTTGTAAATCATGTGGATACTAAACTCTATGGATGTTAAAGTAACATGCAGTTGGGTGAAAAAGGGGACACCAAATGTCCCCTCAGTGGTTCAGTTCAAGGGAAAGAAAAGGCAATGTGTGCTACAAGGCTGGCCTCTGGGGGATATTTTGGGTGGACACTGGTGATGACAGTAGTGGGAAGAGGCAGAGAATGAGGGCTGGTTGCTTGGGGGAAGGGCAGGAATGGAGTGAGTCTGTTTCTAGTAGCCCACTATCTCCCCATAGAGACAGGATCCCTGCAATAAATCCGCCCATTACATACTTACCTTTCGTTCATAATAAACTGCCCTGTTTCTGTCCCCCTCTCTCCCAGCAGTGAAAACTATGTGCACATTGGGGGAGCGGGGGTGGAGTTGCTTCCACACCTCCACATAGTACACAGATGAGAGGAGTGAGCCTCCCAGGAGAGTTAGAAGGTGGATGACAGAGGGCAGTTTCTCACAGTCCATCCTACCCACTCTGTGAAAGAAATGGGAGGGTCAGTCTCTCTACAGAAGAGGAAGAGAAGAAACACATGCGTATGTGCTGGGAGGGATGGGAGTAGCTTTCCTAGCCCAATCCTCGTTCCTCTGAAGGAAAAGTTATTTGATTACAAAGGCTTAGTTCAAAACAAGGTTTGCAAACCTCTCTCAAAAAACTGTCCATCTCAGGCAGCAGTGGGAAACCACAAGCCAGGCCCAAGAAACTTTTCCTTCTTGATCTTTCATTAGTCTCTTCTTTGGTGGCAAATCAGGCCACACAAGCTGGCCCCTTAGCTCTGTTCTCTGTTGAAGGGGAAATGAGCTCTGAAAGGTAACTTATTGCTTAGGAAAATAGATGAGTTCTACCACTTGCAAATAACTTTTACAAATATATATTGTTTCTGGTTACAAAATATGTACAGCTGGGATTTTCAGCACAGTCTAAAGGAGTTCCCTAAGGCTCCCAACTCCGATTGCATTTCAGTGGGAGTTGGACACCTCTCCTTTGAAAATTCCAGCCAAAAATAACTAGACTACATTAAGCACAAAAGATAGACATTACAGCAAAATATTCAAAATAATGCCTTAATACTAATGCCTTTTATGTATCTATCTCAGGTATTGATGAGGCACCTAGGAGCTTCATATCCAATCTTAGAAACTTTTTATGCATGAGGATGTTGAAAAGTCTTACACAAAATTTCTATATTTTATGTGAGCATGGACAAAGGAAAATATATTTAAAATAATCAAAGTATCATTATCAAGCATTCTTAAAACTATAATACCCACCTGGGGAAGTGAGGAAACAGACTGACAGAGTGAGACTGGGACCCGGAAATCACCTACTACAGGTCAGGCCTCACAAGGAAAATAACAGAACACTGCTGGCCATCACATACAGCCCCCAGGCTAAAACCTCTCCAGCACATCATCAATGATCTACAACTTATCCTGGAAAATGATCCCTCACTCTCATAGACCTTGGGAGGCAGGCCAGTCCTCACTAACAGACAGCCAGCCCCTCAACCTGAAGCAAATACTCACCAGCAACTACACACCACACCACAGAAACACTAACCCAGGAACCAATCCCTGTAACAAACCCCACTGCCTACTCTGTCCCCATATCTACTTTAGTGACACCATCAGAAGACCCAACCATATGAGCCACACCATCAGGGGCTCATTCACCTGCACATCTATTAATGTGATATATGCCATCATGTACCAGCAATGCCCCTCTGCCATGTACATTGGCCAAACTAGACAGTCTCTACGTAAAAGGATAAATGGACACATATCAGACATTAGGAATGGTAACATACAAAAGCCAGTAGGAGAACACTTCAATCTCCCTGGACGTTCTATAACAGATTTAAAAGTAGCCATCCTTCAACAAAAAACCTTCAAAAACAGACTTCAAAGAGAAACTGCAGAGCTACAATTCATTTGCAAATTTTACACCATTAATTTGGGCTTGAATAGGGACTGGGAATGGCTGGCTCACTACAAAACCAATTTTCCCTCTCTTGGTATTGACACCTCATCAATTAATGGGAGTGGACCACATCCACCCTGATTGAATTGGCCCTTTCAACACTGGTTCTCCACTTGTAAGGTAACTCCCTTCTTTTCATGTGTCACTATATTTATGCCTGCATCTGTAATTTTAACTCCATGAATCTGAAGTGGTTTTTTTTATCCACAATAGCTTATGCCCAAATAAATCTGTTATTCTTTAAGGTGGCACCAGACTCCTCGTTGTTTTTGTGGATACAGACTAACATGGCTACCCCTCTGATACTCAAAGTATCATGAAATACTTTCTAGAGAAGGCACAAGCACAGAAATATAGATAGGATGGCTCTATATCACAGCATATACTATATAGCATTAGCTGGGAACAAACAGGAATCAAAGATCAGAGTTACATTTTTAATAAAATTAGAGTACAGATAAAACAACCTTAGAGAGCCCCGGATTCTGAAGTGAGCTATAGCTGACTTGGTAGGGGGAAAGAAGACATGAGACCGCATGGATTTCAAAAGCTATTACTTTTCTGTGAATTACAAGTCTTTTAAAAATATATGCATCCCCGTGTGATTTAATCAAATACTGGAAAAATTAGACTTTGTGTGTCATTGTTCCACTGACATTGTGTGCCTTCACCAATTAACTTTTTTGCACCATGTCATAAAATGGATAAGTTATTTAAAATACTGATGGGTTGGGGAAAGGTCTAGTGGTCTGAGCACAGGATGAAGAGACAGAAAATTGTAATCATAGCTCTTTAATTCCTTTCCTCGCCAGCCTTAGGCAATTTACATAACTTCTCTGTGCTTTGGTTTTCCCATCTGCTAAATACCTACTTAGCTGACTGGTATACTGCGAGGATTAGTTAGTTATTTTTTTGTAAAACACTCTGAATATTAAATGTGTCATAAAAATCCCCAATGTAAATATTATCACTTCTAGATATTCAGACCAAATGCAGCCTACGGGTAACATTTTCAATTCCTAATGGACTTAGGAGCCTAAGTACCATTTTCAAAAGAGATTCCTAATTGCCTATGACTTTTGAAAATGGGACTTAGGCATTTTTGAAAAGATCATACAAAGAGTATTAAAAATAACATTGGGAGTCTCCTGTCTTCTCATTGACATGAGAGGGTAAGGATCTACTAACTCTCTTGTGGTTGACTGCCTATCAGCCGGCTGGGGAAAAAATGTAATGGATATGTGGTCTTATATTTGTTTTCACTATAAATAAATTACAGTGCTGTATTGGTATAAAGGGTCCAAAACCTGAGTTGTAACTTTCCAGCTGTGTGTATATGTATACTGTTTCTTTGGGAGGCAACTTGCCATGTAATTTCTGTGAGTGTCCAGTGACAGTGTCTGGAAGCTACAGGGAATACTTTTCAAAGGGGGTTCAAGGATTGGAGTCCCCCTCCCATTAACCTGCAAAGCAAAATATGACTGACAGAATCTGAAGAGAGTGTCTGAGTGCTTGAAAGGCTGACAGTGTACAAAAGTTGACACCCAGCTATCACAAGCTAAAAATTCCTCATGCTGGAGGCAGAGGGGAAACAAGATGCCGCACAATCCTGAGTGCCCCAAGGAAGTGTTTCTTGCTCACTGTCATGTGACGCTGGCAGATAATCTAAGAAAAATTGATTTCAGTGGGA
This sequence comes from Lepidochelys kempii, assembly GCF_965140285.1. Lineage (NCBI taxonomy): Eukaryota > Metazoa > Chordata > Testudines > Cheloniidae > Lepidochelys > Lepidochelys kempii. The sequence continues at coordinate 47,745,203 of NC_136384.1, forward strand.
GTTAAGGGCACTCCAGGATAGGGTACGAAACTCTTTAGAGTGCAAATTCAAAGCGCTCTTTTATGTGGGAAACCAGAGGCAAATTTCTGGGAAAGTAAATTCAAAGCTGGAAGCCAGGGTTCTGTAAATTCAGTTTCCTTGTCACTGGATTGGCATATAGTACCACATTTGTGACAATGTGCAATGCTTTATGGTTTGGTAGCAGCTCCGATGAACATACTCTGCAGACCAAGTACCACTTGGGTGAAGGGCCAGCTCCAAAGCAGAAGAGGTTGGCAGAAGACTGTGAAGGTGTGCCAAGCATATTTGAAACTCGGATCCTAAGATTTGTGTACTTTTGCAGAACAGTGTGGTGAAGCCTAAAATCCTCCTGCTTGTGTTATGACTGACTCACCTGCAAAGCTGTCACTGCCTCAGCTTTTGAAGTATAGACTAGAGACCAAGGAAGGGTGGGGGGAAAGTGTGGGGGATTTTTTGAGAGTATTTTGTTGCCATTGTTTGAAACAGTGACGCTCATGTCAAAAAATAACTTTTGGAATAATTGATGTGCAGTTCCTCTGGTGTAAATCTGACAGATATCAGAAAAGGTTCTTTCTCATATAGTCTGGCTCCACAGATTAGAAACTAACACAGCTCCGTGAACCAGCAACATTTCTTCAGTAGGTAGCTCAATATTACATCATTCCGTTTTCCACATTTCATCATTGATATTTCATCCCTTGTTTACTGTATGTGTGGTTTGGCTTTAGAAACCTAAAACCAAGGTGCCCTTTCCCATAAATTACTGAGGATGAAACAGTCTCTCCAAATAGGCCTTATTAGCCAGGAAAATTCTCATCCTAAATAGGAAAAAAACAAAGAGTTACTAACCTGTTCCATAACTATTGTTCTTTGAGATGTGTTACACCTGTGCATTCCACTCTTGGTGTCTGTGCACCCAAGCACATGGCAGTGGGAAACATTTCCCCCCCAGCAGTTCCCAGCCAGGCAGCTTGAGCACCCGCTGCTGTCATGCACAGAGTATGCAGGTATAAAGAGCAGAGCCCTCAGCCCTCCCTCAGTTCCTTCTTCACAGAACTCCAATGCAGTTTGGCAGGAGGACGGGTTGAGGAATGGACATGTGCACCACATCTTGAAGAACAACAGTTACAGAAAAGGTTAGTAACCATTTTTTCTTTGAGTGATTGCACATGTGCATTCCACTCTTGGTGACTCATAAGCCATGAAACAGGAGGTGGGTTTGGCATCTAATTTAACAAAGACTGGAGGACAACCCATCCAACTCTAGCATCATCTCTCAAGTCCTTAGCAAATGGCATAATGTGAAGCAAACATGTGCATCAAGGACCAAGTTGCCTCTCTACGATTGTCTAGAATTCAAACTTGCACTAGAAATGCCGTGGAGACCACTTAAGATCTTCTTGAATGAGCTGGGATCTTAATTGGCAGGGTGAGATTAGTGAGGTTATAGCACATGCAGATGCTTGAGGGTATCCAAGAAGAGATTCTTTGAGCAGCAACTGGTTGACCTTTCATTCTGTCTGCTATCGTCACAAATAGATGAGAAGATTTCAGAACTGCTTAGTTCTATCAAAGAAGAATGCCAGCACCTAGGGAGTACAAACACTGTTTTTCCCTGTTTGAGTGTGGTTTCAGGAAGAACAAAGATAAGAAAATTGGCTTGTTGACATGGAACAGAAACCACCTTTGGGACAAACTTCAGATGAGGGGGTAGGTAAACCTTGTCCCTTAAGAAGATTGTATAGGGAGGCCTGGACATTAGCACATGCAGCTTTCCTACTCTTCTACCAGAAGTGATGGCTACCAACAGTGCCACCTTAACCGATAGATGTAACAGTGAGCAAACAGACAGAGGCTCAAGCAGCAGAGCCATAAGTCTTGCTAACACTAAATTGAGGTCCCATGGGGAAACAGGATTATGCACCTGAGGATATAATTTGTCTAGGCCTTTCAGAAACCTTATGGACATGTCATTAGAAAATGCAGATCAATTATCCACCTGAGGGTGCAAAGGAGAAATTGCCAGTAAATGTACCCTGATAGAACTAATGGCCAAACCTTGACCTTTCACATATAGTAGATATTCTAGCGTGTGCTGGATTGAGGAGCAGGATGGCAAAACCCCAGAATGATTTGACAAGATGGAAATATAGCTCTACTTAGACAGGTAAGTAGCTCTTATGGATGGTTTTCTACCATTTAGCAGGACATTCTGTACCTCTTTTGAACAAGATTGTTCTCTACCAGCCAACCCTCAAGCATCCATGCAGTTAGATGAAGAGCCTGGTGGTTCAGGTGGAGCATCTCACCCTGATCTCAGATCTGAGAGTACTGGGAAGGAAATCAGAGGTTCAGTTACAAAACCAGGAGTGTGGAGAACCAGTGGTGGCAGGGCCGTGCTGGGGCTATAAGAATGACTCTGGCCTGGTCCCATCTGATCTTTAGCAGGATTTTGGGAACAAGCTGGATTGGCAGGAAAGCATAGAGAAGCCTGCCTGACCAGGGAAATAAGAACATGTCTTTCAGGGAACCCAAGCTGTGGTAAAATGAGTCTTTGGCTGCTCTTCTCTGTCCTGTTTCTGCTCTTTAATTTAGCTCTTGTTTTGTCCATACATATTGTCATGCTTATGCCCATTTATTTGCCGTTCAGCTCTGATACAAAGTTTCTATGATACATAGCGTCATATATTCTGTGTTTTTAGGGTTTGAATTCTGCATTGCTTGCATAATCAAAGCTCCCATTGTTCTCAAGATCTTAAAGAATAACTATTATCAGGAGCTAAAGTAAGGCAGAAACAGGAGGCCTCAGCACAAGTAAGAGGGTCTGCTCCATGGCTTGGGGGAGCAGCATTCTCCCACAGCTCCATCTCCTCCTTGGCTGGCATAGTAAGCATTTGCCTCCTTTTTCAATATATTTTAACCACTGTCTATTAGTGATAGTTGTCTGTTATATGCCAGCTTTCCTTTGCTTGCATTAACATCCCTAGTCAAAATGCAAAACTAGAGAAAAGAACTGAGCACTTCACAGTCACATATGAGAGGAGAGTTATAACTTTGTCACACTATTTAAGAAATGGGCTAGCCCTTCATGTGATGTAAATCAGCTCAGCTCCATCGCAGTCAGTGGTGCTATGGCAATTTAAACATCTCCCTCCCCCGCCCCATACATCTTTCTCTTTTGTAAATTCACAATATATTTTATACTAATTGCCATTGTAGTAGCATGAATAATAATGAGACAAAACTTTCATACAGATGAGAAACAACAGTAAAAGAAAATAAACTAATATAAAGGAAAAAATAAAGATGAGTAAAACTTCAAAATAACGAAAGTAGAATTTAGTGGCATGTGTCACTTTCTTTTGTTTGGCTCCCCCCACCACTTTCCTCACATCCAGTTTGTTAGAAATGTTGGTACCAGAATCAGAGGCATAGAGAACAGTATGTAGACATGAGCTCTTACTCTCCAGCCAACCTAAGTTTGCGTTCTGTTTCTCCCCCCACCCCCGTAACTTCAGCCTCCCTTATTATTAGAATGAATGGATAGTTCCCTTGAGCTGGACATATAGTCATTAGCATCTTAATAATTTCTTAGGGATAAAACAGGTTATGTCTCTGCTTCATGGCTGATCAAGACCAAGGCGCCAATCTTCCAAAGAAAAAAAGTGCCGTCAAAGGATTTTCTTGCTGGCTTGGTAGTCTAGTGAAATTGGACTCCAAGTTCAGGCCCTGGGCTCCTGATCCCCCCGAGCAATGGATTCAGGCCCTGGAAAGGAAGAGAGCCTCACACTGTCCTCAAAAACTCCCCACTTGGTATTGAAGATCTCCAGCAAGAGCCATCTGCAACAATTGGCAGCTGGAAGGAATGAAACTGTAAACAAGAGGCATTGGTTGGCCAGAGAATAAATGAAGGGAAAAGGGAAGGATCCCTGAAGATCAAATATAAACCACAGATTGAGTTTTCAACATCTTTTTTTTTTTTCAAAAAATGCATGAACTCTCTTGTGCAAGATGAAGATCTTATTTTGGTGCAGAACACTCAAACTCTGTGCAGTCCTCATTCTAAGAAATGGAAAATGAAATAATCACAGAACAATGCATGGTAAATAGGTTAATTTGAAATTTTTTGTATAAACTTAATCATTTTATATGGGACAGTCAACAAGTATATATCTACTTCACAGAACTAATTAGCAAAATTATCGCTGCAGCAGAAAATGCACAAGACTCATTAATAAAGTCCAACCAGACAGAGACTTCTGAAATCCTGATGACAACCAATTTTACAGGGCACAGGACATTCCTTTTCTGGTACTGGACTGTCATTTTTTTGCCAGTCTCATAATCATCTTTATTTAAGGAAGTTGTCACCAAAATGAGGCACAAGTGGCACTTAAAAAAAATCCTCTGCTTCATGCCACTGACATTTGGGTCAGGTGTCACCAGGGCCATATGAACAGCATTGCTTCTGAATCTAGCCCAGTTCAGTATATAAAATGTTAATTTTTTTATGTCATGTGAACTGCAAGAACAGTGAACAACAAGGAGATATGATTGAAGGACCACAGGGGCATAATAAACTCTTTTTTTAAGTACCTTTCAAGTATGCTCTCCCTGGTGGGATTCCCTTCTTTCAGAACCCCGAAGCTCCAACTCTTTATAAAGCAAAATGCACTTAGGCCACCATCTGGGTTATTTAGAGTAGTAAGAATGATCTTGTACTTCTCACAGCTCAGAAGCCATTGAAATTTGTCCTTAAACTTATATATCAGGTCAAAAAACACTTTTATATTAGTTTGATTAAGGACCTGCCTAAGGTCCTTTTCACATTTCAGACCATTGGCAATTTATTAATCTACTGCTCAAATATTTTTGCTTGAAATGGGCCCAAACCAAAACCCTGGATCTGAACATCCCAAACTTTGGGGAAGTTCAGCTCTGAATCCATCCTTTGTGGCTCAGATCCATCTCTATTTTTATAGGTTCCAGTATTGTACCTTTGGCTTTAACCTGGGAAGTTTTTGTTTTAGTATGGCATGTAAGAAAAATGAAAAGCAATTTGACCCTATTATCTTTAAAGATGTACTATACAATAACATCACCTCTTTTCTTTGCTCAGCAGTAACCACTATTCTTTGTCCTGTATCAATATAAACCTAACATAGTATATGTATGTGTAATACTTTATACAGATATGTACACATACACGACAAATGAGTGAGTTGCTTCTTACCCAGTATGGCAATAAATTAGAGCTATACCTGATAATATCAGTGACAGGTACTACAGCAATTTCATCTGGGTGAAAAGGAGAACTGATAAAACAGAGTCATGAGAAGAAACAAGCATTTTAATTGTGCAAGTTTTCATTCTGTCCCAATAGATGATTTTCTTCCCTACGCCACACTGAATAAAGAAAGTGCTTATATAAGACCTACCTTGGATGTATTTCACATGGAGCAGCAGTGACACATATAGTTGTGCAGAATGTATCAAACACTTGGAGATTTGTTTTTATAATAGCCAGCAGGTAGATTTGTGGGAATCCTCTGCTGATGTGTAGAGAGGATGTGAAACAGATACTTAGACCCAATCCGGTGCTCATTAAATTTAGTGGAAAGTCTCCCATTGTCTTCAGTAGGTGATGGATCAGCCCCAATATCAACAGTTTCAGCCTACAGGTTGCTATAGGAGTGCCTTCTGGTATATACCAATTTTTGTGTACTTTACTTTTTTTGCTTCTCTAGCACCTTCCTAGTTATTGTGTGACTTACCCACTTCCCCCTGACCCCAAAGAAACAATCTCGTTTCATTTTTTGTTTTTATTTCTGATTTAAGGACATTGGTGTGTACTCATCCCCCTTAGTTATTAATTCTATTTATTTAGATTTATAAAACCACATACGCAAAAAGTGCCTAGCCCACGTGCTAGGTGTTTGACAACTATTTAAAAATACAGTGAAACATGACAAAACCAACAGCAGCCTCCTCTACATATGTCAATAACTAGTCAGAACTTATAGCAAACAAATATTACCTACTTCCGTAAACCATGCCTCTCAGGAACATCCCCACCCCAAAGACACCACTAAAGAGACCAGCTTTGGTCAACACATTCAGGCTATTTTGTACCGGGGGCTCGGAGTGAGTTCCAAAGTCTGTTTACAGAAAAATTATAAAAGCGAGATAAGGACTAAATTAATTGGATAATTTATTCACTATCAGTAAGTTTACCTGGCACTATTGTTCTTATTAGTTTGTCGAAATATGTAAGTGAAGTTTTCCCTGTTTGCAGATTAAACCTCTTACTTCTTGATCTGTCCTCATTGAGTGATTAAAATAATTACCCACTGTCCTCCTTTTAACACCCCCTTTTTATATATTTGTTCTCATTAATGTGTCCCCTCAGTTTTCTACTCTCTAAATTGAATAAGACCAGTTCTTTAAGCTTTCTTCACAGGTTTTATTTTCCACGGCACTTACAGTACGTTTATTGCTCAATTTAAATGCATAAGAGGGTTTTATATTTAATAAGAAAATAAATAAATAGTATGCACAGCTAGAAAAACAATGGCAATGCTTCACACTCCATCAACAGAGAAAATCAGCATTCCTCTGTACTACATTATTTATAATTCAGCAGTATCTAGACACCCAGTCAGGACTGGGGCTCCATATTGCTAGACACTGTATAAACCAGTGGTGGGCAACCTGTGGCCCATCAGGGTAATCTGCTGGCAGGCTGCCAGACAGTTTGTTTACATTTGCATGGCTGCCTGCAGCTCCCAGTGGCCGTGGTTTGCCATTCCCGGCCAATGGGAGCTGTGGGAAGTGGCACTCCCTAGCTGCACATGCACTGAGAGCAGCCTGCAGAGAGGTAAATCACCACAGGGCTGGGGACAGTGGTTCCTACCCTGAGCCGGGATCAGCTGCTCTTCCTGGCTGGGCTGGAGGCAGGAGAGGACAGAACTTCCTCTTCCCCTACAAGGAGTGGCTGGGGCTGTGTCAGACCCACCCCCAGAAACCTCCCCCAGCTGCAGGAAGCTCAACATCCTCCCCTGCTTCCTGCCCCCATCACTCAACTGCAGGGGAAGAGGTCACTGTATGGGAAGCTGCTCCCCATCAACCCAACCCCTGTGCATCTGGACCTCCCATACCCAGACACCCCCACCAAGCCTCACCCCATACAGAATTGTCCCACACAGAAGCCTCTCACCCCACACCTGGATCCCCCCACACTGAGCACCTCCACACTTGGATCCTTCCTGTTTGAGCCTGCCTGCCCCACACCTGGGTGCCTGGTGCAGAGGGGCAGGGACCCAGGATGTTTCTGAGGCAGGCCCAGGCCTTATCGCTGTGTCAGGGTTGGGTACAGCCTCACCACTGAGTCTGTGTCCCTGTGGTGGGGTGGGAGGAGGCTGCAGGGTGATCTCCCATCTTCATGCAGCCAGTGGCCTATGCTCCCCACTGTCATGCTGGAGCATCTGCATTTATTTATTGACAAATAAAACTTTCAGAGTTTTGCAGAATCTTATAATATTGTGTGTAGAATTTTTAACTTTTTGACGCAGAATGTCCTCAGGAGTACTATTTACACTGCATGAGCAGACTGAAGTCAGTGCAGCTGCATGCAGGCAAAGCAGTCTGCTTTCCCCATTGTAAATTGCACAATTGGTGCTCAGGGCTCTGATGCTGCATACAAACATGAGTAACTTTATGTACATGAATAGTCCCTGTGATGGGGTATCCACTCCACACAAGCCCTGAGTGGGACAGTGTGGGCCAGTAGTGGCCAATTAATCTTAGACGCTGTGTCTGTAGGGAAGCCAGGGATTGACGGTGCCTAATGGCAGATGAAACCCAGCTGAGGGAGGAGCTAGGCCAGGAATATAAAGCCAGGAAGCAAGAGCAGAAGATGCTGCAGTGGGGAGGTCTACAGTAATTCCTTAAGGGGAAAAGGAGTTGGCTAGGGACAAGGCAGAGATCCAGATGGAGAGTAAACCCTGGGGTCCTGACCTGAGTTAGGGAATTTAACAAGAGGCTGAGAGGGGTGAAGTAGCCACAGGGAGTGCAGGAAGTTCCAGTGGTAAACCTGGAGATAAGTGAGAAGATAGAGAGGTAGGGTAGGAAGAAGCCCTGGGAAATAGGAACAGGGTCCAATATTGAGCAGATCTAGGTTACTAGTCATAAGGTCCCTGGGCTGGAACCGGGACTAGTGGATGGGCTCAGGTTCCCCTACCAGACGCTGGAAAAGTTGCACAGAACCCAGAGCTGGAATAAAAGACTGCCTGAAGTGGCATACAGCTTGTCCAATGGGACTTTGTTACCCCAGGAGCAGATGGCTATACCCTCCGACCTGGTCAGAGGGCTGAGTCATGAAGAAGGAGCACCCTGAGTCCCAGGCCACTGTGCAAGAAGTAATCAATGGTCGTGGGTACTAGATGGGGTGAGAGATAATTCCCAGACCTAGTCACAAGGAGGTGCACCCCCAGTGAGTGAACTATTGTCTCTCGCTCTGCCAGAGCTTCTCTCTGACACACGTAGCTACAGACTGCAGTACGGACACGGTGTGCTTTTCAGTGTGGTGTGTAACCACATGTACACTATATGCTGCCAAAAAGCAGTGTGTAATGCAGCTATATATGATTCCTTTTATTATCCTAACCACACCATCAGCTTTCATTAACAAGTTACTTTTGCTTAATTAAAAAGTCAAATAAAATAAAGTGCTTGTATTGTAAATAAGACAGCAATAAATATGACAGTCATTTTACTAAATTGCCTTAAGAAAATTTCAGATTTCAGCAGAAAAGCTCTGTTTGTTTTCTTAAAGATGTTAAATATCCATTTTAATACATCTAGATGGTTTCTGGAAGCTATTTTGTATGGACATGTATGGAATCTGAATGTAGCCCAGCCAGGGTGATCCAGCAACCAGGCACTCCATCAGGAATTGAAACCCAATTCAGTAAAGCACTTAAGCACATGCTTATGTACCATTGAAGCGACAGAATTCAGATAACATCCTTTATTTAAAAACAAACAAAACAAAAAGAAACCACCACCATTATGGTTATTTTGATGAACATGCTACAAAAGTTTGCCCAAACTACGAGTTAACCGACTCGTTTCCCCAAGGCCCAGTTTAATGTAACAACATTGTTGAAAAGACTGAAAATACAAGAGATTCAAGTTAATTCCCAGGCACTGTGTTTCTTGTCATAAATGTTTAATCATTCTTGGGTATTTTAAAATAACTTTCACAGTTTTATTAAAATCTTATTGAAGTTTGTTGAAAGTTGACATGTCAAGGGGACTTCTACCTCTAACGATCTGATGTCTCCTCCAGTCCTCCTATTGTTTTCTCATTCTGGCCCCAGTACTACAATGAGCTCCACAGGGGTAGACCCCCAAAGTCAGCACAGAACCCCATTGATTTCAATGGGACATCATCAAATATTTGGGGTTACAGCTGAGGGATTCTGAAAAAAGTCCCAAGAGTGTTCAGGTCCTTTTAAGGCCTCTAAGGAATGGGAGACCATTTTCCCAGCACTGTGGAGCAGGGTCCAGCAGGAGCCTTCAAGGACTTCAAGGAGGCTCTGCCCATGTGCAGGTCATTGCAGAATTGCTATATTGGAGAAATTTTCCACAAACATTTGTCCCTTTCCCCCCGACCCCCACTGAAATATGTTGACATTCATTATTTTAGACCAGTTCCATATGTTTTATAGTTAATTACTATACTTTATGTTGCCCTGTTGTGCCCTTCTGTTATCCTTGACCAGTGTTTCGGATCAAAGTGTGCCACAAACAAAATGTAGTAAAAATATTTTCCATTGCATTTTACAAGTAGTAGAGTTCATGTGCAGATAAAGATTCTGACCAGACTATTGAGATGCTTCTGAAAAATAAGGCACATAGAAGTTTGTTTTGGAACTCTTCATGGGCTCACTACTGCAAAACGCTGAGAAATCTGGCCTGGATCCAACAAAACACGTGCTTAACTTTAAGCACATAAGCAGTTCGACGATTATGCCCCATTTGAGGGAGTTAGCTATGTTGGGCCAGATTTTCAAAGGTAATCAGGTGCCTAAAGTTGCAGATAGGTGCCTAAGGGGACTTTCAAAGCTTTAAGTGAGTTAAGTGCCATTTCAGGGGGCCACTATGAGAATGTAGTGGGCAGGAAGTTTCTGTTTCAGTAGAAAGTGTAGCAATCACTCCTACAGCTTGTGTAATTGTTGTCAGAGCTCCTCATGAAAAGCCCAGCCCTGCAAGGTGTTGAGTACTGTACCTACTACAAGGTAGGACCTGATGAGCTGGGCCAAGCAAACAGTCTGCGTTTCAACAGGGTTAAATGTAAAGTCATACATCTAGGAACCAAAAACACAGGCCATACTTATGGGATGTGGGAGACTATCCTGGAAAGCAGCGATTCTGAAAAAAAGATGTTGGGGTCATGGTGGATAATCAGCTCAATATGAGCTCCCAGTGCCACCCAGAGCTAACACAATCCTTGGATGTATAAATAGGGGAATATTGAATAAAAGTGTTAGGATACAGATATTCAGGCCTGAATGCAAAGGCCTATATTTTAAGAATTTAGGTAAATGTTTATTATTTAGCTAGTTATAGAGGTATAAAAGAAAGAATCAAAATCACTGTCTGACTGTATAAGGCCTTTTCTGACTGTGACAGTCTGAGGCCCTGTTCTTAGGCTAAGGCCTCTGGCTAAGCAGCAGAGGCAGCCATAAGCTGGGAAGCGAACGGTCACATCCTCACATTCCAAACTAGTCACATTGAAATAAGGTGCTATTGGGCTGTTAGGCATTATCAGGACAGGATTGTATTTCTATCACCTCCAGAGAAAGGGAAGTGCCTAGAAGATGTAAAAGGAAACTTAGTTTGATAGCATCCTGTCTGGCAAGAACTCACTTATCAATAGTTGGGATGTGAAATCCTCATTTCTGTGTTGTTCTATCACTGTAGTCCCCATTTTCCTATTGTTTGTCTGTATAATCTCTGTCTGGTTCTGTGATTGTTTCTGTCTGCTGTATAATTAATGTTGCTGGGTGTAAACTAATTAAGGTGGTGGAATATAATTGGTTGGCTAATCATGTTACAATATGTTAGGATTGGTTAGTTAAATTTCAGTAAAATGATTGGTTAAGGTATAGCAAAGCAGAACTCAAGTTTTACTATATAGTCTGCAGTCAATAGGAAGTAAGGGCGGGGGATGGGAACAGGGAATGGGGTGGGGAAATTGTAATCATGTTTTGCTAAGGGGGGGGGGGAATGGGAACAGGGAGGTTATATTACCACTGTATTTGGCACTGGTGCGACTGCTGCTAGAATACTGTGTCCAGTTCTGATGCCCACAATTCAAGAAGGATGTTGCTAAATTGGAGAGGGTTCAGAGGAGAGCCATGAGAGCGATTTAAGGATTAGATAACATGCCTTACAGTGATAAATAGATTGAGCACCTTGAATTTAACTTAAAGAGAAGGCTAAGGGGTGACTTGATCACAGTCTAAGTACCTACCTGGCAGGGGTGAAAGTAAGTTAAAGGACTTACCGGTACGCCGGAGTCCTGAGCAGGGGATGTGGCCTCAACCGGAAAAGGCAATGGCCTGAAATCCCTGGCCCTTTAAATCATGATTTAAAGGGTCCGGGGCTCCCAGCTGCAGTAGTGGCGGCTGGGAGCCCCGGGCCCTTTAAATCATCCCTGAGCTACCAGCCGCTCAGGGAGATTTAAATCCCCGGGGCTCAGGGAGATTTAAAGGGCCCAGGGCTCCAGCTGCCGCTACCGCAGTGGAGCCCCGGGTCCTTTAAATCACTGAGGAGCCCTGGGGTCTCCCAGCTGCCACCGCTGTCCCGGGGCTCTGGGCTCTGGCAGAGCTTTAAAGGGCCTGGGGCTCCTCTGTGGTAGCAGCTGCCGGAGCCCCGAGCCCTTTAAATCCCCACCTGAACCCTGTTGCCCAAGCCCTTGGGTAGCAGCGGCGGGGCTCCGGAGGGGATGTAAAGGGCCAGGGTGGTAGCGGCAGCTGGAGCCCCGGGGCCCTTTAAATTTCCACCAGAGCCCCGCTGCCACTACCCCAGGGCTTTAAATTGCCGTCTAGGAGAGCCGATCCCGGTACAGCGCACCAGCTCTTGCCGGTACGCTGTACCAGGGCGTACCGGCTTACTTTCACCTCTGCTACCTGCGGAACAGAAATTTGATAATACAGCATTACAATCTAGTAAACAAAGGTATAACAAAATCCAGTGGCTGGAAGTTGACTCTAAGCAAATTTAGACAAGAAATAAGGTGTAAATTTTTAACAGTGAGTAATTAACCATTGGAAAAATTACCAAGTGTTATAATGGAATCTATCACTGGAAATTTTTTAAGCAAGTGTACTTTTCTGAAAGATATGCTCTAGTTCAAATGGGAACTAATTCAAAGAAGTCCTGTGTTATGCAGGATGTCAGGCTAGATGATCATCATGATCCCTTTGACTTTATAGTCTGTGAAACTAGCATGGACTTAAATGGGAGTTGAGGACATTTAGTATATTCCAGGGGTACTCACATCTTCACATGATCTGGTCCCTAACTGGTAGGTGTGCAATTGGCTCACAAGTTAAGGAATGGGAAGTACTAAGTTGTTCCAATTATGACAATCACAATTTTCTGAATCTCATGCATTGTGTAAATTTTGAATGCAAGCCTAGTACCAAAGATGGAAATACTGCAAAAACCACCTGCAGTAAATATATTAAATGGGGTGGGTGGGGGGAAATCCCCAAACCCGGATATTAAATAAAGTTATGGCTATAAATATCCAAGTGTAAAAAATTGCCTGAAATTTACAGTTGAAGGAACATTGCTTTTTCATGCTCAAATAACTCAAAATCAACTGAACAGGTTCTTTTCAAAATTTCCATTAGAAATGGACCAAGAACAAGCATGAGAAATGTCAGCTGAAAAAGTAATTGAGTGGGGAGTCATAAATCACTGGAAGTAAGATCTTAGAATGAAAGCATCATCTGACCCAGAACTACAGCACTTCTGGCACAATGCTATAATGAAATAACCCTAACCCAGCCCAAATATAGCAACTTGGTGATCATACTACTGCTGAAGCCATTCTTTATGTAAACTCCTGCAGACATATGTTTTGCTTTCCAAGCACATCCACAACTACTCAACAGAAATAAGTGCTTGTTCTGTATTCCTACAATTAGCCAGTCAGACAGATTATGTGTATCCATTCTGTTCTGCCAGCTAGACACATTGGCATTATAAATGTACCCACAAATGGGACAAAGGAGACTTTCCTTTCTATCTGCAATTCCAATAAGATTTCATGAGTCCTCCCAACATGTCGATAGGTGCATGAAAGTTAGAGATGGAAAAGAAATGTTAGATCACAGAGTCCATGCCTCGAAATTGCAGGACATAGTATCAATAGACTGTACCTGACCACAAATGCGTGGTATGGGAATTTACCCCTCTTCCTTGGTGAATAGGCTGCCAAGTCCCTAACCATGTCTATCACCATTTATTGGTGCCCTGCAGATGCATTAGAGCATTTCTAGAAATGCTAATTCAGGAGGAGAGATGCAGATTTTTGGATCACTGAACTGGAATTTTACAAGCATCGACCCCAACAGGCAAAAGCACTGGGAGCTATGTGGAAAGGAAGACTCTTAACAGAATTGGTTATACTGGGTGTATCATTCACATCTGTAACTATAACGTTGAGTAGCCACCTTAAGGGTTTATTCCTTCTGTCACCCGAGAAGGAAGAGATCAGCTTCCTTCGGATTGTTGTGCCTGGGAGAAAATGCTCCCCATCCTACCTCAGCCCTATTCTTCATTAGAATGCAAGTCTAGCCTACTCAGCGTGAGACCAAGAGAGTCACAAGTAGTGTCCTCACCAGAGTTAAATCTTAAGCCAACAGTCACTGCAATGCTCCTTCTCGGGGAGACAAAAGGAAGAGAGCAGTATACAGCACTGCATAATACATTTAGGCGGACTGTGTTGGCTCAGAGAAATGACCACCATGCTAGCAGGACTAGGAGCAAGTTTCCCTAGGATATATTTGATAATAAGGACATTTCTGAGAATCTCTAGCAGCAAATTCCATTAATAAAACAGCTATTGTGTTCCATTTGCTGCCCCTTTCTACTTTGAATAAAGAAACAAACAAGAAGCAGCTCTGTGCTAGTCTATTGTGAGAGGTCAGAATATTTGCTTTGCTATTACAAGAGATCTTTGGATCTGAAAAAATTATTCTGTTTTTCTGTTGAATATTTTAAAGGAATCAAAAGTTGGAATTTTTTAAACACACTGAGTCACCCTGAATATTGAGCTTGCAAGATATTTGCATCTCCATGCCCTTGTCTCTGTAGTTCAACCCGTACTTTTGATAGTTCAGTGAGTTGGATGAGACTGTGCCCACAGCTCAGAAGCTGGCAAAATGCCCATCCAGCCTCCCCAACAAGACCCCAAATCTTTGTCTTTGAAATCCTTCCTTCAAGCCCACATCTTCAAGCAATCCCTCCACCTGCCCTAATCAGAGTAAACAAGCCTCTTCTCCCCACCATCTTAATTGAATTATTCCCCTGTGTTTGTTTAGTCATAAATAGGGCTTGATCCTACAAACCTTACTCATGTGAGTAGTCCCATGCGATTTCACACTCGAAATATGGGACTAGCTGCATGAGGGAAGGATGGCAAGATCAAGTCCCTAGAATTTAAATTCTTCAAGCTCTTGAAATCAATGGCACTAGTTCCATGAGTAACTGCTCATCAATAGGAGTTTGACCCTGTGCGTATTAGGCAATTCATAGACAAAACCAAACAAGCAAGGTCCCTGAGCCAAAGTGCTTATAAGCTAAGGGCTAGGTTGTGAGTAGTCCTGATGCGGATGTGCAGGGGAGCAAGGCTTCCTCCCATTCCCCTGCATAGTAGGGTCTGGACAGGAGGAAAGCAGGAACTGCAGAACCATATATTCTGCACTGTGAGCAAGTGGACAGGGGAGGTGACAGTGGATGACACCACAGCTCCGGTTAGCAATGCACCAGCCAGTAAAACTCAGCTGACATGAGGAGGAAGTGAGCCACACCCCACAGAACAATAAGGGAGGAACTGTGCCTCAGAGGCCCAACTCCTCAATCTCAAAGCCTCCCTGAGCTATACCAGACTCCCTGCAACCCACATATTCAACTTTCACTGACAGCACCAAGGAAAAATTTAACTGCTGGCTCAGCAAGTGCAGAATGACACTTCAGTGCCCTTTGGGTAGATTGAAGGGACACTGGTGTTTTGTTTTGTTTTTTCCATCGAGGTCCAATCTTGTGAATAAACATTCCAATGGTTATAGCTTCACAGCTATTATGCAGGACACAGCAGGCAGCTGAGGGGAAAGTCACCGGAGGGTTGGAGGGTGGAGCGGCTGTCTGCTGAGTTTGAACAGCCAGACACAAGGACTATTAAAAGAGCTCAACTGTCATATTCATAAACGTGCACCAAGCACCATACAGTTCCTAACAGGCCCCAGAACAGCATGGCCAAATAGAGCACTGTAGACCACAATGCATTACTGCGGCTCGCTGTTAAAGTGCTCTTCCAAGCCTCCCTGAGCCATATAGCTCTATATTGACCAGCTGTAGCAACGTGGACATCAAGGTGCCTGGTGTATGGCTTCATGAGCCGGGGAGCAAGGGGTAGGATGGGTCCCCCAGGATCACAATTGGCATTTCAACACTGCCAATGGTAATCAGCCAGTCAGGAAAGAAGGTCCCTGCATGTAGCTTTCTGAACAGTCCCATGTTTTTAAAGAGGTGAGTATCATGCACCTTCCCTGTCCAGTCAACACTGATGTCAGCGAAGCATTGCCAGTGATCTGCCAGCACTTGCATAGCCATAGAAAAGTAGCCTAGTGCCAAAATCGAGATGTATGTGCCATCTATTGTTCCACCGCAGTTCAAGAACCCCATTGCTGCAAATCCATCCACTATGTTCTGCACACTGCTAAGAATCACAGTCCTGCATAGCAGGAAACAATTGATGGCCCTGCACACTTACATGATAACTGCCCCCACAGTGGATTTTCCAACCCCAAAGTGATTTTTCGCTGACCAGTAGCAATCCAGTGTTGCGAATTTCCACAGGGAGATCGCTACTCGCTTCTCCACTGTCAGTGCAGCTCTCATTTTGGTGTCCCTGCACTGGAGGGATCTTGACACACAGCTCTAGGAACATGGCCTTGTGCATCTGAAAGTTCTGCAGCCACCCCAACCCCGCATAACGATGCAATCCCACCAGTCAGTGCTTGTTTCTCAAGCCCAGAGGCAGCACTCCACCATCTGCAGCTGCTCCGTGAACACCACCAACAACCTTGAATTAGTTCTCATTATGTCCCACAGCAGTCAGTCCTCCATGAGATCATCATGTTGCCCACTGGTCTGGTTCTTCTTTTTACTCCGCAAATACCAGTGGATTGTCCTGTGCTTGCAGTGCTTATGACTACAGTGCAGAGCTGTGCAGGTGCCATGCTTCTGTCAGAGATGGCAGACAGTGAGGACAGCCACACAAATTCACTGGATTTTTTAAAAAGGCACGAAAATTATGGGATATAGATGACATTATGGGATGGAGATAGTTGCACACTGGGAGGTTGACCACTTCCTCCCAGTGACCCCTGCACAACTTGTTTCTGCCCCACCATGCATTGCCAAAACTCCCCAAAAGGTAATGTACTGGATGGTGGGGGTTGCACACTGGGATATCTACCCATGGTGCACTGCACATGGACAAGCACTCCTTGTGATTACACTCAGCACCAAAACAAGGAGCCAAGTATGCACGCGCATAAGCCATATAGTAACTGTGGCAGCTTTATGCTGACGTAATTTACGTCAGCCAAACTTTGTAGAGTAGGTATGCAAGACAGCCACAAAAGAACAAAACTACAATAGACGCATTTTTATTCAGAGAGCGTTGCTTACTTCAACGGGTCAGCATCACAGTCCTTCCACAAATATCAGGTCAAATCTCAATGCCAAACCTCCTAGCCAGTTGTAAAGGCAGATTAATGCTTCCAGTCTGAAGAAAATAATAAAATAAACTGAGCTTAGCAACTTTAACAGTCAAAGGAATCACAGCTGAAGCAAGGATGCATGCAGTATTACTTCCCCCTGCAGGCATGGCTATAAAAGAAATGCCCAATACTGGAAGCAAAGGTGATAATGGAGACAACGAAGGAAAGCATCTTCAAAAGCCTGAAGAATATTTTGCTCTACAACTACTAGACAAATGGCACAAGATAAAAATAAAATACGTTGATCCAGCTGTCATTCACCTAAAACAAAAACCTAAAACTGGAATTGCTGTATGCATTGGAAAAAACTAATAAAGATACTGGGCTAAATTCCACTCATTTACACCCATCTGAAGTCCCCATTTTGCACCAGCATATCAGTGTAGAATTTGGTTCAAATATTGAAAAGCAGAGTTGAGACCAGTTAGTTTTCCTTAAATTGAAATAAGCCATGAACTCTAAATATACATGGCTTGCTTTGTGTATAGGAAAAAACATAAGAAATTGATAAAAAATATAAAATCTCCATAAGAAGGAGAGTACAGCGATTAACAGGTTGTACCTAAGCTGAAACACCAATAGCTACCTCTGCAGAAAGGAGGGGGAGTCCTCTACATTTAAAGGCACAATCGGGGGGGCTCTACACTGTTTGACCTTTGAGCATACACTGTTTGACCTTTGAGAGTGTTACATCAAATGATGTATTCGATTGCAGTTAAACTTTTGTTTAAAAAAAAAAGTTGTTGGCCAGAATCAACAGTTTCATGTTCAAAGAACACCGGGGGGGGGGGGGGGGAGAGGCAGGAATGTGTGAAATGTGCTTCAGTAGTCTGGTAAATTATATGAAAAGTGGGGAAAGACATTAGTATAATATATTAGTGGGTGTTTCCATCTCACAGATGAAGAAAGTTGGAAGCACAGGTCCAACAAATCCAGATCGAAGGAACAAAGACAATTTTGTAATCTTGGGGCCGGGGGCAGGAGGAGAAACATAAAAACTGAAGGAAACAAAATTCTAGTAGTCCTGATCACTAGCAATCACACAAGAAAAAACTTGGAGGTGAACTGTATTTTCCACAATGAAATTACAGGAGCTGTAGGTATACACCCTGCAAATATCAGAGAGTATTTTTGTATTGGAGGATCAAAATCAGCTAAGCATCTGTCAACAAAAACTAGGAAAGAAAATGCATCAGAGGCTGATGAAGGGGGTTTAGAGTTAAAACTTGAACTTCAATCTGCAAGAATTTATATTGCTGGACAAGATTGAGTTATGAATATTTGTTTTAATTGTCCCATGGTTTTGTGATATGCCTGACTAGATTATGTTTTGCTGATTCTTCTTCCCGCAGCAATCTGAAAATGGATCTTTAAAATACTCAAAGACTACAGAATAGGCTGCAGATATCTGGGGATTGTGGAAAGTGAAGTTACATAGTGTTTTTAACTCTTGGGATAATTGGTCTTTTTCTTAAAGCCCTAGCTCCTGAATTTATTTGATTATGTGAGAAAGTCAGCTTTCACCCTTCAGAGTTGGCAATTTACTCTCTCTAATGGGAGAAAAGCTTGGGGGGAAAGGGGCAAGGGGTGGAATCCACATGCAAACTAAAGGTTCAGAATCCAGAAGATAAATTTTTAGTCCACTTTATTATTTTTTTAAATCTCAATTTCTAAGCCTCTCTCGGGATACTGAATGGGTAGAGTTGGCAGCATGGCAATAACAAAATGATAGTTGTGAGTATTTGTGGAGACTTACACAAGCTTTTGTGGACACTGGTCCATTTTGGTGCCTAACTGCAATTTTTATGCAAATATTTAAAAGAGAAGAATTTTTAAAAACAGAAACATTTCCCAGAGCAGTTGCAAACCAAACGCTGAATCATTGTAATAATGCATGACAGTGAATTTGAGTGGAATAAGTAAAATTGACCAATATGATCATTGGCCAAGCTCAGAGAAATAAAAACAGCCTAATGAATTTTTTTTAAAGTCAGTTGTAATTTTATTAATAAATATTACACAGCTAAGACAAATGTTTTAACCTTACAATTTTCTTAAAAATCGGCTTTTTCAAACTTCAAGTTTCAAGTTTTGGTGGATAGTTCAGGTCACCTCCTATTTTATCTATGCCAGTTACTCTTCCTGAGAGTTTATTAGTTATACATTGTTCTGATCTCCTGTTTGCACAGACCACTATTCTTCATTTTTTGTATTTTACGTTATATGCTATTGGAAACAGTTGGCCTTTACAAATCTATTATTCTTTGTAAATATTCACCATAATTTCCAGAAACCAGCTATCCAGGTTAATTTACCTTTTTGAATAGATGAACAATAAAGGATTAAAAAAACCTTCCCCACACTTACTGCTATTGAACTATTGATTAGGTCTCAGTTGGAACAGATGAATAAAACATCAAGGAATAAGATAACAGTAAAATACAATATTGAACCATCAGTACATTTAGAAGTGCACCAATACACGTATCTAAGGATAAATCAGTGAGAATTAGCTGCAGTTTCTAAATGGCTTTAGCAATCCAGACACAAAAGATGCATTTTTATGGGGTACCTGGGCAGTGGCTTTTGCAGTTGTTCCTCATTTTTAAAAAAAGGGATCAGTAAAATAAAGTCAGTTGACTACAGCATAGTTTTGATTAATTACAGTCCATGAATAATATAATGTAATTTCATCAATTGTGTGACTACAGAGTTTGTGAAGAATTAAGCCAAAGATCAAAATACGAGAGAAATATTACTTGTATTAGATCTAAGGATAAAGGGAGATCCTAATCCTAGTTGTGCTAGTGTAAATCCAGATGGTGAATTCCTGGATCCATTAAGTCAATGGTAAACTCCTGTAGACTTCAGTGGGTTCAGGAGTTCACCCAGATAACTCCAATATCTTCAGTGAACATAGAATCACAGTGTTAGAAGGGACTACAGGGGTCATCTAGACTAACCCCCTGCCAAGATGCAGGATTTGTTGGGTCTAAATCAACCAAGACAGATGGCTATCCAGCCTCCTTTTGAAAACCTCCAGTGAAGGACCTGCTTTGACCATCCCTCTCTCCCCCTAACCCCCTTCCTGGACAGCCTGTTCCATTGTCCTACTGTTCTTACAGTTAGGAAGTTTTTCCTGAGATTTAATCTAAATCTGCTATGCTGTAGTTTGAACCCATTGCCTCTAATCCTGCCCTCTGTGGCAAGAGAGAACAACTTTTCTCTATCTTTTTTATGGCAGTATTTTAAGGATTAAGGAAACATGTATCAATAGCAAGTTTGAATCCAGAGCTGTATTCTGGAGAAAGAGAATCACTCTCATGGTGCCTGTTATAAGGTGATTCTATCAGCTGTAGCAGAGATACTTGTATTAATTATTAATATGTGGGGTCCCCAGTATACGGCAGGGTTGCATTCTTGAAGAGGGTGACAGATACTGAAACGACGGATACCAGGGAATTTTTCCCCATAAGAAATAATGGCCCAGCCCACCTCTTCCTGCCCCTGCCCCACCCCCCCTTCCCGTCCCGTCCCCCCCCCCCCCTCCAGGCCCCGAGCATGCCCCATCTCAACTACTCCCGCTCCTTCTCAGCGCCTCCTGAACGCTGGGGGATGCACCCTAAGAAAAGCAATGCAAAAGGTGAAGCGACAGATACACGGATCAGGACCAATGTGAATCCAAACACGTTCCCCTATTGATGAGCGACGGATACACGAAACGACAGATAAGGGGGAAGATGTATACTGGGGGTTCCCAGTATACAATAGTCCCCGTAGCCTGTCATATAGAGATATAGGTAAGAAGTATTGATTAATGCTGCAATGCAAATAGCAGGCTCACATCCTGTATGATAAGGTTGCTTACAATAACTGAGGTGTAGCTTTACATGAATAGCTTGATAAATGAACTAACAGGCAAATGACAGTGTCATGACTGAGTACAGAGGGAAGTGAAAACCTCAAAACTAAAGTTAGATATTTTAGGATAAGTTTAAGGAACAAAAACTGAAACTTTTATGTATCACCCACAGAAATACTATGGTAATTAACTGGCAAATGCTAATGAGTTTGATGTAAAATACTTAATTAACCTATAAGAATTGGGGAACCTCAACAGAACTGGAGAGTGGAAGTTAAGATAAGGAAAAGGGGCTGAATGATAAGGGGCATAAGGTACCATGCGTGTGAGCATAACATAGAGATGTTATCCTGATTTCCCCCCAGGCAGGGTAACCAGGAAGACAACCACTGATGATGGCAATGATGAAGATAATGACTGATACTCTGGGTTTCCCAAGTCAGTGACATTCAGCATTGTACATATAAGGTCATACTCGGATACAGATTTTGATGCAGAATTTCCAATTGGTTCCAATAGGAAGCCCACACTAAGGATAATATTTAGCAATTTACATAGTTTAACAAAATGGTGAATAACCTTTCTTCCAGGTGCTCAGCCACTACTGACACTTAATTGCTTGTGAAGGCAGGGTGGTCTAGTGGATAGGACACTAGACTAGGTGTCAGAAGACCGGCTGTAAAGTCCTGATACCACTGAAATCAGTGGCAGAACTCCTATTAAATTCACTTATGCCAGTATTCACTCCTGGTTTCTACCGCCAGTCTCACTGATCCACTAAGTGACCTTGAGCAAATCACTTTACCCCCTGGCCCTCTGTTTCCCCTCCTACCCTTTGTCTGTCTTGTCCATATAGCACGTAAGCTCGTCAGATCAGGGATGTGTTTATACAACAGCTAATACAATAGGGTCCCAGTCTCAGCTGGAGTCCATTGGCACTACAGTAATACAAAAAATTATAACCATTGTATTGAAAACAGGACAGTGACTGTCAGCTAGTGGCAGATTGCAAAGTAAATCTGTTATCACAGAACTAGGATATTGAAGGTAGATGCTGATGAAACATTACTGTTACCTTTTCTCACCTGCTTTGATTTGCTTCCCTTTTAGTTTTTGTGAAGGAATTAATTAAAAAAGCACATAACTCTGCTTTAATAAAGTTTCAGTAAGGCTGAAAGCATGTTTCAGTGGCGTGTAACACTCCCAAAACCAGTATTATGTTTTTTTTAAGACATAAGTGTTACATCCTTAAAAGAAAAAAAGTTTGATGTTCAGAAAAATCTGAAAGTGAACTGTTAAGAGATCCAGTCAGTTCCCTACAATCATAGTGTCCTTCATGGACCATTATCACCCACCAATATTTAATGTTGCTCCATAAAGTATGCAAATATACATATATGAAGTTAAAATAAGAAAATTATTAAGATATTGGAAAGCCTAGTCTTTAAATCGCAAATTTTCAACTTTAGATAATGAATATTGTTCAACAATAGACTTCTGTCAACTATGGCCTCAATATAGAAATATTTTATTCAACATATCAATAGACAAATTAATAACACTTTGCTCCGATCTACAGCAGTGGTTCTCAACCTTTCCAGACTACAGTATCCCTTTCACTAGGCTGATTTGTCTTGTGTACCCCAAATTTAATCTGACTTAAACTACTTGCTTACAGTAGACATAAAAATATAAGTGTCACAGCACACTGTTACTGAAAAATTGCTTCCGTTCTAATTTTTACCATATGAATATAAAATAAGTTGATTTGAATATGAACACTGTACTTACATTTCAGTGTGACACTTGAGCCTGTTTTTCACTTGTGAGCCTTGTCTGAAGCAAGAGACCCAGGCAGCCCAGCTGAAGCATGTAACTTAGCTTCGCAGAGCCCCTTGTGTCATGAAGTCCTTGATAACTGCCCAGCCTCCCCCTAATGCAGGCCCTGCACTTGTGATTCCCCCTAAACCCACCCCTCGCCTCCCAGTGGCTGCAACCCCCAGCTTGACAAACATGAGTTAGAGGAGTGGAGTACCCATTGGAAGACCCTGGTTGAGAACCACTGATCCAGTGGATTCCATCTAGGGATCTCAAAGCACACCACTTTGCAAACATTAATGAATTAAGTCTCAACATCTCCAGAATTACTCCAGAAGTACAAATTACTATTATACTCATTTTATAGAGGGGGAAACTACGTGACTGATCTGTTAATTGACTTGTCCAAGTCACACAGGAAGTCTGTGACAAAGTCAGGAATAGCAGAGTCTTGTTTGTTGCCAAAAGACTTAATTCTAGCAGTAATTTCAAAACTTTCCATATCGTTCTTGCCTTTGGTTGACTCATTCTTCTTTCTTTTCTCAATGTCATTTCATTTATCCTGGAATATACTTGGCAACTTATCCATTATACAATGCAACCATCTTTCCATTGCCACCTTGCTGGAGTTCTAAGAATTGGTTCTCTTTGATCTTGCTTTTTAATTAATACTCATCTGTGCACTGAAGTGGGGGTTAATTATAATTTGAGTTTGTGTTTGAATGGCTTCACAATGCATGCTGACCTATTTGTATTTTTGATCTGTAACCATTTACATTCACCACCTCAGAGTATTCTAGGCAGTATTTCCCTGTTCCAGTTTACCTCACAGACCAAATCTTCTAGTTTCCTTCTCCCTTCACTCATCTAGCACCTGCTTCCTCTGGACTGCTTTCTGCAGTCACAGGAATCTTCTCCTCTACAACTTTTGCCATCTGGAATACCCTTCTATCTCCCTTCAAATCCATATTGAAAATATTTGTCTTTGCCTCCACATTTTTACCCACCCACCCACTCACAGATACTAGTCAGTTATTTCCACTATTGAATGGCTTTATAAAGACATTTTTCTGTAATTTATAGCACATTACTTTCTGCTGTCTTAATTTTTAATGTTATAAAGCATTTTGGGTTGCAGTTGATAGGACATAGTGATGCTTAGATATCATGGAGGGATGCACTAGAAATGCAGAGTTAAGTAGGAAATAAAGTTGTAGTGTCATTTGGATTACTCATTATCTAGCATTGCATTATGAAGTGATATAGGATGCAAAGGCATGAAGTGTACTAGAGGTTACGGGCCAAATTGTGTCCTCAGTTCAAGGGGATTATATCAGTGCAAGTCCAGGGCACTGCCGCACTGTAACACCAGATGACTTGCTTTCTGTTACGAGTTTCATTTGCTACAATTTTATATTGTCTATGAATATTTGTTTTAAAGTCTATGAACACTGTTTTCAGCACACACACACACACACAAAAGAGCTAATCTTAGCATGTTAATGAATACTTCAAACCCTAACAAAAACTGCTTCATGAAGGATGCGAGTTTAAATTCACAAGGACCAAGGACTTTCTATCCAACTTAAAGAACTCATCCCCTAGATAGGCTCAGAGTTCTTTTGAAATGGACCAAAGATCCTTGAGATTACCCATAAGCACCAATGCAAACTAGAAGGAAATTACAAGATTTTGCATGTGGATAAAGGAATAATGCACTTTATCAAATTTATTGGAACTCTGAAATGCAGTTGTACTTATTGATGGATGCCTGGACTAAAGGATGAGACAATATACATCACGTGAAGTAAGCTTTTTAATACCCAAACTCTGAAAGCTGCACAGGACTGTAAGAAAAGTGAGGAAGAATGGAGCTGAACACACTGTGGCTGGAAAACACACGACCTGCTTTCAGGGAGACCAGAACACCTGGTTGTTCCAAGAAAAGCAACAGTTCAGCTGACCACGCTTGCCACTGCAAGAAGCTCTTAGAGTAACATTTGTTTCTAGGAGACCATAGTACCTGAAACAAGAGATTTCCAGGTATCTAGAGTGTCTAGCTGATAGCCTGGCCAGCAAGCAAATAGAAAAGTTGGTAACATGTGAGGTCCATAGATAGCCTAATTAAAATCCGCAACTAATGAAGCATAGGGACACACTAGCTATGCTCCCCACAGTGTTTAGGCTGGCTGTGCTCATGTTATGTTTAACATATGTTTATGGTTTGTGATTTTCTTGATTTTTTTTCCTTATGCCAACGAAACGTTATTTTAAATAAGTAGAATTGGACGTGGTGACTGTGTGAGTTACCAGGCACCCTGGAGATTAGAAAGTTAACTTCTGACCTTAAGACCTGGCTATAACAAGTGTAACAGAGTAGAAACTGGCCTTTTTAAAGCTTAGCTTGTAGGTTCGTTATGGCAGGGAGTGAGTCTAACAATAGGTTTGTAAAGCACCCTGTACATTTGGGAAATGGCTGCCTAGGAAGGAGTACTACGGACAGGGATCTGGGGGTCATAGTTGACCATAAGCTAAATATGAATCAATAGTGTAACACTGTTGCAAAAAAAGCGAACATCATTCTGGGATGTATTAGGAGGAAAATTGTAAACAAGACAAGAGAAGTAATTCTTCTGCTCTACTCCATGCTGATTAGGCCTCAACTGGAGTATTGTGTCCAGTTCTGGGAGCCACATTTCAGGAAAGATGTGGACAAATTGGAGAAAGTCCAGAGAAAAGCAACAAAATGATTAAAGGTCTAGAAACCATGACCTGTGAGGGAAGATTGAAAAAATTGGGTTTGTTTAGTGTGGAAAAGAGGAGACTGAGATGGGACATAATAGTTTTCAAGTACATAAACGATTGTTACAAGGAGGAGGTAGAAGAATTGTTGTTCTTAACCTCTGAGGATAGGACAAGAAGCAATGGGCTTAAATTGCAGCAAGGGAGGTTTAGGTTGGACGTTAGGAAAAACTTCCTAACTGTCAGGGTGGTTACGTACTGGAATAAATTGCCTAGGGAGGTAGTGGAATCTCCATCATGGGAGACTTTTAAGAGCAGGTTAGAGAAATATCTGTCAGGAATGGATAATACTTAGTCCTGTCATGAGTGCAGGAGACTGGACTAGATGACTTCTCAAGGTACCTTCCAGTCCTATGATTCTATGATTTACTTCATCATAAAGTTCACTTTTATTTATAGCAAATAAATAGTAATAGTGTTTTTATTAATGATTAAGCTGAATGAAAGATACATAAGCCCACCTGAAAACAGGATCTTGTGACATTTAATGATGTTTCACCCTCCCCTTCCTTACTATTTGTTTTTGAAGTACCACAATAAGCTAGTGACAGAGCCTCATTTGGATATGAAAAATGAAAATTCTCTCCACTTCTATTGATCCCTTCACAAAGTATCTGTCAGGCACGCCGGTACCCATCCTAACCAGCTCTTCCTCCTGCCTCTCATTCTCCCAAGAGAGATAGAGGCAATAAACACTGTGTTGTTTGATTTTGACAGAGCATTTGTTTTATGTATCAGTGGAGACAAGTCAATTTAATACTGTCGGAGGGTTTACTTCATTCACACAATTTATCCTGAAGTGTTCTGTCACTTATCTTAGAAGACTGTTGCAGGAAACAAAAAGGATCAGAAGTGCTAGCACCTGTTCAGGCAGAGCCCCCGCCCACTTAACCACTGCTCCCATTGCAAGTGGCTTGGAGTGGAGCTGGGAGAAAGTTTTCTGATGGAACTAGTTTTCCCATCGGGAAATGCTTTGCAGAACAACTTGTGACATTTTTTAATGGCACTTATCAAAACACATCATTTCTATAAGATCAGAATGTTTTGTTTCAATAGTGTATGCAGTGTAGTAGCTGTGCTGGTCTCAGGATATTCAAGAGACTGGGTGAGGTAATGTCTTTTACTGGACCAACTTCTGTTTGTGATGGAGAGAGACAAGCTTTTGAGCTTACACAGCTAATCTCAAAAGCTTGTCTCTCTCCCCAACAGAAGTTGGTCCTGTAAAAGACCATTACCTCACCCACCCTGTCTCTTATTTCTATAATGTCACTTCAGTGGCTGCACCAAATGAAAAACCTTCCACCTACAATTCAGTCTGCTATTACTAGGTGTAGTGTAACACCACTGAGCATTTGCAAAAGAAAGGCCTGATGCAAGAACAGATATGTTTAGAACAAATATCTACAGCACACCAAAGAAGCGGTAATCAAAATGTCTTGCAGTACCAAGTCAAACACCTTGCAGAAGTCTAAGTAATATTAGATCAGCACTATTATCCTTATCAAGGAAATTTTTCATCTTAATACATTAAAGGGTAGAAGGGACCATTGAATTTGTCTTCCTGCATAACACAGGCCACAAAACCTCACCAACTCCACCATCAATCCCATATCTTCTGGTTGAGCTAGAGCAGCCCTTAAATCTTCTCTCCCCTTTCTCCCCCCGAGCAGCAGGAAAACTAAGGGGGAGATTGGCCAAGTCACAATCTCCCTTCCAGGCTGCACCAGGAGTCTCTACAAGACTAAAATTACATGGCACTGTAGTGCAATGCCCTCATTTTCCATCACAGAATAAACTAGTGTCTTGGATTTCTCCCAGAAGTTCCCAACTATTCCAGTTTCAAAAAACATATTAAAACAAAGATAACACATTTTACATACAGCTCAAATAACTGTCTAAGGTAGGTCAAGAGAGCTAGTATCTTATTGTCTAAGCATAGTTAGCACGATTCTCTACTGTGTTTGAACTCCGCTCAGGTGCAGCAGATACTGTCAGGAAGCAAGTTAGTGCTCCCTGATTCTCAGCTGCCTGGCCCTAGTATAATTTACAGGTGGAGAGGGCAGGCACGGGGTTTAATTTACACCTGTGATGTAAGGAACCTGAGGGACCATAAATTATGCCAGTGGAAAATTGGACATAGTGGAGTTTTGCTCTGTCATTCCCTTTCCTTCCCATGGTGACTGGAGGGTAGGTTCTAGCAAGGAGGCAACAGAGTAACCTCTCCCATCTTTAAACTGGCAGACCCTCCCCCTACAGGGGAAGTTGTCCACCACAAATCTGCTGCCACTTTAAATTCTCATTGCACCACATATGCAGGAACATAGGTTTCATATTAATGTAGGCTAGGAATGCACTATTCATTATTTATTCTTAAAATGTATCTTCTTTATAAAGAACATATTTGATAAAACATAGCCTATAGAAATCTGGGAAAATTAGGAGCTGACTTTTACCTATTCATCCAGTTATTGCTCATTCTAAAATCTTCTGATTTTCCTTTTATCTCATATAGGTATAGATCATGATCTTCAGCTTCAAATGTATAGTTACAATATTATTTGATGTTTAGAGAATACAATAAAGTTTTTTACTCTACAATAGAAGTTACCTTTTTGAGAGGGAAGGCAGTTCATTGGATTTAACTATATAAAATTAGATCAAAGACAAAAATATCAGTCAGGATTCACAAAAGTTAACTGTTTATTACAGTTATTAGGTTAAAAAGACACTTAAGGAACTGGCTGTGAATTGATCATTCTCTGTATTTTTAAACAAAAGTCTTTCAGATGCACTAAAGGGAATAGTGCAAGTGTAGTTTGATTGGTCTTATGGTAGCATTAATAAATGCACGACTCTTGGAAAAGTGGTAGTTTAGGAAATTATAAGTGGAGACTGCCAACAATGTTATTTTGCATGATTACACTGTAATTGTTTTATGTCACTGAATCAAGCTGTGCATGATTAAAGGCTATTTTAATTCTAATGACAAATAATGCATTTTTGTATTGCTAGAACACTGTACAAGACTACCATCATTGGGTCTGGTTACAATTGACCATAAATCTTCATTAACAGTAATTATGGAGAAGTGAAAGCTGTTCCATAGTTAAAGCTGAAGTTCGTGTCCCATTATAAGCTATTTTTTTTTTTTAAAAAACCACCTCTCCCCCCCCCACCCCGCCCAAATCAGTTTCCCTAAAATTTCCATGCAACTTTTCATTACAAGGTAGAATTTTTCTTGGAAGTCTGGTAACATTCAGAAAAGTTATGGTATTTCCAAAATTTTCCTCTCATTTACCATTCAAACATTTTCTTAACTCTGGTTTTGGATCATAATGCCAGTATACACAAAGTGATCTGGCCTGCAAATTCTGAATTCTTTTTTTTTTGGCCCTACTGAGCTACCTTTAGCAATTATTGGCAGGGAGGGGGGGAAATAGTGGGAACATAAATAACTGTTTATTAATTTGTAAACTAGTTAGAGAGCAATGTTTATAATAGTATTAATAGAGGCATAAGAAACAAGGTGCTAAGTTTTAACGGTGTGGATAATTAACCACTGGCAAAAACTTAGCTAGGGATGTGGTGAATTCTCCAGCACCTAAAATCTTTAAATCAAGACTAGATGCCTTCCTAAAAGATATGGTTTGTCTCAGACAAACATTATAGGCTTAGTGTAACCAGGCCCTCTCAGAGGTCCAGAGGTGCCCGGGCCACTTCCAGGTTTTGAGGCCCCTAGCCATAATAGAAATAAAAAATGACAACACATGAAAACAAAATAAGGCACCAAAAAAAGTGAGACATAATTTGAATACTTTTTTTATTTAACAAATGCTTTTCTAGCCTTTTTTTCTGCAAATGCACTAATTATTGAGGAAAAATCTCGCTTTTGTGCAATGTCATAGTTGATATTAAGCATGGCGAGCCCATTCAAATGCTCTTGTCCCATAGTTGAACGGTGATAGTACTTTACCTGCTTCAACACATTGAAGGTGCATTCACCTGAAGCCACTGATGCAGGCAAACTGACAAAAATACACAATGCAAGTGTGATATTAGGAAACACCCCGGAGAGTCCAAGTTCGAGCATTTCTTGAAGCAATTCCTTTGGCTTGCAATCCAATTTAAAGTTCATGGAATATATTTGTTTGAGGAAGATGACCTTGTCACTGAGACCTTTTGAGATTTCTTTGTTGTACTGTTGCTGAAATTGTTCAGCTGCAGAAAGTAGATCTTCATTACTCAGTCTGTTGAACTGCCAAAGAAGGTACCCAAAAGGGTACAAATTAGTCACAGTGACTCAAATCGACGTATAAGACCTGGTTGAATAGAGTCAATGACGACAAGGAAGACATTGACCCTGTAATGCTGCTCGGCATCGAATTCAGTAGGTAAGTTGCGATTGGTGGAGAACTCAGATGAAATGCCAGTATTCTGTGCTACTGATTTGGACTAAGTCAGGATCGCATCCCATTGTTCACGAATCTGTTGAATGTCATTGATAAGACTTTCAGTGTTATCCTGCTTAACTTCAAGTGTAGCATTGCGTGCTTCAATTACCAGATTCGTTTGGTGGATCATTGTAAGTAGCTTCATTCACAAAAATGACATCAGAATGCATTCAAATTTGGACATGTGCTTCTGAATAGACTGAAGTTCAGTTTGAGCCTGTGCAGTGAGATTGAGAGATTCAAGCTCATTTAAAGCCTTTCTCACTGAATTCTAATGCTGCGCAACTGGTTGAACACCATCAATCCGTGCAGACCATCTAGTTTTGGACATCCTATGCAGTGAAACAGGAAGATATTGCTTCAGAATTCCCCCCTTTGTGGACTGCTACTGAAGAGATTGTACATTTGCTGAACAGTTCCAAAGTAAGTAATTGCCTCCTTGCATGATTCAGCACAGTCAACACCTACAAGGTTTAGTGTGTGGTTTCCACAGCTGGAGAAAATACAGTTTGAATTATGCTCAAGCAGAACTGCTTGTACACCTTTGTACTTCCCAGCCATATTAGATCCATTGTCATAGGCTTGACCAATGCAGACTTGAAAATCTAACTTAAAACCTTCTAGAATTGCTAGTACTCGAACAGCAATTTCTTCTCCCGTTTTTCTCGTGAAATTATCAAACAAAATAACCTTTTCTTCAATTGAAAATTTTGAGCTGTCTACAATCTTAACATATCAAATAACCATAGTAGTCTGTTCCTTGTGAGAACAATCTGGAGTAGTATCAACATGACTGGCATTTGAAATCTCATTGAGAATTGTTGTTTGTATGAATGACCCACATAGCTCAATAAACTCGTTTTGTATGCGTGTGGAGAGATAATGGACTTGCATGCGCTTTTGACTCTCTTGCAATTCTTGAACACGTTTAACATGCTCTGATAAAAGTGGGTCATATTTTCTGAGGAGCTCAACTATGCCTAGAAAGTTTCCATTTGCATGATTGTCAATACATTGACTGGAACCAAAGAGAGCCAATCCCCACTCAGAAAGGAAAAGGATGACATTTAGGATGCGCTCAAGAAGTTTTTTCCAGTTATTAGTTTCTGTAGAGAGTTCAGTGAAGAGTAAATTCTCAGCTGAACTTTCAGCTGATGCTGCCCTACTGGCTGATTTCCATGCAAAATAGCTTTTTTTGTTTGACGTCGAACTCTCATGTGATGGTATTCGGTCTTTCAACTTCCTCCAACCTCTGTTGATGCTCCATCTTGATTGATAAGAGAGAACTGATACATTTGCAGCACTTTTGTTGAAAATGAAGCAGGGTGCACAGTACAAAGATTGTTTTTCCGTATTCCAGCATAACCAGTCTCTTGTGCAGGTCTCCATTTGGAAGAGTTTTTGTCAGCAGACGAGCAGGGAAAGCATGATTATCAGCATCTTGTGGAATGTTACTTGGCATTTCAAAACAACTAATTTGAAGAAAAGATTGCATTTGGGCAGCATTGCTTTTGTCAATAATTCCAAAGTCAGTCACAGTCAAACCTGTAGTACTTATGAATTGCTTACACTGCATAAGATCTACATCTTCCTGTCGCTGTTGAGTTTTTTGTTCGTACACAGGATCTTCTGCTGCATCTGTTACTGTTGGCACATCTTCTTGGCTACTGTCCTCATGTTCAAGTATTGGCATTGAAATATCAACTGTTGTAGTTGTGAGTTTTCATTACCTGTAGCATTGTTTGTTGGGCAAGGTGTGTTTTCCAGTGGTTTGCGAAATGAAGTTATTGGCTTTGAGCTTTTAGCTGCTGCTTCACTCAGTTGTTTTCGCCGTCTCTTGCTTGCACCATTTTCAAATCTCCTCTTCATAGTGATCTATCTGTTCAATATGTAGCCTAGCGACACCTGAAATATTCTGTTGTAAAGTAGTAGCTTATCTACACTTGAAATCTTCTACTGTAAACATGTACACAAATGCTGAATGGTTCACAAATGCTGAAAAGACTTAAAATGAAGGAATACTAATTAAGAACACAAAATGGAAGAGTCAGACAGGTTATTATCCTTATCGCTGAATTAAAACTCAAGAACGCAAGGTATAATATAACAGGCTGAGCTGAAGACAAAGGGATGACATATATATAGTAAACACTGACATGGACACAGACAGAGGGATAATGTCCAAAAATTTCAAATGATTGTCCTCACGAAACTCACTGTACAAGACTGTCCTCACAAATTTTCACATTGATTCTGGGCCCCTAGACTACAAAAGCCTATGATGATGGCCAAGCTACCAAGCTAGGGCTCAACCAACCAACCAGTCACCTCTTTAAGCTACTATATGAAGATAATAATGAGGAATTCTCTCACATAAATAATTCCTTAGTCAACTAGATGTAAAACTATAAAGACACTAAAATGTAACAATTCTCTACATTTCAACATGCACTTGATCCAGCACCAGCTACTAGCAGTGGTTTGTTTATATAATCAGCTGATCTGAGAGGACACATTCATCACGGTCTAATCTTGTGCCATCAGAACCAATATATTTTTATTAATATTTATGAACATTTTTAACTCTTTAATATGACAAAATCTATATCAGTTAACAAAAAATTATGTCTTTTACCAAATCACATCTCTTATTTGCTTAAATTTGCAGCTCTAAGCTGAGAGAGCGTGTCACATTTTGGTCTGATAGGGATGCGCATAAAAACAAGTTGTGAAACTTATCAAATGCCAAAAAATTAACAAGTGTCTAAATTTGAGGCACCCTTTGCGCTTGAGGCCCAGGCCAAATGGCCCTCCTGCCCTCTCCGCCCTCCCCAATTGGCCCTGAGTACAACAATCACTTGGTCAAAGTCTATGTCTGTATTGTATACAAGAAGTCAGACTAGATTATCAGAATGGTCCCTTCTGGCCTTAACGTCTATGAATCTGTAACAATAAACATCCATTTATATAGACTGACCTTCTGCTGACTCCAAGCGCTGCTGCAGCAAACAAGGGATGGAAGAGCAGGATTACAAGCAAGGCAGGCTAGGTGTGAAGGATAGGCAGAGGGGCAGGAGCCAGGGTGGGCAGTGTCAGTGATATAAGCCAACTGTGAGTGACCAAGGATTCTGTGGGGGGAATTGATTGGATCCTTTTCTGTTTGTGTCCAATATTTGCATTTTTGAAGGGGTAAAATTTTTGTTAAACTAATTTGGGGAGTGTATCTGATCTACACTGAAATGCACTTTCAACCTTTTCTTTTTAATCTTTGTGTTTCACTTAGGCTGGGCAGCATTTGTGGCTTGCTGGCTCTCTTTTTAATCTATCTATCTATACACAAACCTCAGTGATACGATGTGCTATCCACAAAGAAATCCTGTGTTTCATTTACAGCGCTGCATACCTCAGGCAAAATTTAAGCAAATAGGTATTTATACAAAAATCAAATACCTGAACGTGTGTTTTCAATCACTGGGCCAAACTGAAAGATAATATGTCAGGATGTGTAAGTTGACATCAGTGGTGTGTGAAAGCAAGTAAGTGGAGGTATTGGTTCACCCATAATTGGGATGTGACAATATCTGTGCAGTGTGGGAAGGGGTAATAAGCATAGGAGCCATAGCTCAGTTGTAAACTGTGTTCTAACCTCAACAAAGACTTGGGGACAAATTACACATTAGTAAGTGGATTGTAAGGTAGGGTACTCACCACGCATAGTGCCCCTTTGTGTCAGAGTGTGATGCTGAAAGGGGACCTTGTCTCTGGTGCCTCTGTCTGGCCATTTGCCTCCCACTAGGTCTTCCCTTGCTCAGCCCTCTGGCCAAGTCACATAAAGTTAAGACCCCTTCCAGGATAACAAAAGGTCCAAATGAAAAGCCAGACTAAACATCCAAATAATAATTATAATTCTTCTACCTGTTTGGGCCCCACTGCAATGTTTTTACTGGCCATCCCTCAGGGCTTCCCTCACAGGAACCTAATCTACTCCTTTAGTTGGGCTTGCATGGCCCTTCCTCAGAGGCTGGTAGGGGAGCCCAGACACACCCTCTGCTCAGAGTTCTGGCCCAGGAATCCTGTATTAAGCAGCTACACCTGCTTCTTGAGACATGCTGCTGATTCCCTGGGCCACTTTCTACCAATAAACTCCTTTGTGCTGCTTCCCTACAGTCCGTGCATAGTGTAGCCTCCCTTTGGAGCTCAGGCTTCTGGATTCTTCCTTCTCTACTGAACTCATAAGTCTTCTACCCTTCTTGGGTTCCACAAAAGTGCTTTTCCTGACTCTACCTCAGGACCTCTCCCACAGGAACCCAATTCCTGCAGAAATCTTTCTTCATTTCTCCTTAGCAGGCTTTCAGTTTCTCTTTCCCAGGGACTCTGGCAGCTTCCCTTACAAATCTCTCTGCTCCTTTTTGTCCCTAACTCAGAGCTTCCCCCACAGAAGCCTAAGCAGTGTTGGCACCTGTGGGTTCTCCTACCTACAGGAGAGTCATGCCTACTCTGCAGTCTCTTCCTTTAGACTCAGGTCCCAGCTCTATTTAAGTAGTCCTGATTCCCTGCAGCTGAGGTCACTAATTATCATTAAGTTACCATACCCTAGCTGCTAGGTTACAGGCAAGGCTCAGCAGCCAGCCTGTGACATGGGTCTAAAAGTCTGGAAGAACCTCAGTGAAGGTACTTTCACAATGAGGAACTTGAATCAAGTGCGTATTGTCACTTTGGATGGGCTATCACCAGCAGGAGAATGAATTTGTGTGTGGGGGGGTGGAGGGTGAGAAAACCTGGATTTGTGCTGGAAATGGCCCAACCTGATGATCACTTTAGATAAGCTATTACCAGCAGGACAGTGGGGTGGGAGGAGGTATTGTTTCATATTCTCTGTGTGTATATAAAGTCTGCTGCAGTTTCCACGGTATGCATCCGATGAAGTGAGCTGTAGCTCACGAAAGCTCATGCTCAAATAAATTGGTTAGTCTCTAAGGTGCCACAAGTACTCCTTTTCTTTTTACTTTGCATAGATACACTTGCCCCTAGTCCTGCTCCAACCCTGTTCTTGCTGCTGCCCTGCTCCTAGTCCAACTCCAACGCCACCCTAGATGCCTGATTCTGGCTCTGAGCATTAATCCTGACCATCTCCATCCCAGTTTCTGACAGAATTCAGTTTAGTAACCATTGAAATGTTTTGTGAAATTGTGTTGGTTTTGCCAAAAATTCATTTTGGAGAAAAATCAGAAAAGATTCAATAATGTTGAAACATCTCATTTTGACATTTTTGGAAACAAATGTTTTGAACTTTTGTTTTGAAATGACTTTGTTCCATTGTTTTATTTGGTATTATAAAATAAAACAGTTAAAATACAAGAAAAATACAATGTTTCTTAAGTGAAGATACATAATGAAGAAATATTTCCAAGCATCTAAGGCCCTGATACTGCAAACATCTCTGTGTGGGCACAGGACCTGAAAGGGTATAATACATGCAGAGTATTATGCCTTCAGAAAGTCATCAGCAAAACCTGAGATGGAAAAGACTGGGAAGTGATCTATAAAATTCCAAAACAGACTAAAGCCAAAAATGTATTCCTGATTTCCCCATTGCAAATCAACCACTGACATCTGTAACTTTTCCTCTTCTTTTCTACCTACAAACTAATTGGTTTTCCAAGATGGAATTCACAAACAATGAACGTTTAGGATCTAATGCATTCGTTGTAACCATAATACCTTTCAAGTTCAATCAGTCCATCCTGACACAAACAGTAATCTCCACCTCTACCTTTCTCATTTTGGACGGTCCTTCTCAATTTAGATCCCGATTTTATCAGTCTTGACTGACTTCTTGCCCTCTCCAAGGAACAGTTTAATCTTTTTCTTCCCTTAAAACTGTTCATTCTCTGACCCAGTTATACCTATGAGGTCTGCCAGGATGATCAAGCTGATTGTAACGTAACTAGAAGGATAATGCATCACTTGTTCTGAATAATTATGTATAAGCAGAAAAACAAACATAATGTAAAGCCTCAGTTAAATGTGTCATGATTTTATTAGAAGTGAATGGGAACATAGGTATACATGTCACACAGACGATCATGTGCCAGCTTAGGCTTCTTGCAGGAGCAAAGCTCTTCTATTCACCACGGTTATTGTATGCAGTGTAGGTGCCAGGATATTAGAGAGACATTTACAGAAATGTAATCATATGATCTGTGGACACAAATCAAGTTTTCAGCCAATGATGACAATAGCTGGTTACAATGTGGATGTGGCCTAAATGTCTTTAGCCTGCACTGCCTTTGAGCCAAATCATGGGTTGTTCCTCTATAGAGGACATGGAGCTCAGTAAGTTTGATCATTCCTTCATGGGGAGCAAGGGTGCCTCTTCTCCAGCAGAACAGGCAGGGAGGATTCAACCCAAAACTTGTAGATCTGTTGAGAGTCTCCATGCCTCTGCACTGCCTCCTGGCCTCCTTAGTAGTATGGTTTCTGCAGAAGTCATGCTCCCATGGACATCCTAGCTGGCTGCTGCTCGTGGGCTTGCTGTAAGGTGAAAAACCCCATGTGTGAAAGGTACAACTTACCTCTTGGGGATAAAGGGAAATACTACATAAGGTTCCCTTAGCTCTGCCTTTTCCAGTCCCTGGTCTGCCATGCATTACCCATGGAGAGGTGAGGCTCAAAGCTGGTGCAAAGCTGATACTTCTCCTTCCATAATCTCTTCCTCCTAGGATTCCCTGTTTTTTGGTCCCTTCCATTCAGAGAGGAGCATTTGGCCCAATAAAACTATGTTGCAGATTTACTACTTTAGAACTTTTACAACATTACAGTGAAACTTCTCGAAGAGAAAAAGTCTCAGTTCTGTTCTTTACTGAGTTTAAAACTTCCAGTAAAAATACTAGTGATCTTTGCACATTCTAAGACGTGCCAGATGAATGTTAAACTCAATTATGGGATAAGTAACAAAATTAAGGGTGCTAGAAATAGAAAAACCAGATGTGCTTATCAGAAGATAAGATAATAAAGAAGGGGAGGGGGTGTGGATAGAAAAAAGACCTATCCAGCACACCAGCTGGGGAAAAAAATGATCCAAAGCAAAACAATAATGTCTAGCATTTACATATTTTCACTTAGGGTAAGAACAAAAAATAGAAGAATGAACATGTTGGCAGAGTCAGACTTTTCAACAAAAATTCACTGCAGAAAACAAAACAAAAAACTAACCATACAGTTTAGTTAAAAAACCCACAAAAGGGAAAAGTTTCAAGTATGTAATTATAATGATTAAATTTAGACAAATTGTAGCATTCAGCAATGAGTGAATGGGCTGAAGACCAGGAGGGTCAGTTATGGGTGGTCTAAAGATCTTACAATTAGTGCAGATTATTCCTCATTGCTGTCATTGTCTGATTATCCTTTTCTTCACAGTCTCTGTTCTGCTTTAATTCTTCTCTTATTTCACTGGCAATCTGCAGCCCAGAAGCTTAGCCACCAATGCCAATATTATGTTGATCTGCCAGGAGTGTGGTTGGCCCTCCACAACCAGAAACTAAGGGCCAGATGCCAGTTACAGCAGGGTGGGGGCAGCTGCCAGTTACAACTCCCTGTCCCTCTCTCCTAGCCCCATCATGGGAGCTGCTCTAACTTGAGCCAGCTGGCTATGACTTCCCAAGGAACCATAACCAATTGGGGATAGCTGGAGCACATGGTGGTCTGGTCATACCCCTCTGCCTGAGATGTCCCCCTGTGCTCATGGTGACAAGAAGAAGGGTGTAGGAGCTAGTTCTGCTGGCTCTATGCCCCCTTGAGAATCTCCCAAACTGGGGGAACCCCAAGCAGGTGATTGGTAGGTGGTTTTCATTCCGTTTGGGCCACCTGAAGAGCACAAAAGGAGAACAAGGCAGAGCATCTACCCCTAAGATTCTCATTTGCGTGATCTCCTCACTTCATTCATTCTGTCTTAGATTTTAAGGTCTGTTCATGACTCATCTTGAGATGGATGAATATTTATATACCTGCCACACACTCGTACTCAGGAGTACCATCAAAAAACCTGACTTACTATGTGAGTAAACTTGATGTTCATATGCATTACCTTTCACCAACTTAACACATTTTTGCTGCCACAAAAACAACTGTCAAAATGGTACTTTAATGAATTATGGGAAAAACATAGCTTTGTGTCCAGCCTAATGTACAGCCTAGTATGTACAGCGGTCCCTGGACTGGATGGAACTAGAACTACTCATAATTTGTAATCCTCTGAGATGACCAGCACCTCCAACTGAAGTAAGTTGAAAGTTGAGAACATGCAGCATCTCACAAGAGGTGCTAACTGTCAGTTTAAAATTGCACCCTAAGTCACCTTCAAGTGGCAGGCTTACAAACTATACTAACTATCTTGAATGGAAACACTCCTTTAACTGACGCATGCCTGTGGTTCTGACAGAAAAAGACTTCTAGTCTGCAAATCACATGTCCAGAGTTTAGACGACAGATTTTATTTCTAACCCTCTGTATGTACAAGAACATGGATTCATTATAGTCCTTCCATTTTCCCTCTCCCCACACTGGCAGGCAAAGGAGAAAGTAAACTTCAAAACTTCTGGACAGTAAGGATAGTGGAGACCTATATTTAGCAAGACCTAAACTCTGGAGGTGTAGCTGATATATCAGATCTAGTCAAACCCCTTTACTCTCCCATTTGCAGTGATCACTTTTAAATAAACTGTATCACCAAGTAGCTGAAGAGTTTCTTGTTCTCCACAAAGTGGCTTTTTAGAACTGCTGGTTTTGGTGTGGAAATGCTGCAGAGATTGTTAGGGGTGGGTGGACACTTTCAGCAAGAAGGCCCTGTTGGAAACTGATTACATTTGGGATAATAAAAAAAGTGATTCCCCTAGAGATCTTTTGTAGGCGTAATTAGTAATCATAAAGGTAGGAGGATTTAATTATATGTACTAGTCTTCTGCTCTGTACAATGTAATCTTGACAGGCACCTCAGAATATCTGTAACGCTTTTCTTCTGCTTTTTTCAAATTCGGTGTACATTTATTGTCGATTAGCAGCACAAAGAGCCCAGAAGCAATGGTAAGGGATGTGGAGGAAGAAAGGAGGAGTTGCTGAAGTATTCTTCTTTTTGTTCTTTTGAGGTTAATACTAGTAGTGTCATTGTCTACTCAGTGTGTGACTGCTTTTAAGAATACTATTAAAGCTAAAAATCATCACTGATTTTAGAGATTAAGAAGCTGTATCTGGCTTCCCTTCAAGGGAAATGGCTTATTATGGAACAGTCACTCTAGAGTTAAGATTGTATTTATAACAGAAATTCAGTTACACAATATTTGCCCTGTCTCCGAGCTTCACAAAAAAATGTGATCGAAGCCTCAAAATGGTAGATCTGCTTTGGGGCTGAGAGAGAATTTTTCTTTGAAATTCTAAGTTATTTATAAAAGTGGTTCTTTAATGATGACACACTAAAGATAGAAGCAGGGCCGGCTCCAGCGTTTTTGCCGCCCCAAGCGGCAAAAAAAGCAAAACAAAAAACCTTGCCGCCGAACACGGAGGCGGAGTGATGGTGCGGCCGCCAAATTGCCGCCAGCCGCAGAATTGCCACCGAGCACGAAACACGCTGTGACGGAGCGGCCGCCAAATTCGAGGGCAGATTGCCGCCCCAGAGCCCGACCTCCTGCCGCCCCTTTACATTTGCCGCCCTAGGCACCTGCTTGGTTCGCTGGTGCCTGGAGCTGGCCCTGGATAGAAGTGTTCAACAGAATTCAAACATTCTTTTTATTGCCTTTCACAGCAAAAGAAAGAAAGGAGGAGATAAACAACACTTAATTCACTTACCTGAGATCTAGAGCCTAATAACAAGTGGAACTACACTATGGAATATTACTTTCTACAAACTAAGGGCCTAATCCAAAACCCGCTGAAGTCAGAATTCCCCATTGATTTTAATAGGCTCTGGATCAGGCCTTAAACACATTCAGGGGAGGGCAGCGACACATGTGAGTCCAGCAGCCTGTGCTATACAGGATGCCAGACTCCTTAGAACCTGCGTGTGATTATACCCTGCAGCCAACCCATGGCTACAGTAGATATCCAATTATGTACAATCTAGACCCTTCGGATGGGATCCACAAAGGTACATATGCATTTAAGTCTGGCGTTTAGGTGCCTAAATCTTGGGTTTAGGCTCCACTGCAATCCACAAAATTCCCAATGAACACTATAGGTTCCTAAACTCACTCTGATTTTTAGGGAACAAATTCCCTAGGGGCCTATGTTCCCGCCTCCAAGCATGTGTACAGCTGCCTCTCTCTAGGTGTCTGGACACCTTTCTCCTACCTAAGCTGCAAAGCAATCCATGAACTGAGGAAAAATAGATGTTTCCCACTTCTCTTGCATGTGGGAGAGGAAGGAGGAAGTGGTGCTCTCACTGTCCATTTTATAACATTTAGCCCAGAGGTTAGAGCACTCACCTGGGATGTGAGACAGCTAGGTTCAATTCCCACCTCTGCCTGAAGTAGGGGGAGGAAAGGATATGAATAAGAGTTTCCCATCTCTCAGGAGAATGGGCTAATAACTGAGTTATGGGATATTCTGATGTGGGGCCAGGGAGAAAAAGAGCATGAAAATAACTTCAGAGTCCAGTGGTAAGGGCACCCACCTGGGAGTGAGGGACCCCAGATCTGGTCCTGTTGCTCCAATCACGCTTCCATTTATCCACAGTGCAGCAGCTTCAACAGGAGAGACTGAGGGAGCCCCACATCAGAATGCCCCACAACTTTCGTGGATTGCATTTGAAGGTGCTTCTCTCTTCCGATTTGTTGTATAGGGAACCTAAGTGTGTAACTCAGAAGTTGGGGATCGCACTGTTGTTCCTGTGATTTTCTAGGCTCCTAAAAGTTAGGTGCCATGACGCTGAGCATTGTCACACCGAAGTCCCTTTGTGGAAATACCCTTTGAAAAGATGCTGTTGTGAGGTCATTGTCTCTTTTGTTTTGCATCTCATTTAATATCCTCTCACCACATCAATCTCTCAAAAGTAAGGCTGACAAAACTCTAAGGAAATTCGACAGCCAAAAAAACTTTGTTAATCTGGAATTACTTTTGCAGCAACATTTCTCTAGTTCCTCAATATTTATTCATCTTCCAAGAACATTGGAGGGGTGGAAAAAAGAGAAAGCAACAAGAACAAAACCAGAAAGCCAGTTAAAGCTGCACATCTCACACAATTGACTCACACTCCAATAGTAACCTAGCTTTAGCTTTGCCCAAGTTGATGCATTGAGGAATTGATATCTATATTTTGTATTGTATATTAGAGTAATCCCTCTAATTCAAAATACACTCTAGTTCAACATTATCAGTTAGCAAGTACTTATTTTGCCCATTTCTGGAAGGATTTAAGATAAGGGGAAAGGAGAGCACATGAATTCAAACTGAAAGAGGTGCAAAGAAGGGCTACTAATATGCTCAGAGGAATGGAGAATCTACCCTGAGAAAAGACTTAAGGGGCTCAGCTTGTTTAGCTTAACTAAATGAAGGCTTATGGGAGATGCGATTGCTTTCTGTAAATACATCAGCGGAATAAACACCAGGGAGGGAGAGGAGTTATTTAAGTTAACAGCCAATGTTGGCATTAGAACAAATGGATATAAACTGGCCATCAATAAGTTTAGGCTTGAAGTTAGACAAAGAATTCTAAACACCAGAGAAGTGAAGTTCTGGAACGGCCTCCCAAGGGAAATAGTGGGGGCAAAAAACCCAAACTGAATTCAAGACTGAGCTTGATAAGTGTATGGAGGGGATGATATGATGAGATTGCCTACAATGGCATGTTGCCCATCTGTGATTGCTAAAAAAAAAAAAAAAAATCTCCAATAGCTGTAGATGGGACACTAGATGGGGAAAGCTCTGAGTTACTACAGTGAATTCTTTCACAGGTGTCTGGCTGGTGGATTTCATCAATATACTTACGATCTAACTGATCTCCATATTTGGGGTCAGGAACAAATTTTCCCCCAGGTCAGATTGGGTCACTTTAAATCATGATTTGAGGACTTCAGTAACTCAGCCAGAGGTTATGGCTCTATTACAGGACGGAGTGGGTAAGGTTCTGTGGCCTGTGATGTTCAGGAGGTCAGACTAGATGATGAAGTGAGCTGTAGCTCACAAAAGCTTAAGCTCAAATAAATTTGTTAGTATAACATAGCAATTTAGCTATGCCAGTAAAATGATGTCAATATAACTGGGAAAAGTCTCTCTGGTAGACAAGCCTTTTGGGCTAGATCCTCAGCAGTGGCCAAGAAGCCCACAGGGCAGCTCAGGACAGGGGCTGAAAAGATGGCATAAACTTGGGCCAGCTGTGTGCCACGTCAATCTCCCATCACAAGTTAAAGGAGCTTTCAGACAACTTTAAATAACACAGGCTGCTGGTGGCCCCAAAGGACCAATGTGGCAGCTGGAGGACAGCAGGGTGTAAGGTGTGGGAGCGCACTCTGCTAGACCTTTCCCTTCCCAGGCACTAGCGTCCCTTTGCGGGTTGCTCCTGCTAGCTGCCTTGTCCAATATCCAAATTCTGGAGTCCTCAGTGAGTATTTTAAATAATAAACTTTATAAAAGAATTTAAAGTAAAGCCATAAGCACCAGAGCTCTGTTGGTCGGGCAGAGTCACTGAGTAAGGTCAGAAACTGTTGCTAGGCAGAGTAGG
This sequence comes from Lepidochelys kempii, assembly GCF_965140285.1. Taxonomy (NCBI): domain Eukaryota; kingdom Metazoa; phylum Chordata; order Testudines; family Cheloniidae; genus Lepidochelys; species Lepidochelys kempii. The sequence goes on from NC_136384.1 coordinate 47,787,953, forward strand.
AATAGTAACCTTCAGCTGGATCACAACCACAACAGGACCTGCAGACCCATGCTCCTCAGGCCAGGTTGCCCTTTTGCACATGTGCAGATCTGCAAAGGTCACACAGCTGCACTCACTCTACTGGCCCTATGCTGTTAGCACAGCCTACATAGGGAAGCAACCGCTATGCCCCTGGCTGTCCCCCTGGGCTCTGCATCACCAGAGCAGCCCTCTACACTGGGGTGATCCCCGTGTCTAGCGATGGCAGCTTTAGGGCTAAAGCAATGTGGGGCATATGTAAGTACAGCAGGACCAATAAAAAAGGGAGAACAGAGAGAAATGGTCTATGGTGTGAATGCACAAAGAATACTTTGAGCCTGTGTTAGTAAGACAGGGGGAACTATGAAATCTCATTTAACTACATTTTGAGTCATAGCGTCCAGGACTTTTGATAACAGTACACCAGTCTAGATCTTCATTTTAAAAAAGAAGTCAAAGGCCGGGAGGATGCTAAAAATATAAACAATGAGAGAAAAACATTCATCATATTGTCAGCTTTATCAGGGAATAAGTAATTGATGCAAGCGCTACACATTGAGTTATCAGACAAGAAACTGGAAAAATGCATTATGTGCATTTAGCATTGGTAAGGCACTGTGGTGGAAATAAATCAGTGCTGAATAGCGTTAGTCTTGTTTCATTATATGTTATTACAATACTACTTGCAACAATACAGCTTGTCTAGCAGTGACTGATTCATAACTGAGAAATGTCTAAAGTTTATTAGATCTTTTTTAAAGCTATATGCAAAAGTGTGTATACGGTGTATGAACACACACTGTGTCTACAGGTACTGACAAACTTTTCAGAAATATGTAAAATAAACTAGTAAAAATACGGTAGGATCAATTTCTTTTTCCAAACAAGTCTATGGTTACTATACTCATCCAGAAGGCAGGAATCTAGTTACATTAGATGAAAGTACTGTATGACAGAACTAAAAATATGAAAAAAATTGTTCTAGCTAGAGACCATGCAACATAACCTAGGCTGATTTTATCTATCAATTGTCCACATGCAGCATATGAAAGTTTTGTTGAACTTAAAAACAAATGCTGCACATGAACACTTCACAATTTGCCCAATCAGAAGTTAGCTAAAGTTACCCAATGTTGTTACATTATTTAGGTCTTTCCACCATTTTGCATTTTAGCCTTTAAACATGGGCCTCCCTTGAGAACAGGGCAGAGCCTCCGCACCGGGGTAGCTGCAGGAAGGACTGTGCTTTAGAAGGTATGCAGACAGAGTATGCACACTGCAGCATGGCCGTGATCCAGCAAAGGAATTAAACTCTTATGTGAAGTTACTATTAAGCACATACTTAAGTCCCACTCAGTTCAATGGGATCAGCTGTGCCTTTGAAAATCTCCCCCATAAGCATGAACCCTGAATGTATCTAGAGGGCAGAACCAGCGCTAGGCATAAGCAGACAAAGCAATTGGTTAGGGCCCTGAGCAGCTCAAGGGACCCCCTAGTCATTATTAGGATGTGTTGGGGCGGGGAGCAAAATGTTCCTGCTTAGGCCCTCTGCGAGAAGGTGTAACCTGCGCACCCCAGAGCTGTTGGCCAACTTCATGGGCTTGTGCAGAGGAGGAAGTAAGCTATGATCTTATATCCTCCTTGTCCCCTTTGGGGCTACTTAAACCCCCCCAGGTTACTACATCTGAGCAATCCTTGTGCTACTATGTCTGGCCCTTGCTCAGGATGTGTAAGGAAGGGGAAGTTATGGTGTCCCCCACTCCACGTACCTATGCTGGTGCATATTTGTATCTCTTGGCACTCTCCTTACAAAGCTTTGCATTTTAAAATGCTTTTCGTATAAAGTTTATTCAAATCAGAATGCTGGGATTGGGTTGTTTCGGATAGTTAATACTTAGCATTTTACAGCAATTTACATTTCTAAAGTCCTTTAATTATTAAACTCAATTAAATCTAGTAAAATTTAATTACCCATCTCACAGGGGGGTGGAGAGGTTTAACCAGCTAATGTATATGTGATGCTTTGAGGTTCAACCCAGACCAGTAAAGGCTTGTGTCAGAGCCTGCCCTGGAACTCTGGGTGCCTTAAATGAGATGCCGCTGTGGCTCACATCAGCGACACCTGCCCCTGGCCTACAAACCTGCATGTCACAGCCTGGCTTCCATCATCCAGTTACTTTTTTCACAGTGACCCCAACACTCTCCCTGTTTCAAATTTCCCCAAAGCCGTTTATTGGTGTAACAATCTGCTGAAGTTCCCAGAACTGAGAGTTACTGTGTTACCCCTCTCAGCCTCAGCAAGGGAGAGTTTTACTACTGTGTGACAGCACCCTCTTCAGGACTCTGCCAGGCCAAACCTTGCCTTGCAGGTAATAACGAGCGAACCCCAACTCCCGAGTTCCCGACAGACATCTCCCTGCAGTGTCCAGAAGTTAAGTCCATGTTCCTTTAAAGAAACGGTATGCTGCAGCTCATTAATTTAACTGGGGCTTGACAAACACCCATTTCAGTCACAACACTGAATTGGTTTAGAGTAAAAACAAGTTTATTTAACAAAAGGACATAGGATTAAGTGATAGCAAGTATAACGATAGAACGGGTACAAGCAAACAAAAAGTAAAAATACACTTCTAAGACTAAAACTTAATTTCAGCAAGTTACACTCTTTGCCTAAGCAGGTTTCTCACCTAAACTCAGCTCCCAGAGACTTCAACCCCCTTGGTTGAAGGATTCAACATTCTGTGATTTCAAGAGCTCTATCATCTTAAACCCCCAAGTAATGGATAACCTTGGGGTTCTCTCCCCTATCTTTCTATAATCCTCTACAGCTTTGAAACGTATTCTTCAGTAAAATGTATTCGAACTGTATTCTTCAGGAAAGTAAACCCAGAAAAAGCTGCTCTCGCCTGCAGTGGTGTAGATGCCATGCTGTCTTCCCAAAGTTCATTGACTCTGCTTCAAGAGGCAGGAAGGCTTCCTGGGGGTGCAGTCTCCGTCCCCCCTCAAGATTAGGTATTCGTCTTTCCCCACTCGCTCTCCTGATGGCTTTGTTTACCTTGCATGTAAATGCGCTTTCCTTTGTCCCGTTACTTGTTAGCGTGCAGTAGCACTAACAGTAGAGGATAATAAGGTAACAGACTTATAACATCAGAAGTATCCAAAGAGAAGTATCCAGACCATCAGCATCAGAAGCACACTGCACAGAGGCAGTTTTCCAGGCCCTGGAACTAACCTGCTCCAGATCACAACACCTTTGAGACAGTTTCCTTGGTTAATGAGGTGTGACTTGTTTTACAAACACCTACCCAGTGAAAAGAAAAGGATTCTTTCTGCCTGTATTTGAAATTACATAAAGTGTTTGCAGTTATGCTGATCCTTGAAAGTGCTCATGCAAATAATATTACTGCCTTACCTGTTGCATTTTATCCACTATTTCAATGTGATCAGCTAAGAGTGCAATCAGCTAAAACCCCTCCCAGATGTCAGTATGCTTCAAAATCAACATACCCATCATACACAATCTGATTAGTAATAAGCCAGAATGAAGCAAGTCAGAGGGAGTTAAGAGTGCTCAATATTTCACAGGGTTGGGCACAATTTCTCCTCCTCTTCCTTCAAATATTCATCATGTATCATGTCCCTCTACCCATCATGTAGCTAATCTATAGTGCTCAAATGATTCAGCTGGTGGAGCTCCATGGGAATCCATTACATTTATCCTAAACTTGGATATTACAACTCATTGACCAACAAAGAAGTTGTCTCCACAGTGAGTCCCATAGCTACACTAGTTGGAGCGCTGTTAACTTTTTCTCAGTTCCTCCAGCATCTTAATCAGTTTTCCTTGGTCTCCTCTGAATTCATCTACATGTTACTCAGCATGGTAATTTCCCCTACATTTAAAATAAGGTCTCAGATTTTACCTATGACTTTGATGTCCATAATAAAATGCAGATAGGTAGCATATAGGTAAAAAAGTATGACTTTGGCAGGAAGAGGGAAATGTAGATTTGAAAGAATTTTATTCCTCTGTAAGGGTAAATTCAAACTGTAAAACTTACTCATTTTGGAAATTTAACTTATTTGTGATGAATATACCAGTTCCTTAGACAAGTACTTTCAACAAGTGTGTGGGGAGGAAACCCTGATTACTATAACATCCCACATTTTCTCTGCCCTAGTTACTATTAGGTGAGTTGCCTCAGAATGCCCTGAAAATTAAATAACTTTAAACTTGAAACATTCTCCATTTTATTTATTGAGATATTTAGAGAGATTAAATGCAAATTTGTTGCCTTAACATCAAAAGAAATTAAACCGATCTATGCTTTTCTGGCAAAGAAGCAATTACATGTAAGAAAGTTAAAAAAACCGGTTACCAAGCAACTACATTCAGCCTACATATATTGTCTATTCATAATTTCTAGCAAAGTACAGAAAATGACAGGTTGTCACTAAAGAACAGAGACACACAGAATTATAGCATTCTTACCCTGTGTTCTTCCTACAGGAGAAAGTTCAATTATATCCTACATACAATGATGAGTTTAAACAACTGCAGTAAGTATAAAATGTTAGGGTGTCTTAGAAAGAACACAAAAGGCAGAGAGAAGCTTCAAGAAAATAGTCACCACCTCTAAAGCAATTCTACTGTCTATCATACTTTCTGGACAAGTGTCCCAAACAAACTCTCTAGGTAGAAATGGGGCTTGAGCGTTCCCAGAGTTTTGGAAGAGGACCATGTGTTCCCGTTTGGCTTCATTGCTGTTTGTCATTTACAAATCATGGCCCTGATCTTGCAATGTACAACACTCAGGTTGGCTGTTGCACCCTCATTAACTTCAGCGGGACTCCCGTGGGTGTAGTGATCTGCTCACGTGATATAAATTGCAGGATTGAGCCTATTTTTTTTTCTGGGCTTAAAAAAAAAACACCAAACAACCCAACTACGTTCTTTGTTAACGGGCTTTCCTGAAAGTCCATCCTTGCTTGCGTTTCAAATACCTGATAAAATCCATACCCCATTGAAGTCAATGGGAGTTTTGCCAATTACTTGAGTGGAGCCATAGTCTCACTTCTGGTCTTTATGTCTAAAAGGGTGATGGTTGCTGAAAGGCACAGAGCCTGATGAATAGACATTCCTGTCTTACACATTTTTAAAGGGGTGTTGTGAAGATGCAGAGAGACTGCAGCCGGGCACAGCAGTGGTTAAAGAACACCTTTGGGTTCAGTTAGCTCTGCTGCATTATACCTGCAGCCAATGCCAGGCCTGGAGGAGGGAGAAAAGAAGGGAGCCTGGTTCAGTCAGGGGCAGGAGCTCTCTGGATGCCTGCCTGAAGGCACAGACCAGCAACCTGCCTGGCAACGCAGCCACTGCAGGCAACTAAGTCTTCCCTGGCCAAGGGGAACCTACAGAGAAGCCACAACTGTGGGGCAACTGGACTAGAGGGGCCACACCCCAAACTAAAAGGACTTGCATAGAGAGCAGGCCAGGAAAACAGGCCCCGAACCCCCCCTCCCCACATCACCACCAGCACACACACATATGACTGGGAGAAAGATCCAGCTCCACTGTATAGGGGTTGAGCAACACAGGAGCCTGGGCCAAGATCTAAGGGAGAAGGAGGGGTCAGGTCTCCCTACAGCCCCCCTAACCAATGATCTAGCCACTAGGCTGCCCGGCCATTGAGGGCCCTATCACAGGTGTATTTAGTTACAAAATTATGTTTGAAAAAGTAACTGAAAGCTGAAAACTGATGTCATTGCAAGTTCAACAGATAGGCAGGAATATGAGAACCAGTCAGTTACTCTCTTGCAGTAGTAACAATGAGTAAGTGCCTGAACCCGTAAACATTCAGCACTTATGTCACTGCCACCCACAAGTAGGTAATGTATAATAAATGATAGAGGTTTGAGCAAATGTTACACTTGACTTGATAGTCTCCATTCTCCTTTCTGCCTGTTTCAGTCCCTCATCAGTTTCCCAAATACATTCACTTTGGACTGTTATTTTTCCAAAATTTGTCTTATGCCCATGGTGAATCGTTGCACAACTTTGAGCAAAATTTGTTGTGCCATGTTTGAGTTTAAAAAGTACAAGAGTTGGGAAAATACAACATACACTTTTCCCATATGTCCCAGTAAAGCACAGTGTGATTGGGTAACACAAAAAAGATAAAATCTTCAAAATTGTCTTGTTTTAAAGTCATAAGGGCCCTATTTTCCATTTTCATTACACTAGTTTTATGCCATATGACCCTGATTGTAGTCAAGTTTTTAGTGGTTGGCTTGTGAACCATATTGCTTTGTTTATGCAAGTTTTTCTCAATAAGCAGCAAAATATCATGACACGTCCTCTGCAAGTGCAGAGATCCTACATAGGATTCAAGACTTGCGACAAAGTGTCTCACCAGCCAATGCACTGCTTTGTGGCTGGGTACAGCATTGTCAGCTTTGTTCCTCACCATAATCTTGCTGACCAGCGTTTCAGGTCTGCTGCCGGCCATCCTTTGTCCTGCCACTCGATCCTCCAGCCAGGTCACTTTTTAGTCTGACACCTTTCGGGGTAAGTCAGAGTCCAGTGCAATAACAATCCAGCAGCCTTGTGCCAGAGCTTCAGCCCAACTCTAAGCCCATTAGGACTAGGGTGTCCCGATTTTTAGTTCTTTGTCCTGTGTCCCGACTGATGTACGGTCGGGACGCCATTTGTCCCGATATTGTGGCTTTGGCTGCTCCAGCGGGGTTTTTTGTTTTGTTTTGTTTTGCTTCGGCAACTCGGCTCTAGCCACCTTTTTTTTTTTTTTTCTTCCCCCATGTGCCCCGATATTTTGTCCATTTCATCTGGTCACCCTAATTAGGACTTATGACCCTGCTTCTTCCTGGACTTCTTCCTGCTGTGGTCTGCCTGTAGGCCTTCTTTCCCAGCCCTCCACGGGAAAGTAACAAAGGCAAGGCCCACCACAAAAATAGTCCAAACACGTTCCTGGCCTCCCTCCTTTGGGAGGTACCTGCCGAGCCGTATCATGAAGTGTTCATAGGAACCCTCTGCCAGCCTCATCCTCTGCAATGCTTCTGCTTGGTAGCTGGAGGGAGTGGTCAGTCCATCTCTCAGGGCTGGGCCCTTTTGAACTGGGCCTCTCCATTTTAAGACTCAATCCAAGACTGACGTGCTTCACAAGTGCCACAGAGCAGGGCTACCCTTTAGCCCCTAGTTGCCTGGTGTACATCCCGTCACAGGGCTGCCTGCACATCAGTATGTGATGTAAAGTGGGAAGGTCGGGGGCAGGTGGGGGAGGCGGGTGAGCAAGCGTATTAGTTCTACATAGGGGAACCACAGAGGCTGTTTTAGCTCCAAATCTATAGTAGTGTCTGCAGAGCAACTCCGTATCATTCTGGGGTGGAGAGGGAAGGATTGCTCCCATATTCCTTCTACAGATTTCCCCAACTGCCACACCTGGGGGCAGCGGGTTTCTCCTGAATTCGTTGCATGTTACTAATGATGTTGGAAATAATAAAACAAACAGCTTAGACAGATGCAGACAGATCAAATGGTGAGAATTAGATTTTTCGGTTGAATGAGGAAGCATCCATTTCTTTCTGCTAAGCTCTTGCGATAAATATATAGTCAGTGCAGCTGAGAAGTTCTGTTTTACCTTTTACAGGTGAGTAAAATATTTCTGGCCCTAACAGCATTCCAAATATAAGTATAGTGATATCCAGGTCAAACCAAAAATATCCTCCCTAAAGGTGTAAGAAAAAAATTAACTGTATGTGTTATACTATCTCCCTCTGTGTGTGTATATATATATATATTTGGGGTTGTGGGTGTCCACATCAGGAGACAAATGGGATCCAAGCCAGCACTTCTTGAACACCAGTAACTACCAGGAAATTCGCTTAGCAAGAAGTACAGGATCAAACCTATGCTGTACTCTTGTGCGCATATGCTACACACAAAGTAAACACATTAATAAAAGATGAAAGATTTGCACATTTAGCACCAAATTGTCAGCTGCTGTAAATCAATGTAACCTCATCGTAGTCAATGGTGTCCATTGACACGAGTTAAATATCTGATCCTCAGCGTGGAAAAGAATCTATTCATTCAAAGGCCTCTTCAAAGTTTGTATGAACTTTTTGAATTTCTTGTGTGTTGAGCCTGTCCTCTCTAGATTTCTGGTACTTCAAGCTTCCAGTCAGGCTGGAAACACCATGAGAACCATTTTTCTCCTATTTTTTTGGCATTTCTGCTTCTAGTCCGGACTGGAACCAGGAGAGTCGGAGCTGAGCAAAACATGAAGAATAAAGGGAAGCTTGCCCGCCCCCAAGATCAAAAGGCTGTCGCATATCACCGTCACCACACACTGGAGAGGTGCACTGGCTCAGCAGGAGTTCTGAGAAGTGAATACACAATCCCACCCCCTCACTACTTCTTTGCAGAAATCTGCTATTGTCCTGTAAAGTCCTTATACTACTTCAGTGCAAGGACTCTTATTGTTCCTGGCTGTTGAATAACTGTCAACTGCGGGGAGAGGCTGGAAAATGCAACCCATTTTGCATAATTACATGCACGCTCTAAGTATTTATACCAATCTGCCTTATTTGTAGGTATATAAGAAAAAATCCTACCAGAGGTTGAGGTAGTGGAAGTGAAATAATTGACTAATGTTTTCAGTAGACTTAGTCCTCATTAACTATGGAAATGAATAATCAATTAATAATGGCCTTTGCCATCAAATATAGTTGTCCTAGAAGTTTACTTGAGACCTAAACAAAAGTTAAAGACAGCAGATGATGTCAAAAGAATGTGTGTGTCTACTTTTATTCCATAAGTATAAAAGTAGACTCCAGAGGATAAGGAGAGTCCAGAAAACAGAGTTAACCTTGCTATAGGGTTGGGTACTGCATAAAGTGAAATGTTCAGGTCAGGCGAAGACATCGATAAGTGATCAGAGAGGAAAAAGGCCTATAAATAGGAGTATGAAGTATAAATAGTTTGAATAATTACCCATAGGATGCAATGCAGATAAATAACAACAATGTGTATCTTCTTGTAGGAACAGAAACATTTGTGTGTTGCTGCTACTGAAAACTCTCATAAACTAGTCTTTTTACCTGCCTTAAAATATTAATGTTTTATATGTAAAACTTAATATATTTTTAACAAACCAAATATTCACAGTGCAATTTTTAAAATTATTTATCTCATATTAGTGGCAGTGCTTCGAAGCTCTGTTCCTTGTTGTTATCGTAATTATTAGCTATACACAGCACTTTACGAATCAGAGAACAGGACACAGTCCCTGCTCTGCAATGCTTAATCTAACTACATCCTGTTGACCTCGCATGTCATTTTGCATGACAGAGTTGAATAACACGGTAATTCAGGCACCCTTCAAATATCAAGCGTATTCCTGAGCAGCAGCAAGGATACATCATAGATAGTGTGCACAATGTTATCTTAAATGAGGGTATTCTTAATAAAACAAAGCTACATTATCTTGCTGGGTAGCTTGTGACTTGAAGTCGCTGGAGAAACTCTACAGAAAGTTAGTGCAGCCAATCTTTTTGTAATAGCTGCACTGTGATAAAGCAATGTCAGAGCTGCATGTGGTCTTTGTGTTGTAGGTGAGTTGCCCATTCAAGTATGTTAACAGATTAAGACCTACTTGCTTTCTTCCATACAAACTGCACTTAATATAGGTAATGGAATAGCTTTAAAATTAAGAACTTTCAGCATGACTGCCAGTGCAGGTGCCCTGCCCTGAAGTAAGTTACATTGCATGAGGGCAGCTATAACTTATAAATAGGCTTGGCAGAATTCAATTTTTTTTTAATTTTTTACAATTTCAACAGCTATTGATGTTTATTTTTAAGCATTTTTTCAATGTTTATCTATTTAATTTTTCACGGTTGTGGGAATTTTGTTGCAGGGGTCAGACATTCATTATTTAATGATAGCAGAGGTTGAGATTCAAAAAGTTAAAAGTTTTATAACTGTTAAAATACAAATTATCAACCTCACTTGTCAAAATATAATATTAAATATCCTTAAATTAAACTCTAATAAGTTCTCAAAAAGCATTTTTCTTACTTTCCTGTCTGTAAATTTCAATTATTGATGGAATTATTTTTTCTCAGTTCATGTCTATGGTGAAATTGATATTTAGCAAAAAAGAAAAAAAAATCGAATCCTTCCAAACCTACTTATCAGGGGGTTTAGACCCAGGGCCGGCTCTAGGCACCAGCAAAACAATCAGGTGCTTGGGGTGGCACATTTCTAGGGGAGGCAGTCCGGCGCCGGCCATGCTGCCCCTAGAAATGTGTCCCTGCTGCCCCAGCTTGCCTCCCCTCCGCCTCCGCCTGCTCCACTGAGCACGCCACCACCTCTCCGCTTCTCCCCCTTCCCTCCCAGGCTTGCAGTGTACAAAACAGCTGTTTGGTGTGGCAAGCCTGGGAGGGAGGGAGAAGCCGAGCGGCAGCGCGCTCAGGGGAGGTGGCAGCAGCGGTGGTGGAGCGGAGGTGAGCTGGGGCGGGAAGCAGTTCCTCTACCCTCCCGTTACTTCTTGCTCTCCCCCCACCCTCGCTCACCTCCGCTCTGCCTGCTCCCCTGAACGTGCTGCCTCTCCCTCGCCTGAGAGGGAGGGGGAGAAGCGGAGCGGCAGTGTGTTCAGGGGAGCAGGTCGAGCGGAGGTGAGCTAAGGCAGGGGGGAGCCGCAGGAAGCAATGGGGAGGGGGGAAATGCGGCATGCCCAGGGGAGGAGGCAGGGCCAGGGATTTGGGGAAGAGGTTGGGAAGGGGTGGAGTTGGGGCGGCACGAAAAAAAACAGGGGCAGCCAAAAATTTTTTTGCTTGGGGCGGCAAAAATCCTAGAGCCGGCCCTGTTTATATCCATGGGAAATTGGTTTTAGCAGACTCCCACTCTGCCCATGCACCCTCGCTATCTTTCCCAACCCCATCCCCCAAATACCCCTTACTCTGGATGGGAGCTCCCTGCAGCACAGGAGGTGGTGAAACCAATGGCAGAGCTGGTGTGGGAGGCATCAGAAGGAGGTAGCAGAGTCACCTCCTCACTTGTGTAGTTTCCCCCTCCAAAGGGAAATCTCCAGCTGCTTTAGGTTTACTTTCCCCTGCAAACTGGCAGACCAGAGATTCCAACACATTAAATTAAATTGTTAGTTGTTAAAGCTTTGCCCAGATCTGAGTGTTTTCTTCATTTTTATTGGTAAATCCCATTTCACAGTAGTAAGAAACTAGGCCAGAGGGTTACTATACTTTTCAGAGAGTTAAAGGCTCTTGACTATTGGCCTTGTGCTTTTTAACACCATTCAAGGCATATTATTATTGGTCCAGAAATGCACTGTCTATTGTGTCTTGTTGGAAAAAACTCATTCCTTTCAATCCCAGCATAATTACATATGGAGAAATGTAACGAAATCTGATGGGCTTCCCACTTGTAGATGATCACTACTCTGAGTGTTTTGCTTTAATAAATATTTGTTAGACCCATCTGCTGATTAAGTGAACCTTAATCGAACAGATTACAGTGTTCATTTACTGAAACAGAATGAAACACCGTGTTATAGCAGCTCTGTGATATAGATATTTCGTGGCATTAACACTGCAACACTTTAGGTCCTCTCAGTCTTTACAAATTATAAAAAACATTTTAGTTAGTGGGGGTGAGGAAGACAGTTATCTAGCATGATCATAAATATTTGCTTGTGATTGAAAATTAACATCCAGAGTTTTGCCCACTAGGAAGTTTTAAACAGCACCAAATTGCAAGGCGTGCACATCTCCAGTTGACTCGGGAACTATTTATTGCCTACCCAGCTGATTCAGGCAACCACTACCCCCAATCTCTATCCCAAGCACTCCTTTCCACTCAGCTGTCCCACCTTCCCTAGACATAGGACCCCCGGTATGGGGGAGTAGCTGCTGATCAACTGCTTCTGGGGAGAACAAAGGCATGGAATAGTCTCCTACTGATGACAGCTACTGGAGTAATATTTTCAAGTATTTCTTTACAGAGTGGAAGAATCCAAGAGGTACGTGCTGAACCTTGACAAAGGAATCAATGCAAGAGCAGATAGCAGGACATTTGTTCATTCAGTGCTCTCATTATTTTTAACACTGCAGATTTACTGCTGCTGAGAAAGCTTTTTGTTCTAATTATAACAAGTTAGTGGTGTGCATCAGTAGCAGCTGCTGCAGAGAGATTTTTCTGCTCTTAGTTACTAGCCACATTTGCATTGTGAAAAAAACAGGTTCCCAGAAACGGCTTCCATGTTCTGCTTTTCTGTCCCTGAACTTGATTCATATCTTTCTAACCACATTTGAGAAAAAGCAATATGTTTTTTACTGTTGTTTGTCATTGACATTAAGGACTTACAATGTTCCACACATGTACTGGGACTGCAGATGTGTACTTAGGATGATCACAGCCTTATCCTGGTCTGAGAATTACCTCTTGCTGCTTGGAGTCAGGCTTCCCTTTAGCTCCTGTCAGTGCAGGGGAATGTATTTTGTTGGTCTTCCCTGGCTTTGTGATAGGTCTGGGGTAATTTCAGATTTCTTCAAGGGTTAATACTACCCAGGGGTCCATTGGCCCTGTAAGATGGATCTTACTCTCTACATATATAGGTTGTTTCTTCCTCAATAGCTAAGCCTCTCACAATTTAGATATCACTCAGCATCCAAAGAGATTCTCTCTCCACATTTCCCATCTTTATTCTCTTTCTGCTCCTCAGTCTCTCTTTGTCCCTACTGTGAAGGGGTGATAAATAATTACACCATTAGTGGGGTATGAAGAGGCATGGTTAGGTTAGGGCTCAGATGCATCAATTCCACTGAAAGTTTCACAGCCAGGACCATACTGCTGAGAGCAGAAGACTCTACTCCCAGCACCAAAGAGGTTACCAAGGGTTCTGTTAGCTGCACTATCCACATGGAGTTTAGTTGTCTTTGAGGGTTGTGGATGGCGAAATGGTGGGACACTAACAGCATCCCAATGCAAGAGGGTAGGGGGCTCACTGGTATCTAGTAGTGAGTTTCAGCTGCCCTGGCCAGTTGGTTGTACTCCAACTCATTAATCTCATGTAAGGTATCAACTGAAAGCTAATAACATTTATTATTACTATTATTGCATGGTGTACATATGGAGGACAAATTCAAAATTACAAACCTATTGGAAATTATGTTTGTGACGGGTTGAACTCCCCTTCCAGGGTGCCACCTGATGTGCTGGGGTTCCAAGGAGCCCTACCATTCCACCAGCCTAGGATCCCTCACCCTGTCCTGCAGTGTCAGGCACACACACCCATGTAGGGACACACCCAGCTGTAGAATCACACAGAGTCTGCAATCAGCTCTGTGTGGGAAGTCTCAGCTTGGAAATTGCCCAGCACTCAAGTGCACACACCCTCTGAGGTGTAAACCCAAAATTATATTGTCTTGCACTGTACAGAGATTTATACAGTGCAAACTCATGAAGTTCGCTCCCTCCCTCAATGTGGAGGAAGATATGCACAGCTTTTCGCCCACCCAGTTATGAATTGCACAAACGGGGTTTTAGAATAAACAAAAACCAAGTTTATTAACTACAAAAGGTAGATTGTAAGTGATTATAAGGGATAGCAAACAGATTGAAGCAGATTACTGAGCAAATAAAACAAACATGCAAACTAGACTTAATACATTAAAGAAATTGGCTACAAATAGTAATTTCTCACCCTAAATGTTGTTTTATGCAGGTTGCAGAGTTTCTTGAAGGTAAACTGCACTGCTTGCAGCTTAAATCTCCAGGTATACCTGTGACAGTGCCCCCCATAAGGCTCCATGGAAATATGCTTATGAATGTGTATATGACATAACTGGAATATGTTTTATGCTGCATATGCCATGTAGCATATCTCTGTAAAGGTTATGATCTACTGAATCTATTCATCCTATTTGTATGCCTGTGTCATTATTGTATTCAAAGTTGTGAATATTGGCTGTATACTTGTTTGATTTTAAATAACCTTAGTAAGGCATTTCATCAGCTTCTTTAGAAAGAAATTTGCAAGTTAAGTGCCCAGTCAAGAAGTACTTAGTGCACAGTGGATCTTGGAAGGCTCCAATCCACATAAGAAGTCTACATGAGGACGTTCAAGGTAGCATGGACAATGGCTGCTGCCTGTAAAAACTGAGTCATGCATGGACATGTGACTTGCCCAGGTGACTCCAAAACTCCACCTTGGAGCTGGACTTTGCATAGGAGAGAGTCTCAATCCACAAGAGAAAGTCTATTTAAACCCCTGGGAGACCCCTTCATTTTGTCTTCAGATGGCTAAAGGGATAGCCTCTCCAACCCCAAGGATACCTGAAAGAAACTGTAACAAAGGACAGTAACTACAGGGGGTGTGAGTGATTGCTGGACCCAGACTAGAAGGAGACTAGTCTGTAAAAGGAAGCTTACTGGAATTCCTCTGAGGGTGAGGTTCCTATCTGCATTCAGTTTTCTTACTGTATTAGACATAGACTTGTGTGTTCTATTTTATTTTACTTCATAATTCACTTTGTTCTGTCTGCTATTAATTGGAACCACTTAAATCCTACTTTCTGTATTTAATAAAATCACTTTTTACTGATTAATTAACCCAGAGCATGTATTAATACCTGGGGGGGGGGGCAAACAGCTGTGCATACCTCTCTATCAGTGTTATAGAGGACGAACAATTTATGAATTTACCCTGTATAAGATATATACAGGGTAAAACGGATTTATTTGGGGTTTGGACCCCATTGGGAGTTGAACATCTGAGTGTTAAAGACAGGAACATGTCTTAAGCTGCTTTCAGTTTAAGCCTACAGCTGTTAGGGGATGTGGTTCAGACCTGGGTCTGGGTTTGCAGCAGGCTAGTGGGTCTGGCTCAAACCAGGCAGGGCACTGAAGTCCCAAGCTGGGAGGGCAGGGAAAGCAGGGTCAGAAGTAGTCTTGACACATCAGTTGGCAGCCCCAAGGGGGTTTCTGTGACCCAACCCATCACAATACCCTTCACAGGCTGACCTTTCTCACCTGGGCTAAGCCCCTGCCTCCCCCACCCCCAGGTTAGTTCCTTTGTTTCTTCTGATGTTTTCAGCACTCTTCCTTCTTGGGTGGGAAGAGCCCAGATTAATTAATTCTCCAGGTTTAAATAGGATTTACATATGGCAGGAATCCTTTGTTTCCTAGTTTGACCCCCACCCCTTTCCAGTGGAAAAATACCAGAAGTCCAAAACGATGTCCAGTATCAGGTGACATGATCACCTGATCCTGCAATGTTAAAGCAGAATCCCAGGAAACTTCTCAGGAAGGAAGAAGATTAGCATATTCAAAGTCCTATTGTCCTTCCTAATGGCATGGGTGTTCCCCAGGTGCAAGCACTTTTGTAATTGATACATAGTCCATATTCCTAACTTCAGATACAGAAATGATACATGCATATAAATAGGATAATCACATTCAATAACTCATAACCTTTCCAATGATATCTCACATGACCCATCTTGCATAAAACATATCCATATTCATATCATAACAATTTCTATGAAGAATATGGGGCGTAATGTTACAATGTTATCAAAGTGGATCTTGGAGGCAAGGCTAACATTGCCCCCCCAGACAAGGGAATGTGGCTCTGCCACCTGATGGCATTTCCAAGGTACATTTTGAGACAAAGGGAATGCAATTTATATAGAAGCTAAACAGGACCATCAAGCCAACAAGTGGAGGAGATAACCACTCAGCATTACAGCAAAGGGAGGAGATTACAGGATCAATTTCCATTTTAGCAAACACCAACAGGGCAAGAAACCAGCATGAAACTTCCTTCTCCAGGAGACTCCCTGTCACCTTCCTCACAACTTGAATTAATTCTACTTTGGGATGTAACCATCAGAAGAGTCCTTTTCAAAGGTTCACTGGACTATAAACAGAAGGGCAAAGAACTGCAACTTACCTTTCACCTAAAAAGACCACAGAACCGAGCACTTTGGACTTTGTGGGGCATCCTGACCAGAGGGCTTGGTCAACCATCTTGCTGGAAGGTAGATTGGTAAGGAAACTACCTTGAACAGAGGCTGTAGCTTGTTTGTTGAGTCATAGCCTCTAGAAAGCATTTTTCACTTTTATTTTGCTTGTAACCATCTCTAAATCTATCCTATCTCCTTTTGTTAATAAACTTCTTTTACTTTTAATCTAAACCAACCCAGTATTGTGTCTGATTTAAAGTGGATATTAACTCCAGTTAATGTGGCAAGCCGCTGGGTATTGTATCTTTAAAGGAACAAATGAACCTTAATTTCTTTCTGAACGGTCCAGAAGAGGGTTACACATTGCAGAACACATAGTTTGGGGAAAATTCAGGACGGGGAGGTGTTGGGGGTCATCTTGCCAGATATGACCATTGCTGGTGGAGGCCAGAGTGTGGCAGTGGTGTAACAAACAGGCTGCTGAAATCAGAGCTACTGAACCAGAACTGCTTAACACATGGACACTCAGTGCATGCTTGTATGCTGGATGGAAGTGTCCAGACAAAAGAGCTGCTACAGCAGAGCATTTTGAGGTACTCAGGGTTACAGGGCAGTCAGTGATACAACCACCCACTGTTCTGGATTGCACCCCACAATGTGACAAACGGTGTCTAAAGTTTCTGTTGTTCAGTTCATTAAGGGCCTTGTAAGGAGAAGAACACTAATTTCAGTCTAGAGGCAGATGGGGAACCAAAATCTCCCAAAGTTTAAAACAATATAATGTATTATTCATTTATCTCAATGTATTTAAAATGCACCTGTGACAGGGACCTGCCCTTTCTTAGAGCAGGAGAAAGGAGTAGCTAGGTCTATCATTGTCTAGCCTTTCCCAGGTCTTTTTCTCATAAAAATGGAAAATCTCTTGACTTTCTGATCCCCAGAAACCCACTGGGAGTAGAGAGGAGGAGGGAACCAGTAGGTGGTTGCTTCTAGATTAGCATTAGGGCGGGATTGGCTAGCCCCTTTGTACAAGAAGGCTGCCAGAGGGTGATGAGCACCTAGCCACTGGAATAGGATTTATCTGTGGGTGTGACCTAACAATACAACACCTGTTGCAAACCAAATATCTTGCTGCTGCAGGTTAGGGGATTCATTAGTTTAATTCCCTAGGCTTTCTCTTCTAAAGATGACCGTTCGAAATTTTGATTCTGGTCACAAATTTGGGGGGGGTCAGTGAAAGGGAATGTTTTATTATAATCTTGTGTGGATGCTTGACCACATCACTAAATTTCCAGAGAATTCAGTAGGACTTTTAGTTTTGTCTCAGGATAGTCCCAGAGCTATAACTGACCAAGGGATAATGAGGCTAGGATTGAAATGAATTATCTAAACCATGTAAGAAAAGTGGTTGTCTAATCTATGTTTAGCTTTCACTAGTGTATCTTACCTTCAGAAGCACCAAAATTCACTCCCAAAAGAAACAAAACACATTCCCTCAATGTACTGCATTGTGTGCAAAACATTTTACAGTGGCGGCTAGAAACTGGAGAGCGGAGAATTTAGCATCTGAAAGACCTTCAATGTTTCACTGAAGGATTTTTAGGAACAGGCCAATGCCCAAAATTTCTTAATCATGGTTAAGATTGCTTGAGAATCCATGCTGGCCAGATCTGGCAGATTTGGCCTACTGGCAGTAGCTTTGGTTTCCCCTGCCAAAGCAAAGTATTTACAGGGGATAGAAGAGAAATGTAGCTGCATGATCTCAACCAACTTAAACCAAATTCCAAAAAGACAGTTTCGAGTTGTTTCCATCAAAACCACCTAAAGTCCAACAAACATCTCAACATCTTCCTGAATTGCCACAGGCTACACCACAATCCAAAGCCTGAATATTTAGGTGCTACACTGAAGCACACCGTGACATTCAAGGAACATCCTACCTAGACTTTGCTGAGAATAAAGATAAGAAACAACCTGATCAGCAAATGATCTGGTTCTACCCGGGGAGCCACTGTGCAGACACTAAGATGCTCTGAGTTTGCTTTGTGCTATTCTGTAGCAGAGTTTTGTTCCCCAATGTGGCTCATATCCTCTCACACAGGACCAGTGGACATTATACGAAACTATGCATATAATAACTGATTCTGTGAGATCAACCAACCTGGCCAGGTTGCTGGTCCTGTCCTGCATTGCCCCTTCTGACATCAGGTGATAAGTCGCCTTCCAGAATCTGCTCTTTAAGGTGCAAAACATACCTTATCTACTCCTGTTTAAAGATATGTCTGATCCACCTATCCACTATCTTAGCTCAAGGCACCCCGTTTGGACAATTCCTTTACAGAACCTCAGTGTCACCTCCAGATGGCGTACTAGATGTCAAGATCAATTTTCAAACCAATTTTCACCAACGCCTATCTCATGACAGATCCAACAGTCCAGACCCCCAGTTTTGACCTTCCACGCCATCTGTGGGCAAAGCTCAATTCCATCAGAAGTAGAGTAACTAGATGTGCCTCAGGTGACTATAAGTGGGGCCTTCTTGACGCTCCTTTGCCCCTGTGGCCAATTAGAAGATGTAGATTAAATACATTCAGGCTGCAGCCACTGGCAAGGGCTGCCTCATGAACTTATATAATGCCCTTCCCTCAGCTACTGAATAGTTAAGACATTTAGACCAACCCGCTTGACTTGAATGTCTATGTGAATGCAACTGCAATAAATAAAATTTTACAAAAGAACTTTTCAAAAGCCCAATTGTCATGAAATTCTAGTAGTTTGAAGCACACTGGCTCACATTTATCTGAAACTATTATGACAACATTCATTTTTTAAAAATGGCTTCCAATTACCCAAGTTGAATTTGCTTTCCCCATACTTCAAGCAGAGCAATAGGGTTTTCTTTGTGCTTTCAGTGGTAGGCCCCTTCACGGACTGCTCCTTCTTTTCAAATTACAACTATGTATGTTAAGAATAGCTATCAAGGCACCTTACTTTCAGACTCTGAATGATCAAGTAGGTGTTGTTCTATCAGGGTTTCTGCCAATTCCTCTCCCTCCTGGAGAAAAAAAATTGTGTTGAATCCCCATCAACCCAGTTCTAAATAACCATAGCTTTGTACCTATTAAAGGAATCTTCCATTATCAATGCCAAACAAAGAATGACTCGTAGTGCAACTATCACATACCCAGAAAGTGCCCACCCCTGTCGTGGCTAGACACAATTTACCAAATTGAGATCAATGTATTTCTCCCGAAATAATGAGCATGTACTCTGTGTCTCATCAAGGTGACTGAACCATCTTAATCAAATGGATTGTAATTGGGAAGCTACCTACTGGGGGCCAGATTCTCAGCTGATATAAATTGCCATACAACAATTTACACAAGTGAAGATCTATCCCCAGGAGTCAAATTGCTATATTCCGACAGGTAGTCAAATACCTGAACAAAAAGATGCACTTGCATTTCACCTTAGAAGTGACTAGGCACCTACAAGTGAACTGGCATCCAGTGGAGGGTACAGATTCAGGTATAATGTGCTCAGTCACATTCTGTATGAGCTGATGCTTCTAAATTGCCTTCAAGAGGAGCCACAGTCACAGAATGCTACAATAATCTTGAAGCAACAAAGGCAGAGGTAACCATGGCAAGGTCCATATTGCGAAGAAAAGAGATTGCATTCTCTTGGCTGGTCACTAATGAAAGAAGGTGTTTGAGTCTACCACTTCTCTCTGGGACTCTAAAAGCAAAACAACACACAGTTCAGCCAGGGATCTCTCTGAAAGGAATGGGTGAGGCTGACCTGAAGTAAATCTGCCATTTCCTGTTTTAGCCTACATTCACATCAACAACACTTCATGATGAACAGTATTGAAGGTTGCTGGTTGATCTAATATAATCAACATGGATGTTTAACCTCATTCCATTGGTCTAAGAAGACCCTTGATCAGCCACTTTAATGCTATCTCCATGCTGTATTCATATCTCTCCATTCTGTATCCATGTGTGAAGCGTGACTGGGCTTTGAAAACTGAGGCAATACCATATCCTGCTGAATTTGGCTCACCTCAGTCACCATCTCCAAGGAGGAGAGATAAGAAACTTGATCAGCAGCAGTTGGGGAATTTGTTAATGTCAATAGACAGTTTTCCCCCCACACAGGCACCAGAGCACTGCAGCTTAAAAGCTTGCAAAGCTGCTTGCCCTCCTTCGGAGAGCCATTAATGCTCCCCATCAAGATGGGCCCAACCATGCCTTCCTTGTTCCAACTATTTCAACAGTACATATTGATCTACAATAAAGGTGACAGTGTTATGTCACATATTCTGGATGGGATGCGGGAAGGAAATCTAAGATGTCATTTAAAAAGCTGTGCATTTTACAAAAACAAAGGAATAAAGACAATCCAATATGTCAATTTGCAAAACTTAAATCCAAAACATTAGTAGCTGTAGTTTTAGCATTTATACAAGAATGTAAACTATCTTTTAGCTAAACAGAAATCTACATGTATAAACACTATTATAGCACTCTCTCCTGAAATTTCTAATAAAAAAATTCCTATCCGTCATTGTGTGCATTATATACTGGGAACCAAATTCCACCCTCAATTATTGGTATTCATCTCCCACAGAGGAATGAGTTGTGAGCATCTGAGGGCAAAATTTGTCCCTGGATAAATGCACAGGAAAGGCCGGATCTTTAAGAGTGATAAACACTCTCATCTCCTGTTTGTGCAAGACTCTGCACTCGCCAACAGTACTCAGCAACATAAGTGACCAGCTTCACATTCTCACAAAAGTGTTTTGAAAGAAACTGTATGTAGAATTCTCACCTTCCACTATGCGTAAAAAGAATTATAAAATTCAATTATTTATATTCTAATTAAAACACCATTATCAGGAGCTGGAAGTGGCCAGTATTTTCTCATGGTGCCTGCCACCTTGTGCTCTGGAATCAAAACTTTCTTTTTTTCCTAAAATTATTTTTTTAATCTTTAATCTTTTAATCTTTAATCTTAATTCTTTTAATAAATGAATAAAAGCTTCAGAATGTGAACTGCATATAAACCAATGCAGTAATGTCTGCCTCAGTCTGGAACAATCATTCTAAGATAGTGTTTCTTAACCAGGAGTATGCATACCCCTGGGGGTACACAGAAGTCTTCGAGGGGGTACATCAACTCACCTAAATATTTGACAAGTTTTACATCAGGCTTCATAAAAGGCACTTGCAAAGACAGTACAAACTAAAATTTCATAAAGACATTGACTTGTTTATACCGCTCTATATACTATACGCTGAAATGTAAGTACAATATTTATATTCCAATTGATTTATTTTATAATTATATGGTAAAAATGAGAAAGGAAGCAATTTTTCAGTAACAGTGTGCTGTGACACTTTTGTATTTTTATGTCTGATTTTGTAAGCAAGTAGTTTTTAGTGAGCTGAAACTTGCGTGTACACAAGACAAATTAGCCTACTGAAAGGAGTACAGTAGTCTGGAAAGGTTGAGAGCCACTGTTCTAAGAGGTGTAAACTCATCTCACCAGTGTGTTCACTATGAAGTCTAATGATAGTTGTTTAAATAACTGCACTGTTAACTATTTCACAAAGATCAAAGAATACAGAGGGAAATGTAAACTACTCATGCACCCTAGAGGATTCTTAATAGTATCAGCTCAAGAAAGAGACCTGGGTGACACTGTAGAGAGCTCATTGAAAACTGCACAATGTGGAGCTGCAGTTAAAAAGGCAAATAAGATAATAGGATGCATAAGGAGTGGGATAGTGAATAATATGGAGATTATTATAATGTCTTTATATTTTAAAATGTGACTTAATTAATTATATCTTATAATCAATGATGCATCCTCATCTGGAATTGTGTGTGCAGTTTTCACCCCATCTCAAAAGGAACCCATGGGAGTTCAGAGAAGGGTGATGAGAATGATCAAAAGCCTGGGGAAAAAATTCTCATTTAAAGAGGGACTGCAAAGATTGGGATTGTTTACCTGGAAAAGGAGAGAAACAAGAGGGGACATAATAAAGTATATAAAATAAAGAATAGTCTAAAGGAAGTAGATCGGGAACTCCTGTTCTCCCTGTCCCATAACACAGGAACAAGAAGACATTCAATGAAATCATAAGATAGTAAACTCAAAACCAGTAAGAGGAAAAATATTTTCAACCAATGTCTAAACAGTCATACTCATTGATACAGTAAGTCTAAAGACCAAAAATTTAATAAGATTCATAAAGGCATAGGCTAATTATGTAGATAATTTAGTATTCTAAATAAATATAACAAAAACTTTGTGGACAGGATATTAAACCTTAGGCTTCAAGGTCTAAGCCAATCTCTAACTATTATAGAGCAGGATAAGACCTAATGTGGGACCACATTATCCCACATCTGCTATTGAAGGGTTCTTGCACCTTCCTTTGCAGCATTTGGTTCTGGCCATTGTTGGAGACAGAATACTGGACTAGATGGACCTCAGTCAGATCACAATTCCTATGTTCCTGTGGTCCTACAAGAAAGAAGTAGGATAATCACATGAAAATTCCACAGGTTACTCTGAGAATCATCTTCCTTCGGTGTCTTCAATGGGTAGAGCCTGGGAGAGTACCATTATTTTTTATTTTCCAGTCTGATATCCATTATCATGCATGTGTTTTGTGGGATTATGTGAATGGAAATAAAACACATCGCTAAAATGGGGATAATTATACAACTTCCTTTGCAAAGCACTTGGAGATCTGTAGATGAAAAGTGCTAAACAGCTATGAAATAGTAGTAGTAGTGGTGTGTTTAACCTGGTATCCACATGACACATCTAGGACCCCAAACCATGGGAAACATTCAGTCTCTTGCAGGGTCAGGCTCTAGTGAGGAGAATTCTTGACCACAGTGCCTCAGAGTATCTATCCCTTGGTCATAGATGTGAGCCAAATACCCACCAGGCAGGCACACTGTAAGTAATAAGGACTGATTTATCATTTTCTGACACATGTTCACCCATCAGACAGACAGATTTCATATTTTATGTTCTCTTCAACAATTTTCACCTTGCAGAAATTGCCTCCTGCTGAACAGACACGAAGAAGTAGCCTGGTATATTTAAAAAATGTTTTTTGGATGATTCATACCTTTTCTGAACAGAATGTCACCCACAGTATACACAGAAGAGAGAATAAATGTATTCCTCAGTCCTACAGGAAGTCACAGTTCATGAAAAACAATTCATTTGACAAGAGGAAACAGTTGGGAAATGATTATCAAGCAATAAGATAGAAATCCAGTTAAAAAAAGAAACTTCATGTTATGCTTCTGTTGCATTTGCATCTTAGTGTGATGAGAAAACAGAGCTTGGATCACAATAGGGATGTATAATGGGATGTATGGCACTGAAATAAAGAGACAGAGAGCCAACTGACAGACTAAAGTTAGAACTGTGAACAAGTTAACAACAACAGATATGGAGCCCAAACACAGTAGACTGAAGAAATGAAACTGTCTAAAGGAAAAGCAGTTACTGAACTACAATATTTATAGGGCAGATCTAGGTGCTCCCATGTGAGGTAATCTTGGATGAGCAACTTTATCTGAACAAGCCATCATGGTTCTTTTTAGAAGCATTTGAAGATGACTCTAGTAAACCTCAGGGCTGTCTTTGTTTTTTAATTTCTGCATGATGACGGGGAGCCAAGTGTTTTCCCCCTTTTGGTCATGTGGCTTGCTTTTTCTGAAGAACACATACTCATCAAAAGTAAATTAAGGTGCATAATCCCCACTATACACACTAATGTTTACGGTGCAGCTAGCAAGTCAGGAAGTTGCCTTTATTTAAATTGCTTGTCATGGCAGCTTCCCCCTTCTGTAGCACCAGCTCTAATTACCTGGTGAGTGAGACTGCCAACATCATTATAAACAGCTTGTTATTCCTACCACAGCAGCAAAGCATGCCAATGGGCATGATGAAAAGAAAGCTGAAAACATGAAAATGGCTACACAGCTTGGAGGAGAAAAAGTGAAACGGTTCATTTCTTTTACGGAACCACTCGTTTGTGCTCTAATTTCCATTCCAGCTGCTTATTCTATAAGCCATCCAGACCCTGGTAGGTACTGCAGAGGTGGCACTGTCAAATGGACTGCATACTGCTTGATACAGCTGTCTAAAATTGGGAAACACATAATAAACCTGAGGTGGGGAAAGCCTGTAGCTTCACAGAAAGATTCTGCAGCAAATACCGTGCACAAGTTATCTATGCTCCCATGTCAACATCCCAAATGATTTATTGGGTAAGAGCTCTGACGGCACTGCCCTCAGAGTGAAAGGCACTTAGAATTTCATAGGTTTTTTCTGGGCTACAGAAATCAACATCCTTCTTCCCTTAGTCAGCAGCTATATTGTTAACATAAATCACATTAGAATATTAAACTGTCCACATGTGTAAAGTACCTATACATGGACTGTTATATGCCTCAGCCTGAAAAAGCCAGAAAGCCGCTTGTGGCAGATAGCCCAATAACATGGAAATAAAGTTAATTTTTACCACTAAGAAACATTTTTTTTCAAGTAAAAAATAATGTTGAGTCTCTCACATGCAGGTAAGCAACAAGAGGAGAGGTATATAATGCCTATGCACTGTTAAAAAATTAAAGCTGATTGACGTATACAGAGCCTGATTTTCTCCACACTTATCCAGGTTTTACACTATTGAAATTCCATTGACTCCATAAGAGCTACTCCTGATTTGCACTGGTGCGTGGAGAATCAGGCCTGTACAGTATTTGCTCTGTGAAACCGTTTGCCTTTCTTTAATGGACACCTATAGATAATATCTGAAGAGGTCTCCATCTTCTTTCCATGCAGCCAGGTCAGGCTACAACTAAACACTACCTCCAGAATGGGATTTTCCGGCATTAACTGGCAGCAGTAACATATCATACTGATACTATTACATCAATTCTTTAATAGCAGGAAAGATGGGAACAAACATGTTACATCCCACCTTTTTGCACAAGTACATGTGTGGAATTATTAGGTACCAAAAAGCCTTTCCTCCCAATGGATAAGTAGGTAGAATCTTTCTCTAAAACATACCTCAATCTTCTTATGGCTACGCATGATATTATATGAAATGCAATAGTCTCCCTTTCCTGCACAATTAATATTATACCTTTTAAGGTAGATTTATTATCTTGAACAAGTTGCATAACCCTTAAGCTGCAAAGTGCCTCTTGATATACACTTTCTTGCGCATATGGGCTAAATGCAAGTTTTATGTATTGGAAAATTTAGGAATAATGGAATTAAAAAGGTATAAAGGCCAGTCTACTAATAGCTGACTGCTTGTACAGAGACAATGGGGGTAAGGTAATATCTTTTATTGGACCAAATTCTGTTAGGCCACGCCTACTCTACAAAATTATTTTGACATAAATTATGTTGGCATAAAACTGCCGCGGTTAGCACATCGCTTGTGAGTGTGCATACTCTGATCGTTTTGTTGCGGGTGTGTGTACTCACCAGAAGTGCTTGTATTGATGCACAAAAGTGGTGTGCCACCGGGAGGTATCACCACCATCCAGCGCACTGCTTTTTCAGAAGTTTTGGCAATGCGTGGTGGGGAAAAAAATTAGTTTTGCAGGGGTGACTCAGAGCAAGAGATCAACTTCCCATAATTTTTGAACCTTTTTTCAAAATCCCACAAATCTATGCAGCCCTCCTTGCTATCCGCCATCTTCACCAGAAGTGTGGAGCCTGCACAGCTCTGCAGTATTGTCATGAGCATTGCAAGCACAGGGCGCACAATCCTGCAATATTTGCAGATCTGCAAGAAGAGCCAATGATTCAGTGGGGAACATGACAATTTCTTGGAGGACAGACTGCTGCGGGACACAGCGAGAATCAATTCAAGGTTGTTGGTGGCATTCATGGAGCAGCCTCAGATAGTGGGATGCTGCTTCTGAGCCCACGAAATGAGCACTGACTGCAATGTAATGCAGGCTTGGAATGATAAGCAGTGGCTGCAGAACTTTCGGGAAGGCCACATTCCTGGAACTGTGTGCTGAGTTCGCCCCAGACCTTCAGTACAGGGACATCAAAATGAGAGCTGCACTGACAGTGGAGAAGCAAGTGGTAATTGCACTGTGGAAACTTGCAATGCCAGATTACTACCAGTCAGTTGGAAATCAATTTGGAATCAAGAAATCCACTGTGGGGGCCATTGTCATGTACATAGGCAGAGCCACTAAGCACCTCTAAATAAATAAATAAATAAATTTGTTAGTCTCTAAGGTGCCACAAGTACTCCTTTTCTAATCACCTCTGCTGTGCAGACTGTGACCCTCAGCAACATGCAGGACATAGTGGATGGATTTACAACAATGGGATTCCCAAACAGTAGTGGAGAGATAAACTGCACACATATCCCTATTTTGACACGAGCCCAGCTTGCCAAAGAGTACTTCAACAGAAACAGCTACTTTTCTATGGGCATGCAAGCATTGGTGGATCACCAGAGATGCTTCACTGACATCAGTGTGGGCTGTTCAGGGAAGGTGCATGACACGCACATCTTTAAAAACATTGGATTTTTCAGGAAGCTGCAAGCAGGGACTTTCTTTCACAACCAGGGATAACTACTTGAAATGTTGAAATGCCAATAGTGATCCTGGGTGACCCGTTATTCAATATGGAATACCAATTTAAATTTATTATAAATATTTTGGATGTTTTTCTACATTTTCAAGTATATTGATTTCAACTGCAACACAGAATACAAAGTGTACAGTGCTCACTTTATATTATTTATTACAAATATTTGACCAGTAAAAAAGAAAAGAAATAGTATTTTTCAATTCACCCCATACAAGTACTGTAGTGCAATCTCTTTATCATAAAAGTGCAACTTACAAATGTAGAATTATTTTTTTCACATAACTGCACTCAAAAACCAAACAATGTATAACTTTAGAACCTACAAGTTCACTCGGTCCTAATTCTTGTTCAGCCAATTGCTAAGACAAACAAGTTTGTTTATATTTACAGGAGATAACGCTGCCTGCTTTATATTTACGTCACCTGAAAATGAGAACAGGTGTTCACATGGCACTGTTGTGGCCAGCGTTGCAAGGTATTTACATGCCAGATATGCTAAACATTCAAATGCCCTTTCATGCTTCGACTTGTAGATTGCACTCGCTTTTCTATTTTTATTACAGTGCAAATATTTGCAATCAAAAATAATAATATAAAGTAAACACTGTACACTTTGTATTCTATGTTGCAATTGAAATCAATATACTTGTAAATGTTATACATCTTTTTGGATATTTTTCACTACATTTAAATAGGTATTTATTATTGTTTACAGTGTGATTAAACAGCGATTAATCATGATTAATTTTTTGATCGTTTGACAGCCCTAAAAGAAACTGTGAAATTTTAAAACAAATTATATTTAAAACTTACTAAAACATAATAAATTAAGAGAACTGAACGTATGAAAGGAAAAGAACATTTATGTCCATTTCACCTACACCAACTGTGTGGCTTTCACAAATTAGTGTATGAGAAGCTGTGATTGTCTTTAATGTCCCCCAGATTGGAGTGGTAAGGGTAGTGCGGCAGCCCCTGATGTATGTGGAAAGTTGAGTTCTCAGTGGGCTGCAGAGGAAGGAGAACCTCGGAATGTTGACGTTGCACGTCCACCAGCATCTGGAGCATCTGTGTTTGCTGCCTGAGAAGCTCCATTATGTCCTGATGCATCTCCCTCTCTTTTTCCTGCACCTTTCCCCACTCCACTTTTTCCTTCTCCAGACTCTCCTCAGTGTTCATCCTCCAGGCCCTGTGTCATGGTCCGATGCAGCACTGACTTGCAGGATCTCATTGAACATGTCCTCCCAAGTCGTCTTCTTTATCCTCGTTATCTGGGTCAGGCATTTCTAGTGCGGCCACAAAGGGAGTTATTTCTTTCTTTCTATTAAGCTGTAGGCCAGAGTGAGTGGTTATTTACTGAATTAGAGCCCTTAATTCTGCTAAATTTTCTGGGTGTCCCTGTGGCCAGATTCCCAGTTTACCAGAGTAATAAGGGGTTAAGGTAGTGGCACAGTCTCTTAAGGAGTCAGTGCCGAATGCTACAATATCAATTAAGGTGGCTGGTTGGTTTTGTGCAGTTATGGGTCTGGTCAAACCCGCCATTACCTGCATTAAGCCCCAATGGGTTAAATAATTCTCAGGATCCTCATTGGGTTCTTGTGCCATTATCATCGCTTGTGCCATTAAATGCCCGTGGCCCATCAGTTCCCCAAAAGTTGTTAACAATGCTACAATATTTGTGTTGGGCTCGCAAAATTATTCTATCAATAACCCCCTGAATTTCGGATGCAGCACAGATACTCATTAGGCGCTACACTTCATTTGCATCCAGAGTTTCTCAGCCTGCAAGTTGGAGTGCATTTAAACTCTATTTAGAAAAAATTTCTCGATTTAAGGGTCCTAACCATTTTGATATCGCTTGGAGATTGGAGGCAGATGCAGGAGTTGCAGTGACAGTAGTGCTCCCTCCTTCGTCTGTCACTATTGTAGTCGCAGTGTGTCTTATGGCTGCAACAGGGATTTCAAGTTCCTGGTTTTTAGAATCATAATCCCAAATATCTCCATCCCATACTTCACTGGTATCCCATGGTTCATTATTCCAATTGGGGTGCTGCTTTGCTGGTTGTCACCCCATTATCCTGCCATTACTGCCGCTATCTGGCGGGTTTCAAATCCCAATTTTTGCTTAAGGTGTTTAATAAGGGATTCACAGCGATTATGATTGGCAGGGGCTCTGCCTTGTTCTAAAGTTAATTTCTTAACCATCCCTTGTAACACTTGATTCTCTCTATCTTATCCTTCTCCCCGATCTGCTCCACTAACTCTCTCTCTCTTTCTGTTTCTCTTCTCTAAATGCATCCCGAAGGGAATCTAACTGACTTTGTATTCCTGTTCCCAGTACCTTCCATTTTTCAATTTCTTTTTCTGCTTGGGAAAGCTTCTTATGCAGGGAGGCATTCTCCTCTTGGCAAGCAGCCAGAGAGATATGACTCATTGCATGCTTCCCATAATAGCCGGATTGCTGCCGAATCTCTTTTAGCCAGGTTGGAAGGTTTATACACCAGCATGTATTTAGCAAACTTGTCTTCTAAATCTGAGTTGGCATGGACATCTGCCAGTACCTGTTTGGTCCATGGACTATGTCCATATTTTTGCAGGATTTGTTTAAAAGGCATAATCTCTTGAACAAAAGGCAGTGATCCCTGTCCTCCTCCCTTGGAGGCATCATTTTTGGATTGCTTCCTTTTAAACATTCTTATAAAGGTGCCACCTTATATACTATTGCTTTATGTACCACTATTTGCCCACATTCCTATATCCTCCAGTGTGGGGTCTTACAGAAATCTATTCCTTGTTTGCCCATGCTCCTCTATCCTTCAGAGCTGGGTCTTACACAGGAAATGCAAGAAATATTGCCTGAAACTCCTATACCCTTTAGAGTTTACTCCGGTGCTTGGGTTAGAGTGAGAAACTCTATGTTCCCCTCTACTTTTACTTGGCTCGCTATGACCGACGATGTGCACACCAAATTCTATTACGATAGATCAATTTGTTTTATGCAGACTCTTACAGTCTTACAATAAGCATGGTGTCTCACCTTGTTCCCCCCACCACAATTCTCCACCAAAAATGTTATGCTTATAAGAAGCACACGGAATCTTTTTTTAAGGGGATAAGGCAATCTGCCACGTTTATTGAGAGTACAATTTAAGCATTAAAATCAGCATATGCTTCCATACACATACATGCGCACACACACACACACACCCCAAAGGTTCTGCAGCTGGATCTGCAGCTGGTTCTGCAGTCATAGAATCATAGAATATCAGGGTTGGAAGGGACCCCTGAAGGTCATCTAGTCCAACCCCCTGCTCGAAGCAGGACCAATTCCCAGTTAAATCATCCCAGCCAGGGCTTTGTCAAGCCTGACCTTAAAAACCTCTAAGGAAGGAGATTCTACCACCTCCCTAGGTAACGCATTCCAGTGTTTCACCACCCTCTTAGTGAAAAAGTTTTTCCTAATATCCAATCTAAACCTCCCCCACTGCAACTTGAGACCATTACTCCTCGTTCTGTCATCTGCTACCATTGAGAACAGTCTAGAGCCATCCTCTTTGGAACCCCCTTTCAGGTAGTTGAAAGCAGCTATCAAATCCCCCCTCATTCTTCTCTTCTGCAGGCTAAACAATCCCAGCTCCCTCAGCCTCTCCTCATAAGTCATGTGTTCTAGACCCCTAATCATTTTTGTTGCCCTTCGCTGGACTCTCTCCAATTTATCCACATCCTTCTTGTAGTGTGGTGCCCAAAACTGGACACAGTACTCCAGATGAGGCCTCACCAATGTCGAATAGAGGGGGACGATCACGTCCCTCGATCTGCTCGCTATGCCCCTACTTATACATCCCAAAATGCCATTGGCCTTCTTGGCAACAAGGGCACACTGCTGACTCATATCCAGCTTCTCGTCCACTGTCACCCCTAGGTCCTTTTCCGCAGAACTGCTGCCTAGCCATTCGGTCCCTAGTCTGTAGCGGTGCATTGGATTCTTCCATCCTAAGTGTCCTTAGTGTTGCTCTGTCAGTTCCAGTGGCCAGCTGAAACTGTACACAAGGGTGGGGAGGAGCTGGAGCTAGGCTTCTGTCAGATGTGTACGAAGCTCCGACATTGATGCAGAATGAACCCAAAGTCCCATGGTAATACACCCTTCTTTTATAGTAATAAGTCCCATACAAGTCTAGGGACCTTGCTGTGTCACACTGGAGCTATTAATCATGAGGTAATCAAGATTGCTCCCAATCAACATTATTTTGGGCTGTTATTGGTAGTATCTGCAGCTGTTTCTTTTCTTGTTCCTCTGGTTCCACTCTTTATCTTGTCCTTGACGACCCTACAGCAAAGGCATACGGCCCAATCTGCCATCTGGATGATTCTGATAATAAAGTTGGTGCCTTTTGACTTCTCCACTCCTCTCTCAACTATCCGGCCCATTAGTACTGGAGCCTCCTATCTCTTCTCTGTCAGCAGGCCACACATTCTTCACTCACACACAAAACAGTAAATAATTTCAAAAGCAAGAATTACAGTCATAACACTTCTAGCCTTCTAAAAACAAACACATAAAGCAAAGAATCAAACCAAAACAATTTCTTCTTACTAATTCAAAGCTAACAAAATAAGCAAAATGGAAAAATATTACTGCTTAGAACAATTCTCATATTATTACTTAAAACAATTTGCTTAAGACAATTTCTCCCCATTAGGCTTTTGGCCTACATGGGCGGTGGTGATGTGGGGAGGACCATCAGGGCCACAATGGCTGCAGCTGCACATAAAACAGAGATACCATTGTCAGTATAGTCACAATGTAAAGCAAAACTTACGATGAAAAAGTCACTCTCCTTGCTCCCCTAAAGTTTTAAGCACTAGATGCTCATTCTCACTGCTGCTTGGGATTGCTTTTGTGCACGGCACCAGTCACAGAATCATAGAATATCAGGGTTGGAAGGGACCTCAGGAGGTCATCTAGTCCAACCCCCTGCTCAAAAGCAGGACCCATCCCCAATTAAATCATCCCAGCCAGGGCTTTGTCAAGCCTGACCTTAAAAACTTCTAAGGAAGGCGATTCCACCACCTCCCTAGGCAACGCATTCCAGTGTTTCACAACCCTCCTAGTGAAAAAGTTTTTCCTAATATCCAACCTAAACCTCCCCCACTGCAACTTGAGACCATTACTCCTTGTCCTGTCCTCTTCCACCACTGAGAATAGTCTAGAACCATCCTCTCTGGAACCACCTCTCAGGTAGTTGAAAGCAGCTATCAAATCCTCCCTCATTCTTCTCTTCCGCAGACTAAACAATCCCAGTTCCCTCAGCCTCTCCTCATAAGTCATGTGTTCTAGACCCCTAATCATTTTTGTTGCCCTTCTCTGGACTCTTTCCAATTTATCCACATCCTTCTTGTAGTTTGGGGCCCAAAACTGGACACACTACTCCAGATGAGGCCTCACCAATGTCAAATAGAGGGGGACGATCACGTCCCTCGATCTGCTCGCTATGCCCCTACTTATACATCCCAAAATGCCATTGGCCTTCTTGGCAAGAAGGGCACACTGCTGACTCATATCCAGCTTCTCGTCCACTGTCACCCCTAGGTCCTTTTCCGCAGAACTGCTGCCTAGCCATTCGGTCCCTAGTCTGTAGCTGTGCAGTGGGTTCTTCCGTCCTAAGTGCAGGACCCTGCACTTATCCTTATTGAACCTCATCAGATTTCTTTTGGCCCAATCCTCCAATTTGTCTAGGGCCCTCTGTATCCTATCCCTGCCCTCCAGCGTTTCTACCACTCCTCCCAGTTTAGTATCATCCGCAAATTTGCTGAGAGTGCAATCCACACCATCCTCCAGATCATTTATGAAGATATTGAACAAAACCGGCCCCAGGACCGACCCCTGGGGCACTCCACTTGACACCGGCTGCCAACTAGACATGGAGCCATTGATCACTACCCACTGAGCCCGACAATCTAGCCAACTTTCTACCCACCTTATAGTGCATTCATCCAGCCCATACTTCTTTAACTTGCTGACAAGAATACTGTGGGAAACCGTGTCAAAAGCTTTGCTAAAGTCAAGATACAATACATCCACTGCTTTCCCTTCATCCACAGAACCAGTAATCTCATCATAGAAGGCGATTAGATTAGTCAGGCATGACCTTCCCTTGGTGAATCCATGCTGACTGTTCCTGATCACTTTCCTCTCATGTAAGTGCTTCAGGATTGATTCTTTGAGGACCTGCTCCATGATTTTTCCGGGGACTGAAGTGAGGCTGACTGGCCTGTAGTTCCCAGGATCCTCCTTCTTCCCTTTTTTAAAGATTGGCACTACATTAGCCTTTTTCCAGTCATCCGGGACTTCCCCCGTTCGCCATGAGTTTTCAAAGATAATGGCCAATGGCTCTGCAATCACAGCCGCCAGTTCCTTTAGCACTCTCGGATGCAACTCGTCCGGCCCCATGGACTTGTGCACGTCCAGCTTTTCTAAATAGTCCCTAACCACCTCTTTCTCCACAGAGGGCTGGCCATCTATTCCCCATGTTGTGATGCCCAGCGCAGCAGTCTGGGAGCTGACCTTGTTCGTGAAGACAGAGGCAAAAAAAGCATTGAGTACATTAGCTTTTTCCACATCCTCTGTCACTAGGTTGCCTCCCTCATTGTACAGCATCAGACATGGTGAGTATGGCCCATTGTGGGCTAGAAAAATGAGGAGGGAATTGCTTGGTTGCATGAAACTTGTAGCATAGGGCATTGGCACTGAATGCTGGCACCATTTTCCACAAGTGGTGGTGATTTTAGATGATATCTCACTCCTGAGGGTAACGAACACACAGAGAGCACAGCTGCTACTGGCATCCCAAAGCCACGTGGGTCCATATGCTGCTAGCCTGCGTACTGCAATGATGCCTGTCAAAGTTATCACTGACTGACATGGGAAAGTGTCCTACCGCAGAGTAAGAAATAAGGCTGCCATCCCTAGAAACCTTTGGCAGAGGATTGCGGAAAGGGACAATCAGAGGGGGGGCCAGGAGGGCCAATTGGCCTGGGCCTCAAGCTCAAAGGGGGCCTCAAATTTAGACACTTGTTAATGTTTTGGCATTTGATAAGTTTCACAACTTGTTTTTATGCGCATCCCTATCGGACCAAAGTGTGACACACTCTCAGCTTAAAAATGCAAATTTAAGCAAATAAGAGATGTGATTTGGTAAAAGACATAATTTTTTTGTTAACGGATATAGATTTTGTCATATTAAAGAGTTTAAAAGGTTCATAAATATTAATAAAAATATATTGGTTCGGATGGCACAAGATTAGACTGTGATGAACGTGTCCCCTCAGATCAGCTGATGATATAAACAAACCATGACTAGTGGCTGGTGCTGGATCAAGTGCATGCTGAAAGGCAGAGAATTGTGACATTTTAGTGTGTTTATAGTTTTATACTCTAGTTGACGAAGGAATTATTTGTGTGAGAGAATTCCTCATTATTATCTTCATATGGCAACTAAAAGACACGACTCGTTCGTTGGTTGAGTCCTAGCTTGGTAGCTTGGCCATCATCATAGGCTATCATAGTCTATAGGCCCAGATTCAAGGTGAAAGTTTGTGAGGACAATCTTGTACAGTGAATTTTGTGAGAACACACATTTGAAATTTTTGGACTCTGTCTGTATCTGTGTCTGTGTATACTATATCTGTCATCCCTTTGTCTTCAGCTCAGCCTGTTATATTATACCTTGCGTGCTTGAGTTTTGGTTCAGTGATAAGGATAACCACCTGTCTGACTGTTTCATTTTGTGTTCTTAATTAGTATTCCTTCGTTTTAAGTCTTTTCAGCATTTGTGTACATGTTTACAGTAGAAGATTTCAAGTGTAGATAAGCTACTTCCTTACAGCAGAATATTTCAAGTGTGGATAGGCTATATATTGACCACATAGATCACTATGAAGAGGAGATTTGAAAGTGGTGCAAGCAAGAGACGGTGAAAACAACAAAATAAAGCAGCAGTTAAGAGCTCAAAGCCAATAACTTCATTTCTCAAACCACTGGAAAACACACCTTAAACAATGCTACAGATAATGAAAACTCCACAACTGCAACAGGTGATATTTCAAAGCCAATACCTGAACAGGAGAACAGTAGTCATGAAGGAGATGTGCCAACAGTAACAGATGCAGCAGAAGATCCTGTGTACGATCAAGAAACTCAACAGCAACAAGAAAATGTAGATCTTATGTAGCAAGAGCAATTCATGAGTACTACAGATTTGACTGTGACTGACATTGGTATTATTGATAAGAGCAATGCTGCCCAAATGCAATCTCTTCTTCAAATTGGTTGTTTTGAAATTCTAAGTAACATTGCACGAGATGCTGATAATCATGCTTACCCTGCTCGTCTGCTGACAAAAACTCTTCCAAATGGAGACCTACACAAGAGACTGGTTATACTGGAGTATGGAAAAACAATCTTTGTATTGTGCATCCTGCTTCATTTTCAGCAAAAGTGCTGCAAATGCATCAGTTCTCTCTTATCAATCAGGATGGAGCATCAACAGAGGTTGGAGGAAGTTGAAAGACCGAATACCATCACATGAGAGTTCAACATCACACAAAGAAAACTATGTTGCATGGAAATCAGCCAGTAGGGCAGCATCAGCTGAAAGTTCAGCGGAGAATTTACTCTTCACTGAACTCTGTACAGAAACTAATAACTGGAAAAAACTTCTTGAGCGCATCCTGAATGTCATCCTTTTTCTTTCTGAGCAGAGATTGGCTCTCTTTGGTTCCAGTCAACGTATTGACAATCATGCAAATGGAAACTTTCTAGGCATAGTTGAGCTCCTCAGAAAACATGACCCACTTTTATCAGAGCATGTTAAACGTGTTCGAGAATTGCAAGAGAGTCAAAAATGCATGCAAGTCCATTATCTCTCCACACGCATACAAAATGAGTGTATTGAGCTATGTGGATCATATGTAAACAACAATTCTTGATGAGATTCGAAATGCCAAGTATTTTTCAATCATTGTTGATGCCACTCCAGATTGTTCCTTGTGAGAACAGACTATTACGGTTATTTGATATGTTAAGAATGTAGACAGCTCAAAATTTTCAATTGAAGAAAAGGTTTATTTTGTTTGATAATTTCACGAGAAAAACGGGAAAAGAAATTGGTGCTTGAGTACTAGCAATTCTAGAAGGTTTTAAGTTAGATTTTCAAGCCTGCATTGGTCAAGCCTATGACAATGGATCTAATATGGCTGGGAAGTACAAAGGTGTACAAGCAGTTCTGCTTGAGCATAATTCAAACTGTATTTTCTCCAGCTGTGGAAACCACACACTAAACCTTGTAGGTGTTGACTGTGCTGAATCATGCAAGGAGGCAATTACTTACTTTGGAACTGTTCAGCAAATGTACGATCTCTTCAGTAGCAGTCCACAAAGGTGGGGAATTCTGAAGCAATATCTTCCTGTTTCACTGCATAGGATGTCCAAAACTAGATGGTCTGCACAGATTGATGGTGTTCAACCAGTTGCGCAGCATTAGAATTCAGTGAGAAAGGCTTTAAATGAGCTTGAATCTCTCAATCTCACTGCACAGGCTCAAACTGAACTTCAGTCTATTCAGAAGCACATGTCCTTTTTGTGGATGAAGCTACTTACAATGATCCACCAAACGAATCTGGTAATTGAAGCACGCAATGCTACACTTGAAGTTAAGCGGGATAACACTGAAAGTCTTATCAATGACATTCAACAGATTCGTGAACAATGGGATGCGATCCTGACTTAGTCCAAATCAGTAGCACAGAATACTGGCATTTCATCTGAGTTCTCCACCAATCTCAACTTACCTACTGAATTCGATGCCGAGCAGCATTACAGGGTCAATGTCTTCCTTGTCGTCATTGACTCTATTCAACCAGGTCTTACACGTTGATCTGAATCACTGTGACTAATTTGTACCCTTTTGGGTACCTTCTTTGGCAGTTCAACAGACTGAGTAATGAAGATCTACTTTCTGCAGATGAAAATTTCAGCAACAGTACAACAAAGAAATCTCAAAAGGTCTCAGTGACAAGGTCATCTTCCTCAAACAAATATATTCCATGAACTTTAAATTGGATTGCAAGCCAAAGGAATTGCTTCAAGAAATGCTTGAACTTGGACTCTCCGGGGTGTTTCCTAATATCACACTTGCATTGTGTATTTTTGTCAGTTTGCCTGCATCAGTGGCTTCAGGTGAACGCACCTTCAGTGTGTTGAAGCAGGTAAAGTACTATCACCGTTCAACTATGGGACAAGAGCATTTGAATGGGCTCGCCATGCTTAATATCAACTATGACATTGCACAAAAGCGAGATTTTTCCTCAATAATTAGTGCATTTGCAGAGAAAAAGGCTAGAAAAGCATTTGTTAAATAAAAAAATATTCAAATTGTGTCTCACTTTTTTTGGTGCCTTATTTTGTTTTCATGTGTTGTCATTTTTTATTTTTATTATGGCTAAGGGCCTCAAAAGCTGGAAGTGACCTCGGCCTCTCTGGACTTCTGAGAGGGCCTGATTGCAGAGTACCTCCGTGAAAGTTTCATTGGGGAAATCCCTCTGTACATAAACAAACTGCTCTGCATGCCTTTCCCTTCCTCTCCTCCCCAACTCTAGAGGGGACTGTAAAGTGGATAGCAATTCTACCTCTTTTGTTTGTACCACTA
Organism: Lepidochelys kempii; assembly: GCF_965140285.1. NCBI lineage: Eukaryota > Metazoa > Chordata > Testudines > Cheloniidae > Lepidochelys > Lepidochelys kempii. Next base: position 47,825,345 of record NC_136384.1, read on the forward strand.
CCTCTTTTAGCAAGAGTAAATTAATGAAAAGTCAAAAGCTGCGTTCTGCTATTTTGGGGCGGCCATCCCTGTAATGGAAAATTTATGTATACACTTACCTGAAGTTCCTAAGCTCCTAAGCATGTCTTTTGAAGGTGTTGTGCAAGTTTCCTCTGAGGACAAGGACTGAGAGGTTAGATATGGAGTGATTATTTTCTGAAGAAGTGTTCGCCCATAGGTGATACGGTGTTTTTGTCTTTTATCATTTTTCTATGTAAGTTCATTCAAGAGCATATTGATTATCTGGTTTCACCCATGTAGTTGTTATTGGGACATTTAGTGCATTGGATGAGGTACACCATATGTTGTGATGGGTTTGTGTAGGACCTTTCTATCTTCACATAGATCATCATAACAGTGGAGATATGTCTGCAGTTTTTACATCTGTTGTTCTGGCAGGGTCTGGTGTCACTTTGAGTTGGTGGGGCCTGGTTTGAGGGGAGCTAGCTTCTGATGAATGTGGTGAGGTTGGGACATTTTTTGAAGGCCAGAAGAGGGGGTTTTGGAAAGATTTCTTTCACGGTGTGGTCCTCATCAAGCATGGTTTATAACTGTTTGATGATAGTCAAAATCTGATTTGATGTCTGACTGACTGACTGACATCAATCAGATTGATGACTGACATCTAATCAAGATGGCCCATTTAGATTATCACTACAGAAGTTTTTTTCTCCTGCTGATAATAGCTCATCTTAATTAATTAGCCTCTTACAGTTTGTATGGCGACTTCTACCTTCTCTGTATGTGTGTGTATATATCTTCTTACTATATGTTCCATTCTATGCACCCAATGAAGTGGGCTGTAGTCCACGAAAGCTTATGCTCTAATAAATTTGTTAGTCTCTAAGGTGCCACAAGTATTCCTGTTCTTTTTGGGGATACAGACTAAGACAGCTGCTACTCTGAAACAACTCAGGTAGGGTTCAGAAGAAGGTCAAAACATTATTATTCTACACTGTAGTAGCATTTAGGAGCCTCAATCATGGCTCAGGACCCTATTATGCTAGGCACTATACAAACACAGTATCATCATCAACTGCATAATAAGAAAATATTTAAAAAATAAATGGAGATCAAACAATTCTAGTTTTCAACCAAAACCAGTCTTCCCACAAACATTTCATGCCTAATGGTAACATGAAAAAAGATGCAATGAGACTATTCTACTATTGGAATAAAATTCTACTCCCATATCTAGCGAGACTAAACACAAAACATGTTTTTTTAATATTTCTTCTTTTCCTTTTTATTTGAACATTTCTGAATCTTGTATTAAAAATTCATTGCTAGCATAACACCACTGACTTCAGCTGAGTTACATCAGGGATAAATTTGGCTCATTATGTTGTTTCTTTTCTGTGAGTTGGCAGCAGCAGCTCTCAGTCTCCCTCTCCACAGTTCTCAGCCTTTCAAAATGCAGTTTTTCAATTCACTGTCCCCTAAGGCCCAAGCCTTAGATGGACTCAGGTTAACTTGGTTTTACCTTGTGTACTATGAAAAATCCACTTACAGTCTAAGCAAGTAACATGCGAAAGTCAAGCAAACAATATATTGGCTTGGCAGAAATAAAGGCAAACTGCAAACTATAATAGTGTTTATGAAAAGATGGGGGAAAATTGCAATCTAGGCAACATGCTGCAGACAGGAGAAACGTGTGCTGTTAACAGAACTGGAAAATCCCTGTAAGATTTGATAACACACTATTTTTCAGAAGACTTACCAATACACAGATCTCCAAAAAATGATAAGGACAAATATTTTCAGAGAAACCGGACACTAAAGATATTATTTTATCACTGTTCTTTAAGGGCCATAAGGAAGAACTAGGAAATCACCAGCTATGTTGCCCAATGTCTATTCTCGGTTAAATGTCTATTCTGATCACATAAAAAGAAAGCCTTTATGTAAACAATGGGAAGAGAGGGGCCTAATAATGAACAAACAACATGGTCCTATCAAAAATAGGTTATACCAAACAAATCAAGAATAACTGCTGTGGCATTATATGAAATTTAATATCACCAGCTAGCCCCCTGTACACACTAGCCAATAAGAAAAAAGCAGCTATAATATGCTATTCACATATCCAGAAACAGTACTGTGTCCTTTGGAGATTTGATTGTGGATGTCTATTTTAGGTACATTTTAGTCAATAAACGTATCCAGCATATGGAGATGTATTTGAAAATATTCTAAAAAAGTGAGATTAAATTTAAAAATATTAGGGATTGATTTTCAAAATTTGGACATACAAAAATAAGCATTTGACTGCGTACCTAATTTATGTATACATGTATCACAGCTATGAATCCAAATTAGGGCAAAGTTTTGTAAAACAAGTCCCATACGAAGTCTGTGCAAAATATACATGTAAAGGTTACAAACAGGTAATTTTGATGATGATTTTTTGGTACATGTCATTGAATATCCTTCACGTGCAATTATCTGTTTGCACAGTATGTGTATATTTAGCAGATACATATTAAGATAGCCAAATTTTCAAAGATGTGTGTCTTTAGAGATTTGTGCTTTTTTTATTTGTACAGTTGTTTATGTGCTTCTTGAGGTACCAGTTTTCAGCTTAGCACACAGGAGTTATATCTTTCTACCAATAACATTCCCTGCCATTTCAAAACACTGTACTATTACAAAATACAATCAGCAACACAAAGCTAACTTAAAAAGTGCCTTTCAAAGCATGTATACTTTCAGACTTAAAAGATCTAAAATCAAACGACAGTGAAAAAATATTAACCTGCAAAGACTTTACAGCACATCAGCAAAAATACTAATTAAGATCTCAATGAGACAGTTTTTAGGGCCACACTACTTTTTCTGGATATAAATGTAAAATTAAGCTTAGTTATCACATGTGCATTCAATCTAAACTATTTGGCTAGAACTTTTTAATCAGGGTTGGTTCTGTTAAATACAAGACCCTTCAGTTACCCTTCCTGTCAATTAATGGAAGATTAACAAACATGTGTGGCTGAATCCCTAGAATGATTTGAAAAATCTCACCCAAGGTTTTGAAATCCCCTCTTGCCCAAGACTACAAAATTGTAATTCCATTATTCATCTGATTTTTAAAACCTGAATTTAAATTAAAAAAAGCTGAAAAATATTGCACCTAAATATATCACTCCAGTGCTTAAGTTAGGGAGTAAACAAAACATGTCATGTTGGCTTCAGGCTCCACTAGAAGTGCACCACTGGAGTGGGGATACGTGTTTTGTAAATGAAAATGAAATTTACAGAGAAAAATAATTATATTCAAGCTTCTAATATGCATGCAGATATGGGCCCCAATTTAGCAAAGCACTTGCTAAGGCCTGGTCTACACTGGGGAGGGGAGGGGGAGCGGGAAATTGATCTAAGTTATGCAACTTCAGCTACCTGAATAAAGCAGCTGAAGTTGACGTACTTAGATCTACTGCCACTCCCCCAGGGACTCTGCCTGCGCCTCTCACTCCAGTGGAGTACCGGAATTGACAGGAGAGTGCTCAGCGGTCGATTTATCGCATCTAGACTAGATGCGATAAATCGCCCCCCTCTGGATCGATTGCTGCCCGCCGATCAGCAGGTAGTATAGACAAGCCCTAAGTGTTCTGCGGGCTAGATAATAAATAAATAATAAAACCCATCACTTAGAATAGAGCTGGATTTCAGCAGGTACTTAAGTGCCTCTCAGTGCAGAGAGAGGAAGAGAATGACTAGAACCAGGGAGAAGGTAGGTACCTACTCTGTGTAGACAGGGCCGGGACCCCAGACTGGCAGCGGGCTGAGCAGGGCCGGCAGCCAGGACCCTGGCTGGCAGGAGCCTGTGGACGGAACCCCAGACTGGCAGCGGGCTGAGTGGCAGCGGGCTGAGCCGCTCAGCCCACTGCCAGTCAGGGCTCCCGGCCACTGGCCCCGCTCAGCCCACTGCCGGCCTAGGTGAATGGAACCCCAAGCCGGCAGCGGGCTGAGCGAGTCAGCGGTGTAAGATCAGCATCTTAATTTAATTTTAAATGAAGCTTCTTAAGCATTTTGAAAACCTTGTTTACATACAACAACAGTTCAGTTATATAATATAGAGACATAGAGAGAGACCTTCTAAAAAATGTTAAAATGTATTATTGGCACGCGAAACCTTAAATTAAAGTGAATAAATGAAGACTCAGCACACCACTTCTGAAAGGCTGCAGATGCCTGCTTTAGACTGATGTCTTCTTAAAAATCTTTAGTTGCAACCTTTCAAGCCCAAGTTATTAATTAAAGGGACACTCTCTCGAGGAGTTTAGGTCCCAAATTGGTTTTGCTTAAAAAAAAGCAAAATTAAATAGTGGAGGTGCTGGGGGAAAGGCACGCTATGAACTCTAAAATAGGACCTGATTCAGAAAAGCACTTAAGCAAGTGCTAAAATCCATTCCTGTTCAGGAAAGACTTAATCACGATTCTAACTTTAAGCATGTGCTTAAGTCCCATTGTCTTCAGTTAGACTTAATCATGTGTTTAATGCTTTCCTGAGTTAGGGCTGTGAATAGTTCTCATTATTAGCATTTTTTAAATTTTCATTAAATCAGGCAACAGGTATGTGTAGGTGATTTAAACAGTCCCCTCAAAGTGAGGGAAGACTAAACAAAACAATAGTGTGATAGCATATGAGACCCACAAACTAACCATAAGAGAAAATGAAATTGACTAGAACAGTTTTATTATCCACATTTTCACTACCCAAATACAAAAAGTAATTTGCATAAATTGTGAAAACTGACATTTTAAAATATTCCATTTTAATAAATAATAATTAATACCTAGCTTTTATATAGCATTGTTCATCAGCAGATCTCAAAGCACCTCACAAACTTTAATGTATTTATCCTCACAATACCTGAGAGATAGGAAAATTTTGTAACCCCACTTTACAGCTGGAGAACTGAGGCACAGAGAGTCTAAGTAACTTGCCCAAGTATATTAGCGAAAGAGGTGAGACTTTTTTTTAAAAAAATATAAACTGAATCTTGACAGAGTCCCTTTAAAGTTACTGACTGATTTTCTGGGAACCCCCCCTCCAAAAAAAAACAAAACCCAGTGTACTGGAAGCCAGCTAACCCAGTATTAGGGCTATCTAAAAAAAAATCATCTCAGGGCTAGTTTTTTGATGTTCTTATCAAATATAAGAAATTTACAGAGTAGAAAATACTGTGAGTTATACAGATACTGCCTACTATATCTCCACAGGATATCAATAAGCTGTGACCCTAAGAGCCCCTAGTGCCAACTGGCAAAGGGTTTACGGTCATGTAACAGCAATTCCTGTCAGGTCTGACAAACTCACTACACCTAACACATTGCTATCATAGCATTTATCTAGAAAAATGTTGTGTAAGGTGTCAAATAAAAGCTTATATCATACTGGTCATCATAAGCATGGTGAGGTGTATGTACGGTTGTTATACTAGAAGCTGTTTGTATGGACTAAAATTATGTTTAAACTAAGTAACCAGGCAGGGCTGTGAAACAGGTTTTTCCCAGGCAACGGAATGCTGGTTTACCTATCTGCCTAGCTCACCAATGTAAATCAAGCAATGTGTAAGTCAACACAAAGGAAGCTTTATTTGCATATTACATCATCAGGAAAAGCAAGTTAACAGGAGAGTGAGAAAGGTTTTCTGGACTAAAAGCAGGAGGAAAGGGAGACCCTTGGTTATCCATCATTGAGGGAGCACCTTTTGAAACCATGAAAGCTAGATCCTGGACCCTGGGAAGATAGTAATGCTGAGACATTGCTTTAAGTGAGAAACTTAGCTTAGACCAGTGGTTCTCAACCTATTTACCATTGTGGGCTGCATCCAATACTACCAGTATGACCCTGAGAATGCCACATGGGCTGCAGCTCTGTGCTGATTGGGCTGCAGATTGAGAACCACTGGCTTAGACAGAGATTTTAGCCTGCTAGCATTATGTTTAGTCTCTGAGGAGCATGTTATACTTTTGTTTTATTTGTAGCCATATCAGTTTCTACTATCTTTACTCGGTGTTACTTAAATCTCTATCTTCATTAATAAATGTCTCTGTGTTTTGTCCTGCATAGATCTCAGGGCTGTAATATTAAGCAAAGTGTGAATGCTTAATTGAATCAAATAACTGATGTGTATACTGTCTCTTTGGAAATAGTCAACATGATAATTTCTGTGAGTGTCCACCGACAGGGGCTGGATACTCCAGGGGAATGCTTTTCCAGGGGATTCAGGAACTGGGACAAACCAAGTATTACCTGCAAGGCAAAGTAAGGGCTGACAGAGACCTGAGAAATTGTCTATGGTGGCTAATTAACTGGGGTGACTGGGAGCTGTCACCAAGTCTAGCTCCAGCAAGTCTCTCTTTGCTAAGGCAGAGGGATAAGAGGTCACGCATAGTTCTGGATGCCTTGGGAAAGTGTCACATAAGCATATTAAACACTTTGTCATCTGGCTAACCCATAGCAAGGGGCAGGGTGTTAATACACTTCCCTGGAGAAGCGTGGGCTCAGGGAATCACAGTCTCCCTCTTGGTCTTCCCACTGCTCTGGGGAGGAAGTAAAGCTACTACTGGCCCACTAAGTATACGACCTAGCGTGTTGTGGGGGACTGGACTCAAGGCTCTACCCACTTCCCATCCCCTCCTGCCCACCTTCTCAAGTGGTTAATGTAGTAAGATGAGGCCCTGAAACATAAATCCTTGTATCAGAGGCCTGGTATGAGGCCTGAGGCCCGAACTAAAGTAATGGTTAAGACTTTGCTAACATAAAGCAAAGTTAAGCTCTGAGCCAGAGGCAGGCCCTGCTCACAAAAGTTGTCAAGAAGAAGGCTGCTAATTGGACGTATACACATGTCTAAAGGGTATCAAGTACTAAAAGGATAAACGTGCCAGGATGGCACCGGAACATTCAGGTACAAATACATTCCACAGAGATAATGAGGAACAGGCTGACCCATCCTAAAAGACAGGGTCAAAAGGATACTATGATGGATAGACTTGTTTGTTCAAACCAACATATACCAGTAGAGAGAAATCACCCCAACACGCAGAGGGGTTGTACCTCAATGCATCAAGAGTGATGTGTAACTTGTTTGTACCTGTGTATAAGAATGCATCCCGGAGTGGATGTCTTTGTCCATCCTAGGGGGCAGTGGAGTATCCTGCCACTAACTGAGCTGTGTCCATTGTTAGGGGGCACATATTCGTAGTATGTCCTGTAGAGTCTGCTGGAAACTATTACTGTGCTTCATTTGACTATAAACCTGGCCAGATGCCTTCATACCTTATCAGAGTCTGTGGTCATTGTGGGTTCTCTCGGGGTCTGCTGTGTCAGCAATCTGCAGAGCCAGGGCAGCACACAGAGGGAACACATGCACGCAGCCGACTGTTAACAACCTTGAACAAAGCAGAGCACCACACAGGTAACGTCTGATGACAGTTTATATAGTGGCTCTACAAAGACTCCTCCCCTGCATGTAGTATGTGGTGGGAGAGCACACCTGAACAAGGAAGATCCTCAATCTCTTACTCCCTCTCTAGACCAGGTATGCTGGGAGGGATGGAGAATGGGCACAGCCTTTCTTCCTTGTGCTGCTACATAGGATGGGCCACAATCTGGCTCTTTGCTAACCGTATTTAAATTTGTCAGCTAGGCAATAAGTAAAAGAAAAGTGAAGAATTCTACCCAATTGAACCTGATCCTGCAAAGACTTATGTATTTGCTTCATGTGAAGCATGCACCATGTGCCAAAGTCTTTACAGGATCAGAACTTTAGTTTGTATTTCTTTATAATTTTCTTCTTTTTTTCTTATTCCTATCAGATGGAAGACTGATTCTGGATTAGCATACATGGCCAACTAGTAAAAACCTTAGTGAAACAAACTCATACCTTCCAAAACAAATTGTAAAATGAATAATTAATCTCCTTATCCAGAATATCCTCACCTGTTACCCTCTCAAAATAGGCTCTCTCAGTTTTGCACTTTGTGGGAATCCTGAGCTCAAGACAAGGTAATGCTTTCTTGCTGACTCCAACAGCTGCTTCTTAGAGGAGAAATTAGAACCTGGTGTGTAATGCCGATTCAGCTGAGGAACCCATGACAGCTCCATCAAGAACTCAGCAGTGAACTGACAAATTAATGCCTACTTGATCTCATGCTGAAGCTTCATTTCTTGACTCTAATACCAGGTTTCCCCTTAGTTAACATTCAGTCAGTCATTCTGTTCTATCCTTAAAAAAATAAAATAAGCTTGCTACACGCAAGGATTGTACATACATTTACAGAGTGTAAAATCCGACCAGGGGCTGAATTTCAAACACCAGATATCCTGTGAGGGAATGAAGGCAGCGGCACCTTAGCTATCATAACTTCACCATACACTTTCCTCTTATTCAAAGCAGCAAGATTCATTTTGGCATATTTATGATTTTTTCCCCTCCTCACCTTCCTTCTGCCCTATCAGGAACTCAAAAGAGATGCTGTCCATCACGAGGAAAAAAAAGTTGTTAGAAATACTGGCTATCAGGATTCAGAGATTTAATAAATAAACTTCAAATGGCTGGATGCTGGTGAGAAAAGCTGGTTGGGGCTTCCCCAAAAAATGATAATGGGTAACTATGTTTACTTCAGTATGAGTTTAAAAATAAATGGCCTCTTGTGCATTAATTATCTATTTTGGATTATTTCCTCCCTCCCCCCCATTTTATTTGGTGTGCTTGTGAAAGAATTGACACTGCTTGATAATAAAAGTTCTCTGCTTAATTAATTAGGGCTAGATTCTGACTCTCCCTTCATGCCTGTGCAAGGGAGCAAGAGAAAGAACTCCCTTTACACACCTATGTGGGTTACTTGGCCTTTAGGTCCTGTCATGTAAGAATAAGTTGGCCTACTAGAGTAGGTTCATAGAGAGTCATACAGGGGAAGAGGGATTGCTCAGTGGTTTGAGCATTGGCTTGCTTAAACCCAAGGTTGTGAGTTCAGTCCTTGAGGGGACCATTTAGGGCCAAAAATTGGGGATTGGTCCTGCTTTGAGCAGGGGGTTGGACTAGATGAGATCCCTTCCAACCCTGATATTCTATGATTCCAAGACTAGAAGGAACCATTGTGATCATTTAAGCTGATCTCACGTGTAACCTAGACCCTAGAACTTCCAAAATAGTTCCTAAAGCATATCTTTGGGAAAAAAAATACAATCTTGATTTAAAAATTGTCGGTGATGGAGAATTGATCCTGACCCTTGATAAGTTGTTCCAATGGTTAATAATCCTCACTGTTAAAAATATACACCTTATTTCCAGTTCAGATTTATTAGCCTCAGCTTCCAGCCACTGGATCGTATTTCACCTTTGTCTGCTAGATAGAAGAGCCCATCATCAAATATTTGTTCCCCAAGTAGCTACTTCTAGACGACAGTCAACTCACTCCTTAACCTTCTCTTTGTTAAGTTGAATAGAATAAGCCATGTCTTAATTTTTGTGGTTCTTCTCTAAACTCTCTCCATTTTATCAACATCCTTCCTGAATTGTGGATACCAGAAGTAAACACAATTCCAGAAGCAGTCGCATCAGTGTAAAATAGCCTCTTCACTTCTACTTGAGATTCCCTTGTTTATGCATCAAGGATCTCATTGGCCCTTTTGGCCACAGAATTGAACTGGGAGCTCATGTTCTGCTGATTATCCACCATCACCCCCCAAATCTTTTTCAGAGTCACTGCTTCCCAGGATAGAGCCCCCCATCCTGTGAGCATGGCCTACATTCTTTATTCCTAGATGGATACATTTACATTGAGCCATATTAGAATACATTGTTTGCTTGTGGCCAGCTTACCAAGCAATCCAGACTTCTCTGTATTAGTGACCTGTCCTCCTCATTGTTTACCACACCTACTATTTTTCAGTCATCTGCAATCTTTATCAGTGATGGCTTTAGGTTTTCTTCCAGGTCATTGATGACCCTGTGCTATTTAACATTGTTAAGACAGATCTCTGTGGGACCCCACTAGAAACACTCCCACTTGATAATTCCTCATTAACAATTCCATTTTGAGTTCTCTGGTAGCCAGTTTTTAATCCCTTTAACTTGTGCCATGTTAATTTTATATCTTTCTAGTATTTTTAATCAAAATGTCTTGTGGTACCAAGTCAAACAGAAATCTAAGTATATTAGATCAGCATTATTACCTTTATCAACCAAATTTTTCATCTTAATACATTAAAGGGTCAAAGGGACCATTGTGACCATTTAGTCTGTCTTCCTGCATAACACCAGCCACAAAACCTCACTCTAACTCCTGCATCAATGCAATATCTTCTGGTTGAGCTAGAACATCCCATCAATTTTCTCCCATCACAATCTCCCTTCAGGCTGCTCCAGGAGTCTCTACAAGACTAAAATTATATGGCCCTGTAGTACAATGCCTTCATTTTCCATCACAGAATAAACTGGAGTCTTGGATTTCTCCCAGAAATTCTCTACTTTATAGTTCCAAAAAGAACATATTAAACAAAGATAACATTTTTACATACAGCTCAAATAACTGTCTTAGGTAGGTTAACTAGTATAAGGCAAAAGAACCAATCCCTGCAAGACCCCACTAGAAACACACCTGATTGATTATCATTTCCCATTTACAATTACATTTTGAGATCTATCAGTTAGTCAGCTTTTAATGTATTTAATGTATGTCATGTTATTTTTTATTTAAAAAGTAGAACAATATAAAATTGTCATGCAATACCAAGTGAAAAACCTTGCAGGAGTCTAAGTATATTACATCTACACTATAATTTTTATAAACAAAACTTTTAATTTACTCAAAAAAATATAAAGTTAGTTTGACAGAATCTATATTTAATAAACCCAGGTTGACTGGCATTAATTGCATTATCCTCCTTTAATTCTTTATTAATCGATTTCAGTAGCAGCTACTCTATTATCTTGCCTGGGATCGATGTCAAACTGACAGGCCTATAATTATCTGGGTCATCCCATTTAACTTTTTTTTAAATACTGGCACAACAGTAGCTTTCTTTCAGTCTTCTGGAATTTCCCCAGTGTTCCAAGGCTCATTGAAAATCAACACTAATGGTCCATAAAGCTCCTCAGCCAACACTTTTAAAGCTGTTGGATGCAAGTTATCCATACCTGCTGATTTTAAATGACTAATTTTAGTAGCTGCTTTTTAACATCCTTCGGAGATACTCATGGAATGGAAAAACTGAGATCATCATATGTTATGACTACATAATCTGTTTTTCCCAAATACAGAATAGATATATTTATTGAACACTTTTTCCTTTTCTGCCTTATTGATAATTCTACCATTTCCATCTAGTAATAGACCAATACCATTGTTAAGATTCCTTTTATTTCTAATATACTTTAAAAATGTATTGTCCTTTAGTTGCTGGCCAGTGACTCTTCCTCGTGTCCCTTTACTTCCATTATCTATTTTCTTTTGTCCTAACTTTTGACTTATATTCATTACTATCAACTTCCCCTTTCTTCCAACTGTTTTTTTTTATTGCCATCTTCACTTCCACGCTAAACCAGGTCAGTTTTTTAACCAATATGACCTTCTTCCTCAATTGTGGCTCTTTGAGCATCTAGTAAAGTGTTCTTAATCAAGTCCCACTTTACCATTCACATTTTTGTGTGTCTCACAGTTAAGGTTTAGATTTTGTCACAGTTATTTTTAGTAAGTCACAGACAGGTTGCGGGAAATAAACAAAAATTCATGGAAGCCAGGACCTGTCTGTGTCTTACTAAAAATAATGGAGGAGACTGACGGGGATGACGACAACTGAAGCCTGACTCGGGGGGAAGAGAGAGACTGAGCAGAGCCTCATGGCAGCTGGGGACTCACCACCACTCGTGGCAGTTGGGAGATCCGGTGCTCCCCAGCTAGCAGACAGATCCATCTCTGGGCTGAAGTGGAAGATGTCATGGAGGTCTCTGAAAGTCATGGAATCCATGACTTCCATGACAATCTATTCTTACTCATAATTGTTTTTAGCTTTGTGAAACTGGCCCTTTTAAAGCACCAAGTACATATTATTGGTCAGGACTTTATTCTGTCTGCACATTATAAATGTGTTCAAGTCATGATCACTTGTACCTAAGCCACTTTATAATGGCCCACTTTGTTAATCCAAAATTCAGATATAAGGCACCCCACAATGGCCTTTCTACCCTACTAACTCAGTTAACAGGTGGTGGCCCACCCTAGAATTGCCTAGGAATTGCCTAGGTTTTACCAGGGAGTTTGTCTGTGACCAACAGAGGACTCCTGAGAACCGACTAGTTCTGTTAACTCTTGGGAGGACATGAATACAACCTTCTGCTCAAAGGATTAACACTCAGGCAGTAATTTCTTCAAAAATAAAATATTCTTAATTTAACACATAATATTCTCAAATACAATAAGTCTAATGCATATACCAAAGGAATAAACTATAAATATAACAGGCATAAATTAGAATACAAAAACTATCAACACATATGCATATTCAGATACCCAATACCATACAATTAAACACAGTTTTAGGTGGTTACATTCCGCATGCAATGGCCAGTCACATGCAGAATGCTGACAGCACAACGTTAAAACATTAAGCACATAGACACACATACACAGACATCCAGCTTTATTAACTCAGGCATACACATACACACTTCAATGGGAGTCTTCTATTAAAATCATCATGCTTACTTTCTCCGATGTCTTTTATTCCTTCTGAGAGGTCCTTCTGCTCGGTCTCCTGATGTTGCTCCAAGCTCTGCTTCTTTCTTCTGTGATTTCAGCTCTTACGACGTTCTCCTTCTTGGTCTTGAACTTCTTAATGGTTTCGCTACTGCTCCCATTCACGCCAGCGTGTTTCACTCACGCAGATGACCTTGAACACAGACTGACAGACTGACTGAAGCCTGCCAGCGGTCTGCCTTATATACAGTTGACCCGCCATTCAGCTTCAAGCCCTTTAGAATGTGGACCTGATTGAAAACTTGTGCCTTTAGAGGGACCTGTTTGAAGCCTTACGTTCTACCTGACTGACCCCTCCCTTCGGGCATGGAAGTGACCTTTATTTCACCCCATTCTACCTGCTCACCATTGGTCAGACCATTCTAAGGCCACCATTTTGGTATTCACAGCTCTAATTCCTTGTGGCTGCCATTTTGTTTTCACTCACTGTGACTGCTTAAAACTAACTTTTTAAAACTCTTATAATTACTAAACAAATTACATATTTATATACACCTTATCATTGTGTTTCATGGTCACCACTCCAGTTTCACTAATTTACATAAGCCCAAACCTCAATCTTTTCTCTGCTTCAGCTTATGGTGACAGATCAGCACCATTGATGCTGGACAGCGCCTAGTACTGAACAGCATTTTCAGCACACAGAGAGCAGCTGAAAACTCCTCTGAATCAACTTAGTTTTTGATAGTCCTCCTAGATGGGCAGAGGGACAATTCCCATGCCTGGATTCACAAGTTCAGAGCAAACATTTTCAAAGTTATAAAGTAAAACTTACATATTTTCTTACAGCATGGAATACCGACATTACAAGTGAGATTAATGCATGCTGCAACTTATAAGCATTTCATGGAGTCTAAACATTAAATACATTCTTATAAAACTAATACCTATTTTGAACAAAACAAACATACAGGTGAACAGGTTTGGTTTCCAGCTATAAGTTTGTCAGTTCTTAGCTAACACCTACAGCTTTGGTCAGAGCTGGCTCTTGGTTTACCAGCATCACAACCCCATCTTGTGCTTTAACTGTTAGGACATCAACCCATAAGCATTCAAGATCATTTTCTTCCAACTTATCAGTGACTCTGAAATAGGTGATGCCATTTTGCCACTTCCCCTCCCCTTGTGCCCACTCGATCCTTCCTAAATCAATAACCATTGATTTTAACATTCCCATCATCCTCCGGTAGCAGTGGGGAATGAGCACAGCCTGCGCTTCACCCCACTCACTGGTCACAGTAGCTGAACCAGCATGGGATGGTCCATTATTTAGTTATGATATAGGGATCAGTAAACTATTCCCACACTCAGAGGTGTGTCTGAGTCATAATGCTTCCCAGGGCTACTCCGGGGTTGTTGCAGTTTATAAACCATCCTTATTCAGGGCTGTGCCTAAACTCAGAATTTACCTTACCTGCTTGTACAGCACTTTGAAATTGTGACATGCTATACAAGTGCTAAGTGGTATTATTAACATAGTCACTGAGGAACACGACAAACATGTTACTAAGATACAGAGACATGTACAGTATAGTCAGAGAGCACAATATGCCTCACCAATGTGCCTCCATATTGCCCTGCATGCTGATGGCAATGCCTATCAGCCGCCACTATTGCACTACCCAAGTCCCACCCACTTTTACATTTTAACAGGTACTTCTAAAGAATATTTCTTATTTTCCCTATTAAATAGTGGCTAACTGCAATGGCATTTCTGCACTGTTACGGGAATTTGAAAGACAAAGCAGGAAAACTCATCTGGGCTCCTTTGGTCCTTTCTGCCTCATCTCTGGAACAGGCAAAGTAAGAAAAATACAGATCCCTTGGTGCTCCTCTTCAGCACCCACGCTGAGAGGGCCTGCCTTGTTTCCAAAGGACAAAGACTGATCATCCAGAAAAATGCCAGGGAAAGGGAACTTCAGGCTGAATGCAATTACTCAGACAGGATTCTTGTCCCCCTGGAAACAGAATTATCCATTCACTCCAGTCCTCTTTGAATTGCAATGTTTTCTGCAAATGTACCATTTCCACTCCCAACTCCCCAACACACACTAAAACACTTTGACCTCAGAAGTTCAGGCTTAAAGAGGTTAAATCTGACCTTGGTCAATAATGTTCACATTTTCAAAATGTGGCTTTAATGTGTGTGTAGGCAATTTTGCATATTCAATCATTTAATGTGAAATTGGGCATTGCCACTGGAGCACATGAATGACAGAATTTACACATGTAAAATCCCATCCCTTCCTCCATTTTCCTCCAGCAACTAATGAGCTGCCTCAAGAATACACCCATCTCTGATAGCCAATAGTCAGATACCTAATAGGAGTCCCAATCTCTGATACATCTCATTTTTTAAAAGGACATATGTAGCATCTCCATGTCTGGAAGGGATCCAAGCAACTGCTGTGTTCTAATAATGCATGTCGTATTTTATCAAGGGTGTTTGAACTCCATTGTATCTTGCAGTCAAAGACAAAGACAGTCTTAAAAAAAGTAATTGTAGTAGTAAAATAATTCCATATTTCAGCTCAGAGACTAGTTTCAATAACATGTGAGTGAAGATTCCAGCAGCATATTGAGCACGTTGTACTCAGAGGAAAGGATAATTCCAGTCCCAGCGATGTTTTGTGCGGTGTGTGCGCACACACACAAGATTAATTTCTGGAACAGAGAATGGCAGGGAGGAGAAAACAGCCTTTGTTCCCTGAAGCTGGCTCATGCTGTTGCAATCAGTGCTGGCATTCATAACACACACTCTCATACACACACACTGCTGTGAGAAAAGCTTTTAGCATTCTGGTCTCTCCTTTTGATTCCCAACTGGAAATGATCAAGGAACAGAAAAATAGAGAGGAGAAAGGGGGAAGGAAACTGAGATTAATGTTTTATTTGCAATTTACATTCAATTGTTTTTATCTTTATAATAATTTGAAAACAATGGTGCCATGTTGCCAATGAAAATAAAATAGCGCCTATCTGCTATGAATTATGGGCCAGATCCTAAACTCTTCCCCTTTGGCTGTTTTGAACTGTGCTGGAGGCTCAAGTCATACTGGCTACCTGGGGATTCCACTAGGTTAAGGGAAGTCACTGGGCAATAATGCCACTACGTCACCCCTGTCCGGGCACAGATGGCATGTTGGTCATGGCTGGGAGAAAGGGGGTGTATTCCAATGTCCCCAAAGGGGCTGTAGCAGCTGCACCCAACTTAGAGCAGCCCTGAGGCCACAAAGTTGTGCTGGAAGCCAAATGGGTACAGGTCCAGTCTCAGAATTGGGACGGGGGACAGAGATGGCATCAAGCCACCCACCAGCTGCTCTGGGTGCAATACTACTGCAGCTGAGAATCTAAGCCTATATTCTTAACCTTAAATCTGCCCC
Source organism: Lepidochelys kempii (assembly GCF_965140285.1). Lineage (NCBI taxonomy): Eukaryota > Metazoa > Chordata > Testudines > Cheloniidae > Lepidochelys > Lepidochelys kempii. The sequence continues at coordinate 47,841,535 of NC_136384.1, forward strand.
CTTGTGCACAAATGTTATGATACAATATTTCACTTCCTGATGATATACTGTAATCCTTGCGCAAGAGTCTATCACCAAACTGCTGTTTTTCCTGCATACATATATTGTCTGTAATTTTTTTTCTTATATTTACAACTATTTAATATCCAAAAGTCCAGGATATTTTACTGACGAAAGCTTTGGGATGTAGGTTCTCTTCTGTTTAAGGATATATTTAATAATTGTCACCACCCACATTTCAACCAGAAGCAAAGTCTTCCTTCTTTTGGTGCAATCCAGGTGATAAGGCAATTAACGATACAACTCACGGAGCTGCACACACCTGCGCAGCACGGACTCTCTCTCAGAGAGGTGCAGCTCAGGGGCTGAGCAAGGGAACTGGGAAGCCAGCGTAACCAACTGGGAAGCCAGTTCAAGGCAACCTGCCACCGTAGGCAACACTTCAGTGTGCTGCCTCCACACCACTCAAATTCTGTCATGACGGAGAAGCAGCCAGGCCAAATCTGCCATCCTCGGCATCTTCCCAGAAAACCGCCACGCCAGGTAGCTGCCTCACTTGCCTATAGCTAGAGCAGCCTCTGTGGGTCATAAATGAGGTAGGGGATGGCAGGAAGAGAAAGGATAGTTTCAGGGCTAGGGCAGTTTGAATGCTGTCCTGGAGAAAAGACAGACAGTTAGCTTTTTATGTAACTGGTGTTCTTCGAGGTGTGTTGCTCATGTCCATTCAGCTTAGGTGTGTGCGCTCTTCCTGTGCCAGACATTTTTCCCCTCAGCAGTATCTGTAGGGGATCAGCTCTGATGCCCCTTGGAGTGACACAGGTATGCCGCAGCATATGGTGCACCACCAGCCCCCTCCACCCTCAGTTCCTTCTTGCTGGAAACTCTGACAGTGGGGAAGGAGGGCGGGTTGTGGAATGGACAGGAGCAACACATCTTGAAGAACAGCAGTTACAGAAAAAGGTAACTGTCTTTTATTCTTCGAGTGATTGCTCATGTCCAGTCAACATAGGGGATTCCCAGCAGTACCCCTGGAGGCGGGTAAGGAGTTCACGGACATGTAGATTGCAATACAGCTCTGCCAAACCAAGCATTGTCCCTGGCCTGCGGGTCCGAATGCAAGAGGTGATCCAGTTAGAAATCCTTTGCATGGACACTGGGAGGCCCTTCATCCTATCAGCTGTAGAGATGAAAAGCTGAGTCGACTTATGGAAAGGTTTTGTCCAATCTAGGTAGAAAACCAGAGCCCTTCTTATGTCCAAAGCATGAAGGCATTTCTCTTCACTAGTCTCATGGGGCTTATGGCAGAAGACTGGAAAAAAGATGTCCTGGTTCATGTGGAAAGTGGACACCACCTTGGGGAGGAAGGTTGGGTGGGGCTGGAGCTGGACCTTGTCCTTATAGAAGACCACGTATGGCAGTTCTGAGGTCAGGGCTTGCAACTTAGAGACTCGCCTCGCCGATGTCAACACTACCAGGAAAGCTACCTTCCATGATAGGTGAGACAGGGAGCATGAGGCCAAAGGCTCAAAGGGCGAGCCTGGACAGAACCAAGTTGAGATCCCACTGAGGGGCCGGGGACCGGACTTGAGGAAAGAGCCTCTCAAGGCCTCTAAGGAACCTGACTGTCATGTAATGGGAGAACACAGCCTGCCCCTGGATTGGTGGATGAAAGGCCAAAATGGCAACCAGGTGCACCCTGATAGAGGAGTACGCCTGGCCCTGGTTCCTTAAATGAAGCAGGTAGTTCAAGATTGACTGCACCGAAGAATACAAAGGGGAGATGCCTCTTTCAGCCACCCAGCAGGAGAACCTTGTCCACTTTGTGTCGAGGGCTTTCTACTCTCAAGGAGGACCTTCTGGACCCCGTCAGAATAGGCCGGTTCATCTGGGTTCAGCCACGCAACATCCACACTGTAAGGTGGAGGGACGCAAGCTTGGAGTGCAAGAGTCGGCCATAATCCTGTGACACCAGGTCCAGTCAGTTTGGCAGAGGCCAAGGTGGGATCACTGATAAGCTTGATAGCTTCCTGAACCAGTGCTGGCGAGGCCACACTGAGGCAACTATGATAACCTGCGCCTTGATTTTCACTAGGACCTTGCTGAAGAGTGGAATCAGAGGGAACATGTACATCAGGCTTCCTGCCCATGGCAGGAGGAAGGCGTCAGAGAGGGAGCCCTTGCCCAGACCCTGTCTGGAGCAAACCCGCCCCCCCCCGGAAGAGCATGCCAGCTACCTCCAGGTAGAGCACCCACTCGTTGTGAGAGGAGAAGTCCCTGCTTAGGTGATCTGCTAGCATGTTCCTGGCACCCAGAAGGTGACACTTCTAGATAGATTCCATGGTCAAAGCAGAAGTCCCAGAGACGGAGTGCATCTTGGCAAAGAGCAAGGATTGTGCTCCACCTTGCCTGTTGATGTAGAACATCGAGGCTGTGTTGTCCGTGATGACTCTGACTACTCTGCCCAACAGGTGAGGTAGGAAGACTGTGCATGCTCTGCGCACCGCCCTGAGCTCTTTGACATTTATGTGTAGCATCGATTTTTCTGGGGACCACATACCTTGGGTCTGAAGGGTGCCGAGGTGCGCCCCCCAGCCAAGGTCCAAAGTGTCTGAAACCAATTTGACTGAGAGAGAAGTGCTGATTAAGCAAAAAGAAAAGGAGTACTTGTGGCACCTTAGAGACTAACCAATTTATTAAGGGAACTCCTTCCAGGACCTTCCCAGGGTTGGTCCACCATTGCAGCAAGGTAAGTACCGTCACAGGGATGGTGACAACCTTCTCCAGGTGGTCCCTGGACTGGGAATAGACCATCGCCAGCCATTGCAGCAGGGGTCACATCCGGAGCCTGGCGTGGCACACCACATATGTACACGCTACCATGTGACCTAGTATGCGTAGGCAAACCCTGGCCATGGTCAGGGAAAACATGGAGACTTCCGCGATGTGGTCCATCAGTGCCCTAAATCTCTCCAGCAGCAGGAACGCCCTGGCATAGGTCGAGTCAAGCACCGCTCCGATAAACTCTATAGGCCAAGGCAACGGCACATGGCTAGCAGCACCATAGGACCTGGAGTTGCCCTTGACGAGCAAGTCATCGAGGTACAGATAGATCTGGATATCCCGATGTCTGAGGTAAGCTGTCACCACCAACGTGCACTTGGTAAATATCCATGGTGCTGTCGCTAGGTCACATGGAAGGACCGCAAAGTGATAGTGGTTGGGACCTACCATGAACCAGAGGAAGCGTCTGTGTCCCTTGAAGATGGCAATGTGGAAGTACGCATCTTTCAGATCGAGGGCGACATACCAGTCTCCTGGATCCAGGGAGGGGATGATGGAAGCCAGGGAGACCATGTGGATTTTCAGTTTTGCAAAGTAGCAGTTCAAGCCCCGCAGGTCTATTATGGGCTGCAGAACGTCCTTGTCTTTGGGGATTAAAAAGATTGGGAGTAGAACCCCTAGTTCCTGTGGAGTACAGGAACTATCTCCACTGCACCCAGCTGTAGTAGACACTCTGCTGCCTGTTCGAGAAGATTCTCGTGAGAGGGGTTCCTGAAGAGGGATGTGGGGAGTTCTTGGAAGGGGGGATAGAAAGTAACTGAAGGGTGTAACCCTGCACCACTGTACTGAGGACCCATAGGTCCAGTGTTATAGACACCCACACAGGAAGGAAGGAAAAAAGGCATTGGCAAACAGAGGGGAGGAAGGATCCAGGGAACAATCTGGTATGTCACCCTCAGATGTACCCTCAAAACGGGCCTTGCTCGTCTGCTTACTGCAGGTCAAGCCCGCTTGGGATATAGACAGGGGTTGGTGGCCAGGGTGCCTCTTGTAGCCCCTAGATCTTTTGTGGGGAGGCTCCTGGCAAGGGTGGCTCCCCTGGCTCTGAGGCTGCTGTGGCTTAAACCACTTGCGGGCAGGACCAGGGATGTACAGGCCCAGTGTTTTTAGGGTCATGCAGGAATCTTTCAGGCCATGGAGTTTAATGTCCGTCTGTTCTGCAAGCAGGGTGTGCCCGTCGAAAGGGAGGTCTTGCATTGACTGCTGAACCTCCAAGGAAAGACCAGAGAGAAGCAGTCACAAAGCCCTGCGCTCTGAGACGGCCAATGCCATGGTATGGGCTGTGGTGTCCACCGCGTCCAGTGCCACCTGGAGAGTTGCTCTGGCTGCAGTCAAACCCTCACCCAGGATCGCCTAGAAGCCTCAGGAAGGGCACTCTCGAACTTGGTCTTGGCTTGCTACATATTAAAATCATTGCGGCCTATTAAGGCCTGATGGTTGGCCACCCGCAACTATAGACTGGAAAACGAATAAATTTTACGCCCAAACAAGTCTAGTCTCCTTGAGTCTTTATTCTTAGGGGTAGCCCCCAGTTGACCCTGTCTCTCCCTGTGGTTGACCCCTCTCTACCACTAAGGAATTGGGAGCAGGGTGGGTATAAAGGTACTCGTGGCCCTTGGATGGCACAAAGTACTTGCGCTCCACCTTCTTGGAGATTGGAGGCAAGGAGGAGGGGGTTTGCCAGAGGGCATCTATCATTTTAATGACCCCATCATGTAGGAGCAAAGTACCCTGGCTGGAGCTGTGGGGCAGAGAACATTAAAGAGGGAGTCTGCAGGTTCCTCTAATTCCTCCGCTTGGAGGCCCAGGTTGGTGGTAACCCTCTTTAACAGCTCCTGATGTGCCTTAGCATCATCCTGGGGCACCAGTGGAGAGGGCCCCACTATGGCCTCGTTGGACGACAACGAAGAGGAAGCCGGTACCAAGGGGTCCTCCCCAATCATAGGTTGTCCAGCGGCTTGCTTGCCCACTTCCTTCTGTGCCTGCAGGGTGCCTGCAGTCGAGGCCTCTTGAGCTGGAAGGGGTCAGGAGAGGGCGGTAGCTGGTCTCACCAAAGCTTTGGATAGCGAGCGGGGGGCCTGAGAGGGCTGAGTGAACCCCCATGGGTATCACTATGCCGGCCACAGAGTTTGAGGCCATGGATCCGGCTGTGGCGCTGCTGACAGTCTGCACCGTAGGTGCCAGAGCCTGTCCCGCCACTAAGGAACCTTGGTCCAAACCTAAGCCAGAGCCCAAGCAGTCGCTCCCCTGCAACCAAGATGGGGCTAATTGGTGGGTCTGTCCTGATCGGTTCTGGTCGCCCCTCCCTGAGTTGGGTCTGGCTGATCTCGATGAGCATCTGGATTGGGGCCTTGGCGACTGGCAGCGCTCAGCAGATCCGCGACAGCCCCAGGCCAGCAATCTACACCTCATGCTTAACGAGTGGTACTGGAATGTGGAGTGGGAGCAGGAACGAGAGCAGGCTTGGCATCATGGAGATGCCACCCTGGAGGACTGCAACAGCCCAGGGAACTGTACTGTTGGTCCCTTGACCTGTCCCGTGAGCGGTACTGGTGCTGTGGAGATTCTGGGTGCAAACTCTGAAACTCCTGCCAGGGGCGCGTGCCTCCAGAGGTCTGCACCCGGTTACCAGCAAGCAGCGCCTCGAGCCTCTCTGCCCTTGTCCGAAGTCTGAAAACCGGATGGAGCTGTGAAGCCAGAAGTCAGAAACGTGTCGGCTGCAAGAGGGCGACTGTTGACGGGACGTCCCCTGCGACAGGGAGCGCTGCCGGAAAGGTGGAGGCTGTGGTGGTCCCAATGTGGGTTTACCCCAGGATTGGGACCCCGCAGATGCTGGAGTGGGCAGTACTGGGAGGGACAGAATGTCTTGCGCTGCTTGCAGGGCCTCCGGTGTGGACGGCACCCAGAGCTGACAAGGACCTCCACAGCTATCCAGGGTAGCTGGCGGAGAGCAGGATGGGCTACACCACTCTACCTGAGCTGAGGCCCTGGATTGCGGAGGGAGTGAAGAGGCGCCAGAGACAGGTCCTTGGTCCACCCCAGACTTGTCCTTTCCCTTGCAGGAAGCTGGAGACCTTCCTCGCCCTGTCTTCCTGGGCTTCTTGGCTGGAGCCATGGAAGGAGACTGGTGCCAGCTCGTAGATGGTACCGGCTGGGTGCTGCACACCGAGGTCATGGTGCTTGGCGCTAAATGGGAGCGCTGCTCCGGCATCGGGGAAGGGCAGACTCCATGAGGAGTGCCTTCAATCAAATGTCACGCTCCTTCTTCGTCCTGGGCTTGAAGGACTTGCAGATTTTGCACTTATCGCTAATGTGATCTTCGCCCAAGCACCGTAAACAACTATTATGTGGATCACTAATGGGCATGGGCCTTTACAGCAATCGCGGGATTTAAAGCCTGGAGGCGAAGTCCCTTTAGTGACTTATTAAGTCTCTAACTTAACAAATAGGTTGAACTAAACTAGAGGGAAACTACACAATAAAATTTGCAAGAGGCAAATGAGTTCGAATGAACGAAAAGCAACGGCTCTAGCTGAAGCAGCACCAGCTCCATGCACCATCACTGGCAGCAAGAAGGAACTGAGGATGGAGGGGGCCAGTGGCACCCTATATGCTGCATCATATGCGCGCCACTCCAGGGGGTTCCAGAGCCGGTTCCCTACAGCTACTGCTGAGGGAAAAAACTTCCAGCACTTGTGCATGTGGTGAGCACACACACCTAAGTTAAACGGACATGAGCAATCACTCTAAGAAGAACTGGATTCTCTCTCTGCCTCTGGCACAGAGTAACCACATAAGGCTGGCAAGTCACTTAGGCTACATCTACACTAGAAATGATATAGTGGCACAGCTAAAGCTGAGCTGTTGCAGTGTAAACATTTACTACAGTGACAGAAAGGGTTCTTCCATTGCTGTAGTTAATCCACCTCTTCCGTTGACCTAGTGATGTCTATACGGGGTGGGGGGGCCCTTAGGTCAGCTTAACATCACAAAGGGCATGAAATTTTTCACAGCCCCTTTGTTAAAAATGATTGTAAGAAGCCAGTAAGCTTCTTTATTTGAAAGGCCAGAAAAGCAAAGAGGTCAACTCCACACCTGTAAAATGGGTATAATACTACCCCCTCAGTTCAAAGTGGTGTTGTGAAAATTAATGTCTGTAAAGCACTCAGACAGTATAGTGATGAGTCCTATAGAGAAGCCCATGAGGAAACTGATAATTCTTTCTTCAGAGCAGGGTCTGAATAGTATGCAGTAGGTGAGGCATGAAGCCACACATTGAATAATGAGGATAAAACAAAATATTGAATAGCTGCTCATTAAGTGAGCACTGTCCATCCTGTCCAATGAATGAGGTAGGGTCCTGTGGAAAAAAATAGTGTGGTATCCTGTAATGACAGACTACCATAATGTATACAGACTGGGTGGAGAGGTCAAATGAAGGTTGCACAGGCAACCTTAATTCTGGCATTGCCTAACTTCACAGGTTTTTGCAACCTTAATATTGTTCAAACAGTATATAATTTTCTAGTTTTTTTTAAAAAGCATATTGAAAAGCCAGCAATACTATCATGTGGCATCATATTGATACCAACATGGTTTATTAGCAGGGTTAGAACCTTTAGATCGACCACACAGACTTTTGCCACTTGAGCGAGCAGAGTAACTGATAGCAGAAACAGACTGTCATCCACTAAGTGGACCAGCAATAGCGGGGGATGAGACACATACTTGCTCACTGGGTTTTACAGACATTTGCCAACAGCAGAGGAATGGTGAGATTCAGGAATCTTGGGTTCTATTCCAGGCTCTGGAGGGGAGTGTTCTCTTGTGGGCACACACTTTCAGCCCATTCTACTCCATCCCCTCCAAACTGTCCCTTTTCTAGGCTTTTCTCGTCCTTGTCCCAGTCCTCTCATCCCCAACCAAATCTCCTTGCCCAGACACACCTAGTCTCTTCCTTTTGGCTCCCCATAGAAGTCCCAGTTTTCCCCTCTACATCTAGTCTCTCCCTTTTTCTAGTCCCAGTCTCCTTATTCAGTCAAGCCTAGTTTTCCCCCTTCACCTTAACTCCTCATCAGATCTGTCTCCTTTCCCCACCCCCCATCTCCCCTTCCCAGCTGCTTCCCATCCCCAGTGTCCCACAATCCTGGCTCTCAGTCCCCAGCCAGTTCCAGTCTCTCTCTCCACCCTCAACTCCCAGTCCTAGTTTCTCTCTTCCCTTCCCACTCCCAGTCCCAGTTTAACTAGGATCCTTTCCTTCCTCCCTGATCCAGATCTTATCCCCTCAACATTCAAATCAGGCAACTTCCTCCTCCGTACTGCTGGAGTGAGAGCAGGAGTGGGGAAGTCACTGAGGACACAGCGGAGACATGTCCATGCTCTCAGTCCCATGCCCATACAAACAGTGAGAGACAGTCCCTGCTCCAAAAGAGTTTACAATCTGAAGTCCCTATCCCAGAGGTGGACAAACTATGGCCCGTGGGCCACATCCGGCCCACAGGACCATCCTGCCCGGCCCTTCACCTCCTGGCCGGGGAAGCTAGCCCCCAGCCCCTCCCCTGCTGTCCCCTCTCCCCCACAGCCTCACCTTGCCATGCTGCCAGCGCTCTGGCCCGCCGCTCCTGCTGGGTAGCGCGTAGCGTGGCTGCAAGCTCCTGTTGCTCTGAGAGGCATGGTAAGGAGGCGGGGAGCGGGGGTTGGATAAAAGGCAGGGGGTTCCGGGGGACAGTCAAGGGACATGGGGGGTTGAATAGCGGGTGGGGTCCCAGGGGGAAGTTAGGGGTGGGGCTGTGGATAGGGGTCAGGTAGTCAGGAGATGGGGTGGGGGGTTGGGTTCCGGGGGGCAGTTAGGGGGTGGGGATAGGGGTTGGGGCAGTCAGGGGACAGGGAGCAGGGGGGGTTGGATATGGAGTGGGGTCCCGAGGGGTGGTTAGGGCAGGGGTCCTGGGAGAGAGCGGTCAGGGGACAAGGAGCAGGGTGGGGTTGGATGGATTGGGAGTTCTGAGGGGGGAAGTCAGGGGGCGGGAAGTGGGAGGGGGCGGATGGGGGTGGGGTCCAGGTTGTTTGGGGAGGCATCGCCTTCCCTACCCAGCCCTCCATACAGTTTCGCAACCCTGATGTGGCCCTTGGGCCGCAAAGTTTGCCCACCCCGCCCTATCCTGTATTGTAATTGACTTCAGTGGGGCTCTGTGTTGGTTAAAGCATGCAGTGGTGTTGACCACAATGCCAGACCAGTCTAAATATGCAAGACTATAGATGGGAAGGAAAACAGAAAAAAAGTGACTTACTCAAGATAACACAGCAGGTCAGTGGCAAAGCCAGGAATAAACCCCAGGTCCCCTGAGTCCCAGTCCAATGACCGATACACAAGATTATGCTACTTATCTAGACCACACTGCTTAATAGTTAGAATGGAAACTATTGTGCAGCCTTAACTATAGCCCTACTGCTGCTCCAGCTGTCATAAATTTAGCCTTCAAAATATGTTCTTTTGTTGGCCCACTGTGTGCCACACAAAGGCTTTGCAGCCCAGACAAAGATCCAAGATCTTTTCATTTTCATCCATATAAAAACAGAAACAGTCAGTACTGTACTGCCATGGCCAATAGAAGATTTTAGGTTGCTACCAAATTCACAATTGAACAAATTTGATACATAAAAAAAATAGAAAAGCCAGGCAATTATTAATTCAGTTTCACAGTGAAATTGTATTGCACATGAGAAGCCTTGAAGTCAACGCCTTCATTTAAAAGGACATCAAAATATTTCACACAAAATATTACAAACTCAGTGAAAACTTGAGATTGAAATCCATTTCCTCTTTCATGCTCACACACTGCATATTACTATAGTGTAAGCAGGGTCTGAATGAGCTCTCCCCTGACATCTAGTGATGAGCTGTGGAAGAGGACTTCAGGACCTGATCTTGTTTGCATGAGAATACCAACCCTGCCTAGGTGTTTGCATGGGAATACCAACCCTACCTAGAATGATGGGATTGTTTGCTCAAATTATCACCTTTGGCTGGTGTTGGATTCCCAGTCTCCTTGTTATTGGGGCAGGAGTAATAAAGCGTTGTTATTCTTGTTGTGTGCATCAAAGGCAGCAGAACTATGCTTGGCATATCCCAATTGAGGGACTCGCCCTCAACTGAACAGCACTCACTAGGCAGGGGACATGAGTTCCAAAGCCCAGTGAGTTGAGAGAGAGGGTGGGGACAGGTATTTGTCCCTTAGGGTGTGGATCTTGCTTATGGGTCTTAGACACCATTTGAGCTTTCTTCTCTCCACTGTGTAATAAAGCTGAAATCACTGATACCTAGGTTTAAGTGTTAGACCTGCTTTAGGACAGTGTCTCTGCTGCAAGGGACTGCTCAGTATGCACCAACAGTGAATCTCCCCCACTAATAGTTGAAATCACTGAGAGCGGTGTTAAGTGGTGGGACCTGAAGACAACCCGGTGGATTAGTGATCAGCTGGCAGAGCAGCCAGTGGAAAAGGCGTGGCAATTGGCTGGCAAGATAGCTGCTGGAGAGAACCAGAGTGGGGACCCACAGAGCGGCGTGGTGATCAACCAGCAGGGCAGCTGCTGGAGAGGATCAGAGCGGAGCCCAGCAGAGAGGCGTGGTGATTGGCCAGCAGGGCGGCTGGCAGAGAGGAGTAGCAAGTAAGTGCTTGTGCAGCGGAGCAAGTAAGGTGGCTTCTTACCACCCCTCCACCTAGGGTTCACCTCCCACCCTGCACATGTACCTCTGAACTCTGGATCTGCACTGACCAAGGACAGCAACTGTGAGTGGGGTGCAGAGAAGGGATGGGCATATTAAAGGGACTTTTGGTTGCTGGACTAAGAACCTGAGGGAAAAGGACACTGCCCAACTTACTTGGGGGTGAGCTTTTGCTCATGGTTTATGATTATGACCCCTGTTTGCTGTGTTTTCCCAAATTAATGCCGGGTTACTTCCCCTCCCTTTTATTAAAAGTTTCTTTGCTACACTCAGACTCTGTGCTTGCGAGAGGGGAAGTATTGCCCCTTAGAGGTTCCCAGAGTGTGGTGTGCAATTGCCCCAGGTCACTGGGTGGGGACTCGAGCTGGTTTTGTGTTGAATAGTTGCAAAAAGGAACCCCTACATACTGAACCCAACCCTTGTTGCTGCCAACGCTGACTGGCAGAAGGGTTACAGTGGGGCTACTCATGAGTGTTGTTCATGGCAATTATTCATCTGGAAAACTGCAATGAAGCATTTGTTTTGGAGAAGAAGAAAAAAATAGGTAGATTTCTGATTGTTCCTACCAGTATTCAGAGGAAAAATAGCTATGGGAGCTATATTTATTTGGCACTTGTGCAACTGCTATTGGAATATTGTGTATAGTTCTGGTGTTCATAATTCAGGACAGATGTTGGTAAGTTGGAGAGGGTTAAGAGAAGAGCCACAAGAATGGTTACAGGATTAGAAAACATGCCTTATAGTGATAGACTCAAGGAACTTAACCTATTTACAAAGAGAAAATTAAGGGGTGACTTGATCACAATCTGTAAGTACATGGGGGACAAATATTTGATAATGGGCCATTGAATCTATCAGAGAACGCAATAACATGATCCAATGGCTGGAAGTTGAAGCAAGACAAATTTGGAATAGAAATAAGGTGTACATTTTTAAGAGTGAGAGTAATTAACCATTGGAACAATTTACAAAGGGTCATGGTGGAGTCTCCATCCCTGACACTTTTTAAATCAAGAATGGACATTTTCCTAAAAGATATACTCCATGAATTATTTTGGGGAAGTTCTAAGGCCTGTGTTATAAAGAGGGTCAGACAAGATGATCAACATGGTCCCTTCTGGCCTTGTAATCTGTGAGATTCTGATCTTGTGCAAAGGGAGAGGGTGGGACATAGAAACTACATGGAGCCCTACAATTCTTTAAAAAAGCAGGCTCCATTCCCATGAGTTCTCCGGGCAGTGGTACAAAGAGCAGACCTTTCCATGAAGTCCCCCGGCCATTCCCCTTCCATCTGGCAGCATGGCTCCCTCAGGAACCATGCTGCAAAAATTTCCCCCCTGCAATTGCAATCACTTTCCCTCCAAGAGGGGTAGAGAGGACATAGGGGGAGTTAAGGCTGCCCAGTGCAACATTAACTCCTTCATGTGTTTACTATTAAAATCTGCTAGGGTCAGAAGGGTCTATGACATGTAAAAGCAGCTGCTCCAAGGCACTGCCTCCAACATGGCACACTATTGATCCTCAGGTACCAGACAACAGAGCATAAGGGTTTGATTTTACAAACTGCCGAGCACTCTGGCCCCAGTTCAACAAAATACATAAGTACTTCAACTTTAAGCGTGTGAGTAGTCTAAAGGGACAATGCATATGCTTCAACTTAAGCACCTGTTTAAGCATTTTGGGGATCAGGGTCAGAGCCCTTGTAGGACTGTGCCCCAACAACAGAGGCTCTTCTGTAGACTTGGGCATGGTGCACCAGGCCAGGGAGCTGCTCTCCCTCCTCTGTGCCTTATTTCCACTTGATATTGTTCCCCTCCATCAACATCTAGGAGTTACATGGACTTTTCAAAGAGATACACTTTAAAAGGGCACAGCTAAATTTTGGGCCAACTATAATTCTTTCAGCATAGCTTAAAAAAATCTCTCTGGAGCTCTAAGGCATATAGAATCCTTCACCATTTTCAGACCTTGGCATATAATCAAAGGAATGTGAGTTATTTCTCCTGGAGCTCCCTGTAGTGCTAAGCCAGGGCAGGCTGCTTGCTCAACTTCCTTCCTCTTCTCTTGTCCTTTGGGCAGCTGTATCCCCACGTTCAAAAACCACTGATCTTAAACAATGAATTCCAAAAGAAAATGGTTGGTTGCAGCTTTAATTTAACAACCCCTTGTTCATTTAGTCATTCATAATGAATACAATGACCACTGCCCATAAGTTTAATAAGTGCGCGATTCTGAACTCCCCCCAGTGTAAGTCAGGAGCTGCTCCACTGAAAAATCAGTGGCATCACAGCTGTGTAAAACTTGCTTAAGTGCCTGAGGAATATCAGGTCCAAAATTTTAGAGGCAACATTTTACATTATGAGCTCAGTTAACTCGGAATTTAACACATAGGAATATGGTTAGTGAGTGTCTGTTATGGAGAAAATTTTTGATTTTTTTGGCATCAGCATATGATTTAAATACTGCACACAGGTTAACCTGGCAATTGAGAAGACTAAACGGATTATAGTATTAATAATTCTGTAAATACAGCCTTGCACAATTCTATTCACCCAGGTAGGGATTTTTTTTAAAGGGCATATAAAATATCTTCAGGGGGTTTTTTTATTGTAATTTTCATTCTATTGAAGGGCAGACAAGCAGCGTTTGTGTGTGTGTGTACGCACATGCGCTCTCTCTCTCTCACACACACACACACACACAGAGTATTGGATGTAACTGGGAACAAAGACTACAGGGAACAGAGTTTAATGGATTGTGATTACTGTTCTGGAACAGATTGAACCTCTTTATAGCCTATGAGAAGACAATGTGAACTGAATTCAAACAAAGGAACTGATCATGGGTTTTACTGCAAGCTACATAGTTAAAAAAGAAGCTCTTATAATTTACAACTATGGACAACATTTCAAAGTAAAAAAGGATTTCAAATAAGACATTAGCTGGAAAACCACAAACTTATTTATTTTCTCCTGATACAGCAGGCTACCTCCCCTGAAAGCAATACCAATTACATTCTTATTTTTATTTTAACTGTTATCATTACTATTGTTATGTTCTGGTTATTTTGCACGAACATAGTAACTTTCATTTCTTGTTGCTCAATGAAGCTGCTATTCATGTCTCTGTCCAGTACAAGTCCTTGCTGCTGCTGAACCAGACAATTGTACTTCAGCCAATGCTTCAAAATGAAGCATAGTCTGTTTCAGCAATTCTGTTTTGTTCCCTTCTTTATTTCAAATCAAGTATTCAGGCATTTTTCTCCTCTATAATCAGCAGGGTAAGGGGAGAGATGTTTTCTCAGCTATCCATACATGTTCCTGTGTAGCTAGTGGCATGGGGGAGGGGGGACACGCCATCTCTATGTAGGTACCTCCCTTTGTGGCAAAATATTCAGCTCTGTGATGCGTCCAGCCTTGGTTTATTCATTTGTATCTGATATCTCCCCAAGTAGGAGAGGAACATGAGACTCCACTATTTCATAGGTAAATGACTCCTGCATTTTAGTAAGAGAATGAGCAAATTAACTAAAACTACAGCATGGAAGCAGCTGCCTCACCTTGCCATGCCATCCTGGTGCAGATATCGCTCTCATAAATCAGAACATGCCTGATCCCATTCCTTACCAATAGAGACTGCTGGGTAAAAGTTGCTCTCTGTGGGACTGAAAGCATTGATGAGTGAACCCATAAAAAACACCAAAATGACTATGAACCCAATTGCGATTTCTCTCACACCAGTGGTATTCAGGAGCAATTTCACCAATGCGAATGGGGTTACGCTGGCATAAAAAGTGATGAGATATCAGAATCAGGCCCCAATTCTCTACCACTAAAACTCTACTTTTTCACTGAATTGTGGCAGGTCTGTTCTGTGCACCAACAACAGTTTTCACATCTTGAATTATTGTCCACAAATTGTGACACTAGAAATACTGGTGAGTTTGTCAGAATTGAGCTCAAGTCAAAGTTTTTTGCAGTAGAATATGACTGGGTATTCCCCCCTCCCAAGTCTGAATCCTCCCACAGACGCCTACACTCTTCTAGTCTCTTTGTACTGCCTGCGCAACACACATCTCCAGCAGAAAGACTCAAACAATTACCTAATGGTGCAGAACAAACACGACAGCCCTCTCTGCTGTGCCCCCCATTTCAATGAGGATGTGTTCTGTATGACTCAGAATGAATCAGACTGAAGAAACAGAACTGCAGCCTCAGAAATAATAATGACAGTGTACAATTTGGAGCAAAGATACTACACTGCCTAATCATTGCCCAGCACTTAATTTCATTGCATATTGTATGACTAATAGGATATACATACGTACTCATGATCATGCTTTTAAAAAATAAATGCCCTTTAAATCAATCATAATTTGATTTTGTTAGGTGCATTATCAAAATAAAATAGTGAGTGATATCAAAAAATCCATTCCCCAGCCAACACTTCGGCTAAATTTTGCTTGGGTCTGCATGGGAGTGTATCACTTGGTTGAGGTCACAAGGACCCTTTACTCCTTAGTCTCATAGACTTTAAGGTCAGAAGGGACCATCATGATTATGTACTCTGACCTGCACATTGCAGGCTACAGAACATCTGCCACCCACTTCTGTAATAGACCCCTAACCTCTAGCTGAGTTACTGAAGTCCTCAAATCATGCATAACAGCCAGGCATGACTGGGCTGTGAATTGCAGGTTCCCAAAAAGAAGCATGGTTATGGACCCACTCTCTTCACATTGGTCTGCAGAGTCCACCTGACAAAGACCTGAGTGCATACTATGCCTTTTGGAAGGTTAGCAAGTCTGTCACTCCGGCACGTGCTCCTCCTGGGCCCCAAGAAGAATTTTGGCTGACTCAGCCAAAATTCCTCCTACTGACGTGCTCCTCTTCCAGTTCTCCTCCAGCACAAAGCATTTCTCAGAACCCAACTCTGGCCCTTTAGGCACAGATTTTGTGGCAGTTATGTTCAGTCCGAAAATTCCCATTCTTAACCTTTCTTCTTACTTCAGCTAGATTTTCTTTTTTAAAAAATAGAATAGTCCTTTATTAAAATTTTATCAGACAGTTCTTTTGGATTAGAAGAGAAAAAATTATCTTGGATATTACAAAGCAATAATATCATTGTTACATTCATGTATCAGGCTCTTACCCCTTCAAATCCTCCAGTATCTATTTTCTGGCTTGTTTTTCTAAATCTAGTCCTCTTGCATACACTAATGTTTCTTATTTCAGTGACTATTTTGCCAACTTCTTTCATGTATTTCTATTAAGCTCTACTCTTACATACTCCCATTTTTGCATTATGTCCTCTTGTTTTTCCTATATTTTTGTCTCCAATAAAGGGTTTATGTGGATCAAATTTTAGCAATCCATAGTGAAAGGGTAATTAATCTCAATAAGGTCACTATTAAAAATCTGTTCTTTCACTATTAGGAAGAAGTTCAACCTCCTAAATCATTGCACATAACACAAATCCTTGAGTTGTCCTACACTGCTCCATCTCACGGCCAACTGCATCTTTTCAAAAGCATTAAAGTTAATGCAGTACTTACTAACGCTTCTACAGAGGGACATGTTCCCTGGGGACAGTAACTCTGGACCATTGCAGCTGCACATTTTCAATCAAGAACATTTTATTTGTGTTTTCAGTTTGTTACACGTGGTAAATGCCAACATTTCACTTCCCCAGGCTGGGATGGCCTCTGCTCCAGAAGGGCTTCCCCAGAAAGATTTCTGAGTTCTGCTCTGCAAGGCAGAAGAAAGAGCATAAGGCTGCTTTTGTCAACTCTATTTCATCATTTTCTTACCACTAAAGGGAGATGAAATTGATTGTAAAGAACAGATAGATTCCTCAGCAGTCAGCTGCTACAGCTTCCTTTTGTTTCCCAGTTTCTTGATCCACTTGCTTCCTTCAAGGATGACTGCTGGGCTTTGCTTTCTTATTTGACTGCTGTGCTTCATTTGATACAGGAGCTCCAGAATCTGTCCGGAGAGTAAGTTATTCAGAGGCTCCCTCCTGCCCCAGATCACGAACCTCAAAGTCATTTTCACATGGGGAGAAGGGAAAGACAGAAAGGGTCACGCCAGAACAGCAAACAGAGTCTTCAGAAACTTTGTTCTACCACTTTTTTACCACTTCCAATTTTCCCTCACACCAGTCCTCCCCTCTGGGTGCACGAGGCCCCATGAAGTGCCATCTTGCAGCAGGACTGAGGGCAGAAATGGGGTGGTTACAGGAGAGGTTAGAACTAACCCTCACTACCCTGCCCCAAAACTCTGCAGAGGACACTCCCCACATCCAGCCCCTCTGATCTGAACACACCAGGCCCCATGCAGCACCAATCATCCCCCAGACATGTAGGCTCAGGGAAGGGAGAAATGCCAGGAGGAGCTAGCCCTGAGGTAGAGACAGTAGGCTGGAGCAGACACAGAAGTAGTTGCAGTGGTGGTGGGGGGGGGGAGGCATGTGGAAGTGATGAGCCTCCACCTAACCTCCACTTCCTCATCCCCAGGACTGCCCGGGGCCAGAACTACACAGGGGCGAGCCTCCCATACCTCCAAGGGCACCAGGCGCCAGGTAGTGCTACCACTACCCTGGCCAGAGAAAGGAGGAAACTCTTGGGCAGAGCCAGCCAGCAGGAGCAGACATCAATAGGGCAGTAGGAAACTTGGATTTTTGGGGAGGGTAGGTGGTATTTGTTTGTTTTTTCCCCCTCCCAAGTTTTTACACTGGTCTTTCCTTCCCTGGCTGACTGGCAGCTTGCCCTAACACCCCAGCTCCATCTTCCAAAATCACTTCAGTTCAGCCTCACTCCTTCTGCCCTCTGCCTTTTCTTCACTACTTCTTCTCCTTTATCCTCTTTATTAACGTCCCCATAACATTATTAAGAGATTCAGGAAAAGAGCAGCCAGAGACTGCAGCATAAATAGCTTCATTGGTCCTACAAATCCCAGGAACTATGCTACTTATTCTTAAGTGCCATCTACTGGCTCCCTAGATATTAACTAGCTACTCACACAGAAACAGAAGACTCCTGAAACAAATGTTCCCTTTCTTCTCTTTTAGTTAATCCCTTCCTTACAATCCCCCGTTGCAAAATTAAACAAAAAAAATCATGGAACTAGTATGACATTTGCAAACCACCACACTGTTTACTCTGCTGATACACAGATTAACTGAGGTGGAGCAGAAATAAACCCTAGTTATAGTTTGGAGAACACAAACATTCTGTTTTACCTTTATGAAGCTCCTTGTCAAGTAGTTACAGACTACTGAAACTTTGGTTTTATTATTCAGAAAATTAGAGTGAAAGCAGCCATGAAGACTAGAAAGATGGAGATTTGTCTAGACATTCGCTGTGCAACACATTTAAAACTTCCACCAGCAGAGAAATATCTTAATTATGTTGTTGCAAAGTTACTATCTAGAACACTAAGGGTGAGATTTTGTTCAGTTACATTGGTACAAACCTGGAATAATTCTCTTGACTTTAGTGGAATTATTCTGAATTTACACTGGTACAACTGAGAACAGAGTGTGGACCAACCTTTTAAGGTGATTAGAGAGACAAATTAAGCAGATCATGTCTCTTATCTTAGGTACTTATAAGTAAGGTTAAGATTTTGTCATGGTTATTTTTAGTAAAAGTCACGGACAGGTCATGGGCAATAAACAAAAATTCACAGAAGCCGTGACCTGTCTGACTTTTGCTACTGCAGGTCCATAGTTTCTCCTGAGGTGGCTGGGAGCTGCTGGGTCCCCTCCCCACCTCCCATGTGCGTAAGGCTGTCACTGGTCGCTGGAACCCTGTAGGGGGACCCAGAGGAGGCTGTCACCATTGCTGGAACCCTGCTGGGGCCCCACTGGCTGCCAGCTCCAGTCCCACAGCTCCAGGGGCTGAAGCAGGAAATGTCAACGGTTACCTCTGGATGCTGTGACTTCAGGGACATCAACGTAGACTTACTTATAAGGCTCATTTCTGTGGCATGTAAGCACCTTTAAAGTACTCATCCTCACAAAACCTCTGAGGTGGGGAAGTATTATTTTCCTTGTTTTACAAGTGGGGAACTCAGGCACAGAAAGACAATGTGACTTGTTATGGATCACACCAGAAGTCTGTGACAGAGAAGAGACTTGAACCCTCAAAAGGAAGTTAGTGGGTCATTTAAAAGAATTCACTATGTTAAGAAATATTAAAGAGTTGCCATTAGTAG
Source organism: Lepidochelys kempii (assembly GCF_965140285.1). Lineage (NCBI taxonomy): Eukaryota > Metazoa > Chordata > Testudines > Cheloniidae > Lepidochelys > Lepidochelys kempii. The sequence continues at coordinate 47,860,315 of NC_136384.1, forward strand.
AAGATCCTATTAAAAAGGAGAACAAAAATACTGACTATCTAATACTGAATATAGCACACTCAAAACACTGATGTTTAGTGAAGACTAAACACCTATTGAGAGGAGAGGTCTTTTCCCCAAAGGGACAAAGAAATTCATAGATTTTAGGGCCAGAATGGAGCATTATGATCAACTACTCAGACCTCCTGCATAACACAGGCCAGAGAACTTACCCCAATATTTCCTGCATCAAACCCATTACTTCCGTTTGAACTACTACACTAGCTTTAGAAAGCCATCCAGATAAATAAAGAAAACAGAAATCTTGTACATTGTATCCTGTGGTTAACTCACAAATGAGAACCTATACAGATGTCACTTTATTCCTCAAAGGGACCACAGATTTTTATGAAACACTGCAGAGGAGTCATTACTCATTTGTAATAATTGACGAGTATTCCAGATTTCCTGCAATAGCAGTGGTATCATCCGCATCTTTATCAGATTGTTTATTCACAGTGTAAACAATTCAACCAATAGTTAAATCAGACAGTGATCCACCTTTTAATGTTCCAGGCTTTGTTTATTTTGCAAATGAAATATAGTTTGCACACAGAACGACACCACCACACTGCCTACAGGAAACTGAATGGAGGAGGACTTAAGTCGACAAGATCAAGATTACTGCCATCTATCCAAAGAATTTTAACAGGAAAAGCATTAAATATCTCTCTAAGATATTGCAGCTCAGGAAAAACTTCAGTTCAGAGGTGAAACTGCTTTAAAGTTAGTGATTAACAAACTGGGGATAATACGCATCCTGAAATCTTAATATACCATTCATTGATCCTCAAATTTAGAAAAAATATTTTAAAAAAAAGTCAAGCAAGATGCAGATCTTAAGAAGCAGGCAGTACATTAACTTTTATATCTGAGACACATGGGATGAAATCCTGGTTCTATTGAGGTTGACAGCAAAAGTTGCATTGATATTAATGAGCCCAGGATTATATCCATAGTATGGGTAAAACAATCTCTTCATTCTGGGTGAAATTCACACCTGTGCAAAGGGCCAGCACAAGGCCTATGTGCCTTTCTAGTTCCATTTAAGATTTATTTTAAGTGCTGCTTAAGTGGTGCATAGGCCTAATGGTGACCCTCTACGGGAGTGAATTTCACCCACTAAGAAGATTACCCATTTAACCCTGTCTGACTATGGGTAACACGGAAGGAAAGGGTGCATGATAACCACAGAAGGATGTGGGAGAACAAAAACTAAAAATTCACCTGATTTCAAAGAGGATCTACTTAGATGGTAAGCTCTCCGGCACTGGGACAGGCTTTTCAATACATGAATGAACAGTGTCTAACTGTACAACGAGGCCCCAGTCCTCAAGAACGGCCTTTATGCACTGCTGAAATTCAGGTGATGCTATTTTGGAAAACACAATGAGAAAACTAGGAAGACATGAACGTATTTAAAAACATGTTTGAATATTAGGTCTCTGTAAATACATAGAAGTTCTATTTTAAAAAGCAGTGTTCTGTATAACCAATAAGACTTTACTACTGTGACTTTAAAAACTGGCTGCCTAACTGTACCATCAGTCAAGAGTACAACCTCCTGATGAGTAGAAAGATCAATGGATACTTCTAGTCACTGAACAGAGCAGATATCCTTACTCCATTTCAATAGCAAGTATTAAATAAAGGGGTTTTGATTATAACAAGAAACTGAACTTTCTATCAACTGATTTTCATAATATGCTAAAGCACAACTTTACGGAGGTTATTTTTCCAGGAAGATATTGCAAGATCCAATGCTGAGTTGCCAGCCCATCAATAGCAGTTCTACTTCTACTGCATCGAATCTTAAACCATAATCATATGGATTTCCCTCACTAACGTTTCTGCATGAAACATTCATAAAGTGAACACAACACACGGCTTTTCAAAAATCCATAGGCACAGAAAAAACAGAAATATTGCTCCATTATCCAGCATTCAAGCTTTTAAAACAGAATTACTTCCCTGGTCTTTTGGTAATAAAGTGTCCAATCCTGCACAGTGCTTGCAAGCTTCAACTCCCACCTGCGTCAAATTAAAGGTGATACAGTGGGTTACAACAAAATGCAGAACCTCGCAGGGAATCAATATTTCTCAGGATCAGGGCAGAAGATCTCTTTCTTCATGTAAATTAGTGTATTGGTGTCCTGTTTAACTTGCAAAGGACAGATAGAGAGGAGTAACCAATTAGGCAGAAACCTGAACCAGGCTGGACAGTGGCTTTGAAAAACTTCCAATCCAATTCCCAATTTTCCTCTCTCTTCCTGTACTCCAGCATTAAGAGTTTAATAAGATTTAAAATGATCTATTATAGTTTACTCTAATTTCCAGTATGCTAACTTGGCAGTAAAACCATATGCATTAATACAGTTAGTTTTACTTAAATGGCACTTCTTGCAACTCATTGACAGAATATGCTGCCTTATGAATGGGTGAGCCAGCAGAATCCAGGAACAGAGCAGCAAACATGAGCTGCAGCAGCAACTTCTTCAGTGAACCTGTTTAATTATATTTCATTGATTCTCAATCCTGCAAGATGTACAGCCTATTAGTTACAATGATTATTGGCACAAATATACCTCAAAAATAAAAACAGACTCACATGGATAGGAGTTTACCTACTGTCAAGGTTCCTTCCCCACTCTGAACTCTAGGGTACAGATGTGGGGACCTGCATGAAAGACCCCCTAAGCTTATTCTTACCAGCTTAGGTTAAAAACTTCCTCAAGGTACAGACTTTGCCTTGTCCTTGAACCCTATGCTGCCACCAACAAGCGTGTTAAACAAAGAACAGGGAAAGACGTCTTCCCCCCCCCCAAGCCCTACACCCCCTTTCCTGGGGAAGTCTTGATAAAAATCCTCACCAATTTGCATAGGTGAACACAGACCCAAACCCTTGGATCTTAAGAACAATGAAAAAGCAATCAGGATCTTACAAGAAGAATTTTAATTAAAGAAAAAGTAAAAGAATCACCTCTATAAAATCAGGATGGTAAATACCTTACCAGGTAATCAGATTCAAAACACAGAGAATCCCTCTAGGCAAAACCTTAAGTTACAAAAAGACACAAAAACGGGAATATACATTCCATTCAGCACAGCTTATTTACCAGCCATTTAAACAAAAGGAAATTAACGCATTTCTAGCTAGATTACTTACTAACTTAACAGAAGTTCTGAAGAGCATTCCTGACCTGGTCCTGGCAAAAGCTCCAGGCCAATGGGGGCTGCAGGAAGGGCGGTCAGCACATCCCTTGGCCTGCACCACTTCCCGCAGCCCCCACTGGCCTGGAGCAGCGAACCGTGGCCAGTGGGAGCTAAGATCGGCCGAACCTGTGGATGCAGCAGGTAAACAAACTGGCCCACCCTGCCAGAGGCTTTCCCTGAACAAGCGGCAGCCCTAGTTTGAGAACCACTGCCTTAGAGCACTCTTGCAAAAAATAATCAATGGACATAGGATGCCAATCTAGACAAGGAATTTGAAAACTTGAAACAGCTAATTAAGAAGACTCCAGTCCTTAGATTTTTATGATTGCAAGTGACAGATTAAGGGGTCCACAGATGCCACAAAGGCAGGCCTCAGGGCAACGTTACTACAAATGTACAAAGAACACTGGAGACCAGTGACATACGCTTCTGAGGCCCTCACTAAAATTGGATGTCAATATGCACAAATTGAGAAGAAAGCTTTAGCATTGGTGCACAGTTGCAAGAAATTTCATGTGTTCATCTACAGGTCATCGCTGAAACAGACCATATGCCTTTAATATCTGTTGCAAAGAAGGGACTGGCTGACACTCCTCCCAGAATACAGATACCGTTTTTTCAGTTACAGTTTTATGATTTGAAGATAGAATATAAACCAGGAAGGGGTTTAGTGGTAGCGGACACTTTGTCTAGAGCTTTTGACAATACTGTAGCAGAAAATGATTCAGAATCTGATATAGTGCATGTGAACCTTATTTAAAAAAAAACAAAACAAAAAACAAAACACCACTACTCAGTCTCTGACAAAATGTGGACTGTGTTTGCAGAAGTCACAGCACAGGATGAAACCTTGCAAAGATTGATCAAAGTTATAACAGTAGGTTGGCCTGGACACCATATACTTAGTCCATATTTTCACTTCAAAGAAGTACTTTCAGTGACTGATGGTATTTTGTTTAGAGGCAACCAATTAATTGGTTCCCAAAGTGTTTCATAAGTTCTAATAAGTATGTCAGGATGTAAGACATTTAGGAACTGAAAATTGCAGAAGGGTCAGAGATGTGTTGTATTGGCATCAAATGAATGAGGATATAGAAAAAGCAGTTAAATGTGAAATGTTAAATTTACAGCCTACACCTGTGAAAGAGCCTATGCTTTAAAAATTTGGAATAAAGTTGGTATTCATTTATTCTATTATGCTGACAAAGATTATGTTTTAATTTTAAATTACTCAAACTTTCCAGAGATTGCTTTACTGGACAACACCACGGCAAAGTATGCATAACATGCATTAATCAATATTTGCTAGACACGGTATTCCTGTAGGTGTAATGTCAGACAACATTTTACAGTTTGCAGGATATGAGCTCAAGAAATTTGCAAGAGACTATGTGTTTAAGAATACTACAGAGAGTCCTACATACTGACAGCCAAATGGTCTAGTAGAGAAGGGTATACAAATAATAAAGAGGCTCCTAAAATGTGAAAGCATCTAATTCAGATCCTTACTTGGCATTGCTTAACTATATGGTAGCACCTTTGAGATGTGGGTTGTCTCCTGCAGAAATTCTGTTCAATGGAAAACTAAAAATAAGACTGCCTAATTTTGTAGAAAATCATGTTAACAATGACCGTGATGTAAAAGGGTTGAAGAAAGCTGATAAGAAAAACAAAAAATGCACTATGACTGAGGGTCACAAGAACTAGAGCCTTTACAGCCTCAAGACGTTGTGTGCACATACGATGGAAATTGTTGGGAACAAAAGTCAACAGTTACCTGTGCAATAGCTCATAGGGCATATGAAATAGTCACTCCTGAAGAACAGACTTACCAAAGGAACAGGAGACATCGACAATACATTCCTGAAGAAAGGGAGGAGGAGGAATAGGGTTGCCAGGTGTCTGGGTTTTGACCGGAATGCCCGGTCTAAAAGGGACCTTGGCGGCTCCAGTCAGCACTGCTGACCAGACCGTTAAAAGTCCAGTCGGCGGTGCAGCGGGGCTAAAGGAGGCTCCCTGCCTGCTGTGGCTCTGTGCGGCTCCCGGAAGCAGCAGCACATCCACCGTCCAGCTCCTAGGCATAGTGGCAGCCAGAGGGCTCCGCACACTGCCCCCACCCCAAGCACCAGTTCTGCAGCTCCTGTTGGCCGGGAACCATGGCCAATGGGAACTGCGGTGGCAGTGCCTGCGGATGGGGCAGCGCGTAGGAGCCGGAGGGGAGACATGCCGCTGCTTCCGGGAGCTGCTTGATGTAAGCACCACCCAGGGTCTGCACCCTGACCCCCCCTCCTCCCCCGCGTCCCTTAAACCATAAAATGTGTGATTTTTTTTTTTAAATTAGTCACTATATATATTATCTATATTGCAACATAATCAGACTGCAATTTACAGTATATTGTTTACTTAATTGTCTAGGTGTCTTGGATAAACAATTATAACAATATTTTAAATCAAAAATCGGACCAAAAATATATATATTTTTTTTAACCAAAAAGATTTATGCTTCTAGTTTTACAAACAACACTCAGTAATTAGGCAGTTTTTGACAATAAATATTATGTACCAAGTAAATGAAAATGACTGTTTGGGTGTTTAGGATGTGTGTTGTGATGGAAAAACACATTGACTATGTACAGAAAATTATTACAGTCCTTTATATCTTGTCTTATTTAATCAAAAAAATCAAGGAGTTCAATACAGATTATGATCTTGGTTTACTGCTCACACAATTCAATATTTTTAATGAAGCTGCTTTTAGTGTTAGAATGAGTGGGAAGGCTCAAAATTTTACGGCAGGCTTGTGACTTTAAAATGCCCAAATGTATCTGAAAAATAAACTTTATGAAAATCTTATAAACCCATACACACAAATAGAAACAATAACCGATCTTGAGGGCCTAAATGACATAGTTAGAATAAAAAGATAATAATACAAAATTGATTCCTTCTATACCTCACAATGACCTCTTCTCAGAGAAAAACACTATTGTGTCCAGCTCTTTAATCAATTGACACTTTCTGTCTTCATAGAATCTGCTCCTGTTAGACCTCCATAACGCTGCACCTTACTTGCTTCACAGAAAATTCTCTTGGTGTTTTCTAAATTATTGTCCATAATGTCTTTTGCATATTTATTGTCTGCCCTTACACAATAGCAATATGCCAAGAAAGTCCCAAAAGTCAGCATTCATGAACCATGACCTTTCTTTCCTGAAATCATGTTTGCTGTCTTTAATCAAGTTGCTATTTTTAGACATGCTCACTTCTGGATCCCTTAAGAGTTACCAAGTCTTAGCTAATGTGAAACTAAGTGCTCTTTAATATTTTGTTGTATCCTTAGGCCCTATTTTAAATAATGATGTTGCCATACTAACCATGTCACAGACTACAAGAGTCTCACCAGAAATAAATAGATTTCTGAGAATTCTAATAAAGCATCTCTAACAACTTACCTTACTATTACGTAAGGCATAATAGTGTCCTGTCTGTTGTAGGCCGCTACTCATCATAGTAGTGGGCAGAACATAGCAGAACTAGCTGCATGGTGGGCACTGAGCCATTCTATCAGCATGGATATGATGCCTGACTATAGCCAGTATGGATAAGGAAACATACAGTTGGGTGCAATTTACATAACTTGACGCAGCATGTAATCCCTTCTCAGGTATACAACTGATGATAGCACACACAAAGCAGAACAGGTCTCACCATGACCCCTAACTAACAAACTATGCCTCCTTTAGGCCAGAGGATAGTAGCTGTAGTGGTGGCTGATCTCCCAACGTAATGCTCTCGAGTAGTAGGTTTGGAATACAGTAGAACCTCAGAGTTACAAACACCAGAGTTATGACCTGACCGGTCAACCACTCACCGCATTTGGAACCAGAAGGACACAATCAGGCAGCACCAGAGACAAAAGAGAGAGAGAAAAAAAGAGCAAATACAGTACAGTACTGTGTTAAACATAAGCTACTAAAAAAATAAAGGGAAAGTAGCATATTTCTTCTGCATAGTAATGTTTCAAAACTCTAGCATTAAATCAGTGTTCACTGGTAAACTTTTGAAAGAACAACCATAAAGTTTTGTTCAGAGTTTTGAATAACCTCCATTCCCAATGTGTTCATAACTCTGAGGGTCTACTGTGTTGTGCCTTGCAGGCATGAACATGGCCTGTGGAGCAAAAGAAGAAACCTCCCCATGACTTCTTCCCCCAATTACAGCTGGACAGTCTAAAGCAGTTCTATACCCAAAATCATTACCCAGTGGCTATAACAGTAAACTCTGGGCAACAGGCACTTTCCTTCTCTCCTCTCTGCATCTGCCTATTTCTCTATCCAAACTGCTTATTTTTTCAGGGATTTCTAGGGCTCTCTATTCCATCTGTCATACTTTTTATCCTCTATTCCCAAACACTATACATCACAGATACCCTCTTTCCCCTGAGACCTGTGCTGACCTTCCTCTTAAGTCTGTTAATGTCACTAATTTCTTTATTTCAACACAGAGGAATAATATTTGACTCAATAACTCATCAGTCTAGGATGGCTTTAAGCTAGGTTTCCTACTACCATCAGCATTACTAGCCTTTAGCTTTTTGACATTAACTGTTATGTATAGTGTGACAAGGACTGGAAAAATCAGATATTGAGAGGTATATAATGATTACAAGCATGTAATCAGGCACTCACCCATGACATGTCTCAGAGTGGCAAGGTATCACAGTCTTTTTCTTGCATGTGGTGCCCTCTGTAGGCTTCCAGCCAACTTTGGTGGGCCTTCAGTGGCTTGGGCCTCCAGCCAACTCACAAAGTCCAAATGAACCCCTTCTGGGGTACCAGATTGTTTATTTACTAGACTCTTTATCTGCCCTCCCTCGGGTCTTCAGCCTCAGCTCTCGGTCCTTTAAATTCATCCCTTTGTTCAAGCTCCCAGGTAAGCTTGTGGGATTTGTAAGAGAGCAAAAGGAATGAAAGAGCTGCCTGTAGGAGACTTGATGCCTGGAGCAAGCTTGCTAAACGACCTAACCAGAGACACCTGGTGTGAGAATGGAACACAAGCAGCTGTTTCCTTATAAGAAAGCTGAAACAGTTGTCTGAGGAAGCTGACTCTGGAAAGTCTCTAGGGGAATAAGCTGTAAGTATGACAGATACAAGCTGAATGTTGAGGCAGGTCACCCCCTACAAACTCTTAAATAAGGGAAAGGATTTGATGAAGGAACCTTTTTGTTCACCCTTGCTCTGAGATAAGAGCCACGCCTTGGGACAGATTTTGGGCTCTGAATTTTGCTTTTATATTATTGTCTGAGTAAACCTATATCACTATAAGGAGTCTCTGTAAAAGAGCCTGGAACAGGGAGAATAAAGGGCAGGGCAGAGCCTCTTTGGCCACAAGAGGACACATGGGTGCAGCCCACTCAGCCACAGGATTTATGCAACTTTATCTGTGACTGGTAAGCAAACCCAGGGTTACCTACTATTCTAGCTTCCAATGCAGGGACCCTATAAACAGCACTTAGCAACTAACCTAATTGAGGCTTCTTACCTGGGCCTCTTCCTATGTTGTCCCTTCATCTTCACCCTTATCTCAGGGTTAAGGTTCTTAGGTGATCTCTCTCCCTGAAAACCTTGCTATGCAAAATGCAGGCAGAAAACAAACTCTGCTTATTACTCAAGTTCCTTTGGCCAGAGAGGCACACCTTTTTTTAATATATCTTAAACTTGAGGATAAAGGTATATTTTAATAGCAATGATAGAAGTGAAGTAACTATAGTTACAGTGATAACTTGTTGTGGCCTGAATTTTAATATATATTTACTAAACAAGCACAGAAATGAGTTGTGCAACACATGTAAAGTCCAAGAAACAGTTGAGTACTTGCTATAGCAATGCAGGGAGAATTACACAGATAGAAAGATTCTTTATAAAGACCTGAGATGCCTCAAAATGAAAGAATATAGTCTGAAAGGACTGGTGAGAGTTCTGGGAAAGTGGGGTAGCACAAAAAAAGCATTTCTTCACTTTTTAAAGGATATTTGACTGAGTGAGAGGATATAGATTTTTTTACTAATGCAAAAACTGCGGTAAATGGCAGTCATAGCTTCACATGCTGTGTTAATAAATAAATTCTCCAGCCTCCATTTTTGTCTGCCTGATCTTTTTTTCTGAACAAGCAGGAACTAATCCACCCTAAGATGGGAGCTGCTGATCTTAAGCGTCCTCAGTCCTGAGATAGGGTGAAAAGTTTTGTCAATTGGCAGAAAACCCAGAATTTCCAAGATAGTGACTTGGCAAAAGGCCAAGTGTGTGTGTAGGGGTCACCAGAATCACTCTGAGGTAAACAACGGCAGTGAGCATGTAAAAAGTTAATAGCTACTGAGCATGTGCAGTACAAGGTAAGAGAGAGGTTAGCTAGCTGACTAGTCACAGTGCACTCATGGAGGGGAGATGGATCAGTGTTCATGTCTCACCTCATTAGTTCCCGGGCCAGGGAAGCTAACGATCCAACCAGCAGACCAAATTCAGTGATGAATCGTGGTCATGTTGTGTTTATTGCTAAGAAGAACCACACTCATACCTGTTACAACTAGTTCTAAAGATCAGGTCCATTAGTCATAGCTCTGAGGTAAAGGTTGACATTGAGCATGTGCAAGTGAAGTAATTGCTTACAAGAATAGGAAGGTATTTTAGGAGAGAGAGAGAGTGCAGCATAAAAGGCCAGCAGGCTGAATGGGATTTGGAGAAAGAGCGATATGGAAAGGATGGATGAAGGGGAGCTGCCACAGAGGGGGGGAAAAAAAGAAGACTCGATCAGAGCAAGGCTGAGTGATCAGAGCCGAGAAGCAGTGGCAGGCAGCAACTATAATTTAAAGGAATACCAACAGATATATAAAGTAAGCCTACTATTTTAAATTATAGTATACCAAAAGTACAGTGTAGAATAGTATATAGGATTAGCCTGTGTGTGCTTATAAGAATGGGTGAAAAGCATTCACTTATAACCATTTAGCATACATGCTATTGTAGCTTGAATGCTCTTTAAACTTGCAATAAGGGATTTGTGTAAGGGATTGTGCCTTATTTAGGATTTTTAGAATATACTGTACTAGGGATCATTAGTTACATTAATAAAAAGATACTGTTTTATCTATAAATAGAATACTGCTTGTGTCAATTACTTTATCAGAAGGTTATATCTGTATCCTTTACTGTTTTCCTTAACAATCCTAGAAATTTATACCTCAGTAAGGACAGATTAAGGAAGCAATAGGCAGGTCATTCTAGGGGCACCCAAAAATTCATTTTTCAGGGTAACAGCTGAGGCAGCTGCGCCATAAAACAACAGGAAAAGAAAGATAGCTGCTCCAGTGTGCCTTCTCTAGGCTGGCTTAAAGGACTACCTTTGCTGCTCTTTTCCTCTGACCTCACTGCTTCCTGGAGCAGCAACGCCTCCAGCAGGAGCCATGAAGGCCTGGTACTGTTGGGATAGATAGATAGTGATTCATGTAATATATTATAGGTTATTGAGGCCTAGTATGAATGGCGTTTGCTTGACATGAATACATGCATTGCAAGTTGGCAACTGAAACAAGAATTTAAGGTTAAGAACTATTTGTGCAAGAACAATTTTGTTGTTTTTTGGGAAAAATACGGAAAATTAGCAGAAAAGGAAATGACACCAGCTGGACTGATATAAAATTGTATGAGAATTGGAGGAAATGGAACACCTTGAATTATGGTAGCCCATCCAGGATTGTTTCTTTGGAAATGTGGGTAGAAAGCCTAGTAAACAAAGGCAAAGAATCAATGACATGACAGAATGGACTATAAATGGTTGCCTCTGATCTTTGCAAATTGGAGTTGTTTATTGTTTGTTAGAGCCCTGTGTGGCTATAGATGTGGTTTTTGCTGACTCCCTGCATCTTAAGATTTTATGATTGGAAGAAATCTCGACTGGCCATCAGGACCATTCTGACCTTTGGACTCTGGTACAGTATGTTTGGGGTGTGAATGCGGAGTGAGTAAAGTTTGTTTTGTAATCAATAAAAAGCATTTAAAGTATTCTATAACAACACTTTGTCCAATATCTGCCTGGTCCCCCATCCTGTAAGAAAACCTCTATTGCGGGTCTAACAGTACATCCGTCACAAGGTGATGTCACAAAATTAGTCTTTCTGTTCTCTCAGAAAATAATTCCCAGTTTTGCCCAATACTTGCACAGTTCATTTGTAAATGCAGATGCTAAACAATTGTTCAATGTCAAGTTCTTGTTTTTTAAACACATTTATCCGTTTGCTAACGTTTTGAAGAGGTAGACTCTTTTTTTATTTTGTATAAAGTCACACATCTTAAAAAGAAAAGGAGTACTTGTGGCACCTTGGAGACTAACCAATTTATTTGAGCGTAAGCTTTTGATGCATCTGATGAAGTGAGCTGTAGCTCATGAAAGCTTATGCTCAAATAAATTGGTTAGTCTCTAAGGTGCCACGAGTACTCCTTTTCTTTTTGAGGATACAGACTAACATGGCTGCTACTCTGAAACCTGACATTTTAAAAAGTAATGATCTCTGTCTAAAATCTTAAATTGCTTTTTAAAATGTAGAACTTTCACTGCTTGTGTAACATAAGCTCCATACTTACTATAAATAGACAATTTCACTCTGCATTTTCTGCTAGCACCGTGGAGATGTCACTAGCACACAGTTACATCTTTCAGTGGATAAACTAGATTACTCAAGTAATCTAGGCAGTAAATAAAAATCAACAGAGAAAATCTAGTTGCTAGTTAGTTTAGAGGCTTGAACTGAAAACAGGATAGAAACACTAGAGAGAGAGTTTAGCCTCAAATAATAATGTAATTTTCAGGTTTCTTAAGACTAAATGTTAAAACTCTGTAACCAATGAGAGGAGAGAGGAAAAGGTTCCAGAGAGTGAAGGCTGCAGTCTTCCCTCCCCCACCCCCCCAAAAAAGCCATTTAGGAAACTATTGTAATTACAGCTGCTACTGAGAACTGATGATCTTTACTAAAGAAGCTATTTCTACAAGTGAAAAAGCCATACTAAAGTGACAAGTGAAAAAAGCTCCCTTTATGGAGGAAAAACTGTGCACAGCTCTAGGGCTGTTCTAGGGCACAAGCTTCTCCAGGACTGACTGTGAAGACCCACTTAGGACGGGAATTCCATAAGAGGGTTTTGAAGGGATATAAAAAGAACTCATCCCTTTTAAACTGTATTTTATCAATTTATTCTTTCCAGAGAAATCATGATTAAGACAGAACTGAGAAATGCTACTCTTGGATCAGGTAGGACTGTAGATTTTTATTTATTTTTCCCCTTCCTCCCCCCCCCCCCACGTCACATTTACATTTCTGGGACTTTTATTTCATTACAAATGCCTCTAGGGGAAATCCTTACATCTGAGCAAGGCTCTGTGTTCATAGTCTAAAAGAAATGTTTTTATAACTTTGCCTGGGGAAAAAATATTTGTTTTGACTTAATTGCGAACAGTCATTAATTATCTAAGAGGTAAAGGGATCTGGGGAGAACATTCATGCCCATCTCCAGATGGATGATATGCTTATGCATGCTGCAAAGGGAATTCTCACACGTTAATGTTGAATTAGGCTTTTGTGAATATGTGCTGAGAGGAGAATTTAAGACTGTCATAGGAGTTTAAAACCGCAATCTCTATAGTTAATTAATAGAACAGATAGGAATAGTTCACCTTCAACTGAATGCTAGCTTTTATATTCTATTTCCTTCTTCCTGCCTCTTAGCAGACACTTACTTTAGAATTAGAAATATTCACTACATTTTCACAGCTTTTAAGAGTCCATTGAAAGTAAAATCACATGGAATGCTCACAGTTCTTCTCCCTGCCTCTTTCCTTTGCCACTCTCCTAGCAAACAGCTGCACTTTTCCTTATTCCGCCTTTTCCTGGGCCACACTGGGTTGTTGTTGCTGTGGCAGTTAGCAGTATGGCTGCTGCTGCTCCTCGGCCTAGCACATACAAATAAGCAAGCATGAATGTATAGCTGGTCTCTGCTGTGTTAAATAAATCTGGTGTGAAACATACTAGTAGTTATGAAAGTATCTAGGGTCCTGAAAAATAGAAGCAGAGAACTAATTGTAAGTTGTTGCAGTGCTGGTGCCATTGACTGAGAGTGCTCTCCAATTAATAAAAGGAAAACATCGCTAAAAGATGAATGATGGCAAGTGAATGTTTTTGTTTTGTACAACAGTATTTAGTGCTTGCTAAAGCTGAACATGGTGAACAAACTAGACCTGACAGTGAAACCTTTGTGTATAAGGAATACAGGTAGCTCCTACAGAGTTGAAGGGGACATGTCCCTCCAATATTTTACTATTTTGTTCATGTTCTTCTCAGTATGACTGCAGGATTGATACATTCTAACTGCTCCTCTACCTTTTAAAATATGATTGCATTACTACAGTAAGGCCCGCTCCTAAGTGTCACATAAGAGATGGAGCTGATGCATGTTTTTTTAAAAAAAATAAAAATAAAAAAAAAATCAAAATACATGTGCTGATAAGAGTTGTGTTTTCAAATTGTGATGCTAATCTGCTAGTGTCACATCCTGAGAAGAAAACTTTGCCAAGAATTTTTAACTAGTAGCTTACATGGTCAAGAAATAATCAGTCCGTTCTTTTCCTAGGAATTCTCACAACAGCAGCTTCCAAGTGTGTTGGTTAATTCACAAATTGTATAAAACAGCCCAATACAAACATGCCTCCCACTCCATTATTAGTGATTTATTAATTTTATTCCAATCAATGTCAAGACTATTGAAATTCTGCAATAATCAATGTTGTCACACTCTATACATCTTATCTACATAAACATGTCTTTATCTTCTGCCTTCTCCTGTCTTGTAGGTCTGTAACAATTTCCTATAATCACTTTATTCTATTTTATTTTAATTAAAACTCCCCCCGGCCCAGTCATCAGATTATATATTATTCCTCTTTTCAGCTATGTCTCATAATAATGTCCTTCCTAAATTTGGCTCATGTACCAGTTTGTTTTGTTTGACTTTTTGAATAGTTTAAAATCTTACTCTTTAAACACCTACAATTCCATTTTGATTTTATGTTCATTGCATGTATAGCACAGTACAAGTTTAATTTTTTTAAGAAAAGATCTTCCTTCTCAGCTTTACATTTCTCTGTGCTTTTCTGTTGTCCATAACACATTGGATCCAACTCAGCTTGGCATAAGCAGACACAGCTCCAATTTAATTTAATTGGAATTGTGCCAGCTTAGTCCAGAAATTTAGCCCATTCGTATCAACATTTTCACAAGTGGCTGCTGATTTGGGCACCCAGACTGAGAAAGATTGGGCTTGATTACCAGAAGATCTGAGGACCCTTAACTCTAGTTGAAGTTAAGCTCCAGAGAAGTTAAGCTCAAAATGTCTCCAGCTTCCCCCACCAAAACAGAATGAGCTGAAGAAGACTTCTGTGTAAGCTTAAACGCTTCTCTCTCACCAACAGAAATTGGTCCAGTTAACGATATTACCTCACGTATCTTATCACCCCAAAACGAGGCATACAAAATCAATGGCTGCTTCTGAAAATTTGCCTGCAGGTCATTTTTATGTAAACTCAAGCAACTCTTTTTATTCACAGACAGAAATCTGGTCATTAGTCTTATGATGAAAAGGAGCTTCTCTGTATAAATGGGTAGGATTCTTCTATTAATTAGGTGGCAGCAATTTTTTAAGAAAATAATTACAATAATTTATAAAAATAATTTTTGTTGTTATAAATGTTCACTATTATAATACCAAGGGTCATTTTAAAAAAATCATTTAATACTTTGAGATAACAATTTTAAAACAAGGCAGGATTTAATTAGTCTTAACCCATATTTCCACCACATCAGTTCCTGGGGACCATTTAACTTGACTTCATTTGAAGAGCTTTGAAAAGAGGATGGTAGAGCTGAGAATCTAACATGTTCATCACCATACCAGTAATAAAGAAGACTTTTCCCCTTACTGGTAGCTGATAAAATTGTGTAAAATCTTGAGGGAAAATGGAATTAATTTAGTATTGGTAAAACACACTAGTCTAGCCTTTTTTGTCACTGTCACAGGTGAAAAAAGTTCTCTATAGTCCAAATTCTAGAAATTTCTACAGATCCAAAATGCATCACAAACAGCATGCTTTGAGAATTTGCAGCCCAACAGAGAGGGTGCTAAAGTAGTTATAAAGCACCCTCCTGGTCCTGGGGTGTTCCCATTCTCTCCCAAAGGGAGAAGCACATGCGGTGGAGTACCTTGATTTGGTAGGGTGTCTTTTTCTTTTCAATATAAATATACCTCTTGCAACGTGTTTTAGCACACATTAGAAGGCAAGGCCAAAGAAATGCACCTTGCACTTGGACCAGAAAGTGGTGAGGTTTATGATGATCCTTAGTTCTACAGTCTTGGACTGTCTCTGGAGAAAATTCTGTCTCCTGTACAGACGAACTTTACTTTTATTGTTGAGAGTTCCATTTTGCCAGAGGAGCAGAGTTGTTGACCATGGTCAACGCCCTAGAGTTTTAAATGGTTTTTAAAGTATCCTGGGCCCAGGCCAGTGAGCACTTTGAAGATAAGGACTGAGACCTGAAACTTGATTAGAGGAGACTGGACTAGATGACCTCTTGAGGTCCCTTCTAGTTTTATGATTTTATGGGAAGCCAGTGTAGAGAGCAGGGGACAGGTTTGATATGTTCCCAGTAGCCTGCACTTCTGAGGAGATATGCTGCAGCATTCTGTACTAGCTGGAGTTTTCTAACTGCTGAAGGCTTCACGCCCAGTTAGATTTCATTGCTGTAATCCAGTGAAGAGGTGACAAAAGCAAGTATAACTGGGACCAGGTCTTCATCCACCAGCAAGGGATGGAGTTTCTCAGCTAACTGGAGATGATAGGAAGAGTTACTTGCGGATGCTGCTATATAAAAGTTCAGTGTCAGCAGGGAATTATAGAATCATAGGGTTAGACGGGACTGCAGGGGCCTGAACTGACCAATTGTGGGTCTGTATCTTCAATGAAGGCAGGCACAGTGTCTCCCCAATCTCTTCAGAATACTACCTTCTGCCCACAAGCATCACCTTGGTCTTGCTTGGTTTTAGCTTCAGCCAGCTGTTCTTCATCCAAACATTGGGCCACCTTGAGTCTCTGTCTGACTAGTTCACCTAGTGGTTACATGTAGATGTTGAAAAGGACCAGATAGGAATTGATCCTTGTGGGACTCTACAAGTGAGAGGTGGAGGTTCAGTTTCCCATCACTACTTATTGGGAATGTCCATCTAGGAAGGACTCAACCATTTTATTGCATTACCCTGGACTCCTGCCACCTTCTTCAGGCAAAACAGCAGAATCTCATGGTCAACAGTGCTGAATACTGCAGAGAGGTCTGGCAGGGTAAGAACAGATGTCTGTCCTTTATCCACTGACTGAGAAGATAATCCATCAGTGCTGTTAAAGTGGAATTGAAAAATTCTGTGTCCTGGCCTGAATTCATACTGTGTTGTGTCTAGAATGTTGGCTTCAGTTAGATCTTGTCATTGGCCTTTTCTTAGCTTCTCTGTGAGCTGGGCAGTGATTGTCTAGGACAGATGTATCCAGGGTGGGTTTCGTCAGTGTTGGTCAGCCTATTGCATGGGTGGAAGGGAATAGTCCCCCTCTGAATGAGAGGTTGGCTACTTTGGTTAGAAGTGGCATTAGGTGTTCATGACTCTTTCACAAGCCAGGAAGAACATGGGTCAGATTCAGTAGTCTTGGCTGTACTGCAGCCTCAAACCCACTCCCTAAACTGAGGCTTGTGAAGGTATCCTGGAAAAGTAGTCTTAGGACTGTATTCCATAGTGCCTGAGCCAGGGAAATCCATTCCCCGTCTAGATACAAAGCTTTTAGGGTCCTTTTTAAACCACTGCAGCCCCTTTTATGAAGAACAAAGAAGCCAGAGAGGTGCATGTGGGGAAAGGGCAGGCAGCAAATAATGTATTCACAGAGGTGTATGGAACGTCTCCGCTTATCCTTCGTAGTTTTGCTCTGCAGTGGTCATCAGCTACTCATTGCAAAGAGTACTGTGGGTAGGTCAAGGGTTATGGTGGGTCAATCATACACAGTGTATTTCCACTAGGCCAAAATGCAAGCGGAATGGGAGCAGTAGACCACAACAACTGTTCCTCCTGCATATACATCTATTAAGAGGCCATGACCCTTCTGTAATAATATCATGGTTAGTTGGGTCTGGGGGTTTCATCCCTGAACTCTGCAAAATTGTTGTACCTGGGGTTTGGTAAATTTACCAGGATTTGACCCCAATTATTTATTCCAGGAAATTGAGAAGACAGAGGGCATTCTTTGCCTGTCTGACCCTAGTGCAGACTTCAGCAAGAAATGTCTTTTGCCACTACCATCAATAAAACCCAGACTAAAACCGTCTCTCTTCCTATGCTGTGTAGATTACAGTAACTCCAGTGTACTGGAAGAATTTGTTTTCAAATGCAGCTTCATGACAGAGCAGCATGTTGTGTTGCCACCTGGTGTAGATATGAGATATATACTTTTTTAAACAAAACCTCTTTCACTCCTATGTGAGCAAACCTGCATAATTCTCTCAGGAAAGGCAAGTCTCTCAGGAAAAGAAAAATATCTCCGCTATGTGACCAGCCTGCTGACTCATGCAGTGGACTGAAGTTAATTCTGGTGCAGAAGACTATACTCCAACTTGTGATCTAGTCCTGTGAAGGATTCATGCAAGGTTCATGCACTTGGCAACATTCAGGGCACACCCTGAGTGTTTTGTGTAAGAGCAGTGCACACACGGCTCCTCTAAAGGGCATGAACCTTGGAAACTCGCCCAGAGGACATGAACTGTGGGAGTCCTCCCAGGACTGGGCTCAAGGCCCGAGAGCAAGGAATGCAGTAGATAGAAATTGGTAAATAAGAATATTAAACAAAGCCAGTGTATTCCTTTTATCTGTTGGAGTATGTAATGCGCAGGAGGAGGGAGAGAATAAAAGAGAGGGTGGAAAGCTGACAAGGCAGACCAGCCTGCTTGCTTGCTTAAAGCCTTGTTCTGTCTTGTATTTGGACTGTAACAACTGGCGCCCAAACGTGGGGCCCTCAGCACTCACCTCGCCCAGCAAAGGTTTCAGATGCATCACTCATCCGCTTCGTGGATCCCAGTGAGTATTTTTCGTCATGGTAAGTATGGGAAGCTCCCTCTCTGCTTTGCAAGTGCAACACTGCAATGAGCTACAGTATTTGCTGCGTAAGGCTCAGCATGATTGCCCCACTCGAGAACTCACTCTCCTGCTACAGGAGGTGAGTGCCCAATGCCCGTGGTACCCTGAAGCCGAAACCCTTAAGCTAGAGGACTGGGAGCGGTTGGGCCAGACATTGCACAAAGAGCCTCGGGCGTCCATGCAGACTTTACATGCCTGGCACCTCTACCGCGACGTGATACAGCGTGTCGCCTCAGAAAGGTCCTTCCTCACGCCAATAGAGAGGCTGGTGATCTCGCCACTTCCATTCACTCCTGCAGCCATCCCCCCTCCTGGTGATGCGACACAGCGTGTCGCCTCGGAAAGACCCTCTCCCGCGCCAATAGAAGGGCTGCCAATCTCGCCACCCCCGTCCGCTCCTGCAGCCATCCCTCCCCCTGCTTCACCCCCAGTGCCTCAATTACTGCCGCCTCCTTTGTCTTCCCCTCTGGAGCCGGTGAGTGGTCACCGTCCCCCCGTGGGGCCCCCATGCTCCGGGGCCCCCCGGGGGGTCATCCGCATCTGCTCAGGGGCTTTCGCTGGTGCAACAAATGGTTCACGCAGGGAAGACTCGCCCAGATCTTACAGCAGAGGAATTAGCTGATCTGGTCTCAGTTTGCCCGGTGACCTCGCAGGATGATGGCCAGGGCAACCAGCTTGCAAACTGGGTCAGTTTGCCTTACTCAGTGATCAGAGAGGTAAAGAAAGCAATTCACGAGTTCGGCCTCACTAGCACGTATGTACGTGGTCCCCTTGAAGGGCGAGGTACTGGGTACACCCTGGTCCCTGAAGATTGGAAGGCGCTGTTGTGCATGATACTGACTGGGCGTCAGCATGTTATTTGGCTTGGTGAGTATCGGCAGATGGCGGAACGCCAAGCCCAGGTATATATAGCGCAAGGGGTCACTTATGAGCAGTTAGCAGGGGAGGGCCTGTTTGCTACCGTTCAGATGCAGTCTCAACTCCAGCAGGCTGTCTTCCCCATTATTTCTGCCTGCGCCCAGCATGCTTTCTGGAAGCTCCCAGATTCAGGCAAGCCTACCAAAAGCTTTGCCAGTATCCGTCAGGGTGCATCAGAGTCCTTTATGGATTTTATCAACAGATTGCAGGAGGCTATCCTCCGACAGGTGGATAACCCTGCGGCAGCTCAGGAGATTCTGTTAAAAATGGCGGTTGAAAATGCGAACGAGGATTGCCGCTGTGCTCTCCAGGCGGCACAAGCCGCTGGCGTTCTAGAGCTGTCGGAAATGCTGCGGGCGTGCCAAAACATTGGCACACAAGCACATAAAGCTGGGGTTCTGGCCGCCGCCCTGCGGAAAAGCAAGAAGGAGGGGAAGCGTTGTTATCGCTGTGGTAAGGAGGGTCACTTTCAGTGGGAGTGCCGCTCATCGACTGCGCCCGCCCGCCCCTCAAAGAAGTGCCCGGCGCCCGCCCGCCCCTCAAAGAAGTGCCCCAAGTGTCGGAAGGGCTATCACTGGGCTAATCAGTGTCGTAGCGGGTCGGGAACCCGCACGACTGGTCTCCCCCGAACCCAGGGCCAAACGGGGGTGTTCCGCACTCAGACAACTGTTCCTCTGCCTTAAAATCCATAGACTCCATGAGGGCAGCGACTGCCGGAAGTGCAGGGCTTGATTTGATTATGCAGAAGGACGCTGATTTTCAGTTGCCGGGGGAGGTTTGCGCCGTACCTACACAGGTGATGGGACCTCTCCCTGCCGGATTTGTGGGTCTGGTTCTCCCTTGCTCACACGAAACAGGGTTTTTTTGTCATCCCAGGGGTCACTGACGCCGATTACACTGGCATTATTAAGGTTCAGGTGTGGACCCATCTTCTGCAGTCGCTCCCGCGTGGACGGTCAATTGCACAATTGATTTAAGTCCCCTATCAGGTGCCAGCCGCAGAGGATCGAGCCCGGGGCGGAGGCGGCTTTGGATCGACGCTGTCTCAGTCGCCACCTCACGACACATCCTCTCAATTTGTTGCCCTAACAATGTCACTCCGCCCCTCGAAACCTCAGTTAACACTTCTTTTAAATAATTTTCCTTTTACAGGGCTGGTGGACACTGGAGCTGACGTTACGGTGATTCGTGATCAGGACTGGCCGGTCAGTTGGCCAACAGTTCCTTCTAAAGAGTTGTGGGGGATCGGGGGTAGCAAACCTGGGCGCCAAAGTTTGTCTTGGGTCATGGTCTCTAAACCAGGAGGCCGTGCCATTGCTACGATCTGCCCTTTTGTGCTCCCTATCCATCTCAATATTTGGGGCCGTGACTTACTTGTAAAGCTGGACACCACCCTCGATATTAATATATAATGGCCCAAAACCCTCCCCCAATCACCTTGCCCTCCACATTACCATTGGTATGGCAATCCTTAGAGCCCGTATGGATTGACCAGTGGCCCCTCCCCCTAGAAAAGCTGAAAGTGTTTCATTCACTTGTACAACAATATTTGCATGCACAGCGCTTGGAGAGCTTCACTAGTCCTTGGAACTAGCTGCTGCTGTTTTGGCCTTTCAATTTTTTGCTGATTGTCCCTTTAATTTGATTGTGGACACGCATTATGTTTATCAGGTAATCGATCATTTACCCCTTGCCCTCATTACCCCTCAGATTGATGCGGACCTCCTCCGCCTGTTTTTGTTCTTACGGTATCTCCTCACCACTCATAATTTCCCTTATTTTGTTGCTCATATTCGCAGTCATACCCCTCTGCCTGGGCTACTTACTGAGGGCAATGCGCGCGCTGATCGTGCATTACGTGGTCAGGTAAATTCCCTTTTTTCTGACCCCATCGAAAGCCATTCCTTTTTTCATCAGTCTGCCTCTGTTTTGGCCCGACAGTTTCACATTCCTGCTGATCATGCACATTCTATTGTTCGTTCCTTCCCCCACTGTGCCGCTGCTGCCCCTAACTTTTCTTATGCCGTTAACCCCAGAGGTACCGCAGCGAATCAGCTGTGGCAAGTGGATGTCACTCACGTGCCACAATTCCACCCCTATTCGTTTTTACATGTTTCCATTGATACCTATTCGGGATTCCTCTGGGCGACCCCACAGCGTGGGGAAGCCACTCCCAAAGTTATTCACCATTTGCTAGCCTGTTTTGCTGTTATGGGTCGCCCGAGCCGGATAAAAACGGATGATGCCCCAGCCTATTGCTCCACCGCCCTCTCCACCTTTTGTGCCCAATGGGACGTCCGTCTCAAACACGGGATCCCTTATAATTCCACAGGCCAAGCCATTGTTGAACGTGCAAAATCGCACGCTAAAAACCTTGCTTGACAAACAATTAAAACAAGGGGAGCTGCGTCTCTGAACCTTAGGAGACATTCAGCAACAATTGCGTGTCCTTTTGTTTACTTTAAATAATTTAACACTGAATACAGATCAGCAGACCCCCGCGGATTGGCATTTTCATAAGTCCGAGGTACTGGAAAGACCGCGTGTCTATTACCGTCAGCTGCCCAATCTGCAATGGTTGGGCCCAGTACCTTTAATTTCTTGGGGTCGGGGATATACTGCTGTGTCTCTCCCTGCAGGACCGTTGTGGGTTCCGGCCCGGTGTGTGCGACTGGCACTGATACAGCATGGCGTGGCACCAGGGGCTGTTGAACCCCATTCCGGAGTTTTAGCTGACCTTGGAGGAGAACGCGGTGCCTCCCGGGTCTACAATGGCGGGACGGAGAAGGAGGAGACATAGCGTCCCAAGCCAGCCCGTGACATGAGGAGCAGTGAAAGCATTGGTCACCACGGCTCAACGAAGACTGGCAGCAAACCAACAGCCAGAGACTCCTGAGACTCTGTTTGTGGCCATTCTCACCCAAATTACTGCTAATTCTGTATTGATTGTGTGCCTTATGTGCCTCCTATTTCCTGTAGGGGTTGACTCGGGAGCGCCTCCTCTGTTATGGGCCCAAATGACATATAACCTATGGGAAAAATTGGCTTCAATAGCAAATGTTACCCACTTTTGTTTATTTGATTTTGTAGCAGCTGAAGAATTGTTAGGTACGTGCCTTATTCCAGTATGTCATCACCCTGAGGAAATAGGGAATGAGACGATGCTCGCTGCTTACGCGAACCTCTCTTCCCAGTACTCTAGCATGGCTAATTGGGGCCCGGCCAACTACACTTTACCTTCTTGGGCTTATTTTTTGCTGTTGCTGTGTGCACTGTATTTCCTTTTTGTTAAGGCTTTGTTGAGACCCGCCCTGGCAGGCTCCACGAGTTATGACCTAGTCTGTCCGGGAGTTAATGGCTTGCAAAAGCAAATTGATGGCTACCAGGAGATGGCTGAGCACAAATAAACAAAAAAGGAGGGGATGAAGGATTCTTGCAGGGTTCATGCACTTGGCAACATTGAGGGCACACCCTGAGTTTTGTGTAGGAGTAGTGCACACACGGCTCCTCTAAAGTGCATGAAACTTGGAAACTCGCCCAGAGGACATGAACTGTGGGAAGCCTCCCAGGACTGGGCTCAAGGCCCGAGAGCAAGGAATGCAGTAGATAAGAATATTAAAAAAAGCTAGTGTATTCCTTTTCTCTTGGAGTATGTAATGCGCAGGAGGAGGGAGAGAATAAAAGAGAGGGTGGAAAGCTGACAAGGCAGACCAGCCTGCTTGCTTGTTTAAAGCCTTGTTCTGTCTTGTATTTGGACAGCAACAGTCCTGTGTCTAATCCCCACAGCTAGATGATTTGACAAGGGGAAAAGTTAGGATGTCAGGCAAGGGCATTACAGCACTCAAACTGAACGACAACTGTAGAGCTGTACATTTTTTCTATCGCTAACGCTATGATCCTGCCACAAACATTGAGTGTCACACAATCGCTCATATAAATGGGATACTGTTGGAGGAAGGATGAAAGATGGCTTGTTTTTTAAATTAATTTTAAATTTGTTTTTCTTTTCTTGCACATCAGTTTCCAAACAGATCTATACTTTGAATAGAATCTCCTTTATAAAGATTTGACCTAGCATTCCTTTGCACAAAGCAACTCTTAAAAGCAATAATATAAGTAGCATGAATATAATTAAAGCCGACAGATAATGATGGAAGCTATTGTTATTTCTAAAGGGTTTTTATTGAAGTTTAAAAGCTTTTTACTTATGTTCACAAAAAACAGTTTAATTGTTGCCAACAGTTTTGTAGAGTCAACAAGTAAGCCTTTTCTGCCTTTCTTTAAATATTAGGCTAATGCAAACAAGAATTACAAAATAAAAATTGTCTAGTTTTGAATAACAGATTTCAGAAGAAACTACAGTCCTTTTCTGAAAGATTTTGATATTGTGCATTTTTTGGTCATTCAATACTATATAGTTATAGTAGAATTCTATAACTGCTGAAGAAAAATGTCACCATAAATATGTTGCACATATGCGTATTACCATTGAGGTCTCAGGAAATGTTGTTGATCTCCTATCACAAGTGATTTTAATTGATCATCTGTTCTTTTTAGTTTTTTAAACTATTAAGATCTTTACCACAGAAATACTCAAGTGGTTGTTTAGCAAAATTCTTGATGGATGTTTTGACTACACTGAAGACTATTTCCGGCAGCAGGAATAAGTCAGTGAATTGGAATGGTGTGACAGAGCACTATTTGTAGCACCCTAGTCACTGCTGTTGCTGCAGCATGAGGAAGGCTGCAGGCTTAGCTATGAGCAGTTATATGCTTTCTGTTGTGGGACCGAGCACCTGCATGCTAATTGCTGGGCTAAAGTTGTATTTGGAGGATACAAGTGGAAGGAAAAGGAAGTAAGGGGGAACTCGGAGGATGAAACTGGCCTGAGGAGCAAAGGCTGTGGGGACACCTTCTCTTGCTATAAACCTGCAGTACACTGTGTTACTTTGCAAGGAAGGAATAAATACACACGTGGTGAAAAGGTGGTGTGTGTCTATGACTGAGAGTCCACACAAACTGGCCAGGCAGTACAGTTGACCAGGTAGTGACAGACACCCTATGACACATGGGGGCTTGTTCAGGAGCATTAATCTTCTCCACTGAAAGGAGACTCTAAGGGGACCTGCAGAAGGGCAAGAGATGCAGGCACAATGAACGAGATGCTGCACTGAGTAGTGGAACAGCAAAAGGAGATAAAGACCCAGCAGGTGGAGAGGCAAGCACTTCTGGGTTAGCAGGCAGCGCAGCAACCAACGTTACAGGAGTTCAAGGAACAGGCCCAGATGCAGCAATGTCTCCTGCAGAGGCTGGTGAGTTCCAGTGAGGGGATTGGAAATTGAACAGTGAACCTGGGGAAATGCAAAATGTCCCTGGGGGATGACCTGATGCCTCTTTTACTAACCTATTAATGGGTGGCTACTTGTACTGGATGGGAGAAGGATGCATGGGCACTTTGGCTAGCCCCTTATCTGGCTGGTTGATACCCTGTCAGAAAAATACTGCCAAAAGTTCAGGGTAGCCAGTTGAAACGGCAGGATACGTCCCAGGGCCTTTGCACAGAAATTTTCAGATTGGACCACTTGCTGGTTGCAGCCAGATACAGGACACTGAGGCCCTAATGGACTCCATTATTCTGGAACAGTTTACACAGGGCCTCCCTGAGACTACAAGGGTCAGGGTTCAGAGGCAGCAGTAAAATTAACAGAGGTGTATGTGGAGATGGACTTTCCATGGAAAGAGCTCTGTCCCCCTGTGGCCAAGGAGGGGGGAAATAAGGCTGAAGAAACTCATGCAGGGAAGCCCAGGAAGGAGATACAAGGGGGCCTCAGCTGCCTGTGCAGTAGCTTGCTACTAGTGCGGTGCAGAGGACACACAAAGAGAAACTTCACTTTCATGGACTGCAGGCTCGCAGAGTTCTAAGGGTGGACAGGTGTAAAAGGGAAACCTGGGATAAGGATGATTCCTGTCACAGCAGGCTGAAGAATGACAGAGCATTGTGGATTCTGCAGTAGCATGTTCCCTTGTATAGAGCACCCTGGTTAAGTCTCAGTGGTGACAGGAAGGGGTGACAATAACTATTGTATGCATGGGGGAGTGAGGGAAAGAGCACTTATCCCATGGCAGTTATCCACTTGGAAGTAGAAGGGAAGTTTAGATGGCAGCAAGTAGGGACAGTGAAGTCATTGCCTTACTCAGTAATCCTAGGAACTGACTGGAGCCCATTCCCTTTATGTAAAATGTGTAGACTATGCAGGAAGAGAACCCAACTGCTGGATCCATGCAAAAAGCTCATCAGTATATATGCTCCAGTGAGTCCTCCAGGTCTAGTGTATGATAACCCTAGACATACAGTAACAAGCTCAGAAAGATGCACTACACAAGAAGACTTGGGGAGGGAGAGGAGGAAAACGTGAGAAGGGGGCAGTGAAACAGGGAGTGCTAGATCAGGGACACCTAGAGAAGGAGGGTAGAGGTTTGGCCAACTCCCGGGAGGTACAAGCCCTGATGGACGCCTGGAAAGGCATGGGATAGCGAACACACCGCAGAGGGAAGAGTTCTGACAAAAAAGCTTTGGTGGGCAAACCTACCCTACTAGCCCCAAACTGGGGGCAAGATAAGTCGGGAAGAGAGGGATCCCAAGATTATAGCTCTAGAGGGGCAATTCATGGGGGTTGATATGAGCCTGGAGCCAAGTAAACTAGAGGAAAGATGTTTGGGGGGAAACCTCCACCCTCTAATTGTACCTTTTGTGGGTGGAAGACAGGAGACCTTCACCAGTGTTCCATGGAAGGCTAGCTCCAAAGGGAACGGGATCCCCCCAGTAGAATCCCAACCCTGTAAAGACTGTAGGGCATGGACAGTGAAGAAGACCTCTGTTGGAGGCAAGAGAAGACTTCTGGTGATATAAGCACAGGAGGGCTATGACAGGGCCCTGTGAGAAGCACCCTGGTCAGTGCTGTTGCTGAAGCATGAAGAAGGCTACAGGCTCAGCAATAGCAATTAAACTTTTCTGTTGGGGGCTCACTTATGGTGAGCTCTTCATAAAACAATTTTAAAGTCATGACTTCTGAGGTATGAAGCACTTTTTCACTAGGAGACAGACTCTGTTTATGACCATAGCAATCAATATGTGTTAATTAGCTACAGGAGGGTATCACAGTTACAGGGTTAAATGCACTTCTCTTCCCCTCTGGTCTCTGAGTTCACCCCCTCAGGCCTTGTCCCCTTATCTCTCCTGGGGTGGAATCATGTGATTCTTCCCCTTTTAGACCAAAACCTGGTCTACAGTACCCTGTGTATCTACCATGCTTACCTAGCAGGTCTGACTGAGTTCGGAACCTGCAATTCTCCCCATAGGAGTCTGACTAGTGATGAACCAATGACCAGGCAGCTGTCTTAAACCCAAGTATTGTTTTATCTTAACAGTAGGAATAAAGCATAACACAAGAGAAAAAGGATTTTAAATCCGTAGAAGGTCTACACCCCTTTCTTACCTAGAGTCCTGCCATCCTTTAGTAGCACCCCTATTCAGGCCTCACTTTCCCAGTCACCTCTAACCTCTGGGGTCAGTGTGTCAATCTATATCACTCTCTCTCCCTCTGCTTGAAGAAGTATGTCACTTTAAATCTAGTCAGATCTTTCTTCTCTTGTTCTCCTTGGACCCCACCTTGACAGTCTAATCCAGGGAGCTCATCAGGAGGTCAAAGGTAAAACACCAAAGCCAATGGCTCGTGTATTGTCTCTAAGTGTTAGTAGTCGGCTATCTCAAGCCATTAATCTGCTTCCTGATTATTTTTTCCAACAGCCTGCTATTAAACCAAAACATTCGTACATAAACATCCCAATGTTTAGCCCAGTATTGTCATACAGTAAACATCCCAATAACCAGGTCAAATACAGTATTCATACATTACAGAGTAGCCTCTCTTGCACCACGGAGGACTCGCTTATTAGTTTCCAAATTCAAGGGAAACTTATTGAGTATTACAAGAACTTGTGTGTGTGTGTGTGTAAGTAACATAGTTCAGGCCAAGCTTGACAAGCATGAAAATGTCATGCAGATGAGACTAAGTTCACTGATACCTTTTAAATCCTTCAATAAGTGTTTTGAAGAACAAGGGTTGGTTTTTTGTTGTAGGTGATATTAAAATGATTAAATCTGTGCAAAAAACACAGAGGGAAAAAAATAAGCGCTACAGTGTTTAGACTTAACTTTTCCTACATGGTTCAGGCTGTACAGATACTTTTTCTGGCTTCAAACCACTACTGTGACTCTTGTTTGGCTAGAAAAGCAAATGAATATAAGTAGCTGGAAAGGCCTAGAATCATTATCTTCCCTCAGTGAAAATATCTGTACATACTGCACTGCACTAGAAGCTAACAGTGAAGATTAGTATTTTTGATGCACAGTAGGAATCAAAAAGTTTCAGTAGATTTAATTAGTTGACAAAACCCGAAGTGTGGGAGGAGAATAATTATTGCCATTTCCCCACTCTCTAGGCATCTACAATTACTACAATGAAAAGGATAATCAGCTTCATACCCTTTGATCTCCTTTTCTTTTATCCACCTAATTACGAAGTGCTGGTGAACGTTTGCACAATAAAGATTGGTTTGAGTAATCATTGCAAACCTGCCCTGCCCCCCCCAATTTTCAAATGCTTGCATCTCCTCAACTAAAGGCAGTATCAGGTTGAAAAACTGACCCACTCATTTTCTTAAAGGCCAAATATTGCCCTGACTGGTGAGAATCCTATTGCAATTTATTATTATTATTTTATTTATTTATTTATTATGGACCATATGTTTCTGAACTGTTCTGTGGGACATACAGCATTGCTTTATTAAAGAAGGAGCAATGTGCACCCTAAACTAGTTTGTGCTGCACAACACAGCATATGCAATAGCTGTTCAGGAGCTTGACCGTGCTTCTAGTCAGAAGAGTGTGTTCCTTAGGTATTCTGGCCTGAGGCAAGATAGCTTGATGCACTGTTGAGAGGGTGGATGGTGAAAAGCCTTACATTTCCTTTTTGCCCTCAACTGTTCCCATGCAGTACAGGTCATATTTGCCCCTATATAACGTAACTTCACATCTTTGGTTACTTTTTAGGAATATCAGAAAACATTTGAAAGATTTTTTTTTTAAGAGTTTCACAATGTACATGTACCTCTTATGTAGAAACACTAATCAATCCTTTAATTGACGCATGCTGGAGCAGTCTTTTTAAATGCCCACATGGCATTGCAATATTTCTTTCACAGAAATGTGCCAATTGGGTAGAACTAGAAGTATATATTTACCCCATATTAGTGGTATGATGAGGAAGAAATTAACCCATTGTAAGGGACCAAAGCATAAGCGGTCTGGGCTAGAGATCACAGCTGGGCTGAAGTCCCCAAGTGAGGAACAGTAGCCAGTGAGCAGAGGTCGGAGGAATCTCCAGAGCCAGGTTCAATAAGAAAGAGTTGAATCCACCACGAGGGTCATCTAGTTGAATTTAAACCAGTGGTCACCAACCAGTTGATTGCGATAGACTAGTTGATCCTAGAGGATCTCCCAGTTGATCGCAATCTCCAGCAGCTTAGTGTGGCTGCAGCTAAGGCAGACTCCCTCTCTACCCCAGCCCCACTTGTGGAAGCGGCCAGCGCAGCCCTGCAGCGCCAGGGGTTTCCCTGCTCCTGCCTGTAAGCACCACCCCCAGAGCTCCCATTGGCCGGGAGAGCTGCAGAGGCGGTACTTGCAGAGAGGGGCAGCATGTGGAGCCACGTGCCCCCCGACCTCCCCCATGGACCGCAGGGGCGCATTGGCCCCTTCCAGGAGCGGTGTGGGGCTGGGGTAGGCAAGGAACCTGCCTTACCTCCAGTGGCTCCTGGTCAGTGGTGGGCACAGCGAGGCTAAGTGCTGCCCACTGGGAGGCCACACCCCAACCCTCATCCCTGAACCCCCTCCTGGAGCCAGCACCTCATACTCCTCCTGTACCCCAAACCCCCTCCTGCATCCAAACTCCCTTCTGGAGCTTGCACCCCTCACCCCCTCATGCACCCAAACTCCCTGCCCCAGGCTCAGCCCAGAGCCCGCACCCATTCCCGAACCTCAGCTCAGTGAAAGTGAGTGAGGGTGTGGGAGAGTGAGCAACAGAGAGAGGGGGAGATGGAGTGAGCGGGGTGGGGCTTTGGGGTAGGGGAGGGGCCTCAGAGAAGGGGTGAGTTTGCCCTTAAATTCAAAAAGTGATCTTGGGTGTAAAAAGGTTGGAGACCACTGATCTAAACCATCCAAGACAGATGGCTATCCAGCCTCCTTTTGAAAATCTTCAGTAAAGGAGCTTCTACAATCTCCCTAGGCAGCTTGTTCCATTGTCCTACTATTCTCACAGTTAGGAAGTTTTCCCCGAAATTTGATCTAAATCTGCTATGCTGTAGTTTCAACCTATTGCCTCTTGTCCTGCCCTCTGTGGCAAGAGAGAACAACTTTTCTCCATCTATTTTATGGCAGCATGTGCCAGGTTGCTGGGAAGGAACACCTGAGCCAGCCCTCTGTCATGCCAGCTCCAATTAAGGGAGGTAAATTGGAGCTGTCTGGAAAAACCTGCACCTGACTGACAAAGGGGAAAGAGCCTGATTAATCTGGGGCTATATGTAGGCCCAGAAGAAGGAAACAGTGGGGAAGTCAGAGAGTGGTACTCTTCTTTCCTGGCTGCAGAGACTGAGAAGTTCCTAAGGCTGAAGCCCGCAAGCTGTATGTGGTGAGAAGGTGCTGGGATTGCACGCTGTAAATAAACTGCACCGGTGATTGCTGAGCCAGAAGGTCTCTGAGTGGTTTTTGGAACGCAGCAGAGGCAGGTCCAAGGGGGGCCTTACTGCACCCTGCTACACAGTAATTGAAAACCACTATTATGTTTCCCTTACTCTCCTCTTTTTCCAGCTAAACATACCCAGTTCCTTCAGCCTTTCTTTTCTAATATAGCTTGCATTCTATTCCTTTTGTCACTTGCCTCTGGATCCTTTCCAGTTTCACTACATCCTTTCTGTACGTTGGTGACCAAAATAACTGGACACAGTACTCCAGCTGAGGCCTAATTATCACTGAGTAGAGCAGTACTATCATCTCCCGTGACTTGCACATTATGCTGTTAATGCAGCCTAAAATTTCATTTGCTCTTTTTTTTCCTGCAAAAGCATTGCATTGTTGACTCATGTTGATGTTGTGATCCACCACAACTCCCAGATCCTTCTCAGCAGTGCTGTTGCCAATTCTGTATTTGTGCACTTGTTTTTTCTTCCCTAAGTGGATCATCCTATATTTGTCTTTGTTTAATTTCATTGTTGTCCATAGCCCAGTTCTCCAATTTATCAAGATCCTTTTGAATTTTAGTTTTAGACTCAAAAGTGTTAGCAACCCCCCTCCCTCCACCCAGCTTTGTGTCATCCGCTAATTTGATCAGTATGCTCTCTATTCCTATATCCTGGCCATTAATAAAGGTGTTAAATAACACTGAACCCAAAGCAGATCCCTGTGAAACCTCACTTGAGACCTCCCTCCAATCTGAAATCATTCCATTAATAGCTACACTTTGTGGTTGTTTCACCAATTATGTATCCATTTAATGGTAGTCCTGCCAAGTCCACTTTTCTCCAGTTTACTTATCAGAATGTCATATGGAACTGTGTCAAAAGCCTTGCTGAAGTCCAGGTATATTATGTCCACTGAATTCCCCCTATCCACCAAACCAGTTATCCAGTCAAAGAAGGAAGTCAAGCTGGTCTGGCATAATTTGTTCTTAGTAAATCCATTCTAGCTGCTACTGATTACCCCTTCATCCTCCAGATATTTGCAAACTGAATGTTTTATATATTGCTCTAGTGTCTAGGTCAGGCTGACTAGTCCATAGTTCCTCAGCTCCTTTTTCTCCTTTTCGAAGATGGACACTACGTTAGCCCCTCTCCAGTCTTCTGGGACCTCATGTCATCCATGAGTCTGCAAATATAATTGCCAGTGGCTCTCAGATTTCTTCAGCTAATTCCTTCAGCACCCCGGGGGGAATAGCATTGGGCCCCGCTGACTTGAATTGATTGAAATTAGAAGGTCTCAGACATGTTCTTTACTCATCTTGATCTGCATCCCTTCCCCTTTATTGTCTATGGTACTTCACTAGTTGTCTGGTCACATGTTATTTTTGAGAGAAGACTGATAAGAGGCATTGAGCAGCTCTGCCTTATCTTCCATTACCAGCTCATCTTCTCCAGTGTGCAGAGCACCGTCCCTGATCTTTCTTTTTTGTCTGACATTTGTAGAACCTCTTCTTGTTGTCTTGCCAGATGTAACTCATTCTTTGCTTTGGCTTTCCTGCTTTTGTCCCTACACGCTTGTGCTATTCCTATGTATACTTCCTTGGTGACATGCCCCTCCTTCCATTTCCTATATGTATCTCTCTTGGCTTTTAGATAGCTTAAAAAGCTCCTTGTACAGCCACATTTTCTCGCTCTGGCTCCTCTTATCTATCTTCTGCATTGGAATAGCTTGATGTTGAGCCTGTAGTATTTCATCTTTTAGGAACTGCCAGCCATCTTCGACTCCTTTTCTTCCTAATTTGTCTTTCCATGGGCCCTTCTCTACTATTTCTCTGAGTTGGTTGAAATCTCTCTCTCTTTCTGAAGTCCAGTGTCTTTGTTTTGCTGTTCTCATGTCCTCCTTTCCTTTGGATCTTGAATTCTATCAGCTCATGATCACTTCCTCCCAAGTTCCTGGCCACCTTCAAATTCACAACCAAGTCATCCCTGTTGGTCAACACCAGATCCAAAATGGATGACCTCCTAGTCATTTCAATAACTTTCTGAATCAGAAAGCTGTTCCCCCCACACACTAAGAACTTGCAGGACATATTATGTTGTGCTGTAATAGTCTTCCAACAGATATCAGGGAAATTAAAATCCACAATTAATATTAGCTTGTGTGTGTTAGCTAATCTTGTTACCTGCTTGTAGAAAACCTCATCCACTTCCTCTTCTTGAATTGGTGATCTGTAATAGATTCCCACGATAACATCACTACTATTCTTTTCCCTTTTTATCCTCTCCCAGAAACTCAGTATGTCTCTTGCTCACTTCCTCTTGGACCTCGGAGCAAGTGTATACATTCATGACAAACAGTGCAACTCCTCCTCCTTTTTTCCCATACCTATCCCTATCCCATACCTATTCCCTTTTTTCCCTATCCTTCTGGAACAAGCTATATCCCTCAATGCTGGTACCCCAATCATGGGAGTTGTCCCACCAAGTCTCTGATGCCAATTATGTCTTTTTTTTCAATATACCATGACTTCCAATTCATCCTTGCATTGGAATACGGGGATTGAATATATTTTGCAGCCTGCCCTGTTACTTTTCTTCTTGCCTCTTTAATGCAGTTGTGATTTCCACTCCCTTCTCCAGAATTTAGCCCCTTCCCCTTGTCTTCATGACTTGAGCCTAGATGCACATTGGCCAGATTTTTGTCACCATCCCCCATAAGATCTAATTTAAAGCTTTCTTTATCAGATTAGTGAGATGTCCAAAGATGCTCTTCCCAGTATTTGGTAGATGGAACCCATCCCAGCACAGTAATCCTCTTTTCCAGAGCATCAGCTCATTGGCAGAGAAGCCAAAGCCCTCTCACCAACGCCATCTGTGTAGCCAGGCATTTACTTCCACAATTCAATGCCTGGGCCTTTTCCTTCAACAGGGAGGTTGGACTACAACATCACTTCCGCCCTAAACTCTTTTACCCTTCTTCCAAGAGACATGTAGTCTGCAGTGATTCACTCAAGGTCATTCTTGGCAGAACTGTTGGCACCCACGTGCATAAGTAGGAAGGGGTAGCGTCCAAGGGTATGATGAGTCTCGGCAGACTCCTCATCACATGCTGAATTTTTAGCACCAGGCAAGCAACACATTTCTTGGGATTCCCAGTCCAATAGCAGATGGATGACTGCCCTCTTAGGAGAGAGGCCCTGACCACCACTGCCCTTCTCCTCTTGGGAGTGGTGGTCATAGAACCCCCATCCCTAGGGCAATGCATCCCATACCTTCCAGTTGACAGGATCTCCTTCTGATCCCTTCTCTCAGATGACTCTTTCAAGGCATTATAAGCAGTAGTACCTGTGCAGATAGAAGTAGGTAATTGCTTTCAGGCTATACTGGTTCTCCTCCTCCTGGAGATGACATGCTGCTAATTTTCTTCCCTTGAGGTCAAAATCAGACCAGAGTTGGAGACCGGAGATCAGAGATAATACCAGGTTGGTATGAGGAGGCAAGGGTCAGAGTCAGGCTAGGATCAGAGGCCAGAGAAGAGGTGAGGTCTGGAGTCACAGCAGGCCCAAAGTATGTGGTGTTGCCCAAACAACGTCCTGGGCCACTCCTCAGGGTTCAAGAGTCCGGCTGGCCAATCAGAGGGCTACAGGGTCCTGTCACTCTGACTACCTTTGGCAGTAGTTCCTGCAGGGCCTATTCTCCACAGTGCTCCATGGATGAGGCTCTGCACAGCTTCCTGGTAGCACGGGGGGAACATCAGTTCTCTCAGACTTTGCAGATCCACGTTCTAGTTGCCCATCGTGACATTACCCTCTTCTTTAGGGGTACCCTTCCTCCAGGTGGGCACTGGGCCTGATTTATCCAGGTGGTTTCAATGAAACCTTTTAATCAGGTCAGAGGCATGGACATGGGCAACAGGTTCCCAGGAACATTCCTCAGGACGATAACCTTCCCAGTGAATTAGGTAGTACAGTTTTCCCTTCTACAGTTTAAAGTCCAGGATAACATGCACTATATATGCCTCATATATAGTGATACATACAACCAAGATACATATACTTGCAATAACTGCTAAAGATCATGCAAATCTTGGATTGGACTATTCAGTTACATGAGACATTGCAAACTACATCATAGGCAGCAATTCCCAACGTGTCTCAGAGATGAAAGTATGCCAATTTATATGCCTCATATAATTTATAATTAAAAAGAATAGGAGTACTTGTGACACCTTAGAGACTAACAAATTTATTGGAGAATACAAAAGCTTATACAGCTACTGTGATTTTGAGTTTACATTCCTTAAAAACATTCACTTTACAATAAATGTTTTTTTGAAATCTAGTGCAAAAGTGCACAGGCCAATCATCTTATAGGAAGAAAAATTTATATTAACAGTAATGCAAGATGAGGTCACTGCAGATGCAGAGATGCATTTGTTTCCACAACTTCTAGATGAGACATTTCAATTCATTCATTTTCATCTGAGATCCTTTCTCACGTGATGTTTTCTGATGGCAATTGGTCCAATCAATATTTTGTAGTTAACAAACTTTTGCTCACATAGTTTAGCTTCCAAAAGCATCTGAGGAAAAAATTTAACTGGGTTAATTTGTGGTAGGATGATTGGGCATATGAAGGCCAGAAGTTGTGGGTAAATAAGAGAGATGAAGCCACATTAATCACACAAGGAGCACCTTTTACTGAAAAGTCAACATTTGATGGACTCTTCTAAAGAACTATATATAAACGAGATGTCAACAAATTGACTATTTCTGGCACAACGCCATCCATCTTATTTTTCAGCTTCTGTACATTTCTTCCCTAGCTCTTTACACATCACTGTGACTAGACTTTAAAAATGTCACATGAAAGCAGAAAATGAAGGGAGAGAGAGAGAGTGCGCGCACTGCAATTAAAAACTCACAGCTGGCCTGTGCCAGCTGACTCAAGCTATGGGACTGTTTAACTGCAGTTGAGATGTTTGGGCTTGGGCTGAAGCCCAGGCTCTATGACCCTGCAAGGTCCCAGAGTTCAGGCTGCAGTCTGAGCCCAAACATCTACCAGGCAATTAAACAGACCCGAGGCCTGAGTCAGCTGATATAGGCCAGCTGTGGGTATCTAACTGTAGCGTACGCATACCTTATATTATCATGGACTCTTTAGTATTGGAAAGATACTGCACATTCTAAATTACTTACCACTTGGTATGACAGTACTAATATTAATTTAAAGAATGAGAGATTTATAGAGTAAGTAGAACAAGGATAAGTTAGAATTAAAGAAGGTTTTAAAGGGGCGAAACAAGATACATAAAGAAAAGTGAAAACTTGGGAGATAATCTATGTATCTAAAAAAATCTGTGTTGATTAAACATGTTAGGTAATATATTTTGTTCCAACAATAACCACTTTGTTTACATTTATGCCTTTTTTCCCTATGCTTAGTCAGCTATTTGTTTCACATTGTGAAGCCTATGTGGCAGGATCTGTGTCTTTGTGTTTGGAAGTCACTGGAGCACGTTGTAGGCACTATATATAACAAATTAATACTATAAATATAGATGAAAATAGGAGAGACAAGAGAAAAGGAAGGAAGAAGAAAATATATGAACAACCTCATCTGAAAATATCTGATAAAATGTGTAACAAAGAAAAAGATAAATGGTGCATCATATAACCTCTCCAGCCCATTAACTTTAGCAAACTATACAGGAGGATAATATTTTAAAATATTAAGTGCAAACTTGCTCTGGCTCCTCATTCTGGTTTTCTAAAGTTTCAGCTCTAGAATCTCAACCCCGCTCCCCGCCAGAGTATATACTTTTTCCATTCATAAATCTTACCTATCACTTGTGCAAACCTCACACAACGAAAACAGTTGTCTGAGAAAATTAGTTTGCAATTACTGTTTATACATTTCTCTGCAAGGAAAGACCCCTTATGGAAAAACCTTTTACACTCTTCAGCTGCCCTACCTAACATTTCAGAGCAAAACCAATTCATGTTTAACTGATACTACAACAGAGTCCCTGAATTTCTTTAGTCAGCATTCTATTGACAACATGGCAAAGGAATGTACACGGTATCAATAACCTTGAATGTGCCTTGGTAAGAAAAGGTCCCATCCGGTGATGAGCTGCCAAAAGCTGAAGGACCGGTTCCTTCAGTCACTCCGAGTCTTTGGCGGCACATCCTTCACTCCTCGCTCTGGGTCTTCAGTGGCACTGAACGAAGTGCCGCTGAAGACCCGGAGCGAGTGAAGGACGTGCTGCCAAAGACCCGGAGTGCCGCCTGATGCGTAAAAATTGCCTAAAGTTAACCATGTGCTTAAGTGTTCTCTTGTTACAGCATTCAAAAACTTTCTAGTTGCCTTACAGCACACTGTCGGGTTCCTTGTATTCTTTAACAACCGGTTCTAAACCAGCTTCAAAATTTAACAACCGGTTCGTGCAAACCGGCTCCAGCTCACCACTGGTCCTATCCCCCCGACAAGCTAAAAGAAGAATTCCTAGAAAGGAAATTTTCCAATAGTTAGTTCTCATGAAACACTGTAATTCTTTGCTAACTGAGATGTTGGCTAAAATAGTGTGCTGGATTGGTGGGTCAGATCAGACTCTGTGTGGAACAGGACCTGAGGTTGGTGGAAGCAAAGGTGCATGTAACCCCACATTTACACTCTCCAGATCCTGAGCTGACCTTAGGGCTTCTCTTACTTGCACCCAAATGCAATGGTCTCTAAGGAGTTACTGTGGCAGCCAAGGAACACTGTAGAAAGGACTTGATGGGGGGGCAATCTGTGTGGGGAGAAGACTTTATTTTGAGGATGGCGACTGACTATTGATGGGGGTGAAGTTTTGTTGTGGTTTGGCTACTTTTATTTTGATTAAGTGTATTTTAATGGGTGTCAAAAGTGTCTAGAAGTAACAGAAGGGTTTTAAAATATATTTATAAAAATCTAAAATAAAATACAGTATATTTTGTGTGTATATTTGCTCTAAGTTTGGCCTGCTATACCCAGGGTTGTGAGTTCAATCCTTGAGGGGGCCATTGAGGGATCTGGGGCAAAAATTGGGGATTGGTCCTGCTTTGAGCAGGGGATTGGACTAGATGACCTCCTGAGGTCCCTTCCAACCCGAATATTCTATGATTCTAAGTTTATACATTTAGGTGCTGTGTTTCTTCTGTCATCAGGCTAGTGTCAGGCTAAATGTCATGTCTATTTCATAAGTTATCAGAGCTTGACTGTTGTACACCACATGGTGTAGCTGTCACCAGCATAACCCAAGGCTATAATTTAGTGTGGAAGGGTTTTACACCCCACCGCCTGTTCTACAAAAAGCATGATTTAAATGGTATCAGGATCAACAAAGAGACTAACGGGCAAAGGGACGCTCTCTATATTCCCTATTATATGCAAGTACAGCCTTAAAACCTAAGGCTGACTTTCTATTAATTATAGTCCCCGGACTTACTGCTATTGCCCTCAATGGTCACACGCAACACATGCATCCGATGAAGTGAGCCGTAGCTCCCGAAAGCTCATGCTCAAATAAATTGGTTAGTCTCTAAGGTGCCACAAGTCCTCCTTTTCTTTATGCAACAGAATGATTTTGCTCCAAATGCCAAAGATGCAGCCTTTGCCAAACACGGAGCGACAGTGCCGGTAGGAGCCAGAGGGGCACCCCCACTCTGTCTCCGCTCCAGCGTCCGTTTCTGAGGGTTTCAAACAACCAATGGGCGTGGGGGTGACTTTCATGTGTTTTGCTGAATCAGGCCCCAGCACCAGCGCGGGCAGCCCCCTGACGTGACGGGCGGGCCTATCACGGATTTCCGCCACTGGCAGAAGCGTCTCAGGCAGCCGCGGCCCTTAGGCCGGGCCCAAGCGTCAGCCACGTACACGACGTGCCTCAGCCGACTGACGGCAACACAAAATCGGCCCTGCTCACGTGACACCCTCACGCTAACTGCCCGTTCGCTGCCCGCCTTCCCGGCCCGGGCAGCATCGCTGGCCAATCAGCGGGCGGAAGCAGTCCTGCGCAGACGCCGGTCTGAGACGGGCAGAGCGCTCCACTCCCAGAGGTGAGGCCCCGTGGAAGCGGCAGCGGCTGCCAGCCGATTGATTACAGGAGGCAGTTACTTGTAAGCCCCGCCCCGAGTTAATTGCGCACATAGTGATTGGCTGCGCTGCGAAACGGCTATCCAATGATAGGCTGCTTTACAAAAGTACTCAGAACCAATCTCAGCGGGTTTGGCTTTTACCGACGGCAGTTTGAAACTGTCAAGCTCTCGAGTCAGCCGGGGCCGCGCTGGGGGAGGCTGAGCCCGGAGGTGGGGGGCCGCGCAGGTATGAAGAGCTTGCAGGGGAGACTGAGTCCCTGCCAGCCTCCCTGGGGGAGGCACGGGGTGCTGCCTGTGGGAGGAGAAGGGAAGCGTGCACACCATACAGTGGAGCGTCTCCACAGCTCCAGGAGCTTGCAGATCCACCCCACCCCATAGCCACGGTCCCCTCCCCCCATGGCTACTGCCCTACAGCCTCGGCCCCTAATTCCCAGCCTGCCCTATAGCTACGGCCCCTCTGCCTCCTCATCCATACCCACAATCCCTCCTGCCCATAACCTTTAGCCCTCTGTCTCCCTGCCCCATAACCATAGCTGCCGCTGCCCCTCTGCCTACACGACTACTTGTGGAGTTATCCACAGCCCTCACGGAACACGTGACCTTCCACCTCCTATTTCAGATACCATAATAATCCTCTTCCCCGGTGGGAGTCAGTAACCTGTTTTCTCAGTTGTATGTTCCTGTCTTCTGCATTTCCCCAGAGACTTTTGAAGACTCAGTTGCTCCTCCCCATCTGCACATCTCAGCAATACTATTGTTCTGTCTGATCTTGCTCTCACTTGTGCCCTTTGTAACAATTGTTCACCCACCATTGGAGCAACTCTACCGGTGGTGCTAATGGTG
This sequence comes from Lepidochelys kempii, assembly GCF_965140285.1. Taxonomy (NCBI): domain Eukaryota; kingdom Metazoa; phylum Chordata; order Testudines; family Cheloniidae; genus Lepidochelys; species Lepidochelys kempii. The sequence continues at coordinate 47,899,499 of NC_136384.1, forward strand.
GAAGCTGTAGAGTGGACATTACTTGGAAATTCCAAATACAAAACTTAATAATATAGCTATCACCTGTGTTTGCAAACTCAGGTGAGGTGTGGAGGGAGGGGGGAAGATGTGGTGAACCCTGGCTTATATAGAGAGAGGACAGATTTTCTTTTCTAATCTACAGAAAGACTCCCCTGCTAAGAGCTGTGTCAATACCAGGTTATTTGCAACATACTAGGCTTACCAAAGAAAAGTAAACATTGAACTGATCTCATATCCTCACTTAAAATCAAGTGCTTTGCCCACTGAAATCAAAACAAATAAGTTACTCCCTGCCCTAATATGATCTTGATTTCTGAAAATAGTGACCTCAATGCAGTAAGCCAGTTTTCCTGTTTTGTTTTAGTGTGGGTTTCTGTTGTGAAATCTATTCTTCTGGATATAAACTGAGAGAATTCCAAAATTTAAGACATACTGGATTTTCTTCTTTCAAATAAATGACCCAAACCTGAAACTGACAAACCTTGCAATTGTTTTAGTTGCACAATAAAATGCACAGTGAAGTAATACAAAGTGTTTTAGCAAATACTTGAAATTTCACTCTGTATGTCTATATATATATCAGCTATTATATAGTTTATGGCACATTGGGCACTAGCATTAATCAGAGACTCAGCGGTCCTGTCTCTTTGAGTTTGGACCAGAAACAATCACAGCCTTTAAATTGTTTTTAAAACATTTTTAAAATGTCAATTTCTCTGTTCTGAGAGTAACTTTCCATTCCCCAAGTCATGGATAATTCAAAGGCAGGAAATGCTACATCTCCTGTCTTTGAAGTATCTACAACAGTGACCCTGAGCACTGAGAAACCAAAAGTGTGAATTTCAGCAAGGGATTAAGCATCCTAGGGCTTCCAGTCTCTCTAACTGATTTTAAATGAGTTAAAACAAATTCAAAATCATAGTTGGGAAAGTAGCTTAAAGCTTTTCTTTATCTTTTTACATGACTGTATTGATCTTGGAGGCTATTGTAGCTAACTTGTTCTGATGTCTTTTTGTGCTATCCTCCACAAATGTGAGTTTGGGCCCTGACAGCATGCCTGCGCATCACTGAATTTAGTGGAGCTCTATGTGAATGCAAGGGTGTGCCCATCTAGAATCAGTTGCAGAATTGGGACCTGGAATTATTAACTAAGGTGTGCTCCCATTTTTAAATCCATTTTATAAAGCAAGCTGCTGTAGCATTGCTCTTTGCAATGTGTATAGCCCTGACAACATTTACATCAGATGACTGGATTTACGGGTTTATACTTGGCTGGTGTAAAAGTTCAGTATGGTGAAATCTTTGCATACATGATTTCTGCCTACAAAGTTTTCTTCCGCACACCAGAAAATTAGGAAAGTTACTTAAATTCTGCAAGTATTGAAAGTAAAAAACAACTATACTAGTGGCAAAAAGCTTATGTAGTGCAAGAAGAGCCTCTTTAGTTTGTTTTTTTCCATACAAAACAAAATAATACTGGAAACTGTTTAAGCAATACTGGATAATCAATTATTCTGAGTAATGGAGTCTCCCCTCTCTTTAATGTGCAAACACAACTTCCATCCACATTACTACATATAACTAGGGGAATAAGACACTACCTATTTGCTTGTCATTTTGAAAACAACAACAATAGATATACAGATACTTAAAGGCTGTTACTTTCTGCCAATTTAATGATAAAATTTAAAGGAATACTGGCAAATTAAAAATGATACTTCTATCAAAAAATATCTATTTAAAAATTAGATAGAAAGTATGTTTTCAGTTCTCTTTTCGTATTTTATTTCACTTGTATAAACAGCCAGTTTTGCCTGTTGTCTGTGTAGGTCTTTTTATACACAACCCTTTCCCCTGTTTATAAAACCACTTGCATGAACGTACTCTATACAAAACTTCCCTGTTCTCTTTTGCTCAGACACAGCTAATAGCTGTTCCTCCCATGCACACCAGATAACTACACCACCTTGTTATACACTGTCTAATCAGTCCTCCTAGCTCACAAATTCATACTTGACTCAATAATCATTTGTTTATTCACCCATTCTCTTCCGTATACCCTAAAATTAATCAGTTTTCTTTCTGTGCCCAACAAAATCTATTGCCTTTCAGCAGGGGCTCTTCAAAGCTGCAATACGTCAGCACCTTTCTTCCTGTTGGGCCTCAAGTCCTTTGGCTGCTCCATGTCCCAGGTCCCTACATAGGGTCTATCCTACCCAACTCCTTTGTTTAGGGAAGGGCCACAATCATTTGTTGTAACTAGAAAATGAAGTTCAGCTTCTGGTATTTTATAGAATTGTCTTTGTGCAGAATGTCATCAGATGAGGAAACAAGCACAAGTCCAGTTTTGCCAAAAGACTCAGATCGAGGCAGTTCTGTCTCTTCAGATCTTCAGGTAGGACAGAAGCAACTGCATTTGAACCTCTTTTACGGCATTTTATTTGACAAAGTGTAACTGTGAAGAAATGCTGTGGATAACTTTTTCATCTTTTTAAATTTTTATTGATTTTAGGCATACAAGAGAAATAAAAATGCTAATGGAAGGAAGCAAAATAGAGAATACAAACAAAATTTGAGGCTTTAATAAGCAAATAACCACACTGAATCTTTACTAAGCAAAAATTAGCAAACTCGATGTAATTACACAAAAAAATTTAATATATGGAGCATGTGTCTTAACTTAAGTTTAAGAGAGAGCACATTAATCCCAAAAGTAGAAAAGTGCTGCTTTCTTACAGCTGTTCTCACTGGTGTGCATTACTAAATTAAAACAATAAAACTGCTATTGAGGATAGAAAGCATCATTCTGCCTTTTGACCTTAGTGGCTAACCAATATTCAAGATCCTGAATGTTCTTTCTGTTAGGAAAGAGGAGGAAAGAACGATGCTAGTAGTTTCTTTGGTGCAGTCCTGTTTATTTACAAAGAATGTACATAGTCCCGTTTCCTTGAACACAATAGCAATCAAACAGAAGGCAGTTTCTTTGCTTGATATTCCAAGCCTCTTTTTCCAGCCAGCACTCTACCCAGAAGGTTCTCTCTTTGCTTTCTTCCAGCGTGGTGCTGCAAGCACTTCTCTGGCTGTCCTTACCTTTCTGCTGCCTTCTCCTTCTGTGATATTTATCTGTCTGCCCGCCCTTCTCCCCCCCCCCCCCGCGTGCAACTCCCATGCCCCCCCCCCCAAGTACCCAGTCTTCTGCATTTGCATTCTTCCTCCAGTGAAACCTGTCTGCCCACATAGCTCAGCTTGTGACTGGTGTTGCCTCTGGCATGTCTTTTGGATGGTTGTTCTTATTATTTCAGCTATCTTACTTAAACAATGAAGCTTTCTCTCCCCCCAACCCCCATTTATCCCGAATGAAGGATAAATGGGTGAAATCTTGGCTCCCTCTATGTCAATGGCAACATTTCACCCGTTGTGTCTGGCCTGTGTGATGAGGCTTAATTTAGAAAATATAATAATTCTATTGTTTTTTATAAGTAATGTCTTCTGCTGCCTTGAGGATTCTAATAGAGATTATTATGGTGGTGGTTGTTCTTCTTTCCAGTTTACACATAGGAATTCTATAGCTCCTTTCAACAGAAATATCCTCCTTTGTAATATCAATTTTCATGAGCGTAAGAGGAGATTGTCACATATCTGGTTGGGCTCCCCTTGATGGCACCCAGATGGCTGTGAGAGAATCGAGACCCTCAATCCAGCATGTGCTGTGTGCTTTCCTGGGTCTGAGGTACCTGGAGTGCTATTTCCTCCCTTAGCCTCTTTGGCACACTTCTTGTGCACTTTCTGCTACCCCTTCATGGAAATTGAGCCCTGCAGCCCACTTGCCTCAGCCCCTAAAGACCAGCATTGACCCATATGATACCCTAGTAACTCAAATATACCCTCTCCCAGAATTCCTCACAAATTATTGAGCCTTCCAGTTTCCTTCTTCAACAGGCCAAATGGTAGGTAGACACTTAGCTCAATATTCTAACACCATTGCACTCTGCTTAACAAATAATGCACAAGAGTACATATCATTTAGAAAACAACTAACATCCTAAAGGCAGTGCTGCTCACTAGCTCATCCTTCCCATCTGTGTTCAGGAAGGCAGGGTTCTCCCTACCTCATTAGGGTCCTACATGCAACTCTTTTCAGCCTGAGCTGGTGAAAAATGACTGAAGAGTCTGAAGGGACTGAAGGATCAGCTCCTGTCTTTTTATAACCTTCTAGTCCCTCTGTCATGTGACCTCCTGGCCAGTACCAACTATTGATCTTGTTGCTAGGGGGACCTCTGCCGTGACAAACTAGTTCTCCAGGTTGAGAGCCTGTCTTTTGGTAGAGCAATTACATTTGAGTGGTCAAGTACTTGAGTCAGTGGCCCTATTTGTCCCTTTGAACTATAAATTTAGAAGTGATATATTTTTGCAAGGCATGTGCTTCTTCCCCAAGTATAGTATATATGGCTATGCCTCTTGTGGAATCCACCATCAGAAAGCCTATCAATAAGAACAATTCATCCATATTGCCAACACTTAAGTCAGAGGATAAGTTCTGAAAATAGGACTGTGTCTGCATTAAATTGTTACTGAATATCAGGCAGATCCTGAGGACAACATGCAGATAATAATCATCCTTACAGTTGGTTCAAAGTCTAGTCTAGTCTAGTGTGACATAGTCACTATGGGTCAGATTTACAGAGGTACTTAACATCTATATACTGATGCTGCTTTTCTTAGAACTATTAGAGTCTGATTATTTTTTTTAATCTTGAAATAATAGAATCCTAGAAACAGGACTGGAAGGGATCTCAATAGGCCATCTAGTTCAGTCCTCTGCACTGAGGCAAGACTAAGTATTATCTTCATCCCTGACAGGTGTTTGTCTAACCTGCTCTTAAAAATCTCCACTGATGTAGGTTCACAGCTTGTCTAGGTAATTTGTTCCACTGAATAAGTACCCTGACAGTTAGGAAGATTTTCCTAATATCTAACCTAAATATCCCCTTGCTGCAATTTAAATCCACTACTTCTTGTCCTGTCCTGGATAAGGAGGAGAGTTATAAACTGTTCTCTTTATAACCTCCTTTTACATACTTGAAGACTGTTACCATGTACCCCCTCAGTCTTCTCTTCTCCAGACTACACAAACCCATTTTTTTCTATCTTTCCTCGTAGGTCATGTTTTCTAGACCTATAATCATTTTTGTTGCTCTCCTCTGGATTTTCTCCAATTTGTCCAAATCTTTCCTGAAGTGTAGTGCCCGGAACTAGACACACTAGTCCAGGTGAGGCCTTATCAGTGCTGAGTAGAATGGAAGAATTACTTCTTGTGTCTTACAACGCTCGGGCTAATATATCCCAGAATGATGTTTGCTTTTTTGCAGCAGTATTACATTGTTGACTCATATTTAGTTTGTGACCCACTATAATCCTTTCCTACAGTACTCCTTCCTAGGCAGTCATTTCCCATTTTGTATTTGTGCAATTGATTGTTCCTTCCTGAGTGTAGTACTTTGCATTTGTCCTTATTAAACTTCATCCTATTTATATCAGACCATTTCTCCTGTTTGTAAAGATCATTTTGAATTCTAATCCTGTCCTCCAAAGTGCTTGCACTCCATCTCAGCTTGGGTTTGTCTGCAAACTTTATAAGTGTATTCTCTCTATGCAGATATTTAATAGAACCAGACCCTGGACAGATTCTTGCAGGACCCCACTTGGTATGCCCTTCCAGATTGACAGTGAAGCACTTATAACTATTGAGTTTGGTTTTCCAACCATATGCACCCACCTTATAGTAGGTTCGTCTAGGCTATATTTCCCTAGTTTGCTTATGAGAAGGTCATGTGAAACAGTATCAGAGCCTCACTAAAGTTAAGATATATTACATTTTCTTCTTCTCTCCACCCACAGGGGTTCTTACTCTGTCAAATAAGGCTATTAGATTGGTTTGACTTGATTTGTTCTTGATGAATCCATGCTGACTGTTACTTATCACCTTATGTCTAGGTGCTTACAAGTTGATTGTTTAATTATTTGCTCAAATTTCTTTCTGGGTACTAAAGTTAAGATGATGTGTTGATAATTCCCTGGGTGGTTGTTATTCTCTCCCTCACCCCCCCTTTTTTTTTATAGATAGGTACTATATTTGCCCTTTTTCAGTTGTCTGGTATCTCTCCCATTTTCCACGAGTTCTCAAAGATAATCGCTAGTGGCTCAGATCTCTTCAGCCAGTTTCTTAAGTATTCTAGGATGTATTTCATCAGGCCCTGCTGACTTGAAAACATCTAGCTTGTCTAAGTAATTCTTAACTTGTTCTTTCCTTATTTTAGCCTTAGATCCTACCCATTTACACTGATGTTCGCTACGTTTGTCATCCGATCATGCTAACCTTTTTGGCATAAGCTGAAATTTAAAAAAAATCGTTTAATGCTTCGGCTGTTGCTGAGTTTTCTGTTCTAGTTTTTCCCATCTCATAGAATAATGGAAATATTGTGTTCTCAAATACATTAATGTTTTAATATTGCAAAACTAGGCTAAATAATCCCAACCTCTCTGACCTCCAGTTTCCAGCATTTTACCTCTAGAAGCCAATTTTATGCTCCAGTGGGATTTTGTACTTGATGTGCAGCACTGAAATAGCTTTGGAGTGATATTTAGACCATGGGGTGTGTGTGTGTGTGGGGGGGGGAAATAACGTTTTGTATCCATGTGAACCTTAAACCAGTTGGGGTTTTTTTTATACTTCACAATTGTTGGCCACCTCTGCACTTCAATGACAGGGTTGTTTTTTTTCGTTTTTTTTTTTTTAATAGGATAGCGGCTTCTCCTTTTGGTTAATTACTTAAAATGTTCATAGTTCACATTAAATCTCATAGTTTGCTCTTTTCTTGTTTCAATTAAAAAAAGAAAATACAAACTTCCTTTCTGTCAGCATTGCCCTGTAACTTTCTATGGCAAAGTTTCATGCCATAAATTTGGTGGCTGTTTTAGATACATGAGCAATACTTCCATGATATTACATGTTGAATCAGTTTGGATATAGCGTCATATTTGTTCTTGCAAGTAATGAATGGGGTCTTACTGAGAGAAATGAGAACTTCAGAGGACTGTCTATATACTCTAATTTTCCCTTGGGTTTGGTATGAATATTTTGAGTGCTCGGGATGTACATATTAAGCAGCATGACCGTGAGAAGAAGAGTGTGGCCAAACCATGTGACTGGAAATGAAAATATCTGTGTTATATCTGTGTGTCTTGCTACCTTCTTGCTGTCTGTTTTTCAGCAGATGCATTAACCTTGGTTAAATAATTAATCCTTACTTAACTCACCATGCAGGGTTGCAATGAAACTTAATTTATCATTTGTATTGTGTAGTGCCTTGATATTCTAAAATAGAAGGGACAGTAGGAGTAAATAGTGATGCAGTTAGTTCACTAACAACTTTGAGCTGTTGGTTGGGCTTTCATTTCCTTGATATCTCACTGTGTTCTGGTCACAGCAAATTTCAAAGGAATCCAATTCTGCATTTCATTTTTAGAGTACTTAGCAAGCTCAACCTTTAAACAGGAGTTGTGATGTAACCTCAACTATAGTGGTGTTGCAGAATTGCTATAATACATGGCAGATTTCTGAACAGTTTCACTAGAGGTGCTTGCATACTATCCAAAGTGATACAACCCATTTCCAATATGCTACAATAACACACATTGAAAATTATAGAATCCAAGTTCTGGAGTTTGTGGTGGTGGCCTTTGTTTTTCCAATAAGGTATAAATGTAACACACAACAAAAGTTAAATATTTTAAAGTAAGTGAGAATATTCAAATCAAATTTAGACGGGAGGACATTAAACAACCAAATGTTGTATTTGTAATTCCTCCCAAATATATTCTCATTGTGCAAACATTTAAATCTGATGTACTCCTCATTGGCACCTCTGTGTTGGGAATAAAAGTATACTTCTTCATATACAATAAGAATGATGCGCAAAAGTAGTAGTAGGTCATCTGATAACTTAAGTGATTTGAAGAAATATTTGTCCAACACTTATGCTGTTTTTTAAAGTAATTTAGAGTGCTTCCTATAAGATCTGTAATTTTAATTCAGATAGCAAAGAATTATTTAGAATGTGTACTGTATGGTCGTTATAATGCATTAACTAGAATGCAGTATGGGCTTTCTAAAATAGGAAATAAAAGGGAGCTAAATCATTAACTCTGCCTATTAAATTGAAGGGAAACAGCTGAGCCATGAAAACATAAGTAAAATTATTATTCTACCATGTGATACAAAACACTCATTTAAAAGCTAACATATCCATTTTCATTCCTTTCTTCCTGTGTTCGTGTTTAAAAACTATAACAGTAGTTTTATAATTATTTATCATCCTGTTGTGACAGGATGAATATGAAGAGCTGCTTCGTTATGCTGTAGTGACTCCAAAGTTTGAACCATGTGTCCTGAGGCAGTCTGAGCCTGCTGCAGAACTGTCAGCACATGACAGGTTTTCAAGTTTAATGGATGAAGTCATCAATTACCCTAAGACTCCAGGTAGTGTGTCTGGGGGGGAGAGGGAGAAATGTGTTTATATGTTAGAGTATAAATAGAATTTTCATAACATAAATAGATACTGTTATCTGAGTATCTGGTGATTGCATCATTTGAACTGCACTGGCTGATATAATATGCAAACTTTGGTTACCTTAAGAAAAAAACTCCGTGATAAAGGGTTCTTCTAAATATCTGCTATTCTGGAGCTCAAAACATAAGTGTTTGTGATATAGTTAAAGCCTGTAGCATTGTTTGTCTAGTCTTAAGTTTTGTAGGGAATTTTGACGTTTTTAAAGAAACTACTCTGTCAGTCTTATATCTTACTTTAGCTTAAATCTACCTTGTGTAATAGTTTGAAAATAAGCTAAAGAGGGAGTTCTACTAACAGGGATCCCAAAACCACTGTCTGTGGAGCACTCCAGATGGTTTATGGAAACTGGCTGGTTACATGGTGCTGGTGGTTCTCTTAATTTCTAGTTGCTAAATCACAACAAAGAACTAAAAATACATAAATAGTTTGTTTTCCTGTAGGCGATTGCCATAGTTACCATAGGGATATTTTGCAATATGGAATGGGAGGGGAAGTGGTCCACAAAGTGCACTCTGTTAAGATGTGGTCTGCATTAAGAGCAAGTATTTTCAATGTTTTTCAAATACATACTATGAGATTATATGTGCTTCTTTTAAGAAGTGAACATACTAGCAAATAACACCAAAATAAAATAGTCTCCTTTTCACTTACATCCATGCAAATATATGATATTTCTCTGATGCTAGTGACCGAGTATTGCCCCTTGATAATACCCTTCCACTGATGTCTTTGAACTGACAACTTTAAACCTAAGAAACCAGTGCTATGTGTTACTTCAAAGTTTCTTGGATAATATTCCCTTTCATCTTAATAACACATACTAACTTCTCCTAAGAACATAGCTTTTCATGTTAGAGAGCTGTTGTGAGAGTAGTTTGAGCAAGAATAATAAGCATCCTAAGATAAAGCAAAGCATTTTGTGTGTTGTCTAATGTGAAAAGATGCTCCAACATGGAGAGCATTTATTAATGTGCTTTTTTATCATTAGGAATCTGCTACATCTACACAATGTTTGAATGGCTTATTTTTTTAATGGTGTTTTTTTTTTTAATTTTCAAGTAGTAACAATTTAACGGTTCATTGGATATTCCAGGCCGTAAGTCAATGTTTTCAGGGCAGCAGTAGCAGCTGTGTCCCTTGTACTTCCCCTTCCACAGAGGTTTGGCCAGTTAATCTGTGTAGTGAAAGCCACATTCATGCATTCTGGCCAGCAACACCCTTTCTCCTACTCCACCCCTCCTTTCCAAACACACAGATGCCACTTGAAGAAATATTTCTTCATTTATAAGAGGCACTGAGTCCCATTAGTGCATCATCTCCAAAACTTCTCCCCAGTGCAGCGCAACCACAGTGGATTCTCTGAACACAAGAACCTCTGTGGGAAGGGGTAGAAGGCCGGTTTTTACCCCTGATAAGAGCACAAGAGTGGCAGGTGATACTGAAATGCAGACACACACACACAAGGAATTTGAAAACTCATACTTGAGAACAATTAATGCTGTCATGGAAAGGTTCAAATGCAGTCTGCGTAGTTCTGTACTTATGAAGCTTATGGGCATGAGCATGAAGTGACCTCTCTGGGATGAGAATGTCTGTGGCTATATCCACACTACAGCTGGGATTGACACTCTGATATCGATCCACCGGCAGTTGATTTAGCGGGTCTAGTGAAGACCCACCAAATCGACAGCAGATCACTCTCCAATCGACCTTCGGTGATAATTCGACCTAAGGTATGTCGACTCCAGCTACATGAATAACATAAAAAGAAAAGGAGTACTTGTGGCACCTTAGAGACTAACCAATTTATTTGAGCATGAGCTTTCGTGAGCTACAGCTCACTTCATCAGATGCATATTGTGGAAACTACAGAAGACATTATATACACAAAGACCATGAAACAATACCTCCTCCCACCCCACTCTCCTGCTGGTAATAGCTTATCTAAAGTGATCATCAGGTTGGGCCATTTCCAGCACAAATCCAGGTTTTCTCACCCTCCGCCCCCCCCCACACAAACTCACTCTCCTGCTGGCAATAGCTTATCCAAACTGACCACTCTCCTTACAATGTGCATGATAATCAAGGTGGGCCATTTGCGTAGTGTAGGTCGACTTACTGCGGTAGTGTAGACATAGCCTGTATGCGAAGTGTGTCAGTGCTGTGTAATAAACAGTAACATGCCCAGTGCCGACAGCCGGAGCAAAAGAAGTCACAGAATACATGACCTCTGTGACTAATTCGTATCCTTAATCATAGAGTTCCATGTTGTCCTCCAACTCTTGCTAGAGTAAGAGCAGATACATCTGGGAATAGAGTCCACTATGGTATAAATGATTTGAAGTCAAAAGAATTTTTCTCTGGGCTTCAAATCTCCCAACACAATGAATGCGGATGGTGAGGGAAACAATTACAACTGGTTGGTTTTATTTATCTTTCAGTTTCTCCTTCTGTAAAATAGGGGTAATGAGACTCATCCCCATTGGAAAGCATTTTGATATCTATGGTTAAAAGCACTAAGAAAGAGTTAGGTGGTATTAACATGATGATGTAGGTCAACAGGATTCAAACACAATTGTAACACTCTAGAATTGTAGGACAGTTCTAGAACAAGTTGCTGGAAACCCCTGAGTTGCTGAGCCTGTGAAGGTAAATGAGGAAAGGTCCCAATTTCATACCAGTTTGGAACAACATTACATAGCAAATCCCAGTCAAAAAAAATACTGCTGGTGTTGACTAGAGATTTCAATTCCAACTACACTGAAATCATAGAATATCAGGGTTGGAAGGGACCTCAGGAGGTCATCTAGTCCAACTCCCTGCTCAAAGCAGGACCAATCCCCAATTTTTGCCCTACATCCCTAAATGGCCCCCTCAAGGATTGAGCTTACAACCCTGGGTTTAGCAGGCCGAAGCTCAAACCACTGAGCTATCCCTCCCCCCAATATTTTTTTTTAAATTTAAAGATTAATTAAAAAAAAAAAAGCAGGACCAATCCCCAATCAGTCTCCATGGATACAGTTTTCTAATTCATGATATGATTTTCTTCAGAATTGAACAAATGTAGTGGTTGATGCTGACATCCTATTCAAGTTCAGTACCTTGCTCTGCAACAGGATTATTTATGGAGTATGATAATACTTGGTATAAGTAAAGGTACAGAATCAGGGCCCATAGACAGCCGTTTGTTTGATGATTGCTCCTACTTTCTTGAAGAGGGTACTACAGGAAGATAGGCTATCTGTCTGAAAAGAATGCTGAGAATTTTTAAAGCTACCATGTACACCACAAACACGCATTTATTTTCAGTCAGGCAAAACAGACTGGTTACACAGGCATTTCTAGAATGAAACAGCCAAAACCTTGTGAAGGACAAGCTTAATAACTGAATAAGAAACTGAGAGATTTTCTCCCTGCAAGTTATTCTTCTAAAAATTTTCATAAATTAAAAATAATCCTACATCCAAGGTCAGCGCTCAGGATTCTGTGTTTTTTCTTGTCACGATTTATGAGCTTACTATTTAAAGTTTATTTTTTTATACTGTGCTCATCATCTCTGTATCTGAGTGCCTGACAGTGTAGAGTTGAATTGGCAGTTCTGCTTTAGTTTGAGTGGGTATTCTTGCTGTCTAAACATAGAACCTGAGCTGCTAAATTGTCAGGTCAGAAAGGAAATATTGACTTTTGAGACTAAATATTTCCAGATAAACAATGTTTTCTTTCATGGTTCAATTAAAACTGACAAATAGAAAAGGGAACTAAAGAACCTTTAGGTTCTTTACAGAAAAAAGATTCACCTTTACTTCTCTTCAGTCCTCATTGGCCTTGAATTAACATTTTGTGTCATTTTAAAACCTTTGAGTTCGTAATTTGGTCGTAATTTGTTCTGAACTTAAAATGGAAACATTTTTCTAGGTGAGCTATATGCAAAATGCAGCCTCTCAGTTATGCTCCATTCAATTTATCCTGGATCATTTTATACCTCTAAAGATGTATGGTTTATCTGTTGCAATGATTTAGGCTCATTGGTGAGTAGCAGTTCACCCATCACCCCCACCCAATTAAAGAATCTTCAGTTTCTGCACATTCTACAGTTAAATGATTCCTTAAGAGGATGATTTATCTTTACGCTTGGGTATGGAATTCCTCCACCTCATCCTACTTAAGCTTAATTCTTACTAGATTTAACTTTCCACCATTTGAGTGTGCTGGGGACTATTCCTTATACCATCTCTAAAGTTTTGTTTGTGCTTATTTCAATTGATAGAATAAGTGAAATTTAGGTGCTTGTTGATCCTCCTTTCATAGGTGTGTGTTTTTTGTTAATTTTTTTTTTAAACACAAGCGTAAACTGACATTACATCCTTCCCCTGGAAAGCCTTCTGATTTATTATCCTGACAATCTTTCTATTCCCATGCAGTTCATGTGGAGAAGCCAGAGTATATAGATTCCAAGGCCAGAAGGAACCATTATGATCATGTAGTCTGACCCCGTATAACATAGGCCATAGAACTTCCCTAAAACAATTCCTAGAACATCTCTCTTAGAAAAACAGCCAATTCTGATGTAAAAATTCAGTGATGGAGAATGCACCACGACCCTTGGTAAACTGTTCCAAGTTAATTACTCTCACCATCAAAAAGTATGCCTTATTTCCTTCTGAATTTGTGTAGGTTCAACTTCCAACTATTGTTTGTGTTATAAATTTCTCAGCTAGCTTGAAGAACTCATTATTAAATATTTGTTCCCTAGGGAGGTACTTATAGGCTAATCAAGTCACTCCTTAACCATCTCTTTATTAGACTCAAGGAGCTCAATCTATTTAGCTTATCACTATAAGGCATGTTTTCTAATAGTTTAATCATTCTCATGAGTTTTTTCTGAATCCTCTTCAGTTTTTCAACATCCTTTTTGAATTTTTGACACCGGAACTAGAAACAATATTCCAGCAGCAGTCACACCAATGCCAAATTTAGAGGTAAAAATAACCTCACTCCTCTTCGAAATTTCCCTGTTTATGCATCCAAGGATCGCATCAGCCCTGCTGACCACAGCATCACAGTGAGCACTCATCTTTAGCTGATTATCAACCATCACCCCAAATCTTTTTCAGAGTCGCTGCTTCTCAAAATAGTCCCCCATCCTGTAAGTATGGCCTACATTCTTTGTTCCTAGATGTATATGTTTACATTTCACCATGTTATAAAACATATCGTTTGCTTGCATTCAGTTTACCACGCAATCCAGATTGCTCTGAGTCAGTGACCTGTCCTATTCATTATTTTCCACTCCCCCAATTTTTGTGTCATCTGCAAACTTTATCAGTGATTTTTGTTTTCTTCCATGTCATTTGATAAAAATATTGACTAGGGTAGGGCCAATAACAATCCCTGCTGGACCCCATTGGAAATAGACCCACTCAATGATAGTTTCCCATTTACAGTTACATTGAGACAAATTAATTAGCCAGTTTTAACCCATTAAATGTGCCCCCACGTTCATTATATATTATAGTTTTTTTAAATCAAAATGTCATGCAGTAGCAAGTCAAATGCCTTACAGAAGTTTTTAGATGGGGTAAGATCCAAGTTACCCGGGAAAGAATTTTCTGTAGTATCTGGCTGATGAATCTTGCCCATATGCTCAGGGTTTAGCTGATCGCCATATTTGGGGTCGGGAAGGAATTTTCCTCCAGGGCAGATTGGAAGGCCCTGGAGGTTTTTCGCCTTCCTCTGTAGCATGGGGCACGGGTCACTTGCTGGAGGATTTTCTGCTCCTTGAGGTCTTCAAACTACAATTTGAGGACTTCAATAGCACAGATATAGGTGTGAGGTCTTTTTTAGGAGTGGTGGGTGAAATTCTGTGGCCTGCATTGTGCAGGAGGTCAGACTAGATGATCATAATGGTCCCTTCTGGCCTAAATATCTATGAATCTATGAATCTATGAAGTCTAATATATTATATCAAAACTATTACTTCTGTCAGACAAACTTGTCGTCTCGTCCAAAAAAAATCAAGTTAATTTGACAGGATCGGTTTTCCATGAACCTGTGACAATTTGCATTAATTACATTATCTTCCTTTAGTTCTGTATTAATCGAGTCTGGTATCAGTTGCTCCATTATCTTGTCCAGAATCGATTTCAGACTGACAGGCCTATAATTACCTGGGTCATTCTGTTTACTGTTTAAAAAAAATTGCACATTAGCTTTCTTCCAGTCTTCTGAAACTTCCCCAGTGCTCCAAGGCTTACTGAAAATCAAATCAACAGTCTGAGCTCCTCAGCCAGCTCTCTAAAAACTCTTGAATGCAAGTTATCCAGACCTGCTGATTTTAAAATATGTCTAACTCTACTAGCTTCTGTTTACTATCCTCCAGATATACTAGTGGAATGGGAAGAGTATCATCACCACCATATGGTGAGAATATATCATCTGTTTCTTCCCCCCAAATACAGGGCAGAAATATTTATTGAACCCTTCTGACTTTTCTGCATTATTATTATTATTATTATTATTATATTATTATTTTATGATTCTACCATTTCCTCATAGTAATAGACCAATACCACTGTTGGGGTTCTTTTTGTTCCTAATATATTTCAAAAACTCCTTTTGTCCTTATATCTGCTAGGCTTCCTTTATCAATTTTCTACAATTCCTAACTTCTGATTTATATTCATCACTATCAACTTCCTCTTTCCTTCATGTTTTTTTTTTATATATATATATATTTTATGTGTGTGTGTGTGTGTACACACACACCTGCCTTCACTTCCCCTCTGAACCAGGTTGGTTTTTTAAACAAGTCCAGCCTTCTCCCTTGATTGTGGTTTGTGATTATTTATTTATTTATTTATTTATTTATTTATTTTTGGCGGGGGGCATCTAATAGGGTGTTCTTAAGTGATTCCCGCTTACTCACATTTTTTTCTGATTTACATTCTTCCTCACAGAGGATTTGGCTCATAATTGTTTTCAGCTTTGTGAAATTGGCCATATTTAAGCACCGTGTGTGTGTGTGTGTGTGTGTGTGTGTGTGTGTGTGTGTATATGTATGTGTGTATATATATATATATATATATATATATATATATAACAAATAATAATGTTAATGGTCTGGGCTTTATTCTCCTTGCACATTATAAATGCAATCCAGTTATGATCACTTGTACCTAAGCTACTATTCATTTTTAGTTCTCTGATCAGTTTTTCTTTATCATAAACTAAGAGATTTAAGACCTATTTCAATGCCTTGAATAGGGCCAAACTCTTTTGGAAATTACCCTGCTTGTTCGTAGCCTTTGTCTACATAATAGGTATTTTCAGATGTTCTCCCACTGTTGATTTAGCACCGGTGCAACTCTACCAGTGCTAGGAATGCTAGTGGTGTACAGCCCAGTCACAGAGGGTTTTACTCCAGTATCATCTTAACCCAGTTCTGAAAATGCCTTTCCCTGCTTTACCCTAGAGAGCTTATCATTCTGAGCACCAGGGGTGTTTCAAAAGACTAAGGGGGGATCTTCAACAAAAATTCTTGTGCCACTCTGCTCCCATTTGGTCTTTATCTATAGCTGTGTTATGACAGTAAAATTCTCAAGACCGGGTTCTATAACTTTTTTTTTAACTGCCTGCACAGGGGGGAAGTGTACACCTATGTTGTATATAATATTAAATGGCTGGAGTTCTCAGTATTCTTGTTTACCCAGCTTCCCCTCATTTTTTAAAGTTTATTTTTTTTCCCCACCCACTAGATTTTTGAACTTGAGGGCAATTGGAATTGCAACTCTTACAAGGCTGTGTTCTATACGGTATGTATGAGGGATAAGTGTGTAGGTGGCTCCATTGGTTACTGTTTTTTTCAAATAGTTGCATGACTTTTGGAAGCATGCATTTCAAGTCAATGAGTGTGGCTCTGCAGAGGTGATATACTGTAGATGTAAAACTTCAATTGTCGTAACCTTTGTTAAAATAGTTTTCACAATAAATAATAGTTTCCAGTCAAATAAGAAAACGACTCCGAATAAAACATGCTGTGCTGTTAAAGCCAGAGTTCAGAGGCTTTGGAATTTTAAAAATTAACATTTAGTTTCCTGTTCCGTGTTATCAGTGTAGTTAATTGGATCTGAAAACTTGAGAGACTGGAACAAGACATTTCTTGTATCAGAGGTGTACAGTGGTGACTCCTCTCCAAACAGTTGAGAAGTGAGTTCTCTTTAGGCTATCAGTCCTCAATACTGACCCATTATATACCACATTTGCAGTTTACTTAACAAAATTCTCTCCCTGAATGTTGTTTTTAAAAGTTGATAATGTGCTTAGAATGTAAACCGGGCACCCCAGTGGGCCTGAACTCCCAGCTCATTTAAGAGAATATGATGGACCTCCAAAATCTCCCCCCCACCCAGCCTTCCAAACCCCTAATCATTTTAGTTGTGCTTTTCTGAACCTTTTCTAATGCCAGAATATCTTTTTTTAAATGAGGGGACCACATCTGTACTCAGTATTCAAGATGTGGGCGTACCATGGATTTATATAAGGGCAATAAGATATTCTCCGTCTTATTCTCTATCCCTTTTTTAATGATTCCTAACATCCCGTTTGCTTTTTTGACTGCCGCTGCACTCTGCGTGGATGTCTTCAGAGAACTATCCATGATGACTCCAAGATCTTTCTCCTGATTAGTTGTAGCTAAATTAGCCCCCATCATATTGTATGTATAGTTGGGGTTATTTTTTCCAATGTGCATTACTTTACATTTATCCACATTAAATTTCATTTGCCATTTTGTTGCCCAATCACTTAGTTTTGTGAGATCTTTTTGAAGTTCTTCACAGTCTGCTTTGGTCTTGACTATCTTGAGCAGTTTAGTATCATCTGCAAACTTTGCCACATCATTGTTTACCCCTTTCTCCAGATCATTTATGAATAAGTTGAATAGAATTGGTCCTAGGACTGACCCTTGGGGAACACCACTAGTTACCCCTCTCCATTCTGAAAATTTAACATTTATTCCTACCCTTTATTTCCTGTCTTTTAACCAGTTCTCAGTCCATGAAAGGATCTTCCCTCTTATCCCATGACAACTTAATTTACGTAAGAGCCTTTGGTGAGGAACCTTGTCAAAGGCTTTCTGGAAAGCTAAGTATACTATATCCACTGGATTCCCCTTGTCCACATGTTTGTTGATACTCCCCCCCCTCCCCCCCCCCAAAAGAACGGTAATAGATTAGTAAGACATGATCTCCCTTTACAAAAACCATGTTGACTTTTGCGCAACAATTTATTCTATGTGTCTGTTGTTCTATGTGTCTGAGAATTTTATTCTTTACTATTGTTTCAATTAATTTGCCCAGTACTGATGTTAGACTTACCAGTCTGTAATTGCCAGGATCACCTCTAGAGCCCTTCTTAAATATTGGCCTTACATTAGCTATCTTACAGTCATTGGATACAGTAGCTGATTTAAAGGAAAGGTTACTAACTATAGTTAATAGTTCTGCAATTTCACATTTGAGTTCTTTCAGAACTCTTGGGTGAATGCCACCTGGTCCCGGTGACTTGTTACTGTTAAGTTTCTCAATTAATTCCAAAACCTCCTCTCGTGACACTTCAATCTGTGACAATTCCTCAGGTTTGTCACCTACAAAAGACTGCTCAGGTTTGGGAATCTCCCTAACATCCTCAGCTGTGAAGACTGAAACAAAGAATTCATTTAGTTTCTCTGCAATGACTTCATCGTCTTTAAGTGCTCCTTTTGTATCTCGATCGTCCAGGGGCCCCACTGGTTGTTTAGCAGGCTTCCTGCTTCTGATGTACTTAAAAAACATTTTGTTATTATCTTTTAAGTTTTTGGCTAGCTGTTCTTCAAACTCCTTTTTGGCTTTTCTTATTACATTTTTACATTTAATTTGGCAGTGTTTATGCTCCTTTCTGTTTACCTCGCTAGGATTTGACTTCCACTTTTTAAAAGATGCCTTTATTTCTCACTGCTTCTTTTACATGGTGGTTAAGTCACGGTGGCTCTTTTTTAGTTCCCTTACTGTGTTTTTTAATTTGGGGTGTACATTTAAATTGAGCCTCTATTATGATGTCTTTGAAAAGTGTCCATGCAGCTTGCAGGGATTTCACTCCAGTCACTGTACCTTTTAACTTCTGTTTATGAACCTCCTCATAGTTCCCCTTTCTGAAATTAAATGCCACAGTGTTGGGCTGTTGAGGTGGTGTTCCAACCACAGGAATGTTAAATGTTATGGTCACTATTTCCAAGCGGTCCTGTTATGGTTTTCTCTTGGACTAGATCCTGCGCTCCACTCAGAACTAGATTGAGTGTTGCCTCTCCCCGTGTGGGTTTCTGTACCAGCTGCTCCAAGAAGCAGTCATTTAAAGTATCGAGAAATTTTGTCTCTGCATTTCTTCTTGAAGTGACATGTACCCAGTCAATATGGGGATAATTGAAATCCCCCACTATTATTGAGTTTTTATTTTGATAGCCTCTCTAATCTCCGGTTTCAGACTAGCAGTTGTGTTAGTCTGTATCCGCAAAAAGAAAAGGAGTACTTGTGGCACCTTAGAGACTAATAAATTTGTTAGTCTCTAAGATGCCACAAGTACTCCTTTTCTCTAATCTCCCTTAGCATTTCATCGTCACTATCACTGTCCTGGTCAGGTGGTCGATAATAGATCCCTACTGTTACATTCTTATTAGGGCATGGAATTACTATCCATACAGAGTCCATGGAACATGTGGATTCATTTAAGATTTTTATTTCATTTGATTCTACATTTTTTTTCGCATATAGTGCCACTCTTCTCCCCCCCCCCCACCTCCCCGCATGTCCTGACCTGTTCTGTCCTTCTGATATATTTTGTACCCCAGAATCATAGAATATCAGGGTTGGAAGGGACCTCAGGAGGTCATCTAGTCCAACCCCCTGATCAAAGCAGGACCAATCCCCAATTTTTGCCCCAGATCCCAAATAGCCCCCTCAAGGATTGAACTCACAACCCCGGGTTTAGCAGGCCAATGCTCAAACCAGTGAGCTATAGATTGTGTCCCATTGATTGATTGTCCTCACTCCACCAGGTTTCTGTGATGCCTGTTATATCAATATCCTCCTTTAACACGAGGCGCTCTAGTTCACCCATCTTATTATTTAGACTTCTAGCATTTGTGTACAAACATTTTAAAAACTTGTCACTGTTTATTTGCCTGCCCTTTTCTGACGTGTCAGATTCTTTATGTGAATGTTTCTTGTCTGATCTGGCCCATACTTTATCCTCTTCCGTCCCCTCCTCCTGACTAAAACCTAGAGAATCTCTACCAATAGATTCTCCTCTAAGAGAAGTCTCTGTCCAATTCACGTGTGCTCCTGCAGCAATCAGCTTTCCCTCATCTCTTAACATTAAAAAGGTTGCAGAGCAGTTTTTAAACTAAGTGCCAGCAGTCTGGATCCACTTTGGTTTAGGTGGAGCCCATCCTTCCTGTGTAGGCTCCCACTATCCCAAAAGTTTCCCCAGTTCCTAACTCGCTCCTCTCTACACCATCATCTCATCTAAGCACTGAGACTCTAAAGCTCTCCCTGCCTACCTGGCTCTGCATGTGGAACTGGAAGCATTTCTGAGAATGCCACCATAGAGGTCGTGGATTTCAGTCTCTTTCCTTGCAGCCTAAATTTGACCTCCAGGACGTCTCTTCTACCCTTCCCTATGTCATTGGTATCTACATGTACCACGACCACCTGCTCATCCCCAGCACTACACGTAAGTCTATTTAGATGCTTCAAGAGATCCGCAACCTTCGCACCAGGCAGACAAGTCACCATACGGTTCTCCCAGTCATCACAAATGCAGCTATCTATTTCTAATGATCAAATCTCCCATTACTAACACCGGCCTTTTCCTAATGACTGGTGCTCCCTCCCCCAGAGAGGTAACCTCAGTGCGAGAGGATACCTCAACATCATCTGGAAGGAGGGTCCCAACTATGGGAAGGTTTCCCTCTGTTCCCATTGACTGCTCTCCTTCTCTAGGCCTTTCATTCTCCTTAACAGCGCAGGGGCTGTCTGACCAGAGGTGGGACAAATCTACAGTGTCCCGGAAAGCCTCATCAACATACCTCTCTGCCTCCCTCAGCTCCTCCAGTTCCGCCACTCTGGCCTCCAAAGCCCATACACTGTCTCTGAGGGCCAGGAGCTCCTTGCACCGAATGCACACAATGCCACCCGCCCACAGAGCAGGCAATCATACATGCTACACTGAGCGCAATAAACAGGATAGCTCCCACTCTGCTGCTGGGCTTCTGCCTGCATTTTCTCCTACAGCTACCTAGGTTAATGATAGGATTTTTGTTTAAATCAAGAAGTTTTGATTATAGTTTAGTTTAAAGGTTTTAAAGAATGGCAAGTGTACCTCGCCACCTTTCCACTCCCCTTCCAAACTCCCTCTTGAAACTCCCTGTTAACGGTCCCTGGTTGCAAAGCTCCCTGGCCGCTTGCTCACTGCTTTATAAAGCCCTGGCCTTCTTGATAGCCCCGCCCCCTGACTAAGGCTCAGCCAATGAACAGAGGCTTCTAGATTTCAAGCCTTGTTTAGAAACTCACAGTTTCCAACTGCCGGCCACAGCACATGGTCCTTCAGACAGACAGACAAACACAAGCTCAGCACACAGCAAGTAACCCCCAAACACAAACACGCACTACAGACAGCCACTTACCCCGAGGGTCCTGTATTTGCTCCTCCTTCACCTGGAGAACTCCCTCTCAAAGCTTCCTGTTAGCGGTCCCTGTTTACAAAGCTGTGATGGCAAGGATAGAAGGTATAGTTTTTTCAGGATTGAGTAGGTGGTGGATTTATTCTCAAGTAATAGGCATTCTCCTACTGCAAGTATAATAATCTTCCATATGTTTACTGCGTAGTTAACCACTTGTGTTATTTGGCATGACTTGCTGTCCCTGTTAAATCTCAAGCATTAAAGGGAATGTAATGACTAAAAGATTATTGATTTTATAGGGGTCTGTTAAATTGCAGGATAGGAATAGAAAGTAACAGTTTCTATCTCTAATGTTCATGGCATAATGTAGCAAAAGCAAAGGTGTGTGCAGAAGTAGTATTGGGCAATCGTATTGGGAAAGGTGGAATAGGAGGACGACAGCATGAAAAATTGGAAGAATTTGATAATCATGCAGCTGGGTAGTTATGACAAATCTGGAAGGCCAAGAAAAATGCAAAAGTTGAATGTACTTTGGAAATGTATGTATAATTTGTATAAATACATTCATATAGTGAAAAGGAAGGTAAATTTGCAGTGACGATTAAATAAAAATCAAAGCTAAAAACCTATACTGCTACTAAAATATGGGAATACACCAATTGTCCATCTAGCCTAATATCCTGTCTCTAACTGTTACCTATATGAAATGCTTTAGAGTAATGTGAAAACAGAATAAAAGGCATCTGGCAAGCTATGCAAAAACATATAATGGAATATGTATATCTCCCTAAACCAAGTTGGTGATTTAATTTATGCCTTGGAGTGTGAGAGACTTTTTAATTCTTGATTTCAGATGCTAATCTGAGTTTAAATGTTTTCCTGCTTGGAAGGAAATATCAGTCCAGGGAAGGCATTCCTGCTGACACCACTCACCCTCAGTGCCCTAACTTATTTCCCTGAATGGCCATAATGTAGAGTCACAATCGAGTCCCAAAAGACTGCTAGCCAACTTGCCTTGGGTAGACTGAAACACACATTTTCTGGCTCCGTATGCTCAGTCTATCAGATGCTGCTGCTATTCAAATGAACACAGAATTCAAGACTAATATTAATTATGTACAGTAGAACCTCAGTTACAAACACCTTGGGAATGGAAATTTGTAACTCTGAACAAAATGTTATGGTTGTTCTTCAAAAGTTTACAACAGAACATTGATTTAATACAGCTTTGAAACTTTACTGTACAGAATTAAAATGCTGCTTTCCCTTCATTTTTTTTTTTAGTAGTTTACATTTAACAGTACTGTACTTGTTGTTTTGGGGGGGTTTCTCTCTCTGCTGCTGCCTGATTGCATACTTCTGGTTCTGGTATGTGGCTGACTGGTCAGTTTGTAACTCTGGTATTTGTAACTCTGCGGTTCTGCTGTAATTCTATTTTCTGTTCCCTTAATAGAGCCTGGCTGTCTTGTTTTTTTTGCTCCACGGCAGTTGCAACTTAAATGGATCTTTGCACTGATAATAGTGACTGTTTTCTCCTCCCCCTGAAATATTTCTGTTCAGTGTACGTTACTTTTTGCTTGTCTGTGCTGACTTTCTATAGGTCCTTTCAGAGTTAGCAAAAACTCTTCCAGTACACTAAATATTTAGAATCCAAATGATATTCCCCAGCCAGATTGTAATTATAACATCTCAACTTTTCATTTACAAGACAATGTCCATTATATGTTAAGTTTCAAAAATCAACATTATCTTGCAATTTTCTCTATACACACACCCACCCACCCACCCACCCTCAGAAATGTTGAGAACTAAAATAAAACACAAATGTGTGAGACTTCTCCTTTCCCTGTGTACAAGAAAAGAGACATTCTATCCGGGGCTGCTTTTTAATACCTTTTTAAAAATTAGAATTTGTTCTTGTCAGGGGGTGCTCCCCTGTCGCTACACTGGTGCCTCCCCTTGGTCACTCTGTTGATTACCTCTTGAGGTAGACATCCTCTGGTCTGCAGCTCCTCTTTTGCTCCAGGATCCTCAGTGTCTCCTTTGTGACCTAGCCCTCCAGCTAGGTCACTCAGCATTCCCCCTTCCGGGGGACAGTCCATTAGCAGTCCTAGGCAGTTTTCCCATTCACTGCCTCAGGTCTATGCTATGCGGTGTCCGCTAGGGGAACCTGGGCCTGCCCTCTTCTCAGTGTTCCAATCCAGGGACCCTCAGCTCAGTGGTTCTGGGCTTCCTCTTTCTGCCCTCGCTGCTCCTTCCCTGGACTGATTCCTACACTCTGGTTTCCCCCATCTCTTTCTCCCCGCCCCCCTTCCCAGGGAGTGACTGCTGCCTGATTTCCAAGCAGCCCAGTATGTAGCCTGCTACCTGTCTTTATGGGCCCTGCCTGTTCCTGCACAGGTTAGCCTCTCTCTAATTAACTGCCTCTGGTCTAAAGCTTCCTCTCTTTGCAGTCAATTATCTGATTGGGTCTACCTGGCCCTATTCTGTTCTTGCAGGGCTAGTGTAGGGATCTCCCCCATCCCAGTTCTAAATATAACACTAACAGAAATTTTCCAATGGCTATGCTTTCCAATTGCTCTTAAAAATATTGTTCATCTTCATATTGTGAACTTGGGGGACTTGTTGCATATTTTAGTTGTTCTTTGTGTATAAGCATATTTGCCTTTCCTGAATTAAGTAAAGTCCAGTCCTACTTCATCTTCAGTCTGTCTCCAATAGTTTCTTGGCATTTATTTATCTGTATTGCAGTGGCACCTAGTAGCCCCAACTCACAGTTAGGACCTATTGTGTTAAGGCATGGTGCAAACTCATAGTAGGATACTGCCTGCCCCAAAGAGTTAAAAATCATAACAGGCGATCAAGTCAAAGGGTGCCGGAAAGGTAGGCATTATTTCTTCCATTTACAGCTGGGGTACCAAGGCACAGAGAATCCAGTGTAATGTTTCATTTATTTATGGAGTGCTGTTTATGTTGATACCATGGTATCATGAGGAGGGCCATATACATATCTGAATGTATAAATAAAGGTACACTGTACATTGCAAACATACAAAACATGCTCCCTGCTCTGAGGCGCTTACTGTCTAATGTAGATACAGTAGAACCCCATTTATCGGACCCTCCATTATCCGGTTCTACATGGAAAACCAGTGCACACAGGTCCAGAAAGTCGGTGGGGGGGGTGGGTCTCTCCTGTGGCACTGCAGCATTTCGCTTTCCCATTCTCTGGTTATCCGGATTTTAGATTATCCAGTCTGGCCCCAGTCCCAATTAGATCGCATAAATGGGGTCCTGCTGTATTATGAAACCTGGGGAAACAATTCAGAAAATGGTGAGGGTAATGTTTAAATGGAACTCCACTTGACATGATTTTCTGAAAGAAGTTTTTCAAATAGAGGGAAGCTTTCTGCATCCTTGTAAAGATGGTTTCTCAACACTAGAAAATTCACTTGGTCCATAAACAGTGCTATGTTTTGGCATAAGTGACCTTGAAAGTTTCTGGTTTTAAAGAGAACAATACTTTGACTTGGGAAGCATAGTTCATTCTTTCTAAGAGTAAAACTTATCAGCCAACTGCTGTTTTACAGATGTTCATCGCTTAGGATATGTCTACACTGCAGCTGTAGTACTTCCCAGTACTGCAGTGTACTTCCCAGCATGAGCGGACCTAGCATGCTAAAAGTAGCAGTGTAGCCAGGGGGTAGCTTGGTGCCTGAGCATGTACCTAGGGTGTCCGAACAGGGGTGTGTACTTGCGGGGGCCTGACCCAAGCTGCCACTTGGGCTGCCGCTGGCTAGGCTAATATTTTCGGTGTGCTGGTCTGAGCAGAGTTAGTATGTCTGTCTGCCCGCACTGGGAAGCGTGCTCCCAGATGCAGTGTAGACATACGCTTAGAGGCATACTTTTGAATAGGGTTTACATGCATAGTGAAGGAAGATTTCTGATGACATAGGGCTTTTGTATACCCAACTTCTGACTTGCCTCCTGAATATTCAACAGCTAAACCCTTCAAAGAATCAACTTTTAACCTTTTTGTTTTATTTTTAGTTTTAACACCAGTAGAGGGACCTTCTCGGGCAGACATGGAAGGACTTTGCCCTGTTCGTTCAGGAGAGACTTCTTCACAAGGGTCCTCATCTGGTCCAAGAGAGATTGATGAGACTATGGTGACTGAGTTAACTATTTCAGATGAAAAAGTGACCCAGATAGAAAGCATACTTGATCTCTGGAGTGGAAGTCTTAAGGTATTAAATTTGTGCTAAATGTAATATCCTTATATTGAGCAGATGATTATTGTGGCATTTGTAGAAGCACAGGAGAAAATATAATCTAACTACATTGGGAAATCGATGTAACTTCTATTGCTTGATAGCTAAGCAGTTGAAAACCTACTGGACTGGCACAGAGATGGACTAATAATCTGTTTGCCTTTGACTAGCGAACACTAAATGCTCCAAGAATCAGTTCTGTTCATGCAGTGGAAGCTATAAGTGTGTCTGTATCTGTGGTCCCAGAAAGATCCTTACATTTCAAGCTCTGTGGATGTGCACAGGCTGGATCAGAACTGCCAATCAAAAACATAGATCTAAAACATAGATCAAATGACAGGTTTCAGAGTAACAGCCGTGTTAGTCTGTATTCGCAAAAAGAAAAGGAGTACTTGTGGCACCTTAGAGACTAACCAATTTATTTGAGCATGAGCTTTCGTGAGCTACAGCTCACTTCATCGGATGCATACTGTGGAAACTGCAGAAGACATTATATACACAGAGACCATGAAACAATACCTCCTCCCACCCCACTCTCCTGCTGGTAATAGCTTATCTAAAGTGATCATCAAGTTGGGCCATTTCCAGCACAAATCCAGGTTTTCTCACTGCCCCACCCCCCTCCAAAAACCAGAAACGAAAAACCAGGCGAGTGAGTTTGTTTGTGTGTGTGTGTGTGTGTGTGTGTGTGTGAGAAAACCTGGATTTGTGCTGGAAATGGCCCAACTTGATGATCACTTTAGATAAGCTATTACCAGCAGGAGAGTGGGGTGGGAGGAGGTATTGTTTCATGGTCTCTGTGTATATAATGTCTTCTGCAGTTTCCACAGTATGCATCCGATGAAGTGAGCTGTAGCTCACGAAAGCTCATGCTCAAATAAATTGGTTAGTCTCTAAGGTGCCACAAGTACTCCTTTCCTTTTAAAGATCAAATGGGAATGGGTGGAGCAATAGTTGTATTCTTCCATCTCCCACCTGCAATCAAGCTCCACCCACTTGAGACACCAGCATGAGACTCCAGTCACAGTAGAATGGGTCATATTTTAAACCTCTGCACATTCATGTTCTGTTGGATTTCTCAGGATTGGCTCCTTTTCAGTGGAATTTGTAACATCAATGGGCTCTGCTGGACTTCTTTGAGTTTGGCTCCGAGTGAAGCTGGATGCCCTGCAGGGGTGGCTTCCTCTTAGTGGTGCTCAGTTACCCAAGCTCCTCTCAACTCCCTTGTTGGCTCCACTGGCTAGATTAAAATGGTACTTTTCCAAGTGTCACTGGTTGTGGCACCAAAATGAAATATTCTTAGTAGATTGATCATGATTTGATTCTCCTCCTCCTATCTTACATGCTTTTATTAGCAGTCTAATAATTAAATGTTTGTATTTAAGTTATCATAATTAGATGTGTCTGTCTGGTAATTGGACAAAGTTGTACATGCAAGGTTCAGTGTAAATTTTGATGTCTGATTAGCTGCCATGTGTTCTAGGATTAAAAGACTTGGAGAGGATAATTTTCCTAGTTTAATTAGTGCTACCCTTTTCAGACAAATGTTCTGACTGAACTCAGAAAATGGAAAATGACTTTTATTGAACATCACAAGCTGGAAATGAGACAAGAGAAAGAGAAACATGCTGCACATGTGAGACAACTGAACAATCAGATGGAGAACCTGAGAGAGCTGCTACATACTTATGAAATCTCCATTGGCAGAAAGGATGAGGTAACAGTGTTCTTATTCTGTTCTGTCTTCTATTTTTAGAACTCTCTGAGATTTGAATCTTTTTAATTGTACTTTCACATCAGGAACTTGTTTTGCAACAGATAATTTATACACTCTAAACTTACTTGCTTAGTCAGAAAAGAAGCATCAGGGTATTTCAAGCCAGTCAGGATTAACTTTAGCAAGGGTAGACTCAAACAACATTATCAGTAAACCACATAATTACTGTGCATTCTCTAATACTAATAGGGAAATTTTACTGTTTTGTCCCTAATTTATGGTTTCTCTTCCATGAAAATAACACTGTTTTGGATTAGTAATTACAAATCGCTTCCACTTACCTCATCCCTTACAACCAAGTTGGTTTAAAGGCTTTAATTAATTTTTTTGTGTAGATTGGATGGGTCTCCACATAATCTTTCAAATGGGAAGAAATCTCTTACATATTTAGGGGGAGTTTTCTTTTAAGTATGATCTGATATAAAATGAGCACTATGGTTCTGTGGTCTTAGAGTAAAAATTTCCTTGCAGCACCTATACCAATTGTCTTGAATTCAACTAGTATTATACAGATAGGTATAAAAGAGTAAGAACTGTGGGAATCTTGCAATCATATGCCACTTTAATCCCCTCTTCTACATAATAGCATTTAAAACCTTCACTTGAGAACACTTCAGCTGAATTTTGAATTTTAACAATTTATTTTGAAAATACTCACAAACACCCATTGAAAGACAGTACGTAGAAAGAGTAAAAGTACACTCCCCGGATTCACTGGACATACACAGAGCCCAGTTACGCAGACCATGTACATTCAATTGCTGCAACTGCATACAAATCCCATATTTGCCAGTGGAATTTCACTTGCATTCAGTCAGGCCCACAATCCTTCCAATGTATTCCATTTTGATATATTTAGTTCCAGATGGAGTAATTCAATGCAAAAATTATACTTGTATAGCACTAATATGAATGTATTGGAATTGCTGGTGATGCATTTACATTAACACCTCTACCCCTATAAGACTAACTCTTCCTCACCAAATCGCGTCTATCAGTATCCTTTATGGAGCTAATTGTGTAATGATAATGGCATATTTTGATTTAGTTGTAGATGGGTGTTCTGCTTCCTCACTTCAGTGCATGATTTGGTGGAATGAATTCTAAAATATTGGTCCATAGGCCTTTTTAGAAGTTGACCTAAATTGTTCACTGCTTTAACCTTTCTCCTAACAAGAATGGCAAAGTCTTAAACTTCAAGTAGTAATCACCTACCAATTTCATAAATAAAAATTGTTCATAATTTAGGTTCTTGCTGTAGTCTTAAAAACCTTATAAAGATCTATCACTGATTTTTCTGTCTTAATAGCAAGAAGTATTTAATGTTTTTCATTTACAGCAGCTGCCTTAAACTTGTACAGTTTTAAGAAGTTGGTAGTGGCTATATGTGCCACTGTAAACACAATAACAGGCAAAAATATTGCCAACATGAAAATCAAATAGCCTGTAAACTACTAAATAAAATATATGCAAAAACTGTTTTGTTTTCTAATTGACTTGTAAACACTTCATGATGATTACGTTGCAATGTTACATCAGTTCAGCATTTACACTGAAATTGCAAAAGCTAAAATTAGCCATGACACCCAGGCAGAACAAAGTAGTTTAACCAAAGTAGATTTCACAAAATACAACATTATGAATTGCTTATCTTTAAAAACTAAAGAAGGATCAGCCTTACTTAAGATACTTCAAATAGGCTTTTGCTATTGCTGCTTTTAGTATTTTTGAGCTAAACTTAACTTGCCTCAAAAGGCATAATTTTCTTAAATTGTTGTTTTCTGCAAACTACAACCACTACAGCATGAGTTAAATTCTGCATGGAGGTATAGGAATACTGCACTAGTCACTAGGTAACTGCTTTGATTACAAAGCAATTCTGGTCCATTACTTCTATGATAAATGTACATTAATGGAATGAATCATAGAAATGTAGGACTGGAAGGGACCTTGAGAGGTCGTCAAGTCCATACCAAGGCAGGACCAAGTATATCAAACCATCCCTGACAGAGTTTGTCTAACCTGTTCTTAAAATTCTCCAGTGATGGGAATTCCTCAGCCTCCCTTGGAAACCTATCCCAGTACTTGACTAGCCTTACAGACAGAAAGATTTTCCATATCTTTCTTAGTATGGCACCCAAAATTGGACACAATACTCCAGGTGAGGCCTTACCATTGTCAGGTAGAGCGGAACAATCACCTCCCATGTCTTACATTTGATGCTCCTGTTAATAAACTCCAGAATATTTGCTTTTTTTGCAACTGCATCACACTTTTGGCTCATATTTGATTTATAATCCACAATAACTGCAAATCTTTTTCTGCCGTAGTACTGCCTAACCGGTTATCCACCATTTTGTAATTCTGCATTTTATTTTTCCTTCCAAAGTGTAGTCCTTTGCATGTATTTACTGAATTTCATTTTCTTGGTTTCCAACCAGTTTCCAACTTATCAAGGTCATTTTGAATTCTAATCCTGTCCTTCAAAGTGGTAGTTATGTGGCAAATTATTAATAGCACAGTGTGTCCGAAGTGGTGGGTCCTGCTGTATTATTTAGATGAAATAAATGGGCCAAACGTGTTAACATAACAGTTACTGTCCAGCATTTAAATAGTGTTAAACGAGGTCTGGGTTTTGGTATACAGAGACCTTTACCTGCTTAGTACCTTCTAATCTTTATTACAGATACAGAAAAGAAGGAAAAACAAAGTTTCTGAAATGTGAAGTATTAAGTGAGGCTTTCAGTTTAACAGGTGTTGTTCCCTTTCCCTTTAGCTGGAGAGAGAGTTTTAGAAGGAAAACCTCCTTTGTTTGACTGTCTCTTAAATGGTATCAAAGATGGTAACAATGGTCCTCTTGGGGAAAAGAGAAGAAGTTAGTTGAGATGGGCTGGAGCTGCTGCTGCTGTTAAAATCTGATCCCATTTCATCTCAGGTGGTGGCTGGGATTAAGATGGAGCTGGCAGGGGTGGCAATGTCGTTTGGCGCGCTCTCTCGCTCGTTAGGACATCCCTCAAGAGTAGGATGATAAAACCCATGGTCTGAGGAGATAATGTGGGGTGGCAACCATGATGGTGAAGCTTGCTTAAGTAGCCTCTATCTATCTGTTCTTCCATTTTTCCTCCAAAACTTTCCTTTAAGGACACAAAAAGGGAGTGAGGGATGGAATAGCCCATTCCCTCATTATTTTGTCCACCACTTAGGCCTAATATTTGACACCAATTTTGGTTCATTACTTTCCAGTTCCACGTCTTCTGTTTTTTACCAAGCATGATTTCAGCATAGTCCATGAATCATATCAGCTTGGCCTTTCTATTTGGACTAATTTGGGTTTTTTTGGTCTGGTTCTATTGCTCCTGTTTATAATATTCATGATAGAAAGTAGGTCAGGTTGTTTTCAATAAACATGTGATGTTGTAGGTTATTGTAACATCTTATGAACTTTCATATCTTCTTATAATTAAGCTCACAATTAGGGTAAATTTGTCAGCCCAATTATTAAACAGTTCCAAGATGGGTCATGCGGTCTGGTGCAGAGGAGGCCTGGGATCATGGAAAGCAATCACACCTTGCACTCACCCCGCAGTGGCGGCTCCTGTCCTGTGGGACTTGGCCTGGCTCCCTGCTCTGAGTGTTACGACCTAGTGCTTATGGTTGCAGCACTAATGAGGTTTGGCCCTGAATTTGGACCCTGGGTGGATTGCAAAACAAAAAGAGAGAAAAGGTGTGTCACCTAAGTAAAAATTTTGGGAACCACTGAGTTACCACAGATATTTACACCTTTTAGTATATCTTTTCAAATACTAATTTCCATAATTCTTCTGTGAGGTAGCAAATATATTATCCCCATGTCAAACTTTCAGTAATACAAATCATCATTGTTTCTGATTTGCTGTGTTGTGTTAAGTTTTTGCTTCCTTTTAATTCAGTGATGCCGCAGTGTAGCATTCATGACATACGTTTGCAGATATAGTAGAAAATAACAGTTTAATTTTGATAGAAGTTACACAGTGTAAAAACTTCGAGTGTATCAATGTCATTGAATAATGAAGTCGAGTTAATTTTAGTTCTGATTTGAACTTTATTGTCCTTCTTTTAAGGAAAAGACACATGGAAAGCTTGTTGGAAGTATTTCATTAAAATGATAAATAACTTATCCAGGTAGTAAACTTCCATTCATTCCCCAAAGAGCATAAAAATATCTATCTAAATCTTCTCTTTAATAAATATTTTGGCAGGTAATCACTAACTTGTCCCATGCGCTAGACAAGCAAAAGGAGAGGATAGAGCTGATGAAAACATTTACACGGTGGCGGATTCAGCACGTGGAGGCCAGACAAGAGGTATGTGTGGAAAACAGAAGATGTGATGGTAGATAAGCCTCTGAACTGAAAAGGGTCAGAGTTACTGCAGATCTTGTTACAATCAAAAGAAATGACACATCAAAATAGAAAAGTTATGTGACAAGATATTGAATAAGTTCAAGAGCATCAGTTCAAAAGAGAACATTACACCGTACTTTCAGAAATAGTCATGGCAGGGACAAGTGAATCAAAATTATGCCCTTTTTATCACTAATTAGAAGGTTATGCTGATAGCTGATCACAATGTCAGTTACCACCTATATTAGTAAGGATGATATCTTCCCAATATCTGCAAGAGCACGAATAAAAGTGTTCATTCTAAAATCCTGTCATAGAAGCCATTGTTTTTATGTGAAATGTGAAAAATAAATTTCTTATAACCATTTGATTTTGGTGCTGGTTTTGCAGTTAAGGTCTGTGGTGTTGTCCTCCCCTTCCCTATATTTGGTGTCTCCACACTTCTTCCTCAGCCCTAAAACATCTGTCAGCCACACTCTCACACATGTTGGAAGTTCTGATAGTCAGCTAACTAAACCTACTAGCCAATTACTGACATGAAAGATGAAAAGCCCCACTGTCCAGGGTCAATTCCCAAACCCCTCTCACCCCAACCTGTCAGTAAGGACTCTCTGGGCTCCATTTTTCATTAAGGTTTTTGATGGTGTTTGCGAAGTCTGAAGCTCCTCATCACACAAAACCCCTCTGGCTGCTGGAAGGGAGGAGCATTTTCTCTCTTCTCCCTTCCCACCTAGAGTTTGCTGGTAGCTGTGAGGCTGATGTGGACATCTTTTGGCTACTCAGCCTTTCT
Organism: Lepidochelys kempii; assembly: GCF_965140285.1. Classification (NCBI taxonomy): domain Eukaryota; kingdom Metazoa; phylum Chordata; order Testudines; family Cheloniidae; genus Lepidochelys; species Lepidochelys kempii. Next base: position 47,932,082 of record NC_136384.1, read on the forward strand.
TCAGCTTGTTCTTTTTGTTTTAATCTCACTGATAGACTGGATAAGTGGATCTACTGTTACCATTTTAGAAAAATATTTTGAGTGTCGGGTACTTTTAAAATATAATTTACTCTTTTTTTTTTTTTTAAAAAAGGTACAAATCCCTCGTGTGTGTGTGAGAGAGAGATTGAAAACTCAATTATTTTAAAAATGACATCTGGTACTTGTGAATCTCCAGCTACGACTGTGACTGCAGGTGCTATACTGCATAGCTCCTATGCAGTATAGCATATGCTCATATGCTGCTGCGGTAACTCCATACAAGTACCTTGCACTTCTGAAGTGGCAGCGGTATGTGTGTGGTGTGTCAGCTAAAGTATATGTAAACAAAGTATAAACTACAATATTTCATATAATCTGTTATGCTATAATCCATTTAATGTTACAAAACAATTGACTGTATTCTCTTTAATGATCATAGTGCTCATTAAAGAAATAGGAAACACATAATTTGGTAATATTTTACTGTTTAAGGCATATGCAAATAAACTGGCGGACAGACAGTTCCAGATAGCTTTGATGAAGAGGGTTTGGGCAGCTTGGCGCTCTCTTAGTGAAGCAAGATGGAAAGAGAAAGTAGCAAAAGCCTGTCAGTCAAGGGCTGAGGAAGTCTGTTTTCAGCTTTCCAAGGATTATGAAGCTAAAATTGCGGAGGTAAGGTGTTGTGGTTTTTTTTTTTTTTTTTGAGTGCCTCTTACTAAACAAACTTTTAAATAAATACACTGCTTTTCTTCAGAGTGCCAGGAAACCTTTCCCAATTGCAGGACTGGGAATCGGGAGATCTGGGTTATGTAGGTAGCTCTGCTATAGATTCCAACTTTCTAGGCCTGAGTCACCTGTCACTTATGCTAGTCAGGGCCATACCTACCCATACACAAAGTATTCAGCTGCGTAGGGCACCAGGAAATTTTGTGTGCTGCTCTAGCCCCCGCCCCGCCTCTTCCACATGGCCCCCGCCCCTGCAGGAGGGGTCGGGCTCCCTGCACTCACTGGCGGCGGTAAGCAGAGCAACCTGGCCCCAGCCTGCTCCGCTTCCCTGGCTCCCAGCTGTGCCGCCAGCTAGGAGGCGGTTCCAAGCCTGGAAGCCAGGGGAGCAGAGCAGGCTGGGACCGGGTCACTCCACTTCCCACAGGAAGTGGCCAGCCCCACCCCGCACCCACCCGCAGGGGCCTGTGTAGGGCACCAAAATGGCTAGGGACGGCCCTAGTGCTAGTTGTATACCAATATAAATGAAGTTACTCAACACTTATGCCAGAGAGGAAAATCAGAACCTATGATGCATCTGAAGAAGTGGGTTTTTTACCCATGAAAGCTTATGCCCAAATAAATTTGTTAGTCTTTAAGGTGCCACCGGATTCCTCGTTGTTTTTGTGGATACAGACTAACACAGCTACCCCTCTGATACTAGAATCTGTGTTTGAAATTAGATGAGTCAATTTATCTGTTGGCTCCTTTTGTCTGTCTGCAAAAAGGGGATGACATATACAAATACCACTGTTAAGTAGGTAAGTCTTAATTCATTAATGTTTGTAAAGTCTTTCGGATCCTCTCATGGATGGTCCTATAGCAGAGGTGGGCAAACTACAGCCCACAGGACCCTCCTGCCCGGTCCCTGAGCTCCTGGCCTGGGAGGCTAGCCCCCGGCCCCTCCCCTGCAGCCTCAGCGTGCCACGCCACGCTCTGAGGGCCAGGCAGCGCAGTTGCAGACCTGCGGCCTGACCCGGTGCTCTGGGTGGCACGGCTGTAGCGCCACCAGCCACTGGTGCTCCAGGCAGCGCGGTAAGGGGACGGGGGGGTTGGATAGAGGGCAGGGGAGTTTGGGGGTGTGGATAGAGGTTGGGGGGGGTCAGAGGGCAGGGAACAGGGGTCCTGGCAGGGCAGTCAGGAATGAGGGAGGGGGGGTTGGATGGGGAGGCAGGGGGCAGTCAGGGGTGGGAGGTCCGGGAGTGGTCAGGGGACAGGGAATAGGGGCGGTTGGATGGGGCAGGAGTCCCGGGGGAGCCATCAGGGGGTGAGTAGTGGGGGGGAGTCAGATAGGAGGCGGGGGCTGGGCCACACCTGGCTGTTTGGGGAGACACAGCCTCCTCTAACCGGCCCTCCATACAATTTTGGAAACCCGATGCAGCCCTCAGGCCTAAAAGTTTGCCCGCCCCTGTCCTATAGAAATGCAAGATTATTATTGTGACTGAGCAAGTCTATCATATTGTAAAAACAGAAATCTTTGTATAATAACTGCTTTTCTGTTAAAAGTTGATAAAGATATTTTCCTTACAACTCTCAACTTCATCCTAATGAAGATGTGTGAAAATTTAAGCTAAGGTAGCTATCACACATCAGACCACTGTGATATTACTTTTCAAGGTTGTTACAATTTAAAGAAATTAAAAAGCACAGTCAAAGAGGACTTGTGCTCCTAAGTCACTTAGATGCTTTTGAAAATCCTGCCCGAAAACAATTAATTTTGAAAATGTAACTTAAGGAAAAATATCCAAATCCCTTGCTTTATGCATGTGTAACTTAATCTGTCCTTAACCAACACAGACCTTGTGTTTTGCAAATGGTTGTAAAATGATAGATGTGTTTGTGGATGCAGTTAAGGAAGTTCATGGAAGTATGGCCTTCCATGCTAATAAGAATAACAGCTGGGGTTACATTACAGGAGCAAAGATAAAATTATAAGATACAGTTAGACTGATCTCTAGGTGGGGTCAGGAAGAAGTATTTGCTGTGTTTCCCCCTGCCATACCACGGTATTGTATAGCACAGTTAAATACATTACAAGGATTTGACTTGGAAGTTCCTGGTTTTAATCATGGTTGGGACTGAATACTGGACTGCACAGACTGTTAGTCTTTTTGGGTATGGTAGCACCTGTGGTTTCCATCCTTGCCATGTACATACTCTAGACTGAGGTATTCAAACAATTGTGTTTGAGAGACCTATATTTAATCTTATTTCTAAAACAACAAAATCATGGAGGGAATATATTACACTGAGGAATTAGTAAAGTGGCTTTTTAAAGCTGAATGAATAATATGGTGGTTTTGTGTATTCACAGGTGTATAAAAATAATTCTTTGGTTTTTATCTCTTTATTGTAGTTAAATGTTAATCTGGAAGAGGCAAAAGCTGATATCCTGAGACTGCATAGTGAAAGGGAACAATATGAAGGCACCATGAAAAAAGCCTTTATGCGTGGTGTGTGTGCACTGAATCTAGAAGCAATGACCATGTTTCAGGGCAAAGAAAGTAGGACAGACCATGGTTAGTATTAAAAGTAAAGTAAAAATATATCCCTGCATGGCATTGCTCGCAGTGCCATTTGGATTAGTTTACTCTTTATTTTTAATTTGGGGATTTAAATAGGAGTATGACAGCGCTAAACTTATAATGGGATCAGCTTTGTTACATGCTTAAAAAAATGCACTGAATATGTAAATTAATTAATTGCACTGTTAAATAATAGAATACCAATTGAAATTTATTAAATATTTTGGATGTTTTTCTACATTTTGATATATATTGTATTCTGTACTGTAATTGAAATCGGTGTATATTATTTTTAATTCCAAATATTTGCACTGTAAAAATGATAAACAAAACAAAATAGTATTTTTCAGTTCACCTTATACAAGTACTGTAGTGCAATCTGTGTCGTGAAAGTGCAATTTACAAATGTAGATTTTTTTTGTTACATAACTGCGCTCAAAAATAAAACAATGTAAAACTTCAGAGTCTACAAGTTCACTCAGTCCTATTTCTTGTTCAGCCAATCGCTAAGACAAATGAGTTTATTTACATTTACAGGAGATAATGCTGCCCTCTTCTCACTGTCTGGTGACACTGTAAATAAGAACAGGTATTTGCATGGAACTTTTGTAGCCGGCATTGAAAGGTGATTTACATGCCAGATACACTAAAAATTCATAGCCCCTTCATGCTTTGGCCATCACTCCAGAGAACATGCGTCCATGCTGATGACGCTCATTAAAAAATAATGCGTTAATTAAATTTGTGACTGAACTTCTTGGGGGAGAATTTTATGTCCCCTGCTCTGTTTTACCCACGTTCTGCCATATATTTCATGTTATAGCTGTCTCTGATGATGACCCAGCATATGTTCATTTTAAGAATGCTTTCACTGCAGATTTGACAAAACGCAAAGAAGGTATCAATATGAGATTTCTAAAGATAGCTACAGTACTCAACTCAAGATTTAAGAATCTGAAGTGCCTTCCAAAATCTGAGAGGGACGAGGCGTGGAGCATGCTTTCAGAAGTCTTAAAAGAGCAACGCTCCAATGCAGAAACTATAGAACCCAAACACCAAAAAAGAAAATCAACCTTGTGCTGGTGGAATTTGACTCAGATAATGAAAATGAACAGGCATCAGTACACACGGTTTTGGATTCTTATCGAGCAGAACTGGCCATCAGTTGGACCCATGTCCCCTGGAATGGTGGTTGAAGCATGAAGGGGACATATGAATATTGAGTGCATCTGGCATGTAAATACCTTATCATTCCAGCAACAAAAGTGCCATGAGAACGCATGTTCTCACTATCAGGTGACATTGTAAACATGAAGTGGGCAGTATTATCTCCTGCAAATGTAAACAAACTTGTTTGTCCGAGCGATTGGCTTAACAAGAAGTAGGACTGAGTGGACTAGCAGGCTCTAAAATTTTGCATTGTTTTATTTTTGAATGCAGGGTTTTATCTGTACATAATTCTACATTTCTAAGTTTAACTTTCAACTACAGTACTTGTATTAGCAAAAAGAAAAGGAGTACTTGTGGCAACTTAGACCTAACCAATTTATTTGAGCATAAGCTTTCGTGAGCTACAGCTCACTTAATCGGATGCATACTGTGGAAAGTGTAGAAGATCTTTTTATACACATAAAGCATGAAAAAATACCTCCACCCCACCCCACTCTCCTGCTGGTAATAGCTTATCTAAAATGATCACTCTCCTTACAATGTGTATGATCAAGTTGGGCCATTTCCAGCACAAATCCAGGTTTTCTCTCCCCCTCCCCCATTCCCCCACACACAGACCCACTCTCCTGTTGGTAATAGCTTATCTAAAGTGACCACTCTCCTTACAATGTGTATGATAATCAAGGTGGGCCATTTCCAGCACAAATCCAGGGTTTAACAAGAACGTCTGAGGAGGGGGGAAATAGGTTACCTTGCATAATGACTTAGCCACTCCCAGTCTCTATTCAAGCCTAAGTTGATTGTATCCAATTTGCAAATGAATTCCAATTCAGCAGTCTCTCGCTGGAGTCTGGATTTGAAGTTTTTTTGTTGTAATATCGCAACTTTCATGTCTGTAATCGTGTGACCAGAGAGATTGAAGTGTTCTCCAACTGGTTTATGAATGTTATAATTCTTGACATCTGATTTGTGTCCCTGAAAAAGCACAAGATCAAATCCGCACAGACACACCCCTGGGAACCCCGACCTGGGATATTCTATCTACTACCCAAGATCCATAAACCTGGAAATCCTGGGTGCCCTATCATCTCGGGCGTTGGCACCCTGACAGCAGGATTGTCTGGCTATGTAGACTCCCTCCTCAGCCCCTACACTACCAGCACTCCCAGCTACCTTCAAGACACCACTGACTTCCTGAGGAAACTACAATCCATCGGTGCTCTTCCTGATAACACCATCCTGGCCACTATGGATGTAGATGCCCTCTACACCAACATTCCACAGAAAGATGGACTACAAGCCGTCAAGAACAGTATCCCCGATAATGTCATGGCTAACCTGGTGGCTGAACTTTGTGACTTTGTCCTTACCCATAACTATTTTACATTTGGGGACAATGTATACCTTCAAATCAGCAGCACTGCTATGGGTACCCGCATGGCCCCACAGTATGCCAACATTTTTATGGCTGACTTAGAACAACGCTTCTTCAGCTCTCGTCCCCTAATGCCCCTACTCTACTTGCGCTATATTGATGACCTCTTCATCTGGACCCATGGAAAAGAAGCCCTTGAGGAATTCCACCATGATTTCAACAATTTCCATCCCATCATCAACCTCAGCCTGGTCCAGTCCACACAAGAGATCCACTTCCTGGACACTACAGTGCTAATAAACAATGGTCACATAAACACCACCCTATACCGGAAACCTACTGACCGCTATTCCTACCTGCATGCCTCCAGCTTTCACCCTGACCACACCACACGATCCATCGTCTACAGGCAAGCTCTGCGATACAACCGCATTTGCTCCAACCCCTCAGACAGAGACAAACACCTACCAGATCTCTATCAAGCATTCTTACAACTACAATACCCACCTGCAGAAGTGAAGAAACACATTGATAGAGCCAGAAGAGTTCCCAGAAGTCACCTACTACAGGACAGGCCTAACAAAGAAAATAATAGAACGCCACTAGCCGTCACCTTCAGCCCCCAACTAAAACCCCTCCAACGCATCATTAAGGATCTACAGCCTATCCTGGGGGATAACCCAACACTCTCACAAATCTTGGGAGACAGGCCAGTCCTTGCCTACAGACAGCCCCCCAACCTGAAGCGAATACTCACCAGCAACCACATACCACACAATAGAACCACTAACCCAGGAACCTATCCTTGCAACAAAGCCCGTTGCCAACTGTGCCACATATCTATTCAGGGGACACCATCACAGGGCCTAATAACATCAGCCACACTATCAGAGGCTCGTTTACCTGCACATCCACCAATGTGATATATGCCATCATGTGCCAGCAATGCCCCCTGCCATGTTCATTGGTCAAAGAATAAATGGACACAAATCAGATGTCAAGAATTATAACATTCATAAACCAGTCGGAGAACACTTCAATCTCTCTGGTCACGCGATTACAGACATGAAAGTTGCGAAATTACAACAAAAAAACTTCAAATCCAGACTCCAGCGAGAGACTGCTGAATTGGAATTCATTTGCAAATTGGATACAATTAACTTAGCCACTCCCAGTCTCTATTCAAGCCTAAGTCATTATGCAAGGTAACCTATTTCCCCTTGTTTTTTCCTACTCCCCCCCCCCCCACCCCCGACGTTCTTGTTAAACCCTGGATTTGTGCTAGAAATGGCCCAACTTGATTATAATACACATTGTAAGGAGAGTGATCACTTTAGATAAGCTATTACCAGCAGGAGAGTGGGGTGGGGGAGGTATTTTTTCATGCTTTGTGTGTATAAAAAGATCTTCTACACTTTCCACAGTATGCATCCGATGAAGTGAGCTGTAGCTCACGAAAGCTTATGCTCAAATAAATTGGTTAGTCTCTAAGGTGCCACAAGTACTCCTTTTCTTTTTGCAAATACAGACTAACACAGCTGTTACTCTCATACTTGTATTAGGTCAACTGAAAAATATTATTTCTGTTTTTTACAGTGCAAATGCTTCTAATCAAAAATAAAGTGAGCACTGTACGCTGTTTTCTGTGTAGTTGAAATCAATATATTTGAAAATGTAGAAAACATCTAAAAATATTTAAATAAATGGTATTCTATTATTAACAATGATTTTGTTTTTTTTTAAAGTAGTTTGACTACTCTGAGTGAGTACTAATTGGAATGACAGACATTTAAGTTTTCTAAATTTTCTTAGCTGGGTTATATTTTAACAAAGTTTTTGCAGTTGTGGAACTTAAGAATAAAAGTTTAAGGGCCGCATTAGGTACTTCAACTTTTAGCTTTGTTCCAGAACAGTAGAAAGGGACTATCTCTTGAACACTTGACTATAACACTTCTTTTCTCCTTCTATTCAGCAAGCAATTTTTTTGTTTATTTGTTGGTTAATAAAATTTTGTAGTTCAGTGGGTCTCCCAGTCATTAGTGAGAGGGTATTTACAAATGTATACACCTGTGAGATAGGAAGAGAGAGAACCTCTAAAACTATAGCAGGAGGCCAGGCAGGAAGGGGCTGGACAAGATTCGAGGCAGAAGTTCTATAGTGAAGGAGGGAGTGGCAGAATAGTATTAGGGATGACCGTATTCCTTTAGGAGGGCAGACTAGATGATAAACAGTGATCCTTCTGGCTTTATAATCTATGAATTTGAAAGCTTCAAAGACCATAGGCCAAAAATCAGTGATCAGTTATTTATGCACAACTCCTGTTTTTGAAGACAAGAATCAGCTACAGAAATGACTTTTAAACTGTTTAATTAAAAACTCCTCCCTTTCCCCTTGGCGTGGATGTATGGCACTCAGGTCTGATGGAGATAGGTCTGAAAATCCATCCAAGTTTTATATTTTCTCTCTGTATATTTGAAAAAAAAGAAATCAAAGCATCTGAACGCACACATGTCATTACAAAAAACACTTCTTAGGTTATTTTTGTTTTCTGACTTCAGTAGTGATTATTGTATTAACAGAAATGTCCTGCTTATTGACTTGTTTTTTCTAGAAAAATACAAGTTTAAACCAACACATCATAAAAGCAAATATTATGAAATGAATACATATAGGAGAAAATTAAAGTAGTAATGTTAGGTTGTTCTAAAACTTAGAGTGATGAAAATTTAACTGCCACATGGGGTCACTGTAGTCTATAGAATGATCAAAATCTCTAAGCACTACCAATAGTGAAAATTTCAGCTTTGTGAATCTGCGTTTAGAGAGGGCAAGGAAGTCAATAAATAAAAACCATATTCCTGCTTGCTGTTCTAAAGAAACTGTGTGTTCTGAAAGAAAAGAACAAAACCTGTTTGGAAAAGGTACTGGACTCTGTTCTCCCTGACCTCTGCTTTGTGCAAAGTGTTGGGAGCTGGTTATGGCTCCCTGAATCTGTAGCAGGCCAATTCTCGGGTGAGTTAGTTACTTTACCCTACTGATGCAGTGTCCCTAAGTGATCTTGCACCAGTATAGCAGGGCTCCAACATGCTACCTCCTTTTGTTGCCATGCTCCCTACACCGAGGTTGGGGTGGGGCACCCAACATAGTAGCCCCTCTGCCTAGGGAATTCTCCATTGGCAAGTTATGTCCAGAATCCTACCTATTTGCATCACCTGACCAGCACCAAGGGGTTGGGGTGTAACAGAGGATCTGGCCCATGGTATTTGCAAGCTTCTGAGAGAGGGATTCAAATGGAGGAGAGAGAAATAAAACCCTATGTAATAATAGACTGATCCTTTTAATAAGATTATATACAAATCCCAAAGGAACAGAAAGGTTTTACTGTGACTCATCTTCTCTCTTTAAGGCTTGCTAGTGTTCATTGGGTTTACCAGGTTCTGTGCTTGTTGCTTTAATCTGTGTTTCTAATAATAGATCCAGTAAATAGGAGAGAAGATCCTGGAACTAATGCCACTGGAAGGCTCCCTCCTTCCCAATTTGATCCTCCATCACCACCCCCTCCAACAGCAGCCACTGTTTCACAAGAGGAAATTGTACGTACTATAGCAGGAATAGAATTTAAAAAATGTGGTGGTAGAAAAAGTTTATTCATTAAGCTATTTAGACATCAGGTTTTTTCACTGAACAAATTGAATAACTCCTACACTGAGAGAACTTTCAGTAATGTTTTTGCACTTGGATAATTTACAAATAGCTTCTTTTTAAAATGTCAGAACTTAGTTACTTTGGAAACATAAGTACTTATATATAACAGCATGTACTATAGTATAAAACACTATATGCACACGGTTGTTGGGTTACGGTTGCTATGTTGTTTTTTCAGAAAGTTCTAATTTTGTAAGTAGAAAATTTGTAAACTAAAGTTACTTAGGATAAAAAAGGTCACAATCTTAAGCAGAATCTGCTTTCCAAGGTACCTTTGTGGAAAACAGTTGCTGAGACTTGTTTGGAAAAAATAGCTGAACTTGATTTCAATTGAGAAAATAGAATTTTACATAATTTAAAGGCTAATTTTCAGAAATGTATTATTTACAATGGACAGTGCCAACTTGGAATCTAGTCATTTTCAAAACCTGAATTAAAAATAGTTTCAGGTACTACATCTGCCCTTAGATCCCACTGACAATTTGTGATGTTTACAGTTACATTTTTCCATTTTATTAAAGACCCGCCCAAGCAGGGGAAACAGTGAAATTGACTACACACAAAATAGCCAAACTGAAAAAGTGTCAACATTTTTTACTTCTGATCTTTGTTACAGAATCTTGGATATTACTCAGATCTCTATAGGTACCCAACTTTCTGACAATGTGTTGGTCTTTAAGTTGAGTGTGACTCTATTTAGCTTTATGAGTACAGAATCTGTAAAGAATAAAATTCAGCAGTTAATGGAAGTGTCAGACTAATCAAATAATAAAATTGCATTTTCAGTAAAGAATTAAGTATGATCCAAACTACAGTTCTCATTCCTCTGTGAAACCCTTTGATTTATTTACAGTTTTCATCCCATCTGGGCCACGCAAGTACTTCTCAGACCAGATTAGAATCAAATTCTCCAGTAATAGTCGCTAGTGCAGCTGTAGGATCTGGCATTACATCCGCTCAAAAACTGGTAACAAACTAGAATGAATTGATTAATATTTGAATTCATTGTAGGTATTAAAGTTTGTCTTGGTTCCTTTTTTGTGAGTATTTGGGGTAATATACAGAAGTATGAAGTGGAGGTTTTTGTCCAAGAGTTTAGGTAAAGGCCTGGAGAGAAACTTGAAAATGCATCAGTTCATTTTAAATGGATTATTTGTTGTATATTAAATTAAGTTAAAAATGGAAGGCTTTTAGGAAAAGAAATGTGTGGGGTTAGGAAATAAAATGGATGATGTGAGAGGAAACATTTGTGCAAAATTATATACAGCACATCATGAGCAATTAACATTTCAACAGCTGAAAGGTTGGGTTTGGGTTTTTTTTTTTTAAACAAATCTGCCTCGCTTTTAGCTTACTAATTGAAATCTGTTCCTCATTCCCTCCTCTGCTCTTGCATCTAACAGACTCCTTTTTGTTTCTCTTCCTCCTCCATCTTCTCTGTTGCTAAGCTCACTCCTATCTGGCAGTTTGCTCCCAGTACTTCCTCTGGGGAAGGATGGAAGATTGAAAAATTGCAGTGCCTCAGTTTCATTATGTGTAACCTTTTTGGTGCCTGGTACATTATTGATTCAAGGACCCTGCTGGGCTGATGTGGGTGCCGACAGCTGTCACTAGCTTGCAGCCAGAAAGTAAAGCTACAATTGTTCCATATTGCTAGATTTGTCAAAAGAGCTGACAAAGAGGGCCCTTTCATGATCGAGGTTTGCTATGCTTCAGCATGATAGCCATTAATCACATCACCGTACTTGCTAGTATCATGATAAATGTAGCATTGCCTTTATATAGAATGGGAAATACCATGGTAAATGTAACTGCAGGTAATAAATACCCAATTTTTAATTGTGCCCACTGTATGGAATCTGTTCTATACCATTATGGACTCTAGTTTACCTACAGTACCCATAAATTCTACTCATATGTAGCTAATAAACCAAAGCAGCTGCCTGGTTGCATTGTAAATACTGTGTGTAGGCATCTCTACTAATGTGTCTTGTTTGTTCGTAGCCTGTAGCAAGAGTAGTGACATCTGCTCAGCAGAAGGCAGGAAGAACAATCACTGCTCGAATCACAGGCCGATCTGATTTGGGACAAAAGAACAGAATTTGTAGTAGTTTAGCTGTAATGGGAGTCTCCCCACCCATGAGTTCAGTTGTTGTAGAAAAGCATCATCCAGTCACTCAGGTAAGTCCAACTGATATTGGGGTAATAATTGCCTTGTTACACCATGTCTACGAGTAGTTTAAAAGCTCATCGTGGTGGGGCGGTCTCATCTTTGTTTTAACAGGTACATGTGAGCGCTATTAGAGTAAATAAGCAGTATTTTTTTTTCTGGTGGGTGTGTTCTAGCAACAAAGATTCACATCAAAGTGATGAGGGCTGGAAATGAATAATCCCACTTAAACTCTACCCTCATTTCCCCCTTCTGGTTGTAATAATAGTTTTGATAGGTTTAGAAGCCTTTGTTGGTTCATTGTACATCTGCTGCTGTCAGTACCCTCTGCACAATGGAGGTTAAATAGCTTTTTGGAAGCAATGCTTCCTCAGTCGTTGTGGAGCTAGAACTTGAGTATGAACTTGATTTAATGAGTGAGAAATGTGGGTGGGTCAAAAGCGGTAGTGACAGGATGTACTGACTTAAAGCATGTATCACTTTTCTTAATATCATGCCCCAACCAAACCACTGTGTGGATGGCAACAAAGTCGACCCGTGTCCGTCCCCCCACCCCCGCTTTTTGCTGCACTTGATTCTTACTACTCCCTTCCCCACCGCGCACGCATCCTTTCCTATGCAGTATGTTGTGTGATGGTGAATTGAATGACTATAGCAATAGGATATTGGATAGCCAATATACACCAAGGAAAGAGGGTTTTGAGCAGTGGCTTTATTAGCATAAAGAGATCATTCTAAGTTGTTTGTACAGCTAATTAGGCTGACCATCATCAGAGCAAGAGCCTTTGATCACTTGGATGTATATGAAGGAGGAATCTAGCTGAAGATGTTAGTTTTAACCTGTGAAGTCCTAAGTTGTTTGGGTCTGGTTACATGAAAGATCATCTGCCTCCTGGGGTGATATTGACATAATAGCGCCGATGTGCTTGAGCTTCCTTGATATAAGCAGCTGGGGTTGCCAACAGAACACTTCCTCAACTCTACATTGGTTTTCCAGGACAATTTTCCATTGGTTTTGGTTCACCAGAGCCTGGATTTAACCTTCTAGCATGTGGCAAGACGTCTTTTCCAGGGGCTTTTGGGAAAGATACAGGTTCGTAAGCAGTGGTGGTCCCTGCCCTGGGCAGGGATGAAAGTAAGACGGCATCGGTAAAAAGTAGCCGCCAGTAGTGGCCTATACTGCTGACTTTAAAGTGCTGCCGCAGCAGCCCTTTAACATCGCTGCCCCTTTTGCGCCCCTCATCGATGGCCCTGCTGGGTCCCTACCTGTTAAAACATTGTTGCCCCTTTGGTCCCCTGATGGGGAAGGGAGGGGAGGGAGGCAAAAGAAGTAGCTGTCCTGGGGCTGCGAATTAAAAGGGCCCGCAGCGGCAGCCAGAGCCCTGGGCCCTTTAAATGGCCGCTGGAGCCCTCAGCAGTGCGGGCTGGGGGATGCTGACCCCAGCCCCGCCCATTTCAGGGGGGCCAGAGCTGGCCCCATACCAGTAAGAGCTCCATTTTACTTTCGGCCCTGGGGCTCCTGAGGCATGCTGTTAGCTTTATTTTTCTGACGGCGAGGACTGGATGCAGATTGTATGACTATATGGACGCTCAAACTGTTAGACTGTTTGTAGAGGTGTTAAATATGAGCTGGCTAGAGCTTGGAAAAGGAATTTAAAAAGGGGCAGGGGATGAGAGCAAATTTGGAAGGCATGTGCACCCTCTGTTCAGCCTCAAACTAGAAAAGGAAACTAGGCCCCCTTGAAGCTCTCTGAACCAGGGGATGTTTCAGGCCTTTGTCACACATACCTTACCACTTGTCATGTACATTTGGCAATAAATACATAATGCTGCATCAGCTGTCGTGAAGAGGTTTTCTGATTGAATTAATCTTTGGCAATGGAAAGATTCTGGCTGGAGAGTAGTTAAGTGTGATTAAAATGAGAATGACCATAGTTACTGCAACAGGGAGGCCATCTGCCTTGTAGCAAAACAGCCTTAAGCCTTGTAAGGAAACTCCTGTGATGGAAATGTAACTGTCTTCTTACCAAAGGGTAACTGACATCTGAATATTTCCTTAGGAGGAAGCCATCTTGATTTATTCAGAAACTATCCTAACTTTAAAGGAATGTTGCTGTAACTAAATCGGACCACAACAGAATAACTCAACCAAGGTGCTTGACTTAAACAGTCTGATCTTTTTCTAAGCTAATTACAGAAGCTTAGCACTGTTGTCTGCACTGTTTATTAAAAGCTTCCATCTGCACAAATAAGAACTTTTTTTTTATTTTGAAAAGAGTTAAAGCATAGATGGTGATGAATAGCTAAGAGAAAGTGAGGTCAGTGACCTGTATTACTCTCCATCCATCACTGGTTGGTTCTTCTGTTTTAGGTTCAGGTTCACTGCATTCCAGATAACTTAATGGGGAATTCAGTTTCTAGGAGTACTTTTTAAAATGTTCATAGTAAGATGTATCTTATTTTGTTTTTCAGCAAACTATATCCCAAGCCACTGCTGCTAAATACTCTCGAACTGTGCACCATGCTTCTAATGCCACCAGTGTGAGACCTACTGGACATGGTGGACGAACACCTCATAGCCAGGCTCATACTAACGTTCAGTCAATAAAAGTTGTGGACTAAGGAGTATTTTGAAAGGCTTGAATTTTTCCTTCCAGGTGCAGAGTTTTACCAAGTTGCAGAGTAAAGCTCTTCCCAATGTTTCCAGACTGATGTAACAAGGCTCAAGGATACATCATGTTTTTACTTTTTAAAAATCAAATTGTAGACATATTCAAATGTTGAGGAGGAAAAATAGCAATTTGACTTTGCAATGTAGTGCAAGCTATGTCTATTTGAGAACCTATTTTATTACATGTATATTTAAGGAAGCTGTTGAATACGGTTTTTAATAAAGGATCAAAATCGATGTTTGTCCAGGGTTTTTTATATAAAATGTTAATTACAAGTAGGTTTAAGTTTAAAAGAAACTGAACTGGATTCAGTCACTGACTAAAAGACTTAAGATTCTGTGTAGTACTGTAACACATGAAATTAGGTGTGCGGATTAATGCTAGGGAAAGAGTATGAAGGTAACTTTAGCTAACAGATCCAAGATAGTACAAGGAAAAAATTATTCACCATAGCAGCCTCCTAGCTGTTTCCATAAAAATGGAAGGAATCCCAATACTCATTAAGACCAAACCAATGGATTGTTTCAGCTCATGTGACAACACAGTCACTATTCGTCTAAGATGTTAAAGGAAGGGAACCTGGTCCTACGCTCTTGCACAGGTGCAATGCCCAGGACTGCAGAATGCTTTTAATGCAGAATTTGTTTTATTACCACCTTTACCAATGCAAAAGTCAGGCTTCCTGGAGATTTTTTTCCCCCAGATGCGTCGTGCAACTAGAAAAGAATAAGTTTCAGTTTTGTCATTAGAATTTAATAAATGAAAAAATTACCAGATGAACAGATACTTTAAACGAACAAGTCAAGCATCTTCTGCAGAACCAAATGTAAATTGTTAAAACAGCCCAATGGTACTCACAACAAATGTTCAGTGCTCTCATTCTAGAGAAAAGCTATCATCACATATTAATTCCCAAATAACAAAGCTTGGTTTTTTGGAAAAGGAACAGTACAGATGCATCCATGAGCTGTTTACAAGAGTAATCTGTATATAGTGTTGTGTCCTTTTGTTGGATAAGTTTATTCCTATTATGAGGCACCTGCCCATGTTATATTGAAGTTGTATCTTGTATTTTTGTCCTGTATAATCAAAAAATGTTAATAAATATCCACCCAACTCATGTCATTAAACAAGTCAAAGCCAGTCAAAACAGGAAACAGTTATCCTCTTCGCAATTTACTTTAAAATGAGCTAAATCTCAAATTTAGGCTGGGTGCTGGCCTATTTATGGAGAAGGTGTTTATTTATTCACATAATCCTCACTTATGAAATACAAGTGATCTGCTTTCTAGCTGACAGGAACTACATTCAGTATTAAGCACAAACTGGTTTAAGTGCAGTTCCAATATGGAATTAGTGTATTAGTTTAAGTCACATACACAAACATTGTAGCATGTTCTCTCACTTGGCAGGATAGTCACAAATTAACATTCGTGTAATTGTAGTGGTCATTCTCTGCCATAAAAAATTCAATTAAAATTACTGTGTAATTTCTTTCAAAGATGAAGTGTCAAAAAAAGGCAGAGTCTGGAACTAACCAAATTAATAACTCAGGTATAGAAGTTTGTAGCACTAATAAATAAGCTTTGAAAAACTTCATAGACGGTGAGCTACATTTTGCAAATAAAGTAGAACCTCACAGTTATGAACTGACCAGTCACCCCCACACCTCATTTAGAACCAGAAGTAGACAATCAGGCAGAAACAGAGGTGAAAAAAAAAAGTATAGTACTGTGTTAAATGTGTAAACTACTAAAAAAATAAAGGAAAGCAGTATTTTTCTTCTGTATAGTAAAGTTTCAAAGCTGTATCAAGTCAATGTTTAGTTGTAAACTTTTGAAATATTTTGTTCAGAGTTACGAACAACCTCCATTCCTGAGGTGTTCATAACTCTGAGGTTCTATTGTAAGATCTTTTCTGGAAAGAGTATTTACAAATGATTTTCCATCTGGAACGTAGTCCATAGCTTATGACAGCTTCTATTAAAGAGTTCATGAAACTGCACATTTCCTCGAATCCATCTCTGGGCTCATTTCAGCTCTGATTTTATCTGTAAAGAAAGATGGAAAAATGCTCTTACTAGACAGGCATTGCTCCTTCCCAGGCCCGTGTCAGGTATGCTACTACAATTGGAACTGCGTTTGTTGTAAAACAAGTCTGTCCATCTCCCCACCCCCCAACCCTGAAGTAATTTTAATAGTTTCCTCTGCCCAGTCAAGCCCCAAATCCCCATAACTACAGATCTAGTAGGGAGCCTTGTTCTTTTTGCAGGACTGCACTTACAGAGCATCTCCCCCACATAGCTTTGTCTTGCATATTAAACAATAGCTTACCAGCTACTTGTTGAAATCCTACATGCACCAGATCTTCATATATATATTTGACTGGATTCTGGTGAGCCAGCAATACACCATGTAACCAGATGAGCAGCATTCGGTGTCCATGTTCCTTATAGCTCTTCTTTCCTATGCAATATACAACATACATGTCTGTGCCATCTGCTTGGAGTAAAAAACCCTGTTGTCCCAGCTGCTTTTGTAAAAGATCCCAGTTTGTACGGCATTTCTCCAACTCCACTCACGCACTTACTTCCTTTCTGTCCTATAAGCAAGATGGAAACTAAGACTTCCAAAGGTGAAAGACTAAAGCGAATGGAAAAAATCAAGGTTAATGGTTCTTAAAATAAATTTATTCTTTTAACTTGTGTTAATGTATGGAAATACACCATGGTGTACTAGCAAAGAATGCAGTATGTGCTGCAGAAATGGTGAACTGTCAACACTATATGGTTCTTTCCTAAAAAATATGGAAAGATTGTCAGCAGTCCCCGAGGATTCTGAAGCAGGTGCATGAGTGAGGTCTCTCAGGATGTGTTAACATGAAATTTATTTAAATTCACAATTGAAGTTAATTAAAAAAAAATCAGATAAAATAGCATGAATTTGATTTGAGTGAAATGTCCCTATTTGACTAAGGAAATAATGTGTAGCTGTGAACCCATATGTCAAAAACCAGGTCAGAGTTGACTATAACTCCCAGCAGCCATGTCTTCACCTAAGCTATTTATATACTACTGTACCTGATCAGTGCATTTCATTACCTGTCCACTGTTCTTCAATAGCTTTAATTTGCTCCTCTGTAAACTTCCAGAACAAGGCCAGCGTCTTCCACTCTTGGGGTTTTAACTGATTGTAAGCCAGATTCCAGAGGCAGTAACGGATTTGCTTAGTCTGTGCACTGTGATCTTGTTTGAAGACTAGACTAAAATCTGGTGCATCAACATGGTTTTCTAGATGTTCCTAAAAAGAAAACAAAGATGTTAAATAAGCTGCACAAATTTTAACTACAGATTCAGAAACAATAGTGAACATTTGTACTTGGCTACCCTGACAGTTAAACCACGTTCAGCTGTGGACTTTGAAATCCATTGTCAGCAACAGGTAATTTTCTTAGTGTAGATAAAATAAAGAGTACCCTGTTACCATAGTTTGGCTAGCTAGCAGAGCTCTAAGCAGGGGGGAAATCCCTTTTCCCCATTGCTTAGGGTAACTGCAACTAATCTCAAAACATGGCTGAGCAAAATTAACTGTAGAGTGGACAGGACCTAAAGCCTGTTGTTGTATGAGTTAAAATGTAATATATTAAGATACTTGTCAAATTAAATGCTGATTTCACCAGCAATCTTGCTATAGATTTACTGTTAATATGCTTTTGTAGGTAGGCCCTGTCTATGCTACCGAAATGATCATTTTTAAACATAATTGTGACTAAGCCACATAAGATGTTTTCTGTTGCCTCTGTGAACAGAAAAAACACGTGCAAGCCATGTTTCGTGGTCTGTCTACATTAGGCTTTGTCAAATTTCCTACCACTGGCTCAATGTCCTTAGTGAGGGCACTAGTATAGACAATGCGCTGGTTGCTGGCAAGTTAACCACAGCAACATGTAGACAACTCTCACAGTTAGATGACATGGTTAGAAGCAGAACACAGTGGACCCTTGGAGTCCTTACTTCATTGAGGCTCTTACTAATGGAGCAGCACCAGTGGAGAATCTTGGAAGGGTGGGGGGAAAACAAGGGAGTTTTATCATTGATATCAAAGGGCCAGAATGGTACCTCTATTGCAGACATCTTGTAAGGCCCCAATTCAGCAAAGCATCTAAGCCTGTCAATTCAATGGGACTAAAGTATGTGCTTAACTCTGCTCATAATGGGAGTGGGATGAATATTTTAAACCCCAGAACAGTGTGCCAGGAGAATAAGAGGGTAGCTCTCTAAAGCATCCGAAGTATGGCTTTGGATTGTAGGACATTTTAATTTAATAAAAGTTTTGTTCTAAAATAATGGTTCAAAACAATATAGTTAGAATATTGTAACAGCACCACTTGTTTATTTCCTAGCAGCTTATTGATAATGATGACAGCTTATGATGACTAGCTTATAATACTAGTAATATTTTTGCTACTCCAGCGCCCTTGCCCATCTGTATTGAGATACTTAGCTACAGATAACATGGTAGAAAATAAAACCATAGTGCTTCTAACATCTGTTCAACTGTTTCACAAAAACACCTGCTTATACATCTTTTCTTTTCCTCAGACAGTTAAGTAAATGTATCGAAAGGAGTATTCCTTAGTGCTATCTCAGTGGTCATATTTTCTCCAGGAATGAATAGCCTGACCTCCACTTCCCTTTTAAGCTGAAAGGAATAATAATGTACCTGACAACAATTTCAGCTGGACCAAACCCAATCAGACACACACAGAAGCTGTGTAGTCCGTGGACTTGTTTTCCCCAAGAACTCTGCTTTACCTGCACTGGTTCCCTGCAGCATTAATTATCAGGAAATATGAAGGAAAGACAAGTAATGTATCTGTGTAATAGCTTAGCAATGATAAGCAGAGGTAAAGCAGAGAAAAGATTACAGAGTTACACACTGAAGTATAACAAGGAGGCAGGCAACTGCATGTCTCTCTCAGTCTATTTATATTTCCAAGGAACTAGTAAGAACCAGCAAACATTGTCAAAAGGCAGGTGGTTCCATTGTCTGACTGGGTGTGTGTATTGTAAGTAGTGATATAAGTCCACTTGCCAATACTTATATAATGGTGGGCCTCTCAGCCAGAGGAAATGTCTCACTGGATGCCAGGAAAGGAAGGCTGGTCAGGTGAGAATGCTGTGAGAGACACATTAACTGAACTGAAGCTTAGTTAATGCTTTTGGCTGGTTGCTTTTTTTAAATAGGTGGGGCTTGATTTTCAGAGGAGCAGCCTGGATCTGGAACAGCCTGGCTCCTGGGACTTCATGGAACAATGTGAAGTTTGGTTAACGTTGTCACCTCTGCAGTTTTTTCCATGTGTTAGTGCCTGGGGCAGAGAGGGGAAGGGATATGCCCAAGGCCTCACAGTTAGAGGCAAAACCTGGACTAGAACTCTGGACTCGCCAATCCTGCACTCACTCTTCTGAATTTTGTAAATGGTAGGTGACACTTGGTGATAGGCAAGAAGGAAACCAGCTGAGGCAGAAGGGACTTTAAATCTGGTTAGAATCTGCTTCTTCAGCTACTGGCCCCTTTGGAAAGAGAGAGCTGTTTCGTACCTGTTTCAAGGTGTAATGCCTTTCTGCTTTAATAATCATATCAACAACGAGGGCATGGTTGCTCCTGGATGCGACAGCCAGCGCAGTTTTTCCTTGCTGAAAACAGAGACCGTGAGTTACAGCAGGTGTCCAGGAGACAGGGGCAGAATAGCAAGAATCTAAAGTCTTTGTTTACTGAGCCCTGACATTTGCAAAGAAAATATTTCAATATAATGTTATGCCTCCAGAGTGACAGTATGTCACTGTCGCTGCTCTGGGTGAACTGGAGCCCTTTAGTTCAGTGCATTCCAGACTGCAAATGGACAAGTAGAGCATTTCAGATATTTGTGGTTACTAAGGTAGGGATGAGAAGCCCCTAGCATAAGAACAAGTTTATGTCCCAGACCCTGGTATACTGCTGCTGCTCACCTCTCATTCTCTATTGTGTACTCTAGCCTGTAAAGGACATGGGCTGTTTGAATACAGGGTGGAGCAACTTCTTGGCAGGTTAACTAGGAGGTGGTGCTCAGTGTCTGGTACAGCCACCAAAACACATAAGAACCACTGCTTTAATTCCAGCCACAGAGCACTATTTAATCCATATGAATACTTCTCTACTACTAACAGTTCAAAGCCATGTAAATGCTTCTGTGACTTTACTGGTTTATCTCTGTAATCCTTTTTTGTCACTGGATTTGCACGGAGCTCAGCCGCCCTACATATAAGTATTCTAGATATTTTCCACCTATTAAGGTGTAGGTGATCTGTCACATTAGGACTGAAAGAAATCAGCCTCTAATTAGAGGGCTCAGAAATTAAATTACAAAGCACTTTAACACTCCAGCTATTATAAAGTTTGCTAATATATACCTTCTGAATTCCAGCTCCATTCAAGGTCATTATAATTAGCCCATTTGGGAGCCCAGGAATTTACATTTCACAAAATCCTCATCAGAGAGAGAATATTCTACATAAAAGAAAAGACAAAGGGCCTAAAGAACTTACTGGAACCCACATCTGCCTGGTCGCTCCCCATTCACAGGAGAGCAATCCTGCCTTCTCTAATATATGTTCATGCCATTAGGACACCTGTTGCTATACTCAGTAAGTTACATGACATCCTGACAAATGGGGGGGTTCTTTCCTGGCCACTGAAAAGTCCAATAACCAAGGTAGAATTTTAATGAATCTGGAGAAAGAAACAGGGCCAAACGGAGCATCCTCTGTGCACTAAAAAGCAACAACACGCATCTAGGAGCAGCCCATCACCTTTCTAGCCACAAAAATTGAAGACTCAAGATGTGGGAGGGGAGAAAGGCCTGGCAACAACACAAGATCAATCCAAGCAGGCTGCCTTTTCCCTAACACAGGGATGGGAATGCCCCGACCCACTCACCCCATTCCAAACCAATCGAGAGAGTCAAGGAGCAGGGGTTTTTATTCCCGCTACTTCCTAATCCCCAAGGCCAAGGGCGGGCTTCGGCCCATCCCAGACCTACGCGGACTCAACAAATACATGGTAAAGTTGAAGTTCTGCATTGTCTCTCTAGGGAACATTATTCCTTCCTTAGATCCTGGAGACTGGTATGCCGCCCTTGACATGTGTCAAAGTTTGACTCAGACTCACAATTTATCAGACCACTCTGTTTTATTAGCAAAGCTGCTCTGCTAATACATTTAGAAGTGAGCCCCCCGAGTGGGACTTGTGTCTCTTAATTTATACAGCTTGCTGGAGAACAAGTTACAGAGAAGTTACAGACAAAAGAAGAAAAAGATTTTAGTCACCATCCTTCGAGATCCCTGAGACCAGTCACGTATCTTCAATCTCCTTTAACAGCTTCCAGTTAACTTAACTAATTGCCCTTCACACCTTCCATTCTGATGCCTGCTTCTTAGACGTGCTGGCTCTATCTTAATTGCTTCTCCATTCAAAAGCTAACCATCTCTACGTGTGCTCCCTCAGATACTTTGTAACATGTTTTGGCATGCCCTCTCATATACAATGTATCCAGCATGTCCCCTTATACAACGTTATACTTATAAAATGTTATACTTCCACACATGAATGACGCATACTTCCACACTGTGATCTACCCAGCGCACAGACGGTTCCTTCGCTTTGTGGTCAATCAACAGCACTTTCAATTCACCGTCCTTCCTTTTGGCCTATCTACGGCCCCTAGGGTGTTTACCAAGTGCATGGCTGTTGTGGCTGCCTCCCTTCGTTGACAACGGATCCAAGCGTTCCCATACCTCGATGACTGGCTTATTTGGGGCTGCTCCACGGATCAGGTGCAGTCTCATGTCCAGCTCACCATCAACATGTTCAGTCGACTGGACCTCCTGCTCAATGTCGCAAAATCTACTCTGGTACCAACCCAGAGGATAGAATTCATAGGAGCAGTCTTAGACTCAGGCCTAGCCTGAGCACTTCTGCCGGAAGCACGCTTCCAATCCCTGGTGAACATCGTCCACAGTCTGCAAAACTTCCCAACCTCAGCCGTGAAAACATGCCTATGCCTCCTCAGACATAAGGCCTCTTGCACATATGTTACCATGCACGCCAGGCTGCAGCTACATCCACTCCAAGCCTGGCTATCAACAGTATACCGCCCAGGTCGGGACAGCTTAAGCACGGTAGTTACCATCCCGCCAGGGATATTAGCCTCTCTAGACTGGTGGCTGGACCCCAAATCAGTGTGCAAAGGGGTGCCACTTCACACCCTGCAGCCCCCCGTGTCCCTGGTCACGGATGCGTCATCCCTGGGATGGGGAGCCAACCTTGGCGTCCTCCGTACACAGGGACTATGGTTGGTAGGAGAGTTAACCCTGCACATCACCGTACAGGAACTCAGAGCTGTGCGCCTGGGGTGTCAAGCATTCCGAGAGCGCATTCAAGGCCGTTGTGTTGCAGTCCCCACAGACAACATAACGGCCTTGTTTTACTTCAACAAGCAAGGGGGAGCCCGCTCGTCGCCCCATTGTCAGGAGGCCACTCATCTGTGGGAATTCTGTATAGCCCACTCGATCCATCTGGTGGCGTTGTTTCTCCCAGGAGTCCAAAACACCTTAGCAGACCATCTCAGCAAATCATTTCAGACTAACGAGTGGTCGGTTTGCCAGGACGTCATCCACTCTGTCTTCTTGAAGTGGGGCTTTCCCCAATAGACCTATTCGCCTCTCGCGAGAATCAGAAATGCCAAGTGTTCTGCTTTCTACAAGGACGCTCTCCAGGTTCCCTGTCAAACTCCTTCCTCGTACAGTGGAAGAATCACCTGTGCTATGCCTTCCCTCCATTCCCGCTAGTCCACAGGGTCCTGCTCAAGCTGTGCAGGCACAGAGCCTGTCTGATTTTGGTCGCCCCGGCATGGCCCAGGCAGCACTGGTATACTACTCTCCTAGAGCTGTCGGTGGACACTCCAATTTCTCTCCCACTGTGGCCAGACCTGAGCACTCAGGACCACGGACGACTCTGTCATCCTGACCTGCAATCTCTCCACCTCAGAGTGGATGCTGCATGGCTAACTCCATCTGAGCTGTGCTGTTCTTGCTTGGTACAGCAGGTCCTTTTGGGTAGCAGGAGGCCCTCTACCAGATCCATGTACTTAGCCAAGTGGAAGCGTTTTTCCTGCTGGTGCGCTCAGAGTCATATGGCCCTGCTACAGGCCTCAGTACCTATCATCTTGGACTACCTCCTGTCCTTAAAACAGCAGGACTTGGCAATATCATCCGTCAGAGTGCACCTGGCAGCTATTTCAGCTTTCCACCTGGGCGAAAACGGGCGTTTGGTCTTCTCCAAAGCCATGGTCCGCAGATTTCTCGAGGGGTTGGAGTGCCTGTTCCCACGAATTCAACAACCGGTCCCCTATGTGGGATCTTAACCTGGTCCTCCCCAAACTCATGGCTGCCCCGTTCGAGCCGATGGCCACCTGCTCACTCCTGTACCTTTCCTGGAAGACAGCCTTCCTCGTAGCTATCGCTTCGGCGAGGCGTGTCTGAGCTCAGGGCACCCACATCGGAACCGCCATATACAGTGTTCCATAGGAACAAGGTACAGCTGTGACCCCCCCCCCCGGCCTTCCTCCCTAAGGTGGTGTCTGCCTTCCATCTCAACCAGGACATCTTCTACCCGAAGCCGCACGACTCTCGATGGGAACAACAGCTGCACTCCCTTGATGTTCACAGGGCCCTCACCTTCTACATCGAGTGAACGAAACCTTTTAGGAAAACGTCACAACTGTTTGTTGCTGTGGTAGACCGGATGAAGAGCCTTCCAGTCTCCTCCCAGCTCATCTCATCCTGGATCACATCATGCATCCAGCCAAGTCATAGTACACACGGTGTCCCAACTATGCACCTTACTGCCCACTCCACGCAGACTCAGGCTTTATCTTCTGCTTTCCTGGCACATGTACCCATACAGGAGATATGTAGGGCAGCGACTTGGTCATCGGTGCGTACCTTCGCTGCTCACTATGCGATAATTCAGTAGTCTAGGGGTGATGCTGCATTTGGTTCAGCAGTCCTTCACTCTGCGACATCTCATTCCGATCCCACCGCCTAGGCAAGGCTTCGGAGTCACCTAATTGGAATCAATATGAGCAAGCACTTGAAAAAGAAAAGAAAAACAGCTTTGTAACTGTTGGTCTTTGAGATGTGTTGCTCATATCCATTCCAAACCCGCCCTCCTTCCCCTCTGTCAGAGTAGCTGGCAAGAAGGAACTGAGGGGGCGCTGGGTTGGCTGGGGCATATATCCGGCGCCATGAAGGCGCCACTCCAGGGGGTGCCTCAGCCGACCCACTGAGTGTTGCTGGGGTAAAAATCTTGTGACGATCGTGCACGCGACGCGCACACACCTAATTGGAATGGATATGAGCAACACATGTCGAAGAACAACAGTTCCAAAGGTGAGTAACCATCTTTTTTCGTCACATTTGACCTCACAAATAGCTATTCACTAAAATAAATTCAGATCACTGTGAGTTGTAGCCCCGTGACAGTATGAAAGGGAAACTCTCTTCATAACAGCTACATTCTAGTCATGCTCATTTTATGAAGAATGTTTGGAAACATTGACCTCCACATTTTCAACGAGAGGGGCATCAAAGCAATCATCACATAACTGCAGCGCCATGTGAATAATGCAGTACTCTATACCTTGTCGGCAATCTTGAGATCACAGCCTGCCTTTAGCAGCAGTTCCACAAGTTCCACATTGCCAAGATCAGCTGCCAGGTGGAGAGGGGTTTGTTGCTTCTGCAGGGATTAATACAAAAAAGTGCAGTAAACCAGTTTGTATCTTTGGAAATAAAACACAGATGATTAAAATCCAAAGGTTTATGATGAGAACATGCACTTCACTGGAAAACCCTGAACAGAATGAAGACATGTAACAGCTGAATGATCAAACTGTCAATTTTCTTTCAAACAAGAGAGTGACTGGAGTCTCTAAAGCAATGCATATCACATATGCAGAAATGTTTTGGCTGTGTACATGACTTGTGTTTACATAGATGAGAACTGGCAAAGGAGAAAAGCCTAAAATTTCTCGCATTAGAAATGTTTGTTTCTAAGTAGCAGCAAACCCAGCTGTAGATCATGTTTGCTACCTATGTTACCCTTTCTTTGCCTGTTTAATCGACCAGCTTCACGGACGGTCCATTTTCTGAGAGAGAGAGAATTACAAGCAGATTAGCAGGACTTTATAGTTTGTTTACTGACTGTTCAGAGGGAAGGAGAATCCAGCTTGCGTAAATTAAGTACCACTGAACAGTAAATAGGGGTGAAATTCACCCTGGGAGGAATCTTTGTTCAAGGCCCTGCACACTACTTAAGCCATGTAGTGAAGCTATGCAGAGGGAAAGCAGTGGATAGTCTTGGTGGAATTCTCATGTATTCATTGATTTTAAGGTCAGAAGGGAGCGTTATAGTCATCCAGTCTGACCTCCTGTGTAACACAGGACATGGCATTTCATCAAGCGATTCCAGTATTGAGCCCATAACTTCTGTTTGAGCTACAGCATATATTTTAGATCGACATCCAGTCTTGATTCAATGGGATGGAGAATCCACGGTCTTCCTACGCAAGTTAGCGTACACTCTATGGAGAGAAAAGTCTCCAAACCAGCCCTGGCATCGAAATTGGAGCAAAGCCAGAGGAGGAGCCACAGAATCTGTAATCATGCAGGTTCAGTGGCCTTCAAACTGTGAACAAAAGGCACACAGGCTGGAGCAGTGGGCCCAGGGGTGCTACACTTCAGTTTCATTCCCTGAACCTGAAGATGGGAATCTTGTTGTTGTCCCCACCCCACCTCCCACAATGCTCTTCACTTCACCCACATAAAGCCTAATTACTTGGCCTTTCTGGAGCATTACATTCCAAACAAGATTTTAACTCAGTATACACTGGAATTCAGTTCTAGTAATCACTCCCCTAACAATCAAACTGAATTTCCCACTTTCTTTTCACGATGAACCATTTGCCCCTTGCTTATATCAGACTGAAAGGTAATTCTTTGATTTTCTTTGTTATCTAGTATAGAAAGTATAGGAAAGTATTTAACACCTGTATGAGTGCCACTTCACTGCAGATAAGGTATGTTATTTATGGGAGTGCCATATAAGAATCAAAATATTTTGATACCTTTGAATTGAAAAAATCTCATGTTGTCCACAGGGTCCTTGTAAGTTGAAGATTTTTTGATTCTATGCTCCTGCTAATTTATGAAGTCTGTGGGTCTGTTTAGAGTGATTTTTATGTCTTTATATATCCATTATAAATCTAGCATAAAAGAATGTTAAGATTGCATGGCTAAATGCTCACAAATCAGGAAATGCCAGAGTTACGTTTCCATATGCCTTCTTGTGCTTATGCACCATGATACAGTCTTTGATTGCATGATCACTTACTCTTCTTCATAAAATGTCACAACTTTTTCTACAATCTTAAAAATACAAATACAATATCTCTTACTAGCATGTATTTATCTAAGTGTGCCAGAGATAATAAAAGTAACTTATATATAAGATGGGCCAGAAAAGTTTGCAGAAGTGTGTGTGTTGAGAAGTTAATGTTTTTTGTTTATCTCTTGTATTACTTGAGAAATAGCATGGATCATGTAGTTAAACTGTGTATTATTTTTAATGTTTAGATTTAGAAATATGCAAAATCCTGCCTCTCTCCAGTTCCAGGTGTCCTGTAACAATATTACAAATACAATCCAAGAGTTACAATAGAGAAAAAGCAGCAGATTCCACAAAACCCAGTAGTTCTTCAGAAAACAACATATGCACAAGGAGGCAGAGGAATCTTAAGTCTGGTATTTTCTGACTCTTGAATGCCTAATTGGGCAATTTTAATTTTCTCTTGATATAGTTGTTTTCATGGAATTCCTTCACTGCTTTTTGTTCTTGTTTTTTTTTGGTCAAGGACAAATAAATACCTAATCTGGAACTATTTGACTGGACCTGCACAAGGTTCCCATTAACCAAGGGAAGGGCTTCTATGTGGATCAAAACTTTATGCATCACATCAAGTTTTCAACTGTGTGAGTTAACTGGGATCCTACAAGCCTCTGCCTCATTTAACATGCACCTTAGAAGATCACTTTAAAAGGAAAAAAGTGGGGGTGGATTTAGACTTTTTCTTGAGGAAATAAAATGTTCTTCCATGTTCTGACATGCTGCAGCGGGTTTGTCTTTAGGCTCCAGTAGAGTGATATGCTTTACCAAAGTATTAAATATAAAGTATAATATTCAAATAGAAATTAATGAAAGCATTTTCTGAATATATATCACATTACTGTCCAACTCTAAAACAATACCAGCCGAATGTGTGGAATGAACAACACACTCATGCATAAACCGAAGGCAACTGCCTTTTCTTCCCCCTTTTTGTACTTTGACCTCTTTACAAGAGATATGTAAAAAAACACACACTTATATTTAAAGTGAAGAAAATACAATCTCTTTTTTTGGTCTCTGATTCAGTTTGCTTACCTGATTCAAGGTGTTTATATCATGATTAGCATCCAAGAGGCTAATTACTACCGGAAGGTGATTATTGAGGACAGCCAAATGGAGAGGGGAATTCTGCTGTAGAGAGAAACAAATGAACTGTAAGACTAGTACAATTTCATTAACAATAGCATTCAGATAATACAGGAGAGTCCCATTAAAACCTGTTGCTCAGATTTGAAACACATGGCATGATCCAGTAAAAATTTTCTGTCAAAACATATCTCCTTGGCAGCCAATTGTTTTATACCAGTGGTTCTCAACCAGGGGTACATGTACCCCTGGGGGCACACAGTGGTCTTCCAGGCCAGGGGTTCTCAAACTTTCTTTCCAAGGCCCCCACAACATGCTATAAAAATTCCACGTCCTGTCTGTACCACAACAACTGTTTTTCTGCATATAAAAGCCAGGGCAGCGTTAGAGGATAGCAAGTCAGGTAATTGCCCAGGGCCCCAGGTGATCCTGTGAAGCTAAATTGCTCAGGCTTTGGCTTCAGCCCCAGGTGGTGGGGCTTCAGGTTTCTGCCCTGGGTCCCAGCAAGTCTAATGCTGGCCCTACTTGGCGGATGCCCTGAAACCTGCTCACGGCCCCCAGCTGGGCCCCAGACCCCTGGTTGAGAACCACTGTTCCAGAGGGTATGCGTTCATCTGCATATTTGCCTAGTTTTACAACGTTTACAATTTGCTGTGACACTTTTGTATTTTTGTGTCTGATCTTGAAAGCAAGTAGTTTTTAAGTGAGGTGAAACTGGGCGTATGCAAATCAGACTCCTGAAAAGGGTACAGTAATCTGGGAAGGTTGAGAACCACTGCTTTACACAAAGTGGTACTGTGAATGAGAAGGGCCCATGCAAAAGAGAACTACCTGAATTCTGCCTCACGGATTAAGTATTCCCTGTTATATATTAAAAAAAAAAAATTTCTAAATAACTATTGTTTCCCCCATATTTAAACAAACTGTGATTTAGGGATACCCCTTCATCCTTGTAATACTAAAAAGTCCTTTTAAGGTTGCCAAGAAAGAAATTAAGCAGCTATTCAAAATCATCTGCACTTACAGCTGAGTGACTATACTGTCTTAGAGAAGGTATTTGACACATTTGGGCCCTGGTCCCCAACAGGATGCAGGTCACCACAGAGGTGCAGGGTTCTGGGGTAGATCTAGTCACAGGGCTCAGTTCCTAGCCCCTTACCACTTACAAATGACCCAAAAGCAGCTTTCAAAGAACAAACAGAATAGAGAAAAATGTAATTATTCACTGCATAATGTCTATGAATAATTCTTGGTCTGTAGATTGTCTGCAAGCAGTCCATAATAAGTATTTCATTTTAAAGAAGTGCTGGTATAGTTTTGATTGAATACATTGGTCACATGGCATTATTTCTGTTTGCCCTAGCAACATGATTGGAGGTTGCACCCATTCAATCAAATTGGATGAACTGTGCATAGCTGTGAATCCGGCTTCTGGGAAAATACTCAAGAATACACATTCAAAATCCACTTTCCAGGAATATTCTCTAACATTCACTTAAATATTACTGCTTCGGTGAGCATTCTTGCCAGTGAACTTGTTTGCTACAATATCTGTGGAGAGTGAACACAGCTGGAAGTGAGTTCAGTTTTACTATTCAAGTGATTATTATTGGAAAAAATTATCAGGCATTTGCCCAACTCTAGTCACCATGCAACCATGAGACTGATCAGATCAGTTTCTATGTTGAACCTGTAAACCAGGGAGGTTCCCTGTTAAATAGATCTTTTAGAAAAATCAGCATCAGTTCCAGTTCATTACTCTCTTTTTAAACAATACCCATTTCTTCAAGGCTGTAGAAAAAAAAGCTCTTATCCAGTTTTTTACTGAAGACATTTCAAAGAAAAAAACCCACTGATATTAACATTTTATAAGTTACTGCAGCCATAGAAGGAGAATGTAAATAAGCAGTACTACCATGGCTGACTGGTTTTTAAACTAATAAAATAAACTGTTTCAAAGACTTTAATATTATTTATATAATTGCACCTCCTCCACAGTGATAAAACAAACAGCAAATAGTCAGTAGACAGCGTAGCTGTAGCCAGGTCAGTCCCAGGATATTAGAGAGACAAGGTGCATGAGACAATATTTTTATTGGACCAACTCCCGTTAGCCTGTGATACACAGGAGGTTGGGCTAGGTGATCTGATGCTCCCTTCTGGCTTTAAACTCTATGACTAACAGTAATAGGTAAATGACCACAAATCTCAGAAAAGGCAGTCAAGAAAGATAAAACACGCTTGACAACAATGGAAGTAACACTAAAACAGTAACTGTAATAGACTCACCTCAGGTTTAGGAACCAGATTGATATTTTTACTGATAAGAAATCTGACCAAGGACGTATGTCCATGCCGTGTTGCAATGTGCAAAGCATTACTATTGTGCTGAAAGAAACACATTGGGGAAGGGGGAAAAGACTTTTTACCACTGGAAAGAATTCAGAGAATTATAAAAAACTGTTTTTAAAACATCTTTTGAAACAGAGGAAGCTTCCGTTTAAATTTGTGTTACTGTCAAAACTAGTCCCTTTAGTTAAATGATGAAGTAGGATATAAATTCACACAACATTTTTATGACCGTCAAAGGTACTATAAATCATTACTAGACTACAACACAGGTAGTTGGCAAAATATGTATCCAGCAGTGATGATAATTTACTACTCCTTTTTAATCTACCATAAAAAAGAGAAGAATCAGTTTTGTCAGCCATCCTGTGTCACTGAAAATTAGGATTTCAATTTATCTCCCAGTCCTGTAGCTGGGTATGATCTTTAACAAGTAATTACATTCACATTTACACACTTTGAAAACCACTGAAAAACCTTCCTTTAATACTTCCGCTAAAGGCAGCAAAGATGAGCTTTCCTGAGGATCAAAACTAGTCATTTGTGCTGCAGACGAGAATTCACCCTGCTGATGAATTATCAAACACTGTAATTATTAATGGTTTCCAAGTCAAAACATATCAGAAATTCTTTCATATTTTAATATAAGCAACAGTCACTGTCTTGATTGTTATCAGCACATGCTTCTGTTCTCAATTTGCTAGGGACCAAAAGGTTCACCTCAAATTCCTACAGCGTGTGAGCCATAAAACAAATCAAACTTGGACCTAAGTCCAGGAACCAGATGTGGAAAACAGGCTTATTATTAGCTTAGTTTTATATCCTGCCAAAAATGCAGATTTTTCAATTACTTCTCTTTGTCACATTTCCAAGCCATATGTTGTATTACTGCACATACATTAAATAAAAAGCTCCAACACAATACAATGTAAAATAAATCTATTTTTCCTTTTCTTTTTCCATATCGTTTTTCAAATATTAAAAGTTCTCCATATTCTTGAGTAATACCCTATTAAACAATATAAGTCACATTTGCCTATTTGCCACATAGAGAACAGACAGGATGTGGATCTTTGTAGAGTCTATGATGTCCTGATAATATGCCAGAGGGAATATTAAGTCCGTACTTTATTTGAAATGTTGATGTCACTTCCTGCTTCCAGTAACAGCTCAGCACATTTTTCATGACCTCCTTCAACAGCCAAATAAAATGGTGTTTCTCCATTCTGGCCCAACACAATGAAAGAGAAAAATGTTTGTTCAAATTCAAAAACTGTGCAATTGTAAAGCTGATTTATTACACCATGATATTTGGTACAGGTGGTATGCAAGCTTAACCAGACTGATACAGTGTAAAGGGAAAATAAGATTTGGTCACAAATGTCAATAGAGTAAAAGCTTTGCTATCCAGCATGTTGGGGCAATGGGGGTGCCAGTTAGTCAAAAATTCAAGTTAACAAAGAGGGAGTGTGGGTGCAGGAGGGGTCTCGGGGCAGGGGACCGGGGTACGGGGTGCTGGATCCGGGCAGCACTCACATCAGGCGGCTCCCCACAAGCGGCAACATGTCCTTAATGCTCCTAGGCAGAGGCACGGCCAGGCGGTTCTGCGCGCTGCCTCCACCTGTGGATGCCGACTCCGCAGCTCCCATTGGCTGTGGCTCCTGGGCAATGGGAGCTGCAGAACCAGCGCTCGGAGCAGGAGCAGCACAAGGAACCTCCCTGGCTGTTCCTCTGCCTAGGAGCAGCAGGGACATGTCGCTGATTCCGGAGAGCCACACAGCCAGGTAGGGAGCCAGCTGGCCCTGCACCAACCGGACTCTATTGAAGATCAGAAATGCAGGTTATAAAGCTTTCTAGTTGGTAAAGTGCTGGATAACACAGCTTTTACTAAAAAAAAGAAAAGGAGAACTTGTGGCACCTTAGAGACTAACAAATTTATCTGAGCATAAGCTTTCATGAGCTACAGCTCACTTCATCGGATGAATGCAGTGGAAAATACAGTGAGCTATTACCAGCAGGAGAATGGGGCGGGAAAAATCCTTTTGTAGTGATAATCAAGGTGGGTCATTTCCAGCAGACGACGAGAACGTGTGAGGAACAGCGGGGGTGGGGGTGGGGGAATAAACACGGGAAAATAGTTTTACTTTGTGTACCAACACTACAAAAAGAAGGATTCTGGGTGGACTCTTCCTGAAGGTCGAAACAACAGACTGGACTTCTACATAGAGTGCTTCCGCTGATGTGCATGGGCTGAAATTGTGGAAAAGCAGCATCACTTTCCCCATAATCTCAGCCGTGCAGAACACAATGCCATCCACAGCCTCAGAAACAACTCTGACATCATAATCAAAAAGGCTGACAAAGGAGGTGCTGTCGTCATCATGAATAGGTCGGAATATGAACAAGAGGCTTCTAGGCAGCTCTCCAATACCACATTCTACAAGCCTCTGATCCCACTGCGGGTTACCAAAAGAAACTATACCATCTGCTCAAGAAACTCCCTGAAAAAGCACAAGAACAAATCCGCACAGACACACCCCTGGGAACCCCGACCTGGGATATTCTATCTACTACCCAAGATCCATAAACCTGGAAATCCTGGATGCCCCATCATCTCAGGCATTGGCACCCTGACAGCAGGATTATCTGGCTATGTAGACTCCCTCCTCAAGCCCTACGCTACCAGCACTCCCAGCTATCTTCGAGACACCACTGACTTCCTGAAGGAACTACAATCCATCGGTTTCAGAGTAACAGCCATCTTAGTCTGTATTCGGAAAAAGAAAAGGAGTACTTGTGGCACGTTAGAGACTAACCAATTTATTTGAGCATAAGCTTTCGTGAGCTACAGCTCACTTCATCGTATGCATACTGTGGAAAGTGTGGAAGATCTTTTTATACACACAAAGCATGAAAAATACCTCCCCCCACCCCACTCTCCTGCTGGTAATAGCTTATCTAAAGTGATCACTCTCCTTACAATGTGTATGATAATCAAGTTGGGCCTTCTCCCCACCTCCCCCCCCCACACACAAACCCACTCTCCTGCTGTGTGTGGTTTGTGTGTGTGTGGGGAGGGGAGAAAACCTGGATTTGTGCTGGAAATGGCCCAACTTGATTATCATACACATTGTAAGGAGAGTGATCACTTTAGATAAGCTATTACCAGCAGGAGAGTGGGGTTGGGGGAGGTATTTTTCATGCTTTGTGTGTATAAAAAGATCTTCCACACTTTCCACAGTATGCATCCGATGAAGTGAGCTGTAGCTCACGAAAGCTTATGCTCAAATAAATTGGTTAGTCTCTAACGTGCCACAAGTACTCCTTTTCTTTTTACAATCCATCGGTGATCTTCCTGAAAACACCATCCTGGCCACTATGGATGTAGAAGCCCTCTACACCAACATTCCACACAAAGATGGACTACAAGCTGTCAGGAACAGTATCCCTGATAATGTCACGGCAAACCTGGTGGCTGAACTTTGTGACTTTGTCCTCACCCATAACTATTTCACATTTGGGGACAATGTATACCTTCAAATCAGCGGCACAGCTATGCGTACCCACATGGCCCCACAGTATGCCAACATTTTTATGGCTTCCTCAGCTCTCGTCCCCTAATGCCCCTACTCTACTTATGCTACATTGATGACATCTTCATCATCTGAACCCATGGAAAAGAAGCCCTTGAGGAATCCCACCATGATTTCAACAATTTCCATCCCACCATCAACCTCAGCCTGGACCAGTCCACACAAGAGATCCACTTCCTGGACACTACAGTGCTAATAAGCGATGGTCACATAAATAACACCCTATACCGGAAACCTACTGACCGCTATTCCTACTTACATGCCTCCAGCTTTCATCCAGACCACACCACACGATCCATTGTCTACAGCCAAGCTCTACGATACAACCACATTTGCTCCAACCCCTCAGACAGAGACAAATACCTACAAGATCTCTATCAAGCGTTCTTACAACTACAATACCCACCTGCTGAAGTGAAGAAACAGATTGATAGAGCCAGAAGAGTTCCCAGAAGTTACCTACTACAGGACAGGCCCAACAAAGAAAACAACAGAACACCAACTAAACGCCAATGCATCATCAAGGATCTACAACCTATCCTGAAGGACGACCCATCACTCTCACAGATCTTGGGAGACAGGCCAGTCCTTGCCTACAGACAGCCCCCCAACCTGAAGCAAATACTCACCAGCAACCACACACCACACAACAAAACCACTAGCCCAGGAACCTATCCTTGCAACAATGCCCGTTGCCAACTGTGTCCACATATCTATTCAGGGGACACCATCATAGGGCCTAATCACATCAGCCACACTATCAGAGGCTCGTTCACCTACACATCTACCAATGCGATACATGCCATCGTGTGCCAGCAATGCCCCTCTGCCATGTACATTGGCCAAACTAGACCGTCTCTATGTAAAAGAATAAATGGACACAAATCAGATGTCAAGAATTATAACATTCAAAAACCAGTCGGAGAACACTTCAGTCTCTCTGGTCACTCGATTACAGACGTAAAAGTGGCAATTCTTCAACAAAAAAACTTCAAAAACAGACTCCAATGAGAGACTGCTGAATTGGAATTAATTTGCAAACTGGACACCATTAACTTAGGCTTGAATAAAGACTGGGCATGGATGTTTCATTACACAAAGTAGAACTATTTCCCCATGTTTATCTCCCCCCCTCCCGGTGTTCCTCACATGTTCTTGTCAACTGCTGGAAATGGCCCACCTTGATTATCATTACAAAAGGTGTTTTTTCTCTCCTGCTGTTATCTGATCACTCTCGTTACAGTGTGTATGGTAACACCCATCGTTTCATGTTCTCTGTGTATATAAAATCTCCCCACTGTATTTTCCATTGCATGCATCCAATGAAGTGAGCTATAGCTCACAAAAACTTATGCTCAAATAAATTTGTTAGTCTCTAAGGTGCCACAAGTCCTCCTTTTCTTTTTGCGCATACAGACTAACACGGCTGCTACTCTGAAACAGCTTTTACTGTAATCTGAATAATTCAATATTAGCATTCAGATACAATGGTAATTAACAACAAACATTTCTAACACAAATTTATCCTTTACCTAATGTGTCAAAAATATAGACAAGCTACTACTTAATATTTTTAATGCGTTCTTGTGTTTAAAAAAAAAAAAACCTGTGCTAATACAGTGTTACAACAGCTTGCAATGACTGACTCCTATAGTAAAACATTATCATTACTGTGTGACCCATCAAGCACAGATCACAAATGCCAGCAACTATAGTTTTGGCTAATCCAGCTTCATGAGTTTGTAAGTCCTTGATTTTGGCACCAGTTAAAAAGAGCAGTAATCCTCAGGACACGATTACATTAAACCACCACTACCACCACCACCAAGCCTTAGTGGGTCTTTAAAATAAAACTACATTCTGCTCTTTTATGGACTACCTATGCTTATTTCAAATCACCGCATTCACTGCGGTATTAAAAATTTCTAGCTCTATTGCGCCTGAACTCTGGGTGATTTTTTTTATTGTTTTTAGTAAATTTAGTGTTTGTGAAAGGCACCACCCTGACAACCGTGGAGGCGGAAGTTCTCTATCTATCCACAGAACACAGCAGGTAAATACAACCCAGAGAGCAGCACTCCACTCACAGTACTCTGCCAACGGAATTCAGCTTTGGGCTATGCTTGAAAGTTAGGTTGACACCCTTAACTTGTGGAAAAACACCCCCACTCCCCTGCCCCGCTCCCAGCCAACCTAGCTATGTCAATCTTACCCCAAGCGTAGACACAGCTATGCTGCTAGAAGAATGCTTCCATCAACCTACCTACTGTGGTTTGGGGAGGTGGTATTCCACATCAGAAGGGACCACTTCTAGGAGTGAAGCCTCTGTGTCTGTTTAGTCTATGACCTCTCCACTGAGACTACAACATGGAGTTCAAGCTGTCAGAGAGTTTTCTGTGATGCACATTCCATTAGGAATTGGACTGATCCAACCAATTCATTTCAGATGCACCACAAATTGGCCAACAGATAGCGTCTTTCAGACACTACTGACCTGGGTTGGATTCCAATCAGAAAACTTGAGAAAGACTATAGCTTACTAGTCATTCCTCTTTAACGGAGCTCTAGGTCTAAAGGGATCTTGGTGGATTCAAGCTTTGTGCTGATTAGCTTGACCACCACAGAAATGAGATTCCATTTACAGATATTTGTAGGTTCTGGGTATTTTTTTTAAAACTTTGTTTTCACTTTGTCTTGCACCTTTTACCTTTATTCTTTATCTCCCTCTGCAGCTTCTGTGTCCTTACCTGATTGAGTTCATTTATTTCTTCCCATTGATTTAGCAGAACTTCTAGCACCTCGCAGTGACCATTTTTAGCAGCTAGATGCACTGCTGTGTTTCCCTCCTGTAAATGAAAACAGCCAGAAACATACTGTAAACCCCAAATTAAGTAGAACATGCTGCAATTAATAAAAACAACCACCTACGGACTGTGGACAAGTACTTTAACACAAGGTCCTATGGTCTCTTCCTCCAGCACGTACAGAAGGGATGCAAACCTAGTGAAACCACCTCCTCATGTGACAGACAGGAAAGAAGCAGCTTTACAGAATGTTCTGACATAGCCCTAATTCTAAGGAAGTCCTTCCATGTGTACACAGAGGAAGCCATGCTAACAAGAGGGAAAGGAGCTCTGAGGATTTAATGGATGTCTCAATATCTTTTCAATTTCCCTCCACTTCTCAGGACATCTGAGGTAAAGGCCTGAAATTCTTACCTATTCTACCAGGGGACAAACCCCCATTCCCCGCATGGACAATTCGGAAGAAAATCCATGAAGTAAATCTTGGAACTGCCAGTGAGTTTTTTCCATAGGTTTCTCCATGGAAGGGGACTGGGCTAGCCCACAGTCCCTTGAAAAACAATGTAAAGATTAAGGGCCAAAACCTGATCTTGTGTAATTAGGCATAGCTTAATTGAAGTCAGTGTAGTCGTCTTCCCCCTGCTGACACCATCCCCTACTATATAAAATTAAAAAAAGGAAAACAACTAAAAGCAGCTCACAGAGCTAACATGGCATTGGCCACCCATCACCCTGCTTGCATGTTATATACAGCCTTCTCCTCCCTCACCATTATGGCATTTTCTGTTTGGAATGTAAGCTAATGGATACTTATCTATCCAAAGTACTCATAGGGCCCCCATTTCCATAGTATCTGAGGTAGGGGAGTGTTGTTACCCCATTTTACAGATGGGCAACTGAGGCATAAGGAGACTAAGAGCCAGATATTTAAAGTTGTTTGGGCACCTAAAAGGTGCAGACAGTCACCCGGTGGTTTCCAAAAGTTACATCAATGGGAGTTACACTCCTAGACATCTCTGCAGCATTAGGTACCTAAATGCCTTGAAAATCTGGCCCTGTGGGACCTGCCTAAGGTCACACAGGAAGTCTGCAGCAGAGCACGGAACTGAACCCAAGTTTCCCAAGTCCTAGGCTACGCACTAGACCGTCCTTCCTCTCCAAGCATTAGAAAGCTTAACTTCAGATTGCATCACATGTCCTACTAATATGCATACAAAACCTTGCTGGCAATAATTACTGACAGCTCCACTATTCTCTCTGGATTACTGAAAATCACTGTGCTCGTCTGTCTACATTTTGTATACCACATCCAGTACCATGATATCCGAATACTGTGTATGCGTTTATGACCTTTAGTTACACAAGTAACTACACTGGGGACAGTTATGACTCTTAAGCACACTTTATCTGGATTTGTATGGAAAGGGGAGGCTTACCTTGTCTTTTTCAGAGGTGAACAGCTTGAGAGAAATCAGACTGTATATCATTTCAACATGGCCTTTTTCAGCTGCCAGAAGAAATGCCCTTTTACCTTTCTAATAGGAAATAATCAAATAAAAAGTCACTCTGTTGCAGAAAGTTCACCAATTATTAGAAAAGCCAGGTCATATGTAGGTGCACATATATTGTGAATAAATATCTACATGTCATATGCACAGGTAAACAAAAAACTGGAGTCTAGATCCACCCATGAAGGGGAAAAAGAAGTAAAATGCCTTCAGTGTAAAATCTGGATTAAATACTTTAAAGAAAACATTTGTAAACTGACCAGAAATCCTGAAATAACAACACTAGAAACAGAAGCTGTTCTTCAAATATTTAATATTTAGCTATTACATCTTCCTGAGATGCAAATATTGGTTGGAAAGATTATTTCACTACTGTTTGTAAATCATTTGAGCTCCTCAGAAAGAGGCACTCTAAAAGTCCAAAAAATTATTATTTTTCTTATATGCTGTATGTGACCAGAATTTTGAAAACAGAGCCAGCTCTAGATACCTCTGAAATCAAGAGGGGTGGAGAAGGTGGAGAGGGAATTAGAGAATTTTTATTCATCTTAACCCACCATAGTATTTACAACTGAGTCCTAGCAAACTCTCCTGAAACAATACTGTGGGAATTGCCTTTCCAGATCAGGCCATCTAGCCAGCCACCAATGGGATGGATAGATGCTTCAGAGCGAGATGCATAAAACTCCAAAACAGACAATTATGGAATAACCTGCCCAAAGATACCTCAGTGCAAACTGAGGGTGCTTAGAACCTTGCACAATCAGATTATTATGGCCCACTAGCTTCAAAGGAAGATGTGGGAGTTCAGCACCTGACATGATCAGATCCTAGACGACTACATTCTCGTGTGCAAAGATAAAAATACACCACTTGGCTAGGTAAGCCCGCAATGTGGGATCCTGACACAGCAAGGCAAAGGGCTAATCAGAAAAAGTTCAGGTCTGTCCCTGACACTCCAGAAAATCCAAGGAGTCTCTGTGTGATGTAGGTCATATTGTACTTCACTTCACAATGTGAAGGAAACAAGCCCCTATACTTTGTAAGTAACTAGACACATACTGTACCTCATCTTGCTTGTTTAGGTCCTTTAGCTGAAGTTCCTGGAGAAGATAATCCACTATGTCAACGTTATTGTTCAGAGCTGCAAAATGCAGGACATTCCTTCCCTCCTAAGGAAAACACAAGCCAGTTCTATAAGATTACATTACACTTCTTCTCAAGATGAATATGTTTAGTGTTGGTTTAAATTTGTCATCAACAAACCTGGTTTGTAGCCTTTTGGTCAGCACCTGCTTTAACTAACATTCGCATTATGTCTAGGTTTCCAGACCAAGCTGCAAGATGAATCGCCATCAACCCGTGCTTAAAATAAAATGAAAAAGGCAAACATTACCATTAAAATATCCCAGACTACTATTCAAATTGCACTATATGATCTTATATGATTAATGTGCTGAGCTGACTCAATGACACAGGCTCTAGGGCACCCCTGTTAACACTATTCCCAGACACTAAGGGACTAACTGTGAATAACATAGCCATAATTTTTCCAGGTG
This sequence comes from Lepidochelys kempii, assembly GCF_965140285.1. Classification (NCBI taxonomy): domain Eukaryota; kingdom Metazoa; phylum Chordata; order Testudines; family Cheloniidae; genus Lepidochelys; species Lepidochelys kempii. The sequence continues at coordinate 47,971,923 of NC_136384.1, forward strand.
AATAAAAGTTACCTCCTTTCATTTTCATTCCTTTGTCCTGCATTTTTTCATCTCTGATAAACCTCTTTGGGCTCTCTCTCTCTCTCTTTGAGCCTCCTCCTCAACTCCCACCAAAGGAATACACATCAGGAGCTCTTAATCTCTCTATCTCTGCACCATTCTCATAGGTATTCTGTCTCTTGTCCTCCTTGGATCCCCCATCTCTCTTCCTTTATTAGCATTATTATTATTTATACTGGAGCCTCAATCAAGGACAAGGACCCATTGTTCTAGGTGCTGGACAGACACACAACAAAATGACAGCCCCTGCCACAAAGAGTTTATAATCTAAGTATAAAACAAGACACAACTGATGGATACAGACAGTCGGGGGAGTATGGAGAAACAATAAGGCAATTGCTTAATGGCTATGTCCTGCCACCAACCTTTCTCTGTTCAGTCCTACCCCTTGTTCCCTGTCACAATCCCACTCCATCTCCTCTCTGCAAAGCAAACCTGGCTACTTGTTCCTCAGTCTGTGATCCTAGTTCTCTGAAGTCAGTGAGAATAAAGGCAAGCAGGCTACAGAAGAGGATTGTTAAAGTCCTCCAGAGCCATACAGCCAAGGAACTAAGAGATTAAACAAGCCTGTTTCAGCAATACAGGTGAATATGACACAGGAACAATCAGAATCAAGGGATCTACTGTGGAGACCTCTGGACTCAGAATTTTGACCAGATGTGTGTAGCAATTTGCTATTATACTGATGCTCCCCCTGCCATAGGGATATAATCACGTTGTATGAAGGATCACCACCAAATTGAAAATCACATTTCTATCTGAAAATGTTGTACCTGCCTTTGTTACAGTTGATATTAAAAAGGCGAGCGTAGAAATTAGAGAAAAGCAATTATTTTATCCTATTTATTCCCCAGTTGTCAACTTAGTACATTTGCGTATAGTTAGTTTCACTATATTGTTGATGGTACACCCTCTCCACTAGAGTCTACAATAGGATGCGGGGACTATGTCTTCATGTGTGTTGGTACAGCATTCAGCATAATAGGTTTTGATTGTGACTGGGGCCTCGGGGTGCTACTGTAATATAAATATTAAACAACAATGAACAGCAGCAACAGAGCTGAAAGTGAATGTGGAACAAGCATCACCCACCGTACACACGTAAAGAAAGGGGGTAGACGGGTGGGATTGTGGCTCACAAAGACCTTTCTAAACAAACATGGGAGCAGAAGAAAGCTTAATTTTTTTTAAAAGGAGTTTTTACAAACCTCACAATTTCACACCATACTATTCAAAAGGAGCTCGGTTAGAATACAGGATTACATAAGAACGGCCATACTGTGTCAGACCAAAGGTCCATCTAGCCCAGTATCCTGTCTTCCAACAGTGGCCAATGCCAGGTGCTCCAGAGGGAATGAACAGAACAGGGAATCATCAAGTGATCCATCCCCTGTTGCCCATTCCCAGCTTCTGGCAAACAGAGGTTAGGGACATTATCCCTGCTTTAAAAAAAAAAAAAAAAAAAAAAAAAGACACTTTAATCATAAAAGTCCCCATCTTTGCAAAATGCGTGCACGTGCTTGACTTCAGCAGGATTACCTGCATGCTCAGAGTTAAACATGTGATTAAATGTTTGCAAGATGGAGTCCTTAAAGTGTGTCTTTAGTCATTTCTGGAATCTACCTCTCTGAACACAGCTGTATTTTAGAGGTGGCTGGTGTAATGTGAGAAATGTTAAACTGCCTGCGGCATTATTCCCCCCACCTGCAATAATACTTTCTAGATGTTGTAATTCCAGGAATTAAGCCAGAACACACTGTCATCTCCACAGACATAGTATTAGACATTATTTCCATAGTGGACTAGTAAGTAGAATAAAAAGGAAAAATGCTTTTAAATATATCATTTTTAACAGGTAAGCTGAAAAATGAAGAACAATATTATGTTTATTTCCGAGGTTTTAATTCCCCCCCCCCAACTTAAATTTTGTACAAACAATGATTTTTAAGAACACCTTGGACCTTACTGTTATTTATTTGGAATTTTATTTACTTGGAATAGAATGAAGATGAAATTCATACCAGATTCAGAAACAAAGTCAGAATGTTTGATATATCATAGCATTTCTTATTAATTGCAAGTTACAACTGACTGCCAAAGAGTGTATGAGTTATCTGCAAGCGCATTACATTATATAGATTTTAAATTTCAATTAATAACGATGGGGAAAATATTTCCATAGGGTTTTCAGTGGAGGGAGAACTAGGGGATTACCAACATTTACTAATTAAATTAATTAAAACCTAATCCTTCCAAGCCTAGTTATAATCAGAACAAGACACTGAGGGGCATGTTTAATGAGGCAACTAGCATACACCTTTGTAATTCTACAGCCTTATGATGCACCCAAAAATGTTAATGATCCCATAAAATTATTTTATTGCTTAAATATACTTTTAAAAAAGCTCAGAGAGAATATTGGAAATAGTTTACCACTGACGATAGCTTAATACAGTTTAGATATAAGTTATACAAATACAGAAGATACAAACTTGGAATTAATATACATTACAATTATATGTATTAGGGATTATCTTCAAGAACTCATGGAGGACAGGTGAGGTCCCAGAAGACTGGAAATGAGCAAACATAGCACCTATCTTCAAAAAGGGGAACAAAGAGGACCTGGGAAATTATAGACCAGTCAGCCTAACTCCAACATATGGGAAGATACTGGAACCAATTATTAAAAAAATCAGTCTGTAAACACCTAGAGGATTTTAAGGATTAAGCAAGGACAACTCATGCCAAACCAACCTAATTTCCTTCTTTGTCAGGTTTGGCCTAGTGAATGGCAGACGGAGTTGTAGATGTGGTATATCTGATTTACTAAGGCTTTTGACACAGTCCCACATGACATTCTCATAAACAAACTAGGGAAATGTGGTTCAGGTGAAGTTACTATACGGTAGGTGCACAACTGGTTGAAAGACTGTACTCAGTGAGTACTTATTAATGGTTCACTGCCAAACTGGGAGAATGTATCTAGTTGGGTCCTGCAAACGTACATCCTGGGTCCAGTATTATCGATATAACCCTATTACCCTAGATCATAGCTAGCTTGAGTACAGCAGCAGTGTAGCTGCAGCAGCAAGGGTGGTGGCACAGGCTAGCCTCCCGAGTACAACCCTACCCAGGGTATACCCTTAAGCGGCTAGTCCGTGTCACTGCAGCTACCCTGCAATTGTTACTCCAGCTAGTTGTGATCTAGCTAGTTCAAAGCTGACTTAGGCACATCTACATGTGCTGCAATCACACCTCATGACTGCAGTATAGGCAGTCCCTTAGTCATTGTTATGGAGGACTATTGTTCAAAGCCAGCTGTCCACCACTTATAAAATTGAATGTATTACAGCTGTAGTCATTTTAGAACTTTTCATATTAATCATACATGCGGCTTTCAGCTTGTCAGACAAAAAAAGGTACAATCACATGGCTAATTCGCTATGAACATTTTGGGTTCAGAATGATAAGACTTACTTAACTGTCTTTCCTGATGGTATAAATCAGGGGTCGGCAACCTTTCAGAAGTGGGGTGCCGAGTCTTCATTTATTAATTTAAGGTTTTGCGTGTCAGTAATACATTTTAACATTTTTAGAAGGTCTCTCTCTAAGTCTATATATAATATAACTAAACTATTGTCATATGGAAAGTAAACAAAGTTTTCAAAATGTTTAAGAAACTTCATGTAAAATTAAACTAAAATGCTGATCTTACCCAGCTCAGCCCATTGCCAGCCTGGGCTTCCGTTCACCTAGGCCGGCAGCAGGCTGAGCGGGACCTGCGGTTGGGACCCCAGACTGGCAGTGGGCTAAGCGGCTCTTGCCAGCCAGGGTCCCAGCTGCCAGCCCTGCTCAGCCCGCTGCCCGTCTGGGATCTCAGCCCTGCTCACATAGAGGGGTACCTACCTTCTCCCTGGTTCTAGCCATTCTCTTCCTCTCTCTCTGCACTGAGCTGAGGGTGGGAGTGCACTGAGCACAGGGCTGGGGGTGAAGGAGCAGGCTTCTGGGGGTTGGGATGGAGGGTCTGGCCAGGAGCTAGAATGAGGGAGGGGACTCAGGGTTGGGGCAGGAGGTTTGGGGGTGGAGTGCTTACCTGGGCAGCTCCCATTTGGTGCGAGGGGTGCAGGTGGGAATGTGGGGGGTGAGTGAGTGTGCGCAGGTGCTCCCATTTGGTGCTCAGGGTGGGGGTGGGAATGTAGGGGGTGTAAGAGTCAGGGCATGGGGTGTGGGGGGTGCAGGGGTCAGGGCATAGTGCTGGGTGTGAGGGGAGTGCAAGGGTCAGGGCAGAGGGCTGGGTGTGGGTCGGGGGGTGCAGGTGTCAGGGCAGAGGGCTGGGTGTGGGGGTTGGTGGTGTAGGGGTCAGGGCAGAGGGCTGAGGGTGTTGGCTAGGATCCTGGGGATGCTCCCACCTCCCTGCCCAGAGCGGCTCACGGCAGGGGGCTGGAGGGGATATGCTCTGATTCCACCTCCCTTTCCCAAGGCCCCGCTCCTGCCTTTTCTCTGCCTCCTCCCCTCCCCGGAGCAGTGAGCGGGCTGCGGCTCCACTTCTCCCCCTCCCTCGCAAGGGCCATCAGCTGATCGGCGGCAGGGAGGGAGAGGAGGGGGGTAGGGGCAGGAACCCAGCACGCTGGGGGAAGAAGCAGGGGAGACGGGAGCTTCTTCACCCTGCCTCCGTGGGGGCCGGGCGGAGAAGAGTGGGCCGGGGCAGGCAGGATTTTTAATGGCATGCTGTTGCCTGCCGGGGTCCCAGCCGCCAGCCCACTCAGCCTGCTGCTGGCCTGGGTTTGGCAGCCAACACCATAGGTTGCCGACCCCTGCTATAAATATTTAAGTTTCTAAATGGTAACTCTGTTTAGTTTCCCAGCCCTGCTTGCAAGTGATTCACAATAAGGAAATCTCTGAGCTGTAGTACAAGTCAAAGACTATGGGATGTACAAAAGTTAACTCAGTTGCAGACCCTGGCAGCAGTGGACAATATTGCTCAGGTGATTTCAGCTCTACCTTTCAAAAAGATCCCTGCAGGTGGTCTAGGTTAATTGCTCCACCATGCTAAAGTCTCTTCCTCATGGGGCTCTGCAGGATTCTGTTCTGTCTCACCTCTCCTGTACTGTAGATATGCCGACTGGGAGAGACAGTTTGGGAGGCACAGATATCAGTATGCAGAGGACACTGAGCACCAGGTCTCTCTCTCACTGAGCCCAAAGGCTACATTATCTTTGTTTTTCCAGTGCCTGGCCAAGGTAGGGGGTTTGGAGTAGAGCGAACTGGCCAAAACTCAAACCAGACAGGACGGAAGGGATATTGGTTGATTGGAGGAGAGCATCTGAAGGACATGGTAGGGATAGCGTCTGCCTCCTTAACTGAGCTGGTGTTTATCCAAGCCTTTGTCAAAGAGGTACACAATTTAGAGGTCCTTCTGGAGCCTCATTTGCTCTGGAGTCCCAGGTGGACTTGTTGGCACACGTGACTTTTTCCATCAACATCTCACACAAACTGTTTCTCTTGAATGAAGACCTTATAACAGTTATTCATGCCTTTCGACCTCCACTGGAACACTGTATAACACTGCACATGGGGCTACTCTTTAAAGACCACTCAGAAGCCATAGCTGGAGCACAGTGCGATATTAGCGATGGGAAGCACCAATTTGCGCTGGCTCTTTGTTCACTTCCGAGTGTTTCTATTGTTCTTTATATATAGCTTTAATTAAATATAGCTGCTTTCACATGCCCCAGTGCCTAAAGCTACAAGGATAGTTGTGATAAATCCACTTTGTAGACTGCACATACATTTTTAACCTAGGACTACAGAAGCCCAATCCTGCCTCAGTTGAAGTCCAGGGCAAAACTTCCATAGACTTCAATGGAGCAGAACGCTCTGCAGAACAAAAAGCAGTTGTATTGCCAAGGTCTGCAATAGTAACAAAAAAACAGGTGAAAGGGGGCTACAAAAGAGTGACATCTTGGCACTTTTTCCTGATCAAACTAATCACCCCATTCTTCCCCTCGCTGCCTCAATCTGGATTCCCATTTGCAACACAGAGCCAGCATTTGTGTGACGTAACACAGTAGCCCATATGCCAGGCAGCCTCCTTTCTCCCTTTGGGACACTTCACATTAAAGTATTCTACAATATCTAACATACCCTGGAACATGCCCTGCCATGGCATTTTTTTGAAGCTTATGAATATCACATACTGTGGAAGAGATAGGTCACACAAAGAAGTATTCACATATTTCACAGATAATTATTTTCCCTCCTAGCTCACAACCAGCTGTCTCATTGTGGTCTCAGGGTAACCTTGCAAGTAGCCCTTTGCCTCATTTTCCCTTTTGGCTTCTCAGTAATTCCACAGAAGCACACACTCAAGTCCATAACATAATTTATTTACCAAACACAATACAAAAGTCTCCAAGAATAGTCCATATCACCCCAGTGCAAGTAAGCCTTAAAAATCATATATCCTCTTGGTTATTCACTTTACACATACCACTTTCCAGTGTCCTCTACCACACCCAGACTCTTTGTTAGTCCTCCTCTGTTCCTCTATCAACACAGCCACCCTAACCCTCCTTCTGGGGTACAACCCCACTCTTCCCAGTGGGAACTTCCACAGCCTCTTTGCTGAGAGCCTCTTATTGTTCCTCTGGGCCCCAGCTCTCCAGCAAGGAGATACCAGCGGGTCATTTCCTCTACTTCTCTCCCTTCCTTCAGCCTCTTTGGCCCTTGGCTCCAGCCCTCTGTCGCAGAGTCAACAGGATCTCACTCTACTATTTCGCCTGCCTTTAGCGCTCTCTAGCTTGGGAATGCCAGCCAGGAATCTCCTTGTGGATCTCCTGCCTTCATCCTTTCCCAGGGAGCACCTTCTTTCTCTGATAGCTCTCATCTCCTGCTCTGTCTCCTGACTAATTCTGTCTGCTCTGATGCACTGGGTCTCATTAGACAGAGTATCCTAGGTGCTGCCCCGCCCTCTTAAGTGGCCCAACTGGGAGCACCTGGACAGGAACAGATTCACTGAGCCCCGTTCCTCTTAATGGCCCAGCCACCCTGTTAATCTCACCCGTAATCAGGATTGCACTGTAAATTCTTTTTAGCGATGGTTTAGTTTTAGTTTAGAAAAAAAAGTATAAAACAGGAGAAGTCTTGCATGAAAAGGGTATAAATATTTCTAGAATTTTCACAAAAACATCTCTAATATAATGTTTTAAGAACTCCAAAACCTCTCTACTGGGCCCTTAAACAGGAATGAGAAATTCTAGAAGGAAGGACAGAGAGTTTACACCTAAATGTCAGTTTTATTTTTTAAAAATTACACCACCTAATTATTCATAGAAATATTGTCATGAATTACAAGTCATAACTTGTAACCCAGCTGTTTGGATGTATACATTTCCCTTCAGTGTTTGTAAGTCAAACATTACAGCACTGTATTAGTTATGGGAAGACAGTTAAACAAACCGAAACAAAATTCAAAATGGCTAATCTATTTGCATCATATCCAAACAGAATGAAGTACAAAAAGTAAACAAACAGCATATCTGGTGAAAAGTGAATTGCATTTTAAAAACTCTTTCCCTTTGAAATCTGTTCACTCTTACTAACCCATAAGGAGTTTTGCTTCATTAGTATATGGGCCGAATCTCCCACTGTGCTGCAGCCACTCTGCCTCATACTGCCGGCCAAAGTGGCTCTAAAACTGACATAATCTAGCCATCCACCCCAGTGCAGGGAGTCCTTTGAGAGCATAGAGACAGCATAGTGACTACTATACTGCTCCCCTCTCAGCTGCCAGAGGAGAGGTGGTGTGCTGGAGGAAAGGGGACATGGCCAGTGGTTATCTGTTCTCCAGTGATCCCTGGTTGCTTTGTCAGCCCGTTGGGGCTACTGGTGGTGTAAATTAGAGCAGTCTAACAGCTGCTCTAATTTACAGAGAGATCCAAACTGGGACACACCCACCCCAGGATTGAGGAACTGCACTGATGGCATTAAATCACCTTTACACACACACAGATACCTCTCTTGTGCTGTGCTGTTGCAACTGTAGCAGCCAAGGATTCAGACCATGTTTTTTGATCTGACAGTAGTGGTTTGCTTACCTTATCTGCAACATCCACTCTAGCTTTGTGATGGAGAAGAAAATCCACAGTAGACACATGATTTCCTGCCACAGCAAAATGGAGAGCTGTGCGCTGCAGCTGAAATAAAACAAGCCTGGGTGGATAGGTATGTAATATAATTATTTTTATTACACAAATTATCAGGATTTCTGAATCCTCTGATCAAAACTCACCAATACACATTAATTTGCACATTCTCTAGCCAACATTTGCCATTATCTGTATTTCTGTTCCCTTGTATCTAAATTAAATATTGTGTTTAATGAAATCTAGTAGAACCAGAGTACATTAGGTATTTATGTGCCATTCTAATCCATTCACTGCAACTCACTAACGTGTCATTAACAGGGCTTTACTAAACACACATTGCTTAGAGAGAGGAGATATGCTATGCAGAAAACATTCATTTTCACAATTTCTATTTTACTGTTTGATTTTAAAAGCAAAGATTTAGGTGATATCTATACCACGAGTGCTCTGCAATAGCTGTAGACCAGGTCTAAGATTTATGTAATTCCATTTGTTTCTTGATGATATCCTGGTTGCTACATATTTGTTTTTGATTTTATCTCTGTAATGCACGACTCAAATGCTCCTCTTACTTGGTATTAGTCACCATTTCAGTTTGGTCTGTTGTTTATGCAAACAAAGGTTTCCATCCTCCAACCCTCAATGAATAACTTTACACGTGCAAATAAACTGAAGGAGTTCAGTGGGTCTGCACATATGAAATAGGCGTGGTCTGCACTTAAAAATGAGATCAACCTAGTTACATTGCTCAGGGCTGTCAAAAATTTCATGTCCAGAGTACCATTAATAGCAGTATGTATTGATGGAAACAATATTCTTATTCAAAAGAATGTAATTTTAAAGGGATCCTTTTTCTCTTTCCTCTCTGAAGGAGGACTCAGGAATCCAGCTGCAGGTACTCTTATTTCCCCCGTTCAAAACCAAGCATGTGGAAAAGGAGGCACATTTTTTTCAGAACTTGTGATTAAGTAGTAGGATGTGCTAAGTCAGACAGTTTACACCTAAATGTTTGATGCAGGCTGGCAACCATTTGTACGAACCCCCTGAATGGGCTGCCTAAGGGGAGTGAATTGCCGTGGGTAGGCAGGCACTATAGGGGGAAAAAGGCCCACTCTTTGTTATTCTGGGATGGGACTAACATTCTTCTCCATGAAATGCTGCAACACTTTCTGTAGAATATTCTAGTCCAAATTTAGATCTACACCACAAGGCTACAACTCTTGTTGATATCAATAGAGTTCCATCTGCTTGCATCAGGTCTGAATTCTGACCTCACCTTGTAGCCACACAATACAAGTGACAGGTTTCAGAGTAACAATACAATACAAGTGCAGTCATGTTGCAGCACACATTGAACAACACAACTCTTTATGTGCATTTTAATCTGCAAAGCATTTCACAAGAACCAAAAATGTCTGTGAGGTTAAGTATACCCATTTTACAGATGGGGATACTGAGGCAGAGGTTAAACTAATTGCCCAAGGTCATAGAGTATCAAGATTATAACTCAGAAGTTCCTGGTCCCACTCTTATACACTGACCACTAGACCTATGAATTACGGATCACCCTACACTCTCGCTAAGTGCAAGTGGAGGGCACTCTTCACTTCACAAGATTTGGGCACTCAACTGGACACCTGAAATACTACTTGTGCAGAGAATTTTCTTCAAGGGTATCTTTATACTCCTCCTCTTGCAGTCAAATACACTAGTACTTTTGAGATTTGACTTAGCGACCATACACAATGCATATTTCTGGTAATTAAAATATCATACAGTATTTTATACTCACAGTATTTACAGCATTAATGTTAACATTCTTCCTAAGTAAGTTCTCCATGGTTTCCAAATTGTTCATTTTAGCAGCATGATGAAATTCTCTCTCATGTGGTAACACTGTAGAAAATGTGACAAAGTAGTTTATGGTATTTAAGAAATAGTCATAAAAAACTTAAATGACAACTCTACTTTGTTCAACATCTTCATTAATGATCTGGATGATGGGATGGATTGCACCCTCAGCAGGTTTGCAGATGACACTAAGATGGGGGGAGAGGTAGATATGCTAGAGGGTAGGGATAGGGTCCAGAGCGACCTAGACAAATTGGAGGATTGGGCCAAAAGAAATCTGATGAGGTTCAAAAAGGACAAGTGCAGAGCCCTGCACTTAGGATGGAAGAATCCCATGTACTGCTACAGGCTGGGAACCGACTGGCTAAGCAGCAGTTCTCAGAAAAGAACACGGGGATTACAGTGGATAAGAAGCTGGATATGAGTCAATAGTGTGCCCTTGTTGCCAAGCAGGCTAATGGCATTTTGGATTGCATTAGTAGGAGCATTGCCAGCAGATGGAGGGAAGTGATTATCCCTCTCTAATTCAGCACTGGTGAGGCCACATCTGGAGTATTGCGTCCAGTTCTGGGCCCCCCACTACAGAGAGTTCAGCAGACAGCAACGAAAATAATTGGGGGCTGGGGCATATGACTTAGAAGGAGAGGGTGAGGGAACTGGGCTTATTTAGAAAAGAAGGGTGAGGGGGGATTTGATAGCAGCCTTCAACTACCTGAAGGGGGGTTCCAAAGAGGATGGAGCTAGGCTGTTCTCAGTGGTGCTAGATGACAGAACAAGGAGCAATGGTCTCAAGTTGCAGTGGGGGAGGTCTAGGTTGGATATTAGGAAAAACTATTTCACTAGGAGCGTGGTGAAGCACTGGAATTGGTTGCCTACGGAGGTGGTGGAATCTCCATCCTTAGAGGTTTTTAAGGCCCAGCTTGACAAAGCCCTGGCTGGGATGATTCAGTTGGAGTTGGTCCTGCTTTGAGCAGGGTGTTGGAGTAGATGACCTCCTGAGGTCTCTTCCAACCCTAAACTTCTATGATTCTACTCCTCTTACCTCCTGTTGTTTGAGATATGCACCTCTTGTTTCAATATTCTAAGTGAATTATTTACTTTTTATCATGGAATTGTTGTTACAATATTACATCTCCCCCCCAGGAATCTGGTTGATCTCTCTAGTTCCAATTCTTTAAGAACAAATAGAAACAGAATTTTCACCGCACAAAAATATCATTAATTGCACTTCCCAGAATAATGATACTGCATTTCTATAGGTCCTGTCACCCAAATGAGTCCGAGGGTGCTTTACAAATGTAACAACCAACAGTACAAAACTGCAGGAATTATTTCACTCATTCTTTTAAATACAGCCACCTTGGGAGTGAAACGAAGCAATTGTTTGAGAGACAAGGTGCGTGAGGTAATATCTTGTATTGGACCACTTCTGCTGGTGAGAGCGACAAGCTTTTTTAAGCTCAAATGCTTGTCTCTCTCACCAGAAGAAGTTGGTTCAATAAAAATATTACCTCATCCACCTTGTCTCTCTAATACCCTGGGACTGACACAGCTACAACAACATTGCATACAACTATATAACAGAACACACCACCAATCTCCATAATACTGTAGGGCAGGAACTGATGCATGCATACGTCCAAGTAAAACTGACAGAGGAGTTTAGGTAGAAAGAAGGTGATTACCTACTTGGAATTTGACTGGGACACCTGAGATAATACAGTATTCCAATTCTTGGAAAATTCATGAGATTTACTAGAGCTCAAGACCTTGGTTTTATGCCTCACCCAAAAAGAGAGCACCTCTAGTAACAAAGAAACCTGGGGAAGCTGGGCTTTTTTGGGTACCGTAACAAAATCACTAGGCACCCACGTGGTTGGCTTTGACAAAACTATTAATGTTTAATAAACTCAGAAAAGAGATTTCAAAGAGTGAGCATTAAACATCAGTCTAGCTAAAATAGAAGTCTAAGGCTATGTCTACACTTACAAGCTTACAGTGGCACAACTGTATCGATACAGCTGGTCTCCCATGTAGTCGTGTTATGCTGACAGGAGAGAGCTCTCCCGTCGACATAATAAAACCAGCTCAACGAGCAGTGGTAGCTATGTCAGCGGGAACGTGTCTCTCGCCAACATAGCACTGTGCACATAAGTGCTTATGGCAGCAAAACTTTTGTCGCTCAGGGGGTATTTATTTCACCCGCCGAGCGACAAAAGTTTTGCTGACAGAAGTGCTAGTGTAGACATGGCCCTATACACTTCTCTGTCAGCACACCTCTTTCCTAGCACAATAGATACAGATAACTAACCTTTAGCTGTTAGGCTAAAATATCATAGAGACCAGATAGATATCTGACGGGGCACCAGTTTGGAACGGTCGCAGAGAGGACAGTGCTACCTACTGAACCACCAGCACCACTTTCTGCAGCAACTACTCATCTCCAAGAAAATCAGCAAGATGCAAACAAACATGCATTTCTGCACTAAATACGAAAGACAACCGCCTAAGAAGTTATCTAGCCATGCTTCACCAAAGCCGTGATATCCCAAGAGCTATTATATTGCAGTAATGTGGAAGTTCCCCACCATACTAAGGGCATGTCTACACATACAGTGCTGCAGCAGTACAGCTGTACGGATGCAGCTGCGCTGCTCCAGCACATCGAGTGAACACACTCTCACGTCGGCATAATAAAACCACCTCCGCGAACGGCAGAAGCTATGGCAGCAGGAGAAGCCTGAGTGCTTATATCAGTGTAACTTATATTGCTCAGGGGGCTGGTTTATTCACACCTCTGAGCGACATACATTATACCGACATAACCTGTAGTGTAGACATAGTCTAATTCTCCCTCTCACCCGGAGTCCTGAAGTCTGAATTTCACAAATGTCGAAAATTAATTAATTTTCAAGTGGGCTTAATGTAAAAAAACATTCTACTCTGTTCACACTGTGCCTGGGATAAAGAGGAGTAAGACTGATGGCAGAAACAGTACAGAAGAAATAACCTGCACAGAAACAAGAAAAAATCATGTTTGGAAGGCCAAGCCTACAAATCCCTATGCTTCTTACATTGCCACATTTAACCATTATTTCAGCACTAATGGACCTGATTCTCCTTTACCTACATTGCTGTAAACTAGGAATAATTCTATTGAAATCAAGAGTTGAAAGAGAAGTCCTTTGGTATGCTCAGTGTGTGGAAGAAGGCAAGGACACGTGGTATGGATTTTTAACCAGGCCGCAACTTTGTCAAATTACACCCAAGATTCTCATCGGGGGACAGCCCAGAGCAGTCACTCACTTCTCTTTGAACATTTGCCAATCCTTGGAGTCTTCCACTGCAGGGGGAGCCAATCATCACACAAGGAGGGTCTCTGTGAGCTCTACTTGCCTGCTAGCTCCCTCACACTTTTGGGGGTTGAGGAAAGGAGGGAGCTCAACCCCCAGCCAGCACCGCTGCCAGGTGTGTTGGCAGAGCAGTCCACCAAGGTACTGCCCTGGCCACTGCTTTGCTTTTGCTCCTAGTGGGTTAGACATGATGCCCCCATCTCATAAGAAGATGCCCTTGGGATGCCTACAGCATTGCCTTTTTGGATCCGGAGCCTAACTCAGCCAGTTCCTGCACTGGGCACCTGCCAAAAGTTGGAACAACTAAATGACTCTCATGCAGGTCCAAGCTGTGACCTTTGGGAGGGGGAGAATTCCAGCCTTCTGGCTGTCCAATATCCAACCCCTAGGTTTCACTGGGAGGAAGGCAAACAAAAACAAATAAAACCAACCAACTTCACTCAGTCTGGTGGTACAGGGAAAAAATCCTTCCTAGCCCCAAAGTGGCAACTAGCACAGCCCACAAAGAACCTAGGTAGCTGAGGCAGGGTGGGTGGACTACTGGAAACCAACAAACAGGAAGTGGCTCTGACCACTTGGGTTTTATTAAATCCAAATCTCCTGGCTCCAAATCACTGGCCAAATCCCAGGAGACCGAAGCCTATCCTGAAGTCTTGATGGAGCTGGAAATCTCACAGGACGCAGCCTGTCCTTTTTGCCCTCTTCCATTGCAGGAGCCACCAAAACACACCCCTCACTAAGCCTGAGGTTTGCATTGCTCCAGCATTCTCTCTTGGAATGGTTTAGAGCTGGGATAGTCAATTATTTTGTGTCAAGGTCCAATTTTCTCAGTCAAGGTACAGTCGAGGTCCAGACTCAAGAGAAAATAATAATAAAAAAACAACAAAAATTGATAGTAAGTAAATAAAGATTTCAGGGTCTGGTCAAAAGTGTCTGGAGGTTTGGATTGGGCCAATGGTCCACCTATTGACTACCCTTGGTTTAGAGTTTGAATAATGAATCTTTCTATGCTTGTCTCACTTTTAGTTTCCTGCCATGTTAGCCACAAAGATAAAATCTCTCATTACCCTGCAAGAAATACAATGTTTTGCAGGCTCAACAGAGTTTAGCTGGTTGAATAGTTGGGGAAGAGGGTTCTGAGAAGGTATGATTTTTCATTTACTCAATTTTTTGGTGAAATTTTTCATTTTTGAATTTTAATTTTTTCAGGTTTCTGTCGTTTCCTCCAAACCTTTTCCCCCTTTTTTCCCTGTTTGCCATTGAACTGGGGGAAGGAGGGAAAAAATGAAAAATACATTTTAAAATTAACATTTCCAATGTCTAAAAAAGGGCCATTTTCCTGTTAAAAAATTATTCACTTGACAAATGTCTGCCAGCTCTTACAGAGACAGGTTTCAGAGTAGCAGCCGTGTTAGTCTGGATCCACAAAAACAAAAGGAATACTTGCTCAAATAAATTTCAGAGTAACAGCCGTGTTAGTGTGTATTCGCAAAAAGAAAAGGAGTACTTGTGGCACCTTAGAGACTAACCAATTTATTTGAGCATAAGCTGTAGCTCACAAAAGCTTATGCTCAAATAAATTGGTTAGTCTCTAAGGTGCCACAAGTACTCCTTTTCTTTTTTCAAATAAATTTGTTAGTCTCTAAAGCTCTTATAGCAATATTTCTTGACTTATCAACTATAAGTTATAGTACCCTTTCCCACCTAACCTCAAAAGTGTTTTCTGTTCGGGCTGCAGACAGGAAGGAGGATACCACACCCTGGAGACAGCAAAAGTTTTACCATTGACTGCAGTGGGGCCAGACATTCACCCAGTGTCCTTTCATAGTTGATTTGGGCCCTAATTCTGCAAAATGTCTGTATGTGTTTCAAGCATGTGAGCAGCCCCATTGAAATCAGGGGGATTTCTTATGTGTTTCAAGTTAAGTGTGTGCACAAGTGTTTGCAGGTTCAGGGACTTGGACTGGACATGGGCCAAAACCAGCACCCCTGATTCTCATTATACCAGATTTATAAAGACTGAGGGGCTCTGATAGATATTCACGTGCATTATTTTTAATGTACATAAAATTGCACATAGTTTGATTACTTCCTTCTCTGCCACCCTTGGTATTTTCCTTCCTTTGGGACAAAAAGGAAAACCAAAAAATGGACCTGATAACCTGACCACTTCACTTGCATGTTGTATCTTGTTCCCCCACCCCTTTGTCTGCTCCTCCTCTAGTTTAGAAGGTAAGTTCTCTCGGACACCGTGTGTGTCCTACGCTTAAAGCCTCCTGATTAGATGCTACTATACCAATAACACAAATTAATAATAATCCCCCCAAACATGTTGGGAGGGGAAGGAATTCAGACTTGTAGCCAAACTTTATAGCTCCCCTCCACTTTCCACAGTGGGACAACCCCGAACTGCAGAGCCAAACATCCCAGGCCCTTGGGAAAGTCTGGATCTTAACTGTGGAGCTTGAGCCCGGGCCAAAAGCAGCTCAGGGAGGGGACGCGAAGAAACCCGCAGGCCTTCGATTTCTCTCAGTCGAGGCTCAGGAAACCACCTCCTGCAAGGGATCTGACGGGGATTGTAAAACGGGAGCCTGAGAAGTGCAAACGGCCCGGTGCAGAGCCGAGGAACAGCCTCTGCCCAGTCTAGCTGTCTAAAAGCAGTCCCTTCCCCTTCCTACAGCAGGGCTGCTCTCTCCCGCCTCACGCTTGCTCCGCAGCAGTTGGGCCACGTTCCCCCCGTTCCGTGGTCTGCCCGCGGCGCGTTCCCCGCTGCTCCAGCCCGCTGTGGCTGCGCAGCGCCGAGCCCCAGCCCCAGCCTCGCGCTCACTCACGCGTCTCATTGTCGGCGGCGGGTAGCTCCGCCGCCGCCGCTTTTTGCGTTCCATCGTGTCTGGGGCTCAGCGCGCCCAGGAAATCGGTCAGCGCCTTCATAGCGCGGCCCCAACTCCTCTCCTTTGCCCTCCAGCGAAGCAGCCGCCTTCAGGTAGGGCTCTGGGGCTAGCGCTACTCAACAGGGTGCGAGGAGGGAGGTGCCCGCCGGCAGCAGCGCCCTGTGTGCGTAGGAGAAGTATTTGACTTTGACTTGTTTTAAGTGCATAGAAAAACCGGTTGGTTAGGGTTGTTATTATGCAGGCTATAACCGAGAGGCAGCTAGAATGGGCCACTCTGCCCTCCCGGCACAGGCTGTGGGGCACACAATACTAGTAGTGAGCCCAAACCATGCCAGGCACCATCAAGTACAACTCCCATCCTCCACCACCAGCTTTACCGCCTCCTTGACAAAAGGAAAAGATTAAAATCACCTTAAAATAAGGCAGGCAGGAAATAACCAAACACTGATATTGCCCAGGCAACAGAGACCGTCTAATTGCTGCTCACTGTACAAACTATGATGGTGTCACCTTTATCTGGACTTCCCCTTATTAGTCTCTTTTCATACATTTAGATTGTAAATTCTTTGGAGACAGCACAGACTTTTATGATACAGCTACAGGAATACAAATAAATCAATAATGTACATTCAATGTCTAATACAATGGGTCCTGAGGGTATGTCTACACTGCAATAACACACAGCTGGCCCATGTTGGCTGACTCAGGCTCGGGAGGCCATAAAATTGCAGTGTAGTCATTCCATTTGGGCTCCAGCCTGAGCAGGAACATGCTGCAATTTTATAGTCCTACAGTCTGAGTTAGCTGGTCTGGGCCAGCCACAAGTGTTTTATTGCACTGAAGACATACCTTAAGTGCTACCACAGTACAAATAAGTAATAACCGTGTATGAAAATACTGGCTTTGCACATGCAAATTGGTGTGCTTCTACAAAGTCAAGACATGTGGCAGTACCACCAAACTAGGTCCACTCCCCACTGCTATTTTGATCTACTTTAGCCACTCTTTATTTATTATTTAAGAGGCAAGTATGCTTTTGTTATAGAATATAGAAATATTTTTCTTTTAATGTGACCTTTTAAAAACATGAATATAACATTCTGTAATAATATTGTTAACTTAATATTGGAAAAACTACTTCAACACGGGCAAAAATATCATTAATCTATCTTGTGTGGTTGAAGGCACTTTTAAGGTTAAATATTTTTGCCTCTGGCTATTGAATTAAGTGCTAACATTTCAATAGCTTAATTGTCTTTTTAATTATTTTAAAAAATATTAACAGGAATTTACATAGCATGTTTCATCTGACTCTCACAGTGGTTTACAAATTAAGTTGAGTGGGGTATAGAATCCAGAAGTCTTGGTTACTAGTCTTAGGTTCGAATCACTGTGCAATGCATTATTTTACAGCTTTTTCTGTCAGCTGGCTAAAATCTTTCCAATACAGTCATGCTGAAGTGCATAACCTTAAATACGATAAACCTAGGCCTAATTATGAGAGGCAACGTCATCAACGTACACGTCAGAAATAATAAAAAAAAATGAATCAGTGTGAAAGTAAACATCTAAAGATGAGAATGTATGACTTACCATGTCACAGCTGAATCACAAAGGTTTTGCTTTCAGTTGCTTAAAATTCCTATGAGTCAGGTATTCCAGAATAGTTTCTTTTGAGTAGGAGACTTATTTTTGTATTATACCTGGCACTGGTCATTTAATACAGGTCTGAGTATTAATTTCCCACAGTAAAACCCAAAGAAGAGTAACTATCTAAACGATAAGGTTTACCTTGTGAAATTGGCACCACTGAGGGTAGGGATTTGCAGCTTCATAAAGAACCAGGGGTAGAGCTGAGTATAGAATCCAGGAGTACTGGCTGCTAGTTCAAGGTTCTAATCAGTACTTACAGCACCAGTTTACAATTCCTCTCCGTCATCTGAATTAACGCTTCCATTACAGCCATGTCATAAGTGCTCAAACTTTGAAGATGATAAAACCAGAGCACCAAATGAGGTGAACTTGCCATGGAATTCACCAGGCTAGTGACCATTTCAGAAGGCTTCAGCATCTTCCAGAAGACTGAGTGAGTAGCTGCCAACAGTACCAGGGCAAAGGGGTAGCTGTAAATCTCCCTCATTCTGTGCCCCTAGACTAGAGCCAGGATTTCGCAGCTCATAGCCCCAGAAGCCCAGGGTTTATCTTTGAGAGCTAAAGGCATTAGTTTATATTACAAAAATTGTGGCTAAGCTAGTAATATTAGGCAGAGTGGTGGCTGAAGATAGGCTATTAAAAAGGAAAGGGAACAAACACAAACAAATAATAGAAAACTAAGTGAACCTTGGGTCGCTTTTCACAGGGATTAGGGGACAGAAGCAAAAATTGCAGGAGCACAGATTATTTGATTTTGATAGGGAAATAACATTTACATGTACGTGATTCAGAACCATCAATTCATGCACACGCTATTAGCTTGTGTAACGACAGTGCCTTGTTATCCTGATTATTGGTGTCCTTCTCCTTCCTCCTCACCCCTTGTCTCCTATTATTTGTTATGCTCATTTGTTGTGCCTTGTCTTTAATCAGAGTACAAGCTCCTTGGAGCAGGGCAAATCTCAACAAAGGTATTTAAACAGAGTTGAGCACAAAGGAGCCTGATCCCAATTGGTGCTGTAGTAATATAAATAGCGATGTGAATGGGGGCATAGCTGTGAGATTCCCTCAGAACAAAAACATGCAAGAGGAAATCTGTTCCCAGCCCCAGGGCATCTTGGTGGGTATTGAGCCCCCTCTGGGCTGCTCCCCAGGCCTCTCTCCTGGCAGCATGACTTCTAACAGACATCCCCCACATTTGTCTCCTTTGGGATAGAAGACAGAGAAAAGGATTTCAGTTGATTTGTAAATACAGCAATAATTTCAGTGTATGAGTCTACCAGTAGTTCAGGAGTGGAACTGCTGCCCAGACTCAGCCCCTGCTGTCCACACCTTTGGAGCTACCATCAATTAGAGTGGCTTTTGGAACTGGGAAGAAAGCAAAACAGTGGTTGGAATATCACCCCAATTTTGGAAGAATCAAATGCTTTCCAAATCTCCAATCTGATCAGGTACGTGGGTGGGTGCAGAAGGAAGGTGACTGACTGGACCCGTAGCATATTCAGGAATCCAACTACAGCAGAACCCCATTTATGCGATTGAATTGGGATCTGGGCCAGATCTGATAGTCAAATTTGGGTAAGATGGAGAATGGGAAAGTCCAAGGCTGCAGTGCCATCTAGTGGCCACAGGAGAGATCACCCACTTCTGTACCTGTGTGTGCTGGTTGTTCGGTTAATTGTTCGGTTAATAAAGAGAGCCACGTAACAGAGGGTCGGATAAAAGGGAGTCTACTGTAATGGACTCTGGACAATTAAAAGAAACTATACAAAGTTAGTCATAGTATTATCAAATGATGGTGAGATATTCTGTAGGTAAGATTAGGATGACACTTCAGAATTTAGAAGTAAAAAGCAAACGACAAACTTACTGTAGATAGATATGTGTTAAATTGACTCAATGCTGTTATAATGCTATTACACTCAACTGCGTTATTTGGTTCTGTTAATTTACATGATAATTGAAACCTGCTTTGTGCTTAAGAGGACCTCGCCTTATGTTTGTGCTAGCCATACTAAGTATATGCTTCCCCCAACAAATTCCCTCCAAACCATCAGTGTTCAGCTTGTTGCTTTTTTGTTTCTCTTCTTCAGAAGCAGCAGTGCAAAGTATAAACTCTTCATGCCTTTCATGGCTAGGGCCATGAAATATTCACCCTTCACTCGGTCACTTGCAACTAAAAGAAACATGAATTCAAGAAGAAGAAATGTTCTTTTTATCATTTTAAGTAAAAAGAAAGAAACTCATATTGCACGAAAGCTGAGTGAAAGAGCTACAGAACTAAAAGTAGGGCATATTGAGAATGGAGAGCAGTTCAAGATCTCCATTTTCTACACCAAGATTAACCCCCCTTCCCTCCCCAAGCCTTTCCTCTTACATGGATATTTGGTGGTATCAACACAAGGGGACAATGTGGTACAGATGAAATTACTATAAGGTGGGTACACAGCTTGTTGAAAGACCATACTCAGTGTAGTTACCAATGGTTCACTGTCAAACTGTGATGGTGTACCTAGTGGGGTCTCTCAGAGGTCATTTCTGGGTCTGGCAATATTTTCATCAATGACTTGGAAAGTGGAGTGGAGAGTATGCTGATAAAATTTGTGTATGACACCTGGCTGGGAGGAATTTCAAGCACTGTGGAGGATGACATTAGAATTAAAAATGACCTTGACAAATTAGAGAACTGAGCTGAAATCAAGAAGATGAAATTGGAAAGTGCAAATTACTTCACTTAAGAAGAAAATAAAATCATATCCCCAACTGCAAAATGGGGAATAACTGGTTATACAGTAGAACTGTTGAAAAGGATCTGGGGGGTATAGTGGATCACAGATTGAATATGAGTCAACAATGTGATACAGTTCCAAAAAGGGCTAATATTCCGGAGCATATTAGCAGGAGTGTTAACTGTCCCACTCTGCTCTGCAGAAGTCAGGCCTCAGGTGTACTGTGTCCAGTTCTGGGAGCCAAACTTTAAGAAAGATGTGGCGATACTACAGAAAGTAACAAAAATGATACAAGGTTTAGAAAACTTGACCTATGAGGAAAGGGTAAAAAAATGGGGCATGTTTAGTGCTGAGAAAAGAAGACTGAGGGAAGACCTGACAATAGTCTTCAAATATGCTAAGGGCTGTTATAGAGAGGATGGTGATCATTAGTTCTCCATGTCCACTGAGGGCAGGACAAGAAGTAATGGGCTCAATCTGTAGCAAGGGAGATTTAGGTTAGATATCAAGGTAGCTATGCTCTAGAATAGGCTTCCAAGGGAGGATGTGGAATCCACGTCATTGGAGGTTTTTAAGAACAGGTTGGACAAACATCTGTCAGGGAAGGGATATATTTGGTCTTACCTCAGCGCAGAGGCTGGACTGGATAATCTCTCACTGTGCTTTCCAGCCCTACATTTCTATGATCTCTACCATCGCTTAGATCCATGCAAGCTAACTTGTCTAAAAAGGACTTCCTGGATGTTAACAAGAGCAAATTTCAGGTCAAGATCTTCTGTCGCTACCTGTATAACAGGAATATTTAATTTAAAACCAACAAGTTCAATACTTAGCTATACATAGAAATCTTTCTCTCTCGCTGTGTATTATATATAAAAGAGAGAGATTAGAAGTGGAAAAATGAAATTTCTCTCTTCTTCAGAGTCACCACACTGAATTTTTCAAAAAGATGTGCATCTGTAAGATGCTACAATCTTGCAAATGACTTCCCTTAAAATATAAATAAATAAATTAATTAAATAAAAAAGTGACACTGCCTTCTCTAACAAACATAGAGCAAACTGTGTGTATCTAAATTAAAAATCCTACACAAAAATACCCTCCTGCACATACTTCTCTTTCTGGGGAAAGGGCAAGAAAACAAACATGGCAGATGTTTGTCACATTGCTTATTGCTCTATTTTACTACATGAACCTAATTAAAATAAAATAGAAAACATGTTCTATTTCAGACTATATATTCAGCAATATATTATGTGTATGAAAAGTATTAAACAATCAAGCCAAGTTTCTCCTTTTAAATATATCATCTCTTTTCTAAATGCAGTTAAATTTTATACTTGTACCAAAGAATAACTCACCAAGTTTTCAGGTGTGAAGAAATCACTAATTTTGCACTAGTATTTTATTCCATATATAGAAATAATGCTTCTATGTCAACAGTTATGACACTTTTGTATGGATGATGAAATAACTGCCAGTGCCAAAACAAACTTATTTCATCTGTTCAAATAACTGTGGTTGTTTCCTTCTCCTTTAACAACGTGCAACATATGTAAAACCTACTTCTATAAAGCTATTCTCAGAAAAAGAAAAATACACTTGGCTTCTACACTTTTTTATTGACTTAAGTCCCATGTTAGCAGAAGATAAAAAAGTAATCAAGCAATCCAGATAAAGGTTTATCACATTGTATTTAAACAGATGTAAATTGAGAGACAGCCAGATTCATAAAACCAGAGCAGCTGTATTTTTTTTTTAAAGGAAAAAAGTCCTCACATAGCTAATGTTCACAAATGCATTATTTGTGGTGGATATTTTCTTTTGAGATGCCATTTTACTTCATATTTTAATGATTTTTAAAAAAAATAAACTCTAAGAATTCTCTCATTATTACAAAGTGACTTGCTTGAAAAAATATTACGTTATAAGCATATTTGATTATAAATTGACACTAAATATTTAAACAGTTGAATTTTTGGGAAGTAAAGAATGTAAATAGAGTATTTTAAATACATAAGTGTACCTTACAGCTTTCCCCCCTTACATATATTCATAAAAACATGGTTTATAAGAAACTACAAAAAGTATTTTTCATAAACTATGTCTCTTCAAAGAGAAAAATGTGAGCAAAAGAAGGAAGGTTATTTCCTGTCTTAATATATTCAGGATTATTATTTCAATGTCATACATATTTGCACATCAGTCACATTGTCACTGTACTAGTTTATCCTTAACTTTTCTTAAAGTGAATTTGCTTTTGAAAGGTGCTGGTTTGACAACTGCATAGGAATCTGAAGCTCTCTCTATCTCCAGAACCAGTGAGGCACAGCCAGTACACCCCATACCTATTCTGGGGGTCTCTCACACTCCATGCTCATCGAAGGGGTTGATCCTGCAAGGTGTTTGTAGTCAGTGGGTGTTGAGGTCACTCAACATACCACAAGAGTGCCAAACACTGTTCAGGACTGAGCCCTACACACCTGGCCCATCAGTTCCTACAGAAGTCAGTGGCAGGCTTTCCACTGACTTCAATGAGAGTTGGATTTGGGGTCCAATCCTATGGAGAATATCAACAGGGACATCAATGAGTACCAGTTGTTTTGTGCTGTGGATATCTGGCCACCAGAAACTGAATTCAATCCAACCTCATTTCACACTGGTTAACAAACAATCATCATGTATTAACTATCGGTCACTAGCAACCTAAGTTGAATTGCTGGTGACTTCCATACCCTGAGTGTCCACTATGTCAAGATAAAACAAAGCCCGCTCTTAGCATGCTCTTTTTTCCACAGATATAATTTTAGACAAAAACTATTGTGAAAAAATGATTTGAGTGGAAAATTAATTCAATGCTCTGGTCCCTGGTGGATCACTTATTATTTTGTCTCAAATGTTGTATTCCTCCAGCGGAGGTTTACAGGGGTTCCAAAGTGACAAGTATCAGAGTCCAATCCTTCACCTGCACCAAACTAATTTGAATAATAAAACACTGATTATGAAATTCTTCATATATGATAAAGTGTTACACCATCATTTTAAAAATGTTTCAATCGTGTGTTTGGAAGTACTTGGTTTGGCTTTCTTTGGTGTTGACTGTGGTGTCATTAGTCCAGGCCTAAAATAAAAAAAGAACACATTAGGAACAAACAAAGCAAAACACCCACCAAAAAGCCAAAAACAAACAAATATAAAACCACCTAAAGTAACTTTTACAACACTGAATAGTTTGCTAGCTTGACTTTCAAACACAAGTACATGGACGCTTGAGGAGATCTATCGTACCTTTTTGTTCCTGTTGTGGGATTCATATATTGATGTCCTCTGCCCATGCTTCCTAAAGAACAATTGTGAACATCAAAATAAATTATTTAAACACACTATGAGCACAGCAGGGAGCTGCATGACTAGCAGAACTTTTAGGAGGAAAGTTCTAGATGAAGAATTTCCTTCCTATTATTTTCTGAAGCAGTTGGATTGAATCTTTTACCAAGCAGATAACATTTGATCATTTCCTTAGTACTGTCAATTATATTCAAAATAAGTAAAAACAAAAAAGCCCTTTAGCCCAATAACAAATTAAGGAATAAATTTGAATGTGATCACAGATTTCTGTAACAGAATGTAATGCTGTTGATTTCCAAGATGGCCTACTGAAATTCATGTTTGTTTTACACTGTTGGTCTTTCTGGGAATAAAACTATTAAAAAATCTTCACTAATATACAGCATTTCTTCTATACCACAACTTGCCTGCATAGCTAGGGAGATCTACACCAGTATTTTAGGAAATCATCTTTGTAAAAACAGTCACATATAGTATAATGCTGCTATTATAGCTTTATAAATATGCTTGGCAACTTTCTCATGCTGGATCAGAAAGGACGCACATTTGAACAGTTTCCTAAATACTAGTCGTAGGTTTCTAATCTTGTCCTATTTATTGAGCCAATTCC
Organism: Lepidochelys kempii; assembly: GCF_965140285.1. NCBI lineage: Eukaryota > Metazoa > Chordata > Testudines > Cheloniidae > Lepidochelys > Lepidochelys kempii. The sequence continues at coordinate 47,996,568 of NC_136384.1, forward strand.
AAAGTTAACTCTCCATAATCAAAAAGACAAAGTAAAAGCAAGCCAATTAGTGGCAAACTAATACACCAAAAAGAAAAGGAGTACTTGTGGCATCTTAGAGACTAACCAATTTATTTGAGCATAAGCTTTCGTGAGCTACAGCTAGCTCACTTCATCGGATGCTTTCACTTCACGAAAGCTTATGCTCAGATAAATTGGTTTCAGAGAAACAGCCGTGTTAGTCTGTATTCACAAAAAGAAAAGGAGTACTTGTGGCACCTTAGAGACTAACCAATTTATTTGAGCATAAGCTTTCGTGAGCTACAGCTCACTTCATTGGATGCATACTAGTGAGCTGTAGCTCACGAAAGCTTATGCTCAAATAAATTGGTTAGTCTCTAAGGTGCCACAAGTACTCCTTTTCTTTTTGTGAATACAGACTAACACGGCTGTTACTCTGAAACCAATTTATCTGAGCATAAGCTTTCGTGAAGTGAAAGCATCCGATGAAGTGAGCTAGCTGTAGCTCACGAAAGCTTATGCTCAAATAAATTGGTTAGTCTCTAAGATGCCACAAGTACTCCTTTTCTTTTTGCAAATACAGACTAACACAGCTGTTACTCTGAAACCCATAATACACCAAACTGATTCATGTCATACAAAGGAATTTGGTATTTTTCAAATGGAAATAGCCAACCCCTTTACACAGGTCTTCTTAAAATTCAATAGCTCTACCAGACTCAGAACCCTAAAATGTACAACACATTCCTTAAAAATCCTATTGTATATTGGATGGGGCAATTTTAAAAGGTGACATTCTTAACTTAAATACTCACCAACTGACTTTGAATTTTCCATAATTTGACTCTTAACTGGATAAACTATTTGCTCTGTCAACTCCTGGATAATGCCTTTATTTAAGCAAACATCCACATGCCTGTTGAACAATGAAAGGTCAGTTGTTTTTTGTTCCACGTTACAAACTGGACAAACCAGAACATTGTCTCTGAGGGCTCCAGAGGAGTAGGAAGGCTGAGTTTCTTGTGTACATTCAGACTTTTCAAAGTATTCTGCATTTTCCAATGAAATGATTTTGGAAGAAAAATTCTGTTCTAGGTACATGTTGCTAGCAGTTTCACTAAGCAGACTATGCTCTCTTTCCTTGCTAGTATTAGCTACTACTTTATGGAATGCTTCTGTGTTACTGCTAGTAGAGTTGTCAGCTACTTTTGTTAACTGTACTGTATCCACTGATTTGTTCATTTTATTTTTTTGACACATTTCAAATATTTTCTCTTTATTGTCAGGAGAAAAATGATATGCATTTTCCCATGAATTCTCACTCGTTGATATTTCTGCATTATCTTTTACCAATGTCCCATTGAGGCACTTGTCAATATGTCTGTTAAGTGCTTCTAAATTGCTGTCTCTTTGCTCCTTCAAGCAAACAGGGCAAGTGAGGCTATGACACTCATTCAAATTCTCTGAGCCTATGGCATCATTTGTTTCTTCCATAGTATTTACTGATGATTTTATATCATGTGAGTTCTGCTTGTTTGCAGGTTTGTTTATAAGAAGCTCCTGGTTGCTTTGTTGCCTTGCAGCTCGCTTTTTATCAAAAAAACTCTCTCTGTGAGATGTTTCTGAAGCTTTTGTAAAATGTTCATGGCTGGATTTCCCTGGCTGAAGCAGAGAAGCATTTGCTTGTTTTCCTGGCTTTAAGAAATTGATAATGCTCCTCTGTTGGTATTTCTTTTCTTCTTCATTTAGAAACCCTGATACTCGTATACCTGAACATGACAAACAAGACAAATAAAAATGTAATTGTAACTGACAAATAAAACTAAAACTTAATTAACACTAATGGGCATCAAAAAGTTTTGCAAAACAAAGCCACTCAATATAAATAGGTATCTTATAACAGAAACTGTATTATGTACATGTGTTAGCAGCTGATCACAAAGCAATTACAATTTTACTACCAGTCCTGAAGATTTGCCAGCTATTTCAAGTTTACTAGGAATTTCAGTGCCCTTAAAACACCACATTGCAATATCATGTGATACCATAAACATCACGTAGTCATGTGGAAAGTTAAATTCTAAAGTTGTTTATTTCTGGATGCCAGTAATTAGTAATCATGTTTATTGCAGCGCCTAAGGGCCAACCGAGAATGAGGCCTGATTGTGCTAGGGACAATACAAACAGTAGCAGACAGTCCCTGCCTCCAAGAGCTTACAATCTAAATAGACAAGACAGACACAGGGAAGAGGCTTGACACACAAGCAGAGTCATCAATGTGATGACAGAAGATGTCACGTTAGTTCCACAGCTTTTGGTGGGGTTGAGGGAATGGATTTAGTTAGGAGGGGGATCAGCTAAATGGGAAGGGAAGGAGGTTGAGGGGTGCAGGGTAGAACTGAGTAAGATGGGTAGGTGTGGAGTGAAGCTGAGGTGAAGAGACTGCAACTGAGAGGATGCGCTGGAGCAAAGGACCAATCAGCAAAGGGCAGAGCAAGTCCAGTCAAAACTGTAGAAAGTTCTCTGAATGTTCAGAGGTCCCTGCTTCGGCTGCTTCTGCTCCTAGAGGCTGGAGTCTCTTGCTGGCTCCTCTCTACAATTCTTCCCAAAGACCATGCGGTATGGGAGGAGAGAAGGGGTGGCACTGCATGGATCCCATTGGTCCCAGAATGAGTGTGGAGTGTCCCCTTCAAAAATTTGGGTTTAGCTGGGGAGCAGCCTGGGCCCAGTTGGGCCCCATTTTACCCTGTTTTATGTGCTTCTGTTCCTACTGGCTAGAGTCTCTGGCATGAAATTTTCCATTAAAATATTTATTCTTTGAACTTTTTCTTAAAACTGGGATATTACTTTTTTTTTTTAAAGGAATAGTGGACTATTTACATTTAGAATAAACAAATACTATTTATTTCAGCAAGAAATTATAACTTCAGACAAAATATAGCACCACCAAGTTATAAACACCATAATTTAGGCCATTCCTCTGTCAAAAATATAGAGCCATATACTCAACTCTTCCCTGATGCAGTGCAAAGGAGACTTAAAAACTTTAAGGAGGCAAAGCTGAGGATTCCCATGTCACAGGATGGCACCTCAATATTGGCATAAGGGTGTTCCAATGTAGGCAGTGGCTGGGGAGGAGGCAATCTCAGCTGGTGGAGCAACTCCCTGGGACCCACTATCCACCAGGACAAGTTAGAGCAACCCTGAAACTGCTCTAACATGCATCAGGGGCTTTGCTCTCGAGATTATTGGGGGGAGGGTAAAACCAACTATGCCACCCGTTCCCAGGTGTGTAGCATGCTTGATCTGAGGGACTTGGGGATCTTGCCCTAAAAAGGAAACAAAAAAGTTATAAATATTTTACCCATAAGTCTTAGCCGCAAAGGGTGAGGGGCAACACCATCAATTTCTGTCCTTAGCATATCTTTAGCAACAGCAAATATTTCTTCTTCAGTAGAAACAGCAGAGAGCACTGTGGAAGCTCTTGTTTTTACTTCAAAATTCACATTCTTCAGTTTCAAGGTAACGGTTTTACCCTAGAAAACAAATAAAACACTTAACATACATGGTACTGAAGAATTTTTAAAGTGAAGTCTTTTTTCACCTAGCTGAACTCTACTTCAGTGTCTAAACAATGGCTTTAAAGCAGGGGGCTAGATTCACTGCTGCATCCAACTTGTGCTGGACACAGCATGGATGGTGTGCTATAATGGAGCCTGTTATCATAAGATTCTCTGCCTAGCTATAGCCTGCTGCCAGAGCGGAGTAGCTGGGGGCTGCTCTAACCTGCACCAGCTGGCTATCTCTATCTGTCAGATGCATACTGCTAATGTACTCTGGCCACTTCCCCAGTCTCTACCCACCTCCCATGTATCTCCTGGACTGGGAGATGAAGGGCAGATGCCAGCTATGTCAAGTCTACATCTACTAGGGTCTCTTGTTTGCTTCGGGGATGCCCAGTTAAGGATCTCCAACGCCTCTGCTCCCTTTATATCACTTGAGTGGTGCAAAGGGAGCAGAACAAGGCAGAGAATCTGCCCTAATATTTGTACAGGCAAGTGTGCACATGCAATTCAATAAGTGCACCGTAAATCCCAATCACTTGAAAATGTGTTTGTAAAGTGATAAGCTAAAAGTAGTTACCATATCTCTCTTCCAACTCCAAGAGTTTGGGTAACTCTTTTAAAAGCACTTAAAGGCTTAGGAGCACTGCAAACAATGGGATGTAGGCCAAGTCATTTCAGAGCTTTAGACAAGTTTACCCTTTGTTTGTCAATACAGAAGCTTTTTCTCCATGCTATCATTCCATATCCTTGTGTCGCAACAACCTTCCATGGCTGAAGAGGACTCATTGGTACCTTTAGGAATCTCTGAATGCTACTCTTTGCTTTACCAATAAAGATCCCTGTTGAATAACTGAAGTGTTCCTCCCAGAAAATAAGTAAAAATTCAGTGTATACAGTGAATCTGTATATTTACTAATGATAAGACAAGGAGGAATACATCCTTTCAATGCTTTACAATTTACATGCTTGGCCACAGTAAGGCTGCAGGCAATCCATTTTTTATGCAGCTCTACTACTCCTTCTTTTAATTAACATAGCTTTTAGAACAACATGTACGATATGCTAAATAACTTGGTGAATTGGTTTCACTTCTTAAAGGATCTCACAAGATAGCCCCCTGAAGCTAAATGCAATTTTGTTCTAAATTATTCTAATCATCAATGAACAAAATAACAGAATCCCTTGAAGCCAGAAGGTAGGGCATGATAATGCAGAAAGCATTACCGCTAACAGAGGGCACTGCGGACCTGGGACCTGATAGTGCAAAGAGGTTGATTTTTTTTTAAATAAGAAAAGAATGATTTAAATACCTTAAGTCCTTCTTTCTGCAGATCCTGAGCGAGATCTCTGCAAAGTTCTTGACACAAGCGGTATTGCTCTTCTACTGTGTTAATTTCACTGAATGTCCTAAATGAACACACAGATTAGTCATTTTTTCCCCAACATGCATTTTGAAATGATGCATCCTTAAGATTTAAAATTTTTCATGAACAGTTTAACAAGAAAGTTTTGTGGGTTTGAGGGTTTTTTTTTAAAGTCAGGATGTATATTTATATTAAACAGAAACATATATGTACATTTAACAACTGCACAAAATTGGTTTGCAAATCCCACCAAACAAAGAAATGGGGTGTTGTAGTCACACTTCTCATGCAGTGTTTGAAAAGACATGAGATTTAGGTTGATAAATGCTTAAATATATACAAGACAGAATGCTAATACCAACTGAATTCATGGAGCCAGCCAAAACATTTGTATATAAGCTTCTCCGCATAGTGTTGTGTAACATTGGAAGGAAGAGAGGATTAGGAAATTAATCCAAGAGCCAAGTATCAAAAGTAAAGACTGTAACACGGGTGCTAAGAAACAGATGTTATGGTAATTATGTCTAGTAGCAGAGAAGGAAAAACTAGCTTTCTGCCAAAAATTTAATTAATTCTGTCTTTGCTGTACCTTTCCAGGGTATACTTACTTACCTTTTCAAGTGTGTATCTGGGCTCTCAGTGATAATGTGAAAGGAAGGCTGGTCTCGTGATTATAGAGGGAATTGGTAGTGACACTCATGGTTGTCTAACGCTTTCGATTGTAAAAGATTCTTTCCATTGAGAAGCTCTTACACCTCCATTTTTTGCAATAGTCTTTTGCTATTTGGCAGTGAGAAAGTCCTTGTGCTAGAGATGTGTCTTTTTCTTGTCCAATTTGTGTTCATGTTTGGCTGATATATAAATTGTTAAAATTGCCATTTCCCTGTTGTAACTTACATTTCTCAAAATATGATGGCATGCTGCCAAAATAATAACTGAACATGAACATTCTAAAGTTGGGCCTACAATGCTCCTAAAGCAGCAGCACCACACTCTGCACTGGGAACATCAAGTTGCTGCTAGAGCTGTTGAAGTGTGAGCGGGATGGACAGGGAGCCCAATCAAGCACATACTCCCAGTAGCTCATCCCTCCCCCAACTGAGAGCATCAGGGAGCAGGAGCTAAACTCCTATCTCTCAGAGAAAAAGAGCGGGCCATGTGAGTTGAACTACCTTGCCTATCCCACTCTGCCCCAGAGAGCACATGGCCACATTAGCCCATTTCTCACTCTTTCCACACAGAAAGAAGTCCTTCCACACCTCCTGAGTATGGGCCAGGCTCTCCACAACTACCCAGATGTAGGGTGACCAGATGTCCCGTTTTTATAGGGACAGTCCCGTTTTTTGGGACTTTTTCTTATATAGGTGTAAGCAGTGTCAGGGTGAACTCCACCCTGACATCTGGTGGTGAGGTGTGGCAAGTTGTGGAAAAGAACTTCAGGGGCCGATCTCATTTGCATAGGCACACCCACCCCGCCTAGAATGAGGCCATAGCTGCCCAAATGGTCACTTTGGCTGCTGTGGGATCCCCAGTGTCTCTGTTATTGGGGCAGAAAGAATAAATTGTTATTACCCTGACTATGGGAACTGTGCTTGGAACTGTAGTTGGCCTTTTGTTATGATGGAGGGACTCACCATCAACTAAGTAGCACTCGCTAGGCAAGGGTCATGGGTTCCAAAACTCTGTGAATTGAGAGAGGCTGGGGACAGGTATTAATACTTGGTGGCATGGGCCCCTTGGTGAGGGCCTTACATGCTAGTTGCACTTCCTCCTCTCTCCACTGTAGAATATCAGAGCTAATTTTGATTCCATTAGGAGTCTAGTTACAGGCTGCTGAGCTCACTTTGGGCTAATGGTACACCAGCACTGAGGCTCCTCTACTACAAGCTGAATTCACCAAAGAGCTGAACTGACTAAGAGCTGAAATCACTGAGCGTTGTGTTAAGTAGTGGGGGAGCCTGAAGATATACTGTGGAGCAGTTTGCGGGACGGCTGGAGTGCCTTGTGGACAGGCTGGGGGAGCAGTTCATGGGACGGCGGGAGCTGCTGGTGGGACACGGAACGGAGCAGTTCGTGGGACGGCGGGAGCTGCTTGTGGGCTGTGGAGCGGAGCTGAGCAAAGCAGTTCGTGGGGCGGCTGGTGGAACGAAGCGAAGGCCTAGGGAGCTGTGGGGCGGTCCGCTTCAGATCATGTAAGGTGCCTTTTACCCCCACCCCCATCTCCACCCAGGTTGGGAGGTAAAGCTCTGCAGATAAACTTTCGAACTCTGGGGCTGCCCTGACCATGGACAGAGACTTTTGGGTCATTGGACTTTTGGGACTTTGGGTGATTTGGGGTTGCTGGACTCAAGAACCAAAGGGAAAGGGCATGCCCCAATTTGCTTGGGGTGGGTTTTTTTGCTCATGGGTTGTGTTATGAATCCTGTTGGTGGTGTTTCCCCAACATAATGCCACATTGTTTCTCTCTGTTATTAAAAGGCTTTTTGCTACACTCAGACTAGGTGCTTGCGAGAGGGGAAGTATTGCCTCTGGGTGGCGCCCAGCGGGGGTGGTATGTATTTGTCCCAGGTCACTGGGTGGGGGCTCGAGCCGGTTTGCATTGTGTTATTGGAATGGATCCCCTAGATATTGAACCCGGCCCTTGTTGCTGCCAACTCTGACGGGCAGAAGGGTTACATAGGCACCTATTACCCCCCACACCCTGTCCCGTTTTTTCACAGTTGCTATCTGGTCACCCTATTCAGATCCAGCATATGGCTGCCAGTTGCCCATCATCCCTGTGGGATAACCATCTTCTCCTTCTCATAGCTAACATAATCCTATACCTCAAACTGTGTAGAATTTTCAGGATTCAAACATGGCTGCTGATGCATAACAGAGTGTTTGTTACAGTTATACAAAATAGATTTTGTTATTTTCCTTTAAAAAAAAACAAGGAGGACGCACACAAAAAAACCCCAACCTACGTTTAAAGAACTTTACATTATAAAATTAAGCACATGACAGTTAGGAAATGCTACATTTACAGTTGCTTGTGCAACCTTAAGCTTTCCACCTGGTGTGTATGTATTGTGATACAGTCTTTAATTACATGATCGCAAACTATTTTTTCTGCAGGAGCCGCCTCATTCAGTGCACAGGCTGGACGCACAAGGGGTGAAAGGTTTCTAGGACAGGCAAAGGAATTGATGGAGAAAAGTAGACAGGAAATCTTGGTGTGGATAACAGGGGAAGAGGAGAGACTGGAAGAAGGGAAAGATGAGGTCATGTTGGATTTTGTCAGTTTTCTCTTTGAAAAAATCAGTGAGATCCTGAGCAGAAGGTGAATTGGGGGCAGGAAAGTGTCAAAGGTGGTGAACACATGACTGAGATTTCAGATATGGGATTATATCAGGGTGGAAAAGTCAAATTGATTTGCTTGGAGACTAGCAGAATTTAAGGAGAAGAGAACAAAAGTCACTGGTCTGGGACTCAGGAGATACCTGGGGAAGCTGCACCATTGACAGTCACGGGTGGTATCTATAACAGCATATCTACACTGGTACACAATACCCTAGTGAAGCCCAGGCCTAAGACACTTTTAAAATTTTTGTCACTATACACAAATACTTTGTGAACTGCTATTGGAGTTCACCAAACCTATAGCTTACATCTGGAGAAGTTATATCAGCATCAAGAGAAAAAACAAGTTGCTGTTGATAGTATACATTTTATGGGGCAAAAGATAAATACTCCTTTAGAGTATAGTCAGAACAGTTTAGCAGAAAAGGAAATAATTTAGATGCTCCACTGGAGCACAAGACCAATCCATATATATCTGCATATCTATAAATACACAGAGCTGCTTACACTGATGTTTACTTACTTCTTAGGTAATGTCAGAAGCCCCACACTTTCACCCTAGATGATGACCTAAGAAAAGAAACCTGATGCTTTCTTCTCATTTAAAGCAATCAGGTGGAATGGAGGGTGGAAAACTGGTAGGAAAAAAGTTATGCAGGACCCTGAAGGCAAGGACAGGAAGTTTGACTCTTATGTAGTAAAGTTACTAAACATAAACTTAGCTCTCCTAATACACATAAAATATCAACTAACATTATAGGATTGTACTATCTGATGTCTTAGCCTCTACAGGTATATGTATTGCTAGGTAAGGTCTTGGTATAAGTTAAGTAATAAATAATAAGCCTACAAGGCCTAATAGCTGAGCTAAACAAGACATAAGGTCCAAAAGCCTTAGCATAAACAGCTAACCAGGAGTAACCCTAGCTGGGGAGGCATAGCTCAGTGGTTTCAGCATTGGCCTGCTTAACCCAGGGTTATGAGTTCAATCCTTGAGGGGGCCATTTAGGGATCTACAGCAAAAAATTGAGGATTGGTCCTGCTTTGCACAGGGGGTTGGACTAGATGACCTCCTGAGGTCCCTTCCAACCCTGATATTCTATGAACATAGAGGCTTCCTTTAATAAGAAGTATTTTATTTCTTTCCCCAGATGTATAATTAATGAATTATAACAAATGGAAATAATATCTCTAAAAACTAGAGAGACAAGGTGGGTGAGGTAATGTCTTTTATTAGACCAAATGCTGTTGATGAAAGAGACAAGCTTTCGACCTTACACTGACCTCGAGGGGGGAGGGATAGCTCAGTGGTTTGAGCATTGGCCTGCTAAACCCAGGGTTATGAGTTCAATCCTTGAGGGGGCCATTTAGGGATCTGGGGCAAAAATTGGGGACTGGTCCTGCTTTGAGCAGGGAGTTAGACTAGATGACCTCCTGAGGTCCCTTCCAACTCTGATATTCTATGATCATAAGATATCACAAGAAAGAATGCTGTATAATGACTGAACTGCTGACCGATAACCACAAGATGCTAGTTTATACCAACTTGGGATATTTTAAATTAGGAACATCAGCATATGTCTGACCACAGGACTGCCATGGTAACTAATTGACATATATGCTAATAAGCTTGAGGTAAACAGACTAGTAACATATGGAAAAAGGGCACCCCCCAACATTAGTAGGGTGAGGAAATACAAATAAGAAAAAGGAGAGAAATCCCTACTGAATATGCATTAGGCATAGTGGAGTCAGTGTAACACATTATTAAATTGTATCTCAGTCGGTGTGCCTTGGGAGATGTAACTTTTGGGAGATGTCAGGCTGATGACTACTGGTAATGATGGTGACCAGTGAGAATGACAACTAACATTTTGGATCCTTTTTGTCCTTTAGTGGTTGCTCAGACAAACATTCTGTATTATCTTTATCTACCTTGCTGGGTTGGAGTGTTTGTGACTTTACTAATTGTGTTAATAAAACTATTTCAAATTTAAAAAGCTTTTCCTAAGTGTGCGTGTTGCAACTGTGCACACTGGGGTTTTCAGCTGAACAGTAATTCTAATGCTACTGGGCCTGATCTTGGGACAAGAATCTACCAAGCCTCAGAATGTTAATGGGGAATTAGTAAGTAATCGATATAAATAATACACAATCAGTAGATCAGGCAACAAGTCAAATAAATGTGATGACTCAACTACATTATTTTACATTGATTAGTTTTAGTTAAGTTAGTGATTAATGTCATCATTTTTTAGATACTAACATTATCATACATACCGTTCAGTGCTCATACTTTTTCTTTCTCCATACCTTTAAAAAAGAAAAAATGTGTTCATAAACTTAAGTCATTTTCACAGAGAATTTTTAATTTTTTTAATAACCCCTTAGAATCGTAGACTTTAAGGTCAGAAGGGACCATTATGATCATCTAGTCTGACCTCCTGTACAACGCAGGCCATGGAATCTCACCCACCAACTCCTGTAACAAACCCCTAACTTATGTCTGAGCTATTGAAGTCCTCAAATCGTGGTTTAAAGACTTCAAGGTGCAGAGAATCCTCCAGCAAGTGACCCGTGCCCCACGCTGCAGAGGAAGGTGAAAAACACCCAGGGCCTCTGCCAATCTGCCCTGGGGGAAAATTCCTTCCCGACCCCAAATATGGTGATCAGCTAAACCCTGAGCATGTGGGCAAGACTCACCAACCAGACACCCAGGAAAGAATTCTCTGTAGTAACTCAGATCCCACCCCATCTAACATCCCATCACAGGCCATTGGGCATATCTTCCGCTACTAGTCGAAGATCAATTAATTGCCAAAATTAAGCCATCCGATCATATCATCTCCTCCATAAACTTATCAAGCTTTGTCTTGAAGTCAGATATGTCTTTTGCCCCCACTGCTTCATAGTTAACCAAGAAGATTTCAGTGTATAATTGTAATCTTTTCTATGGGATTTGAATGTTAACGTATCTGAGAACCTTGCATAAATCAGCATTGCAAGGAAATGGAAAACTGGGAATTTTTCTTCCTCTTAAAATTGTGTATATTACAGATGAAGAAAGAAACTGTAGATCAGTAATGGCTGTTAATACAATTAACCATTTGCACTATGAGTCAGCCATACCCATTAGTGACCAGAAGGGCTTTGGGGCTTTAAAAACAAATTAACAGATTACATACAATTCTTCCACTTTCTTGACTCACTATCTCTGCAAAGTGCTTCTACTAAAATCATGAATATACCAATCTTATTTTTTTTTTTAAAGAAAGAGGAAAATCCTCTTTCCAGCTGAATCAGACTTTCATCCTTTAAAAAAGTGACTTGTAAAGGATTTCTTTTAAGTGGGGCTTGTGTGCCTTTTGTCACTTTTTATGAGATATAGTATAAACCAATGTGTCTTCAGGCTTTTTTTTTTTTAATTAATTTTGGCTTATTTTTGCCTGGATCAGGAATATCAAGTTTGTTCTCCAAAAAAATTAGGTACAATCATCTGAGAGCTCTCTGGGATATTTACCGTATACTCAAACATCTTTGGAAGGAGCAAGGATTGAAACTTTAACAAAGGCTTGCTTTCTCCAAAATGTTCATCACTGAAGTTAAAATATGTATTAACAAGACCAAAGAAAAAACAAAGCTTTAAAACAGTTTGACAAAAAATCTCTTGCCTTTCTGATGACTTAATGTTTTTGTTCTTCGTTCTTATAAATGTCCCTATTGCTTTAACTTTTCACAGTCATTATGAAGTCCTCAAAACCAGACAGGACTTTGATTTCTAATGTAAATAAAATCAAGCAGATTATTTTTGTAATTAAAAACAAAAACTTTCAGGCTTTCTTTATCCATCATAAAGAAAAACTGGACAAGCTATGTTATGCTTCACAAGTCACCTTTAAAGATATAAATTTACTATGTACTTTGGAAAAAGTACAAAGATTTGTGGTGTTTTTTATTGATCTAAGCTTTTGTGGTGTGAAGACTTTTTTATTTTTATTTTTTTAAATAAATGATAGCTTACATTTATACTGTGCTTTTCAAACCTAAAAAGAGCCCCCAAACTGTTTTTCAAAATGTGTGCTGTTAAACAGCTGTATTTCTTTTGACTACTTATGAGATTATTTTTCAGTCTTAAAGGAAGGATTTCTCATTCTGTTAATACCAGAGAAGCAATGGTAAGAACAAGAGGTAATATTTTCAAAAGTGCTTAAGAGCCTTTGGAGCCTAAGTCCCAGTGACTTTCAATGAGATTTAGCCTAAGTGCCAAAGCACTTTTGAAAATGGTTTTAGGCTCCAAATTCTCTTAGGGTACATCTACACTGCTTGGTTTTATTTACATTAGAAATTAAAACAAAAAAACCACGGCAATGAGTTTCAGAGCCCAGATCAACTGACTCAGGCTCTTGGGGCTTGTACTACAAGCCAAAAATAGCAATGCAGATGTTCCTGCTTGGTCTGGAGCCTGGACTTTGAAACGCAGCGAGAGAACACGGTCTCAGAGTCTGGGCTCCAGCCCAAGAGGGAATGTCTACACTGCTATTTTTAGCTTTGTAGCATGAGCCCCATAAGCATGAATCAGTTGACTCAGAGTTTAAGACTTGCTGTCACAGGCTTACCCCCTCTCCCTCACCCCACACACACACTTTCAGTGCAGACATACCCAAAAGCAACAGCATGGCAGGATTAAAAAGAAAGGGTTTCAGAATCTTTAACTAGGGCTCTTGGTTACTAAACATGAGCAGAATGGCAAAATGTTCAGTGGTTTTAGAGTGATGGGAGGATGTGTATTTGCATTCAAGGCAGGCGTGTGGGAGGGTGATAGTTTTTGAGCAGATATTGGACCCTCTTTTTTCTCCATTAGGAGCCTATAAGGGCAGCATTTAGATACTATGATGATAGGAGCTTCAGAAATACTATGGATTAGATTAGATATGAAGAAAGACAGACAAACGTTGGGTTCCACCCCAACAAATTCAGAGTCGATCATACTATCAATTTTAAAAAATTATATTTAATCACGGTAGGAGACATAGAAACTAGAGACAGATCCTCAACTGATGTAGTCAATTGAAGTCAATGGAGCTGTGACAATTTACACCAGCTGAAGATCTGACACTATGTGTTTGTTTTAAGATCATATAGGAATAATTATGAATAGCGAAGGTGTATTAACTACATGGAAGAAATACTTGTGCACTTCTATGATGAAGCTAAATAATTATAATAAAATAAACCCTGTTTAGGTTAGTTATATGTATGACATATCTCGTAATCCATTTTAGTATTGATAAGGTTGTAGTAAGAGAAGGCCCTGAAACATAAACTCTTGTATCAGAGGCCCAGTCTGAGGCCTGAAGCCTGAACCAAAATACTTCCAGGCAGTGTTAAGCAAAGCTGGGCTGTGAGCCAGAGGCAGGTCCCACTCACAGAAGTTGGCAAGAAAAGGTTGTTAGAAGCACGTGCACACACACATAAGTGCTAGTGAGAGGAACGTGTGCCAAGATGGCATCCGAACACTCCACAGACATAACCAGGAACAGATAGGTGCATCTCAAAGATAGGGTCAAAAGGACAACAAGATGGATAGATTCATTTGAACTATGATGAGTAATCTGTCCTGCAACTGTATAAAAGTAGGTCCGGGAGCGCACATCGTTGTCCAGCCTAGGGGGCAGTGGAGTGTCCCACCACTGACTGAGCTGTGTCCACTGCCAGGGAGCACAAATTCGTAGTATGCCCTGTAGAGTCTATAGGGAACTATTACCATGCTTTGTATGACAATAAACCTGGCTTGGGTTCCTTTGTGCCTTATTAGAGTCTGTGATTTTTGGGGGTTCTCTCAAGGTCTGCTGTGTTAGCTATCTGCGCAGAGCTGGGGCAGCACACAGAGGGAACACGCATGCAGCTGACTGTTATCATCATCGAACAAGAGCAGGCACCACACCAGTAGCTACCAACAACAAAGGTTATTCTAAAACAGTGGTTCTCAAGCAGGGGTCTGGGGCCCCCTGTGGGGCTGTGAGCAGGTTTGAGGGGGTCCACCAAGCAGGGCCAGCATTAGACTTGCTGGGGCCCAGGTCAGAAAGCTGAAGCCCCAGTGCATAGGGCTGAGGCCTTGAGCCCCACCACCGGGGGATGAAGCTAAAGCCTGAGCAGCTTAGCTTCACAGGGGCCCCTGTGGCGTAAGGCCCCAGGCAATTGCCCTCCTTGCAACCCCCTAATGCCGATCCTGGCTTTCATATGCAGAAACTCAGTTCTTGTGCCACAGGTGGGCCGTGGAATTTTTATAGCATGTTGTAGGGGGCCTCAGAAAGAAAAAGGTTGAGAACCCTGTTCTCAACAACATGTGCTCACCATACAGCTGTCTCAAACTAGGCACTATTCATTTTCTTGGTGTGCATGCATGGCCAGAGCTTTGTTTGGCAGACCATTTAGATTTCATAAACCAGACAGGGATTTTGGTTTCTATAAGCTCTCTACCTATTCTGTGTACTCCAAAGAGCCATACATTAACAAATCCTACACTTTTTAAAAAGTGGTTGCTTTGTAAGTTAACATTTGTACAGCAATAAAGCAGGCGTTATGTGTAAGATATTACTAACAGTCACAATTTTTATATACGATACTATCCAAACTTACCTGACAGATATTTTTAATGTCAACCCCAGCAAATCCATCTTATAACACTCACAATGTGTAACATGTGTAACACACTTGGGGAAATATTTAACAAAACGTAAAGTACACGCAGCAAAGCATATACCAAGACATACTTTTCCAAATCCATTGAACCCAAACCAAGTGAGACATCCAAGAAATTATGCCAAGATGTTTCTGAAAAAAGGAGAGAAAGCAGTGTCCTCTGCTGGTAAAGTTCAGTGCAAGTCAGAATTCCAAGAGCTTTTAGCATTTTTTCTGTTACTTTTCCTATACCAGGCACCTGAAGAACAAGAATTAATGTGTCTCAATGAAATTGCAATTTTTGAAATCTTTGGATAAATGCTTAATGTTTAACATTCAGTATAATTCAACTCAAACACATTTTTAGAACTAGGCTGGCACTGAAGAAATGAAATTATCTTTAAGTAAATGATCTGTTTTAGAACACTAGCATTCATGTAAGGAGGACATCAGTGTATAGTAAATTTGATAATATTCTCACCTTTCTAATGGGTAAATCTTTGATGAAGTCCATTACAGATTGCCTATCAGGGGAGATTCTGTACTGTCCATTAGGTTTATTCTGATCACTGCACATTTTTGCCAAAGTCATATTTGGAGCAATTCCTTAAAAACAAACGAACAAAACAAAACAAAAGAAAGAAACACAACAAACATTTTAATCACAAGTCTCAATCTTCCATTTCAATGTTCCTAGATTTAAAGGTGTAAAATTAGTCATTCTATGCGTGGCAAAGACCAAACAAGAACAGAAAGGAGAAGACTGATGTAAAACAGAGATTCTCACCCATTCTGTAAAAGCGGCAGAGTCCTGTGGCACCTTATAGACTAAAAGCTTATGCTCCAATACGTCTGTTAGTCTATAAGGTGCCACACGACTCTTTGCCACTTTTACAGGTCCAGACTAACATGGCTACCCCTCTGATACTTCACCCATTTTGGTCACTACAGTCCTTCGGCACTTTTTGAAAGAATAGGCACATGAGAACTGCTATGTTTCATTTTAGTTATGAAATAGTGGCTAAAGCACTCATTGTATATAGTTTGTACATCAGGTTAGGGGTATAAAATACTTTGAGATATGCAGGATGAAAGGGACTATATATAAATGCAATATATATAATTAAGTGATGAGGGGTTATGTTTCTTTAAACGCAAAGTTTTCTGCAACTTGGTACATGATTTCACATTAGTATGACAGTAATTTACAGTAAAAGAGAGAGCTTGGTGAGGAAGAGAAGTTATGTTTGGTCTAAATATGAATGAGGTATCTCAATCAATTACAGTTCAGAGATCTGGCAAATAGTTATGACACATTTAACAACCTAAACATTTTAGTAGAGCTTCACCAAGGATGAGGAAAGATAGTCTAGTGGTTATGGCACTAGCTTAGAACTTAGGAGACCTGAGCTCAGGTCCCCGATCCACCACCAACCTTCTGTGGTACTCTGGGCAAGTCATTTAGCTTCTCAGTGCCTCAGTTCTCCCATCT
The DNA here is from genome assembly GCF_965140285.1 of Lepidochelys kempii. NCBI lineage: Eukaryota > Metazoa > Chordata > Testudines > Cheloniidae > Lepidochelys > Lepidochelys kempii. Next base: position 48,013,013 of record NC_136384.1, read on the forward strand.
GTAAAAAAGGGATAATAATGCTCCCCTACCTCACAGGGATGTTGTGAAAATAATTACACAAAAAACTGTGAGGTGTTCAAGTACTATGGTAATGGGTATCATGTAAGTATCAAGGATAGATGGAATATCTATCTGTCCTTGAGAATTAAGGGTGATTTATCCTTTTTATTGATTTGTGTGTGTCTTTTTTGCTCTTTTTAGTAAATAAAGTGCCATAGATCCAGCTGGGCACTCCCTTCCAGCCATCCACTGGACTGCTGTGAGGGGAACCCAAGCCTCTGGCTCCCTCAATGTTTTAAGCTTCCAGAGTCTCAGCAGGCTGTAGCCCTGTTTCCTCCCTTGGCCCCTCTAGCACATTGCCTGGGCACTGAATCTCAGGCAGAGCTCCTCAGCCCACTTGCACCTTATATCCCAGGGCCAGCACTGATCCCCAAGGTACCCCAGTTATTTAACCATACTCACCCCCAAAACTACACCCCAAAGGTGTGAAGCTTCTGGTTACAGTTTAGAGCTCTCCAGAGCTTCCGGTAGTTGTAAAGCATATGACATACTCTCACACTCTGCATAGAGTCCATTATCTTAATGCTCTTTTACTTAGTCATGTAAAGCACAGATCCTACAGAACAACTAACATTTAACCACAATGCCACTTCCCAGCTCACAATTCCCTTGTGAGCCCTTAGGGACCATCTGTGTCCAGAAAAACAGGCAGGCGGGCCAGGCCTCATGCAAGCTGTTACATGCTGGGTGATTTCTTTCTGTCATAGAGTCCCTTCCCCAGCTTGTATGATCTTACTTTCACCTGCCCCACACTTCCTTTTCCTGTCTCGTTCTTCCTCTGTTCCTTGTGTGGCTTGCTATTTAACTCCCCCTATCTCCAGCTTCCTTTGTTCTGTCTTTTGAGTAACTTTCCATTGCTCCTACCTCCCCCGCCCACTGTCCAGAGAAATAAGATAACACTGGTTTTCTAAGGATGCAGCTGCTTTTTAGCATAACTTTGGAGTGGTTAAAGTACTGTTGTTAAACTTTAGTACTCCCTATTGTCCCTGCTACAGGATCTATCAGTAATGGTGGATCCACATACACAAAGGCACTCATGATACAGCAGTTCTTCATAATACAACTTCATAGTATCAACCAGAAATCATAAACTGTACTGACAGATTTCCCAGTCATCACACAAAATAACTGGGTTTTTACAGCTGAACCCTGTTGGTACTAAGAGGTGAATAGCAGGTGACTAATAGATTGATTCTTCTCTATAGCCTCGATGATTTAAAGACTGACTGCTGTTTACAGTGATTATAATGTATTCCTGGTGATGCTAGGAACCATTCTGTATATCACTGCTTACTAATATTGTCCAATTGGCTTTCTAGATTGTCAGATTATTAAACAGTAATCACTTTTCATTTTCGTTCTTCAAATCCCTGGCATCCTTAAGAGGTCCACCCCCCTTTTCTAAACAGTGACTCATCAAGAGAAGGATGAAATTTTAGAGAAATGAAACTAAAAATTTTTTGACAGTCAAGCAGTATTGCTCCTGAGTTTTGCAGGGCCCTACCTGAAGTAACATGTTGGGTTTCATCCGGCTTTGTCTCATCCTATTGCTCTCTCCTCTACCCATGTTTTCACATGACATTTCCCCTGCCTACTTCCTGCCTGCCTCTCCCCTGTGCTCCAAGCTCCGCAGGCTCTGATAACTCTTTTACACAAATCAGCTAGTCATTAAGGGTTTGTCTACACGGGCAATTTACAGCGCTGCAACTTTCTCGCTCAGGGGTGTGAAAAAACACCCCCCTGAGAGCAGCAAGTTTCAGCACTGTAAAGTGCCAGTGTAGACAGTGCACCAGTGCTGTGAGCCGTGCTCCCAGAGCTGGTAACTATTCCCTTCGTGGAGGTAGTTTTTTTAGAGCACTGGGAGAGTTCAGCGCTTTAGTGTTGCCAGTGTAGACTAGCCCTAAGAGTCCTGAAGAGCAACTACCTGAACTAATGGACTGAATGCACTTTGGGGATTTAATCTCTGACGCATCCTAATAGGGGCAATTCAGACAGAATATTGTTGGGTATTGGTCCTGCTTTGAGCAGGGGGTTGGACTAGATGACCTCCTGAGGTCCCTTCCAACCCTAAGATTCTATGATTCTATGATATCATAGATCGAGTTCCAGTTGGAAGATCAGTTGGGCAAGTACGAGCTGCACAGATCTAAAACTTCCACTGCCTTGGAAAGTAAATATTAATCTGTCTAGTAAACAGTTTATTTTATTTTTAATATGTCAGTGTATTTCGTGCTCAAGAAAGTGATTAAAAACTAGCTCGAGCAAGGCACAGGATGGGCAAGCGCTGAACATGTTTCTTTCTCCACACAGCTTTGCTAATGTGCCTTTATCCTAACTAGTAGCAACTATAGCATTCCAGTGTTAAATCTATCTTTGATCAAAACCTTACAAAATCAGCAGTGCAAGTTAAGATTTAAATGCAGCTGTCCAGAGATGTAAGACTACTGCCTGAGCCAACTGGGTCACTTTTCCACATTAGCGGAGGAGATATGATTGAAAAGGAAACCAGGAAGAAAAAGGATGATGTGACTGCTATCATTAACCAAAAGTATACAATGCCAGCAATAGCAACTAATTAAAGAAGAAAGATTTCTTCTGGTTAAATAAAGCACAATACTGGGCTCTATTCTTGACTCTGAAAGAGATTTCTTGTGTGATGTGGCCTTGAGCAAGTCACAATCTTGATGCTTCAGTTTACACACCTGTAAATGGGGTATACTTCCTTACACCAAAGAGGTGGTGCAGGGCTAATTTTTTAATGCTTGTAATGCACTTTGAGATCACTGGGTGGAAGGCACTACAAACATGCAATTAGTATTATTTATATACATGTGTGTACCTGCACTGGCAGTCAATCCAGTTTTTTGCTCAATCCGAAAGCGAATTTCCTTCACAACTTCTTCAGCTGAAGTTCCAAAGACCACTGAATTTAGCAACAGTTCTTGATCTCCCTGTTCTTCAGTGTACAGATGGGAAGTAGCAACTGGCTGTTCCTCTGTTATAAAAGTATTATCTTCAAACAATATTGGTGAGGATGAGTGTGCATCTTCATTCAACTTTAGTTCATTGGGTGCAGTTACATCTTGTTTACCTACATTATGAAAGGGTACATAGATGTGTAACTCATACTTCTTAATAAGCAACGTATATTCTGTGAATTGATTCCCCTGCACAGCTCCTGAAAAAAGCTGATTTAGCTATTTCACTTTTTTCTGTTTGCAAAGTTCAAGTAATTATGTAGCTGAAATAATTTCAATTACTGGTCCATTTTTTTAAAAAGAAAGGTCATAACCATCTCATTGTATATGCAATTTGAGCTTGGCCCAGGATTAGATTTGGCCAGGAAACTGAATTTCACTTTGGTGGGGAAAAAAATTGAAATTTTGGAAATGTTTTTGTCCCAAATTGAGATAAAAAGTTAAAACGTTACAATTTTTTTGTGGAAGTGAAATTCTGCAACATTTTGTTTCAGAAACACTAAAACATTCTCTCTGTGGGAATATTCTGGTGTTTCTGAAACAAGGGTGCCTAGAAGCTTTGGCTCTGCTGCAGCCTGCCATGTGGCCCCCCGCAAGCAGGATACTGAGGATCCCAAGTTCCCTGGTTCCTCTGCAGCTCACCTGGCAGGCTGCAGCAGAATTCAGGCTCCCAGCAGCCAGAGCTTCCCAGCCTCATGGGAAGCTCACCTGGTGAGCTACTGGGGAGCCCACATTCCTAGTGCCAGGCAGGCTGCCGGAGAGCCAGGGAGATTATGACCCCAGGTTCCCAAACTCCTTGCCATATGGGCTGTGAGGAACTTGAGTCTGGAATCCTTGATAACCTGGACTGCTGAGGGGTTCCACTGAAAGATTGGTGAAAAGACACACATTCATGCAGAACATGTAGCTTTTGATGAATCTGCATTTTCTAATGGAAAAACAGTCCACTGAAAATTTCTGACCAGCTCTATCCAATATCTTCTAGGTGTATCCAACCAGGTAAAGTCCAGTGAGGGGCTCTGCAGTGCAGCTTGCAAAAGTACCAAAGCAGGGAAGGTAACAAACTGAAAAAAGATTATAGTACTTCGATAATATGGAAAATATTACCAAGTTTTGCACATATTTACAACAGCTAAGAGATCTGTTGAAAAGAAAACTGTAATGAGAAAAAAAATGGAAAGAACAAGTGGGAGTAGATGTGTTTGTGAGATCATGTGTAAATTACACAACATCTTGGGGAATATTCAGGCCCACTGTGTCCTCAAGGGAGAGAGAGAAAAATACTTTTTATGTTGATTATGGCCCATGGCAGGAGCGAAATGGGAATTCCAGATGCACCTGGCCCCCGAGGTTTGACGAACAGAATGTATATGTGGGGAGAGCAGGGGAGTAGAGGGTAAATAATCATATGTCCTCCCCTCCCCACAATTAAAACACTTATTTCACTAAGGAAAAGGATTTCACTGTCAAGGTTCCAAAGGTTTATTTTAATGTTATAAAAATATACCTTGAAAGTGTCTTTTTTTAATATCAGATTTTTTTCCAAAATAGTTTGAAGGAATTTTTGCATTAAAAAGCAGATTTAAAATATATATATATATGTTACTAATGCAGCATATTAAAACTGATTTTTAAATCTCTGATTATTAAAAATCCAATAAAAAACCATTTAAAAATGACTTAAAAATGCTGATTATTTACTTTTTTGGACTTCACTTGACTCAGAAATTAAAATAGATTAGTCAGGATCAGTTTCAGTTTTTCATGCAGTAGCAAAACATTGCTATATCTAGGTTGCACACACTGAAAGGGAATATTTATATCCAAAACCAAAAATTGTTCACTGAAGTGTATAAAGTTCCTCCAATATTTCTATTAATATAGCTTTAGATTTTGTAAATTATTTTCTTTTAAATACACAAAGTCTACCACAAATTTAGGGTCAAAACTACTTTAAGGTATCCATTAAAAGCATAACTTCAGTGTTAAAAAAAAAGGAAAGCTTTGCTTATAATCTTATTTTGAAATATCTAAACCATTTGCTCTAAGTTCTTCCCTGAATGAAAACCCTTTAACCAGACTTCTCTGCCAACCTCAACAAGAGGCTTGCCATGTAAATTTTGTCAGTCACTGAAAATTAGTAGATAAGATCCCATGGGACGCAAGCAAAAGAGAAAAAGAGTTCAGGAGAGTTGGCAGTTTTTAAAAAAGAGACATTATTAAGGCAAAAGAGATGCACAGGAAAGACAGGAAGTGAGGACACCCTGGCTTTCCCAGGAGATCTTCAATGACCTAAAACTTAAAAAAGAGTCATACAAGAAGTGGAAACTAGGTCACATTATACAGGATGAATATAAAAAAACAAACACAAGCATGTAGGGACAAAATTAGAAAGGCCAAGGCACAAAACAAGATTAAACTAGCTAGAGATATAAAGGATAACAAGAAGCATTTTACAAATACATTAGAAGCAAGAGGAAGACCAGGGACAGCGTAGGCCCATTACTGAATGAGGAGGGAAAACAACAACAGAAAATGCAGCAATGGCTGAACTGTTAAATGCCTTTTCAGTTTTCACCAAAAAAATCAGCAGTGATTGGATGACTACCACAGTGAACATCAGTGTAAATGGGGTAGGATCTGAGGCTAAAATCGACAAAGAACAAATTAAGAATTACTTAGATAAGTTCAATGTCTTCAAGTCGGCAGAGCCTGGTGAAATACACAGTAGATTATTTAAGAAACTGTCTGAAGAGATCTCTGAGACATAAGCGATTATCTTTGAGAACTCATGGAGGACGGGAGAGATAACAGAGGACTGGAAAATGGCAAATATAGTATGTATCTATAAAAAAGAGGAATAAAAACAACCCAGGGAATTATACATCAGTCAGCTTAACTTTGGTACCTGGAAAGATAATGGAGCAAATAATTGATCAATTTGTAAGCATCTGGAAGAAAATAAGGTAATAAATTACAGTCAACATGGATTTGTCAAAAACAAATCTTGTCAAACCAACCTAATAGCCTTCTTTGACAAGGTAACAAGCCTTGTGCATAGGGGTGGAGCAGTAAAAGTCATATATGTTGACCCTATTAAGGCTTCTCATACCATCTCACATGACCTTCTCATAAAGAAACTAAAGAAATATAGCATAGACAAACCTATTACAAGTTCATTTTATACTGTCTGGAAAACCGTACTCAGAGTAGTTATTAGTGGTTCAGAATCAAGCTGGAAGGGCATAGAGTGGGCTCCTGCACTGGGTCCACCCTCCACAGCCCCTCTGCGGGGGGTGCATGTGGGACCCCAGGCCTCTGCGGGCGGGGGGGGGGAGCTGGGCCAGAGGCCTCCAGGAGGGGAGGGGGCCTGGCTTGGTGGGCAGGGGGAACCACCTCCCAGCTCTCACTGGCAGTGCGGCTGGGGCTGGGTTGCTGCACTCCCGCCGCCGGAGAGTGCAGGCCCGGCCCTGCTGCACTCTTCAGGGGAGTGGGGGTGCGGCTGGGGCAGGGGACCTGGAGAAGAGGTGGAGCAGGGACGGGAGCAGCACACAGCTGCACAGGGCACCAGGAAATAAATTTCTTGGTGCCCTACATAGCTGCGTGCTTTGCACATGGGTAAGAACGGCCCTGATGACTGAGGTCAATAAAATCATGACTGATGTGGAGAAAGTAAATAAGGAAGTGTTATTTACTCCTTCTCATAACACAAGAACTCGGGGTCACCAAATTAAATTCATAGGCAGCAGGTTTAAAACAGACAAAAGGAAGTATTTTTTTCACACAATGCACAGTCTATGGAACTCTTTGCCAGAGGATGTTGTGAAGGCCAAGACTATAATAGGGTTCAAAAAGGAACTAGATAAGTTCATGGAGGATAGGTCCATCAATGGCTATTAGCCAGGATGGGCAGGGATGGTGTCCCTAGCTTCTGTTCGCCAGAAGCTGGGAATGGGCGACGGATCACTTGAGATTGCCTGTTCTAGTCATTCCCTCTGGGGCACCTGGCATTGGCCACTGTCGGAAGATAGGTTTCAGAATAGCAGCCGTGTTAGTCTGTATCTGCAAAAAGAAAAGGAGGACTTGTGGCACCTTAGAGACTAACCAATTTATTTGAGCATAAGCTTTTGTGAGCTGCAGCTCACTTTTTACAGCTGTAGCTCACGAAAGCTTATGCTCAAATAAATTTGTTAGTCTCTAAGGTGCCACAAGTCCTCCTTTTCTTTTTGTCGGAAGACAGGATACTGGGCTAGATGGACCTTTGGTCTGACCCATTGTGGCCTCTCTGACATTCTTATTGAATATCTTCATAAATGATTTGGATAATGGCATAGAGAGTACACTTATAAAGTTTGCAGATGATACCAAGCTGTGAGGGGTTGCAAACATGTGTGCCAGGTTTGTATAATTTTTGGTGGTGTCCAGAATGGGTCCAAGCAGAGCTGTCCAGTCCATAGGACAGACTAGGGCAACCATTATGGGGGGCTCCTGGCAGCAACAAGTGACCTGGCCCAAGCCTGCCCCTGCTCCGCCCTCTCCCCACCCACATTCCACCCCTTCCCCCAAGTACCTGCCCCACCTCCTTCCAGCTTCCACCCCCTCCACCGAGCGACGCTGGGAGCCAGCGGGGTGGAGCGGAGCGGGGCAGGCCGAGGCCGGGTCGCTTGCTGCTGCCCGTGCCAGGCCCCCCTGCTAGCTCCCCAGGCCACCCTGGACCCCGCGTCCCTCTGAAGCAAGGGGCCCCCAAAGCATGGTAAGCCCAAACATTGATGGAGCTGGGCACAGGTTCCTAAATATTGGTGGAGCGCGGGCACCACAGGTCCATATAACTTGCTGCCTATAGTTGCAAACACTTTGGAGGACAGGATTAAAATTCAAAATGATCTTGACAAACTGGAGAAATGGTCTGAAATAAATAAGATGAAATTCAATAAGGACAAATGCAAAGTACTACACTCAGGAAGGATTAATCAATTGCACAAACACAAACTGGGAAATGACTGCCTAAGAAGGAGTACTGTAGAAAAGGATCTGAGGGTAATAGTGGGTCACAAACTAAATATGAGACAAAAATATAATACTATTGCAAAAAAAGCAAACATCATTCTGGGATGTATTAGCAGGAGTGTTGTAAGCAAGACACAAGAAGTAATTCTTTCACACTACTCAGCACTGATAAGGCCTCAGCTGGACTACTGTGTCTAGTTCTGGGCACCACACTTCAGGAAAGATGTGGACAAATTGGAGAAAATCCAGAGGAGAGAAACAAAAATGATTAACCGTCTAGAAAACATGACCCACGAGGAAAGACTGAAAAAATCAGGTTTGTTTAGTCTGGAGAAAAGAAGACTGAGGGGGGACATGGTAACAGTCTTCAAATACATAAAAGGTGGTTATAAAGAAGAGGTGATAATCTGTTCTTATCCACTGAGGACAGGACAAGAAGTAATGGGGTCAAATTGCTGCAATGCTGATTTAGGTTAGACATAGAAAAACTAAAATGTAAGGGTAGTTAAGCACCGGAACAAATTACCTAGGAAGGTTGTAAAGTCTCTGTCATTGGAGGTTTTTAAGAACAGGTTAGACAAATACCTTGTCACAGATGGTTTAGATAATACTTAGTCCTGCCTCAGTGCAGGGGACTGGACTAAATGACCTATTGGGGTCCCTTCCAGTCCTACATTTTTATGATTCTCAGGGTCTGACTCTACAAGCCTTCAACATTCAGAGCCACCATTGACTTCAATGAGAATTCCATGTCCCGAGGGTTTGCAAGTGGTATTAAAAAAAAAAGAAGTGGGTTCATTTAAGCATAAACTGTGTTATTTTGAAGTTAGACATGCCTAAGTGCATACTTGCCAATATGCAACATATTTATAATGCCCATTTTGTTACATCTTTGTACTGATAGAAGATGGGCCAGTGTTTTTCAGTAGAATTGAAAGGTGTCTTCTTGTTTAGCTCCTCTGTGGCCTTCTTGATAGTTTTGAAATGTGAGAGATTAAAATTATGCAGTTTATCTGTGCATAAAGTCAATAACTGGCATAAGCCTTTGCCTACAAAACTTTTTAATATCCCCAGTGGTGGATCCCGCTGTGGGAATTTCTGCCTTTCCACATTCCAATAGCAAGAACTGATGTAATCATGTTTTACTCATTCTTTATTTTTGAAGAGTTCATTTCTTATGTATTTTTATTCTTGTAATGCACTTTAATGGAGCTCAGGTGCAGTGCCTTTTTAACATGATTTCTGACACTTCTAAAGTTAGGGCTTATATACCATGGTGCTGATTGCAGTATGCTATAAAATACCTATTCAGAGAGTCAAGATCCTCTATAATAGGGAAGAGATTTGTTTACATTTCAGAACTGACTACTCTACAGAGCTATACATCATAATTTTCATATATAATAATTTCCATTTTACTATGCTAATATCTATAATATTTAGTAATTTGGTTACCATTTTTTGCAGTGTTTTCTCTTTTGATGAAGTAACTTCTTTTATCTTCAGGCCAGTTCTGTCTTTCCTCTAAGTACTCCGTTATGTTCAAGTAGGCTTCATCTAGGCCAATGGGCATAAAACTAGGATCATATTCAACCAGTATTTCTCTAACCTTGATAAACACACAAAGAAAGTTTAAAGTTGTGCTGCAATAGCAAAACATGTTGGTGTGTATTAAAATGCAGTTGATACTTTTGCAATAACATGCATACCTTGCACATCCATTATGATCAATCAGTACCATTACTGTAAGTATTTATGAGGCAAATAATGCATTGATATGGAAAATTTATAAAACTTCTGTTTCTCATTTAAAAGCAGCAATAAGTCAGTATTACACACCAAAACAAAGAACAGGCTCTCTGAGCAATGCTCATTTTACTGAAGAGGTAGCTGTGATATATATGTTTAAGTGGCTATAAACTCTCACATCATTAGGTTCCCATGACACTGTGGTAACCATGTGAAAAAAGTTCAAGAGGCTTGTAAGTTTATCAGAAACTTGGGATGCGTATGTGGTCTAATTCAGTTTTTCATGCTGTGCTGTGATTTGCATTGATATCTGAAGGATATAATACATTTAATTTAACATATGGAAAAATGATTGCCCAAGAGAAGAAAGCTTTAACCATAGGAAAAATAAATTGATGTAGCTGACAGCTTGAGGATATTTTAGTGTAGTTGTTGAGGACAATAGGCAATGCTTAGTGCTAGTTATATTCCTACCAATAATCACACAGCTCATTTTAGTTAATTTACATACTGCAATTCTTTTGATAAAATACAGAAAAGTTTTGTGGTTTCTTACACCTAAGAAGTTATAATTCATTGCTCTGACCTCACTAACACTAACACCACTCTTACATAAGTGGTGTGTAAAAGTACTACTTTTTCAATCTGATAGTGACATTTCTTTGTATTAAAGAAATTTACTGTTTATTTAATGGATATGACCTTAAAACCCATTTATGTCTATCAGATCTTCATCTCCCCAAACCACTCACAGTGGTCATCTCTTGTTTAAATATTCTTTTGAAGGTCTTATAAAATGCAAATCTTAGAATAAATCCTCAAAATAAAATTCTGATACCTATTTCTCTAGTTTTAAATGCTTCATTTTCACTATAAAATACTTGAGAATTCTTAGTAAAATTTTGTGATTTAAATCTTCAAGGACAGTCGTGGGTTCTTCCTCTTCTTGAAAGTGACTAAAACATAGCCTTCCCAACGAGTTTTGATTGCTAATGTGAAATCAGTTTGCTATTTTCAATCCAGGTCTGAGTAAAAATGGTATAAATATAATAAAAACAACCACAACAAATGAGAGGAAATGGAAATTTTCAAGAAGGGGCCAAGGCCTAAGGGCATAATCCTGCACCACTGAAGTCAATGGAAGATCTGCCATTGACTTCAGTGGATATAACATCAGGCACTAAATGGGTCTGTACACTGATCCATACTATTACCACTAGAGTGATCCCTACACATCAGATTTCAGGCTCTGGACTGGCACTCAGGAGATCTAGATTAAATTTCTGGCTCTGCCACAGAGACCATGGGCAAGCAATTAGTCTTGCTGAGCCTCAGTTCTTCATCTGTAAAATGGGAACAACGCTGCCTCCTTCCTCCTAATCTTTGGAATCAATGGAAGGTGCAACAATTTGTATATGGGGAAGTCTGGCCTCATTATATCAAATGCTCCCTTAATGGAATGTGACAGGATCGGGCCAGATGGCTACAGGAGAATGATAGAAGGCAGATATATTAGCCCCAGGTTAAATAGGTCCCTTTTCCCTGGGCAAGGTAATAGGGAAGGTTCCAGAACAATAAGGAACTTTCTAGAAACAATTAAGGCAGACAGGCTGATTAGAATACCTGCAGCCAATCAAGAAACTGCTAGAATCAATTAAGGCAGGCTAATCAGGGAACCTGGGTTTAAAAAGGAGCTCACTTCAGTTTGTGGTGCATGCGAGGAGCTAGGAGCAAGAGGCGCCAGGAGCTGAGAGTGAGAAGGCATACTACTGGAAGACTGAGAAGTACAAGCATTATCAGACATCTGGACGAAGGTTCTGTGGTGAGAATAAAGAAGGTGTTGGGCGGAGGTCATGGGGAAGTAGCCCAGGGAGTTGTAGCTGTCACGCAGCTGTTACAGGAGCCACTGTAGACAGCTGCAATCCACAGGGCCCTGGGCTGGAACCCAGAGTAGAGGGTGGGCCCGGGTTCCCCCCATCCCTCTATCCCCCCAACTCCCTACTTGATACCGGAGAAGTTGAACTGGACTGTGGGTTCCACCAGAGGGGAAGGTCTCTGGCCTGTTCCCCGATCCACCAGGTGGATCAGCAGAAACTGCGGGGATTGTTCTTCTTCCTTTCCCCATGCTGGCCAGTGATGAGGCTAACTGCGTGAATGGCAGATTTGAGCCATGAAAGTGGCCAAACTGAGGGCTGCCGTGAACCTCTGAGGTGAGAAAATCCGCCAGTAAGCGCAGGACCCACCAAGGCAGAGGAGGAACTTTGTCATAGGAAATAATATCTGAAGTGCCAATAATAAAAGAACATAAAAATATATACAAATCTTCAACTATTTTACCCTTATCCACAAGACAAACTGTAATACAAGACTACATCCATATCCTGAGGTCCTGATTACACCATAAACAAGACCGATTCGTTCTCAAAACCACATATTTATATAATATACATTATATTCATAAAATGGAATTGAAGAACCTCAAATATAATTAACATCAGTGTTTAGTTTACCAGTAATCTTGTTAAGTGAAAAAAACACACTATTTTTTGTAGATCTTGGGTCAAATTCATCCCTGCTGTAACTCATCTGAAATTAATGGATTTACACCAACAATTAATTTGCCTCAACATCTACAGAATATATTTCATCTTTCTTCATACAAGGTTATATGTATTCTAAATATTTTTGCGGATGTTAATCCAAACTGAGCTTTTGCAGCTCTCTCATATAAATCTTTAAGATTATAATCTAAACCAATTTATTTAAATCTTAAAAGAACACAAAGTATCTAAACATATACAGGTTTCAGAGTAGCAGCCATGTTAGTCTGTATTCGCAAAAAGAAAAGGAGGACTTGTGGCACCTTAGAGACTAACAAATTTATCTGAGCATAAGCTTTCGTGATCCGATGAAGTGAGCTGTAGCTCACGAGAGCTTATGCTCAAATAAATTTGTTAGTCTCTAAGGTGCCACAAGTACTCCTTTTCTTTAAACGTATACAGTTATTCATCATAATATATTAATTACATGCATAGGGTTTTTTTTTCCCTTAATGGAAAGGAATGTACCATACTTTTCTAGGGACAAGAAACAGTAATCACCTTTCCTTCCTCCTTAATTGTTTCCACTTTACTCCTCAGTCCATTCATTCTCTGGAAACAAATGTAGATGTCTTTTGAGCTCATTAATGCTCTTTGATTCAAGAGTTCTCCCAGGTAATTAGTATTCCATACGGTTATTATGGTATGAAGTAATTCTCTTTGCTCTCCCTATTTACCCCTAGTTTCCTAATTATTAGATTATGTGCTATGGTTTTGAATTTACCAATATAACAACATCATCTGTTCATTACATAATTTTGAAAACCTCTATTACCTTATCTCTATATGGAACCAGATTAGGGATGAATTTGTCCCTGTTGCCACAGAATGTTAATTTAAATGCTGTATTTAATTTACATTCAAAGCCATGTCTTGAAAATTTAACCTTTAAAATTAGCTTTTTTGAATCTTATGTACAAGTTTTGATTTACTGTTGTCTTAAAATCTAAAACAAAGTATGTACAGCTATTGGTTTGAGAGATGTTCTCGTTGAGTACTTACCTCTTTACTCACTTCTTCATACTTTTTGAAGTTTAATGGCACTATAGTAAGATGTGGGCATAGTTTCTTAGCAATAAATCCAGGCATGGCTGCACGTACCCCAAATCTCCGAGCATGGTAATTTGAAGTGGACTTAGCAAGGAAAAAATAGATGTAGCGTTAAATAATCATATCCTACAGTATACTTGTGAGTTTTAATACATGCAGCAATTTTAAAGATTGAAGTAAAAAGATATAGAGACAATGCTCTCGTCACAGAACATCCATCAAACTGCAGTAACCAGTTCCATTGTAGATTCAGTATGTTATGTTTCATTGTAATTTATTCGCATTATGAGAACTACATGATTTTAGGGACTGGTAACTGGACAGTTTTCATCTCTAGTTTGCGGGTTCAGATTAAGTCAATTTGTTAATTGATAAACTTATTTAACTGAAGTGTTTTCAGTTTTTGCAGATCTGCTTAGAGAGGCACTAACCCGGCATTTGTTAGAAACGTTAGCAAAGGGCACAGTATTGAGCAGGCCATAGACACTGTTCCCATTTGCCCCCAAAAGGTGGTCTCTCTAGAAGAGGAGTGAGTCAAATTGGCTGAACAGCATGGGGAAGCTTGTATGGCTGTTGTCTATGCCATTCTTGTTCCAGGGCTAAAGGACATCAGTCTCCTGTCAATCCAGCATCTTTCACATGCCCTTTAAATTATACTTCTCTTTCTTGCTTTGGAGATTAATTCCAATATTAATAACAAAAATTGAAATTAAATGGTCATCCAAGACAATATTAATTTTAAAAGTTAATAAAATTCCAGTATGCTTGATATTTTTTATTAACTGAAGGCCTCCACTTTTAGTATACTCTGAGGAGCAGTAGGGCTCACTGAAATATGGGAAAAGGACTGAGACATGACATGCTGTGAGGCTATGTGGGAGACACATATCTGGAGATTGAATTATTTCCCAGGACTAGTTCCAGAGAAAGCAATAAACAAACTAAAGAAAGGTTAAGTTACTACTGCTTCTGCTCTATTCAGAGCCTATAGGCTTAATCTTGCAAGGTACTGAGCACCCTCAACTCTATTAGACCAGAAAAAATAAAAGCGCCACCAAAAAATCTGTTAAAATGGATAATATCTCTAAAGTAATGATAATTCTACACCCTGTTCGCTTCTATAGCATACTATATACAATGGATCAAATTCTAGGATGATATATTCCCCATGCAACTCCATTGACTGAATTTGATGTAAATCAGCACAAACCTTGGCCCAATATGTGCCACTCAAATTAATCATAATCCACATCAGCATCATTTTTAGAATCAGACAAAATAAATCCATTGGTTTATAAATAAATTCTAAAAGCTTTCTTGTATGCTTTAATGTAGTTTTCTTTTCACACTTAAATCGATGGGAATCTGCTAATAATGGGGTTGCCAGGTGTCCTGTTTTTGACCGGAATGCCCGGTTGAAAAGGGACCTTAGTGGCTGTGGTCAATACTGCTGATCGGGCTGTTAAAAGTCCATTTGGCGCGGGGCTGGCAGGCTCCTTACCTGTTTCGAGCAGCTCCCTGAAGTGGCATCCTGCTCCTAGACTTAGGAGCGGCCAGGGGGGCACTGTGTGCTGTCCCCACCCTGAGCGCTGGCTCCACAGCTCCCATTGTCCAGGAACCACGGCAAATGGGAGCTGCGGGGACAGCGCCTGTGGACAGGGGGAGCGTGCTGAGATTCCTGGCCGCCCCTGTGCCTAGGAGTCAGAGGGACATGCCAGCTGCTTCCCGGGAGTTGCCGGAAGTAAACACTGCCCAGAGCCTGCACCCCAACCCCCTACCCCAGTCCTGTGCCCCCCTCCTGCACCCCAACCTCCTGCCCCAGCCCGGTGAAAATGAGCTAGTGAGCAAGGGTGGGGGAGAGCGAGGGAGGGAGGGAGGTTGGATGGAGTGAGCGGGGGCGGGGGTTCGGAAAAAGGGCGTGAAAAGGGTGTTTGGTTTTCTGCCATTAGAAAGTTGGCAACCCTAGCTAATAATGAACAGTCAAGGACAAAAAAAGACTTCAAAATGCCGGTCTCATTTTACATATTTAAAATAATTTGAATCTAAGTAGTTTAAGTTCTAAGGATCTCCCTCAATTAGTATATCTTTTCATATTTTAATCAATAACAAAATGAATAAATTTTATTCCATGTAGGAGCTATACATTAGATTGGAGCTAAACATTAGACTGGCTTTTAATTTTGCCAACCAAAGTGTGCCCCGCAGAGCTCTACAGTTAAGCCTAGGGTGGCTCTAAACATCAAAATAAAGATACAGCACAAAGAGACTACAGGCCCCAACATGCAATTCTCCACCTTGAATTGAATGACCAGGCCAAGAGTTTATATGCTTAATAGACAACTTTTTCCTTTCTGTTACCTCTTCATAACTTAAAATTTTGCAAACTACCTTGTCCTTTGAAACGTAAAATCCAAATTCACACAGTAAGAAAACAAATATTTTTGCCATCTGTGTTATTTTTGTATGCATTTCTAATGTCCCTGTCACAGCAGTATCTTGTTTCTCTCAATCTTTACGTAATTTGGTCTTTGTATCAGCTTGACATTTGACCGTACCAGCATACTCATCGATCCCACAGCTATGGGTTTTTCCTTCAGCTCTGGATTGTCTCTCATTTCTACTGCTGCATAAAAGGCATCCATGTCAATGTGTACAATAGTGCAGCTGAGATCACGGCTCTGCTCTAGCTCCAGCACAAGTTTGTCAGCCTGTACAAAAGTGTATAAAACGTACACAAACATAGAAATTACAGAAATATATTAGTCTGGCCAAGGTGCCACAGTCCAAACAATCCTAAAAGAAAACCCTTGTCACATAGTAAAAAGGAGAAAAAATAGTTACTCACTTTTGAGTACTCACTGTTCTTCGAGATGTGTTGCTCATATCCATTCCAGTTAGGTGTGCGCGCACCACGTGCACAGTCATCGGAAAGATTTCCCTTGGCGGAACCCGTCGGGTTGGCTGTGGAGCCCCCTGGAGTGGTGTCTCTATGGCGCTCAATATATGACCCTGCTGACCTGGCGCCTCCTCAGTTCCTTCTTGCCAGTTACTTTGACAGAGGGGAAGGCGAATGGGTCTGGAATGCACATGAGCAACGCATCTCTAAGAACAATAGTTGCGAGAACGTGAGTAACCATTTTTCCTTCTTCGAGTGCTTGCTCATATTGATTCCAGTTAGGTGTCTCCAACCCCTATCTTGGAGGTGGGGTCAGAGTTATGGAATGACAGACTGGAGCACTGCTCTACCAAAGGCTGCATCATCTCTACCATGCTGGGTTATAGTGTAGTGAATGGCAAATGTATGCACCGATGACCATGTCGCCGCCTTGCAGATTTCTTGGATTGGCATCTGGGCCAGGAACGCTGTTGATGAGGCCTGTGCCCTCGTGGAATGGGCCGTGAGAGCCCGGGCTCGAAAGTTGCCCAATTCGTAGAAATTGCAGATACGGGAAGTAATTCACAATGAGATCCTCTGCAACGAGACCGGGAGACCTTTCATGTGATCTGCTACCACCACGAATAATTAGTTCGACTTCCGGAATGGCCTTGCATGGTTGATATAAAAGGCAAGCGCCCATCGAATGTCCAGAGAGTGGAGGCATTGCTTTTGGTTGTTCGCATGGGGTTTAGGGTAAAACACAGGCATGAAAATGTCCTGGTTAGAGTGAAATTGGGACACCACCTTTGGAAGGAAAGCCAGATGAGGCCTGAGCTGCACCTTATCCTTAAAGAAAACCATGTATGGAGGATCAGAGGTGAGGGCCTTGAGCTCCGAAACCCTCCTTGCTGAAGTAATGGCAACCAGAAAAACAACCTTCCATGGTAGATGCAGAAGTGAGCAAGTTGCCAACGGTTCAAATGGTGGTCCCACTAGTTGAGGTTCCATGCAGGGATCAGTTGGCTACAGGTGCTCTAGGCCCTAGAGGAAGTGGCCTACCATGGGGTTGGCAAAGATGGAGCGCCCAGCCATTCTCAGGTGGAATGCAGAGATAGCTGCCAGGTGCACCTTGATGGACGAAGCAGCCAGACCTTGCTGCTTGAGCTTCAGCAGGTCCAGGAGGACAGGAATGGGGGCCTGCAATGGTGGAGAATGGCCCTGGGAGCACCAGATCGCAAACCGTTTCTATTTTGCCTGATAGGTGGCCCAACTGGAGGGTTTCCTGCTATCGAGCAGAATTTCCCTGACCACCTCTGAGCACAGGAGCTCCATGGAATTTAGCCATGAAGCTTCCAGGCCGTGAGGTGGAGAGACTGGAGGTCTGGGTGACGAAGGCGACCATGATCTTGGGTAATCAGGTACGGGATCAGTGGCAGCGTGATTGGAGTGTCTACCAAGAGGTCCAGGAGCGTGGTGTATCAGTGTTGTCATGGCCACGCTGGAACCACCAGGATGACTGCCACCTTGTCCCTGCGGACTTTGAATAGGATCTTGTGCACGAGAGGAAGCGGTGGGAACACATACATGAGATGATCCGACCATGGAGGAGGAAGGTGTCCGCAAGGGAGCCCTGACTGTGGTTCCAGAAGGAGCAGAACCTTGGGCACTTCCTGTTGCTCCAAATGGTGAAGAGACTGATACGGGGAGTTCCCCACCTCTGGAAGATGGTAAGAATGACATCCGGCCAGATAGACCACTTGAGGTTGTGGAACGATCTGCTGAGTTAGTCCGCCAGCTCGTTCTGTGATCTTGGGAGATATGTCGCCTTCAGGTGGATAGAGTGGGCTATGCAGAACTCCCACAGCTGGAGGGCTTCCTGACAGAGGGGAGAGAAACGGGCCCTACCCTGCTTGTTTATGTAAAACGCTGCAGTTGTGTTGTCCGTCATGACTCTCACACATTGACACATCAAGCGAGCCTGGAAGGTGTGGCACACTAGCCGAACCACTCTCAACTACTTGATGTTGATGTGGAGTGAGAGCTCATCTTGAGACCAGAGTCCCTGAGTCTGAAGGTCCCCCAGGTGTGCGTCCCACCCCAGTGCCAACGCATCCGTTACCGGGGACAGGGAGGGCTGAGGTCTGTGGAAGGGGACTCCCTTGCACACATCTGGTTGATTGAGCCACCAGCCCAGGGACTGGAGGAAGTGACGTGGAAGAGTAACCACTGAGTCCAGACTGTCATGTCCTGGGCAAAACTATGATACGAGCCAAATCTAGAGAGATCTGAGATGCATCCTGGTATGCTGTACCATGTACGTACAAGATGCCATGTGACCAAGTAGCCTCAGGCAGGCCCTTGCTGTGGTGGTAGGGTACCGTCTGAGACATTGTATGAAGTCCGAGATAGTCAGAAAACGGGCCTCTGGCAGGAATGCTCTGGCATGACCTGAGTCCAGTACTGCCCCGATAAACTCTACACTTTGAGTGGGTATCAGGGTCGACTTGCTCTCATTGAGAAGAAGGCCCAACCCGTTGAACGTGGACCTCATGATGCGTATCTGCACTTCTACCTGGTCCCTGGAGTGCCCCGGGAGCAGCCAGTCATCAAGGTATGGATATACCTGCACCTGTCTCTGCCGAAGAAAGGCGGCAATGACCAACATGCACTTGGTGAACACCTGAGGGGCTGTGGACAGGCTGAAGATGAGAACCTTAAACTGGAAGTGGTTGTGATTGAGGTATCATCTGTGAGCAGGACATATGGATATATAAAAATACACATCCTTGACACTGAGGGCGGCGTACCAATCTCCCAGATCCAGAGAAGGAATTATGGAGTTCAGGGAGACTATGCAGACTTCAGCTTCACCATGAATCTGTTGAGGCCCCGCAGGTCCAGAATGGGTCTGAGACCCTCTTTGGCTTTGGGGATTAGGAAATATTGGGAATAGAATCCCTTGCCCCTTAGCTCCTGAGGAACTTCCTCCACTGCCACTGTGGTAGCCCTGAAGTAGAAGTCCCCACCACCACCTTCTCTGGAGAGGACAACGAGGATGCAAGCAGGGGAAAAAGGACTATCCTGGACCTGTTAGTCCATTGGGATCTCCTGCCCAGCTTCCTGTTCCGGGTCAGCTATCACCGGGTCCACTGACAGAGCAGGGGTTGGTGCCGGGGGAAGCACTGAGGCCAGAGTCCTGTCAGCACCCCACGGGGCAGAGTGGCTGTCTGAAGCCGCTGGCAACCTCGGTTCAGATAGCACCGACCAGGAGCCCTTGGACAAAGTACCCTGGGCCTGGTGATATGCCCAGGGGGTCCAAAAGGGCAACTGTGCGGGTCCCTGCCATTGCACCAGTCATGGCATTGTGCCCACATCGGGACGTCTATGTGCCAACCGGTGCAGGCTCTGGCGTGAGTATCTGGATTCTGTCTCCAAGCCCGAAGATGAGGACCAGGATCTTGGCCATGGTGGTGCCAAGCAGAGCTGGGCCAGTGAGCAGTGTCGCGAGGATGGGGAAGAGTGCCCAGATCAGGATCGATGCCGGGATCGGGAGCAGTGCCATGACGACAACTGGTGCCGAGACCTCGATTTGCTGCCGTGGTGACTGGTGCCGAAAACAGGACCTCCCTCACATCGGGGATTGGTGCCAGGATAGTGATTGGTGCAGCAAGTCAGACTGGTGTCGCGAGTCCAACCGGTGCTGCAAGTCAGAGCAGTGCCAAGAGATGGATTGGTGCTGCGACTCAGAGCAGTGTCTCTGTGTTGTCGGTGAGCGGTGCTTTGGAGATGCAGGCAGACACAACATTGCCGGCTAGCCCTGTGACAGTGCTGCCTTCGTTGGCGCTAGGGGCTTGTCCCGGAGGGCTGGAGACTGCAGTGCGATCATGGCAAAGGTGTCTGGGGTGGATGGCAGCCCCACTTCTTCCAGCATATGGCTTGGGGAGTCCAATGGCACTGGACTCAACGATTCCCTTTGCGGGGCCTAAGTCAATGGTGCTGACTCCAAAGGTTCTGGCACCAGGTGTGCCTCCCTGAGGCGCGCCCCATTGGCCAACTCTGAAGGAGTGGGTCTCAAAGACTAAGATCCACTCCTACTCTGCTTCCGGTGCTGCTCCTGTGGGGCCAGGAACTGGGATCGGTGCCGGACAGTTCCCATCGGCTTTGGCAGCGGGGAGCAGCAGTGACGCAGGTCTCTATGCTCCAAGTCCTTCTGCGGTGTCGCATCTGCCATGGATGCTGGAGTGCTCCGCACCGTTGAACTTGGTGTCAGGTCTTGCCACGCTGAGGTGGATTGTGGTCTCAGAATTGCCTCCATAAGGAACTGTTTTAAACGGAAGTCCCACTCCTTTTTTGTTCTCGGGCAAAACCCTTTACAAATCCTGCACCTATTGGCCTGGTGCGCCTCCCCCAGACACTTTAGACAAACGTTGTGGGGGTCACCTGTCGGCATGGGCTTATTGCAGGACTTGCAAGGGGAGACAGGCAGTCGGGATGGAGGGGAAACCCACACAACCAACAGCTAAAAATACTAACACTAAAACTACAACAAACTGAAAGCTAGGAGAACTTTCTAAGCAAATCACCATAGTTCCAAGAACCATCACTGGTGGTAAGAACAAAATGAGGAGGTGCCAGGTTGGCAGGGTCATATTATGAGCGCCATAGAGGTGCCACTCCAGGGGGCACCACAGCCGACCCAACAGGTGCTGCTAGGGTAAAACTTTCTGACGACTGTGGTCGTGGCGCGCACACACCTAATTGGAATCTATATGAGCAAGCACTAGATGAAGAAAGCTTGTTTTTGCTGCAACCTGTTCTGTGGGGAAAGGAGGTAGCTAACAGATGGAAAGTGAAAAAGTCTGTCATATTTATACATATAAATGCAAGTACGTATAATATTCCACAAATATACAAGTTGTATTTATTGTTTACAGAACTACTTTTTAAAAAAACTTAAAGGTTTCTCCCCTCTCACTTAATTGAGCTCTCATGCTGCAACTTATTTGCTAAAAGGATCACTACTGAGTAATATGAGATTCCCCCCTTCCTTCTGGTTTGCGCTGAGCCATTTTGTTTGAACACTGAAAGACCACAATGCGGAATCAAATTAAGCTCTTCCACATAGCAATGCCCAGCACATATCCTAGTTCAGTGCGTTGGGCTGGTCAAACTGGTTTGTATAAAATGTAAGGCACCAGTGGGAAGGGTAGAAGGTGAGGAATTCAAATAACAACAGAAGAAATATTTGAAAAAATAATGAAAAGAGCATGATACAATATATAGAAGAAAAACAAGTAATTACATTTAAATCCTCCAGGACTCAGCTATTTTCATTGTAATATCAATTAAGCAAGGGCTAATATCCATGTAAAATTATCAAAAGGCATTTCTCTACATTTTAATTAATTTTTTTCTCCTTTGTTAGTTCTGATCTCATATTCTACGAACTATAGGTAGGTTATTCTCAAACTCAAATGACCTTTAATTACTTGAATTTATATTGCCTCCCATACCCTCAGTCACACAATTTAATCTGTATTTCCAGATATTGTCTTTATACAAAACTTTTGTTTTTCCCCAAACTGCATTACTAGCATAATCTCATATCTAATGATTCACTAGTATCTTATGCACATATAAAAATAGAGATGGAAACCCCTTTAAGCTAGTCACAAATTAAAATGATGATTATTTAAAATAGCAACAGCAGCTCATTAAAGGAAACAGTAAAACAAAAGCTTTGTAGATGTATTTCTGAGAACCATGTTTGTCTGTAACCAGATTTCCCTACTAAAACTGAAGACAGTTAAAGACTAGTCTCAGAGGTAAACCAGGTGCATAAGTTTAAAAATTATGTAGCATTCTTTTTTGAAAGAAAATTCTGATATGGAAGATTTAGGGGGTTTTCTATATATTTTATAGGAGAAAAGTGCTGAAAATATGGGCCATTAGTCTTTTAAAATTCTTAGATTTTTATATTTATTTTTAGACAAATTGATTGAAGAAGTTATTGTGATTTGTTCTTGCCCAAAGATGTGATATAGACGCCGAAAAACTTTCTTAAGTAACATATATGAAATAAGAATTAAAGAACTTAATTTGGTGCCTATTTATGTTTGCAAAACTATCTGACAGAATGGAGAGAAACTAGGAGGGACTACTAATACCCTGTTACAAAGGGACAGCAATGTCATGCAGAGTTAAAAACTAAGCTAGAAACCAGCATCCATAAAAATGGCACCAATGGCTGTTGGCAATAGTGAATACAATTCAGAAGCTGGATACTTCTGAAAGTTTTAAATTAATCATAGTATTGAATAAATGAATATAAAAATATAGCTTTTATCCTTCACATTATGGATTATTGGAGAACTTCAGACACTTCTGAGTTGTGTAGTAGACGAGTCTCAACCAGCCATGAACAATTTATCCGAAGTGGGAACTTACTGCATATAGTATTGTATAGGAAAACTTGGCCCGACTAATAAACGATTTTATTTTATTTATAAAGCCAAATAAAATATTTTAAAATGCTAAAGGTAAGTTTTGAGGGGTTTACTTACTGCCCAAGAGTACTGAAGATGTTAGAGATTACTTTGGGACATTTGTGGTGATAAGTGCTCCTTTGCCCCTAGCTGGCTGCAGAGAAGGCTGTCTAAAATAAAGAAAAACAAACAGACAAAGAGTCCCACAGCAGGTGCAGGGTCTATTATATCAACAAAACACTAGAAAAAGGAGCATTATGTTGCAGACGCTATGGATTTATGTTGCTGCCATGTCCAGCATCACTGGGATACTGTCTAGCAAAAGGAATGGCTTTTTAGAAATCTTGTATATTACAGTATCAGCACTGAAAAGAACTGTCATGTTAGTGAGCACCCTAAAAGGGCCCAGTTTCCATCCCTCTACCATCCTATAAACTGATAAGACTTGAGCTGAAGATAAGAATTTACAGTGTTACACAGAAGCATGGAGCTTTTCATACTTCTGTAACTCTGCACAAGTTGTCTCCCCCTTACCAAGCTGAGGCAAATACTAGAGCAGGGTTTCTCACACTTCATTGCACCGCAATCCCCTTCTGACAACAAAAGTTACTGCATGACTCCAGGAACGGGGACTGAAGCCTGAGCCCTGTCACCCTGGACAGCATGGCTGAAGCCCAACCCACATTGCCCTGTGGGGGAGGGGCAAAGCTTGAGGGCTTCAGCCCTGAGCAAGGGGACTGTAACCTAAACCCTGCCACCGAGGGCTGAAGCAGAAGCCTGAGCCCCACCGCCCAGGGCTGAATCCTTCTGGCTTCAACGTCCACCCTGGGTAGTGGGGCTTGGACTTTGGCTTCAGCCCCAGGCCCCAGCAAGTCTTATGCCAACCCTGGCGAATCCATTAAAACAAGGTCCCGACCCACTTTGGGGTTCCGAACCACAGTTTGAGAACTGCTGGACTAGAGCATCTGGTTACAGATCATAAGGAAGTGATATCAGAAAGTAAAAGAAAACATGGTTTCATGGGTAATACAGTTGAATGTTGCCTTGGAGAACTGCCTCTTTCAGAGAGTTCCTATGTGATGATAGGCAAGTCATTATCAAAAAAGAAAAAAGCTTTTCACAGGTGGTCACTAATTGCTTGTTCCTCATTTTCTGAGTACCCAACTTGATACCCTGTGGTCTGGTCTGTAGAAGTGTTGAGCACTCACATCTGCAAATGAAGTCACTGGGAGCTGC
Source organism: Lepidochelys kempii (assembly GCF_965140285.1). Classification (NCBI taxonomy): domain Eukaryota; kingdom Metazoa; phylum Chordata; order Testudines; family Cheloniidae; genus Lepidochelys; species Lepidochelys kempii. The sequence continues at coordinate 48,037,056 of NC_136384.1, forward strand.
GTGTTAAACATATACAGTATGATATAATTCCAAGTACTCTGAAAAATCAAGTCCTAGGCATTCAGTGGTCAAATTGGGAACCCAAAATTAGTGGACTCTTTAACCTTAATTTCTCTGTGCCTTCATTTCCCACATGTAAAATGGGGATAATAATATGACCTGGGTGTTGTGAAAATAAATTCATCAGTGTTTGTGAAGCACTCACATACTATAGTGATGAGCATCACAGAAAAAAATATGAGGAAATTAGTAATTCTGTATCCAGATCAGAGTTAGACTAGCATATGGTAAACAAGACATGGGACCACATATTGAACAATGAAGATAAAACAAAATGTTGAACAGCTGCTCATTCAGTGAACACTGTCTATCCTGTGCACAGAATGAGGCAGGGATCACATTGAAAAAAGTAGTATGCAATCACGTAATTAAAGATTGAATTATACTGCATGTAAACAAAGAGACAAATTAAGGTGCTTGACTTAGCAACTTCAATGTTCTTTTGATGTGATTTTTGTATGCAATACTGTCTAGGGCCTGATAACATTGTCCAACACTACAGTATCTGAATACCTATGCAAAAGTGCTTCTTTTGGACCACAGAAACATTTTCATACACAGCTCCATTTCTTATATCCATAGTTTTCTCAGACTCTTTATTTTCTTCCACTGTATATGGATGTTCATAACCAAGGCCCTAATAAAGGAAACCAATTTTCTATTGTAGGCAATATGCACCTTTGGCCAGATTTTATATATATAAAACTTTGAAAACTTCAATGACACAATCATAGTAGTTAGCACGCAAAGATAGATAAATCACCAGCTGAAGTAATAGGATAATCCTAGTGACATTTCTCCCTATCACTATAAACCATCTAACATAATACATGCATAAGCCAGGACTTTTTTAAAAAAATACACACAAAATGTTTAAGCCAAAATGACTACTCTGGTATTTGTTAAGAAAATTAATCAGCAAGTTTCATAGGAGTACATCATGAGCAATGGATTTTATTTATTAGTTGATTTGGTGTTTTCAGCATTGGGGGAAAGGAGTTCTTGTTTTAATTCCATTTTGTTCATACAAGAAATACTTCAAATAAAGAGTCTTATTATCTATTTAAATTTTCTTCTAACTAAATATAAATTTACACCATCAAAACATTATGCAGGGTTTAGTTGCACAATTGTTGCTAACATCAAATGGAACCAGGCAACTAACAACTTGTGCACCACCATGAAATTTTAGGACAGGCATCAATAATATACTCCTAAAAATTGTTATTCTCTCTCCTCTCAAAAAACTTCCCAAATTGGTTAGTACCTGTAGTTGTGCTTTCAGAAGCTGTTGGCTGGTAATTTTATCTTTTAGCTGCATCATTTTTTCAATTCGTTGGTTGACTTGTTGATCTTTCTTAAGCTCATTTTCATAAAATCTAGAACCCTATAAGAAAAATAAAAAGTTAAGATACATCTGAAAGTTCATTGTTTTCCTTATAATCTTACAATAACTGAACAACAGAAGAAGATGCAACTTGTCTGCTAACAACTCATTTAAATGGAAAAAACCAGCACTGAAATAAAATGGACAGTTGTTTCCAATCCTATCAGAGAAGCAGATACAGCCTTATGATATGCTGGGCTCTGTATATTTTAAGGATTTCTTACGCGTATTATATATATTTTGGATATTCATATAATTGAGGTATACACACAAAAGACAACTGTGGTACTCAGATTACATGAAGTTCATATTCTTCCTTCCCTCTGCCACTCAGAGTTTAATATACTTTTGAGGAAACCTGCATGGCACCAGCAAGGCGGGAACATGTCCTGATGTGATGATGATGCAATTCTAAAAACATTAGCTAGATCAGAGAGATGCCAAAATAACTCAACGGAAATAAGTTACTTGCACTCTCTAGGCTATTTTCTGTTATATCTTGAAAGATATTGAATGCAAAAATTGAAAATTGAGCTCAGGCATTTTTACTTTTCATGTGCAGCATTTCCTCATTGGTCCATATGGTCTCATCTGGAGAAAAATAATGCCATTGCGTAAGTCAATGGTACAACCTCATCTGGAATACTGCGCACAGTACTTGTCACCCAATCTCAGAAGGATATTGCAGAATTAGAAAGAGTTTAAAAGAGGGTGATGAGAATGTTCAGGGGTATGCAAAATCTCCATATGAAGAGAGATGGAAAAGACTGAGATTATTTGGAAAGGAAATGAATAAGAGGGGATATGATGAAGGTATAGAAAATAATAAATGAAATAGAGAAGGTAGATCAGGAACTTCTTTTCTCCCTGTCTCATAACACAGGAACAAGAGGGGATATTCAATGAAAATAAAAGGGAGCAGAATCAAAACATATTAAATACTTTTTCACAGAATGTGTAGTTAGAGTACAATACTCATTGCCACAGGATGCCATTGAGGCCAAGAATTTAATAAGATTCAGAGAGGAATGTAATCCAGTTTTATAACAGTTAATGCTAAAAAAAAAGTATTGGAAGAGATATAAAACCTCATTCTTCAAAGTTTAAACCAATCTCTAACTAGCAGATAGTAGGATGAACTTTCCTTCAGTATCAGGCATGCATGTAATCTTCTCTTCCCGCGATAAGTGAACATTAGGGATTGTGCTTACTGGAAAGAAAGTCCCATACTTTTTCTCATTGGTGCTAGTAGTAAATTTTTTACAGGTATTTAAGAGGTTGGTAAATGCTGTCAAGGAACTATGAAATTTGGGTTCCCTATATCTGTCTTGTAGCTCCTCACAGTAGTGATGCAATAAGATTGTGTTCCTTACAAGGGCTTTTTTGTTTGTTTTCTGGAGCGGCTGAAAGGGAAGAGAGATTTGGGAGAGTTCCATACAAGAATCTACAACTATAATACACCTGATACTTTACAGTTTGTTGATTTTTTCCCCCCAACAAATGCAGATTTTTAAAAGGGCATGAGACTTGTTCTCCTCATTTTATCTATTATTCACTTGGCTCCATCTCTCTCTCAACATAACGGCAGCAGCCGTAGCAGTTTTGCAGGAATTATTTCAACAAATACCAAATGGGATGTGTCTTACAAAGGATTACGGTTTGAGGAACTGCTGAACAGTAAGATCAGATGAAATATATGAAAAACTAAACCCTTTGTTTCATGCAAATATCCTTAGCATGGTGAAAAAATGGACAATACAAAAGCAGTCTGCAATAGCAGAATTGTTTTTTAATGCTATATTTTTCAAAGTTCTCCCTAAAGTATTAGCTCTTCCATAAAGCAACAGTACAACATTTATTATTTTACCATAATTGTTTAACAAAAAATCTAGGGCCAGATTGACCCCCCCCCTTGTAATAGAATGCTGTGGGCGGGGATGGGGGGTCACTCTGAGAGGTTACCCTTGCTCGGTTATCCCTAGATTGTCTGATAGGAGGACTCTGAAAACCTCATAGATTTGGGGCCTCTTCCCAAGTTCCAAAGGAGAGGTGCTGACAGGTACTGCACCACTGGCTGCTTTCCCTTCGAACACACCCTAAAAAGGACGTGTAGTCAGCCCTGAGGAGTTCTACTGAAAAAGTTTATACAACCGCAAACCATATTAACTTTTCCAGCAGATTCCCCAATGGTTGTGGGGAGGGTGATGAAAAGCAACCTTTCCTGTGTCACCCACATACAGAACAGAGGAGGCTGCCCCCATTTATGCATGCAAAACTAAGAAATAAAAAAGTAAAAACCGAAGCATTAGTGAAAAAGGTTACACAAACAAACCTTGGTGGCCTCCATTATGATTTTATTGATTTTCTCTTTATCCAGTCCTTGCATTCCAGCCTTGTTATCATTGAGGCCCACTCTAAGTAGAAATCCACCATCATCAGAAGTGTTAACAACTTTCTTTGTGCTGTCCATAGCGCAACGCAGTGAGTGCTTTTTCAAACTTTAATAACCTAAAAGAGAATATAAGTTACATACGTCTTTCAAAACTCCAGTTGATGAATAATACAATTCCACAATCACTTTCAATTTTATTAGACACACCAAATACTGTGGTTTAATATGGAATTCTTCAAAGTAGCTCAACTACACACAGTCACCAAACAAAGAATAAATCTCAACTGTGTTAGTGTCTGAAGTACAGCTGCATGGGAAATGATTTATCATCCTGTGAAAATGTTCAAGATTCAGTAATTTTCCTCATTCTACATTGAGGCGAAAGAACATCAGAGAGAGACAGGAACATGAGCCTGGGGCTTCCACATCCCAGGTGAGTGCTCTAACCACTTGGCTATTAGCTACTCAGTGATTCCTCTTTATCTTGTTTTGACCAGAAATTCCATCCTGGACTTGAGAAACCTTCACATCAAAAATTTTGTCTAAACTGATACATTCCCACAAAAAGTTTAGTTTCCAACGAACTGGCATTTTCCAACCAAAAAACCTGTTTGAAAAATTTCCAACTAGCTTTATATCTGGTTCACTTGGTAACTTGGGCTCAAGCAAATGATAAGCATTTTAATATGGCCAAATGTCAAGTTACACGTCACGGTACAAAGAACATAGGCCATTCTTGCAGAAAGGAGGACTCAATTCTGGGAAACTCTGATTCTGAAAAAGACTTGGGGGTCATGGTGGACAAATATGAGTTTCCTGAACAATACTGTAGCCAAATGGGCCAATGCAACTCTTGAATGCATAAACAGGGGAATTTCAAGTAGGATTAGAGGGGTTATTTTACCTCTGTATTTGGCCAGGTGTGACCGCCACTAGCATACTGTGTACAGTTCTACTATCCACAGTTCAAAAAGGATGTTAATAAAATGGAGAGGAAGTTCAGAGAAGAGCCATGATAAATGATTAAAGGATTGGAAAACATACCTTACAGTAATAGATTAAAGGAACTCAATCTAGTTTAACAAAGAGAAGGTTAAGGGGGGACTTGATCACAGTGTTTAAGAACCTATAAGGGGAATAAAATGGGTTCTTCAATCAAGCAGACAAAGATATAACAAGATGCAATGGCTGGAAGTTGACGCAAGACAAATTCAGACTGGAAATAAGGTGAACATTTCTTGACAGTGAGGGTAATTAACCATTGGAACAACTTCCTAAGGGTTGTGGTGGACTGTTCATCACTAGCCATTTTTAAACCAAATTTGGTTATTTTAAGATATGTTGTCACTCAAATAGGAATTAATTCAGGGAAGCCCCATAGGGTTACCAACTTTCTAATTGCACAAAACCGAACACCCTTGCCCCGCCCTCTTCCCGGAGGCCCTGCCCCCATTCACTCCACTCCCCCTCCCTCCATTGCTTGCTCTCCTCCACCCTCAGTCACTTTCACTGGTGGGGCACGGGGTTGGTGTGCGGGAAGGGGTGAGGGTTCTGACTGGGGGTGCTGGCTCCGGAGTGGGGCCAGAAATGAGGGGTTCAGGGTGTGGGAGGGTCTCCAGACTGGGACAGGAGGTCGGGGTGCGAGACGGGGTGAGGGCTCCGACTGGGGGTGTGGGCTCTGGGGTGCGGCAGGGGGTCAGGGTGTTGGAGGAGGTTCAGGATGCAGGCTCCAGCCGGGTGGTGCTTACTTCCATCAGCTCCTGGAAGCTGCCAGCATGTCCGGTTCTAGGCGGAGGGGCCAGAGGACTCTGCGCACTGCCCACACCTGCAAGCGCCACCTGTGCAGCTCCCATTGGCCGCGGTTTCTCGTCAATAGGCGCTGCAAAGCCAATGTTCAGGGTGGGGGCAGTGCACGGAAACCCTGTCGCTGCCCCTGCGCTAGGAGCCGGACATGCAAGACACTTCTGGGAGCCACGTGGAGCCAGACTTAGCCCTGCTGCGCCACCAGACGGACTTTTAGCAGTTGAAATCCAGATGCCTGGCAACCCTAAAGCCCCATAGTCTGTTTGATACAGGAGGTCTGACTAAACAATCACAATAGTCCTTTCTGAGAGGTTTTGTTTACAAAATAAATAAATAAATAACTGCCAATTTGAAGTAAAAAACATTCCTATGTGCAAAGCTTACTGCATTAAACTTACAGCTGTACAGAGGCTCTTTTTGTGACAGGCTATCTTTCCAGACTCATTGTAAAAATAAAATCAAACTGGCACTGCCCACCAGCATGTTAATTTTATTTTTTAAATGTAAATTAATAGATTTTAAGGCCAGAAGGGACAGTTATGATCATCTAGAGACCTGACTTCCTGCATGACACAGGCCACAAAACCTAAACTAGTAATTTCTACATCAAACCATAACTTCTGTTTGAGCTAGAGCATATCTTTTAGAAAGACATCCAGTCTTGATATAAAGACTTGAAGTGATGGAGAACCTACCATGTCCCTAGGAAAGTTATTCTATTTGTTCATTATCCTCATTGTTAATTTTTTTTTTCTTGTCTGAATTTGTCTAGCTTCAGCATCTAACCATTGGATCTCATTATGCTTATTTCTGCTAGTATTAAACAGCCATCTACTATCACTTGTTTCTTATCCATGTAGGTATTTGCAGATCATAAGCAAGTCACCCATAACCTTTACTTGGATACAGTAAGTTGATTGAGCCTCTTAAATCTCTCACTCTCAGCATGTTTTCCAGACCTCATGTCATTCTTCAATAAAATGTAAATGAAATGCTGCCCAAGCAACTGTCACATGACAAAATCTCCTTTTCAGTGGGTTAGCACAAAAAAAGCAGAGTTCTCAGAATGACAACTCAGCATGAGCTCAATAAATTAGAGAACATATATTTATTATCGGAAGAGGGTATAAAGGCAGCTCCCTCCTACTGCTGATTAAAAAAACAATTTCATCTTCTCTCCCAGGCAAGGAGCACCCATCTCCTTAACTTCCTCTCAGTTACTTCCGCAGTCAAGGGTCCTTTCTGTCTGATAGGAGCCACACCCCTTCAAGAGCTGTCTCTCAATGTGCTGCACACCCAGACCCAGTTACCACAGTTACTCTATTGCACAACAGTGGTGTGACATTGCACTCTATATGATTTTATAAAAATATGCTAATGAGTGTGAATATAATGTAACTGGAATATGCTTCATGCAAAAGGTCTCTTGTAAGGTATCATTACAAAGCTTATGATCTACTGAGCATGGTCATCCTATTTGTATAACTGTATCACTCTTGTACCTTAAACTAGAAATATGAAATATAACTCTGAGGTCCTAATGTAGTTATGCAAAGTGTGGGCCATTAATGGTAGTTTGGAATCTTAATGGCTCCCATTAACCAGGACAATTGACTGTAGATGGCTCTGTTTTAGTTGTAAGTCTTCCTGTATACCTGTGGGCTGGCAAATGGGTAATGAAGTCTTACAGTGACATGTGATGTCACCTGAACTGGAATCCATCTTTAACCTGGTGCTTTTCCATTGAGAAGGAGGGGTGGGAACCCAGAGGGACAAAGGATTCCCACCTTATGCAAAAGATAGATAAGTGGCTGGCACAGAACAAATGAGGCGGTGGCCATCATGAGAAATCCCCTAGCTACCACCTGAGCTGGAACAAGGGCTGTACCAGGGGAAAGGATTGTGCCCAGACTAGGAAGGCGTCCAGTCTGTGAAAGAAACTTATTGAAACATCTCTGAGGGTGAGATTTTATCTGTATTCAGTTTTATTACTGTACTAGACTTAGACTTGTGTGTTTTGTTTTATTTTGCTTGGTAATTCACTTTGTTCTGTCAGTTACTACTTGGAACCACTTAAATCCTGCTTTCTGTATTTAATAAAATCACTTTTTACTTATTAATTAACCCAGAGTACGTATTAGTACCTGGAAGGGGGTGGGAGGCTGGCAAACAGCTGCGCATATCTATCAGTGTTCTAGAGGGTGAACAATTTACGAGTTTACCCTGTATAAGCTTTATACAGGGTAAAACAGATTTATTTGGGGTTTGGACCCCATTGGAAGTTGGGCATCTGAGTGTTAAAGACAGGAACACTTCTTAAGTTGCTTTCAGTTAAGTCTGCAGCTTTGGGGCACGTGGTTCAAACCCTGGGTCTGTGTTGGAGCAGACTGGCGTGTCTGGCTCAGCAAGACAGGGTGCTGGAATATCAAGCTGGCAGGGAAAGCAGGGGCAGAAGTAGTCTTGGCACATCAGTTGGCACCCCCAAAGGGGGTTTCTGCAATCCAACCCATCACAAATGGATATAAAACTGTGCTGGAACACTGCAAGCAAGACGCATGTTTAAAAACTGTTGCTTCTCCAGCTGAGGGGTTAGGAAAGAATAAGCATGATCCCCTACCAAAGATTTGGAGGCAGCCCACATTTGTGTTTAGGCATTTACGGTTGAATTTTCCACCTGAAATGATCACATATGGTTCATGGAGGAAAAGGATTCCTCTATATGTTAATTACTCAGAAGACTGACCCAAAAGCATCACTAATTAATTAATTTTTAATCTTGTGTTTTTTAACTCATTCTTAGGATTTTTGAGCTCTTGACAGTATGGCATTCTGTTCACATTTAGATGGTTATGTTCCCAATTGTATTAGAAATGAAAGCTGAAAGTTTCTGCAGAAACTTATGAGTAACCCTAATCAAGGAACTTCTTTATTCATTGTGAGTGAATGGATTTATCAAATCTTCAAGCAAATGCATTTGTTTCCCTTATTTTCTATAATGATGGAGGTGTTCGTTTTTGCTGAAATTTTTTCCCTTGGAACAGGAGACCAACTGCATTCCAGTAGTAGAGCAAGTTATATTTTTAAAATATAAAAGTTCTATCTGATTAAAAAAATCTTAAATTTTAATTATATTCAGTGCATTGGGTTTATTATTTGTGACATTTTTTCAGAAGAGCCAAGACCAGCTGAGTAATAATCTGTGTGTTTTTTGGCTCTTGCCTGTCAGAACACAGAACAGGAGTTACTGAGACAAAGCAGACATCAGACGAACACCTTGGGTGCTCTGAGGCCAGCAGGAAGTGGGGAGTGCCAGGCAGACCTGAGACCATTTCAGCACATTTTCATACTCTCTCCACCCATGCTGGTGCAATCTACCACACTGTTGGGAACCACTGGCCCTGCAACTGCAACAGAGTAGCTAGTCTTCCCAGCTCAAGCCAAAAGCACTGTTCCCCATGTTTCAGTGATCACACTAAACTCTGTGCAAGGTTAACTGTCACTTCCATTTCAGTCAGTCCAACAGTAGCCATACTGGTACTGGCAATGCCTGGTTGTGAGAATGTGTGGGGGAGAAAAGCAATTTAGAAGCTGCACCAGTAATAGACATTATAAATACCAATGGATTTAATGACTTTTCCCCAGAGAAAATGCCTCACCAAGCCTACATTTTAGATAATTTCTCTCTCCTTACCTCCTTCCTTTGCCCACTCCAGTCTTTGTGGCTTCTTCCATGCTGCTCCCTATGCTTGGATTGATCTCCTTATCCTAGCACATCAGGTTTCAACCCTCTCCTAATTAACATTATTTCTAAAGACTCAGTTTTTCTGCAAGAGCTTCAAGCATTACCTCATGTCAGTCAAATGCCTTCTTTACCTCAACATACATAAATGGGAGGAGAATTATGAAGACATTGGTGATGAAAAAACAGTAACATTTTAAGGTAATACTAATTCTGGTCTATTAATGTGTCTTTGACACTGTAGGCTCTTCTAGGTAGGGCTAGTCTTGTATAGCACAGAGCACATTATTAGTACTTAAATAATAAAGTAAATAAATATAAATTAATAGCTTAATTATAATTGAGAAAAAATTATTTATTGGAGACATGAGTTTAGTTCTCCATAGGATTTACAGATGCACAAAACAGAAAAGGTGAGCCATAGGTAAATACCTTTCAGCTGCCTAGTGGGACAAACAGAAACTGAAGACCATTTTGTTTACAGAAAGGCGTGTCCTTAGGAAAAAAAGACATCAGCTCACTGCACTGAAATGAACTGTGGAAGCAATAATAAAACAACAGGCACAGCACTGTCAAATCAAAGTAGTTGGAGATCTACCAGTGTAAACAGAATAAAAAGAACAAATTTAAACATGTAAAGAAACACCAGAGGGGGAGAACATGTGACACTGCAAAAACAAAGTTGAAGGAACAAAATGTTGCTGATATCAGTGCAGAAATTGATAAGGAGTAAAGGTTTAAATGGACCTATGAAAATTAACTATAAGAATCCCTGTCTGACTTTAAAGCACAGTGAGATTAAAGTTTGTTTATGACAACTTGAAAAAGGGTGAAAAGTTTTATGGTTTGAAGAAACATAAATGAACATATTCTACTCAGAACAGGAGGCAGAGTAGATGGCTACACAGAAAAATGTATTTTGGGGGTGCTGTCACCAGAAGAAACCTCTGTAAGATTGCATTGTTTCCCTTATAGCATTCAATGCAAGGGATGCTAAATATCTTAGGGTATGTCTACACTACGGAATAAGGTCGAATTTATAGAAGTCGGTTTTTTAGAAATCGGTTTTATATATTCGAGTGTGTGTGTCCCCACAGAAAATGCTCTAAGTGCATTAACTCGGCGGAGCGCTTCCACAGTACCAAGGCTAGAGTCGACTTCCGGAGCGTTGCACTGTGGGTAGCTATCCCACAGTTCCCGCAGTCTCCGCTGCCCATTGGAATTCTGGGTTGAGATCCCAATGCCTGATGGGGCTAAAACATTGTCGCGGGTGGTTCTGTGTACATATTGTCAGGCCCCCGTTCCCTCCCTCCGTGAAAGCAAGGGCAGACAATCGTTTTGCGCCTTTTTTCCTGAGTTACCTGTGCAGACGCCATACCACTGCAAGCATGGAGCCCGCTCAGGTAACCGTCACCCTATGTCTCCTGGGTGCTGGCAGACGCGGTACGGCATTGCTACACAGTAGCAGCAACCCCTTGCCTTGTGGCAGCAGACGGTACAGTATGACTGGTAGTCGTCATCGTCATGTCCGAGGTGCTCCTGGTCGCCTCTGTGAGGTCGATCAGGAGCGCCTGGGCAGACATGGGCGCAGGGACTAAATTTGGAGTGACTTGACCAGGTCATTCTCTTTAGTCCTGCAGTCAGTCCTATTGAACCGTCTTATGGTGAGCGGGCAGGCGATACGGACTGCTAGCAGTCGTACTGTACCATCTTCTGCCAGGCAGGCAAGAGATGAGGATTGCTAGTAGTCGTATTGTACCATCTTCTGCCAGGCAGGCAGGAGATGAGGATGGCTAGCAGTCGTACTGTACCATCTTCTGCCAAGCAGCCATGAGATGTGGATGGCATGCAGTCCTTCTGCACCGTCTGCTGCCAGCCAAAGATGTAAAAGATAGATGGAGTGGGTCAAAACAAGAAATAGACCAGATTTGTTTTGTACTCATTTGCCTCCTCCCCTGTCTAGGGGACTCATTCCTCTAGGTCACACTGCAGTCACTCACAGAGAAGGTGCAGCGAGGTAAATCTAGCCATGTATCAATCAGAGGCCAGGCTAACCTCCTTGTTCCAATAAGAACGATAACTTAGGTGCACCATTTCTTATTGGAACCCTCCGTGAAGTCCTGCCTGAAATACTCCTTGATGTAAAGACACCCACTTTGTTGATTTTAGCTCCCTGAAGCCAACCCTGAAAGCCGTGTCGTCAGTCGCCCCTCCCTCTGTCAGAGCAACGGCAGACAATCGTTCCGCGCCTTTTTTCTGTGCGGACGCCATACCAAGGCAAGCATGGAGGCCACTCAGCTCACTTTGGCAATTAGGAGCACATTAAACACCACACGCATTAACCAGCAGTATATGCAGCATCAGAACCTGGCAAAGCGATACCGGGCGAGGAGGCGACGTCAGCGCGGTCACGTGAGTGATCAGGACATGGACACAGATTTCTCTGAAAGCATGGGCCCTGCCAATGCATGCATCATGGTGCTAATGGGGCAGGTTCATGCTGTGGAACGCCGATTCTGGGCTCGGGAAACAAGCACAGACTGGTGGGACCGCATAATGTTGCAGGTCTGGGACGATTCCCAGTGGCTGCGAAACTTTCGCAAGCGTAAGGGCACTTTCATGGAACTTTGTGACTTGCTTTCCCCTGCCCTGAGGCGCATGAATACCAAGATGAGAGCAGCCCTCACAGTTGAGAAGCGAGTGGCGATAGCCCTGTGGAAGCTTGCAACGCCAGACAGCTACCGGTCCGTTGGGAATCAATTTGGAGTGGGCAAATCTACTGTGGGGGCTGCTGTGATGCAAGTAGCCCACGCAATCAAAGATCTGCTGATATCAAGGGTAGTGACCCTGGGAAATGTGCAGGTCATAGTGGATGGCTTTGCTGCAATGGGATTCCCTAACTGTGGTGGGGCTATAGACGGAACCCATATCCCTATCTTGGCACCTGAGCACCAAGCCGCCGAGTACATAAACCGCAAGGGGTACTTTTCGATAGTGCTGCAAGCTCTGGTGGATCACAAGGGACGTTTCACCAACATCAACGTGGGATGGCCGGGAAAGGTGCATGATGCTCGCATCTTCAGGAACTCTGGTCTGTTTCAAAAGCTGCAGGAAGGGACTTTATTCCCAGACCAGAAAATAACTGTTGGGGATGTTGAAATGCCTATATGTATCCTTGGGGACCCAGCCTACCCCTTAATGCCATGGCTCATGAAGCCGTACACAGGCAGCCTGGACAGTAGTCAGGAGCTGTTCAACTACAGGCTGAGCAAGTGCAGAATGGTGGTAGAATGTGCATTTGGACGTTTAAAGGCGCGCTGGCGCAGTTTACTGACTCGCTTAGACCTCAGCGAAACCAATATTCCCACTGTTATTACTGCTTGCTGTGTGCTCCACAATATCTGTGAGAGTAAGGGGGAGACGTTTATGGCGGGGTGGGAGGTTGAGGCAAATCGCCTGGCTGCTGGTTACGCGCAGCCAGACACCAGGGCGGTTAGAAGAGCACAGGAGGGCGCGGTACGCATCAGAGAAGCTTTGAAAACCAGTTTCATGACTGGCCAGGCTATGGTGTGAAAGTTCTGTTTGTTTCTCCTTGATGAAACCCCCCGCCCCTTGGTTCACTCTACTTCCCTGTAAGCTAACCACCCACCCCTCCTCCCTTCAATCACCACTTGCAGAGGCAATAAAGTCATTGTTGCTTCACATTCATGCATTCTTTATTCATTCATCACACAAATAGGGGATGACTACCAAGGTAGCCCAGGAGGGGTGGTGGAGGAGGGAAGGAAAATGCCACACAGCACTTTAAGCACAGCACTTTAAAAGTTTACAACTTTAAAATTTATTGCATGACAGCCTTCTTTTTTTGGGGCAATCCTCTGTGGTGGAGTGGCTGGTTGGCCGGAGGCCTCCCACCGCATTCTTGGGCGTCTGGGTGTGGAGGCTATGGAACTTGGGGAGGAGGGTGGTTGGTTACAGAGGGGCAGCAGTGGCAGTCTGTGCTCCAGCTGCCTTTGCTGCAGCTCAACCATACACTGGAGCATACTGGTTTGGTCCTGCAGCAGCCTCAGCATTGAATCCTGCCTCCTCTCATCACGCTGCCGCCACATTTGAGCTTCAGCCCTGTCTTCAGCCCGCCACTTACTCTCTTCAGCCCGCCACTTACTCTCTTCAGCCCGCCACCTCTCCTCCTGGTCATTTTGTGCTTTCCTGCACTCTGACATTATTTGCCTCCACGCATTCGTCTGTGCTCTGTCAGTGTGGGAGGACAGCATGAGCTCGGAGAACATTTCATCGCGAGTGCGTTTTTTTTTCTTTCTAAGCTTCACTAGCCTCTGGGAAGGAGAAGATCCTGTGATCATTGAAACACATGCAGCTGGTGGAGAAAAAAAAAGGGACAGCAGTATTTAAAAAGACACATTTTATAAAACAGTGGCTACACTCTTTCAGGGTAAACCTTGCTGTTAACATTACATACATAGCACATGTGCTTTCGTTACAAGGTCGCATTTTGCCTCCTCCCACCGCGTGACTACCCCCTCAACCTTCCCCCCTCCCTGTGGCTAACAGCGGGGAACATTTCTGTTTAGCCACAGGCAAACAGCCCAGCAGGAATAGGCTCCTCTGAGAGTCCCCTGAAGAAAAGCACTCTATTTCAACCAGGTGACCATGAATTATATCTCACTCTCCTGAGGTTAACACAGTGAGATAAAGAACGGATGTTGTTTGAATGCCAGCAAACATACACTGCAATGCTTTGTTCTACAATGATTCCCGAGTACGTGTTACTGGCCTGGAATGGTAAAGTGTCCTACCATGAAGGACGCAATAAGGCTGCCCTCCCTAGAAACCTTTTGCAAAGGCTTTAGGACTACATCTAGGAGAACCGCAAATGCCAGGGCAAAGTAATCCTTTCACATGCTTGCTTTTAAACCATGTATAGTATTTTAAAAGGTACACTCACCAGAGGTCCCTTCTCCGCCTGCTGGGTCCAGGAGGCAGCCTTGGGTGGGTTCGGGGGGTACTGGCTCCAGGTCTAGGGTGAGAAACAGTTCCTGGCTGCCGGGAAAACCGGTTTCTCCGCTTGCTTGCTGTGAGCTATCTACAACCTCCTCCTCATCATCATCATCTTCTTCGTCCCCAAAACCTGCTTCCGTATTGCCTCCATCTCCATTGAAGGAGTCAAACAACACGGCTGGGGTAGTGGTGGCTGAACCCCCTAAAATGGCATGCAGCTCATCATAGAAGCGGCATGTTTGGGGCTCTGACCCAGAGCGGCTGTTCGCCTCTCTGGTTTTCTGGTAGGCTTGCCTCAGCTCCTTCAGTTTCACGCGGCACTGCTTCGGGTCCCTGTTATGGCCTCTGTCCTTCATGCCCTGGGAGATTTTCACAAAGGTTTTGGCATTTCGAAAACTGGAACGGAGTTCTGATAGCACGGATTCCTCTCCCCAAACAGCGATCAGATCCCGTACCTCCCGTTCGGTCCATGCTGGAGCTCTTTTGCGATTCTGGGACTCCATCATGGTCACCTGTGCTGATGAGCTCTGCATGGTCACCTGCAGCTTGCCACGCTGGCCAAACAGGAAATGAGATTCAAAAGTTCGCGGTTCTTATCCTGTCTACCTGGCCAGTGCATCTGAGTTGAGAGTGCTGTCCAGAGCGGTCAAAATGGAGCACTCTGGGATAGCTCCCGGAGGCCAATACCATTGAATTGTGTCCACAGTACCCCAAATTCGAGCCGGCAACGTCGATTTAAGCGCTAATCCACTTGTCAGGGGTGGAGTAAGGAAATCGATTTTAAGAGCCCTTTAAGTCGAAATAAAGGGCTTCATTGTGTGGATGGGTGCAGGTTTACATCGATTTAACGCTGCTAAATTCGACCTAACGTCCTAGTGTAGACCAGGAACAGGTGTCCCATTGTGTAGAGTGTAGGATCAGAGAAGCCCATGAAGACAGTCAGCCTGCAATTAAGCATCAACCTATTTCTCCAGTTATTTGGGAGTAGGGTGACCTGATGTCCCGATTTTATAGGGACAGCCCTGACATTCGGGGCTTTGTCTTATATAGGCGCCTATTACCCCCACACCTTGTGTCCTGATTTTTCACACTTGCTATCTGGTCACCCTATTTTGGAAGGAGAGGACCTACTATAACTAGGGGAGAATACAAGTGTTTCTTCTGAGAGTTCCCTAATGAGGGTCAAGAGGAGCAGCTGCTGTCCTCCATAGCTCCATAGGAGATACAGAATCAAGTGGTGGTGGTGGCAGCTCAGAGGATGTCACTAATGTGTGGGATGCTCTACCGGTGAGATGGGCTCCACTGAGAAGAAATTGGGCTGTGTATCCCACCTCGAAGTAATTTTATGATCAGGACTGAAGGCAGCAAACAGCAAGGAAGCATTACTTATTGCAGGGAAGAGGCAAGGCACAGAAGCCTGAAAGAAATGGGGAATCTAATAGTCCTGGAAATACCAGAAAGGGAGCAGCATGGGGAGAGCAGAGGAGGAATAAGGATGTGTGTGTGGAGTGGCACTAAGAGGAAATGATTATATATCAAGTGCCCCTCTCCTAACTTAAATAAGCATCTATTTTTGCTGCAACCCTGTAGCTTGCCTTCGTTCAAATGCCAGTAATTCCACCACCAGAATCCTCTGACTTGCTGTTTGTGATGTGCTAAAAAATTAACTAACCTCATTCCAATAAGAGAAAAGATTTACAGTAGAACCTCAGAGTCACGAACACCAGTTATAAACTGATCAGTCAACATACCACATTTGGAATCAGAAGTACACAATCAGGCAGAAGCAGACCAAAAAAACAAATGCAGTACAATACTGTGCTAAATGTAAACTACTAAAAAATAGGGCTGTCGATTAATCACAGTTAACTCACACGATTAACTCAAAAACATTAATCGCGATTAAGCATAGTTTTAATTGTGCTGTTAAACAATAGAATACAAATTGAAATTTATAAAATATTTTGGATGTTTTTCTACATTTTCATATATATTGTATTCTGTGTTGTAACTGAAATCAAAGTTTATATTTTTTGATGACGAACATTTGCACTGTAAAAATGATCGAAGAAATAGTATTTTTCAATTCACCTTTTACAAGTACTGTAGTGCAATCTCTGTCATAAAAATGAAATTTACAAATGTAGAATTTTTTTTGTTACATAACTGCACTCAAAAACAAAACAATGTAAACTTCAGAGCCTACAAGTCCACTCAGTCTTACTTATTATTCAGGCAATCACTAAGAGACAAACAAGTTTGTTTAGATTTACAGGAGATAATGCTGCCCTCTTCTTATTTACAATGTCAACAGAAAGTGAGAACAGGCATTTGCTTGGCATTTTGTAGCCAGCATTGCAAGGTATTTACACGTCAGATATACTAAACAGAAGCCTTAAAAGAGCAACACTCTGATCCAGAAACTACAGAACCCGAACCACCAAAATAGAGAATGAAAACTCAGATAATGAAAACGAATATGCATCGGTCCGTACTGCTTTGGATTGTTATCGAGCAGAAACCGTCATCAGCATGGACCCATGTCCTCTGGAACGATGGTTGAAGCATGAAGACATCTGGCAAATAAATATCTTGGGATGCCGGCTACAACAGTGCCATCAGAACACCTGTTCTCACTTTCAAGTGCTATTGTAAACAAGTATCAGTGAATAGCTGTGTTAGCCTGTATCCACAAAAACAACAAGGAGTCTGGTGGCACCTTAAAGACTAACAGATTTATTTGGGCATAAGCTTTCGTGGGCTGGAACCCACTTCATCAAATGCATGGAGTGAAAATTACAGATGCAGGCATTATTATACTATGCTTATTATGCTTCATGTGTCAGTATAATAATGCATGCATCTGTAATTTTTACTCCATGCATCTGATGAAGTGGGTTCCAGCCCACGAAAGCTTATGCCCAAATAAATCTGTTTGTCTTTAAGGTGCCACCGGATTCCTTATCGTAAACAAGAAGTGGGTAGCATTACCGCCTCCAAATGTAAACAAACTTGTCTGTCTGAGCGATTGGCTGAACAAGAAGTAGGACTGAGTGGACTTGCAGCCTCTAAAATTTTACTTCTTTTATTTTACTTCTTTACTGTTTTATTTCTGAATACAGTTTTTTTTGTTCATAATTCTACATTTGTAACTTCAACTTTCATGATAAAGTGACTGCACTACAGTACTTGATTTAGGTGAACTGATAAATACTTTTTCTTTTGTTTTTTACAGTACAAATACTTGTAATAAAAATAAATATAAAGTGAGTCCTGTACACTTTGTATTCTGTGTTGTAACTGAAATCAGTATATTTGAAAATGTAGAAAATATCCAAAAATATTTAAATAAATGGTAGTCTATTAATGTTTAACAGTTTGATTAATCACGATTAATTTTTTAAGCGCTTGACAGCCCTATTAAAAAAATAAATGGAAAGCAACATTTTTCTTCTGCATAGTAAAGTTTCAAAGCTGTATTAAGTCAATGGTCATTTGTAAACTTTTGAAAGAACAACCATAACATTTTGTTCAGAGTTACGAATATTTCAGAGTTATCAACAACCTCCATTCCTGAGGTGTTCGTAACTCTGAGGTTCTACTGTATAAACAGGAAAAAGAAACCCTAAAATAATACTGCCAAGACTAGAAAGTTTGGTGGAGGCTATGTCATGGTGCAGGGCTGTATTGAAGTTTGTTGGCAAGTTGCGTTTCACTCACGGTGAAATGGACAGTTATGAAGGAATATTAGGACTCGAAAGTGATCCAAGTAGGGACAAAGCTTTGGAGAGAATTTATTTCCAATCAGGATGACTGAAAACACACATCATATTTTGCATACACCTCTTTCAAGAAAAACAAATGTGTAGCACTTTAACCATCACAGTCATCTGACTTGAGACCAAAAGAAAAAATGCGGAGTAAGTTGAAAAAACTACCCAAAAAATCCTACTGTTAATTCGCACACCCAAAAATCCCACCCGAAAAACTGCCCTAAAATTGCATATTTTGAACGACTCATGTATGTGTACCAAATAAACAAACAAAAACCTAAACAAACAAACACCTAATGGTGGAAATAGCAAATAGGATTTTTGTAGTCATTCCTTCTTAGGAAAAAAAAAACCTGTTCAGTTTTAGAAGGACTAAAGTCAGGAGCCCCATTTCATGATTTCTTCACAATCCCAATAAGACTATTAAATGACAACAAAAACATTTAATTAAAACTTAACACTTGGTATCATTACTGCATGGCCTTCTGAGACTTTCACAAGTAAAAATAGATTTAACTATTCTTTTACCTCTGCTTTTGTAGATATGTCTGTTTTCAAATGAGAACAAGGCAAAGTATAAGAGTTATCTCAACACACAAATGTTGGGAATGAAAAAACCCTACTGGATAATTGTACACATTCCCCTATCAGTGCAGGATTTAATCCACAGAGAGAGGGCATATCAATGTAAAACTAATATTATCTTTGATCCTAGTGAAAAAAGCCAGTATGCAGCAATGAGTGCAACTCTTATTAATGTTAATAAGAATTCTACAGATGCACCAAAGGGACAAGAGACACCACAGTTAACTAAGTCAGAAGAAAAAGGATTTAATTTCATTGAATTCTGACTGCAAGGGATCACTGTGCATACAAAACAAGAGATACAAAAGGGATAGGGTACTCTGAAGTTAATAGTACAAATGAGATTATCAAAGAGAAACAGAATAAAAGACCAGAATTTACCCTGGCTTCCCATCAATATGGCACCTAACCAGGGACGGCTATCGATAAATACAAGATACCACTTACAATTGGGATTGAAGTGCTTTACAGTCATGCAGCCCAGGGATCAAGAGGCTAAAACCAGGAGTTGAACTCTCCTTTCCCTAGTGACAGAGTACACTATATAGCTACCCAATTTCTTTCTTTTTTTTTTTAATAAAAAATGAATATTATAAGTAGCCTACTGTTAAGTACTGTTAAAATCCAAAGTGCTCTGTATGGTGGAAAAATCTCTTACATTTGTGTTTAATAGACTTGTTGATTCCTCAGCAGATTATAAACTTCTGGGATACATTTGGCAATAATCACATCTATGCACCTATTGGCTGCAAATTAAGTTGCTAGAGGACCACTTAACTCAGGCTTATTATATCCTGCTGTGAAGTGGAGAAAGGTTGGTTCTTTCTTCTTCACTTCACCACACTTGGCTCCATCACCAATAATGTACATTTACAGAATAGCTATTTTAAATATCCGGTACAATTCACATAGTAATTTGTCATATTTATTATTTTCTTGGGTACTTGATTACACAGAGTCCTTCAAGAGCAGAATCTTTTCAGTTTTCTCTACATATTTATCACAGACACCTGGAGTATAATATTGCCCCCATTGAAGTCAATGGCAAAATTCCCATTTGACTTCAATAGGGCCAGGACTGCAGCCAGAAGTGTGAAAATGTGCCCAACCTCACAATTAGTTTATCAATATTAGTATATTACATACAAAAACTGTGTTAGGAGTATTAAGTTTGCAATGTCAAGCACTCAAAAGTTAGAAAATGCAACACTGAAGTTGCTCATACAACCTTAATTCACCCATCTCCCCTTTGGCTTATGCATTAGATACAGTCTTTAATTCCTTGATCACATACTGTTCTTCTTCCACAGGGTGGATGAACCTCAATGAATGTGTAGCTATTCAATATTTATTTTTATTATCATCAGTGAATGTGTGATGACATGCCTTATTTACTGCAGACAATCCCATCTCTATACCGAATACCGAGCTATCAGATTCTTTGTGGGCTTTTTTATGGTGCTCATAGTAATATCTGATTTAGTGGATTTCTTTTCATCCCTATTATCATCCCCATTTTGCAGTTGGGGAATTAAGGCACAGAGATGAAATTGTCAAAATTGTTCACTGATTTTGAGTACCCAACTTGAAGCATCTTATAAAAAACATTTTTGCTATGAACAGTTTGCTATTCATTCCTGCTTCACTTCTTGAGCAAAATCCGTTGTGTGCACTGAATGGGACCTGTTTGGAGAATTTTTCTTTAAGCTCTACTGAGCATATCCAAATGGTGATTTTCAGTGGCTTATAATTCTGCTAATTGTATGGATTTTCACATGGACAGCAAAAGACACCTCCTGGCCCAGGGCAATGCCCCCCCCCCCGAATTTCAAGTCTCTGCTTCAATGCTTGGAGGCACTAGACCTTTTAATAAAACACTTGTAAGAATTTTTCAACATTGGGAAAATAGCATATTTTTCTTTAACATCCTTCATGGAAATAGCCGAACCATTTTTATTGAAATTTATGGGTGGGTTGGGGGGGCGGGGAGGGGGAGTTAAGCCTCAGATAGACACCTGGAATAGGAAATTTCAGCCCAAATGGTTAAAGTTTTGCAAATTTACTAGCAACTGAAAAGAGTCTTCTAATGGAAAGTATTAGGCAATGTCAGCTCCACCTATAATTACACAGGCATGAGTTCAGAAATAGACTTGGAATTTCTCAGATGAAGAACATACATAACACTAAGGCCTTTACATGGATAGGCAGGTGAAAAATTATCCTAAAGAAATCCACAGCTACCAGTACCAGAGATTAAAAATCAGACAAGAACATTTACCTTTTAAAAAAATCCCACAATAAAATCATTCATTTTTAGTTAAACACTAAAACTGCATTCATGCTGAGCTTAGTCAAACATCAGAAAAGAGTTAAACACAACACTGATTACAATTCACTGCTATAAGGGTGTGGGGATAATTCAGTATTCTTTTGGGATTCAGAAAGCAGTGAATTACCCCAATAAATATATTTGTCATGACAACTTTACTGTGCCTCCTCCCCACTTTCCTACCCCCCTGGGGCAGGCAAAGGACTCAAGAGCCAAGGCAAATAACAAGGATAGCAGGCAAACAGGCTAAGTGCCTCAACATAGCATAATGTTATGAAAGGAAGTCATTGATAATCATAGCCTCTCCTTTAACTTAACAGATCAGTCAGACTGCAAGCTGTCAAAAGCCCAACTTTTTTTGAACAACGTTTCACCACTAAAAATACAATATGCTAAAACATTAACAGATATTATTTTGGATCTCTGATAGGTAGGTTCCTACTAGTCTATTTGCTTAGAGTGTGTTTTATAAGGTAAAGAAACTATGTGGCACACACATCCTGGACTGGAGAATAGAGATCAGAGCTTTGGTGTTACACATACTTGAACCAAGTTCAGAGAAGGGTACAAAATTAAGCTCCATCACATACGTGAGTAGAGCATATTCTTGGGCACAAATAAGGTTAAGTACTAGGTACAATCCTCTACAAGTGAGTACCACACACCTCATGCACCTGCTTCCTTACTTTTTGCAGGATAGAATAAGAGTGAAGTATGGATGGAGAACAGGCAAAGGTCTAAGGAGATAGTTTAAGAGTAATCCTCAGCCACCACCCTTCATATGTCACTTTACTTAGATTATAAACTATCTGAGGCAGGGACCAGGTCTTGTAGGATCAGAGCCCTAGAACAATGGGGCCCTTATTTTGGTTGGTGCCTATGAGTTCTACTTTAAGACTCATCTCTTTTGTAAAGCACTTTGGGATCCACAGGTGAAAAGCAGTACACAAAAACTCAGTATTATTATTAAAAAATTAAGATATTTTAACTATGTGATCCATTTATTGGCTTTATTCCTATTGCTGAATAGGAGGGATTTGGCGGCCATATAGGAACACTTCCCACCATTACATAATTAAATTACAACCATCCAAGTACAAGAATAAGCTGATCTTGATAAATGTACATAAAATACAAAAGATAAGCCAATAGAATCATAGAATATCAGGGTTGGAAGGGACCTCAGGAGGTCATCTAGTCCAACCCCCTAGCTCAAAGCAGGACCAATCCCCAATTTTTGCCCCAGATCCCTAAATGGCCCTCTCAAGGATTGAACTCACAACCCTGGGTTTAGCAGGCCAATGCTCAAACCACTGAGCTATCCCTCCCCCAAATAGACCCAGGGGGGTTCCCCAAATGCATAGTTTTAATTACTTGCTGAATCTCTAGGCAGCAACAGAAGACGTACATCCATTTGTTTCTGTTAGTTAGAGTTAGGGAAGTTCAATACTATTAAAATATTTCTTAAGAACTTATGTATTGGAAAGTTATTCTGCCAAGTTCAGCATTTTGTTGAATTCAAACTACAATATTTGATTTATCCTTTATTTGGATGTATATGGGTACATTTTAACCCAGTGGTCGCTAAAAGTCCACTGGGGCTGCTACTAAGGCAGGCTCCCAGCCTGCCCCACGCCCCAGCACAGCCCTGGCAGGGCAAAAGGAGGCAGGGGTCTCTGCACACTGATCCTGCCTGCAAGCACCGCCCCTGCAACTCCTATTGGCTGGGAATGGAGAACTGTGGCCAATGGGAGCAGAGAGGGACGGCGCATGGAGCCATGTGCTGTGCCCCCCACAGGGGCGCATTGGCCCCTTCCAGGAGTGGCGTGGGGCCGGGTAAGGCAGGTAGCCTGCCTTAGTCCCGCTGCACTGCTAACTGGGAGCCGACCAACGTAAGTGCTGCCTGGTGGGAGCCCGTACCCTATACCCCTTCCTGTACCCTGAACCCACTCCTGCATTCCAAGCCCCCACCCCAGCTCTGAGCCCCCTCCCAGAGTCAGCACTCCGATCCCCTGCCCCAGCCCTGACCCCCTTCCTGGAGACAGCACCCCATACCCCCTCCTGCACCCCAACACTCTGCTCCATCCTGGAGCCCTCTCCTGCACCCAAACTTCCTCCTAGAGCTTGCACCCCTCACCCGCTCCTATACCCCAACCCCCTGCCCCAGGCTCAGCCTGGAGCCTCCTCCTGCACCCCAAACCCTTTGTCCCCAGCTCAGAGCCTGCACCCCCTCCCAAACCCCAATCCCCTGCTCCAGTCCAGTGAAAGTGAGTGAGGGTGGGGGAGAGCGAGAAATGGAGGGAGGGGGATAGAGTGAGTGGGGTGGGGCTTCCAGGAAGGGGAGAGTAGATCCTGGGTTGCACTTAAATTCAAAAAGTGACCTTGTGCATAAAAAGATTGGTGACCACTGTTTTAACGTAAAATAATAACACTGTATTCCAGATTTCTCTCTGAATAATGTCTATGCGCCTAATGTATATCCCCCTGTGCTATTGAGGATTCTTGTAGAAAAAGGAACACTGACAGGCTCAAATGAACCTTCTCTTTAAGCCCTTTAAAAAATAGTTTAATCGTTGAAAGGGGAACATCTATCAGCTGTGTTAAACCACAAACAAACAAAGACACCTGCCAATATGCAGGTCACAGGGTCACAAGCTCCATTCTTTTGATCCACAGGGGTTTGAAATTTACAACAGCTCTGGTTTCTGAAGAACCTGGAGAACAGGATTCTTGTCAGTTTCAATCCCCTGCTGATTTACAAGAATAGAACTGGCAGGAAGAGCTGATGGATAGTGACAGTAGCATCTATGCATACACAAACTTAACATCCTCCGTTTGCTGGTGATGCATTCAGATGAAGAGCGGAGACTGTTACATGTTTGTAGCCTTTGTTTTACAGAGCTACTAATGAAACATGTAAAGAGAGAAATTTAAGTATTTTATCCCAATTTTGTATTGCAAAATTGTAAATTGCTAAGGATGTGATGTGCTGATACAGCTGAATAGATGAATATAAAACTAGGCCAAGATTTTCAGACAAGACTAGTGATTTTGGGTGCTGAAGTTGAGACATCTTAATGAGACCTGATTTTTGAAAGAGCAGTTGGCTCAGTATTTTCTGATAATCAGGCTCCCTCACAGATGTCTGAAATCATGTCTCTTCTGAAACACAGTATTTGAAAGCAAACAAACAAAAAAATAAAGAAAAAATGTCAATGATTATGCTATCACCTATTATTAAATTATTTGAACTCCACTGAGTGCTGTCCACACACATATCAATTCTCCCAAGATAAGGCTGTAATCAGGTCCCATTATAAGCTCAGTTTTTAGCTCCTTTACAACTTTGGCTAGAAAAATTGGTTTGGCTTGAAGATTTCCAAATTTACTTTGAAGACAAAGAATTGTTTTGTTATCTCAGTTTTTCCTCTCAATATTTATGTAGCATTACAATATCTTTTCAAATGAAATCCACTGGTCTTGGTTTGCAGTATATAGATATGCTTATTGATATTATTTAATATATCTGAACCACAGAAAACAAATGTTGAACAATTTGTAACATACCCAGAAAAGGTTACTTAAAAAATTGCCATGATCAAAATTCGCTAGCAGAGGGCATGCCAAAAGGTGTACTGCCACTTGCAATC
Source organism: Lepidochelys kempii (assembly GCF_965140285.1). Taxonomy (NCBI): domain Eukaryota; kingdom Metazoa; phylum Chordata; order Testudines; family Cheloniidae; genus Lepidochelys; species Lepidochelys kempii. The sequence goes on from NC_136384.1 coordinate 48,061,790, forward strand.
TCGTTTTTACAGAAAAATGTACATTTATATTCTGTATAATCTTTCAGCAACAGAACTTCTAAAATATTTCATTTTTCACTTAAAAAATTCCTAAATTGTATTCTCTTTTCTGGAAATCACATGCAATTGTTCTGGAAAGAAATCAAATTTTCAAAAATATTAAAAGTGGTGTAAATATCAGAGCCAAATTTTGCTGTTTAAACAAAAACACTTGAAGGACAGCCTTTTAAAATGGTTTTAAATGCAAGAACAATTATAAATTGATATCTCTGAAAGAATACAGGATCCTGAAGGCTCCAGCTCAAGCTGTGTTTATGCAGGATTCGGAAAACGAAGCTCAAGAGTCACATAGGGAAACTGGGGACAGTAATGGGAAAATAAGGGAAAGACAGAAGCAGTGGAGAAAAAGTGAGTGAACCAATCATTCATACATTTAAAACTTACTCTTTTTAAAGATAAATCATGATCACTAGAGTCCTGTGCGGATATAAAATTTGTATCTGCATATGATCTGTGATCTGCAGAAATGATCTGTGATAAAGCAGATATCCGCAGATTTGCAGGGCTCTAATGATCATCTAATACAAATGTCATACTTTGTTTAATAGAACTATGAAAAGCTATTTTTGTATTTTATTTTCTTGTATTTTACTCAATACATCATAATTATGGAGCAACAGTAGCTACTCCACGGTTTAGATTGATGCTAGTTTCCTATTATAAAACTAGTTTTTAAGCTCCCCACAATTTATATCGAGGAGACCAGAAGGAACAGAGATTGGGGTAGGGAACTAAGAGGTCACATGGACCCTGGTCTAAAAATGGGGATTCTGGAGGAGGAACACAGAAGGGGCATGGAATAGGGGTGGGGGACAAAGGGAAGTAAGACAGGGAAAGTGAGTGCTGGGGACCAGAAAAGCCATGAGAGAGTGTAGCACACTGAGGGTGGCACGAACAAGGCTGCACAGGGGACTAAGATGAAGCATGGAAAAGAGGATAAGGATACCAAGAAAAATAAAAGGGTGCATGGAAGAAAAAGGTATGGGAGTGTCTGGAAAGGAGCCTAAAGCACTGGGAGACACATAGGGGCACAGGACCTGGAGATGGCAGAACAAGAGACATTAAAAAGATGTGATAGGGACTAGAGTGGGCATGGAGATAGTTACAAGGAATCAGGAAAAGGAACAGAGAAGAATGTAGAGGACCAGGATAAATCATGGAGGGGGTGAGTTATAGGTAAAAGTGTGAATAAAAGCTTTATATGTTTACAATTTTTTAGTCAAAAAGGATGAAGGGTTATATGGCTGTGGGAAGGCTAGACATTGTAACACTGGGGTGTTTCTGAATGTGGACTTTAAAAAAAAAAAAAGCCAATGTAAAAAAGAAGCTGGACTCAAATCAAACACACTTTCAATCTTAACCCTTTCTTTTTTAAAATTTTGTTTATTTGAACCCCTGCCTGTAAGGTGTTAAAATAATGTTTGCCAGTATGATTCATTAAATGCACAATTTTACATTAGATGTAAAACTTGCTTGAATGAGGTTTTTCTGTCAGTTTTAGCAACCTGGAAGTATTTCTATTTTTGGTACTCAGTTTCTGTTTATATTATATGTTTTGTTAACCCCTTTCTTCTTTATATTTAGGCCAGGTCTACACTATAAATTTATATCGGTATAACGATGTCACTCCGGGATGTGAAAAATCCTCATGCCTAAGCAAAGCAGTTATACCAACCTTAACACGCCCACCCACCCTCCCGTGTAGGCAGCACTACACCAATGGGAGAACTTCTCCTGCTGTCATAGCTACCGCCTCTCATGGAGGTGGAGTTATTAAGCTGACGGGAGAGCTCTCTTCTATTGTCTTAGAATGTCTTCACCATACACGCTACAGCGGTGCAGCTATACCAATGTAAATTTGTAGTGTAGGCCTGCCCTTACACTACTTATTCATAAGTGATTTTGAAAACCAACAAAAAAAATCACAAATCCTTGTCATTGTTCTCTGCACTGTACAGTATTATGTAGCTAAAGTTTACTACATTGATTACACAAATATAAGGCATGACTTTCTTTTTTGAGTGCCAAGTTTGTAATAATGTTCCACCAACATACAATTTGCCTCCTCTTTTTGTAGCAAGATAATCAAAATGAAACTAAACCACTATATCAGTGATCCCCAAACTGTGGCGCGTGCCCCGCTATGAGGGCACAGAGGAATGTTTGGGGCAGGGCAGAGTGGAGCCCAGGCCAGACCCCACAGTGGGTGAGGAGAGAGCATGACCCAGCCCGATCTACCCCCAGCTCTGCTCTGGCCCCACCCCCAGCTACAGCCCCAAACACAGCCCAGCCCTGGCCCCAGGTTGCAGCTCCCGGCTGCAGTCCCAGCCACAGCTCCAGCCCCTGACCGTTGCCTGGTTCCTGGATGCAGCCCCAGCCACAGCGCCCGTGGGGCGTGGACAGATTACATTATAGCTGGGGGGGAAGCATGACATTAAAAGTTTGGGGCCTACTGCACTATATGCAATTAAACCTTGAAGGTATCTCTACACTACATACTAAACATGGGTTTGTTGGACCTGGACTTGTGGACTTGGTGTTCCCCAAGCTTCCACACTGTATCGCACAACTTGATTTACAATTCCTGGAACCAGCTGTCACGGGACCATACTATGCAGACCTTCTGACTTGGGTCCGCAGCTTGACCTGCATCCATACTGCAAAATAATAGGACTTGGACCAGTCTCACAACAGGACTTGGGCTCTGACATACCCCCTTTTCCCCCACGAAGGATCCTAGGACCTAAGTCCTGAGTGCTTGCTGACTTGAATCTGACTGATGTGTGTGTGTGGATGGAAGGGGAGCAGGGACTGGATTAAAACCAGAGTCAGAGCCTAGGCTAAGGCCATGTCTACACTAGAGAGTTTACAGTGGCACAGCTGTACTGATTCAGCTGCACAGCTGTAAGATCTCCCATGTATGCTGATAGGACTGGGAGAGAACTCTCCTGTCGACCTAATTAAACCACTCTTAATGAGTGACAGTAGCTATGTTGGTAGGAGAGCATCTCCTGTCCATATAGCACTGCTCACACCAGTGTTTCTGTCAGTGTACTTATGTCACTCAGGGGTGTGTTTTTTTCACACCCCCCCCGTGATATAAGTTATATGGACAAAAGTGCTAGTGTAGACATAGCCTTAGTGTGCAGTACAGACATGCCCGGTCATGCCAGAAAAGCAGACTGTCAGAGTCACATATCGGTGCAGAAAGGATTTCGTTCAAAACCACTATGCAGTTCAGAGGTTAGCACATTTATTTTGAGAAGGGCAGGGGACAGTGCAGTGAATGGCCTCCCCCCCCAAGTCTCTCTCGCTCAGTCTGGAAGGGAGGCGAGAACTGGGCAGAGGATGATTTGGCTGCTGCTGGTTTCCCTCTTTCTGTCTCAGCTCCTCAGTGACCCGCGTGAGTCCCAGCCCCTTCTGTACCGACCCCACGAAAAGTGGGCAGAGCCCAGCGCGCCCAGGACGGGAGGACGCTGCGGCTAGGCGCGGCATGTTTTACCTGTGGATGGGAAGAAGCTTCACTTCCGAGCTCCCCCTGCTCTGTCTCTCAGCTCAGAGCCGGAGGCATCTAACGTCCCTGCCCCCCCCCCCACTTCCTGTGTTCTCATTGACCCCCCCCCCCCGCCTCCATATTGGTTAAGGGAAACGTCTGTAACTGGAGGAAACACCGAGCCTGTTCCCCGAAGGGCCATGCCGGGGGGAAGGGAGGGAAGCCAGCCTCAACTGACAGCCGCAGTGTGGAGGACGAGGACACGGGGGTGGGGGGAGGGACGATTTGCCTCCTTCCTTGCCCTACCTGGGAAGAGGAACCCGCTCCCGCCCGTCCGACAGGGGCTAGAGGAAAGAGCGAGTGACAGGTCAGGGTACAGACCAGCCTCCCTATTGCCTTAACCGAAGTGAAGCCGCAGCTACGCACCTGGGCGGGCGCTGGCTAAGGACTTGGGGGGGAGGCCGTAATTAGAAGACACACAGCCGAACCAAAATGGCCGTCCTCAGCTTCCAAATCAAAAGCGGAGGCCTTCCCACGCCCTAGACTACAACTCCCAGGATGCAGTGCTCCATGAGGGCATCATTCCCCCCCACCCGTGGCATTCCCATGATGCATCGCACCATCAGCCCCTCCCTGCATCGTGCTCCTCCCTCCAGACTACAATTCCCAGCAAGCAATGCGCCCCCCCTCCAAAGTGGGGCTGCGGGGAGTTGGTAAATAGTAGCAGAGAGCGAGCTCCTGCCTGGAGGAAGATGGCGGCAGCAGCTGCGGTGGCGCTCTGAGCGGAGACAGGCACTCGTCCCTCGCACTGTGGCTCTCGCTGTGGGTCGGGGCCGCGGCGCTGCAGTGAGGGCAGAGGCGGAGAGTCGAGTCACGGAGCCACGGAGCCGCGGCCCCGGCAGCTGCAGAGAGGGCAGGCGCGGCTGGCGCCCCCCCGGGAGCTGAGAGGTGTCGCCCAGGTAGAGCCCACCCGGCCGTCGCTCCCGTCCCCAAGGCAGGAAGAGGCTGCTGTGGGCGGGGGCCGCTCGCTGTTTCCCTGCTCGGTGGTGGCTGCGGGCGGCGTCTCCATGTCGGACAACCAGAGCTGGAATTCCTCCGGCTCCGAGGAGGATCCCGAGACCGAGTCCGGGCCGCCTGTTGAGCTCTGCGGGGTCCTCAGCAAGGTGAGCAGCCCCTTCCCTCGCACCACCTGGGGGACTCGGAGCCTCCTCCTTCCCGGGCGGGTGGGGACCGTGTGCACCCCCGCGCTGCCCGGCGGAATCGGGCTAGGATCCCCTGTCTCGCCCGGTTACCCGCCTGCGGGGCAGCCCCGCAGCCCTTTTCGCCTGCGGAGACAGGGCTCTGGCTTGGCTGGGGCAGCGGCCGCATGACCTGGGGGAGCCTGGCAATGAGTCACTCGCCGCAAAACATCCACTCCCAGCCTGCGGGAGGGGCTCTAACGGCCCGCACACACCGCGAGGCCGTCCCCTCCAGCCCGCCCTGCTGCGAGAGGAACCCCCGCAGTACTCCCAGCTCTCCCCCGTCTCTCCGGGAGAAGCTAAGCGCCGCTTTCAGTGCCCTCCTTCCTGTAAACTAGGTGGGGCGGGGAGCCTTTCCTCGCGGAGAGGCTCTGGAGACAGTCTTACAATCCATCCTCCAAACAGATGGGGGAGTCTCTCCTAGCTTCCTTCCTCTCCTAAATGAGGAGGCATCCTCGGCATGAATGAGCGTCCCCTTGTCCCTTCTTTCTCGATCCCCCCCACTTTGCACCCCACCCTTTGACTCACCCTCCCCAAGTGTAAATTTTGGGACAGCAGGGTCTGTAAGTAGAATAATTCTCATGCAGAATATGAGTGCTGGCAGCGAGGGCATCTCCATTCATCAGGTTTTTGACTGGAGCTTGGCAATCCAATCCTAGGTAGTGTGCGCTGCGGGCTAGGTTGTATTGATACTTGTGCTGACTGATGTAGGACTACACGCTGAGCCTGTGTGGGGAAGAAAAGGAGTACTTGTGGCACCTTAGAGACTAACCAATTTATTAGAGCATAAGCTTTCGTGAGCTACAGCTCACTTCATCAGATGCATATCGTGGAAACTGCAGCAGACTTTATATATACACAGAGAATATGAACCAATACCTCCTCCCACCCCACTGTCCTGCTGGTGGGGAAGAGGGAGAGTTCTTGGGGTTGCAGAGGAAATGCTGCTTTTTTTTTTCTTGCCAAGACTTTTTTGCAGGAAGTAGCAGCGTGTGATATGCACATACAAATCACTTCCAATCAATAGGAATACGTCAAAGAGGAGTGGCATGGGCTTTAGTCCCAGCGTCAAAATAGTGCAATAAAATACCCTTGCAGTGGGAGATCCGAGCGAAGGGTGGGGAACAAGGGAAAATTGTGGGAATGCTTGCTTAAAAAAATTTTTTTTGCTTATGTTTGTGGGGGGCATGGGGAAGGATTAAACCTATTCCTCCCTTTGTATTACTGTGAATTTAATAAATCAGTTTGACGTGTGTGAGATGAGGTTAGGGGATTCAGTTTTAAGGAGTGTTTTAAAGACTAAATATTCTGAGCGAACACTTTCGGTAGCAGAAAGTAGCTTTTTAATTCTCTGGATATTTGGGTATATATTGAGATGTTGTTTTTGTATCTCTCTGTCACTTTACACTGTGAGGAGGGGTTTAAGCTAGAACTGAATGCATGATCTGGGTATCCCATGACCTGTGAACATCCCCTGTATACTGAAAAACCTATGGTACTGTTTCTGTGAGAGAGTAGGACTCTGTTTATGAACTCTTTCCAATTAAAAAAATGTTTGAGCTCATAGAGGGGAGCAATGTTGAGGAGAGGAGGTAGGCCTTGGCACGCTGATCTGCAGGGTCTCATACCTGATGCTGGGGAGGGACAGGAGGTATGTTACAGTAGGTTTTTTGGTTTGGAAGTGTGGTTTATTGCGTGAGATTTCTGCAATGTTACCACCTTTTTAGGTGATCCAGATCATTAAGTAGAAATGATCTGGTATTTGTTTGTAGTACGCCATCCATTTTAATATTGGCAAATGAAATGGAGTCTAAAATTGTATTCTAAATCTTAATGGTGGGTTTTCATGTATGCTAAATCCCAAGGTGTTTCCCAAACATCTGTGTCTTATTATACACGCACTATGTACAATTTTGAGTTTTGTTTGTAGTGCTTATATTACAGCTATTGTCTTTTCTGTTAACCTCCAAGTGAAAACACATAATGAAAAATAACCTGAATTGTGAAATATGATAAAACCTGTTGGAGTGAACCTGCTGGAAGGTATTATGAGTGACTGTCTAACTTTAATTTCTTTGCTGCTTAATTAATGTCTTCTGTAACACCTGCAAGGCAAATGAGTTTAACTGAAATTATTGCATAATAACGTGTTTTGTCAGCAAATAGAGATTAAATATAAAAAAAAGCTTTTTAAAAACAAGACTCCAAACCAGTAATAAAAGGTTGCATTTCTTTGCATTCCCTGTGGTGTTTTAGGTGCTCAGGATTTCATCATTTTTGCAGGAGGGAAAAGCCTGAGCTTATGGCTTGTCTATAGAGGAAGTTCATGGGGAAGTTAGTGCAAAATAGTGAGGATGTTAATTTAAAGTGCAGTAACTGTTCTGCACTACCCCCTTGTGGTCATTCTGGTTCTGTACTAAGAGTGCTTGAACCTAAGCACCCCAAAAGCACTTTTAGTGTGGAAGAAGAGTGTCCACACCAGGAGCTAGTGCAGAATAGCTATTTTAGGGTCTTCTCGCGATCTAGATAAGCCCTCATTATTCCACAAGTAAGGGAAAAAGAAGCTAAATTTTAAGTTTTTTGATTTTCAAATGTATTTAGAATGCCTAAATTTTCCCATATATTGTCCTACTGATTAGAAATTTTAACCATTTGAAAAGCACTTTTTACAATGTGTGTATTGTTCATCACTTAAAGGTGGATACAAACTAGGGAAGATTTTCAGGTATATCAGACTTTTTAGTTTGTGTCACATGTAAATAAATTCACTTGTTCAAACAGTTAGAATTTTCTTTACCAGAGATCTTTTCTTCCGTCCGGTATTACATTGAAGACATAATGGTGAATTTGGGAAACTTTTTCAGAGCAACAGACCAATGTCATAAGCACAAGATTCTGGTTAATAAAAGCTGTTCAAAGGTACCATCTAACTTGTGTTAGTGGAGGAACGACTCTCTTCCCTTTTCCCATTCTCCTGCCTTACAATGAAAGAATCCTCCTGTTATAATGAAAGAAATATAAAATATTTTTCAGCATTTCCTCATCTTGTTTCAGTGATAATTTTCATTTTAGAACCACTATCATGATCTACTAAACATTTAAGAACAATTTTACGAACAACATTTTTGTACTCACTTTCCCATTATTGCTCTTTAAGTAGTATATCCTCTTCTAACTCGTTGTTGCTTTGAGCCGAATAATTTAGAGAGAACTTGAATGCCAAAGTGTGTGCTCATTAGTCAGGGTGTACAGTGTTAGTACCCAAAAGTGACTTTGAGACTCTGGCAAATGTTAAGTTACTAGTGTGAAAACGGTGATTTTTAATGTACAAATTCTCTATTTATATTGCTGTGAAGGGGGATTAAGGGAGCACCTGGTATAAATGAATCTTTATATGATCTAGAGGATGAGACTCTTTTAAAGCAGTATCTTTATCTTATGGAAACAGTTCTTATGAAAGCTCACCTTCTGTTTTACTTAAATAGAAAGTTTAGCAACATTAAAACCAAAAGATTAACTTCTAAGCCTAGAAAAGATAAAACCTATATTTTTACCAATTAATAGTTCTAATTTTTCACTAAACTTCTTTCTGCATCAGTGCTCTTAATTGTAAAGAACATTTTGTTTTAGTTGGGTGTGATACCGCTTTTACAGACGACATAATTTTAGTCTTATTGTTAATGAAGCAAAATTGGCTTAAGGTACTGTGTAACACAAATGGTTGATGAAAAATGTTGAGAGTTCTGATCAAGGGGATAGCAAATCCATCATTTGGGGAGAAATTTGAAAAACTTTCTCTAGTTTTTAAATAACGAAATTTAATAAGCAAACAAGGTGTCTTCTCATCAGTATTTTTACTATTTTCAGACCTTGCTCAGCTTTTTGAGATTTATTTCTTTGTTCTCTACAGTGGACCAACTACATTCATGGGTGGCAGGACCGATGGGTAGTTTTGAAAAACAACACTCTAAGTTACTACAAATCTGAAGATGAAACTGAGTATGGCTGCAGGGGCTCGATTTGTCTAAGCAAGGCTGTTATTACGGTAAGCATTATCTCAAAGTTGATGTCTTTCATGTTTCACTAGAGCTTTATAGATAGGTTTTTATTTTTATGGACAAAAAGCTTGGTGAAAATGGCTAAGGAAAATGAATTTTATGATGATATGTCCTCTTTTGTCAGTGGTTTAAAAGCAATATGTTTGCAACCGAACAGGGAACATATGTAAGATAATAAAGAATAAATATGCAGTCTAGGATGGAGATCATGATTGACTTCTTCACTCCTCTGACACAACAGAATATTCTACAATAAAAGTAAAGGTCGTCTGTGCAGTAGACGGAGTTTTCTTGGGAGTTGACCCAAGCCTGTGGAATGAACTCCCATGGGGAGTACGGCCCATCACAAACCTAAGCAACTTCTGCTCCAGGTGCAAGATGTTTCTGTGACCTTGTCTTCTCTAACATAAATATAGCTCTGTGTGTGTGTGTGTGTGTGTGTGTGTATGCCTGCCCATGTCCATTCATGTAAATGTAGAAATATTAAATTATAAAGTCCAGAACACTTTACTGTGAACACTTCTCCCCTGTCGAAAGGATGAGAAAACGTATGATGAATGTTAGTAACGCTGCTTAATTGAACTCTTGGAAGGAACTCAGATACTACAGTGTCTAGAATCTAACAGAATAGAATTCAAAAAAGTGAAACCGCTCCAGCAAGCCTGGAAACTTTGTGGGTTTTTTTAGCTTTAGGAATATTATCGTATGGTTTCATGTGGTTTAATACTATATAGAGAGCTACAAAATGTGCAGCAACTTTGCAAGGATAACGTTTGATGGGTTCAGTTGAATATTTGTCATCCTTTGAGTGAGTTATGTGATATGGGAAATACCAGATAGTGTTTTGTAGTATATAATTGGACAAAAGCAGCAATGCTTAAACTTTCTGCAAGCCCAAAAACCAGAATGTGTTCAGTTTTTATAGTTGTAAAGTGGGGGTGAGGTGAGAATTTTACTACTTATAAATATTCCTGTCACTGAAGGTATTTGATTGGATTAACTATAGAAACTACTAATTTTGAAAGGTAGATTTGAAAAAAGTAAGACTTTTCCATTTGGCTGTTCGGCAGTTACAAACATCCATCATCTAAAATGATTGTTAAAAATAGCATATTATGCTATACTTAAAGCTTTTTTAAAAAATGGGTACCTTGTTCTGACCCACTAAGGAGCATATGGTGCACAACAGTGGGCTATACAAATACTCCTTTACTGGATATACTTTGAACACACTAATTAAGGCCGGGTCTTAAAAAAATTTACCTGACACTTATTAGTCAAAAAGGCAAACATGATAGCCAGTGGTAGACATGAAGTGGGATAGTGGCAGGAAGGTGGCCTTAGAGAGCTCTAGGTAGAGTGCCTTGTTGAGAAGCAAGGCTCATCCCTAGCAGCCTGAAATCTAGTTTCTGTGGTGGATAGTACTGAGATTTCTATTAGAGTTCTTAAAGCAGGATCCAGCAAAAAGGGAAGTTGGAATCTTTCATATCTGCTGGCTAATAGGTGTCTAAACTTGAAGGTCAACATGCATGCATACAGCTGCTGGAAGGCAGAAGGAGCTCTCCGTCTCCCCTCGCCATCTACAGCTTCTTAGCTGCTAGAAGGTACAGTGGACTCTTCACCACTTTGCCCCCTCTCAGAACCTCTTGAACATGGTAAGGAAGAGTGGGGAAGAATTCTGCTACTCCATTTTTGTTGGTGGGGAGTACATCTCCCAAATAACTAAAGTGACTGTCCCTGTTGCTCAGTTTTATCAGGATTATAAAATTGACGTGATTCTTGAGTTCCACTATTTTGGCTTTTGAATTCTGAAGGGCTTCAGCAAAACTGAGCAGAGTCCTGTTATTATCATGCTGCTGATAGCAGGCAAATCTTTGAATGTTAGTGTAGGCGCTAGGAGCTCAGGAAAACTATTACGTCAGTTAACTTTCCAAATGTTAAAGAAGTGTGCTGTCTGATACTATCAAGGGCTAAAAATTCTTTAAATCAAAGCTTATTCAGAAATTGTTGGCTTAGGCCCCAGTACTCTAGAAGGAGTGCTTCCCACTTGTTCTGGTTAGTAGCAAGTCAGCGAGCAGACTCTTTAACCCTGAATTATTGAGGAAAGCATAGACTAGTTAGCTGAATGAGCCTCCAAACTGGATTTTGTTTCACAGACTTTCTGTGGGCAAGTTCAGACATGTGAATAGATGTTAGAAGCCTCTTCAAATGCCTCCTTATGCAAGGTGGCCAAGCATTGGACTGGTAGGTTCTCATTTTGGGTAATATTTTAAGAGTTTCCGCTTACGTGGATTAAGCATAGGTGACATGGATCTTGAGTAAAGTATGATGCTCCAATTACAATTTAGTATGGCTAATTTGTTTCATCAATATAAAATCTGAATAATGTAATCAGAGTATGTTTAGGCTTTTTAGAACTGGATGAGCACAATAACGTTGGGATTCCTAAGGGATTCTTGTTGCATAAAAAGTAGACTGAGGTTGCACATGGGTGACAATAACTTACATTTATAATTACGCTTCAGTCACGAGTTTCTTAACACAATAAGGGTAGAAAATGCAACTGAATGTCAGTCAAATTAAGAAATCTAAAATGTGCATCAGCTATAAGTAGATACCTGCAAGGAAATCTTAATGTTGGCCCTCAGTTTTTCTTTTAATTGTCACAACAGAGCTAGTTGGCTTGTGTATTTATACTCAAACTCTATATAAAAACATTAGTAACTGATAAGATAAATAGATGAAGAAGGGCAGAAGACTTGTGTATCAGTAGAAATTGTTCTCTACTGTGTCTGGTCTATGATTGCATCAATGGAAAGTGGAAATCTTGATTTATCTTGACTTCTCACTATCAACTAGTGTTTGGCGAGGATACTGAATTGACAAAGTCAGAATCTTTATTAGGAATATCTACTTGTACAGACCTCTATTAGGCTTTAAATTTAACCTATCTTTAGTGTCTCGTGATCTTGCCAGATCTCATAAGTTAGGCATAGTTAATAGTTGTGTACAAGTTCTTAATGGCAAACAACAATGCAGGAAGTGGAGTGTGCGACAGTCTTTCCTCTGAATTGATATTGAAAGAACTGCCTCAGCATGATGCTAGATGGCACTATACTAATAGGTGATATCTTTGGTCTGAGACATAAAACATTTGTTATTAAAGGACAACTTCCATGATGCTTTCTTGAAAGAAAAGGTACAGGTTCTCTTATGTGATGGGCAAATTCACATTTAAGTAGTCATGCATATTCAAAACTTGCCTGCAGTTTCAACTGGAGACTTTTTTTTTCTTTTTTACTTTCTTATAAAGGATTATTTAGTGCTTCTTGTTCAGAATGACTACATTTCATGGATCAGTAAGCTTTTAAGGGTAGAAAGTAACTATCCAGAATTATGGCAGTACTTCCATTGTAGCTTACAGTATTATAACAACAATAATATTGTGCATGCTGAAAGAAAAGGAGGACTTGTGGCACCTTAGAGACTAACCAATTTATTTGAGCATAAGCTTTCGTGAGCTACAGCTCACTGCATCCGATGAAGTGAGCTGTAGCTCACAAAAGCTTATGATCAGATAAATTGATTAGTCTCTAAGGTGCCACAAGTACTCCTTTTCTTTTTGCGAATACAGACTAACATGGCTGTTACTCTGAAACCTGTCATTGTGCATGCTGGTTACTGAGACACAATACCAGCCATGAGACCTGATAACATGATTGTAAGGGAGCCACTCTCCCCCCACCCACCCCCCCCAACCTCCTCTTCTGATCTCTTCTAGATGCTAGCAATGCTAGTATATAGAATAGAGTTTACAAGTGCTTTTGCTGGTATTAGTTCTCTTTGTAGTGGGGAAACAGCTCTCCTCAAGCCAGTATTGCTCGCCAAGGCGGGAGACTCCCTGAGCTGTCCCTTCTAGCAGCTGACCCCTCTCTCCCTGCTGAGGTCTAATTAAAAAAATAAAACCACAACTGTAGGTTACAGATTAGATCTTGTGCCTCATTGCTTTGAACACTGTCCAGGAGACTTCTGTTCTGTTCTGCAGGAGGCCTCTGTTTTTGTGCTTCATACCATCACTGCTGATGTGCAAAAGAAGGACAAATTGCTGTTAGATTTCCATAGCACCAGCTCTCAATGGTCATATGACTCAGCAGAATGTGTATAGTATTACTATAGTCCTAGCTCTAGTAGCAAGGATTGCATTACTACTAAAGTTGCTGTTTTCATATAGTATAGCTTGTAAAATTCTTTGAAAACCTTCAGAATTAAAAAAATGCCCATTTTATGAGGTGTGCACATTGTCAGAACAGCCCTTCAGCATGGAGCTGAACAGATGATTTTACTAAACATTTGGGAAAATGTCATGTTTGAGAAATCCTCAGAGAATCTTAAACTCTAATGGTCATATGCTACTAAACTTTATTACAAGAAGTAACTGATGCATGCAAGACCTGCCCCCCCGTATCATTGCTCCAAATAATCTATGACTTCACTGCAAATGGGTTTCTTTATTAAAACAGTGACATCATGCAGTTTTAATCAGCAGTGATTCCTATATTCTACTGTAGAAAAACTGTTTTTATTTTCCATTTGGAAGACCAGACAAGACTTGTCAATTTTCATGCAGTTGTATAGATTTTTCTCTATTTTTGCTTATATTTACACTGAGATTGTTGTGACCAAACCAATAAGAAAATTGTGAAATGGATAGACACTGAAGTAAATGAATAAGTACCAAGGACCATTCTTGAGTTTTTCGTAACATTTTTTTGTCATATTTCTGTATTGTAAAGAGAGATGTTTTAGATTTGGACACTTACAGTGACTGCACTTGGACATGAGTAATCATCATAATTTGGTATCTCAAAGAATACAAAGAGATTGGAATAGGTGACAATGTCCTCTTCATTAAAGTCTCTAATTTGTTTATGCTTACCAAAAGCAACTTTTTCTACAGACTTGGTAAATACTCAAGTTTTTCAGCAAGCTAACATTTCTGATTTCTTTTTCGTGACCTAATTTATTTCTGGATTATTTACAGTATGGTCTTGGTTACCACTGTGTATTGGGAACTAATGGTGAAAGCTAAAAGGAAATATAGGAAGAGGCAGTGAAATCCTTCTTTAAATAGACTGGCTTTTAAAACAGTGAGAGAGGATGTCCTGCATTTGTCAATTTGAACACATACAGATGAGTTTTCCTGTGTGAAATCCCTTTCAGAGAGTCTCCATGTTTTAAAACCTGAAAATATAATTTAACTCTTGATTTCTACTTGCTTACTAGTAAAAATAAGAACCTGGGGTGTCAGAACTACTGTTAAACAAAAAATATGCTTAGAACAACAATTAGATTGACATCCATTTTCTTTTTAAGTAGTCTTGTTTATAAAATACAATTTCAGGACTTGGATTAATTAAAGTTGGAAAATTTAAAGGGAAACTTGACTTTATCCGTAGTTCTAATCTCCTTAAAGTTGTCTCTTGTTGTATTTCATTTTAAAATGTATACAATGGGAAATTCAAAATGGGCTACTGGATTTATTCAGGATGAAATTAAGCAATTTTATAAGTGCATTTAAAGGATGAATAAAGATGAACTTCCCAGGTAGCCCCTTAAGTGAATCTGGGGATTAATTTTCTCCAACTTGCACATCCTGAACTCCTGAATGAGCAATATTACTAAAAAAGAAATTCCAGTTAAAATATAAATATACACTTATGACTGTTGTCCACTGGTAGGTTTGATTAAGTTTGTGCAATCAGCCAGTTAAATTAAATGCAATCATCATTTAGCCTTTAGTTACTACGGTGGTGGGCTTTATAGAAAAGACTTGAATAGATCAATGCTATGTGTTCAGATAACAAGGCAGTGGATTTGTGTACCAAAAAAATACTATTTACACTAAAGAATAGTAACTCCTTTCCAACTACTTAATTTGTAAAAAATAAGCCTATAAAGGCTGTTTTAACAAATATTTAGCATTTAAGTAAACAGTTCATTTTTTCCTGGTTTGTACAGCATTTATTCAGCCGCCTCTTTACTAAACAGAGGCCCTGAACTAATTTAGAAATGGAGAATATATGGGCTGTGAAATCACTAACTAGATTCTGAGGCTTGTTTGACGTAGAAGGTGATTAGGACTTCTAGATTTTAAGGCATATCTTAAATAACCAAATGGATATTTCCGGATTTGAGAGGGTGTAAGATGGAATTGGAGAACTGATTGTAGACAGTGACCTTCGAAATAAGAGGAAGATGGGACACTAGTTGGAGAGGCAAGTGGGGGTTGGGGTAGGTTCTGAAGATGAGAGCAACTAAAACATGCTTGTATTATCAGGGGAAAGAAGCAAAGGAGAATGAGGGGTTAAGGAGAAAAGTAAGGGAAGGGATGAGTGGGAGCAAGGGAGATCTGGGGATAGGATGGGCTGGGGTCACTGGGGCAAGTGGAGCTTTCTACATGAGCCCCTGCCTTGGACAATTTTTGTTTAACAATCATATTTTCCTATTTTAAAAATGTTTCTCTTTCCTATTTGCGTCTTTCACACAACAATAGGGAAACGGGCAAAGTGGTGTTATGCACAAAATCTGAAAATGAGAAATGGTTTTTGTCTTTGAATTACTGTGCTTAAATGTTACTAGTAACTCTACTAGGTAGGTGTTCGGAGAACTGAGAATTTTAAATTGATTATGGTCCTTTAATTAGCTAACTACATTTTTGGATGATGTTCTTGGAAAGAAAAAGATGTCTGCTTTCTTGGGATAGCATTGATATGGAGAGGGATTCCTTTCAATAGTAGTAATTAAACTAATTCCTAAGTAAAGAGTGAAAAATAACTGACACTGATCCAGATTATGTTGAACAAGTTGTCCCAATCCACAAGTACTTACAGAATTATTCTATTTGAGAATGTTTTTAATTTCAAACACATCATTGTAATAAACAGTTACTCTACAATTCAGACATGGAATTAATGATAAATTGTATAGTGTACAAATATTTTGGACTGACTGCAGTTAGTATCCTACAAGAGAAAAGCCATTTCTCTCAATATTTCATCGTTTTGACTTCAGCTGTGTGTTAAAACCTCTTCGAAAGTGAGGGATATGGTTTAGTACTAAATGGGCCAAAATTGTTTATGACCACTACTTACATACAATAAATAATACATGTATTATCATAACACTTGTGTAGTGGGTCATGACTGGGACTCCGAAGAAATTTATGCTATGAGTGTTACTTTGTTTTCCTTTTTATTTTCACATTAGCTTTTTACTGAAAGATTTAAATATTAAATTTTGACTGAATGTTCTGAATCAGAATATTTTGGTACCAGCAATCTTTGTCAGAACACATAATTCAGGCTAGACATGTTATACATCAGAAATGTACGTCATCCTCCTGGTTGCTGTAGGCCAAAGGATTTTTGTAATGGAACACTCTTCACCCATGCTCTGTCAGCGTCAAATATATACTTAACATCCTGATTGTTGCATAACTATTAAAGCTGTTAGAAATTGAACAAGGCTTGCTCCTCACACACACTTGTACTCCTTAATTCTGCTGAATCTGTGAATTTGTATTCATTTTCATAATAAATTATGGTTTGCTAACTACTAGAAATTATTACTTGTAAGATGCAGCAGAAGCTGGGCTGGGAAGGACAAACTATTAAAACTGTTATTGAAGTGCTGACAGTTTGCTCTGGGCTGTCCAAAACAAATAGTTGTGCCTAAGAAGCTAACAATTTAAAATATACTGCTATATTTAATAGCAAAGAATACAAAAATACTTGCAAGCAAGTTAATTTTTGTGAAGAAACTTTCAAGTCATCTTTGCAGCCTAGACGCCATGTGAAATTTTCCCATTAAATTATAAATGTCTTATGTTTACCAAAGAAATTAGGCACTTGCTTGGTAAAATCTGGGGAGCAATTTACAAAATTGGGCAGTTACTGTATTAAATGTGTAGCCTATAGGTGCATAGGTATAAGTTAAGGCACTAATGCAATGAGCCTATAGTACACAAGGCCTGTAAAACGTAGCTAAACTAATAAAGGCATAAGGTCAAAAAGCCTTAGCATAAGAAGTGAACCAAGAGTAAACATAAATCATAAGATAGAATGCTGTAATGACCAAACAGCTGATAGGTAACCCCAAGATGCTAGTCTATACTAATTTAGGATGTTTTAAAGTAGGGACATCAGCAGATCATGCGAAAGCCATGGTAACTAATGGATGCATATGTAAAAGATTAATAGCTTATGGAAGAGGGGTACCCCAACGTTAGTAGGAAATAAGGAAAAGGGGCTGAAATTCCAATTGAATATGTATTGGGTGAAGTGGTGTGAGTGTAACACATTATAAAAGCTGTATCCCAGCCTGCATGCCTTGGGAGATGTTTGGATAATGACCACTAGTGATGGTGATGATTGTGTGGGGGAAGATGGTTCTGCAGGAGTTGCTGTGAGTATATGGATGTTCAACTCATTTTGTTTTCTCTCTTCTCACTGTCTTAATAAAACTATTACAAATATAGAAAGTTTTTCCTAAGTGTGCATTGCAACCATGCACACTGAAGTTCCCAATTAGACAGGGTAAGAGATGTGTCTTTTAGCTCATGCAGTAAAAGCTCATGCATTAAGCTCCAGAGGTTCCAGGTTTGATCCCGGTGCCAACAGATCAACATTACACTAATTTGGCAGAAATTACTTTCCCCAGCATCAGCAGGACAAGAGATGCTGTACTCTGGTGGCTGGGGATGTATTACAAGAGAATCTTGACTAGTAAAATTTGTAATTTAAATATCGCAGCCTCATTGTTAAAATGGAGCGCTCTTAAACCAACTAACTTTGAGGCATGTTCAAGAGGTATATAGAATACTATTTG
Organism: Lepidochelys kempii; assembly: GCF_965140285.1. Taxonomy (NCBI): domain Eukaryota; kingdom Metazoa; phylum Chordata; order Testudines; family Cheloniidae; genus Lepidochelys; species Lepidochelys kempii. The sequence continues at coordinate 48,079,525 of NC_136384.1, forward strand.
CCATATAGAAGAGCATACTTCTGATATAATCATCCCAATGAAAAGTACTACAGCTGGTTATTTCTTCTGTTAAAAATATCAGTTTCATAAGTAACAAACTTAAAGTGAGTTGAAAGGCCATATAATAATAAGTGATCCTTTTTTCCCCAAATATACATACATCAGCCATAACTAGGGCTCCATGTCTGTCATTGATGTCATGGAAGTCATGGATTCCGTGACTTCTGCAGGGGCCAGTTTGGCTGACCCCAGGGTCGCCCAAGCAGCTGGCTCCTGGGCCAACTGCTCAGGTGGTCCACACCAGCTGCTACTTTGGCAGCCCTGGGCAGAGGTCTGGCCGGCTGGAGCACTTGTGGTCCATTGGCCCCGGGCAGCAGTCCCCAGCTGGCTGGAGCAGCTGCTGGCCCCAGCTCTCGGAAGCTGGTGCTGCTGTCCCACCCAGCAACAGCCCCCTTCCTCTCCTTACCCCCCACCCCTCCACCTGATTTAATCATGGGTATAAGTCATGGACAGGTCACCAGCCCTGAATTTTTGTTTATTGCCCATGACCTGTCCATGACTTTTACTAAAAATACATGATTGAATCGTAGCCTTAGTCATAACCAAAATGTTTTAAAAAGCATTTAGTAACATTGACAGATGTATTAAAAATGATCCCTTTCTTGAAATTAGATCAGGGTATCTCATCTGTTTAGATCCTTCTTGCTTAATAACCACAGCCTCTGCAAATAACAAACAACACTGTCATCACATGTGCATGGCAAAAGAGTTTGTACATATAACTCACTAATGTGTGTATTGCACAGGTTCTTCTCTGTGCCAGTCTACAGAGGATGAATTGTTCTAGCCCGCAGCTACAGAGCTTTAGCTCAAGCTGTAGCAGCTCATGCTTTTAGTTTTGGAGGCGCCTGGTTCAATCTCTGCTGTCTGACATGAGGGCAGCTGTCACACACAGACTTATGCATGTACTTTTTACATTACTCTCCTTATACATCATAATAAATAGCTCCATAAGTAGCACTGGTAGTGTTCCCTAGTTGTGTTGGCTGCTCTCATTCTTTGATGCTGTTTCTTAGCCTCCCTGACTCACCAGCTAGTCTCAGCATGGTATCTTAATGGGGCAGGGAGGAAGACTTAATGGCAGAGGGGTTTACAGTACTCACCTAGAACTTATATTGGTGGTGGGAGAAGATGTTTGAGAAGCAGCAGTGGGGCCTGCAGTTGCATGCAGCCAAGAGGAATGTACTCTTTTAAAGCGTGAATGCCTGGGCTGGACCCAGTATTTCAGTGGTCTTGATAATACATCCTTTCTCAATCACAGTGGACAACACCATCCTGTGGTCACTTAACCCTGTAACCTGGCTGTCATTTTCATCTTGGACATCTCTGTAAATCCTCAAATCTAGACTGTCTGAATCTTGTGGACAGTTTGTGTGTGTAACATCTAAGATACAACCTAGCCTTTCCTATCCATCCACCAAGCTAAAACTCTTATTCTGGGTAGTCTCATCCCACATCTCCATTACTGAAACATTATTTTTTCTGGTCTGGATGAATCTTGCCCATCCATTCAGAATGCCACAGCAAGGATAATTTTCCTAGTCTGTCGCTTCGACCATGTTATATATTTTTTTTCATCCCTCCACTGACTGGCTCGCTCTATTTCATCAAACAAGCTACTCATCCTCACTTTAATGACCTTTCACAGCCTATCCCCACCCCTGTCATATTGCATTCATTATTGAGATGTCATCTCCTACCTCCAATTGGCCAGTGATACGAGTCTTCATCACCACTTGTTAAATTTCCAGGCAAGCATCTTTGCTTTCTCCAGTACTGTCCCTCTCAATTGTGAGAAACTCCCATAAACATCTGCAAAGCTACCTCATCCTCCTTAACTCTGCTTTGATAAAATGCCTACAAAAAACTTTGACAACTGTTAGGCTATTGGTGTATTTATCAATATTCTTGTTGTTTCCTTGTACTCCTCCATTGATTTGCTTGTATCCATCTTTTTCTCTTGTTTTATACTTAGATTGTAAATTCAAGGCAGGGACTGTCATTTTGTTTGTTCAGCACCTAGTGCAGTGGGGATCTTGTCCAGGGCTAGGGCTCCTTGGTGGTATGGCAATACAAATAATAGTAATAATAATAACTTTTGTGCTTAATAGAAATAGATCTAGAAATTGCAGCTAGAGATGCATTTCACAATTCATCAAGTAAACTCCTCTTGCTTCGCTTCCCCATCCCAGATAATCCCTAGAATTTTTTTCTCCCTCAAGCATGATCAGCTGCCCTAAACATAACATCAAAACAGGCAAATGCTCTGGCAGAAGGTGGAGGAAGCCTATTAGTTGAATGGGTGCATCTTGATTACATTTCTCCTCAGACCAGACTGGTCTATCAGATTTTTGTATCATCTTTTCTAAAGTGAACAAGGAGTACAAATTTGATGCTTAACTATTCCCCAGTGGATTAGCTGCTGGATAACCTAAGAAAATTCAAATACCTCCAGACCCTGCAGTTGATGAAGAGATTGCTTGAGCCCTCTCTGTATCTAGGAGAAAAAAATGTATTTAACCCCATTTTTGGTTACTTCCTGACCCTTCCATGGGGCCCCTGTGATGTTCCAAGCATTGGTTGAAAAATGTTCTGTGGTTACCTGCAATACAGAGCAACATATTTAGATTATATGGTTGTCTTCATTTGATTGTGAATTGCACATTTGGCCTCTGAGTCTCATTGAGCAGAACTCATGGCCAATCTAACTAAGTGTACCCTGGGAAAAATAGAAACTGAGTATGTGGGTTGGGTTATGTGCTCAGGAAAAATTAGTTTAAACCCACAGTGAGTCTTGTTGAATTACCACCAAAAGAACAGGTGCTGTCAGTGTTTGGACCAGCATGGATGTTAATTTCTCTGTCATCTTGTGCGTTTGTGCCACCAATGTATCTTGTGTGGAAGAATACTCCACCCCAGGTTAATTCTTCAGATGCTTGTGATGATGTGGTTACCAGCTTAAGGATGTTCTTTGTAGCTAACCCATCCTGTGGAGTCCAGACCTTACTAAAAAAACACATCCCTTCCTAGCTGTATAATGCATTGCTTTTTTATCAATATCCATTATATACTGTACTGGAAAACTCTGTGCACACAGACTTCTTGCCTCATTCCTAGGTACACCACCAGCTATTCTCATAGCTGTGGTCACTTGAGTTTGGAGTGGGACAGGGACAGTACAGTGGTCCTGGCAACACTTTATCCCCATGTATTAATTTCCCTGCAGGCTTCTAATCCTCCCACTCAGTACCTTAGTTTAAGTACTGCAAAATAAGCACTACAAGCAGTTTGTCGTTTATGGAACACCTATTGTAATTAGGGAATTAAAAATGCAGCAGGAATTCTATACAAATTCTAGTCTTCAAACCTTTCTAAAATTCACATGCATTGTTAAATTGACATGCCAGTTCAGCACTTGGTTGAGGGGCTGTCATAAATATAAAGGGAAGGCTAACCACTTTTAAATCCTTCTTGGCCAGAGGAAAAAACCCTTTCATCTGTAAAGGGTTAAGAAGCTAAAGATAACCGTGCTGGCACCTAACCAAAATGACCAATGAGGAGACAAGATACTTTCAAAGCTGGAGGGGGGGAGAAACAAAGGGTTCTCTGTCTGTGTTGTTTTTGCCCGCACCAGAGCAGGAATACAGGAGTTCTGACCTGCAAAGGGCTAATAAGCAATCTAGTTAGGTATGCATTAGATTCTGTTTTGTTTAAATGGCTGATAAAATAAGTTGTGCTAAATGGAATGTATATTTTTGTAACTTAAGGTTTTGCCTAGAGGGATTCTTTGTTTTGAATCTGATTACCCTGTAAGGTATTTACCATCCTGATTTTACAGAGGTGATTCTTTACTTCTATTAAAATTCTTCTTTTAAGAAACTGATTGCTTTTTCCTTGTTCTTAAGATCCAAGGGTTTGGGTCTGTGGTCACCTATGCAAATTGGTGAGGATTATTATCAAGCCTTTCCAAGGAGAGGGGGTGTAGGGTTTGGGAGGATTTGGGGGGGGGGGGATGTTTCCAAGTGGGCTCTTTCCATGTTACATATTTGTTAGACGCTTGGTGGTGGCAGCAATAAAGTCCAAGGGCAAAAGGTAAAATAGTTTGTACCTTGGGGAAGTTTTAACTTAAGCTGGTAAAAATAAGCTTAGGGGGGTTCTCATGCAGGTCCCCACATCTGTACCCTAAAGTTCAATGTGGGGAAGGAATCTTGGTAGGGGCCCAGGGTAGCATTTGTATGAAGATGTATATTCTTTTGATCAAGAGGTTCAGGTGCTCCCGAATCCACCAAAAAGACCATTTTTTTTTGGAGTTTCAATTATTTTGGTGTTTGCACAGAGAGAGAAACAAAAATGGGGAAGACAGTATCCATATGAAATCTATCTCGTTAGGTCTAGTGTCCAGCACAAAGAAGAAATTTAGTATCTAAAGATTAAGATTATTGGAGTTTGGTTTTGGCTCTGCTTAGGGCTCAAGATTGACTCATTACTATGCTGTGCAGACTGGCTTCAAACTCCTGTGAACTTGTCCCTGGTGACTTGCCACTTAAGGAGAGAGGAACCCTCCTCCAGAAGGAACTCTGTAGCTTTGGGGAAGGCGCGTTGGCCTGGAAACCCAAAAGTTCTTTATTTTAGGTATCTTCTTCCATGGAATGCTGTCAGTGTATTTGTGCACTTCACAAGATCTTACCACAAACCTCCTATGTGATGAAGGGAAAGACACTTACACCAGCATTTTTGGATATGGCAACCCTTCTGAAATCTGAGTAAAGAATTACTTCATTCCTTGTGAAATTTAGCAGAAAGGATGGTGATATGGCAATGCACTGAACTGTGACTCATGAGGCTTGGCTTCAACTCCTGGGTTTAGCAATTCCAGACTTTAGTCAAGTGACTTAATCTGTGTCTGGTTCCTTACATAGGCTATTTCGGCTTGTTTAGAATTCAGGAGCTCATGGATGACTTAGTGCTGAGGAGCCTTCTAAAGCTCTGGAAACCATCACAGATCCAGGCAGCTGCACCATTATTTCCTGTTACTGGCTCAATGAGGGCATCCACTCTCAGGCTTCCAGCTCCCCTGGTAGTCACTTACCTTGGGTGGAGACATGTCTTGCTCCCTCTGGACCAGGGTATTTCCAAGCTGAACAGTTCACTGCCTTCACTGTGGTGTTCCCAGCAAAAGACAGGCTACCTAAGCAGGCTTCACATGCCTTCTCTTCAGATACTAATAATGCCTTCTCTTCAGAACAATTGTCAACAATTAAGTTACCACACACACTTCTTGTGCAAGCCTATTTCATTCATAAGATAAAAGCACTACAGAGGAAAACACATTAAAAACAATAAGAATGTATGTGCATGCCAATGAGCTTGCCAGTGATCACCCCAACTCTAATGTAGGCTCTGTCAGAAGCAGTCCTTGCAAACCCCACAAAGGAGTCTCTCTTCTATGGTCACAAGTTCATAACAGCCTCAGTTCAGAACTAGCACCTTCCTGAAAAGTTTACTCTTTCCTTTATGCAGTTTGGGGGTATTTGGTTGGGAACTGGTTATTAGTAGACAGTGGGTCTTTCCCTCCAGTCTCAGCTTCAAAAGACTGGGTTCAAAGAGGTGGTGTATGTATTTAAGATGGAATATATGGTTTTAAAGAGTTAAGGTGTTAATATAACTCATTTACTGTCCAGCACTACACAGTGTGTTAACTAAGGTTTGAGCTTTGGCATAGAGAGACTTTAGCCTGCTTAGTACTATGGCAAATACACTATTAACTTTTCAAAACTTTTTGTTAAAGATACGGGGGAGGAAAAAAAATTCAATTATTTGGAATGTTAAGTAAGGCTTTTATTTTAACACTTCACATTTTATTGGGGTTTTTAAAGGGGGAAAATCCGTGTTTGACCGTTTTTTTTTATATGGTATTAAAGTTGGTAATAACTGTCCTTTTTTGGGGAAGAGAAGTAGTTAGTTGAGATGGACTGGAACTGTTGTTGGCGTTAAAGCTTGATTCAATTTTCTAAGAAGATAAAACAAGACAAATCCATGCAAAAGGGGAGAGAAGAATAGCAAAGATGGAAAATTCAGCTTCTTTCTCTGATAATGACTTGAAACCTCACTGATGGAAAAACACAGGCACAGCACTGTCATGTTCCAGGGTACAATCTAGACCAGTGAGGTGTTGTCACCACCTGCCCCGCAACCATGGATGCCTCACAATGCTTTGCTGTTGTAACTCCCAACCAGGGCTTCTTCCAAACAGCCTGACAGCATGCCGGTCACATCCTGAGTATCTGTGTATAGTTGTAGCCCTGGTCCAGCAACTGTGATCCCAGCAGGCTGTCGGCAACACTCCAGTCTTATTCTGGCTTGCACTCGCCTTGTTTACTACTTTCAGGGTGACCCCAACACATTCCCATTCCTGAGGTTTTTCCAAAAATCGTGTGTTCTGCACTGTCCAGCCTTTTTCTGGACAATTCAGGTATTAAAGGTCCATTGCTCCTGTAAAGGGTCAGTATTCAACTGTTAGCTATTTTAACTGAAGTTACCAGGCAGTTCAGTTTAAACACAACACTGGATTATTTTAGATTAAAAAGAATTATTTAAGTACAAAGAGAGGTTTTAAGTGATTACAAGTAAAAGATATTAAAGTCAGAAATGGTTACAGGAAAAATAAAGATAAAACGCTTCCTGGGAGCTAAAACTTAACAAGCTAAACTTGGTTCAAGGTAAAATTCTTACCAGAGGTTCCCAGCAATATGGTTGACCAAATTCTCAGGTTAGATTCTCCCCGCAAAGTGAAAGGGCTGGTTTCTTTGTTGTCTTAAGTGAAAGAGAGTAAGACGATAGGATGTTTTTGCTCTTTACTTTTATAGTCCAGTCACCCTATGAATTGCATTTTCTTGAGGGTTACCCCTAGATAAAGTTCCTTCCTGCTGTGAGGAAGGATACGTGGAGACTCGTGGTGAAAGAGGTTCCAAGTTCGCTAAAATGCAGGTTTATCTGTTCCTGCCCCGCTTTGTTGCCAAAGAAGGCCATTGGACAGGTGATTGCCAAGCAACTTTGACACCTGACTAGAGGTGTCAGCTTGTCCCTTGTCTTTGAGAGAGCCATTTACACGCTCCACAAATCTCATAAGGCAGGGATTCTCGCGACAAATTTTTTGGTGGCCTCAACGCTTGCTGGTGGCCGCACTGACCCTTTTTTTTTCCTGAAAAATTGTGTTTTCCTAAAGTTAATAAAGTAATATGCACATATATACATCTAAATCATTATTTATGTAAGGTTTTTGGGGTTTTTTGCGGACTCAATAATAAAAAATCATGCACAGTTATCTCTATTCTTTACTGGACCTAACAGAATTGAAACACAGATAAGGTTCTTTGCATGTTCTTGTCTTTTTTTATTGTTTCTTTTGCTTTTTATGGTTATAATGGTTGTCTGTATAATAATTCTGAAGTAAATTTAAAAATGCTTTGACATAATAGAAGTCCAAATAATAATGAAAACCTCTTGGTGGCTTGGGTCTGGGGAGGGAAGGAGAGGCACAGCTGTGGCTGGCCCGGGGCTCCTCTGGGCAGGTGGGGGTGGCTCGGGGCTTCAGCCAGCCTGGAGCCCCTCTGGACGAGGGGCAGGGTGCTCCAGGCTTCATTCAACCCAGAGCTCCTCTGGGCAGGTGTGTGTGTATGTGGGGGTCTTGGAGCCTTGGCCAGCCCAAGGCTCCTGCGGGGGGAGGTGCTCAAGGCTTCTCCAGGCGGGGATCTTGTGGCTGCAGGCTTAGGGGGTTTCGGGCCTGCGGCTACCAGGAGGGAGGCGGAAAGAAGGTGTGGAGTTGGCGGCTAGCCTCCCCAAAGAGCGGCTCCACCTGCCGCTCACCTCCTCGTGCACAGGCCCACTACTCATCTCCTGCGTCCCTCCTCAGTCCCCCACCCGCTGCTCATCTCCTCGCTCCCCTGCCCACCTGGAGAACTTCCACTTACTGGTGGCTCACCGCTAACCTCCTCACTCCCCTCCTCACAGCCAGACCCCACCCCGACCCCTGCTTCCTTAACCTGCTGCTGGCTTGCTACTAGTCTCCTTACTCCTTCACCAGGCTCCCCGCTGCTCAGCTCGCTGCTTGCCACCTCACCCCCTCCTTGCCACCTCACCTTGCTCCTTAAGCATTGTGTGTTCCACCTGTGTCTTCAGAGAGGCGGCTCATGCAGGAGAGAGAGAGGAAGGGGAGGGGCTGATGCTCCCCCCCCCCCACTGCACAGGAAACTGCTGTGGCCGTAGGGAAACCTGGTGGTTGCATGCAGTCATGGTAGCGGCATTTGAGAAACTGTGTCCTAGAGTATGCCTACACTGTAATGTATGCCTGGGTTCAGACTCGTGCTGGAACCCAGACTCCCCCTTCCATCTACACACACATCTCTCCAATTCTGGCTCAGATTTAGGCTCCGAGGACCCTGTGGATATGGAGGGTCTGAGCCAGAGTCAAGCTGTGACCCAGGGTTCAAGCCCTATTGCTTTGCAGTGTAGATTCAGCCCTATCTCCCTCCCGCACTCCTTACTCAGGTTCTGGGACTCTGCCAAAAGTGTCACACAATCCCATGGACCAACTTCCTTTGTCCTTTCTCTCCCAACAATCTCCAACTCCAGTGGAAACGGAAGCAGCCCCCCCTTGATGTGCAGCAGCAACTTGGTGAGTCAGCATTAACCCTGCCATTATCTTCTGACCACTGAGCTGCAAACATCCCATTCTGTATTTGTAAAGGAGACTGAACAGAAGAAACCTTTAGCAAAGAGTGCTGCTTCATGGTCATGGGAACACAGCCAGATTTTGGTAAATCCTTGACGCAAAGCCAGCAAAAAGTGCACTTTAGTAAGAGTACCAGCAATGATCGCGCATACCAGCAAATAGCAAAGAAGCTGGCAGCTTTGCAATTTACCGGGCTGGTGACCAATGCAGAGAGCAGATTAACTGTCTCAAGAGTGAGTACTGGAAAACCAGGGATTAGTACGGCACCTCAGGCAGATGGCCAACATCATGCCGGTTTTATGAGTATGACCTGGGTGCTGGGCATCGTGCCCAGCACAGAGCCCAATGGTAACCTGTTAGCTGGAAAGGTGCCCTGCTGGTCCCAGAATCCAGTATGGGGGATGATGGGAGCCAGCAGCAGGCCGTGAGGACAATGAAGTGACTCTGTTGCTGAAACTGGTTCTAGAGCAGGAGCAGCAGCACGTTCTGGGTCCATACTTGGAGCAACTGTTTGATGCCTCCTTGAGAAACAACCCACCTCAGAGTCTGCAGCAGACACAGATGGACAGAAGCTGCCCAAGCCTGGTAAGTTTCTGGCTGTGTTTTAATGTTTATTAATACACTAATTGGAGGCATTTCTGCTCTACGAACTGATGCAAAAGTTGTGCAGATTGTCAGCTAGCAGTGTGTACCCACTAATGGCAGATTGTATGCCAGCGCCTTGGCATCCCCCTCCCTCCCTCCTATGCCTGTAAGTATGCTACTTTGTTAGCACTCACCGGTCTACTGAGCTGTCTGGAAACAGAGAACTATGTGTGGTTGAGGGATGTGCAAATGTGTTTTTGATTTACAAATCTAGTCCCAAATACTACTGGATTTGAAATTTTACCCAGAAATGTGCCAGAGGTAAAGGAGAGCAGGAAGGCTGTGGAGTTCTGCATGTTTGCATGCAGCCATAACAGAGTAAGTCATATGGAAGCTAATGTAGCATCCTGCTGATTCCCTCATGAATTCTGACCTTTTCCCAGGTGCTGATAGCTGCAAGCTTTTCCTGAAGCAGGAACTCCAGTCAGTCATATTCTGGGGAAGAGCATATTTTTCCGGGCCATCTCGGTAGCTGACCAGCCCACTCCATTCAGATGTGCTGTTCAATCACTATATTTGAATACCTCGGTTGCATAAACTGCAGTTTCCTACCCACAGCTTGGAATAACATCTCCCTTTGCCAATTGGGCACCACAAGAACTGCTGTGTCCTTGAAAATATGGAAGGCCTGAAATGATAGTAAAAGATTTTGTAGCACAGTCACTGATGGCACTCTTCTCCCCTAACCCCAACTCAGGTAATTCTGCAGAGTTCTAAAACCAAACAAACAGCTTTGCATTTTTAACTCACCACTGTGTGTGCACTTCTTTTGCTGCAGTTAATCAAGCTGTGTCCAGTGAAATTCTGTGGTCTGAAGCATCCCTCTCACAATATGTAGAACTACAGTTTGGAGAAGTATCACTTTGTCCATAGGCACCGACTTCGTGGGTGCTCCGGGGCTGGAGCACTCATGGGGAAAAAATGATGGGTGCTGAGCACCCACCAGCAGCCCCCATATCAGCACCTCCCCTCCCTCCTCCCCCAGCGCGTCCTGCCCACTGGCGAGCCCCATTAATCAGCACCTCCCCTTCCCTTCCCGCATGCCACAATAAGCTGTTCCATGGTGTGCAGGAGGCTGGGAGGGAAGGGGGAGGAGCGAGGAAGTGGCCTGCTCGGAAGAGGTGGGCAGGAGTGAGGCCTTGGGGGAAGGGGTCAAGCACCTCCCGGCACTTTGGAAAGTCAGCTCCTGTGACTTTGTCCTTGAAACTTCAAAAGGAATTTTTCTGTACTCCTGCACTGAGCTATTTGAGACAGTAACCCTCCATGTCTTGTTCTGTTCCAGGCCCTTTGACCTCCACTGGCTTCAGTACCTCCACCTTTTGTACACATTGCATCAGAAATCTGGGCCAGTGTACCTTCACGAACCATTCGAAGAGGAAGCCTTTCCCTGATGAATTTAGGGTTAAGGTTTTGGACAAGACCAACAAGCAGGTCCTGTACCAAAAACAGAGGGACTTGCGGCTAGAGGAAAGGCGTGCCAAGAGGAAAGGCTCAGGCTGGCTGCACAGATTGAGGCCAGGGTTTCAGTGTGGAAGCACGCATTTGAACAGGATAAGTGAACAGGAGAGAGCTCAGCAGAAAACTTTCAGTGGCTCATATTGCTAATGACTGCAAGAGTAGTCTGCAAGGCTCCTGCTGCATCACCCACACCACAGCTTGAGTCCCTTGCCTGCTACCCGGTGCTGCAGTCCAAAAGCAGCTTAGAAGACTCCAGGGCTGGGTGGCACATCCATGAGTGGCTGGGCAGGGCAGCCTTGCCCCATGAAGCCCTCCATGTTCAGTCCCTCCCCTGTGGATGCCTTCAACCCCTTCTCACACTGCCAACTCCATGGCAAATGGGGAGAGAAGAGAAAGGAGAACAGGTGGCCAGAGGACATGCCATGGTAGGAAGTTTATGTCCTGTACATGATTTCACTATTTGCACTGGTTCATACACTTCATTTTTTCTGTAAAATTCTGTTACTGGTGTTTTGATGTGATGACAGCTGGCCTGTCTGGGAATTGATGAATTTTGTACTTTTGTAATACATTGTTTATATAAAGTTTTTTTTATTTCATCAAGAAAGTTTATTGCTATCACTGCTTCACATCATACAATGAATATTTAAAATAATAAAGGTAAATGCATGATCAGGGACAGTTATGAATTTGTCTGCAAAGACTATCCTGCAATACAGTTGTCTAGCAATATATACTTCAATCTTTTCCTTACATCAGTCCATACTGTGACTACCTCCACCCCCTTCAGAAGTGGCCATGTCATTCATAAGTATATGGCATAGTACTAAAACCTGCCACAATCAATGAGCCCCTCTCCCAAACACATTAATAATGGTACTATCTCCCCCTCTTCCATTGGGCCATGTAAGTCAGTAAGGTGGGAGCACAAAGTATCCCTGATGTGCCCGGGTGCATCCAGCTCCATTTGTGATAGGTGCACTTTCTAGCTGAGCATACTGATTCAGTGGCCCCTTGTGGTCATAGGTCTATTCAGGGGGAAATGACTCACCTCTGGCTTCACAAAAATTGTGAAGAGCACATCAAGCCACAGTAATGTGGACAGCATTGATTATGCTGGCATCCAAATGGGTCTCTAGACATCTCCAATGGGATTTCAGCGAGCCAAAAGCACATTCAGCAGCCAGTCGTCATCTTCTGAGAGTGTAATTAAACTGTCTTTTGCCGGGCCCTTTTAAATTAGGGTATGGTTTCATAAGCCAAGGTAAAGTGAGTATGCAGGGTCCCCCAGAATACCAGTGGGGACAATAACTCCATTTATGACCAATCTCATTTGGTGAGAATAGTATCCCAGCTTGTCCATGAATGTAGACTCCTGATCACAATGCCAGAATTTTTTCCTGAACTTTCCCAGTGCAGTCCATGTTAACATTCATGAATTCCCCTCTGTGGTACATGAGGACCTGGATATTTAGTACCTTTTGTGGTTTATGTACTCGTTCCCCTTGAGGAGGGCAAACTGTGGGCACGAGTCTCATCAGTGGCACCAGCACAGTTTGGAAGCCTCATTCTCTCAAAGCCAGCAGTTACTTCAGGAGTATTTTCTATGCCCACCACCTTGGGGGTAAACTACAAGCCTAATTGCCTCAGAAAGCTCTGTCACCACTTTACCATAGTCAACTTTCCAACACCAAACTGGTTTGCAATGGACCTGTAGCAGTCTAGGTTAGCCAGCTTTCCAGATGGCTATAGCAATCTGTCTTGTGTCAGGGCAAGCTGCTCACAAAGCTCCAGAAATGTAGCTTTCTTCATGCAAAAGTTCTGGACCCACTGCTGGTCATCACAGGTATGCGTGACTGTGATCCCGCCAGTCTACATAGCGGGCATCAGTGCCTGTACTGAGTAAATGAGCAGCATCAGCCAATATGAGTCTGTCATACCTGGTTGGTGGTGGTACTCCACTAACACCTCCTGCTCTGTCATAAGCTCTGTCAGGTGCCTTTGATAGGTCAGAAAACACTGCCAAAATGTCTACCAGCATTTCATGGCAGCTCTGACTGTTTCGTGACACGGGAGTGAAAGCAAAACAAAGAGAAGTCTTTGAAAAGGTGTCTCCTCAGTGTTGCTGGCTCTGGTAGCTGGGAACACAAGGACCAAAACAACGGCTGGGCAGGATATGTTGGTGGGCTATTCAAAATTCTTGTAAGATGCTGGGCGGACAGTCAAGTTTTTCCACAGTTCACCATGGTCCAAGTGTTAGAGCTGTCACATTTTTGGGAGGGTGCCAGTAGCATGTGTCTGCGCTGCAGCGTGGATGCCAGAGCCCCAGTTTTGAGCTCTAGTTAGAAAGATCTTAATGTAGGGTTAACAGTCTATGTAGATGCTCAAGCCCTGGTTTCACTAACCCAGGTCAGCTGACTCAAGTCCTGGGCTTACATTAAGGTGTAGACATACCCTTTCTTTAAGAACCCCAAAAGGAAGTAGTGGATGAAATAGCCCATTCCCATGTTATTTTGTTCACCAGTTAGGCCTAGTTTTTTGACACACCAGTTTTGGTTCACTGATTTTTAATTTACACTTTTTTTAGTTTACTCAGCATGATTTTAATAGTCTTTGAATTAAGTCCGTGAACCTTTTTGTTTGGACTAACTCAGTTTCTTGTCTCTGTTTTGTAACCTTTCCTATTAATATTTATTATACGTTATTGTGACATTTATGAACTTTTACATACTTTTTACAATTAAGATCTCAATTCAGGTAAATATGGAGGCCCAGTTATTACAACAGGAGAGAATTTGCATTTCCCTCCTCCCAACTACTTTGTAGGAAATCCATTTCATACACGTTATCCAAAAAGCCCTTTGAAGTTCCTAATAATTTCTAGAGATTGTGTTAGTTTCCTAGAAGAGTGACATACAATTCCACAGTAACACACAGATACAACTGCATTTTTAATACAATTAACCCCAAAGGTATTAAACTTAATTCAATAATGTTTATCTTAATTCCATAAGTTTTTTGTTCAGGATATTGTCAGTCTGTCACAGGGGGATCAAATGTTCTCACACTTAGTTTTTATTTCAGAGATGCCCTCTGTAGGTGGCTCTTGGAGGCAGGTAAGGGGTGGCTGGTATCTAAAAAGGATGTTGAGGGATGCTGCAGGTCTGGGGATCCAGTGTTTTGTGTAGGAATGTAGGTCCTGTTAAGGTTTCTTCCCCACTTTGAACTTTAGGATACAGATGTGGGGACCTGCATGAAAGAACTCCTAAGCTTATATGTACTAGCTTAGGTTAAAACTTTCCCAAGGCACAGATTGATTTATTTATTTATTTTTGCCTTGGGAACCAGCTTAGGTTAAAAACCTGATACGCTGCCACCACCAAGCGATTTAAACAAAGAACAGGGAAAGAGACCACTTGGAGACGTCTTCCCCCCCCCCCCCCCCCAAATATTCCCCCAAGCCTTACACCCCTTTCCTGGGAAAGGCTTGATGATGATATTCTTACAATTGGTACAGGTGAACGACAGATCCAAACCCTTGGCTTTTAAGAACAATGACAAATTAATTTATTTAAAGAAAAATTAAAAGAATTACCTTTGTAAAATTAGGATGTAAATACTTTACAGGGTAATCAGATTGGATGCGTTTGTGGTTACTAGGAATGGTTTGTTAAAGTCTGGGGCTCTTTGCACAGGGTTAGACATGAGTGTTGCTTTAAGCTGGTTAAAGGCCTTTTGACACTTTTTAGTTCACTGAACTGCATTTGGCTGGCTTTTTTTGGTTAGGTTTGTTAGTGGGGCGGTGATTTGGCTGTATTGCGGTACAAATCGCCTGTAATATTCGGCCAAGCCTAAGAAGGATTGGACCTCTTTTTTTGACTTTGGGACAAGCCACTTTTGGATAGCATTTACTTTGGCATGTAGGGGGTTGATCGTTTTTTGACCCACCTGGTGTTTAAGATAAGTTACTTTGTTTAGGCCTATTTGACACTTTTTAGACTTAACCATTAGTTTTGCCTTTTTTATGCACTTGAAGACTTTTTGTAGATGTGTTAGGTGTTTTGCCCAGGAATCTGAAAATATGGCCATATCCTTAAGGTAGGTGACTGCATATTTTTTTCAGTTTCGCCAGGAAACCATTTACAAGTTTTTGGAAAGTGGCGGGTGCATTTCGCAGCCCAAAAGGGAGTACATTAAATTTATACAGCCCGACGTGTGATAAAGGCTGACCTTTTCTTGGCAGATTTATTTAGCGGCACCTGCCAGTACCCTTTGGTTAAGTTTAAAGCAGAGATGAACTGGGCCTGTCCCAGTTTCTTTATTAGTTTATTTGTGCGTGGCATTGGATAGTTGTCTGGACAAGTTACAGCATTTAGCTTACGGTAGTCCACGCAAAAACATGTCTCCCCATCTGGTTTGGGAACTAGAACCACTGGAGATGCCCATGCACTGCCAGAGGGGCGGATTACACCCATTTATGGCATATTTTGGATTTTTCGTTTTATAGAAGTTTTAGCTTGAGGAGACACCCGGTAAGGTTGGGCTCTAATTGGGTGAGCATTACCTGTATTAATGAAGTGGTATGCACCTTTAGTCAGTTTTGGGGTGGCTGAGAATGTTGGCGCATAGCTAGTGCACAGCTTTTTGATCTGCTGTTGCTGCATACGCCCAAGGGTTATGGAGAGGTTCACCTCTTCCACACCACCATTACTTTTTTTTGTAGTAGACACCTTTACGCCACTTAACGTTGTTGTTTTTTTTTCTGGGCTGTAAACTGACCTTCAATTTTTTGGAATAAAAGCGCTTTAGAGAATTAATATGGTACACCTTAAGCTTTTGGTTTGAGGTGGGGAATGCTATGAGATAATTAACAGCTTCCAGGCGCTTTTGGACTGCGATTGGCCCTTTTTATGACGTTTTCATTTTATGGGCCTGGAGCACCTTTAAGACCATGACCTGGTCCCCTACTTTGAAGGAACGCTTTTTGGCATGTTTATTATACCTGGCTTTTTACTTTTTTTGAGCATTTTTTAGGTTTTCTTTAGCAAGGGCTAAAGAGGTTAGGAGGATGTTTTGTAGGTTGGTTACAAAGTTTAGAATGTTCGTTTTTGGTGAAGGTTTAAACCTCTCCCATTGCTGCTTTACCAGTTGTACTGGACCCTTAACCTTGTGGCCATATACAAGTTTAAATGGTGAAAACCCTAAACTGGGATGGGGTACAGCTCTGTAGGCAAAGAGCAACTGTTGCAACACTAGGTTCCAATTATTGAAGTGCTTATTTACGAATTTACGTATTATGGCCCCTAAAGTTTAATTAAACTTTTTTCTCCAGGTCATTTGTTTGATGGTGGTAAGGGGTGGCAACCAAGTGATTTACCCCACGAGCTTCCCAAAGGCTTTTTATAGTTTCTGCCAGGAAATTAGTTCCTGCATTTGTAAGGATGTTGGAGGCCAACCTACCCTGGAAAAAATGTTTGTTAGTGCCTGGCACACACTTTTAGCCCTGGTGTTGCTTAGAGCTATTGCTTTCGGCCATTGGGTGGCAAAATTTATGAAAATCAGTTTGTACTGCTTTTTTTTGGGTGTCTTTTTTGGAAAAGGACCCAGAATATTTACAGCTACTTGCTGAAATGGAACCTCCATTATGGGGAGTGGCTGGAGAATGGCTTTGACCTGGTTTTGGGTTTTTTTACTTTTTGGCACACCTTCCAAGACCAGACATCGGTAGAAACATTCTTGCCCATTTTCTTCCAGTGGAACAACTTTTTTAAATGGTTTTTGGTTTTGTTTACCCCAGCATGGTTACTAGGATGATTGTGGGCTAAGCTTAAGAGCTTTACCCGGTACTTATTTGGAACTACCAACTGTTTTTGAGGGTGCCAGTCTTTCTGGTGTCCACCAGAAAGAGTTTTCTTGTATAAAAGTCCTCTTTTTACAACAAACCTGGATTGATTAGAAGAGCTGAGAGGCGGTGGGTTGCTTCGTGCTGCCGTCCAAGCTTTTTGGAGGCTTTTATTTGCTTTTTGTATGGTCTGGAACTGTTTCCTTGATGCTGGAGACATTAGTTTTTTATTGGATTGTGGACCTGGGCTAAGTCCCTCTGGAAGCGATGCAGGTGATGGGGTTGTTTTTGTTGACTGTGAACTGCTCTTCGCTGGTGCACTATGTTGGGGTTTAGGCTTTGGCTGAGCCGCTTGTGTAGGGTTATTTGCTGCTGCCAGTGCAGGTTCGGTAGGGCCCTTTGGTGTTGGGGTTGCAAGCATTGGATTCAGTGCTGGCAATGATTTTGGTGCTGGTTGTTTCGCTGGTGCTGGTTTTGGTTTTGGGACTGGCTTTGTTTGGGTCTTTGCGACTAGATCCACTACTGCTGTTGCAGGTGTTGGCATGGGGTCCAGTTTCATTACCTTTGACCAGGTTCTGGTAGAAGTTTTTGGAGCAGAGCTAGGTGTGACAGCTTGCTTAGCCTGGCTGCGGGTGACCATTCCCACCCTCTTGGCTAGCTTTACGTGATTGGCCAAGTTTTCCCCCAACAGTATGGGGATGGGATAATCATTATAGACTGCAAAAGTCCACGTTCCTGACCAGCCCTTGTAGTGGACCGGCAACTTGGCTGTAGGCAAGTCAAAAGAGTTCGACTTGAAGGGTTGAATGTCACTTGGACCTCTGGGTTGATTAAATTGGGGTTCACTAAGGAAGTGTGGCTAGCTGACACTTGTGCTTCGGTGTCCCTCCACGGTGTAACCTTCTTCCCGCACACACTCAGTTTCCTTCCACTCTGAGGGTATCTGGGAGGCATCTTTGGTGTGATTTCGTTGCAATGAACTGTAATTTGTTGGGGGTTCTTGGTAGTTGGCTCGTTACATTTAAAACATCGCCCAGCTGATTGGTCACTGGGGCGAGGTGGGTTGCTGGAGAATGGTGTGGCGGGACAATAAGGTGTCTGGAGTGTTCCTTGGGGTGTAGTTGGAGCCTTGGGCTGCACCGGGTAGTAGGGTGTGGTCGGAGGGTGTACCTTTTGGTATTCGCTTAAACTGTGACCCGGGTTGCTCCTCTCTCCTCCCTCCACCCGTTGTCTTTTGGTTTGTCCCGCCTTTTTGGCGGTCTGGGACTGCTCGTATTGATTAGCATAAGAAGCAAGACTTTCTGCTGAGTCCATTTTCTTATTCCATAAACACTGTTTGTTTTATATTATCCTTGGACATATTTAGGAATTGCTCCTGTATCATCAAATTCCACATTTCTCCAAAGTTAGTTACAGCCTGTCCATTGAGCCATTTATCAAACAGATTTGTTATCTGGCTTACATAAGCCACATTACTTAGTCCAGGCCCTCTCTTAAGGGCTTTAAATTTTACTTTGTAAGTTTCAGGTGTAACTTGAAATTGTTTTAAAACCAAATTTTTGAATTTATTTTAGTAAGAAGCCTTCTTAATAGGCATCTTATTGAATATGTTCAGAGCTCTTCCAGTCAATTTTGCGACCAATGTGGTCATCTTGTGAGCTTCAGGAATTTGATGGAGTGTGCACAGTCTCTCAAAGGTGAGAAAATATTCAGCAATATCAGTGGATTTATCATACTGTGGACATAGTCGCTCCCATTTGTGGATTGTTGGGCAAGGATTGTTAGGGTTATTCAGTATATTCTGCTGAGCCTTTGCCTTCTCTATCTCCAGTGCATGCTTCCTCTTTTTTCCCCTCCTCCCCATTTCTTTTTCCTTTGCCTCCATAGCTCTCCTGCGGGCAGCATCGTGGGCTTTCTCTGCCTCTTTCCCTTTATCGAATCGTTTTAATTTGACCAGTCTCCTATGTTCGTTTTTTTCTCTTCTGCTTCCAGTCGGGCTATCTCCAGTTTCTGTTGGGCATTGCTTTTTGTCATCTCAGCCTCTCTGTTTTTAACCTAGCTATACCCGAGAGATAGAAAGAAAAAAAACCCTGGCTTGTAAAATTTGCTGTACGGTAACCTGATAGCTGTTTTCAGCCTACAGAGAAATCCTTTTGTTATGGAGCTGCTCTGTTCCCAGGCAGATAGACAGAATCTGCAGCTGCAATCACCTTTTAGAAAAACCTTTTAAAATCCTTCTGTGCTTCTGGTTCAAAATGATCTCTGGTCCCACCACTCTGCCACCATGTCAAGGTTCCTTCTCCACTCTGAACTCTAGGGTACAGATGTGGGGACCTGCATGAAAGACCCCCTAAGCTTATTTTTACGAGCTTACGTTAAAACTTCCCCAAGGCAGATTTTTTTTATTTTATTTTATTTTTTGCCTTGGGAACCAGCTTAGGTTAAAACCTGATACGCTGTCACTACCAACCAATTTAAACAAAGAACAGGGAAAGAGACCACTTGGAGACATTTCTCCCCACCCCCCAAATATTCCCCCAAGCCCTACACCCCCTTTCCTGGGGAAGACTTGATAATAATAATCTCACCAATTGGTACAGGTGAACACAGATCCAAACCCTTGGATCTTAAGAACAATGAGAAATTAATCAGGTTCTTAAAAGCATTTTATTTAAAGAAAAGGTAAAAGAATCACTTCTGTAAAATCAGGATGGTAAATACAGGGTAATCAAATTTAAAACCTAACAAAATCCCTCTAGGTAAAACCTTAAGTTACAAAAAGACACAAAAACAGGAATACACATTCCCTCCAGCACAGCGAATTTACAAGCCAAAAAACAAAAGAAAATCTAACGCATTTTAGCTAAATTACTTACTAACTTCACAGAAGTTGAAAGGCTTACATCCTTAATCTGTTCCTGGCAAAGGTATCATGCAGACAAACAAAACCTTTTGTGTGTCATCTCTCTTCTCCTCCACCCCCACCCCCATTTGAAAATATCTTGTCCCCTCATTGGTCATTTTGGATCAGGTGCTAGTGAGGTTACCTTAGCTTCTTAACCATTTACAGGTAAAAGGAGTTTTCCTCTGGCCAGGAGGAATTTTATAGCACTGTATACAAAAAGGTGGTTACCCTTCCCTTTATCTTTATAACAGGCCCACGTTAGGTTTGGGTGAACTATGGTTTTAAACTGAGTTGGTATATTAACATGAGCAATCAGCCCAAAGCATATGACCAAAAAGAATGAGAGATTGAGAGTTATTGTGTTAAACTTGTAGTGACCCTTTAAAATACCATATCCTCTTATTTAAGGTATGGACTGAAGTAATAGAAATAAAACATGGTTAGCTGCGTATCAGGTGCAATAAATAATTGGCTATATATGAATCTGCTTCATCTGGCCTTAGCTAAAGTTCTATAATTAGCAGTGACATCACTTGTTTGTAAAGGGGTATAAAAAGTAAACTCTTAAAGAGTCCATTGCTAATACCTATTTGACCAAGTTGGAGCTGAGCAGTATGGGTCTAAGCACTTTTGGGTTTAGTCCATTTTATAAGTATCTTGATCAAATGCTTAAATGTTTTGTTACTCTTTGGGTGCAATAAATTGCTTATTTTTTAAGCTTTTTAGGCATGTTTAGAGCAAATACCATTCAGCCTTTGGATTTAGTAAAGGAATTTATGGTTAAATTAGTGCTGTGGTAATATCCTGGACAAATAATAATAATTCTAACGTTGTGCTTCATACAATGTATTTTTAGATTGTCAACAGTGATTGGGCCCTCTCTTGTGAAAGGGTGGGTCTTGAAAGAGCCCTTGCATATGCAACCTGCCACATTACACTTTTAAAAGCTGTTTTGCAATCTGTATAAGATCCATAGCCAAAACATTCTATGTGAACAGTCTTCTCTTTCTCCACCCTGCTCTCCTATTTGCTTAATGCTCTCTGGAGGCCTGCATGTGTAGCTTTGCATTTTCTGAGGCTACTGTGGAAATAAGTTGAAACGGGAGCCAGAGTTCCCCTTCTTCTGCTCTAGGTCTGGATGGTGGATAGTGACTCCTATTCACTCACCACTCCTTGATTAAATGATCCCCTCCTTTACTGGCCTTTCAAAGCTACCAAGGGCAGGGAGGAGGAGTAGAGGAGCTGGTAGCTGACGATCTGTGATGAGCACCTCGGAAGCTGCTCCCCCAGCAGATGTCACGCAGATTCCCCTTCACTTATTCCCAGTTTGCTTTTTTTTAAAAAAGGGAAAATTACATTCAAAAGCTTCATTAATGTGAAAGGTTGCAGGCTCTCTAAGCTCTCCAGAATGTGTATTTCTTAAAGCTCTGTTGTAACATGAGACAATGTCACATTAAGGTCCTTTTTACATATCCCTTCAAAAAAGCTAGCATTAGAAGAAGATAAACATTAGAAAAATAGTAAGTAGTTAAGATGACACGTTCCACACAGTACATCCAGGCAACCTTAACTTTGCCCCCTTAGGGATGCCAAAAAGGAACAGGAACATTGCAGAACCTTCCCAATCTAGAACCGCCATTTTCTTTTTGCCCATTTGACCACTTAGAGATCTTGTGGAGAAAAATGTTTTTTGATTTTTGGGGTTTTTTTTGGGTGGCGGGGAGGCAAGGGTGGGAAGGCTGATCTGCAAAAAGTTCTTCAAAATAGGTTGTGGCTGCTTTAGCCAAGTAATTTTCCTATGGATTATGAAGAGAGACTGCAACTTTAATATTTTTTTCTCCATATTGATTGGAAAGTAAAGCAGTATGAAATCTGTTCCATGGTTTATTTCCTCTTTATTATCTCTATATAGAAAGTTATAATGGTTGGGTATTAAATAATTTTGTTACTAGTACCAGTCAGCTGATTGGTTGTAGTGTGTGCTGCACTTCTGAAGGGATATTACAGTACTCAGGCTCATGGCCAAAAAAGCATTTGCCATTTCATGGTAATATTGTTGCTTAGTTATATTAAATAACCTAATGATATTTTTCATTTGCTTAACTTCAAAATTATCATCTTTAAACTTTGTTTTCCTCCTTAAACTGATAGACTAGAGAGAATTCTGAACAGCATATTGTCTTCTCATATGTACCATGTCTTAGGCTAGTCCTCATATTGTGAAGGAAATACTAGCTGAAACAGTTATACACACACCTCTAATATGTTGTTATCCTTGGAACCATGAGTTCTATGTCATAGAACCTAAGGTAGGTAAAAAGACGACGAGGCCAGAGATAAAAGAAGTGAGGGGAGGAAGTACAGTTGCACCTCTGTTAAAACTAGAGAAGAGCTCCCCTTCCTCTTTCTGGTTTGGGTAAGCCAAACAACTTAGCCCTGGTCTACACTAGGAGTTTAGGTTGAATTTAGCAGTGTTAAATCAATGTAAACCTACACCCGTCCACACAATGAAGCCTTTTTTTTGACTTAAAGGGCTCTTAAAATCGATTTCCTTACTCCACCCCGACAAGTGGATTAGCGCTTAAATCGGCCTTGCCAGGTCGAATTAGGGGTACTGTGGACGCAATTAGACAGTATTGGCCTCCGAGAGCTATCACAGAGTGCTCTATTGTGACCTCTCTAGACAGCACTCTCAACTCAGATGCACTGGCCAGGTAGACAGGAAAAGGCCCGAGAAATTTTGAATTTCAATTTCCTGTTTGCATGGTCACCTGTAGCTTGCCACGCTGGCCAGAGCTCATCAGCAGAGGTGACCATGATGGAGTCCCAGAATTGCAAAAGAGCTCCAGCATGGACCGAACGGGAGGTACGGGATCTGATCGCTATATGGGGAGAGGAATCCGTGCCATCAGAACTCTATTCCAGTTTTTGAAATGCCAAAACATTTGTCAAAATCTCCCAGGGCATGAAGGACAGAGGCCATAACAGGGACCCAAAGCAATGCCGCGTGAAACTTACGGAGCTGAGGCAAGCCTACCAGAAAACCAAAGAGGCAAACAGCCTCTCCAGGTCAGAGCCCCAAACATGCCGCTTCTATGATGAGCTGCATGCCATTTTAGGGGGTTCAGCCACCACTACCCCAGCCGTGTTGTTTGACTCCTTCAGTGGAGATGCAGGCAACACGGAAGCAGGTTTTGGGGACGAGGAAGGTGATAGCTCACAGCAAGCAAGGGGAGAAACTGGTTTTCCCGACAGCCAGGAACTGTTTCTCACCCTGGACCTGGAGGCAATCGCCCCCGAACCCACCCAAGGCTGCCTCCTGGACCCGCCAGATGGAGAAGGGATCTCTGGTGAGTGTACCTTTTTAAAATAATATACATGGTTTAAAAGCAAGCATGTTTAATGATTAATTTGCCCTGGCATTTGCGGCTCTCCTGGATGTACTCCCAAAGCCTTTGCAGAAGGTTTCTGGGGAGGGCAGCCTTATTCTGTCCACCATCGTAGGACACTTCACCACGCCAGGCCAGTAACATGTACTCAGGAATCATTGTAGAACAAAGCATTGCAGTGTATGTTTGCTGGCATTCAAACAACATCCGTTCTTTATCTCTCTGTGTTATCCTCAGGAAAGTGATATCATTCATGGTCACCTGGTTGAAATAGGGTACTTTTCTTAAGGGTTTCAGAGTAACAGCCGTGTTAGTCTGTATTCGCAAAAAGAAAAGGAGTACTTGTGGCACCTTAGAGACTAACCAATTTATTTGAGCATAAGCTTTCGTGAGCTACAGCTCACTTCATCGGATGCATACTGTGGAAAGTGTAGAAGATCTTATTATATACACACAAAAAGCATGAAAAAATACCTCCTCCCACCCCACTCTCCTGCTGGTAATAGCTTATCTAAAGTGATCACTCTCCTTACAATGTGTATGATGATCAAGTTGGGCCATTTCCAGCACAAATCCAGGTTTTCTCACCCCCCCCCCTTTTTTTTTCCACACACACACACACAAACTCACTCTCCTGCTGGTAATAGCTTATCCAAAGTGACCACTCTCCTTACATTGTGTATGATAATCAAGGTGGGCCATTTCCAGCACAAATCCAGGGTATAACAAGAATGTCTTGGGGGCTGGGGGTAGGAAAAATCAAGGGGAAATAGGCTACCTTGGATAATGACTAAGCCACTCCCAGTCTCTATTCAAGCCTAAGTTAATTGTATCCAATTTGCAAATGAATTCCAATTCAGCAGTTTCTCGCTGGAGTCTGGATTTGAAGTTTTTTTGTTGTAAAATAGCGACTTTCATGTCTGTAATCGCGTGACCAGAGAGATTGAAGCGTTCTCCGACTGGTTTATGAATGTTATAATTCTTGACATCTGATTTGTATCCATTTATTCTTTTACCTGGATTTGTGCTGGAAATGGACCACCTTGATTATCATACACATTGTAAGGAGAGTGGTCACTTTGGATAAGCTATTACCAGCAGGAGAGTCTCTAAGGTGAGTCTCTAAGGTGCCACAAGTACTCCTTTTCTTTTTCCGTTTTCTTAAAGGGACATTCAGAGGTGCCCGTTCCTGCTGGGCTGTTTGCCTGTGGCTGAACAGAAATGTTCCCCGCTGCTAGCCATGGGGAGAGGTGAGGGGCTAGCCACGTGGTGGGGGGAGGAAAAATGCGACCTTGGAACGAAAGCACATGTGCTGTGTATGTAATGTTAACAGCAAGGTTTACCATGAAAGAGTGTAGCCATTGTTCTAGACAATGTGTTTTTTTTATACCACTGCCTCTTTTTTTTTCTCCACCAGCTGCATGTGTTTCAAGGATCACAGGATCTTCTCCTTCCCAGAGGCTAGTGAAGATTAGAAGGTGAAAAAAACGCACTTGCGATGAAATGTTCTCTGAGCTCATGATGTCCTCCCACACTGACAGAGCACAGACGAATGTGTGGAGGCAGACAATGTCAGAGTGCAGGAAAGCACAAAATGACTGGCTGAATCTGAAAGGTGGCGGCAGCGTGATGAGAGGAGGCAGGATCAAATGCTGGAGGATCAAATGCTGGAGGATCAAACCAATATTCAATGCTGGAGGATCAAACCAATATGCTCCAGCGTATGGTTGAGCAGCAGGAAAGCAGCAGGAGCACAGACGGCCGCTACAGCCCCTGTGTAACCAACCGTCCTCCTCCAAGTTCCATAGCCTCCTCACCCAGACGCCCAAGAACGCGGTGGGGGGGCCTCCGGCCACTCCACCCCAGAGGACTGGCCAAGCAACAGAAGGCTGGCATTCAATAAGTTTTAAAGTTTTAAACTTTTAAAGTGCTGTGTGGCCTTGTCCTTCCCTCCTCCACCACCCCTCCTGGGCTACCTTGGTAGTCATCCCCCTATTTGTGAGATGAATGAATAAAGAATGCATGAATGTGAAGCAACAATGACTTTATTGCCTCTGCAAGTGGTGATTGAAGGGAGGAGGGGAGGGTGGCTAACTTACAGGGAAGTAGAGTGAACCAAGGGGCGGGGGGGTTTCATCAAGGAGAGACGAACAGAACTTTCACACCGTAGCCTGGCCAGTCATGAAACTGGTTTTCAAAGCTTCTCTGATGCGCACCGCGCCCTCCTGTGCTCTTCTAACAGCCCTGGTGTCTGGCTGTGTGAAACCAGCAACCAGGCGATTTGCCTCAACCTCCCACCCCGCCATAAATGTCTCCCCCTTACTCTCACAGATATTGTGGAGTGCACAGCAAGCAGTAATAACAGTGGGAATATTGGTTTCGCTGAGGTCTAACCGAGTCAGTAAACTGCGCCAGTGTGCTTTTAAATGTCCAGATGCACATTCTACCACCATTCTGCACTTGCTCAGCCTGTAGTTGAACAGCTCCTGACTACTGTCCAGGCTGCCTGTGTACGGCTTTATGAGCCATGGCATTAAGGGGTAGGCTGGGTCCCCAAGGATAACTATAGGCATTTCAACATCCCCAGCAGTTATTTTCTGGTCTGGGAATAAAGTCCCTTCCTGCAGCTTTTGAAACGGACCAGAGTTCTTGAAGATGCCCGCGTCATGTACCTTTCCCGGCCATCCCACGTTGATGTTGGTGAAACATCCCTTGTGATCCACCAGTGCTTGCAGCACTATTGAAGAGTACCCCTTGCAGTTTATGTACTCGCCGGCTTAGTGCTCCGGTGCCAAGATAGGGATATGGGTTCCGTCTATGGCCCCACCACAGTTAGGGAATCCCATTGCAGCAAAGCCATCCACTATGACCTGCACATTTCCCAGGGTCACTACCCTTGATCATAAAATAACAGAGTTGGAAGGGACCTCTGGAGGCCATCTAGTCCAACCCCCTGCCCAGAGCAGGACCAATCCCAACTAAATCATCCCAACCAGGGCTTTGTCAAGCCTGACCTTAAAAACTTCTAAGGAAGGGGATTCCACCACCTCCCTAGGTAACGCATTCCAGTGTTTCACCATCCTCCTAGTGACAAAGTTTTTCCTAATATCCAACCTAAATCTCCCCGACTGCAACTTGAGACCATTACTCCTTGTCCTGTCATCTGCTATCACTGAGAATAGTCTAGATCCATTCTCTTTGGATCCACCTTTCAGGTAGTTAAAAGCAGCTATCAAATCCCCCCTCATTCTTCTCTTCCGTAGACTAAACAATCCCAGTTCCCTCAGCCTCTCCTCATAAGTCATGTGTTCCAGTCCCCTAATCATTTTTGTTGCCCTTCGCTGGACTCTCTCCAATTTTTCCACATCCTTCTTGTAGTGTGGGGCCCAAAACTGGACACAGTACTCCAGATGAGGCCTCACCAATGTCAAATAGAGGGGAACGATCACGTCCCTCGATCTGCTGGTAGTGCCCCTACTTATACACCCCAAAATGCCATTGGCCGCCTTGGCAACAACGGCACACTGTTGACTTATATCCAGCTTCTCGTCCACTGTCACCCCTAGGTCCTTTTCCGCAGAACTGCTGCCTAGCCATTCGGTCCCTAGTCTGTAGCGGTGCATTGAATTCTTCCGTCCTAAGTGCAGAACTCTGCACTTGTCCTTGTTGAACCTCATCAGATTTCTTTTGGCCCAATCCTCCAATTTGTGTAGGTCCCTCTGTATCCTATCCCTACCCTCCGGAGTATCTACCACTCCTCCCAGTTTAGTGTCATCGGCAAACTTGCTGAGGGTGCAATCCACACCATCCTCCAGATCATTAATGAAGATATTGAACAAAACCGGCCCCAGGACCGACCCTTGGGGCACTCTGCTAGATACCGGCTGCCAACTAGACAATCACTACCCATTGAGCCTGACAATCTAGCCAACTTTCTACCCACCTTATAGTCCATCCATCCAGCCCATACTTCTTTAACTTGCTGGCAAGAATACTGTGGGAGACCGTGTCAAAAGCTTTGCTAAAGTCGAGGAATAACACGTCCACTGCTCTCCCTTCATCCACAGAACCAGTTTTCTCATCATAGAAGGTAATTAGATTAGTCAGGCATGACTTTCCCTTGGTGAATCCATGCTGACTGTTCCTGATCACTTTCCTTTCATCTAAGTGCTTCAGAATTGATTCCTTGAGGACATGCTCCATGATTTTTCTGGGGACTGAGGTGAGGCTGACCGGCCTGTAGTTCCCAGGATCATCCTTCTTCCCTTTTTTAAAGATGGGCACTACATTAGCCTTTTTCCAATCTTCCGGGACTTCCCCCGATCGCCATGAGTTTTCAAAGATAATGGCCAATGGCTCTGCAATCACATCCGCCAATTCCTTTAGCACTCTCGGATGCAACGCATCCGGCCCCATGGACTTGTGCACATCCAGTTTTTCTAAATAGTCCCGAACCACTTCTTCTTTCACAGAGGGCTGGCCACCTCCTCCCCATGCTGTGCTGCCCAGTGCAGTAGTCTGGGAGCTGACCTTGTTCGTGAAGACAGAGGCAAAAAAAGCATTGAGTACGTTAGCTTTTTCCACATCCTTTGTCACTAGGTTGCCTCCCTCATTTGGTAGGGCCCACACTTTCCTTGGCCGCCTTCTTATTGCCAACATACCTGAAGAAACCCTTCTTGTTACTCTTAACATCCCTCGCTAGCTGCAACTCCAGGTATGATTTAGCCTTCCTGATTCCATTCCAACATGCCCGAGCAATATTTATATACTCATCCCTGGACATTTGTCCAATCTTCCACTTCTTGTAAGCCTCTTTTTTGTGTTTAAGATCAGCAAGGATTTCACTGTTAAGACAAGCTGGTCGCCTGCCATATTTACTATTCTTTCTACACATTGGGATGGTTTGTCCCAATAAGGATTCTTTAAAATACAGCAGATCTGTATCAGCATATCTTTGTATCTGTATCTGATATCAGCAGGTCTTTGATTGCGTTGGCTACTTGCATCACAGCAGCCCCCACAGTAGATTTGCCCACTCTAAATTGATTCCCGACTGACCGGTAGCTGTCTGGCATTGCAAGCTTCCATAGGGCTATTGCCACTCGCTTCTCAACTGTGAGGGCTGCTCTCATCTTGGTATTCTTGCGCTTCAGGGCCTGGTGAAGCAAGTCACAAAGCTCCATGAAAGTGCCCTTAAGCATGCAGAAGTTTCGCAACCACTGGGAATCGTCCCAGACCCGCAACACTATGCGGTCCCATGCGGTCCTATGCGGTCCCAAAACTCTGTGCTTGTTTCCCGGGCCCAGAATCGGCATTCCACGGCATGAACCTGCCCCATTAGTACCATGATGCCCACGTTGGCAGGGCCCGTGCTTGAGAGAAGTCTCTGTCCATGTCAGCATGGTGATGTGAGTGATGAGGTCGTCACCTACTCGCCCAGTATCGCTTTGCCAGGTTCTGGTGCCGCATATACTGCTGGATAATGCGTGTGGTGTTTAATGTGCTCCTGATTGCCAAAGTGATCTGAGCGGGCTCCATGCTTGCCGTGGTATGGCATCTGCACAGAAAAAAGGCGCTGAACGATTGTCTGCCATTGCCCTGACAGAGGGAGGGGTGACTGACGACATGGCTTACAGGGTTGGCTTACAGGGAATTAAAATCAACAAAGGGGGTGGCTTTGCGAGAAACTGAATGGCCCCCTCAAGGACAGAACTCAAAACCTCAAGGCTAGAACTCAAAACTGGGTTTAACAGGCCATTTATTTCACAGAGGGAGGGAGGAGAAAATGAATACAAAACAAATCTGGTCTATTTCTTGTTTTGAGCCACTTCATCTGTCTTTATACATCCTGCTGGCAGCAGACTGTGCAGTACAACCGCTAGCCATCATCATCTCCTGTGTGCTCGGCAGAAGACAGTGCAGTATGACATCCAGCCATCATCTTCTGCTGGCTGGAGGTTAAAAGACAGTGCACTGCCGGTAGGACTGAATCGCCACAAGACAAAACAAGGGAAATGACCTGGCTGAGTCACTCCCATGTTTGCCCAGGTATCTGATTTAAAGAGCACCCAGGACTACGTTGATGACTGCTACCAGTCATACTGCACTGTCTGCTGCCAAAAGGCAATTAACTGCTGCTGTGTAGCAATGCAGTACCACGTCTGCCAGCACCCAGGAGACATACGGTGACGGTTAGCTGAGTGAGCTCCATGCTTGCTGTGGTATGGCGTCTGCACAGGTAGCTCAAGAAAAAAGACGCCAAACGATTGTCTGCCCTTGCCTTCACGGAGAGAGGGAGGGAACGGGGGCCTGACGATATGTACCCAGAACCACCCGTGACAATGTTTTAGCCCCATCAGGCACTGGGATTTCTACCTAGAATTCAAATGGGCTGCAGAGACTGCGGGAACTGTGGGGTAGCGACCCACAGTGCAACGCTCCGGAAGTCGACTGTTGTCTCGGTACTGTGGACACACTCCGCCAACTACATGCACTTAGAGCATTTGTGTGGGGGGACACACAATCAACTGTATAAAAACGCTTTCTACAAAACCAACTTCTATAAATTCGACCTAATTTCGTAGTGTAGACGTACCCTTAGTGTTCTAATAAATCCCACTTCCTTGGCTATTGTGAGAATTCACCCTCCTCCTGTTTCAGTCTCTAACCACTGGATGAGGTACAGACTGTCATTTACCTCCTCTTCCTATTTCTGCACCTGAACAGGGAGGTGTTACTGGATCACACGCTCTGGCGTCTGAAAAAGAATGCATTTTTATCAGCCTTGAATATATTGCTATTCTGGAGGGTTGTGGCTATCTCCTGACTTGGCATTAATGAAATTTCATGGCTCTGTGCTTTTATATAAATATAATATTATGACAGTATTTATATTTTCAAAGCGCTTGTATCTTTACAACAGCCTTGTGAGGTAAGCAATTTTTCTCATTTTGAATAAGGAATATAAAAGCTTTCATTTTCCCAAAGTTATACAGTTAATAGTTGGCACAGCCAGGGATTGAGATCCGGAGTTCCTGATTCCCAGCCCTATGCCCAATTCACTAGATTAACTGCTGTGTTTTTTAGTATATAAATATTACCTACAAAAAAACTGTTAAAATAATGTTGAACTTTGTGAAGCAAACCACTTCAGTTAGGAAATGTCAGAATTAAGGTTGCCTGTGTAATCTTAATTCAGTTCCCTTGTGCGTATGTGTTATGATAGCCTGTACTTACTTGATCCTATATTGCTTTTCAGAGTGAGGCAGGAATCGGAGTTGGCTAGCTAGGGGAACAGTATTGGCAGTTTCTTTTTGAGGCAGCCTAATGTTTGTGGAGAGGGGCAAGTAATTTACCAACTAAGCCTCTTTTTTCCTGTCTCCCTCCACAGTCTAACTGCATTCCTTCTTTGTTCAGCTCCTTCTTCTGTCTCTTGCTGCTGTTGCCTCCTTATAGAGCTTATTATATCTATCCATGGTGCTGTCAGACAGAGGCAGCCAAGTACCTAATCACTAATTCCCTGCTGCACTAGCTATAAACATACTGTTAATGTTTTATTTTAAAATCCGTTTTAATCGGAGCTATCCTACCCATGAGTGATTGCAGATCTCTGCACATGTGAATTGGTGATTTCTAATATTCTGTTGGAAAGGTAGAAATGGACTGAAAGTGAGGCACTTAAGAAATTTTTAAACTATTATTTTTTAATATTGTTAATTCTAAGTATTCCTGATTTCTGAAATGCTGTGGTTAAAAAATCAACAACACTTTAACCTAAAATGATCACCCATTTCTTTATTTCAATACAGTCTACATAGTAAGTTACATTTGGGAGATGGGAGGTTAAAATAAATTACGTAGATGTCAACCTTAACTATGAAGTCTCTGTTAAATGAGAGAAATGATGTAATATTGAGATTTTTATGTATTATTCTAAAATGGTTCATGTGGCATAGCTCCAAAGCAGGAGTTCACAACCTTTTTCTTTCTGAGGCCCCCAATATGCTATTAAAAAAACTCCATAGCCCACCCGTGCCACAATAAATGGTATTCTGCATATAAAAGCCAGGGCTGGTGTTATGGGGTTGCAAGCAGGGCAACTGCCTGTGGCCCCATGCCCCAAGGGGCCCTGAAAGCTACATTGCTCAGGCTTTGGCTTCAGCCCCAGGTGGCAGGGCTCAGGGCCCTGGGCTTCTACCCATACATGAGGCTTCAGCTTTCTGCCTGGGGCCCCAGCAAGTGTAATGCTGGCCCTGCTTGGTAGACTGCCAGAAACCTCCTCACAGCCCCCCCAGGGAGCTCCGTAACCCTGATTGAGAACCACTGTCCCAAAGTATTTTCTACCATGCTTCATGAATGCATAGTAATGTTTATGTATTTGAAGACAGAACATGACAGGCCACATTTCAAGTCAGCCTCTGAAATTGTGTAGGCAAACTGCATGCAAAGTCTCTGTGCGCTTGTAAACAAGATAGTCACCCAGTGTGCGCGGCCAGTTTCCATTTCATATGTGAAAGTCGAACGTATGTAATTTCAGAGACTGTAGTTAAATATTTGGGTTCCATATTTGAGATTGTGAGCTAGTCCTTGTACTAAGACAGAGGTGGGCAAAGTATGGCCTGAGGGCTGCATCTGGACCTTCGGGCATTTTAATCTGTCCCTCAAGGTCCCGCTGGGAAGCAGGGTCCGTGGCTTGCCCTGCTTCGGTGCTCCAGTTGGGGAGTGGGGTACACGCGCACGCACGCGCACACGCCCCTGCCCCTGCGCTCTGGCTCCTACACACACACACACACCCGCCCCTGCGCTCTGGCTCCTACATGTGAGGACTGCCAAAGGACTCCACACACTGCCCTTGCCCCAAGCACCACCCCCACAGCTCCCATTGGCTGGGAACTATGGCTAATGGGAGCTGCAGGGGCGGTGCCTGCAGACGGGGCAGAGTGCAGAAGTGCCTGGCCATGCCTCCACGTAGGAGCCAGAGAGGGAGCATGCCACTGCTTCTGGGAGCTGCTTGAGGTAAGCGCTGCCTGGAGCCTGCACCCCCACCCTCTTCCCCCCACCCACGCCTCAACCCCCTGCCGCAGCCCTGATCCCCCTCCTGCCCTCTGAACCCCTTGGTCCCAGCCCAGAGCACCTTCCTGTACCCCAAACCCTCAGCCCCACCCCAGGACCTGCACTCCCAGCCAGTGCCCTCACCCCCTCCCGCAGCCCAACCACCAATTTCATGAGCATTCATGGCCCGCCATACAATTTCCATACCTGGATGTGGTCCTCCGGCCAAAAAGTTTGCCCACCCCTGTACTAAGATACCCGTTACCCCATAGCAATCAACTTTTAATGTTGATTGTGGTTTTTCTATGTAACATTTAAAGGCATGTTTTTAATTAACTTTTTGTCAACTTATTGTTACTGGTGTTCACAGTATCTGTATACTGTAATGTCCCATTTATTGTGTATTCTTTTAAATTTTCTGTTAGCCTTTTGATTAAATGTGATTATCTGGGGATTTTGAAGGTTCTTTGTGATCTGTCAGACCATACTTTTGTCTGTCAACTAGCATTGCATTTGTATCGTTCTACATGAACACAAATGTTTAGTAGGTAATCTAGCTTATGGTTTTATATTGCTGTCCATTACTACAGTATCTAAAATCAGTAGCCACAGTGGACTTCATGGAGTGTCGCCTCTCCTCTTTTTTCTGAAGTTAAAACTCAGCTGGGGGTATTTATTAGTTTTGCTTTTTTAATCTGCTATAAGATTGGTTTGGTTTTTGTTTATTTGGATGGGGGAAGGAGTGTTTGGTCTATGTTTGGGTAGAATCCCAAGAATACTTCAGTGTTTTTAAATGGATCTTGTGGCAGTTGCTATAATGTCTCATCAACTCTTACTATATGCAATATGTCATGCTGTAAACTTCTGCTGGCTGTTTTCTGGGTTGGTGTAAGGTGTAATTTATTGGTTTAACATTTTTTTTTAAACGTAAAATTTACCTAAAGTCTTATTTAGACCCACCATACAAAATGGAGCTAATACTATAATAGGAATTTAATTAACTCTATGGTTAAAAAAGCAAATAGTGTGGTCTACAACACCTTATAGCTAGACTATCAGCATTCTGCTTGATATAGCTAATCTTTATTATGCTTAATTCTAGCTGTGCTTCTCATATTCCCCTTTTTGTTTCCCTCCACAGCCTCATGATTTTGATGAATGCAGATTTGACATTAGCGTAAACGATAGTGTTTGGTACCTACGAGCTCAGGATCCTGATCATAGACAACAATGGATAGATGCGATAGAACAACACAAGGTATGGCTTCTGATGATTTTTTTTTCGAAATTGATATCTGTATGTGCTTATGGAGAGTTATACATCTGAATCTACAGTCCTTAAAATACTTACAAAGGTACACGTGATTTAAAAATGTTCTTGAATATAATTTAAAAGGGCAAATAGAGCTTTTAGAAGCCTACTTTAAAAATAATGGAGCAAAAAAAAAGCAAAAACTAAAAACATTAACCTTTCTTGAGTATCTTTTAGCCAGTACCTGATTTTACCATAGGTACATCTGTACATTTCAAAGATTTGGCCTTTTCTGTCTGTTAAGGCTGTTTAGACTCTCATCTCACACTTAGGACTACTGCATTCTGTTCTCCCTCTGACCTTGATGTCACCCAAATCACTTAAGTCATCACTTACGCACTGTTGAAAACTTTATTCTGTCCAGACCTGGAGTAAGAGACAATCCCCATCCTGAAGTTTTTTGTCTCTTTATTTGTGCTGTTTCTAGCACAATAGCGGCCCAATCTTTGGTGTGCTCAGATGCTATGGTAATAACTTAAGTTTACCTATTTTTATTTTTTTTATCTTTATGAACTTCCAGCAGTGTTTTCACTGGTATATACTTATCTGAGACTCTTAAATTTCTCCTTTTATCAGGTACAGTTTAAACACCACATGTGCATTACCATTCCGAAATCTTTTGCGTTAAATTGCATTTGGTTGTGTAGAAAGTGCTCTTAGGAAATATACTGACTTGATTAAAAATACTTTTCTATTGGTAGATAATTGGTAGATAATAAATAGTGTCTGAATATCTCTTTCCTGTATTGTGCCTTTTTATGTCGTCAATTTAAGGTGTATCCAGAACACTTTTGAGTGTATATAATTAGTCCCAAACCAGAATTCCTTTTTGTGCAGTCAGTAGTAGAGGTGGTAAGAGGTCCACTTTGCATCACTTCTTCTGCAATACCTAAAGAGAGCTCTCAACTAATAATGGATAGATCAAGCAAGGTGTTGAGTGTAAATTATTTTTTGAAAACATATCTGGAGTTGAACATATTTTGACCAAATACCTTTTCTATTAACCCTTTATGTGTTGGTCCTCTTCAGGAATGGATGTGGGAAAAGATGGAACTAATAAGATGTGCTTACACCTTGACCTTGCTTGTATTGTCCCATTCACCACCTCGTTTGTCTTTTTTAGATTGTAAACTCTTCACAGCAGGGACTCTCTCTTTTATTTGGTACAATGCCTAGCAAATTGGGGCCTCTGGCAATACCATAATATCAGTAATACAGGAGTTCTCTCTTCAATACTCTCCCAATCCTTTGATTCCAGGCCAGTGGGGTTTTGTCAAGGTTCCTCCCCCACTCTGAACTCTAGGGTACAGATGTGGGGACCTGCATGAAAAACCTCCTAAGCTTATCTTTACCAGCTTAGGTCAAAACTTCCCCAAGGTACAAAATATTACCCCCGTTATCCTTGGAATGGCCGCTACCACCACCAAACTAATACTGGTTACTGGGGAAGAGCTGTTTGGACGCGTCCTTCCCCCCAAAATACTTCCCAAAACCTTGCACCCCACTTCCTGGACAAGGTTTGGTAAAAAGCCTCACCAATTTGCCTAGGTGACTACAGACCCAGACCCTTGGATCTTAAGAACAATGAACAATCCTCCCAACACTTGCACCCCCCCCTTTCCTGGGAAATGTTGGATAAAAAGCCTCACCAATTTGCATAGGTGACCACAAACCCAAACCCTTGGATCTGAGAACAATGAAAAAGCATTCAGTGTTTTACAAGAAGACTTTTAATAAAAAATAGAAGTAAATAGAAATAAAGAAATCCCCCCTGTAAAATCAGGATGGTATATATCTTACAGGGTAATTAGATTCAAAAACATAGAGAACCCCTCTAGGCAAAACCTTAAGTTACAAAAAAGATACACAGACAGAAATAGTTATTCTATTCAGCACAATTCTTTTCTCAGCCATTTAAAGAAATCATAATCTAACACATACCTAGCTAGATTACTTACTAAAAGTTCTAAGACTCCATTCCTGTTCTGTCCCCGGCCAAGACGACTACAGACAGACACACAAACCCTTTGTTTCTCTCCCTCCTCCCAGCTTTTGAAAGTATCTTGTCTCCTCATTGGTCATTTTGGTCAGGTGCCAGCGAGGTTACCTTTAGCTTCTTAACCCTTTACAGGTGAGAGGAGCTTTCCCCTGGCCAGGAGGGATTTCAAAGGGGTTTACCCTTCCCTTTATATTTATGACAGGTTTGCTGTGGCAACATTTCCCAACTCCTTTGCAAGTTTTGTTCTGCTAATCAGTGATTTCCTGCCATTTGTATTCTGGGACAGAAATGGCGTTCTGGAGAGCGTTTTGTCCAGCAGCCGCATGGGCTGTAGGTGATTACATGTGAAATTCTCTTGAAAGGCTGGAACAGCACCATGGTAGACAAGATTTCCCTTGAC
Source organism: Lepidochelys kempii (assembly GCF_965140285.1). NCBI lineage: Eukaryota > Metazoa > Chordata > Testudines > Cheloniidae > Lepidochelys > Lepidochelys kempii. The sequence goes on from NC_136384.1 coordinate 48,115,317, forward strand.
TGCGGGAAGAGGAGTGGGTAAAGTGAAAGAACTATCATCCTTCCATATGAGGGCTTAGGAGTTAGCGCTCTAGGATCTTCACTACTAGTCCTGAGAATTGCGTACACTCTCCTGGAAAAGGCCAGTGTAAGGGGTGGAGCTGCAGTAGAAGATTAAGTCCCTGGAGACTCTTAGATGACTAGAATTTAGGAGCCTTTCAGACTGGGTAGTTTGCTAGTTTCTCTTCCTGTGTCATCATAGAATCATAGAATATCAGGGTTGGAAGGGACCCCGAAGGTCATCTAGTCCAACCCCCTGCTCGAAGCAGGACCAATTCCCAGTTAAATCATCCCAGCCAGGGCTTTGTCAAGCCTGACCTTAAAAACCTCTCAGGAAGGAGATTCTACCACCTCCCTAGGTAACGCATTCCAGTGTTTCACCACCCTCTTAGTGAAAAAGTTTTTCCTAATATCCAATCTAAATCTCCCCCACTGCAACTTGAGACCATTACTCCTTGTCCTGTCATCTGCTACCACTGAGAACAGTCTAGAGCCATCCTCTTTGGAACCCCCTTTCAGGTAGTTGAAAGCAGCTATCAAATCCCCCCTCATTCTTCTCTTCTGCAGGCTAAACAATCCCAGCTCCCTCAGCCTCTCCTCATAACTCATGTGTTCCAGTCCCCTAATCATTTTTGTTGCCCTTCGCTGGACTCTCTCCAATTTATCCACATCTTTCTTGTAGTGTGGGGCCCAAAACTGGACACAGTACTCCAGATGAGGCCTCACCAATGTCAAATAGAGGGGAACGATCACGTCCCTCGATCTGCTCGCTATGCCCCTACTTACACATCCCAAAATGCCATTGGCCTTCTTGTCAACAAGGGCACACTGCTGACTCATATCCAGCTTCTTGTCCACTGTCACCCCTAGGTCCTTTTCCGCAGAACTGCTGCCTAGCCATTCGGTCCCTAGTCTGTAGCAGTGCATTGGATTCTTCCATCCTAAGTGCAGGACCCTGCACTTATCCTTATTGAACCTCATCAGATTTCTTTTGGCCCAATCCTCCAATTTGTGTAGGTCCTTCTGTATCCTATCCCTCCCCTCCAGCGTATCTACCACTTCTCCCAGTTTAGTATCGTCCGCAAATTTGCTGAGAGTGCAATCCACACCATCCTCCAGATCATTTATGAAGATATTGAACAAAACCGGCCCCAAGACCGACCCTGGGGGCACTCCACTTGATACCGGCTGCCAACTAGACATGGAGCCATTGATCACTACCCGTTGAGCCTGACAATCTAGCCAGCTTTCTACCCACCTTATAGTGCATTCATCCAGCCCATACTTACTTAACTTGCTGACAAGAATACTGTGGGAGACCGTGTCAAAAGCTTTGCTAAAGTCAAGAAACAATACATCCACTGCTTTCCCTTCATCCACAGAACCAGTAATCTCATCATAAAAGGCAATTAGATTAGTCAGGCATGACCTTCCCTTGGTGAATCCATGCTGGCTGTTCCTGATCACTTTCCTCTCATGCAAGTGCTTCAGGATTGATTCTTTGAGGACCTGCTCCATGATTTTTCATCCTCAAAGTTGAGGGGAAAAGAGACACTGTCATTTTAGTTCTGATCTAGGTATCACCAGACATTTATTATATATAATGTTCAATTCTTATAAAGTCAGTGCGTGGTAAGCTACTTTTGGTCAGATCTGAGCAAATGAATTGGTGTTCATGTCAGTTTTCTGTAGGTAACTATACATTACATTCTGTTCAAATAAAGTTGAAGGTGAATTGCAAAGCTTAAAACAAAAGTCTAATTGAGCAGAAAATTTTGCACACCAGTTTCCCCCAACCAGACTGTGGGGGAGATTAAGCAAAGAAATAAGTTTAACTGATCTTAAACTCCCCCCGCCCCCATTTGAAAGTATCTTTTGTCCCCATTGGTTTCTTTGTTCAGGTGCCAACCAGGTTATTTGAGCTTCTTAACCCCTTACAGGTAACAAGGAATTTTAGGCTACCCTTGTGGTTGTGACCGTCTTACTTTGACCTTTCTCATTCCATACAACTTTGTGTATGCTCAGGAAAAGTAACTACTATTTTAAAATACAAAAACCAAACTCGTGTCAATACAACTGTTGTCAGAGCACATCATTTACTATAATAAAGCAACAAATTATTTAATAAAAAAAATTGAATATATAATACAAGAAACTAAATACTCTGAAGACAAGGCTTGCACTGTTTCCATATAACATACCCGGTTAATGCTCTGTCCTTAGCAGGCCTCTTCTCCTAAAATAATGGACCTTAAACAAATTGGTGATACACTTGGTTTCTCAAGATGTTTCAAGAGACCATTGTATTTACCAATAACTCTGACTTAGAATATGATATAATTTAAATTAACCTGAAATGTGGGGGGAAAGAAGTGGGGTTTGTTAGGGGGCTTATTCCTTCACCCACTTACTTCCCTGGTCCTTCTCGCATGAACAGAGAGCAACAATACCCGAAGTCCAAAGGTGCAAACAATTTGATGTTTATTGGGGTGAACTTCCAGCAAGCATGATTCCAGTTTCCTTCCTTAGTATCCTCCTTCCCAGCTCTGACACCACAGAGCCTTACACCTGTGTCCCTGTTCCCATTCCTACCCTTAGCCAAACATGATTCCAACTTCCTTACTCCCATTCCCTGTTCCCATCTCCCCCTTTAGCAAAACATGATTCCAATTTTCTTACCCCCATTCCCTGTTCCCATCTCACACACCCACATGCCCACCCCCACCCACACCCCAGTCACTTCCTCATTGACTACAGATTATATAGTAAAACTTGAGTTCTGCTTAGCTATACCTTAACCAATCATTTTCCTGAAATTTAACTAACCAATCCTAACATATTGTAACATGATTATGTAACCAATTATATCCCACCACCTCAATTAGTTTACACCCAGCAAAATTAATTATACAGCAGACAGGAACAATCACAGAACCAGACAGAGATTATACAGACAAACAACAGCAAAGTAGGAACTATAATGACAAAACAATACAGAAGTGAGGATTTCACATCCCAGCTATTGATAAGTGAGTTCTTGCCAGACAGGATGCTATCAAACTAAGTTTCCTTTTACATTTTCTAGGCACTTCCCTTTCTCTGGAGGTGATAGGAATACAATCCTGTCCTGATAGTGCCTAACAGCCCAATAGCACCTTATTTCAATGTGACTAGTTTGGAATGTGAGGATGTGACCGTTCGCTTCCCAGCTTATGGCTGCCTCTGCTGCTTAGCCAAAGGCCTTAGCCTAAGAACAGGGCCTCAGACTGTCACAGTAAGAGAAGGACCTTACACCAGCAGACAGTGATTTTGATTCTTTCTTTTATAGCTCTATCACTAGCCAAGTGATAAGAATACACCTAAATTCTTAGAGTATAGGCCTTTACAGACAGGCCTGAATATCTGTTTCTCTGCCTGAACATGTTGTTTTTATTTATTTGTTCATGCTTAAATTATGGTGTTGCAATTATTATTACCATTAATAATAATAATAATAATAAAGGGAATAATTCACACTAATTCAACCAGAAATTCCTTTATTAAATCTAAAGGCCAAGTAGCATTTATACAGCTGCTCTGAACATGCCTTAAGTGTCTCAGCAATAACCATACCCATTTAGCATGGATCAGGTACTTACAACTGGTTTATACCTGGCATGCTCAAACCTGTGTTGAATGTCTCTAACTTGGTCATAATTAATAACTGCTGTCTGAAGATTGATTGATTGGTTTTAAGCGTTAGTTCTTTGCCCAACGTTTACATCCCACATTGAATAATTAAGAAAGGTAATGATTTTTAGTTATAGTCAAAAACTTTAATACCCTGTTAATTCAGGCACCTGCCAAACTCTGCATAACAGCTGCCAGAGACCTCCCGTGAGTGTATTCTGGTCCTCCTAGGAAACCTGCAACAAAAACTGAAGCCCAATTTCCATATTATTAACTTCAAGAACAAGCTTTTTTGCGTCAGGCCGGGCAGGGGAGGAACCCTTTCAAGTGTTCTGTGGAGTGTGTATATATACCACATTCATGGCCATGATATCTGAACATCTCCATTATAGAGGAGCAAAAATGGCACAATTCCAATTTTTTATTTGCAGGTTATCTTTGAAGGACAATATCAGAGTTACTAAGCACAAAGATATATTCGTATCTTATTGAGGGGATCCTCGTATTGTTTCATGAGTCTTGCTCTTTCTAGACCTGCAGATTAATCAAAACCATTAAGGCAGCTGTGAACTTTAGGAATTGAAGATGGTGTTCTAACATTAGGACAACTCCATTGTACATTTTTTTTCTAAATGTCCCCTTGCCCCCACTTTAAACTGATTTAAACTGCAATTACACTCTGGAAGACTACAAAGTTGACAGTGGAGTGTTCCACATTTCCTCTGTGACTGATATCAGACTCAATTTGCAAGTTGTGTGTCTCATTATTGCAAACTCAACTTGGGATCTGAAAGTCTGGCTTTCTTGCTTCCACATCATTGTTAAAGGTCTGCCTTTGGACCTTAGTTAACAGTGCTGTTGTGTGAGCCAGAGTAGAATCAGCTCACATTCCCCGATTGTACTGTTTCTATAGTGATGACAATATTTTAAAGAAATTAATCTCTTCATAAAAGCAAGCAGATATTACTTCAGAATAATATCTAGTCTCTCTTACCAACTTTAGCATTTTAAAATGCCAGAATAAACCCTTGCATCGCATAAAGAAATATGTGTACTTTAAGAAAACCCTAAATCTTGGTTCCTTTCCATGTCTTGGATATAAGCACACCTCTAAAATACCTCTAGGTATTCTGATTTTCAACAGGCAAATAAGCATGCCAGATACACTACGTGCTTCCATACTCTTGCAGATAGTACTGGTTCAGAATGTAACTTTTGAACTGGATTACATTTTATGTGGTCAGATCATGTGTAATTTCTGTCCTTAGTTTTCAGCTAAATGTATGGAAGCTCTTCTAAATAGTTTCCTCTCATCTTGGATACATTTGCAGCATTGGCTGTGACCAAGCTGCATACTAGACATTTGAATTTTTTTCAGTTTGTTATAGCTTTTACTGCTACTTGTAAGTATTCTGCTGTGTGCTTTTCCTGATGTATCAATTGTTTCCGTAAGGAAGACATTCCCTTCTGTTATCACACAAGCACATACAACAGGATCATTGTGGACACTGCTCCACCCATCAAGACTCAGGTTAACAATTTTACCCTCTAGACCTTTTGCACACTGCTCAATTTTTCTTTCATAGACTTTATCCAGCAGTTTGCCTGCGACATCTGCTCTGTTGGATGGACTGTACATCTTGTCCATGGTCTTAATGACTGAACCGTGCTAATGAAATGTGGGTTCTCAATCATACAGAAAGGAAAGTTTGTTGAATAAACAAACTGGGCAGTTTTTTCAGTAATTACCTCTTCTTGTAATCTGCTGGTTCTTACCACAAACTTATCTATGGTTGTTTCTGGATGATGGAGATTTCTTTTTCTTTTTGCTACAGGTGATATATACTGTGGCTATGTGACATACATGATGTGACTGAAACACTATCATTGGCAGATAACTCTGAAACTATAGAAAATGAGGGTGATCTTGAAGGTGGATAGTCTTCAGAATCCTGTATGTTGAGCATGGATTCTCCTAAACAAAATAAGTCAGTGCTGTTATTTAATTATTATTACCATACTGCTCATTTAGTACTGCTCATTTAGTATTACTCATTGCATTCAGTGACACTCAGTACTACTTTAGAGGTGAAATTGTAAAAGGAAGATCTGCCTATTTCAGCTATTTATTTTTTATCACAACTGTATCTAAAACGATAGTACCATAGAGTAACAACTACATTTTTTGCTCAAACATAAGAATGCAAGAATAGTCTGGAAGGAAGACAGGCAGTCCTTAAGAAAGGAGTATGAAATAAAAAAGTTTACCAACCTGAAGATCCTGCATGTTCAGACATGTTCCTTTCATCATCTTCAATGCAGCTTCCTCCTGAGAAGGAACACTTCTCATGATGTTTCATTCGGGCAGCCAGGCCGTGCATTTCTTTGTTGCACTGTTTTGCATTTTGCATGCATGCCTGTCTTACCCACAGGTAGAGGAACTTCATTCAAATATTCCAAAACTGGGTCTCTTTTACGGCCTGCTGCCATTATAGGTTTTCCCTTCTAGTGAGAGAATGGAATGGTAGATATCAAATCAATGAAGGCTACACTCAAAGACCTCAAGACTTCTGCTGTTCAAACAGTTTCACATTTGTTTCTACTGCCTGTCCTTCCCTTCTCACATTTATCTCCAGACTTCTTCTCCATGTCCAGATCTATTCTGCCCCCAACAATCTTCTATTCATTGAACTTTTTGAAACTTTGCCCTTTTAGAGAGAGATAAGGGGTTGACTCTGTGTACACAAATTTGCAGAGGAACAATAGGGTTGAGGTCTGTTGTTTCTCACATCTGTCTGTCTAATTTTTTTTATTTTTTTTATTTAAAAACATTTTTGCTGTTAACAAGCCAGTTATCTCTGGAAGCACAAATCACAGTTTGAGAACTGCAAAACTAAGCATCTCTGATGGTATCTTCTGGACTGAGCACTGAGTCCCATTGGGTAGATAGAAAAAGTAACCTAAATAATCTATACAGAAGCTCCTGGAACCTCAGATTGGGTCCCTAATCCATAAATTATTGGAACTCATTTGCAAAACTTTTCTTAAATATTACATGAATATATTGTCTCCTATTATAGAATTAGAATTTATAATCCCTATTCCATGATGAGATATCTTTGAGCTATAATGTATAGTTTTTTTCCTCAAAAGAATCGGATTTAAATAAAAAAAAATTATTTTTTTTTAAATCATTGATTTTTATCCACCCTGCTTTTTTGGCCTTATTAGGACATACTTTGTACTTGCTATTACATTATAGTATAACAGTCTTATTATGTTGTAAGCAGTTACTGTGACTTCATAGTTGTAGAACACATAGCTATTTTGTCAATAGCTATTATATACTGGATTTAGAAAAACTGTAGGTACTATCTGCCTCATTGACAATGACACCACTACCTTATAACTCTTGTCTCTTGCTGTCGCTTGAATTTGGAGTGGGAGAGGGACAGTACAGTGGTCCTGGCAACCCCTTATCCCGATGCATTACTTTCCCTGAAGGCTTCTAATCCTCCCACTGAATATCTTAGTTTCAGTTCTGCAAAATAAGCACTTCAAGCAGTTTATCACTTATGGAACACCTATTGTAGTTAGGGAGATAAAGTTGCACTGGAATTCTGTTCATATTCCAGTCTTCAAACCTTTTTAAAATTCATATGGACTGTCCAATTGGCTTAAAATTGGCATTCCAGTTCAGTACTTGGTGGAGGGACCCAGAGTGGAGTTTGTGGTGAAAATGTTGATTCTTTTGATCAAGGAGTTCCTGACTTTCAGGCCCCCAACAAATACCGGTTGTTTTGGGGTTGGGGGGGGGTTCAACTTTTGAGTGCACGCGCACACAAACAAAATGCTGGATAGAGCATCCGTATGAAACCAATGGCAGCATCTGTAAGCCAAGCCTGGCTTATAACTATGCTGCACAGATTGACTTCAAACTTCTGAGAGCTGTTCCTGGTCCTTAGCCATGTAGGGAGAGAGGAAATTCACCCAAATTTAGCTATGATAAATATTTGAAAATTGCCATTTGTACCTATTTAGTAGAGCTTTGTTATTTGGGTCACATTACTCCAAACATTGTACTGGGCTCCATCCTGGGACTGCAGGATATATAGGAGCCAAACAGAACTCTTCTTGCAGTTGTACCTCTTGGCTGCAATGGCACTGGTACAGGAGCAGAGCAGGTAGCCTGTGACTTGTGTTCTCAGTGCTCTTCCAACTTGACTGTAATTACATGGGTGAGCAGCAAAAGGGAGACTGAGAGGGTTAAGGAGAGAATATGAGAAAGGTGGGCAAACTACGGCCCGTGGGACTGTCCTGCCCGGCCCCTGAGTTCCTGGCAGGGGAGGCTAGCCCCCGGCCCCTCCTCCGCTGTCCTCCCTCCCCTGCAGTTATGCCACTGTGCGGGTAGCGAAGCTTGTGCCCGCCCACCTCCCAGGCTTTCCAATAAGCCTGTCCTGCTGCTCTGAGCAGCATGGTAAAGGGGTGGGGGGAGATGGGGTTGGATAAGGGGCAGGAGGTCCCGGGGCAGTCAGGAGACAGGGGGCAGCTGGATGGGGTGGAGGTTTGGGGGGGAGGGGGTCAGGAGATGGGGGGGGTTGAATAAGGAGTGAGGTCCCGGGGGGTCCTGGGAGTGGGGGGGAACAGGGGGATTGGAGGGTTTGATGGGGGTAGGGTCCCAGGGGGGCGGTTAGGGGCAGGGAGTCCCGGGAGGGGGCGGTGAGGGGACAAGGGGGGGGTTGGATGGGTTGGAGGTTCTGAGGGGGGCAGTCAGGGGGCGGGAAGTGGGAGGGGGTGGATATGGGGCAGAGGCACAGCTTACCATACCCAGCCCTCCATACCGTTTCACAGCCTCTGTGTAGCCCTCGGGCCACAAAGTTTACCCACCCCTTGCATTGGAGATGATTGGGGGCTAAAACAAGTTGGAAGTGATGGTGTGAAATATATAATGAAGGTGGAAACAGGAACAAAAGGAGGTCAGTTTCATGGACAGAAGGGATCAGGTTAAGGAGAACCGGGGCAGTTGCATAACCAGAAGCTCTCACTTTCCTCCAGAATATAATATTGATCTAGGATTTCTAAATATCAGTGTTCCTTTCCTGCTATTTATAGTTTTTTGCTCAAGGGGCAGAGGTAAGTACTGTGGATCTATTGGTTGCAATGCTGCTGCAAACCCATGTGGGAGTCAGCATGGTTCCACATGACAGAATTTCCTAGAAAATCCCATAAGAACCAAATCATATTTAATGCAGGGTTTGGATTGTTTGCAGTAACTAAGGCCTCAGGCTACACACACAAGATGAGAATAAAACAAGATATTAAAAAGCTTCCTATTCAGTGAACACCTTCTATCCTGTGCAGTGAATAAGGCATGTGTCTTGGGGGAAATAGTATGTAACCATGTAATGAGATGGTATAATACCAACACTCAACTGGCTGACTTAAGAGTGCTCAACCAACTTTCATTATGGAATATTCTAGCTTTCTGGAAGTGATGAATGACTATCAGGCCATTCGAAGCCTGTTCTTTATTTTTAGGAGTATCTAAAATACTCCCTTGGTTAACGACCAACTCTTTCAGTTAAGGGCTTAAAGCTCCCAATCTACTTTTCTGACAACCTAACTAATCCTTGTACAAAACTCGGTTTTACGTTCCTGATAGCTATGGTTAAACATAAACAGGTGGAGAGGCTTTCTCAGGCCTTCTTTTTATGTACCATAAAAGAAGCAGAAAAAGCCCAAATTATTTTTTTCCTTTCATTACCTTTAGTGATCCTCCCTGAGAGAACCCATATATTCATCTGCCCCAGCTAAGAGTGTACTTTGAGATTGCATTTCCTTTTTATCCAAATGTAGTAATTTAAAATTCATTTTCACTGTATTTTCTAAGTAGAACTCTCCAACACAGTTACAAATCTGTATTTTAAAGGCAATACATTTTGCTATTGCCACAGCAAATTTACGAGGTCTGAAGGGGTGGTGTCTATAGAGGCAGCAAATTACTCAATTTCCTTGATTAAATTTAGGATAATGAAAGATAGCTGCTTGAAGGATTTTTCATGGAGTAGTGTTGATACTTTCTACCCATCCTTAAAAAGTACTATCCTATGTTGTAATTCTTGTTGAAGCTTTTAATCCAAACCTTTTTTGAGACGAGCAAGGGAAAAAGGTTAGACTCTTTCAGAAAGTGAAATACTACATTTTTTTCCCCAAATTGTACGTATTATGTGGCTTACCTAGTTAACCTGGAAGTTTGCAAATAAATATTCCTGATTTTAAATGTCACAAGTGTAAAAATTCAGGTAGAAAGGTCAAAATTGGTCTTCCAGGTTACACAAATTTAAATTAATTGGCTACCATAATACTATAAATAAAGTTGGGGAAAATTACTTTGTTTACCGTAACTATTTCTAAGTGGATATTTTGTCTTCTGGTTTAAAAATTCCCTTGGATTAGTTAATCCAGCATTTTATGGACTATTTACTGTTTTGGTTTTTTAAGTGTAAAATTCTTTGTTGGTTACTAAGTGGGTAGGTAGCTCTAAGTAGGTTGCTGAAGTTCCTTGTTAACAAAACTATATTTGTAAGACTTATGGTAGCATGTCACAAGGAGGGTGTTTATCTTTCAAGTATGAAAGCCAAGGCTGTACGAGTTTTGTAACTGCATTCCATTGTACTCTGAACAGAAAACATTGATTTAAACTGAACTTTAAGTTTCATTTTGAGTGTGAGCATACTTAGAAAAGACATGGATGAGTAGCTGGTAGCAGAGGAGAAATATAAACTGTTTCAGGTTCATGCAGGAGAACTAGATTAGAGTTTGCTACTCCATGTATTTGTCGTCTTTTTTGCTTTTGTATGCATTCTGAGGGTCCTGAGCCTTGGCCAAATCAAAAGCTTCCCAGATACAGCTTGTAAAGTGCTTGTGAACTACCTAAATCTCTGTAAATCTGAGAAGGGAGACTCTGATTGATCCTTGCTTTTCAAAGTTTTGCAATCAAGAAAATCATCTTGAGTTAAGTTTTATTGAACTTTTTAAAATTCCCCAAATTCTGGAGGCAACAGTGTGTCAAACTGGATTACTCCTGTATCTGATGATCCATGTGTGTATATTAGGTATGTGGAAGAGAGAGGATTCCCTGGATTTTTTTACAGTTCAGGACAGTCACCTAAAGATACTGCACCACGAAATACCATCTTACCATTTATGATTGGGGTGGAAGATGTGACCCTTGCTCTATTAATTTAGATGGATTAAATAGGCCAGAGATGTTAACATAACCTGGTCACTGTTCAACATTTAACAGTGTTAAACAAGGTTTGGGATTTGGTATACAGAGATCTTCGCCATCTTAGTACCATGGCTGAAACACCATTAAAGATAAAGAAAAGGAGGAAAAACAGTTGAAGCATTTGAAGTGTAAAGTATTAAATACGTCTTTCAATTTGACAGCATTCGTTGTTCCCTTTCTGTTTAGCTGGAGAGATTTTAGTTTAAAAGTCTTTTAGGTGGTATTAAAAATGGTGGTAACTGTTCTTTTGGGGAAAAGAGAAGTTAGTTGAGATAAGCTGGAGCAGTAGTGGTTGTTGCTGCTGCTGCTGTTAAGTCGGATCCCGTCTTATCCCAGCTAGAGCTGATAGATTTGTCCATGTTATCTGGGTCCCTCTCTCTGGTTCGGTGTGGTCAGAACATCTTTCAGGATTAGGATGATGAAGGCCTGGAGTCCAGAAAATGGTGGGGGTGGCAGCCATGCTGGTGAAGATTGTGCTAGTAGCCTCAGTCTGTTTTTTCTCCATATTTCCCACCATCTCCAAAGTTTTTCTTTAAGGATCCAAAAAGGGAGTGATGGATGGAATAGCCTATCTCATCATTATTTTGTTCACTAATTAGGCCAAATATGCAACACATCAGTTTTGGTTAATTTCTGGACCCATATTTTCTTGTTTATTAACCATGATCTTAACACAGTCCTTGAGTTATATCAGTAGGCCTGAGTGTTTGGACTAATTCGGTCTTTGTCTCCCTTTTGTACTTTTCCCTGTCAACATTTGTTGTTATAGGTTATTTTGACATCTTATGAACTTTCACGTACTTTTTACAGCTGAGCTCACAATTAGATTAAGTCTGTAGATCAAAGAATCACAATAAGAACATAAGAACAGCCATACTGGGTCAGATCAATGGCCCATCTAGCCCAATATCCTTTCTTCTGACAGTGGCCAGTGCCAGGTATCCCCGAGGGAATGAACAGAACAGGTAATCCTCAAGTGATCCATCCCCCTGTCGCCCATTCCCAGCTTCTGGAAAACAGAGGCTAGGGATACCATCCCTGCCCATTGTGGCTAATAGCCATTGATGGACCTACCCTCCATGAATTTATCTATTTCTTTTTTGAACCCTGGTATGGCCTTGGTCTTAACAACATCTTCTGTCAAGGAGTTCCACAGGTTGACTGTGCATTGTGTGGGGAAAAAATACTTCCTTTTGTTTGTTTTTAAACCTGCTACTTATTCATTAAATTTGGTGACCCCTAGTTCTTGTGTTATGGGAAAAAGTAAATAACACATCCTTATTTACTTTCTCTGCACCAGTCATGGTTTTATAGACCTCTATCATATCCCCCCTTAGTCATCTCTTTTCCAAGCTGAAAAGTCCCAGTCGTCTTAACCTTGCCTCATATGGCAACTGCCATACCCCCTAAAGTCTCCTTTTTATGATAGTGAGAGGTATCTGGTGGCTTCCTTCAAGGTCTATCATTGTAAAGAGACTATTCTGATCATCATTTTATTGGAAAAAATGAGCCACTCAATGGCGCAGCATTGAATGGAAAAGATAAGATTGATAAATTTGACATAAAAAGTTCTATTGTGCTAGTTTTCAAGCTGAATGGGGAAATAAACTTTTGAGAACCAAAACCAGAATTGATGGGGGAATAAAGGTAATCTTAATTTTAAAGCAACTATAATCCTGTCAATACCAATTGTAGAATAGAATATGTATATATGTAGACTTATTATAGAAATTCAGTTAACTTGTTTTGGAGATGTAAATATCTGCCAAAATGTAAATCCAGTAAGACCCTTCCACATTTATTTTACCTTGGTCTTTACTGTTTTAATGGCTTACAGTACAATACTTATAGGAACAGTGGAGAACCACAAACTTGGGTTTTGGCAGGCTAGTGAATAAAGAAATGATCAAATATCTTTAAATGTGAAATCTAAAAGTTTATGCATTCTAGTTCAAATTTACATATTTGTACATCTTAAAGCATTATCCTTTTGGTGAACATTGAAGCTCGTGTTTCCAAAAAGAGTAAAACTGACTTAATTTTGAAATGACTCCCCACTGCCTTAGGATCCCAGTATATTGCTTCAACTAGAACCTATAGTGAGTTTGCTTGTTAAACACAGTTAAGTCTAGAAACACACTACCCTATACTGATAGCAGCTCTTTACCATAAAATCCTCAAAGTATCAAGGTACTATGGATAATTACTATTCGAGAATTCTCAGACTCTAGAAATATTCTTGACTCTGTCACCACTAGGTTTTTTTTCTTGCTGGAATCAGATTGTAAAGCATTGTTAGGCTATGGTTACTTTAGAGCAGTAGTTTTCAACCTTTTTTCATTTGCAGACCCCTAAAAAATTTCCAGTGGAAGTGCGGACCCCTTTGGATGTAAATCTTTAGTTTATACCTTATAAATAAATTGCTCTGTTACATGGAATAATTTATTTTACTTAGTTTATTTACAGTCCTTTGTGAAATATTTAAAAATGATCTGTGGATAAAGATTATGGAAGATACCGTGGGATACTACCTATCACTTTTTTAGATTTTTCACCCTTCATGCCTCCCAATTTATGCACAATTTTATCTGGTAATCCACGGTTTAAAAGAAGTCTTACTTTCAGGTTGTTCTGTCAGTTTTATCTGCCTCCAGCAAGATGGGGATAATGTTCTCAGTACCAGACCGTTTTAGGACCAAATACTATCTGTAGCATTCACTTTTGGTTTTCTTGCATGGTTTACTTGAATAAATTGTGCTTTTAATAGCAAGTTGGTTGCAAGAAAACACAAATAAAATGGTAAATGTTAAACTACAGTATTTGGTATACTTTCTAGAGAGCTGGAAAAGCTATTCTATAACCGTATTTACAAAAAAGGGGAAAATAGGTTAAGTTATTCAGGAATCTTAACCATGATTCTTTTGGAATTCACCACTGTCTGTAGGTCCGTCCGTCCGTTCCCCCCCCCCCTCCCCCCCCGGACATGGGCTCATTGAGAGAGAGAGCGCCTATCTAGCATCAGAACAGCAATACCTGGGGGGTTGGTTTTGAGAGACCCCAAAGCATACATTTTTGATGAGTGATCAAAAATTTTCATTGAAAATTGAAAAAACAGTATTTTAAAAACAAAATAATGTTGAAAGAATGCTTAAATACATTTGTACTTTTTGCACAATACTAAACTTAGCTATCAACATTAAAAGTAATTATTTGACGAGTACATCTTTAATCTCTTTTTGACCAAGTGAAACACTCCTCTCGAACACAACACCCCTTCTTCCCACCCCTCATAGAACAATGGCATGACAATGCCCTTATCCAAAAATTAGCTATAGAACAATGGCATGACAATGCCCTTATCCAAAAGTAGTTTCAAAACTCTCAAGCAAACCATCTCTGCTACAGGCTGAACATTTAAGGCTGAAACATTTAAGCAATATTAACAAAGTTTAGTTACGATTTATTCCCATAGATAAGGGTAAAATAAGAACTTGAAAATGGATGGATTTCAAGATCGGCAAGGAAGCATAGTGGAATTTAGTAAGATTGTAGAAATATTTGGTTCAGAATAACAGTTTTCTCGTATTAGGTAAAAGAGATTGAAGTAGGTTTGTATCTCTGGTCTAACTTCTGACATTAATTTAGCTATACTTAAGGGGTTTTGTTTTTATTCTTTGGCAGCCTTTTCTCTTGCACTCTTAAAAATTATGTCTCAGAAGGGTGCTTTTATTTTAGAGGAAATCCTTCTCAAATGATTACATAAATCCTGATTAACTTGATCTATATTCCCTCTGAGAGTTGATATTTTAAACATTAGTGCTTGTGTGTGTTCTAAAAAACCTTAATTTCGTCAAGCATTTGTGTGTAGACGTCTGACTAAGACTTCTGGCTAATAGTATAGTCCTTTTTTTGGCAGCCATACCGGTAATTTATTTGACTCCATTACTGGTGATATATTAATTTTGTTAGTCCATTGGGAATTATTTTGGTTATAATGCGGATTCACAGTGTCTTGCACAAATTTTAATTGGTGCAGCAGTTTGTTACTTTCTGGGTTTGTTTATATTTGGGCACTGATGTAAAAAGTCATTATTAGTGAACAATCAATTGTACTGTTAATGTCTTGATGTTGGCAATTGAATACAAACCATTGCTATTGAAAATCACTCCTATTGATTAACATTCTAGGCTTCCATAGTATACTTATAACAAAATTTTCTCGAATGGAAAAGTTCTGAGTATAGTTTATTTTTTCCAGATTGGGAGGCTCTGCAGACAAACAGTATCACACACATCTAGCTTAATAAACTGCTGTTCTTTGCTACACGGTCACCAAGAAGCTTAATCCCCTTCATGGTTGCTAGGCTTTGGTGTCCAGGATAGCTCCTACTTTCAGCAGGTCTCAATCAACTCAAGTTTTCTGCTATTTTCATGATCATAAAGGATCTGCTTCTGCACCAGTGTGGTCAAATCAAAATGCAGTGGCCTGTGTACCAGAGTGGGCCTGGTGTTTTCTGTGGTTCTTTATGCCCTGCTATGTCCCATGGGCCTTTCACTCACATGACCATTCCCGTTTCCCAGCTCCAGGGCCCCCACCACCCATGGGGGCTCAGAGCTCCAGGGTCCCCTCCACTTGGCCTGGTGGCCTGGGAGCTGCCGGGGATCCCCCTGCTGCTGCCATGGCTGGCGGAGAGCTGCCGGGGTTCCCCTGCTGCTGCCGCCACGGCTTTCAGGGAGCTGCCAGGTACCTCCGCTGCCCATGGCGGCGTGGAGCTTGGGGGCTGCTGCCTCAAGCAGCGGGCACAGCTCCCTGGCACTGCAGGAGGCGACGGGACCCTGCAGCTCCCAGCCACTGGCTGAAGTCACGGTGGTCTTTGGAAGTCACAGATTCTGTGACTAAATCGTAGCCTTATTCATCAGCACCAAAATGCATAGTGCAGTTTGGTGTTTGAGTGTCAGCCCTGTGATTGAGGGAAACATTCAGAATTGATGTATCAAAATGCACTAGCAAGACTTGAGTTTTTTGGCTTTGGGAGTACCAATCTCACTGAACCTAAACTATCCAAGATACTGTTTCTGTCTTCTGACACTATTATTTAAGCATAATAAATGCTTCAGAATAAATTCTGAAGAGCAAATATATTTGTGCTTGTATTATCAATAGAAAGCAGTCAGCAAAACATATGTACAGTGACCTAGTTTCTATAGTTTATTAAATAACACCTAAAAAGACCATACTGTGAAATTATTAACCTTCATAACTTATTGATACTAAAAATATTTGATGCGTTTCTAAAAGAAGTAGAGCTATACTTAGGCTCCAGTTTATAATCCTATGTTTGGCAGAATTCCTAGGAAGCCTTGCCAAACTTTTCCTGTCTTAAGAGTTGACAACTAATTTAACTAATTATTAATCACAATTACAATTTTCCTCTTCAACTATACACTTGAAATAATTTATGTTCCTAGTTCTGTATTCACTGCCTTATAAGGTTTCCCTGAGAGCAACTTCAGAACAGAACAAGATTATATTATTAACACTAAGGCTATCATAAACATTCCATCCTTCAATATGTCTACACAAGACCTCATTTTTATATTTGTTGAATTCTTTTAATTTGGGTTTTGTAATTCAAAATTGTACAATTAACTAATGAAGTTGTAAGCTACAGCAAACCTCTTTAGTCTTGCCTTGAAGGACTCGATGGCGCTTCTCTAGTTGCATTAGGCAGTGACTGGTAGAGTTGTAATATACCCTAACTTCTTCTGACAATAATTTGTTATGAACATTGGCCTCATAAACTGCAACATATATTAAGGCTCTTGAATGGAAGCAAAAACTTGCATCGTATATGAGCTGCCAGGGAGTAGCTAAAGTCTTAAAACAGGAGTAATATGCTAAAAAAGGCATGTGCCTGTAAAGATGAGAGGCTGCATTTAGTCAGCTGCATCCTAAATATGCATGCAGTAGCTCCTGAGAATAAAGAACAGTGATCTAGCCTTGAAAACTCACAAGTACTAATAGCTCCAAAATCTGTTTTGCAGAATAATTGTTGGCTTTGTGGTGATCGCTACTAGTAGTGATGGTAAAGTTTTACTAAGGACCAAAGATATACACCATTGCTTAAATCTGAGGATAATATCCATACTTGAAGATAAATTATTGAACACAATCTCGAATTGCAATATCACTCAGCAGCAACTCTTGTGTTATGATTAGTGCCTGACTCTGTTCTGTTCATAAAGCTATGGAACATCCATTGCCAAAAGCACCATTAACTGATTTGAGAGGCTGTTGCAGTAGGATACGCAGGTAAGAGTAAAATTTAAGTGTTTTTTTCAAGGTATAGAAGTCCAGCTATTACCTCTTTGTAAGGGATGGAAATGTATAGGCTAGTCTGTAGTGATGAAGGTATCTGGGGTCTAAGGATGTTATTAGAATCCCTAGTTTTGAAACTAAACAACTAACTTTGTAGTTCAGCGTTTTGTGTAAAAATTCTTATCTGCCTTTATTGCAGCAGTCAGACCATAGTAATCATTTTAAATTATGCAAAGCTGCAAAGAAAAAAACATTAAAAACACTTGGAATTCAAGAGTGAAATGGTTATCAATTTTGGAAAAGTTCCTCTTTCTTATTTCTATATTCAGTAAAGTACCTCGGGGATGTTAGTTAAAAAGTCTCTGGCTGGTACCAGAAGTTGGCTTTGGGGGGAAAGAATTAGTTTACTGTTTTTGGCTTAATCAATTCTGCTTTTAAGACAAACATGAGAAATGCATACCAGGTTGGGGGGAGGAGGATAGAAAAGTGAAAACTTGTTTCACTGATGGTGGTTTCACTGGTGTACTCCAGGCAAGTTATGGTACATAGATGACTCACGAATTGGTGCACTTTAGCCTATGAACCTTGGCTTTTCCCCATGATCTAGGATGACATCTTGTGGTGATTGGGGAAATCTGTCTGTACAATTTATGAATAAGGCTACAAGTAGGTCACAGATGTTGTGGAAGTCACGGATTCTGTGACTTTCTGCGACCTCCATGACATTGGGGCCCTGCAGCAGTCTGGCCGCCATGGTAGAGGGGGATTCCCCCGAGCTCCCCAGCCCCCACGGGTGGCGGGGATCTCCCGCAGCTCCCAGTCGGCCCTTCCCAGCTCCCAGCCCTACAGGGCAGTGGGGTATCCCCCACAGCTCCTAGCGCCCGTGGGCAGTGGGGAAATACCCTGGAGCTTTCTAGTTGCTTCCACCTACAGGGGATACACCAGAGCCCCAGCCCATGTGGGTGGCAGGGAGCCCCCGGAGTTCCACATCTGCCTCTGCTGGCAGGGGCAAGGGGCTGCAGCTCCCTGCCACTGCATGCAGCAGGGCAGCGTGCTGGAATCTCCTCCCTCCCCATTTTGTCAGGGATGTTTTTAGTAAAAGTCAGGGACAGGTCACGGCTTCCGTGAATTTTTGTTCATTGCCTGTGAACTGTCCATGACTTTTATTAAAAATATCCATGACAAAATCGTAGCCTTAATGATGAATGCTGGTTCATATTGTGAAGCTGTTCATATAAAAATTGCTGTACCATGAAATATCTGTATATCCACCATTGCTGACAAACCTGTAAGCATATCTCTCCCAGATTAGTTGACCTTAATGACTGCACTTCGGTTGGTCAAGTGATATGTTAAGAAGGTTGGCTGAATTTGGGGGAAGCTGCTTGTCTGTTGGAGGCTGGGGTTTGGAGAACTACCAGTTCTGAAGAACTACCAGTGGTAGCCAGAGGAAACAAGAAGTGGAATATATAAATCTGAGGGACTTGGAGGAAGCTTTGGGCCGGAAGGGAAGCGAATGACATGCATTTGTCACTAAGGGGGCATTTTAGCTGTGTGACCAACCAAGCTCAGAGAAAGCAAGCTGACCTGGAGAGAGAAGCTGCATGATTGAGAAGACAAGCCATGGGCTGCAGCAGAAGGATGGCCTCAGAGGGGTCTGATCCCAGCTTTAATGTTCTGGAGTGGTGAGGATACTGAAGCATGGAAATGCATGTATGGTTTATTTTTTTATATGTCTGTGCATTTCTCATGCCATTGAAGAGAGCAGTGGTGGCTTAAAATCATGTGAAAAGCCTGTCAATTACATTTATCATGTGCCCTTGGAGAGTTAATCTGTGGACCTAGAAAACACACACACACGCACACAGCTGGAGTTCTGCAGAAAGTGTGCTGAAGCTGTGTGAGAGTCTGAGGGGTCATCATTGGTAACAGAGACTAGGCAGTTGGACAGTGAGGTCTCAGCTCTTAGGTTGGGGTTCTACACAGGGGATCTGCATCCTGAGGGTTTGTCTATAAACCCCAAACCTGGGCAGTGCCTGGACTTTTTTCAGACTCCTGAGACTTAAAGCACATGAGGCCCAGTGAGAGAGGTTCTGTCACAGCAATCTGGTGAGTGACCAGAAGATGGCACTTGACTAGTCCTGTGACATTTGGCTACCGTACTTCAGTCTCTTCCCATCACTAGTCCTCCTTTATGCTAGAGCAGAAGTGGACAAACTAGAGGCCACATCCGGCCACGGGACCCTCCTGCTGGGCCCCTGAGTTCCTGGCCCAGGAGGCTAGCCCCCCAGCCCCTCCCCTGCTGTTTCCTCCTCCCCCGCAGCCTCAGCGTGCTACCAGCGCAATGCTCTGGGCGGCCAGGCAGTGCAGTTGCAGAGCTGCGGCCTGACCTGGCGCTCTGGGCGGCGTGGCTGTAGCACTGCCAGCCACCGGTGTTCCAGGCAGCACGGTAAGGGGGCAGGGAGCAGGGGAAGTTGGATAGAGGGCAGGGGAGTTAGGGGTGGTGGTCAGGGGGCGGGGTGTGGATAGGGGTCGGGGCGGTCAGAGGGGTTGGATGGGGCAGGGGTTCCGGGGGACAAGTCAGGAATGAGAGGCGGTGTTGGATGGGGCGGCAGGGGGCAGTCAGGGGTGGGAGGTCTGGTGGTGGTCAGAGGACAGGGAACAGAGGGTGGTGGATGGGGTAGGAGTCCCAGGGGGTCCATCGGGGGACGGGGGGTTGGATGGGGCAGCAGTCCTGGGGAAGCCATTGGGGGCAAGAAGCAGGGGGGGTCAGATAGGAGGCAGGGGCCTGGCTGTTTGGGGAGACAGCCTCCCCTAACCAGTCCTCCATACAATTTTGGAAACTTGATGTGGCCCTCGGGCCAAAAAGTTTGCCTGCCCCTGTGCTAGAGCCATGCTGCTTATACTGTCTTAAAATATCATGCTGGTTGTGGTGTCATGAAGTGTAGTAAATTCCAAAGATGGTCTAAGTTAAAATTAGATAGAAGACCAAAAAAGGATCGATGGAGAAAATAGAATAGGAATAAAATGACACTAGAGGAAGTGGATAGCAGTAACCTTAAAGCTTGCATCCCAGAGGTTGCTTAGAGTTCTTGTGGTGGCTTCTTATCTGGTACTCGATCCACGCATAGGGTGATGAGTCATGATGGTGGTGCACCCATCCTATCAAAAATAGCCAGCTAAAATAAGTAATCATGGTCCATATACATACATGCTTGCTTGCTTTTTCATTTTAAAACCATTTTGGTCTGTTGCTATAACAATTCTGTAATCTCACTGGGAGTTTTGACACTCCCATATAAACTGTTTAGACAAAACTCATTGTGCACATTCCTTTGACTCAGTTATGTAAAATTACTGAAAGTACAGAAGACGTTTGATAGGTCAGTTTAACCTATAGACACCTTCTTTCCACTATGGTTAAACAAAGCTTTTAATACATGTGGCAGAATTTTTAAAGACTCTAAAATTATAGGCCACAACACAAGTCTTCAAAACCAATTCCTAAGGGATACCGTATGAAAAGAAGACATTTTGAAAGTTACTTGATGAGACTGTTACTGCAATGAGTGACAGATACTACTTAAACCTTGTTGGGGTATGCTTGATGGACAAGAAACTGATGAACCATTGAGAGAGTCACAAATCCGCTGTACTAAATTACACAGTATCTATTGATGCTAAGAAGACAAGAGCCTGCATGCTTTAAGTATTTTCAGAGCTCTTTCCAGAGTTCTAAATTAAACTGATTAAAACTTCTTACACGCATGAAGTTGTACAAATTAATGGGAAATAAACAAATGCCTTTGCTATAAACAACTTTGTAATAGGACAATAAATTAAAATGTCTAATTGCTGTCTAGTTGCTTTCAACAAAGGTAGCAATAACTGAAATTGATAACTATTCCTTGTATTAGAAGTTCTTAGTGGGCTGATGGTGAAGAGATGACAAAGTTTTGGGCTTCTGTTTACAGGATGGCAGAGAGCACTTCTCTTAGTAAGGTCTTCCAGCACTTGACATGGTTCCCTGAACAGATGTCAAGCTTCAATTTATTGGAGAAATCCTCTCCAATCCAGAATGGCATGAGGGTTCTCCTTGCTACATTAAAGATATCAAGGTTGAAAGGAGCAGCAGTTGTGGAGCTTCAGCATGAAAGTAGTGGGAGGTTAAACTGCAAAAAGTGGACACCTGTCAAATGGATCTGCATTTAGAAAAGCTGAAAAATTACACCAACCCACTCAACTAGGGGCTCTGCAGCAGAGAGCAAATAGAAATAGTAAGTCAGCGAGCTGCAAGCTTAAGAGCCCCATCTACTTTAGTTTTCGGAAGGTTTCTGGAATTCGAATTTCCTTCAGTGTGCAGGGAGGATTTACAAGAACAGAAATCCACTGCTGAGCTGACTTAAGGGAACAAAGACCAAAGTTTAGCCTTTAACAATAGGTGTTTATAGAGCTTAGTCATATGGGTGGGAATCATGAACTTGGTGCCAGGGGTATTAGCAGAGGAGCGAATTTTGATTGTCGTCCATTATTTTTCTTCCCCAGTGATAGTAAGTTCCTCTGAGACAGCTGAGAGAGCTCATTTAATTCTGAATAGCTGGGTGAGGCTTCACACAAGAAAGGCAGATCTTTTAACAAGACCAATTTAGGAGAGTCCTACTTCTCTAGCTAGTTGGATGGCTGAACACTTAACATGCTGTTGTATTAATGTATATAGAATAAAGGGCCTAAAGAGTTAAAGGTGTTAATCTGCTTAAGTACCATGGCAAGCACACTATTAAAAATCCTGTTAGCCTTTTATTAAAGATACAGAGAAAGAAGGAAATACAGTTAAAGTATTTGAAATGTAAAGTTAAGTAAGGCATTCATTTTAACATCCCTTGTTCCCTTTAGCTGAAGAAAGATTTTAAAAAGAACCCCCTTCCCTTGTCTGACAGTCTTTCAGATGGCATTAAAGAGGGTAATGATTGTACTTATGAAGGAAAAGAGAAGAAGTTAGTAGAGATGGGCTGGATCTGTCACTGTTGCTGTTAAATTTCGATCCCATTTCCTACAAGAAAAACAAGACACACAGACAAAAGGGGAAGAAGAACAGCAAAGATGCACTTCATATTCTGTCTCTGGTGTTGACTCTAACTTGCAGCTTTGCTGGTGGAAAAATATAGGCACAACGCACTATCTTATCACTCCAAGACCTGGCAAACTTGTGCCAGCATCAGGCTGTTTAGGGCATTTTTAGCTGCCTTTCTGGTCACAGGCTTACAGCATTGTTAAAAATATACAGTCTTGAATGGCTAAGCCAAATACTTACTAGACAGAAGGTAAAAGAAGAGAAAAAATAAGGTGAGAAAGGAAAAGGATGCACTGGAGAGAGTTGGGGTGTGTGTCTTATCCTAGATGGTGTTTGGGATTTAGCTGGACATGGCAGAGGTGGCAGTGTCATCTGGCTCCATCTCTCTAGCCCAGACTGGTTAGGACATCTCTCAGGATTAGCATGAAGAAAGTCCAGGAGACTGTGAGGGTGGCAGCCATCTTGGTGAAGCTCATTCCTTCCTCTTCTTTCAGCCAGCCATTGTTGTGGTAGCCTGCTTTTCCTCTCAAAGGCATTTTTTAGGATCCCCCTCCCCGCACCCAAAAGGGAGCGATGGTCAGAATAGTCCCATTTTGTCCACCGATTAGACTTGTTTTTTGTTACACCAGTTTTGGTTCATCGATTTCCAGTCCCACACTTTTCTTGTTTACCAGACACGATCTTAACACAATCCTTGAATTACATCAGTAGGTCTTTTTGTTTGAATTAATTCAGTCTGTCTCCCTCTTGCACCTTTTCTCATCAATACTTTCTATAGGTTATTGTGATGCTTTATGAACTTTTCACAGTTGATCTTGCAATTAGGATAAATTTGTAGGCCCAATTTTCACAACACTGCCCATCTCAGAAGCTTCTAAGGAAATTCTTGTTACCATAGTAAAACGGAATAGGCAAGAGCTTTCCTCCCTCCCCTATGGAGGGGAACAGCTCTACAAGATTCAGCACTTAACAGTCTTGTGCTCCAGTGTCCCTCCATGCGGTGACCTTCTCCTCGCCCACACTCAGTTTCCCTCCACTCTGAGGGTATCTGGGAGGTATCTAGGCCTGAGGACTTCTGGGGTGATTCCGGTGCAATGAACTGTAATCTGTTGAGGTTCTTGGGGCAGTTGGCCTTTACATGCCCCGGCTCGTTGTCTCTTCTGGTATCCATTCCAACTGCGACCAGTTTTTTTCTTCTCTGCCACCTCCACCCATTTGGCTCCAATCTCCCCCGCCTCGATTACAGTTTTGGGCTTCCCATCTAGGATGTATCTTTCTATTTCCTCAGGAACACCTTCTAAGAACTGTTCCATTTGCATTAGGAAGGGCAAATCCGCTGGAGATTTAACATGGGCTCCTGATATCCAGGCATCGCAATGTTTCACAATGTAGTAGGCATGTCGGGTAAATGACACGTCTGGTTTCCACCTTAGGGCTCTGAACCGCTGACAGGAATGTTCGGATGTTAGCCTCATTCTGACTCTCGCCTTGGTTTTGAACAGTTCATACTGTTTCATTTGTTCCTTAGGCATTTCAGCCGCCACCTTAGCTAAGGATCCACTGAGCTGCAGCCTCAGCTCTACCATGTATTGGTCTGTAGAGATGCTGTACCCAAGGCAGGCCCTTTCAAAGTTTTCTAAGAAGGCCTTGGTATCATCGCCTGCCTTGTAGGTGGGGAACTTTCTGGGATGGGAAGTGGCACCTGGAGAAGTATTGCTAGGGTTTGTTGGTATATTCTGCTGATCCTTTGCCTTCTCCATCTCCAGTGTATGCTTCCTCTCTTTTTCCTTCTCCTCCATTTCTTTGTCCCTTGCCTCCATTTCCCTTCTGTTGGCAGCCTCCATTTCTTTTTCCCTGGCTGCATGTGCATCCATCTCCATCTGCATGAGTTCTATCTGTCTTTCATATTCCTTTTGTTTTTCCTCAGCCTCAAATCTGGCTAATTCCAGGTTTTGTTGAACCGTGGAGTCTGTCATCTTAACCTCTCTGTTTTTAACTAACTTTACACCCGAGAGTTAGAAAGAAAACAAAAACAAAAAATACTTGGCTTGTAAAATTTTGCTGTGCTGTCCGGATACCTATGTTCTCTGATAGTGATTGTCAGCCTACAGAGAAATCCTAAAAAAAAAAAACCTAACACCTTTGTCTCCAGGCAAATAGGCAGAAAACCCCTCTAGTTGCTCTTAGGAGAAGAAGAAAAAAACAAAAAGCAAAAAAATTCAGGTCTGTGAAGACTTGTGAATTTCCCTGCAGGAGGTTAACTACCCTGCCTTTAGGTAGAGAAAACTCCAGCTCACAAAAGACAATTTCCTTTTGTCTCTGCTCTGGCCCCAAAGCAGAGAAAAAAACTCCAACTGCTTCCAGTTGGAAGCCTGCTTTCCAGCAGCCCAAAGGAAACAAATATTCCCTTTTTAAAATTTCTGTTTCTGTTTCAGAAAATCTCAAATTGATCTCAAAATGATTTCAGGTTAATCCCACCGCTCTGCCACCATGTCAAGGTTCCTTCCCCACTCTGAAATCTAGGGTACAGATGTGGGGACCTGTATGAAAACCTCCTAAGCTTACTTTTACCAGCTTAGGTTAAAACTTCCCCAGGGTACAAACTATTTTACCTTTTGCCCTTGGACTTTTGCTGCCACCACCAAATGTCTAACCGGGTTTATTATTGGGAAAGGATCGTTTGGAAACGTCTTTCCCCCAAAAATCCTCACCAAAACCTTGCACCCCCCTTCCTGGGGAAGGTTTGATAAAAATCTTCACCAATTTGCATAGGTGACCACAGACCCAAATCCTTGGATCTTAAGAACAATGAAAAAAGCATTCAGTTTCTTACAAGAAGAATTTTAATAGAAGAAAAAGTAAAAAGAATCACCTCTGTAAAATCAGGATGGTAAATACCTTACAGAGTAATTAGATTCAAAAGATAGAGAATCCCTCTAGGCAAAACCTTAAGTTACAAAAAGACAGACAGGAATATCCATTCCATTCAGCACAGCTTATTTTCTCAGCCATTTAAAGAAATCATAATCTAACGCATATCTAGCTAGATTACTTACTAAATTCTAAGACTCCATTCCTGTTCTGTCACCGGCAAAAGCATCACATAAACAGACCCAGAACCTTTGTCGCCCCCCTCCCCCCCCCAAGCTTTGAAAGTATCTTGTCTCCTCATTGGTCATTTTGGTCAGGTGCCAGCGAGGTTATCCTAGCTTCTTAACCCTTTACAGGTGAAAGGATTTTTCCTCTGGCCAGGAGGGATTTTAAAGGTGTTTACCCTTCCCTTTATATTTATGACAACATACATTACCACTGAGCTGGACTGGGGTCTAGCTAGATAGGACCCAGTCAAACCTCAAATTCAAGCTATCTTGAATCCTGACTTCAGTGAGACTTTTGTGTGCGCAAGGAATTTGGGGTTATGCCCAGAGTTAAGAACACAAGAATGGCCATACTGGTTCAGACCAAAGGTCCATCTAGCCCAGTATCCTGTCTTCTGACAGTGGCCAATGTCAGGTGTCCCAGAGGGAATGAACAGAGCAGGTGGTAATCAGGTGATCCATCTCCTGCCACCCATTCCCAGCTTCTGGCAAACTGTTGAACTCCGTCCTGAAACCAAATTGTCATTAAAAGATTTACATGTAAAAATGAAATTAATTAAATATACTACTTAATAATAAAATAATGGAAAATGGTGCAAGAATGTAGATGAAACTGAGGTGTTTGCAGTGACTAACAAGAAATGCCATGTTTCCTAATTTCATGATCTAAAATAAAAATTAATGCTTAGACCAGGGAAGTCTAAAAAGTTAAACATGTAAAAGTGCATTTGGGGGACTTGAGCAAAGTAAGAATTTAAAAAGAGTAAAATATCTATTTTGATTAAAAATGAAGGCCATATTAAAGAGGAAAGGGGGATTTACTTTTAGTTTTAGCTAATTCCAATTAAGAGATGCGAAATATGGCATATTTTGAGATGTGGAACAAGTACTAAGCTAAAGTAGTTTCACCACACCACCATTGTTTTTTAAGTTTACAAATATTTAAACTCTGAACAAGAACTACTTGAGTTCTCCCTATTTCACCTTTTCAGTGTGTATCCTAAATTATTCCCAGACCCCTTCGCAGCCATAATATCATGGCAGTCATCCATCTCAGAAGTGTTTAGATCCAATTCCCTCCCTCTTCTGTTGCTGCTCCATGAGTTGGCAGGAAGTGTTCACTGCTTGTGTTTTCTTAAGCACACTGAACACTTAACAAATAGATATTTCTTCCCTCAGTTAACTGAGTGTACTGTCTGCCTCAGAAGTTCTACTCCTTGGGGGAATTCTGTGCCACTGCATGCGTGCAAGAATTCGTGTCTAGTCCTTTAGTTCCAAAGGTCGCTTTTCTTGCCTTTACCCTTGTGAACTGAAGCACAGCGTCAGAGAGATCCAAACACTGGTCAAAGGCATTTTCAAGTGATAAAATAGCAAGCAGAGTCAGTCTCTCATTGGCCATCGTCGATTGAAGATGTGTTTTGATGAGCCTGAGCTTTGAAAAGCTATGACTGTGCCCGACAGCATGAACAGAATCCTCAAAGCTGTCCACACATTAGGAAAAATGTCCTTCAGCTCTGCATCATGAATGAATTGAAGAACTTGGAGTGAAGAGTGCATCCCATGTGGCAAAATGTGACGGTTGTCCAATTCAACATAGAGGTCCTTATCATTGATGTCCAGTCATTTCCCATGTGTCAATGTACGGTGAAGATCTGTAAATTATTCAAGAGCATTTTCCTGTCCGACAGCTTACTAAGGTCATACCAAAAAAATAAGGTCTTTTATGGTGCTTTCTATCCAAAAATTTCTTCGATAGACACTCGAGGAGTGTCAGCAAGCGAGCAAAAAGCCTCCCTCCTGAATTTGTCTTCCGAGCTTCCCATCACCTTATTTCTGCCCTGGTAACCAGATTGCCTCTTCTTCTGATGAATATGAGTTTCCTTGAAGACAGGCTCAATTCCTAAGTTTTCCGCCATTTCTTTGGCAACAGGATGGCCTCTTCAAATCTGATGTCTCTGCAGTCTACAGTGAAATCAAGGCAGCTTCTCATCAAGGTAGTAGCGCTTGCGATGTCCATCGACTGAGTTTTTAATGCCTGGCTTACAACATTTAGTTGGAACAGGATTTCTTGCCAAACGCCAATAGAGACCAGAAATTTGAAGTCTGTGATCTGGTTTGCTAGGCTTTGCGCCTTGTCAGATTCTGGCCTCAGCTTTACTTGACTGCCCCTGTTCAATCAGGGTGTTGTAAACCTCAGTCACTTGGTACTTCACTAGCCTTACACTGTCAGTGCGGCTCATTGTCCATGAGGATCTTCTACCTGATAGTTGTTGCATGAAAACAGGATGTATGTCCTTTCCAGTACTCTAAAGAGATACTGAATCTAAAGAAGATTATGCTGGATCTGACACAACCAGGTTGAGGGAATGGCAGCCACAAGGCATGAAGAAAGCTCTTGGATTCAGCGAAAGGATCCTTGCTTAGATGCCACTGTTTCCTCCCTTCATGTTTGCGCTGTTGTCGTTGCCTTGGCCGTGGCAGTCCTAAAGCTTTATTTTATTCATTCAAAACCTTCTTAAACAGTTCTGTAAGGCTTTTTCCAGTAGTGTCACCTACAGACTGGAAATAGTGTTCCTTTATTTGGATGCAGCCATCCTCGTTGTCAACAAATCTTACCATAAAAGATATTTTTTCACTGTAACTAATGTTGGGAGTGCAGTCCATTATTACTGCATACTACTTCGCTTTGCCGAGCCACATCCAGTATGTTATCAAGCACCTTCCTTGCCATAAGGTCAATCAATTAGTTTTGAATTGTTTTGCAGTAGTAATGGTCCATAGCTTCTTTACAAACTACTCTCAGTGCAGGTGCTCATACATGACATTGTCATATTTCCTAAGGAGATTTTTCCCAAACCAAGGAAATTGCTGTTATGTTCCATGAATAACTTACCTGACGAGCCCCAGAAAGCCAAGTAATGGTTTGCAAGGAAGAGGGTAATTGAGATCAGACCGTTGAGCACACTCCTCCAGATAATGTAGAAACCCAGCAATAATATGCTAGTTTTCTGTGTCTCTGCATTTATTCAGCTTGAGCCTGGACTTGACCTCCGTCCATTTGGAGTTGGCCATAAAATGGTCTGGTGACTTTTCATGTTGCTTCAGAACATCAGCCAAGTTATGACAGTAATTGTACCCAAAAAGTGCAAGCAACAATTTGGCATTCTTGTAAATATTTTGCAACAAAAACAGAACACTTTGTCAGTTGGTTTTGATTAAACTTGCCAATGCCAATTCAGTTTCTCACCATTCTTCAGCACTCCTTTGCAGTGTGACTTTGAGAAGCGTCTCTTCTGCTCATTTACGGGAAATGTCATAGCCTTGATTTTGCCTGGCCCGTTCAAAATTGTACGATCAATATTTAGGATTGCTGGCCATAAAGCAGGATCTGATATATTGATTTGTGGTGTGCAATTTTTCTCACTCCTGTTTGTCTTCATGCGAGGCTGATTCTTTATCATTTTTCTCCTTATTGTGCAAAACCAGATTTTTGTTCATCACTCTCCTTTACACCTCCAAAAAAACTGGGCGATTCTCCATCACTTTCCTAATATTTCCATTCCTTGTCTTCAGGTAAATCTAATTCCGTAGTAACAGGATTTCCATCATTTATGCTTTGCTCCTTCTTGAGGCATCTTTTTCTATGGGTGGAAACAGACAGTATTAGGGAGAGCAAAAGTCTATGTTCCGCAGTCTTAGGAAGTCATCCAAACATTATATGTTAAGCATGGCAAAAGAAGTAACAGTATTTCTTTCATATTGTTGAGTTAGGGGTTCAATAGATATTTCTGGTGTCTCATTAAATATGTCCTTTATTAGTCACTACTTACTCTTCAAGTCTTAAAACACAAGTACATTTTCAAAATGACACAGTAAAACAAGATTCATAATATAGCAGCTGAGCTCTCGTTTCACTTCAGTTCGTTCTTATACCTCACTGACTGGTGACGTCCCACCCCTTATATACCTGCAAGGGCATGGCTGACAAAATTCTAGGAGTTTCGAGGAAAATGTAGTTCTCAAAGTCTGGAAGGTTCCACAAGATTCTACTAATGTCCAGAACATTCTAGGAGGTTAGTGGAAAAAATGAATCCACATAAGGAACATCTGAAACATTTTACTTCAAACATTCCATTTTCCTTTTTGTTGCTAACAAAAACAGCACACACCCCAGCCTAGCACCCTAGGCAGTTGCCTGGATCGCCTGTCCTCAAATCCGGCCCCAGGGCAGGGCAAGCGGTGTGGGGTGGGAGAAAGAGGCGGAGGGGATGGCATAGGGAGGGGGATGTGGGAGTGAAGGGAAGGGGATGGGGTGGGGGATAGGATGGGGAAGAGGCAATAGGGAAGGGGACTGGTGGGAGAGTGGGAGCCCAGCATGCAGCATCTCCTCGGCAGCAGCTGGGGCTCCCCCGTTAAGCCATCCCATTGACCCCCATCCCAACGGGCCACACGCCCCCTGCACTTGGACCACCCCACTGAGCCCCCCCCACACACCCCTACAGCACTAAGCACCAACCAGATGCACCCAGCCCCCCCACCCCACCAAGACCCATTCCTCCAGCAGCCGGACCCCCCTGACGAATTCCATCGCCACCACACCTACCCTGCAGAGCACTATCTCCCACACCCAGACCCCCACCTTACTGAGCCCTAGCTACCTTCACCTGAACTCCCCTTGCAGAGTCCCATTGCCCCTGCACCTGAAACCCCCAACGAGCCCCTGTGCATCCATATCCCCCACTGAGCTGTCTGCACCCAGATTGCCGCACCCGGAATCCTCTCACCCCACACCTTGATCCCGCCCACACTAAACCCCTTCACACTTGGATTCTACTGGGTTGAGCCTGCCTGCCCAAACCTGGTGCGCCTGTCTCTTGCACTGTCAGGGTTGGGTGCAGCCTCACTGCTGAGTCCTGTCCCAGGGTGGATAGAAGGAGTGCTGCAGGGTGATCTCCCATTTCCATTCAGCCAGTGGCCTATGCTCCCCACTGCCATGTTGGAGCCTCCATATGTATTTATTGAAAAACAAAATTTGCAAAATGTTGCAGAATTTTAAAATATTATGCGCAGAATTTTTTTGGAAAGGGGGGGCACAGAATTCCCTTAGGAGTACTGAGAAGTGAGTGGGAAAGCCTGATCCATTTCCTTGTGTTGAAGCACTTTAGGATGATTGTGCTAGGACAGTGTGGTTTTTATATAAATTTCCAGGATTGTCACTCTGAAGCCTAAAATGTCTGAGTCATTGTGAAGTGATAACAGTTACAAGCATAGCTGACAGGTATTCTTGTTTAGAATATCACCACATTGAATCATCAATTGGTTTTGTGGTCTGTTACCATCTAATTTTAAAGTTCTCAGGTGTTTTTGACTTTACAAATTAGACCTGTATCATATACAGCTACAGTAAGTCATGCATCTATGCCATGCCAAGAGTTCTAGACCATTGTAATATCAGAGGTAAATCAGCCAATTACCACCCTTACTCTACAGCTAATTTGCATGCAACAGTGGTGTTAGTTGCTTGAGGAAGACTGCACAGACTGTGGATTATTTGGTCCAACTGTAACACCCATGCAGCGGGCACAGTTCTCCCAGCAGAACACACCCACCCTCTGATGGGTTGGACCCCCTTTCCGGGGTGCCACTTGATGTGCTGGGGTCCCACTGAGCCTGCCTGTTCCACCAGCCTGGGCTCCCTCACCTTGTCCCGCTGTGTCTCTCTCACCCACCCCGCACCGTAGAATCTCACAGAGTCTGCAATCAGCTCTATGTAGGAAGACTCGGCTCAGGGAATTTCCCAGCACTCAGGTGAAGAGACCCTCTGGATTGTAAACACAAAGATATATTGTCTTGCGCTATATAGAGATCTATACCGCGTAAACTCATGAAATTCACTTCCTCCCTAAATGTGGAGGAAGATGTGCACAGCTTTTTGTCCCTCCCCCCAGTTATGAATTGCACAAACTAGGTTTTAAAATAAACAAAAAAAAAGTTTATTAACTGCAAAAGGTAGGTTTTAAGTGATTATAAGGGATAGCAAACAGATTAAAGCAGATTACTGAGCAAATAAAACATGCAAACTAGACTAATACGTTAAAGAAATTGGCTACAAATAGTAATTTTTCGCCCGAAATATTGCTTTATGCAGGTTGCAGAGTTTCTTGAACGTAAACTGCACTAGTTGCAGCTTAAATCTCCAGCTATACCCTTCATAGGCTGACCTTTCTCGTCTGGGCTCAGCCCCTATTCCCCCCAGTTTAGGCCCTTTGTTTTTTCAGATGTTTGCAGCAGTCTTCCTTCTTGGGCAGGAAGGCAGTGGAGAAGAGCCAAGCTTAACTCACTTCCCAGCCTTAAACAGGATTTGCATATGGCAGGAATCCTTTGTTTCCCAGTTTGACCCACACCCCCTGTTAATGGAAATACACTAGATGTCCAAGATGGAGTCTAGTACCAGGTGACATGGTCACCTGACATTGAAGTGTTAAAGCAGCATCCCAGGAAACTTCTCAGGAAGGAGGGAGATTAGCATCTTCAAAGTCCTCTTGTCCTTCCTAATGGCCCATCCAGGCTGATTGCCTACTGTCTGGGCATTCCCCAGGTGCAAGCACTTTTGTAATTGATGTATAATGATAGATACAAACAGGATAATCACATTCAGTAAATCATAACATTTCCAATGATATCTAACATGACCCATCTTCCATAAAATATAGCTTAGTTTTGCCATATTCATATCATCATATCTCTGAAGAATATGGGGCATAGGGTCACGCACCCACAAAACTAGCATCCATATTAACCAAACACTGTCCCTTACCACAGTGCACACATCTCATTTGCCATGCAGACATCTCTTCCAGCACAAAACAACCCACGCACAACACAACCAACACACGCAACCTGAAACCTAGCCCCTCACTGCAGCACACACCCTCAGTCGCCACTCACACAAATCAGCATCCAGTTTGCAACACAGCCACCCAAAGGATGACACAACCACCATACACGATGCCAAACACACAGCCCTTCACTGCAGCACAGACCCCATCTGCACAAATCCACACAACTCTCCCAGCACAACTCAACTCACACAAATCAGCACCACTAGTGGACACAATAAACCCAAACATCACTCTGAAGCTTAGAATATCTGTTGTCTGTGAAGCAGTGGAAACAGTTGCAAGCTCTTTTGTTTAGAATATCACCAGGTGCAATCATCACTAGGATTCGCGTTTAAGTTCTCAGCTACTAGTCTTAATTTAAGATCATTTAAATGCTCTTATTTGTCTCTTTTTAGCTCTTCAAATGTGTTGATATTTCAATTGCTTTTTCTGCCTATTCGTTTCCATTACTAAGACTTAAGGATATACCAATTCCTTTGTTCCACAATGCTTTATATTGCGTGGCAGTGGGAGGGTGCTGCACTGAGGTATCCTTAACTGTTTTTGAACAGAAATGACATCTAATTATCTTCCAGTACCTTGGATCTGAAAGCATTTTTCTCCTGCATGACCTGAAGTACCAGGTTTCTTAGTTCAATGGCTGCAGTAAACACGCACACCTCTTAGGTCTGCCCATTAGTAGAGGAAAGAGCCACTCTTAAGTGTGACCTCTCCTATTGACAGGTTTCAGAGTAGCAGCCGAGTTAGTCTGTATCCATAAAAAGAAAAGGAGTATTTGTGGCACCTTAGAGACTAACAAATTTATTAGAGCATAAGCTTTCGTGAGCTACAGCTCTCCAT
The DNA here is from genome assembly GCF_965140285.1 of Lepidochelys kempii. Taxonomy (NCBI): domain Eukaryota; kingdom Metazoa; phylum Chordata; order Testudines; family Cheloniidae; genus Lepidochelys; species Lepidochelys kempii. The sequence continues at coordinate 48,148,545 of NC_136384.1, forward strand.
CGGATGCATCAGAGCTGTAGCTCATGAAAGCTTATGCTCTAATAAATCTATTAGTCTCTAAGGTGCCACGAGTACTCCTTTTCTTTTTATGGATACAGACTAACAGATCTATTAGAGCATAAGCTTTCATGAGCTACAGCTCTGATGCATCCGATGAAGAGAGCTGTAGCTCACGAAAGCTTATGCTCTAATAAATTTGTTAGTCTCTAAGGTGCCACTAGTACTCATTTTCTCTCCTATTGAGAGAGTTATACTGCTTGTAAAGTCCTTTGTTGATCTATCTAATTTAAGAATGCCTATCATAACACTTGATTATTGCATATTTGCTTTTTTACTTTTTGTCTTTGCAGAGACCACTATTAAGGTAAATATTTACCAAAAAATCCATATTTAAAGTAGTGATGAAACAGTTTGTGGGGTTCATTGCCATCCACTTCACATAAATGTTAATATTTTAGAGCAATTGTTCTGAGTGTGGTCTTAGGATAACTTGTTAGTCTGTAGCTAGCTGGCTGGTCGGAAGGTGCTTTTTGTTTGTTCGTTTGTTTCCAGCTGCTAAACCACATTAAAGGCTAAAAAAAATGTTAAATAACAAAAGCAATTGATTACATGGAAAAGTGCTACAGGGATTATATGCAATTACAAAAAGGACTGAAGGCTGTTGTGGTAATCAAGAATGGGCATGGAGGTCCTGTATACAGTCTTAAAATGTGTCAGACAAAGTGAGTGAGGTAATATATTTCTTTTATTGGACCAGCTTCTGCTGGTGAGACCTGCAGAAGAGCTTTGTGTGTCTCTTGCTTGTCTCTCTCACCAGCAGAAGTTGTCCAATAAAAGATATTACCTCATCCATCTTGTTGCTCTAATATCCTGGGACCAACCAGGCTACAACTATCTTGAATACATTCAAATGTGTCAATTAGTGAACTCATTTTAGAAGACCATTTCGAAGAGGTGTGCACAGATGGCATTAAAATGTTCAGTGTGTCCGGATGAAATGTTCTTCTGAGGGATAAAAACAAGTTGGATATCAGCCAGTACTATCCATATCAAGTGAGCAACACAGAGAAAGACTTGAAGTGGAAATGTAGCAATAGCTGAATATCTAAAAATGTATTTTATAACTTACTCCCCGATCTGTTAGTTTCAATGTTCCATTTCCTGCTAGTGTTTGAAGGAACTGTGTTCCACTTCAAGTCTTTCTCTGTATTGCTCACTTGATATGGATAGAACTGGCTAATATCTAGCTTATTTTTTGTACTATGCACCCTATCTGACACACTGCATGTTTTGATGCCATCTAATGGACACTTCATAGAAACTGTCCTTTAAAACAGGTTCAACTGACACATTTTAAGGCTGTCTTTGGGACCTCTGTGCCCATTCTTGATGATCATAAATAGCCTTCGATCCTATTTGTAATTGCATATCACACCTACCGCACATTTCCATGTAACCAACTGCTTTTGATATTGTGACCAGGGTCTCGGGTGGGGCCTACACTGAGGTTACTCAAGTAGGGGAACTGCAAAGAACTGGACAGACAATCCCCAAAGCTGGTGGATATTTCAATACTTAGATTTACCAAGACAGCACAAAACCTCTTCAATAATACCTTACTGGTTGCACAGAAGCAAAAAACACAGTTCCCTTATAGCAACCCAGCCTTGGGCTCCCTCCCAACCTCCAAGTCAAATATGAAAGTTCTTCCACTCCCAAAGGACCAGGCACATTACCTCCCAGGTTAATGAATATTTCAGAGCTTACCCAAATACACACTTACAACTAATTCTTATTAACTAAACTAAAATTTATTTAAAAAGAAAAAAAGATTATTCATTAAATGATTATTATGCATACAGCCATGAGTACAGTTCTGAGATCAATTTCATAGTAGAGATGGTGAGCTTTAGAGTTGCAAAGAGTTCTTTGGTCTGAATTTATGGATTAATTCTATGTTCCATACCAGGGTACTCCAAATTAAATTGGAGATCCCAATCTTGCAGCTCATTGCTTCCCCTGATAAAGCATAAGCACATTCAAGAGAAAAAGGATCAGGTCCCAAGACTTTTTTATATAGTTCCTGGGCAGCATAGGGTCCTTGACTGAACAATAGACCTTTGATGTAATCTTCTGGTTCCCAAACATCACCGGTAATTAACTGCATGGATTAACATAGGGTAATTTATCCATTAAGCAGTTCATATTCTGTTTACCACAAACTTTAAAGAGACATATACGATATTAGTTCACTCACGTGTCCTCTAAATGTTAATATTTCCTTTTGATTTCTGAATCAAAAGCTATAGTAATGGACAGGAATGATCTGTTTAAATGGCTAACATCTAACGAGATATAAATAAACACATACGATTAGTATCACCTAATTCTTTAACAATACAGATTTGAATTGCAAAGTTCTAGCCTACCTAACATGGAATGGCCCTAATTACCATTTATATACTTTTCTAACTCTCTAAAGGTTGAATCTCGGTCATTTAGCCTGCAAGCTGCTTAACCCTTTCTGGCCGTGTGTCCAATATTTAATGGATGTTTAGTTTTTAATATGGTTTAGCAACTGCAAGCAAAAAAACACTTTCCGACCCTGTCCACAAGTGATCCTAAGACCACAGTCAAAACAGTTGCTTTAAAATATTAACATTTATGTTCAATATGCAGAATATATTCTTGTTAGTCAGAAATAGCTTTTCCCATTTACTGTCCTTAACCATAAGCAAGGCTTAATATACTCAGTGGCAAATTGAACTCCTCAAATCTGTGACATGTGCTGCTGTTCACAACATTAATGCAGAAAACTAGAAATTCTGCAGCTGCTTCAATAAATTAAATGATTCTAGTCTGTTTGCTTAATGCATGATGATAGTGCAGTGGCTCTTGTGGTATTCATTTTGTATCCCAAATTCCATTTATTTTACACTATTCCCATGTTCTTTGAGTGCTTGCTCGTGTTGATTCCATTTTAGGTGTGTGTTTGCTCATGTGCACCGTTGTCAGAATATTTTGCCTCAGAGGTATCCGTAGGGGCTGGCTGTGGCGCCCTCTGGAGTGCCACGCTAATGCACCGGTATATGAGGCACCGCCGGCCCTATGCCCTCTCAGTTCCTTCTTACCGCCTGTGATGATTGGTCGAAGCGCCTTCCTCTTTCTTTGCAAGTGTGATAATGGTTCTTACAGCCTCTTGACTGTTTCTTTTGTACATAGGTGTCAGATAGTTAGTTAAGTTTTTGTTTAGTTAGAGTCCCAGCAGGGACTTTGTCCCGCTGCGGGGCAGGCTTCAATCTGTGTTCCTCATGCGGTCAGCCTATGCTGATTAGTGGCCCCCCCAGCAGTTGCCTAAAGTGTTTGGGGGAGTCGTACATGAAAGAAGTACAGAATCTGCAAGAACTTTAAGCTGAGGATCCAAAAAGAACAGAACACTTAAAGCTCTCTTCATCGAGAGACACACTTCACCCAGCGTCTGAGCCTTCCTGCTCTGAGTCAATGCATAGTACATAGGCATTTGGTGCGGAGTGCTCTGCCAGCACCTAGTTCCTCCCCGCACCGCTCCTTCCTACTCTCCCCCCCACCCCCCGCCTGCTGGTGTCCAAGTATAGAGGGGTATAGGGTGTCTGGCAAAGGACCCTGTTCAGGCCGCCTGCCCACCCCTGAGATCCATGGGGGTACCTCCTTGACTGGACCCTTCAGCCTGCCCAGGGATCCAACTCTGACTCCTGGGAGTGGTAGGGGACCCCAGTACTTGTTAGTGCCTTCGACGCCCAAAGTCTTCCAGGCAGTTAGGAACCTTATGGCCCTTCCGGCACCGCCTACACCACATGCAACATCTGATTTAGCTAAGGCTCCCCAAACAAAGGGCAAGCCAGCCCACCTCAGAGGGCAGTGGAGCAGAGGGGTCGATCCCTGACTCTGAGGCCACAATCCCTGGCCACACATCCCAGGTCACCAGCACTGCGCTCGCGGTCCCCACCAACAAGGTGCGGATTGTCTACATTGAGGCACTGGTCTCCGCATCCCTGGTACCAGCCCTCTTTGTGTCCCAGTGCAGGTCTTCGTCCCCTGGACAGCCGTCAGTGTGCCGGCCCCCATCGCCCTGGCACTGTTCCCCAGAGAGGCATCAGTCACGGGAGCCTCGGCACCAGCCCTCCGTTCCTCTGGTCAGCCAACAGAGGCAAGCCTCCATGCCACACACACACACCCCATTCCCCAAGGGATGACTTGTCTGGATCGGAGCGGGAGTTCAGCCTCTCACTGTGGAAACAGCGTTCTCCTTGGGCTCCAGAGTCCAGCGTGGCACTGACAATGGTAGCGTGGCAGCAGGGCCACTGGCCAACTCAGTGGCCCTGTTGGAATCCATGGGGCCTCCTGTGATGCCAGTGTCAAACTCTGACCACCCCTCCCTGGCTGCCTCGGAGAAGCATCCCCCTGCACTGCTGGCACTGAGGTTAGAACATGACACCGAGTCCGATACAGGTATGGAAGGACAGGTGCAAACGCCCCGTGAACTCTCCCTGATGGAGGAAAGTGCCCCAGGCCCTCCCGCTATGGTGCCATTGTCATCCTTGTCACCGGACAAGGCAGTAGAGGGGCCCTTGCATGCAAGCCCTCCTGAGGACTTGATGGAACACTAAGCCCTACTTAATAGGGTGACATCCAATCTAGATCTGAAGACTGAGGAACTGGCAGAGCCATCGGACACCCTGTTTGATGTTTTGATGGCGGCAGCCCCGACATGGGTTGCTCTGCCAGTTCATGAAGGGGTATTACAGATTGCTAAGACATTGGGGCAAACCCTTTCTTCCATCCCACCCATGTCCAAGCGGGCAGAAAAGAAATATTATGTCCCTGCCAAGGGGCTTGGATACCTCTGCATTCGCCCTCCCCCCCCCGCCCCAGCTTGCTTGTAGTTTCAGTGGCTAATGAAAGGGACAGGCAAGCACCATGCCTAAAAATAAGGACACACGAAGACGGGACCTTTTTGGACGAAACATTTATTCAACAGCCAGTCTCCAGTTCAGGGTGTCCAACCCTCAGGCCTCGCTGGGGAGGTATAACTTTAATTTGTGGGACTCCCTCAATAGGTTCAAGAACTCCTTGATGCAGGACCTTGGCCAGGAGTTTGTGGCCATTCTGAAAGAGGGCAAGACAGTCACAAGGGGCTTCCTCCAGATGGCCTGGGACACTGCTGACTCAGCGGCCAGAGTGGTTGCCTCGGCCATAGTGATGAGGCGCAGTTTGTGGTTGCGGTCCTCTGGTCTGTCCCAAGAAATGTACTCCTTCATCAAGGACCTTCTATTCAAAGGGAATGCACTCTTCTCGGAGCAGACAGATGGGAGGCTGCATGGGCTGAAAGGCTCTCGGGCCACGCTATGCTCTCTTGGCCTCAAGCGGTTCCAGCCAGGTCACCCAGGTCCTGGGGGCCTCCTGGGCAAAGTACCTTCAGAAGAAAAGGGAGACACAAGGGGGTTTAAAAATACCATTGCCCCTCTTCCTCCCATTTGCCTGCCCAGTCCAGCCCTGCAAGACATCAAGAGGGTTCAAGACAGGCGTTTGATGGTGCGCACAAGGACGGTGCTCCAGTCGGACTCTAGGATCTGACTCCTACCTTATTCCTCAACCAATTGTGCCCCGTCCGTTTTGTCAGCATGTTTTCAGACAATATTGGACAGTTGGGTGCTCAGCAATGTGTCCATGGGCTATACTCTGCAGTTCTCCACTGCCCCTTCCTCCCTCCCCCCCTTTAGGGACCCTTCTCATGAGCAACTGCTCATTCAGGAGGTGGAAGCCCTCCTGCAGGTGGGAGCAGTAAAGGAGGTCCCTTGAGACATGAAGGAGAAAGGGTTCTACTCCCAATTATTTCCTAATCCAGAATGGGTCTGAAGCTCCCTTTTGCTTTTGGGATCTGTGCCACTTCAAAAAATATCTCAGTAAGATGAAGGTTTGCATGGTCTCTCTAGTCTCCATTATCCCCTCTTTGGATCCAGGAGACAGGTACACTGCTTTCAATTTGAAGGATGCATACTTTCATATTTCCATTTTCTAGGGGCAGAGGCAGTTCCTGCATTTTGCGGTGAGCCAGTGCCATTTCCATGTCACGGCACTACTTTTCAGCCTCTCGTCTGCCCCGAGAGTGTTTACAAAGTGTATGGCGCCAGGCATGATCTGGACTGCGTAGTCAGGGTGCTGGAACACAGTGATTAGAATGGTGGTTGGATCCCAGCTCTGTGTTGGAGGGAGGTCCGATCATGGCCCCATCTGTAACTCTGGTCTCCAGTGCCTAAGACCTTGGTTGCGGAGCTCACTTCCGCAATCTCGGCACACAAGGTCGTTGGTCACAAGATGATTGATCTCTCTGTAAATGTCAGAGAGCTCTGAGTGCTACACTTAGCTTTCCTGCCTCACCTGAGGGCCAGGTGGTCCAGGTCCTGATGGACAATACCGCTGCTATGTTTTATATCAACAAGCAAGGAGAAGCTCTCTGGTTGTGAGTCTTTTGTGTGCAGCATGCCGTTCATCTTGTGGCGGTGTACCTTTCGGGGGCCAGGAACATGTTAGCAGATCACCTCAGTAGGACCGTCTCGTCTCACCACAAGTGGTCACTCCCTCCAGAGGTGGTCGGCTCCAGGGGTGGGGGACTCCCCAGGTGGACTTATTCTTGTCCAGACAGAATAGGAAGTGCCACATATTCTGCTTAATTCGCAGGATCGACAGAGGCTCGCTGTCCGATGCCTTCTTGCTCCCGTGGTCTCTACTGTACACCTTCCCACCAGCACTATTAATCCACAGAGTCCTCACGAAGATCAAGCAGGACAAGGCGAGGGTAATCCTGATATCTCCGGGTTGGCATCGCCAACATTGGTTCGGCACACTGCTGGACCTCTCAGTAGCTGCTCTGCTACAGCTGCCGCTCTGGCTGGGCCTGCCTTCCCAGAAACACAGCTGGCTACTGCACCTGAATCTGGCTGCTCTGCACCTGACAGCTTGGCTGTTGCATGCTTGAATGCGGAGGAACAGGAGTGCTTGGCCTGTGTTTAACAGATCTTGTTGGGCAGCAGGAAGCCCTCCACTGGAGTGACCTACCTGGCCAAATGAAAACAGTTCACGTGTTGGGCTTCGGACCAAGATCTTCGTCCCGAACAGGCCTCGCTAAAGTTGATCCTGGACTATCGTCTGCATCTCAAGCTCCAGGGCTTGTCTCTTTCAACCATCAAGGTTCTCTTGGCCGCTATTTTAACCTTCCACCCTCCGTTCCAAGGCAGGTCAGTCTTTTCTCATGACGTGACAGTCTGGTTTCTAAAAGGTCTGGAGTGGCTCTATTCTCAAGTCCGTGACTCTGTCCCTCCTTGGGACCTGAATCTTGCACTGTCAAGGCTCACGGGTCCTCCCTTCGAGCCATTGGCTGTTTGTTTCCTCCTTCTGCTGTCATGGAAGTTGGCAATAACTTCAGCCCATAGGGTCTCTGAGATTAGAGCACTCTTCTCGGAGCCTCCCTACACAGTGTTCTGTAAGGACACAGTTCAGCTGCGGCCGCACCCAGCATTCCTGCTTCAAGGTAGTTTTGCAGTTTCATACTAACCAGGTCGTTTACTTGTGGGTTTTTTTCCCAGAGCCTCATAAGTCAGATGAGGAACGCAGACTACTCTCTCTGGACATCAGGAGAGCGATAGTCTTTTATATCGAAAGGTCCAAGCTATAAGTCGACGCAGCTCTTCAATCACAGTAGCAGATAGAATGAAGGCCCTTCCTGTGTCTGCTCAGAGAATTTTGTCGTGAATCACTACCTGTATCGGGTTTTGCTATGAACAGGTGAAAATGCCACCATCGTAACCTCCCATTCAACCAGGGCGCAAGCCTTGTCGGCTGCCTTCCTGGCCCACATGCCGATTCAGGATATCTGCAGCGCCAGTACCTGGTTGTCCATCCATATGTTTGCGTCCCGTTATGCGATCACCCAGCAAGCGCAGGACAATGCTGGTTTCAATAGAGCAGTATCGTGAGTCACCTAGAATGGAATCGACATGAGCAAGCACTCGAAGAAAAACTGTTACCTACCTTTCATAATTGTTCTTTGAGATGTGTTGCTGTCAATGTTCCTTCCCCACTCTGATCTCTAGGGTACAGATTTGGGGACCTGCATGAAAACCCCCTAAGCTTATTTTTATCAGCTTAGGTTAAAACTTCCCCAAGGTACAAACTATTTTACCTTTTGCCCTTGGACTTTATTGCTGCCACCACCAAGCGTCTAATAAATATATAACAGGGAAAGAGCCCACTTGGAAATATCTTTCCCCCCCAAAATCCTCCCCAAACCCTACGCCCCCTTTCCTGGGGAAGGCCTGATAAAAATCCTCACCAATTTGCATAAGTGACCACAGACCCAAACCCTTGGATCTTAAGAACAATGAAAAAGCAATCAGGTTCTTAAAAGAAGAATTTTAATTGAAGAAAAAAAGTAAAAGAATCACCTCTGTAAAATCAGGATAGTAAATACCTTATAGAGTAATCCGATTCAAAACATAGAGAGTCCCTCTAGGCAAAACCTTAAGTTACAAAAAAACACAGAAACAGGAATATCTATTTTATCAGCCATTTAAACAAAACCAAATCTAACACATCTAGCTAGATTACTTAACTAAGTTCTAAGACTCCATTCCTTTTCTGTTCCTGGCAAAAGCATCACCCAGACAGAGAGAACCTTTATTTCTCCCTCTCTCCAGCTTTGAAAGTATCTTGTGTCCTCATTGGTCATTTTGTTCAGGTGCCTGCGAGGTTATCCTAGCTTCTTAATCCTTTACAGGTGAAAGGGTTTTTCTTCTGGCCAGGAGGGATTTTAAAGATGTTTATCCTTCCCTTTATATTTGACAGTTGCTCATGTCCATTCCATTCCCTGCCCTCGTACCCCTCTGTCAGAGTTGCCAGTAAGAATGAACTGAGGGCATAGGGCCGGTGACACGTCATATACCGGCGCATGAGCGCAGCACTCCAGAGGGCGCCACAGATGGCCTTATGGATACCACTAAGGCAAAAAACTCCAACAGTGGTGCATGTGGGCACGTGCACACTAGAATGGAAGGCGCATGAGCAACACATCTCGAAGAACAGTAGTTACTAAAGGTAGGTAACCGTTGTTGGTTTTTTCAGATTTCATTATACCAGATATTTGTATTTATAAAATCACCCTGTAGAAAGTTGGAAGAGGTGAGAGGAGGCACAGCTGGAGGCTTGAAGGACAGTCTAGCTATTTACATATTCTAAAAGGATTGGTTCAGCAGTGCCTCTAAGGTGCACTATATGTGGATGCCCCAATACACTTATGCCAGTGTGTCTGGATACTCTCTCTAAATTGTTGCAAGCACAAATAATGATCAGAGGGTTTCCTCAGTTTTAATAAGAACTAAATCTGAACATCCCTTGCCTTCAACCTGTTTGAGGTTGAAGGTAAGGGAAAAGTAGAGATCTAAACTGACCTAGTTGAACCAGTGCAGAGCCCTGTGTGGACACTCTCTAAATTCAATTTAAATATGTATTCTTATAGGTGATGCTGGTAGTTATACCTGTAGTCAAGGTTACCTAACACTTTTCATTAGAAGTGTGAGTTCAGTTGCTTATAGCTTGGCCAAACTATAACAGTTTGGACTGAAATTTTCCATGCCAGGTGTCTGCCTGTCACAGGGTCTAGTTGCCACTAAACCTGGTTGCTCTCGGGATTCAGCTCTTTCCAGGTCTGAGGCTCCCTGCTGCTGCACACCCTCTCTCTCTCTCTCTCCTTCTCTCCCCCTTGCAACCTTGCAACTCTTCATGACCTGGTCCTGGCTTTATAGAAGTGCTGCCTTTTCCCACACAAGTGAGCTTCCCCTGATTAGGGCTTTTCTCTCAGCCTTAATTCTCCCATTTTGTAGGCAAATAGGTTAATTGGCCTATCTGGCCTCCATTAACCCCTTCGGGGTGAACACCCCCATCATCGTACCTCAAACTGAATTTTTTTTGAAAGTTTCAGCAAAAAAAATTAACCATTTCTGAGAACACTAGTAGAAAAGTAAGCACTGGAAGCTCGTGTTCAGTTGCTTATCACTGTAATCCCTAGAAGTTTTTCAGAATCACTGTTTTCCAGGATATAGTCCCCCATTCTGTAGATATGGCCTGCATTCCTTCTTCCTAGATGTATGTAAAACACATTGTAATTGTATTCAAACACATTTTGTTTGAATGGGACTAGTTTACCAAGTAATCTAGATTGCTCTACATCAGAGGTTCCCAAACTGTGGTATGTGACACATCTCTGGTGGGTATGTGGGAGAAATTATGTAATTGGGGGGTTGTTTGTTTGTTTGTTGCATTTTCATAATAGGCTAATCAGACGAAGCTTTAAAACTTTGTGGGAATTTGTTATATAAAGTACAGTAGTTAATTTACTTAAAGATGTACCAATGAGAATATTGATACACTGAAACATTGATGTACAGAGCCCTCACCTCCCATCACTGTAAAGCGTGGGTTCAGTTGCCCACCAACTCGATCATGGATGGAAGACTAAAGACAGGTAGTGTTAAAAACACTCAAAGTATCAGTGATGAGAAGGGTAGAGGTACTCAGGCAGCTGGTAGATCTGTAACGGGGTATGCAATAAGAAAATTTTGAGAACCTCTGCTCTATAAGATTTCCCTGTCTTCTTTATTACCGCTCTGCCAATCTTTATCATCCACCAGTTTTATCAACAGTGATTTATTTACTTTCATATTATTGATAAAAATTTTGAATAGTATTAGGCCTAGTACCAATCCCAATGGGACCCCACTAGGAACACCACCATTTGATTTCCCATTGAGGATTGGTTTTTGAAATCTGTCAGTTAGCTAGTTCTTGATCCAGTAATGTGTGCTTTATTAATAGTACTGTACAATAATTTTTTATCAGAATGGCATGCGTCACTAAGTCGGATACTTTACTAACTTCTAGATTACATCTGTGCAGTTACTTTATCAGATAAACTTGTAATCTTCTCAAAATTTGACACACCCTATTTTCTGTAAAATAATGTTCACTGCCATTATTTATATTATGGTCTTTAATTCATTTCACTTGAATCGCTTATTCGCTTTTCCATTATTTTCCCCAGCATTGATGTCTGGCTAACTGGCCTGTAGGTAACCAAGTCATCCTGCTGGCCCTTTTTGAATACTGACCCAACATTAGCATTCATCCAGTCTTCTGGAATTGCCCCACTCTTCACAGATTTATTAAAAATGAACATCAGTGGGCCAGAGCTCTCCTCACCAACTCTTAGGTGTAAGCTATCTAGACCTGCTGATTTAAAAATGGATGACTACCAAACAGTCTCTAAGGTGCCACAAGTACTCCTGTTCTTTTTGAGGATACAGACTAACACGGCTGCTACTTTGAAACCTACCAAACACTGCTGTCAATTACTCCATTAGCTCAAATTGGGAGTCTGAGCTGTGCACCTGAAGCTTCTAAGCCTGCTGATGACTTAAGAGGGTCAATACAAGTTACAGGGGGGAAAATGTTTTTTCAGTTTGCTTTTTGAAAAACAGGAAATTATATAGACTACATTTAAAAGGACTCCAAGATTGCTGAGTTAAGAAGTTAGGAAATGCGTGATTTTAAACCCATGCAATGTTGTGCATATGCTTTATGATACAGTCTTCATAGATTCATAGATATTTAGGTCAGAAGGGACCATTATGATCATCTAGTCTGACCTCCTGCACAACGCAGGCCACAGAATTTCACCCACCACTCCTACAAAAAAAACCAAAACCTCACACCTATATCTGTGCTATTGAAGTCCTCAAATCGTAGTTTAAAGACTTCAAGGAGCAGAGAATCCTCCAGCAAATGACCTGTGCCCCATGCTACAGAGGGAGGCAAAAAACCTCCAGGGCCTCTTCCAATCTGCCCTGGAGGAAAATTTCTTCCCAACCCCAAATATGGCGATCAGCTAAACCCTGAGCAGTTACATGATCACATAGATCTCTTTTTTCAGGGTCTCTCTAATTCACTGCATAGCATCAGATTTGTGTAGTGAATGATGTCTGATGGATTCTTGCCTCATTTGTTGCAAAAATTAGAAAGTGTGTAGTTACTGAGATAATAAACTGCGGGAAGAGAATGGTCTTATAGTTAAGGCAGTTGAAGGCTACCCAAGAGAATTGGTTTCTATCCCTGGCTCTGCCACAGAGTTCTTGTGTGGTGCAAGTCACTTAAACCAAAATGTTCACGGTTTGGCTACTAATCATGTTCCTCACTTTCTGGGTGCCTAGCATGAAAGACGTGGGGCTGGATTTGCAGAATTCCTGAGCATGCACAATGGTAACAGAAGTTGGAGTTGTGCTTTGAACATTTAAAGTGGTAAAAAATGCTAGGTATTCTGGAAAACTATACCCTAGGTGTATCAAGTTAGAAACCCAAAATTACTAGATATGTTGATAATTATGACCTTAATCTCTCTGTGTCTCAGTTCTCCCATCTGGAAAACAGGGACATCTTCCTACCTCACATTGGTGGTGTGAAGATTCATTAACTTTTTTAAACACTTGGATATTGTGATGAGAGCATCAGAGAAAAGTCTGTGAGGCAACTAATTGTGTATTCAGTGCACGGCAAGTAAATGTAATAAAGATTGGGAGGGAGCTTAAAGTTAATGGTAAAAACATTTACATCGGTTAGCTATTGCATAACTTGATGGTTCCAAATAATTTAAAATAGTGTTCTTAAAATAAAAAACAACCCCCACTGGTTCTGTAACTTGTCACTGTCTGTTGATGTCCTTGCATGCACTATTCTTCTCTCGGTCTCCATTAAACGTATCCGCTATCCCATCCCTTTATTCATTGTCCCATTCTATCAATCTAGTCTTTCCTCTGTGCACACGGTCCACTCATTTTGAGGCTACCAGGTCCCTCACAACTTCCTCCCAGTAACAATGGATATTCCCATTCCTTATTTTTCACCTGATTGTTTTCTGTCCTTTTTCTTTCTTTCCTGCCCCCCCCCCTCGCCCTTGTGCTTTTCCAAATTGCTCAGTTGTTTCTCTGTCTCTTGGCACACTCTTCCCTTAACTCTTACATCTGGCACCAGATGTATGGATCTCCTGTATTTAAAATAAGATTTGACCTTTTCTCTCCCCTTTGCTTCCAAGTATACCTGGCATCATCTTCAGTGTTTCAGAAAAAGCACTGGACCACAGGAATTCACACACATCTCTTCCTACTCACCCCCAACCAACAGTCTTTCCTAGCTTCCTTCCATCTATTTCCCTTTTATTAATTTTTTTTGTTTGCTCTTCCCCATTTTTACCATTTTCGTTGCTTTTTTTTCTTCGCTCTTTTCCCCATCTCCCTTCATCCCAGGTTTTCTTTTCTCTTTTTTGCCTTTTTGCTGTTTTTTCTTGATCATATTTTAATACTTCAGTTTTTAGTCTGAAGTCAACAATAGTAGCATTTTACATAAAAACATTCTAGAGAAGATGGCTAGGATCACAGTATCCTCCTCAGTTTCAGTTTTGCCAAACTCCTAGGGCTATATTTGGAAGTGAGGAGTTGCCTATTGCTCGTAGAAAAATATCTCCTTTGGTGGACAAGCATCTGTATTGAGACAACTGATATGGTAAAACAAGTCTGCCAAGGCACCGTCAAAAGCAATTGAGGAAACCCAGGAAAGAAATAACATGCTTTATTTAAGTAGAAGTGTTACCCATAAGTGCATGCTTTATTCTGGAGTATTATTGACCCACTTTAGGAAATACTTAACTGACAAATCATTATGTGCTGTGATGGAGGTCTGCAATGTGATTGTCTGAATACATTTACTGTTGTATTACTGAAAGTTGCTTTCCTGATCTGTTTTGCTGCTGTCACCAGTCCTAGACAAGCAAAGAAGAATCACATGAAGTTATTGATGATGTGCTTGTTGCCTTTCACATCTATCGTTATGAAAAAGACTTCTGAAAGGGATAATGGATTCCATGAAGAGATCTAGAAAACTGGAGATGGTGTTGCAGTATACTAACAATGTCAGTTTTGAGTGTAACTGCGAGGCTACTGTATGTGTGTGGAACTCGAATAAAATTGCATCTGGATGTTCAGCATTGTAATTAGACATTAGTGTATTAATGCTGCATATTGATCGATGATACAACTTCCATGGGCAATTTGTTCATTTTTGAGCAGTGACTGTTAACTTGTCCATCATGCGGACTGTGCCTGCTTGTTCAGTTTTCATCCTGGGAAATTAAGAATTATCTGGCTTGTACTGATATTTTTCACCTCGATATAATTGAGTATTTTCTTCAGTGAATAGCTGATAATGATCTGGTTGGCAGGACAAGTGCAGCAGTGATCTGTGCTTGTTTAGATGTTGCAGTAGTGGAATGGTGGGGCTTTGAATGATGCATGCTTTCATTATTTTTTGTTCTATTCTAGTTTCTTGCATCTACCTGGAACTTGCTGCACAATTGTGTGTACACCAGTTAAAAAGCAATACTTGGTTTTTGCCTTTCTCCTTTTAGCCAAGTTTCCTTACCTAATTTTATTTTTTCCCTACAATAGTTACTAAAACATAATTCTAATGCAAAATAATTATGTCAACACCATCTGTAAATGTACACACTTCTGTGATTCATATTTTTAGTTGTGTGCAGCTTAGTCTGCTGAGCTTCCTCCTTATTGGTTGTAAATATAGATAAAATTAGATACTTGCTTTTTATGTAGCAGCTTTTCATTAGAATTATGAGTTACTAGGTCACTTGCTTGTATACCATTTTGAAGTCTGGAAAACTGTTGTAATGGAGCTGTCCAGTACAGTACAAGCAGAACTAATTGATTTGACAGTGTACTGCTGTAAAGGTATCTTTTTGCATTTCCTTCTAAATTAAAATATTTTTGTTTGTGGATAAAGGAGTTTTCTTTCATCTTGAGCTTTTATTCTGCAAATTTAATTAAATTGGCTCTAAAACATAATGGTAACTTGGACAGAAAAGTATAAGGGAAAGTCAGGAATGTTTTGCTTTTGATCAAAGCAAATTAAGACTTATTAAATGACTTTAATTGAATTGTGTTTATTATTCAGTAATGTTACCATCTTTAAATATATATTAGATTAAGCAACAAAACAATACTCAAATATTTAGTAACCTTGGCTGGATCTTCAAAACCACGGAAGTTTGGAAGCTAAGCTGAAACTCTCCTTACACTTGTTATGCTTTATTCATCTGTAGACAATTTGGATCCAATTTTTGCATAGCCATATTTTGTCTGTGTGTCCTTGGATTCTAAAACAAAATTTGAAACCAACTGTCCCCTTTTTTTAACTAAATTTCAGTAGTTCAAAGTGGATGGATGTTTTTGGCACCTTGTTTACTAGTAGCATTTAAAGATAGCTCAGTTTTGAAATCAGAGCCTTACAGAATTTACTGTAAGATAAAAGGAAACAAAATGGGCCACCATTTTCAAAATGACCCTAATATAATATTTTAAAAACACTTTTTGTTAGTAATTGTCTAATTCTAGATATGATAAATATAATATAATTAATTTACTTTATATATAATTTATATTTTCCTGGACATTGAAGCTGGTCTGCAACAGAACAATGCTATGTTGTTTAGGTTTACAGCATTTAAGGTGAAATTTTAAAAGCAAAATTGAATGAAGATGCTCCTACCCTATGTGAAGCAGCAGCAACGGAGCTGGCCAACAAGGGAGCTTGAGTGGAGATCTATTGGAAGAGAAGGGGGACAACCCTTGTTCCTTAGGGGCAGTGAGTGAGTTCTTTTGTTTGTTTGGTTGTAAACTGAAATCAAACCAGCAAGCAGTCTGGTAGGGGGCAGTGTGTTTTGACGGAAGGAGCTTTTGATCGCATCTGAACCTTGATTATGGGCTGGGACTTCCTTAGGCCGCAGGCTTATAAAGATAACCAGCCAGCAGCGCAGGAGCAACACTAGTGCAGAAGCCACCGTAGAGGGGGGAGTTGTGAGGCGTGTTTGAGGGAGGGTGTGCATGTGTGTGTTTAGAAGGGACGGCTATGACAGCTACAGAGACGCAAAGAATAAAATAGGTAATGAAGATGACTGGATGTGGAAATAGCAGGAGGTATATTATTCTGGAGAGGGTACCTGAAAGGTGCTTCATTTGTACGAAGTGCCGCCTGATAGATCTGATGGAAGAGAAGATCCGATGTTTGGAGATGCAGCAAGAAACAATGGTTAAGTTTTAGAAGGGGATTTGAGCAAGTGATGGAGGAAAGGAAAGAGGCGGCTGAAGAAAAAATTCTAGACTTGCAGATGCATGCTGGACAGCGGTACTGTGAGGGTAGACTTCTGGATGAAGAAAGTGGCCTGTGGAGGCATGTGGCTTTTCCTCTGCCTTGCTCCAAGATGGGAGAGCAAGGAAGAAGAGAAGAGAGGCGAGTCCCACAAGAAGGGGGAAAGAGACAATGGAGATAGTCAGAGTTTGGAGCCCAGGAGGATAGAGGGTGACTCACAGATTGCAAGGGAGAATAGAAGACAAGATGACTGCAGCCAGACAGAACAGAAAGGGAAAGCCCAGAGAATTGCACCCATATCATGAAGAGGCAGGTCTACATAAGTGTGGATTCCCTACTAAGAACAGACAAGTTTCTTCACCAGAGTTGATCCAGAGAACAGAAGGGTTTGTTGTCTTCTGTGAGCAGAGATATGGGATGTGAACCTGAGACTATCACAGATCCTAATGGGAGTGGGAAATAATACACTGTTTGTCCTTCATGTGGGAACAAATTATACTGTTAGATTCTTACTGGGAGACATCAACGAACACTGTGCCAGGCTGGGGATGATGCTTAAAGAAATGGAGGCCCAGGTGATGTTCAGTGGGATTCTAGAGGAGGAGAATGAAGGCAAGACAAGATTATGATGCTCAACAGATGGCTCAGACAATGGTGCTATAATAGGATGTCTGACCACTAGGAGGCATTCATGGACAGAGGTCTGTTCATGTGAGTTGCACCTGAGTAGTGAAGATAATAGGCTTCTGGGATGGAAGCTGGTACAACTGATTAAAAGAGCTTTGAACTAGGAATTTTGGGGAGGATGTTGGGAGATGCTAGTGTAATTTTCACACCTGATTCTAAAATTGAGTGGAAGGAAAATCAAGTAAAAGGATACAGCAATTGAGAAAGGAACAACAAAGTAGAGAAATGGACAACAAAAGGAAAGATACTGCTAATGCCACTGACCGTGACCGTCAGAAAGGCGATATTGGGAGTAAAATGACCGTACCTAATCAGGTGAGAAATCTGGATGAAGCCAAGCAGAAACAAAATGTGTGTGCATCAGTGCAAGAATCCTGGTAACAAGAAGAATTTTGCTATAATCTGGGGACTTATCAGTTGGAAGTGACAAAGGAGGACACAGACCTGTTTGTTGGTTGATCACAAAATGACTGAGCCCTCAGTGTGATGCAGTTGTGAAAAAAGGCTAATGCAATCCTAATGCATCAGGGGAGGTATTTCCAGTAGACACAGGGAAGTATTAGTGCCATTATACAAGGTACTGGTGAGACCGCATCTGGAATACTGTATGCAATTCTGGTCTCCCATGTTTAAGAAAGATGAATTCAAATTGGAATAGGTGCAGAGAAGGGCTACTAGAATGATCCAAAGAATGGAAAAATCTGCCTTATGAGAGGAGACTCAAAGAGCTTGGCTTGTTTAGCCTAACCAAAAGAAGGCTGAGGGGAGATATTAATGCTTTCTAAAATACATCAGAGGGAAAAATACCAGGGAGAGAGAGGAGTTTAAGTTAAGCACCAATGAGGGAACAAGAACAAATGAATATAAATTGTCCAAGTTTAGGCTTGAAATTAGATGAGATTTTCTAACCATCAGAGGAGGGAAGTTCTGGAACAGCCTTCAGAGGGAAGCAGTGTGGGGGAGGGGAACCTAACTGGCTTCAAGACTGAGATTGATAAATGTATGGAGGGGTTGGTATGATGGGTCTGTCTACAATGGCATGTTGCCCATAGGGGAATGGCAGTAGCTAAAATATCCAATGGCTGGAGACAGGCCACTAGATGGGGAGAGCACTGAGTTACTACAGAGAATTCTTTCCTAGGGGTCTGGCTGGTGGGTCTTGCTGACATGCTCAGGGTCTAACTGATCTCCATATTTGGAGTCGGGAAGGAATTTTCCCCTGGGTCAGATTGGCAGAGACCCTGAGGTTTTTTCACCATCCTCTGCAGCACAGGTCATAGGTCATTGCCAGGTTTAAACTTGTTTAAATGGTGAATTCTCTGTAACTTAATGTCTTTAAACCATGATTTGAGGACTTCAGTAACTCAACCAGAGATTAAGGGTCTATTACAGGAGTGGGTGGGTGAAGTTCTGTGGCCTGCAATGTGCAGGAGGTCAGACTAGATGATCACAATGGTCCCTTCTGACTTTAAAGTCTATGAGATGGGGGCAAGGGGGTGGGTGGGGGAATCTCTCAACTGAAATAACATTTTTCTTCTCTGATTTCATAACATACAGTGGTATATGGTTATAAGAAAACTTCAAGATGGCAAAGATTTCCACCAACATTTCTAGAGTCTGTTCATTTTCCATCACCTGGGATTCAAGCTTCTTGCCTTCATCTCCAAGGCCCTTCTCAATGCTGTCTCTATCTACTTGTTTCGAGGTTCTCTTGTCACATTAGACATTGTCTTTGACCACCTATTTGTCTGCTTCTCACTGTTTACTGTCATGCCACTCCTTATTCATGGAATGTTGCCCTTGAATTAGTACTTACAGCCACTATTATCTATCTTCAGTTCCCTTTTCAAAACCTGCTTCTGCAGTTACGCCTATGAGAAATCAGTGAACTAATGATAGGTCAAGACAAATCACTTTAAATTCAGATCCACCAAGTCAAGTTAAAGGGTAACGAATATGTAATCATGTGAACTTGTTACTATTACCCTTTTCCTCTCTTTCTTTTGTTTCCTGTCTATCATGTATCTCATCTCTTAAATAAGAAAGTAATTCTTCAGTGCAGAAGTTGTATCTTCCCAGGTGTGTGGGTAGTGTACAGCACCTAGCAGAATATGGGGTCTTGTACCTGAGTGAGATTTTTGGGCACTAACAAAAATCTGCAGACAAACCTTTTACTTTTTTTCCACTGACTCCTCCAGAATTACAGGGATAAATAATACCTTCATAAGAATGAAGTGGCAGTATTCAAACTGTTGGAAGGGTGGACTCTGAGGCTGCTTTCCTCTTCACAGTATGAAGCTATGTGTTAGTGCCTGCAA
The DNA here is from genome assembly GCF_965140285.1 of Lepidochelys kempii. Lineage (NCBI taxonomy): Eukaryota > Metazoa > Chordata > Testudines > Cheloniidae > Lepidochelys > Lepidochelys kempii. Next base: position 48,167,846 of record NC_136384.1, read on the forward strand.
ATAATCATAGATTACTGTAGTTTCCTTGTGGAATATTTATGTAAATTGGTTGTGTTAGGATTTAAATGTCCAAAAAATGGTGAATCTTTTTTCCCCGACGACAAAATTATATTTGGTTTACCCCAGTTTGGATGTTGAAAAGCAGTGTTGTATTTCATATATTGCTCTTGCTGAATTTGTGCAGCCCCTCCAAATTTTTACAAATATTTTATATACCCAGAAATACTGTGCACTTTTGGGGAATAATGTAACATGAATGAGCTGTAAATTTTCCTTAATCATGATCTTGGGTAAACAGTGGTGTCAAACTAGAAAGTCAAAAAATTCCTTCCTTTTCCTAGTTGCATGCTTTATGCAATGCTTTGATTGTAAAAATAGTTTGTCACTTACCAGGAAGTAGCATGGGCTTAGTAACTATTTGGCCCGTTTTAGAGGAAATGTTGATTTTCCTTCATGGTTTCTTCATTATTAAAAGGCTTATTACATTTGTTTTTTAGACTGAATCTGGCTATGGATCGGAGTCAAGTTTACGGCGCCATGGCTCCATGGTGTCTCTGGTGTCTGGAGCAAGTGGATATTCTGCTACATCCACCTCATCATTCAAGGTTAGTGAGTGACATTTTATAAATATGATTCGTGAACAAAGGGGAGACACTTCTGAAAAAGAATGTACATGTAAAGAGACCCATGATTCTAATCTGTTCATCTGTAGCAATATAAAATGAAATATCAGTAAAGATACTTTGATTACTTATCATTTTGAAGGTAAGTGTTGTTTAGTTCAATATTTGATAATAGAGGGGTGATACAGTAAGTGTCCACGTGTCTCCATGCTCTATTGTCAGTTTTTAAAAGGTATGTTTCTCCAATAGGAAGCAGTTAAATCTGTGGGAACACTTCACTTGTCTCTTCTGGAAGGACACTGAACAGCAGGACTCTAATTGAAGAGGACTGCAGTTCCCTTGATAGGAACAAATTTGGCTGAAATAAACTGGAAAGAAATGAACAAAAGAGGCATCTTACTATCATAAATGTTCACCATTTTAGCCTTGCTGGGCAGTAGTTTTTGATGAGGAAACAACACTTGGGAAGAGCATCACAGAAAGAAAAGGGATAGAAATTAATCTGTGTAGAGTATAGAGTGGGGCTGTCAATTAATTGCAGTTAACTCGAGTGATTAACTCAAAACAAATTAACTCGATTAAACAAATGGTGATTAATTGCCATTTTAATCACGCTGTTAAACAATAATAGATTGCCAACTGAAATTTATAATTTATTTTTTGGATGTTTTTCTACATTTTTCAAATATTTTGATTTTGCAGCACAAAGTGAACAGTGCTCAGTTTATATTTTTTATTACAAATATTTGCACTAAAAATAAACAAATATTTTTCAGTTCACCTCATACAAGTACTGTAGTGCAATCTCTTTATTGTGAAAGTACAATTTACAAACGTAGAATTAATTTTTTTACGTAACTGCACTCAACAGTAAAACAATGTAAAATTTTAGAGCCCACAAGTCCACTCAGTCCTACTTCTTGTTCAGCCACTTGCTAAGACAAACAAGTTTGCATTTACAGGCGATAATGCTGCCTGCTTCTTGTTTACAATGCCACTTGAAAGTGAAAACAGGCATTCGCATGGCACTGTTGTAGCTGGCATTGCAAGGTCTTTACGTGCCAAGTATGTTAAATGCTTGTATGCCCTTGAATGCTTCAACCACCATTCCAGAGGGCATGTTTCTATGCTGTTGACGGGTTCTGCTCGATAATGATCCAAAGCAGTGCAGACTGATGCACATTCATTTTCATCGTCTGAGTCAGATGCCACCAACAGAAGGTTGATTTTCTTTTTGGGGGTTCAGTTTCTGTAGTTTCTGCATTGGAGTGTTGCTCTTTTAAGACTTCTGACAGCATGCTCCACACCTCGTCCCTCTCAGATTTTGGAATGCACTTCAGATTCTTAAACGTTTTGGGTCACGTGCTATAGCTACCTTTAGAAATCTCATATTGGTGCCTTCGCATTTTGTCAAATCTGCAATGCAAGTGTTCTTAAATTGAACAACACATGCTGGGTTGTTATCAGAGACTGCCATAACACTAAATATATGGCAGAATGCGGGTAGAAGCTTGGAGCAGGAGACATACAATTCTCCCCCAAGGAATTCAGTAACAAATTTAATTAAAACATTTTTTTTTTTTTGTAACTAGCATCATCAGCGTGGAAGCATGTCCTCTGGAATGGTGGTCGAAGCATGATGAGACATATGAATGTTTAGCATACCTGGCACATAAACACTTGGCAATGCTGGCTACAACAGTACCATGCAAACAAGTGTTCTCACTTTCAGGTGACATTGTAAATAAGAAGTGGGTACCATTATCGCCTGTAAATGCAAACAAACTTGTTTGTCTTAGCAAGTGGCTGAACAAGAAGTAGGACTGAGTGGACTTGTGGGCTCTAAAGTATTACATTGTTGAGTGTAGTTATGTAAACAAACGAATTCTACATTTGTAAGTTGCACTTTCACGATAGAGATTGCACTACAGTACTTGAATTGAGATGAACTGAAAAATACTATCTTTTGTTTTTTTACAGTATACTATTTTTATTATAAATACTTGCAAAGTGAGCACTGTACACTTTGTATTCTGTGTTGTAATTGAAATCAATATATTTGAAAATGTAGAAAACATCCACAAATATTTAAATAAATGGCATTTTCTTACTGTTTAACAATGTGATTAAAACTGCGATTTATTGTGATTAATGTTTTTTAATTGTTTGAAAGCCCTAGTATAGAGTGAAGAACTCTTATGCTGAAACTAGCAGTGTTTTTGATCAAGTATTTAATTAGGTTACGGTTGAGCTGATAGCAGCTGAGATTTCAGTTTAACAGACGGCTTAAACACTTATTTTGTTAAAATCTTCTAAATAGCAGTAAACAGAACACAGATATAAACTTCGAAGATCATTTGAGGAGTTCATGATGGCTTGATGAAAAATGGTTAATACAGAGAAAATAAGAATTCAAAAATAACCACTCGTTGAAACTTATCTCTCCTTTTTTGGAACCCTTCTGTGAGAAATCAGAAATACTCCAGACTGCTTCACATGTACCAATTACTCCAATATCCATTTTATACATGGAAAGTTTGCTGGTATAACAGTTTACCTGTTTAAACATTATTAAAGCATGCCAGGAGTAACCAATCATATTTAGCAGTGACGTTATCACTGAAGGGCATCTACATTGTTTCCAGAGATTTTCCCACAAGATGCCCTATAACTTAGAGGAAAGTGCACTGGAGTGGGAGCGAGGAAACCTTAACTGCCTAGTGCAAAGGTTCTCAATCTTTGTCTTTTTGAGGTCCCCCCTCCCCCCCCCCCGTGCTATAAAAACTCCACGGCCCACCTGTGCCACAACAACTGTTTTTCTCCATATAAAAGCCAGGGTTAGGAAGCAGGGCAATTGCCTGGGGCCCCATGCCACAGGAGGCACCGGGAACCTAAGTTGCTCAGGCTTCGGCTTTAGTCCCGGGTGTTGAGGTTCAGGGCCATGGGCTGCAGTCCTGCACGGCAGGGCTTCAGCTTTCTGCCCTGGGCCCTAGCAAGTGTAACTCTGGCCATGCTTGGCAGACCTCCTAAAACCGGCTCGTGGTCCCACAGGGGGTCCTAGACCCCTGATTGAGAACCACTGGCCGAGTGTAAAGAAAAGGAGTACTTGTGGCACCTTAGCGACTAACCAATTTATTTGAGCATAAGCTTTTGTGAGCTACAGCTCACTTCATCGGATGCATTCAGTGGAAAATACAGTGGGGAGATTTATATACACAGAGAACATGAAACAATGGGTGTTACCATACACACTGTAAGGAGAGTGATCAGGTAAGGTGAGCTATTACCAGCAGGAGTGATGACCTAGAATCCTATTTTCGACGCCTCCAACTCAAGGAATATTTCCAACTTTCCCACTCACGAAAGCTTATGCTAAAATAAATTTTAGTCTCTAAGGTGCCACAAGTACTCCTTTTCTTTTTGCGAATACAGACGAACACGGCTGCTACTCTGAAAACTGGCCTAGTGTGTATATTTCATGCACATCATAGCCTTTATTGTGGAACGCCTCACGTATTATAATTCAACTAACATTTTAATTCTCTTGAAACAATGTAATATCTTATAGTACTGTTCATTTCTGAATTTCTGTATCTCAGAGCTATAAAAATGTCCAGCATTTGAAAGTAAGAACCTGTTTTACCCAAGGTATAGGAGGCAATAGTCTCTCAATTTGGGACTCCGCAAGGTAGAGTGAACAAAAATATTAGAAAATATACTACCGGGAATGGAGGTTGTTCATAACTCTGAAATAGTCGTAGCTCTGAACAAAACATTGTTTCTTCTTTCAAAAGTTTACAACTAACCATTGACTTACTACAGCTTGGAAACTTTACTATGCAGATGAAAAATGCCGTTTTCCCTTTATTTTTTTAATAGTTTACATTTAACAGTACTGTACCATATTTGCTCTTTCTTTCCGTTTCTGCTGCTGCCTGATTGCATACTTCTGATTCCAAATGAGATGTGTAGTTGACTGGTCCATTCATAACTGAGGTTTTACTGTAAGTGCATTAGGTCTAACACCTATGACACAATAACATGGTGCTATAAAATGCAGTAATTACTTTTAACATTTATGGAATGTTATTGGAAGTGTTTGTAGGTAGCAGTGAGTGCTTGAAATACAACTCTTACACTATTTTTATTTTGTATATTTATTACTATATTTTTCCATTATCAACTGTAGTGTTACTTGAGGCTTTTCTTCCATATTTCCAGAAAGGTCATAGCTTGCGTGAGAAGCTTGCTGAAATGGAAACCTTCAGAGATATCCTCTGTAGACAGGTTGATACTTTACAGAAATATTTTGATGCCTGTGCAGATGCAGTCTCCAAGGATGAACTTCAGAGGGATAAAGGTAAATAAACTAAATAAAATTACTTACTGTATTGTCCTCACTACAGAAAGCTACCATGTTGTGGAATCCAGTTTCAAAATAGTGGCATCCATAACAATTAAAACAGTGCAGACAGGATCAAACACTATCTAGGTATTTTAATGTATTGTTCACCATAGTGTGTAGTCAGCCAGACCAAATTATATGATGAGAGCATTGTTAACAATGTCTTTTTTTTAAAGGGTGGATTTTGACCTCGCTGCCCATAACCCCACAGCTTTTAAACATATCTTGAACTGGTAGCTTTCAACATCACTGAAGTGTTAAGATATCATCTGAGCCTGTAGCGTTGAACTGTTGGTAGTTCATTTTAAAAAGATTAGCTTAAACCCACAAAAGATGGCAGTCACGTTTATATTTGATATTGCATCCTTCACCTTTGTTGTGACAAATTGAAATGATACTTGGAATAATGGATTATTTCTCAAATCTGAGCTGCCATTCTTGGTTGGTTGGTTAAACTAAGGCAATTTGTCTTAAACCCATAAAGGCCAAGAAGTTAACAAATCACTCAAAAGAAAACTACCTTCTCACTTCAGCATTCGGAAGGTTCACAAAGTATGGTAGCAGGTTTCAGAGTGGTAGCCATGTTAGTCTGTATCAGCAAAAACAACGAGGGGTCCTTGTGGCACCATAGAGACTGACAAATTTATTTGGGCATAAGCTTTCATGGGCTAGAACCCACTTCATCAGATGCATGGAGGCCTTTCTCATTAAATTTCCAGAAAGTGTGTTTGTGTAATTTTAGTTTAAATTTGAAATATGAGCCTTCTGGTGGCAGAAATTCTGCTGAAAAGTGATAACATTTGTAAAATCAGCAATATTGAAATTCCAGTATATATTTTGAGTTTCATGCTTTAATATTAGCTTTTTGTCAGAAGACAAACTGTTTGCCGTATTAAATAAAATGTGATAATGTTTGTGTGGTTAAAATTCTTGGTCAAAATTCAGTAGTAAAGCAATGGTGAGGTTCTGTCCGATGAGGAGAGGGCATGGTCAAAGTTGCTCCCATGGTAGAGACTTCTGAGATCTATTGACTCAGGCTCCAGTTCAGCAAAACACACCCAGAGGGCACGCCGAGCACAATTAAGGATGCTCTGATATCCCAAATAAGCAAAGCATTTTAGCACATGCACTTAAGCACATGCTTAAGTGCCCTGCTTAATTGGGGTTTCAGTACATCCTTGATTGTGCTAGGAGTGCCCTCTTCTGAAACGCCCTCTAGTTTTATGGCGGTGCTGACTGTCTTTAGTCCCTAGCAAAGTGGGGCAAGGTTGTGGACAGTGTGTACGTGTGTAACCCTCCATTTAGCAGACTTTCTGCTGATGGGGACTCCAGCAAGATCTGTCTGGCTGGTGAGTCTTGCCCACATGCTCAGGATTTAGCATATTGATCACTGATCAATTAGCTGATCGCCATATTTGGGGTCGGGAAGGAATTTTCCTCCAGGGCAGATTGGCAAAAGCCCTGGGGGTTTTTCGCCTTCCTCTGCAGCGTGGGGCATGGATCACTTCCTGGAGGATTCTCTGCGCCTTGAAGTCTTTAAACCGTGATTTGAGGACTTCAGTAGCTCACACATAGGTCAGGGGTTTGTTACAGGATTTGGTGGGTGAGATTCTGTGGCCTGCATTGTACAGGAGGTCAGACTAAATGATCATAATGGTCCCTTCTGACCTTAGTCTGAGTCTATGCTGGACCTTGGAACAATTCTAGTACCTTGTTGCTTATTTAGTACAGTAGAATCTCAGAGTTACAAATACCTGAGGAATGAAGGTTGTCCATAACGCTGAACAAAACATTACGGTGGTTCTTTTAAAAGTTTGCAAGTGAACATTGACTTAAGACAGCTTTGAGACTTTACTATGCAGAAGAAAAATGTTGCTTTTAATATCTTAATTTAAATGAAACAAGCACAGAAACAGTTGCCTTGCCAAATCTTTTTTTACAACTTTTCCTTTATAGTTTTAGTAATTTATGTTTAACTCAGTACTGTGCTGTATAGTATTTGGGTTTATTTGTTTTGGGGTTTTTTGTTTTTGTCTCTGCTGCCTGATTGTGTACTTCCGATTCCAAAAGAGATGTGTGGTTGGCCAGTCAGTTCGTAACTCTGGTGTTCATAACTCTGAGGCTCTATTGTAATAGAGAAAGAAGGAAAACAATTCAGTATTTTACACTGGACTCCAATATTACAGTTCTGTCACTGTTAAGCAAATTATGGCCCCAGGCAACAAGAGTCTAAACGTTTCCTATGCAAAATTAAAGTAACTTTAGAAGTATTTATTAATACTTGGAAATATGGAAATACTGGTCAACCATCCAAATGCTACAGTAATACTTTCCTGCTCAATAAGAATTTGAAAAGAACCCTTTTCTGTCATGTGCTTCTTAGTTGGACATGCAAATAATCTCTCTCTCTCAAATTTAGTGGTTGAAGATGATGAAGATGATTTTCCTACAATGCGTTCTGATGCAGATTTCTTGCATAATAGTAATGGCAGTAAGGAAAAATGTAAGTACTTCTAAATTTGCATTAACTCAAGTTTTCTCCAGATATAGGTTATTCCAATTATTCCTATCTTATAGAAAGTATAGTGACGAGCCTGGTATATAAATCTAGAACAGTGGTTCTCAATCTGTGGGCCACTTGCGGCCCAGTTGCTGCAGATGATGCGACATCCTCAGAGCCATACAAGTAGTATACATATTGTGTTGATGTGGCCCACGATGGTAAATAGGTTGAGAACCACTGATGTAGATAGTTATAATGTGTTGATTTGTAAAGCAAACAAAACAGCTTAATGATGTGTATAGGAATGGTAGCTGTTCATACCTCACTGATTAAACCATTTTAAATCTATAACTTCACTAGTCAATTAGTGTCAAGGCTCTCTAAGTCACATTTCAGTATTCTGCTAACATTCACCAACTACTTTTGTGATTGTCACTTTGGAATATTGAATACTAAAGGCTGCACGTAAATGTTAATGTTGTGAGCCTGGCAGCTTCAAATTTCCTGTTGTGCCTAACTCCAGGTCTACACTGTGAACTCTTGCTGGCAATACCATGTTGGTTGGAGTATGATCAGGTGTGATTTATGTCTGAAATAGCTGTGCCAGAAAAACCCCTAATGTGGATGCAGCTTAGGGGAAAACTGTGCTTTTGCCAGTATAGCTTATTTCACTTGGGAGGAGGGAGGGAGTGGGGGAGACCACTGGAATAAGCTACGTCAGACGGAGTGCAGTTTGCCCATATAAGATGCATTCATACTAGGAGTGATATGCTGGTAGAATAATGAAGGTAGAATTTTGATCGTAGATGCCCTTTATTTTAATATTTTGTTGTGAGACTATAAAGCTGTATGAAGTTGTGCTTGGAAGCTCATGTATAGTGGCAAATACGTTTATTATCTGAAATAATTGTCACTGAACACTATCTATTAAAAGGTCGATTGATTGAATACAATAATCTAATCAAGGAGGTGTGCTAGGATTTAACTATTCTGTTTTTACTAAAGAAAGTAGTTTTCTTTCCATCTCACTTCTATCAGTAGAAACTGTCATCATGGAATTAACATTCATCAGCTGCATTTTTAGGCCCTGCCTGCACTTACGTGTTTGCTAGTGTCCATATTCAGGGAGAATTATTCGGACAACACCCACACCCCAAGTGAAGACACAGCTTATACAAGCAAGAGTTCTTTTGCTATTATAGTTTAAAACTGTTCCCCGAATAGAATAATCTGCCTTTATGCTAGGGCTTTTACTGACATAGCCATGTTGGTAAGGGTTTGCTTCTCCCCATCCACATTCAAAACTGACAGTTATGCTGGCAAAACTTTTAAGTGTAAATAGACTAAGCCTACTATCCCCCTCATCCTATACAGAAAACCCTTGCTGTTGAGGCCGATGAGAGATATTTAGGGTGGATCCCACAATATTGGAAAAAGCCTTTTCCAATGCCACTTGAATGCAGAGGAGTCATTCGCAATGGGACAAGTGGGGCAGTTACCCGCTTTACCACCCGTTTTGTCCCCCCTGACTTTTGGGAGGTCTGTATGCTCCATTGTCTTCCTTTTTTGTCCTCCCTTTCTCTTTGCAGGATATAATATAACATATATGTTATATATGTTGATGCAACTTTGCCTCCACAGAATTTTTCTGATATGGTTCCATTGCTTGCAAGCTGATGTTTTTTACATGAAAGTATAAGCTGTAATGTTAGCTATTAAAACTAAACTCGGGGAGATACAAACTCTAACTAATTTCACTGCATAATATGTTTTAAAAGGATGAGGTGGAATTGTCAGTAATTCTGTTTCTTTGTATCTGCATTTCAGGGAGATATTTGCTATATAAACTAGATTGTGATGTATGGGACAGCCCATTATGAAATCCACCCCACATTTTGTTTGTGTTTTAATGTGTGCATCTGGTCATCATGGGACTGAAAAATGTAGAAATTATTGTGTCTCTGCATTTCTCGTTTTTTATGTTGATATCACTTGAAAATCATGTTCCTTTATAAAAGTTTGCCAAAATAGCCAATTTTAACTCTTCAAGGACAGTTGTAATCGATAGGTCTCAAAGTGTAATTGTAAGTGAGGAATCACTGACCAGTTGTGTTTCTAGTGGAGTCCCACAGAGATCGGTTCTTGACCTTACGTTATTTAACATTTTTATCAAAGACCTGGGAAAAAATAAAATCATCACTGATAAAGTTTGCAGATGGCACAAAAATTGAGGGAGTAATAAATAATGAACAGGACAGAGCAATGATTAAGAGCAATCTGGATCGCTTGTTAAGCTGGGCACAATCTTAACAATATGTTTTAATATGGCTAAATGTAAGTGTCTACATCTAGGAACAAAGAATGTAAGCCATAATTAGGTATCCTAGGAAGTAGTGATTCTGGAAAAGATTTGGGGGGTGGAGGTCGATAATCAGCTGAACGTGAGCTCCCAGTGTGACACTCTGGCGAAAGGACTTAATGCGATCCTTAGGTACATAAATGGGGGAATCTTGAGTAGGAGTAGAGAGGTTATTTTACCCCTTTATTTAGAACTGGTGTGACCGCTGCTGGAATAGTGTGTCCAGTTCTGGCATCCACAGTTCGAAAGGATGTTGATAAATTGGAGAGTATTCCGAGAAGATCCATGAGAATGATTAAAAAATTAGAAAACATGGCTCTCGGTAAACTCAGATCTTAATCTGTTTAGCTTAACAAAGAGAAGGTTAACGGGTGACTTGATTATAGTCTGTAACTACATGGGGAACAAATATTTAATAGTGGGCTCTATCCTCTAACAGAGAAAGGTATAACATGATACAATGACTAGAAGTCAAAGCTAGACAAATTCGGACTGGAAATAAGGCATACATTTTTAATAAGGCTATTTAATAAATAAGGCTGTAATTAGCCTTCAGGACAATTTACCAATGGTCTTAGTGGTTTATCCATCACTAGCTTTTTTTTTAAATCAAGACTGAGTGTTTTTCTAAAAGATATGGTCTAGGAATTATTTGGGGGAAGTTCTGTCTCCTGTGTTATACAGGAGCTCAGACTGAATTATCACAGTGGTCCCTTCTGGCCTTGGAAGGTATGAATCTATAAAATTACATGTAGTATATTATTGGTACCTGATATATTGGCTGTAGTTTAGGTCACAAAGCAGTTACTGCTATAACCCTTTGCTTTTGTATGCTCGTAACTTTCAAGATGGTCACCTTGTGTGGCTGAAATTTTCCATGCTTGGACACTGCCCAAAGATGAGGTAGTCTGAGTGAAAATTATTCATCTGCATCTTAATGGCAAGTGGGGAGAGTACTTTTTCCCATTGTGTATTTAAAAACAAAAATGATGGGTTTTATTAGTGTATCGTATTGACACCTAGAGGCCTTAACAGAGATTAGGGCCTCTTTGTGATAGGTGGTGCACAGACTCATAAGAGACTATCCTGCTCTGAAGAGCTTATTTAATTAGATAGGTAAAGGGTGGGAAAGAGAAAGTATTATCCCCTTTTAACAGATTGGGAGCTATAGCACAGAAAGATTAAGTGATTTGCCTAGGGTCACACAAAGGGTCTGTGGAAGAACTATGAAAGTAACCCAGAGTTCCTGAGTCTCAGTCCCATGCCTTAACCACAATTTCTCTAATCACAATTTTTAATGGGGCTCCAGTAAAACAGCTGAAGATTGAAAATTAAGATGGATGTGGTCCTTCTTGTGGACTAGTACCTTCATTTGATATTAGGGACAGTATTAATATATGAAATGGAAAAATCCATTTTTGAGCAAGTTAATATTTAAGAGTCTAATGAGGCCTCCACCCTCTGTCTGATATTACTACAAACATTTTCCCTTCCTGACCTAATCAGGCATCTTTGGCAGAGACAAGCAGTTGGAATAGTTTTCATCAGGGAGACTGCAAGTGCTAATTAAAAACAGACCCAATCTCTTCCCACCACTGTTCAGACCTCGACATAAAGAGCAGGAGAAGTTGTAGATTATCATGATTTTGGGTCTTTGCAGAATTTGCTGCATTCCTATTATGATTTTATATTGTTGATATGGCCTAAAAATCAGGAAGTCCATAATAGTCAGACTCAGTTTTTCTAGGAAACAAGGCAGTAGGGCCTCCTCCCTTAATCCGTCTTTTTCAATACTTCCTATCAATCTCTGAATTCATTTCTAAATTGCTATTGATTTCCAATGCTTTCAGTGAACCCAATGCACCATTCCCTTGCTTCCTCACTCTACTCTTACAGTCTTGACCTCCTTTACATTCTTTCACCAGTATTCTCCATTGGTGGCGGAAGAGAATGAGGGAGGTTCTGGCTTTTGCTCAGAGCTTATCTACACCATATGGTAAAGTGCCCTAGGGTGTTTCGATTTCTAAAGTGCATAAAAGTGGTGTGCATTAACTTGTCCATGTAGACCCTGCTGGTGTGCACGAAATGTTCCCTAGTGCACTTTAATTGTAACAGCACTGTTATAGTGCACTAGGGAACATTTAGTGTGCTTTAACATAATACTGTTACTTTAAAGCACACTAGGAAACATTTAGTACGCACCTGCCGGGTTTACAAAAGTCAATTAGTGCACAATACATTTGTGGGCTTTAGAAATCACAACCCCATAGCGTGCATTACCCCACCATGTAGACAAAGCCTCACTGTCCCTGTGGAACAATATTTTCTCCTTCCACAACTTTCTTTTCCTGTCTCTCCTACAAATTAAATGATATTTCTCTATATTATTCAACATGGAGTATGTTTTGTTATCTGTATGAGAATACAATTTATTTTCACATCACAATGTGTGTAGATTAGGGTATTTGAAGCCTTTGATTTATACTTAATGATTGGAAGACTTGAAGCGATATATAATCCTTAACCCTCCCTTCAAAAAGCTTTTTCATGTTGTTAAAGGAGAGAATCCTAAGTATCTCTAGAGCATTAGACCACGCATTGAGACCATGTGACACCCTCCTTCCATTCTCCCTGACTGTAGGTGTTTGCAGTCTTTTACCATTAGAGAACAGTGATTACATCTAGATAATTTTTTATTTTTTACTTGAACAGCTTACTCAGATGAAAGCATTAGCTCAGTCTGTCAGACAAATATGTGTTACATAGGTTTATACAAACATTCTTCTATTTTAAAAATTCATAAAATCTAACTTAGATGCAAAGTAAATAATATTGTGACAAACTGACAAAGACCAGAAGATGAATGAAGACAGTTGGTCTTTAGCTTGTTCAATTATGAGTTACTTTCTTATCTAACTATATTAAGAGGGGAGTTGCTTGTGCTTTCTAGTATTTTGTGACATTACATGTGCTGTATTTGATGCACTATTTTGTCACCCTTTGTATGAGCTTGTGTTATAAGTACTTTTTTTGTCACATTTTTAAGTGATTTGTTTAAATAGCCTTAGCAACAGATGGTTTGGCTGGCAGCATGAAGTATTTGAAACTACAGAACCCACTGTACTTACGGAGAATTCAACACACTTGCTATAATGGTTACCTTTTAAAGATAATGTATTTTACTTTATTATTACTATTTTTAAAAAACTCAAATCATCTATTTAAAGTTTCTTTAATATTCCATTTTGGGTATGATTACATTTTAAAATTGTTGCTTTTTCAATACATTATCAGTTAAATTTTAAGGTTGTTCTGTTTTAATTAGACCCCACTTCAAGCTGTCAAAATGCTATTGTTAAAAAGTATTACCACTCCCTCCACCCACATGATTTGCTGAGTAACATAGCATAGCGAGTAGACTTGGGGAAATACACTACAGTAAGATGAAGCTGAAGGAATGCGTTCCTGCCTTTGAGCCTCTTTCCTGCTCCTACGGTTAGCTGGGAATTATTGGTCACCTTTATTTTAATTTTTTTAAATGAACTTCACACTAGTTAGCTAGAAGCCTCTTTAGACAGCTGGCTGTAATCTAGGGCTTGTTGTACCCACCTTAGTGACTCAAATGAATACTGTATCAGAGAGAATGAATCTTATCTATTTGTTTCAGTATTTCCACATGTAACACCCAAAGGAATTAATGGAATAGACTTTAAAGGGGAAGCTATAACTTTCAAGGCAACTACTGCTGGAATCCTAGCTACACTTTCTCATTGTATTGAACTCATGGTAAAACGTGAGGAGAGCTGGCAAAAAAGACTGGATAAGGTAAGAGATTTCCCTTCTATTTTGCTACTACAGTAGATCAAGTTGCTGTCTTTTAACCCGAAACTTCAATTGTGATGAGGATGTTAACTTGTATTCCTATTCCATAAAGTTATATAGAAACTAGGCAAATGCCAAAGGTTGATCCTTGTTGTGCAGATCATATAGCATGTCATCCATCCTGTGCTAGTTTTCTATCCACACCTTGTTCCACAGACTATTCCTAAATTTAATTGTTTTTAAATGTAGAGGTGAGCTAGCAGGTCTCCATAACAATAGGCATATTTCGTGCAACTTCCTAAGAGAAAGACCAGTAGCTTTTCTTTATAAAGTTCTCTATAAATCTATAGTACTATGTTAATTGTAATGATAAAGGATGGTGGCAATACTGGGACATAACCATTTTGTGGGGTGCTCTTTTACGACTTTAAAATATTGTCTAAATATATGGTGTAATTAATACACCTGTTGAAAACAAAGTAATTTCTAAATGCTAATAAATCAAATCTTACAGTAATTAGGGAAGCAACTTTAAAGAGAAAAACAGCACCACCTACTCTGGAGCTAATCGCTAATGGCAGTAGTGGTTCATGTTGAATCTGTTCAATGACCATGAATACCGCTAAAGTCTAGAAGGAACAGGGATAATCTCTTCTCCCTTCAGATGAGGTTGCTGGAAGTGTCTGTTACTACCACTTAATGTGTTGATTCCCAGGGCCCAGCCTTCACTGTGATTGGCCTGCCACATGTGCTGTCCTCTAGTCATTTGCCACCTCTTGTTTGAATTTAGTATGTTACCATACTGTGCATCATGTGGTATCTCAGGTCTTACTTCAGTTTGTGTAGCATGCTGACATATTAAATTCATATACAAGAGGACCCCAAACGGGAGTCCTAGGATCTTCTGGGAAATTTCTTTGTAGGCCAGTCCAAGCTTGGTATAGAATATCTATTTTAAAATATAAGGTGGTTTTTCTAGAGCATAGCTTTACAAATGACATTTTGTGAAAGAGTGGATTTTGTTTAGCGTGGATATAATGTCCAACTTGTGTGCATATTTTAACACTGATGCAACTTTTGTGAAGATATTTTGCTGTTGCTCCTGGCAAAAAGCAGTGTCAGCATGTAGTTTATTAGCTTAGTTAGGGCCTCTGATTAGTTAAGTGTCATATTGGTAATCCTTACAAACTGCTGTGATTAACTTCAATCTCTTTCCCCATCCCTCTGCCTTACATGAACTTGAAATGTTTCATACTGAAAGCAATTAAAATGTAATTAACCTATGTGTGAATGGAAAATAGCTTTTTAATTAATTTGGTTGGATTTGGCCTCTAAGTTTAATATATAGGCTACAAAAACTGAACTTCATTTTATTAAAGTTGAATTAGATAAGGAAAAGAAAAGGGAGTAAGCAAGGAAATAAATATCTACATAATCTCCAGCATCTGATCTTTTGTCTGCCCCATGCTAAACCCTTGTGTTGATGCCTTAGTTCTTCAAGTGTCCTCTGTATGTTAATTCCTGAGGCTATGGGTAGACTGCTGCAGCTGAATGGTGGAATGTACTGTTATCAGTGCCTGTTACAATGTTGAAGCACTCAGGCTTCCCCTTCTGCTGCTCCTCCCAGCAGTTGAGCATGTTCTGGGGCAGGGCTATAAAAGGGGGTGCAGCAGCGGTTGCAGCCTCCATTCTTTCCAGCCGCTGACTCAAATGGACATGAACCTTCTTTGGATTTCCTCGATCCGTAGAGTTTTAGATACGAGCCTTGTTCCTTTTGTATATACAATTAGTTAGTGTCAACATGGGCATTGATGGCGGATCTTAAAGATAGACATACAGACACAAGAGATGCACATCACACCCCATGGTCTTTCCTGCATTGGATGCCTACACTCAGAGTTGAAGTTTGAAGTTTTTAAGAGAGGACCATTCTCCTTATATGGGACCTTTACCCCACATGCCAGAAAAGAGGCAGAATAGATTCCAAGCCCTCTTACTACAAGAAGCATTATCTATTAAATCTTCTGGATCAGAAATTTCTTAAGCTTCTCGTGGGGGGGAGAATAGAGGCCTTAATTGGAATGAGGCATTTCCAGTTCCAGAAAGACGGTGTTGAAATTGTCATCCTCTGCTCTGAGCTTTGGTTCTAAGATAACTGAGCTCTTGTTAGCTAAACCTTTGCACCCAGTTCCAAGAAAGGTACAGTTTGACTGAAACAGGTTGCTTTTTTGTTTGAAACTATGCTTGAGGCGCCTATGGATCTGGGACCCTGGTTCTGAGGAAAAAGAAGGCCAAGACTAAACACCTTTTGGTGCCTCTGAAGATTTCCCATTGAAGTGAGTCATTCACCTCAGATTATGGACTTGTGGATCCAAGCCATTTATAGATCCAAACATTAAGGGCTCTATATCATGAGAACGTTCCCATGCAATGGGTCCAAGAAGACAGTTGGATCAGAGTATCTCATCATTTCCAGTTCCATCTAGTGTTACTGCACAAGTACACTCAGAACCATGTCCCTTGGATCCTTTCAATTCCTCACCAATATTGGGGAACTGTACAAGGACTCTGCTCAGCTCCTTCCATCAGATAAATGACAGAGAGGAGACATTTTATCACATGATCTGCAGACATTTTACCATCACCAAAGACCCCTGTTGGATGGTCTGAGAAGAAATTGTTTCCTTTGTCTTTGTAGCAGAACCTTACTTCAGTTGTATCTCCTATAATTTCTCTGTCAGTCTAGAATGGGTTCTGCATTCAGAAGAGCTGGATCAGTCTGTCTGTCCAGAAACTGAGTCATTACCTTTACCTTCTAAGAAACATTTTTTCTGAGGTAGACTATCACAAATGTCCTTATCCTGATTACGACATGATACCAGACTAGAACAGTTGTCAGGATTGGCAGATGCCATCCTGGATGCCATCGTTATGCTGGCTGACTCCAGAGTTTCCCTATCAATCCTTTTTAAGATCTACATCTTGATTTTCATGTCCAGGTAGTGGTGCCCCTACAGATCTGAAAAACTTGGATCCTAGACAGTGGGATCCTTAAGTGAAAGATAAGTCACGCACTGTTGTTCCTGATACACTATACATAGAAGAGGAGGAGGGAGATTCACCTCGTCAAATGAACATTCAGCATCCTGAACAGGAGTTAGCTGGGGACTCCTCTCCTAATAAAAATGTTGGTGTCCTTTAAGCTTCATCTCCTTCTGAAGATGCTACTCAATTTCAGGAACTAGTCAACAGAATGGTTACTATTTTAAAAATACCATCTGTGACAGTAGAGGAAGCTCCCCATCCTGTCCCTGATATCCTTGATACTACATCTTCTAACAAGGTATATTCTTGCCCCATCTTGGAAGGTCTCTGGCAACCAGGGATATCAGTATGGAATAATCTATCACCCTCTCAACCACTATCTTTATTTTTTTTAAAAAAAAAAAAAAAAAAAAAAACCACCTCTGCATTGTTGCAGCCAGAACAAATGAGATCAAGATCAGAATATTTACTTGTACTTTTAATGACAGAGAAGGGAAAAGACTAGATTCTTTGGGAAGAAAACTTTTTTTCTTCCACTTCTCTGATCATGAGGATCACTAACTATTAAGCTATCATGGCTAGGTACCAATTTCATCATTTGGACATAATTGCACTTTTTTTTTTAAGAATATTTCTGAAATGCATCAAAGATTAGTCAGTGCCCCTGTCAAAGGACAGAATGTGGCTAAGTACATCTGAGGGAGTTCTTTGAAGTCTCAGATGCAGTTTCAAGATCAGCAGCCGCTGCCATAACTCTTTGCAGACGCACATGGTTATGTTCTTCCTTTCTTCCCTTTGAAACAAAATAAATTCAGGATCTTCCATTTGTGGGAAATGGTCTCTTCAGTTCTGAAATGGACAAAGTCTTAAAGAAAACAGAAGATGAGATCAGCGGCTAGGACTTCGGGTCTTTTGCAGTCCTTTAAAATGAGAAATCTTGCACCTGCCTTAGATATCAGACAATGCTATCTGCCTTTCTTTGTTGTCTTCGAATTATACTCCTGAAAATTTCACTATCTACAGCAGCATTCTACTGCTTCTCAACCACAATATTTTGAAAGTGATCCTCCAAATCAGGGTGAGACCAAAGAATTCTTCCACTTCTCTGCATGATGCTAGACCTCAAGTTTTACATCAAGATTGAGAGCTGCAAATCGATCTTGATCCTCCTTTCCCTTTTGGGGACCATCTATCTCATTTTTATATGTTGCAAAATATTACCACAGAGGGGTTTTGAACATCATAAAAAAAGGTTATACCATTTAATTTGAGGATGCCCCCTCCTTTTCTTGATTCCCTCTCTTAAGAAGCTATTAAGAACAGAAATTCACTCTTTTACTAAAGGAAGCAATAGAGGAGGTCTTAATAAATCTCAAATCTTGGCTTCTTCTCCCATTATTTACTAGTCCCAAAGACAAATAGGGTTGTACATCTGATCTTGGAGCTAAGAAAATTAAACAGGTTGTCATAAATATAAAGAGAAGGGTAACTACCTTTCTGTATACAGAGCTATAAAATCCCTCCTGGCCAGAGGCATGACCCTTTCACCTGTGAAGGGTTAAGAAGCTAAGGTAACCTAGCTGGCACCTGACCCAAAATGACAAATGAGAGGGCAAGATACTTTCAAATCTGGGGGGGGGGACACAAAGGTTTCTGTCTGTCTGTGTGATGTTTTTGCCGGGAACAGATCAGGAATGCAGACTTACAACTCCTGTTAACTTAGTAAGTAATCTAGCTAGAAATGCGTTAGATTTCCTTTTGTTTAATGGCTGGTAAACTACGCTGTGCTGGATGGCATATACATTCCTGTTTGTGTGTCTTTTTGTAACTTAAGGTTCTCCCTACAGAGATTCTCTGTTTTGAATCTGATTACCCTGTAAGGTATTTGCCATCCTGATTTTACAGAGGTGATTCTTTTACCTTTTATTTAACTAAAATTCTTCTTTTAAGAACCTGATTGATTTTTCATTGTTCTTAAGATCCAAGGGTTTGGATCTGTGTTCACCTGTACAAATTGGTGAGGATTCTTATCAAGCCTTCCCCAGGAAAGGGGGTGTAGGGCTTGGGGGGATATTTTGGGGGAAGACATCTCCAAGTGGGCTCTTCCCTGTTCTTTGTTTAAAATGCTTGGTGGTGGCAGCATATGGTTCAAGGACAAGGCAAAGTTTGTACCTTGAGGAAGTTTTTAACCTAAGCTGGTAAGAATAAGCTTAGGGGGTCTTTCATGCAGGTCCCCACATCTGTACCTTAAAGTTCAGAGTGGAGAAGAAACCTTGACACAGGTACATCTGGAAGTTTCGGTTCAGAATGTTGACTCTTGGATCCATCATCACTTCTTTGATATATAGATAGGTTTGCAGCTCTCAGCCTCAAGGATGTTTATTTCCATATTTTGATACAGTCATAAGAAGATACCTTCAGTTCTCCTTAGGGCGGGACCATTTTCAATACAAGGATGGTGGATTGCACAAACTTTTTGTACACCATTATTTTGAAGGCTAGAATAATGAACTACAAACATAGGCTATGTACACACTACAGTTTATGTCGGTATAAGTTACGTTGCTCAGATGTGTGAATAAGCCAACCCCCTGAGCAACGTAAATTACACCAACCTAATGGCTGGTGTGGACAGCGCTATATCTCCCACCAACATAGGTACCACTTCTCGCAAGGGATGGAGTGATTAAGTTGACGCGAGAGCTCTCTCCTGTCGGCTTAGAGCATCTGCACTTGTAAGCTCTGTAGTGTAGCCATAGCCATAGAGTACATAAATCTATATATACATAAAGTTCATAAACGTCAACATTGCCACAAATGTGCAAAAAGTGAAATTAAAACAGCGTGAGGCGGTACCCCACAACATTTTTTTTTAAAGTGGTTGTCCACCTTTTGTCAGACTTTCTCATAATGTTTGAGTCTGACTAATAGCTTCAAAATTTGATTGTTTTTATAGGAGATTGAGAAAAGGCGAAGAATAGAAGAAGCGTACAAAAATGCCATGACGGAACTTAAGAAAAAGTGCCATTTTGGAGGGCCAGACTATGAGGTATGAATTATGCTTATTTCTTTTCTCGCTTAGAGTTTTCACAGATTAAATCCTTTCCTGACTAACTTGTATCCTTCATTGAAGTGATTTTTTTTGTGCAAGTGTCAAACATTAAACCATGTGATTTTTCCTTGTAACTGACATCTGCTTTTATCCATATTTATTAAATACAAACTCTGCAACAGGGAAACTTATAGGAAGGGTTTCAATCCATACATTTGTAGCAAATGAGGGAAAGGGGATAATATGATACATTTGAGTATACTAAGGGTATGTCTATACTGCCCGCCGTATCGGTGGGCAGCGATCGATTTAGCGGGGGTCGATCTGTCGCGTCTAGTCTAGACATGATAAATCGATCCCTGAGTGCTCTCCCATTGACTCCTGTACTCCACCGCTGCGAGAGACGCAGGCAGAGTCGACGGGGGAACAGCAGCAATTGACTCACCATAGTGAAGACACCACGGTGAGTAGGTCTAAGTACATCGACTTCAGCTACATTATTGATGTAGCTGAAGTTGCGTAACTTAGATCGATCCTCCTACCTAGTGTAGACCAGGGCTTAGTGAGACTGTCAAACATTTTTCTGTCTGAAAGATTTTACTTATTACGAGCAACACCTAAGATTATTATATCGCACCTGGAGCCGCAGCTAGCGAGAGATGTCAAGAGTAACAAGAAAGGTTTCTTCAGGTATGTTGGCAACAAGAAGAAAGCCAAGGAAAGTGTGGGCCCCTTAATGAATGAGGGAGGCAACCTAGTGACAGAGGATGTGGAAAAAGCTAATGTACTCAATGCTTTTTTTGCCTCTGTCTTCACGAACAAGGTCAGCTCCCAGACTGCTGCACTGGGCATCACAACATGGGGAATAGATGGCCAGCCCTCTGTGGAGAAAGAGGTGGTTAGGGACTATTTAGAAAAGCTGGATGTGCACAAGTCCATGGGGCCGGACGAGTTGCATCCGAGAGTGCTAAAGGAATTGGCGGCTGTGATTGCAGAGCCATTGGCCATTATCTTTGAAAACTTGTGGCGAACGGGGGAAGTCCCGGATGACTGGAAAAAGGCTAATGTAGTGCCAATCTTTAAAAAAGGGAAGGAGGATGATCCTGGCAACTACAGGCCAGTCAGCCTCACTTCAGTCCCCGGAAAAATCATGGAGCAGGTCCTCAAGGAATCAATCCTGAAGCACTTACGTGAGAGGAAAGTGATCAGGAACAGTCAGCATGGATTCACCAAGGGAAGGTCATGCCTGACTAATCTAATCGCCTTCTATGATGAGATTACTGGTTCTGTGGATGAAGGGAAAGCAGTGGATGTATTGTTTCTTGACTTTAGCAAAGCTTTTGACACTGTCTCCCACAGTATTCTTGTCAGCAAGTTAAAGAAGTATGGGCTGGATGAATGCACTATAAGGTGGGTAGAAAGTTGGCTAGATTGTCGGGCTCAACGGGTAGTGATCAATGGCTCCATGTCTAGTTGGCAGCCGGTGTCAAGTGGAGTGCCCCAGGGGTCGGTCCTGGGGCCGGTTTTGTTCAATATCTTCATAAATGATCTGGAGGATGGTGTGGATTGCACTCTCGGCAAGTTTGCGGATGATACTAAACTGGGAGGAGTGGTAGATACGCTGGAGGGCAGGGTTAGGATACAGAGGGCCCTAGACAAATTGGAGGATTGGGCCAAAAGAAATCTGATGAGGTTCAATAAGGATAAGTGCAGGGTCCTGCACTTAGGACGGAAGAACCCAATGCACAGCTACAGACTAGGGACCGAATGGCTCGGCAGCAGTTCTGCAGAAAAGGACCCAGGGGTGACAGTGGACAAGAAGCTGGATATGAGTCAGCAGTGTGCCCTTGTTGACAAGAAGGCCAATGGCATTTTGGGATGTATAAGTAGGGGCATAGCGAGCAGATCGAGGGACGTGATCGTTCCCCTCTATTCGACATTGGTGAGGCCTCATCTGGAGTACTGTGTCCAGTTTTGGGCCCCACACTTCAAGAAGGATGTGGATAAATTGGAGAGAGTCCAGCGAAGGGCAACAAAAATGATTAGGGGTCTAGAACACATGACTTATGAGGAGAGGCTGAGGGAGTTGGGATTGTTTAGCCTGCAGAAGAGAAGAATGAGGGGGGATTTGATAGCTGCTTTCAACTACCTGAAAGGGGGTTCCAAAGAGGATGGCTCTAGACTGTTCTCAATGGTAGCAGATGACAGAACGAGGAGTAATGGTCTCAAGTTGCAGTGGGGGAGGTTTAGATTGGATATTAGGAAAAACTTTTTCACTAAGAGGGTGGTGAAACACTGGAATGCGTTACCTAGGGAGGTGGTAGAATCTCCTTCCTTAGAGGTTTTTAAGGTCAGGCTTGACAAAGCCCTGGCTGGGATGATTTAACTGGGAATTGGTCCTGCTTCGAGCAGGGGGTTGGACTAGATGACCTTCTGGGGTCCCTTCCAACCCTGATATTCTATGATTCTATGGTGAAACACTGGAATGCGTTACCTAGGGAGGTGGTGGAATCTCCTTCCTTAGAGGTTTCTAAGGTCAGGCTTGACAAAGCCCTGGCTGGGATGATTTAATTGGGGATTGGTCCTGCTTTGAGCAGGGGGTTGGACTAGATGACCTCCTGAGGTCCCTTCCAACCCTGATATTCTATGATTATGCGATTTTTCTGAGTTTTTGTCAGTTTGCTTTATACATTTCACAGCACTTTGTGTATAGTTAGTTTGGCACCCTCCCCCCACCATCCCATAATCAGTATTTCCCTGTTTGTATGCATCACTTATGCAGAACAGGGAAGAGAAAAAAACATTTGAAATAGAAAAATGCAAATATAAAAACATAATAATTGAACTTGGAGACTGGTATGGTATCTGAATCTAATTTAAACGTTGACAAGTTTTTGACTTGCTAGTCTCCCTTTAAACTGGTTTTGGGAATTCACATCTTAAAAGTTTATCTCGGTTAAGCTGTGAACATCTAAGCAGCTTCCCACTCAAGTATGCAGTTGGTCAAAGTTTGCAGCCATAAACCTCTTTGTGGAATATTAAGTTTCTACACCCATATTGCAACTAAGCTAAATTACAGGCACGCTAACATTTTCACTTCCATGTAGGTCAAAATTTTGTAAATACAAAGATAGAAATCTTGACTGAGAGATGAATATTAATACGTTTTGTTCTAAGATGCCAAGCAACTGCTTTGTGTGTGGTCTGTTAGTTTCAGCTGCTCTGCTGTGGTTGAGGAATACGCAGTTCAACTAATAGAGATGAAGTACAGAGGTGGAGTTTTTGTACCCCTGATTCTGCGGTCACAGCCCCACAGTTCACACTTCAGCACAGTATAAACATAGCCTTAGTGCACAAAAAAGTGGTGGCACTTAGTGCACTGCAAGTTGGGATGTAAGGGCTACAGTCTCTTTGTGGATAAGCTCTAAGGTATGTTGTAGGAGTTCAAATAAAATGTTTTGATACTTCTAACATATATTGTAGTCAGGAATTTTGGCTTTTATTGAAATCCATTGTTCTGGGCCCAGGTGTTGGAAGCACCACAGGCCAGCAGAGGCACTTTGAAAAATGAGACCCACACGCAGCTAAGCAGCGAGTTATTGGCTTTATTGAAGGTTAGTGACACACCCGCAACGGGGACTCCAAGTGTTGCTGACACGGAGGCGGAGAACCCAGCACACCGGAGCTTTGCCTGGGACGGAGTTCGATGAAGGGGTAAACAGCAAGTCCTAATAAGCAGTACACAGAGACAGCTCATGAATATGTAATTAGGTACTTTCCTAAAGGGGCTTTCCGCTACCTGGCAATGGACCATGCAAGGCAGAAAAAAAAGCCTAAAACCAGTTAGAGTGGGTTTTCCATGTCTTACAGTGACCAGGCGGCCTCGAGAAAACGGAAGTTTCCTAGCTAGGCCATAACAAAGTCTTCCACAGTCCCTTACATCCATTAATAAATAATATTTGTAAACATTGTAAGGAATGAATTGGTTGAAAGTGCTTCTGCCTATCAGCCTGAAAAAGGTACTGTAATTTCCATAGAATGTCTGCTTAAAATATCTAAAAAGTACTGAATTTTTAAAATGATAAACTACGTGGCTCTGGGAAGAAGGATAAAGGAGTTTGAGGCGCAAATGGTGTTCTCGTCCATCCTCCCCGTGGAAGGAAAAGGCCTGGGTAGAGACTGTCGAATCATGGAAGTCAATGAATGGCTATGCAGGTGGTGTCGGAGAGAAGGCTTTGGATTCTTTGACCATGGGATGGTGTTCCAAGAAGGAGTGCTAGGCAGAGACGGGCTCCATCTAATGAAGAGAGGGAAAAGCATCTTCGCAAGCAGGCTGGCTAACCTAGTGAGGAGGGCTTTAAACTAGGTTCACCGGGGGAAGACCACCAAAGCCCTGAGGTAGGTGGGGAAGTGGGATACCGGGAGGAAGCACAAGCAGGAGCGCGTGAGAGGGGAGGGCTCCTGCCTCATTCTGAGAAAGAGGGGCGATCAACGGGTTATCTCAAGTGCCTATACACAAATGCACGAAGCCTGGGAAACAAGCAGGGAGAACTGGAAGTCCTGGCAAAGTCAAGGAATTATGATGTGATTGGAATAACAGAGACTTGGTGGGATAACTCACATGACTGGAGTACTGTCATGGATGGATATAAGCTGTTCAGGAAGGACAGACAGGGCAGAAAAGGTGGGGAAGTTGCACTGTATGTAAGAGAGCAGTATGACTGCTCAGAGCTCAAGTATGAAACTGCAGAAAAACCTGAGAGTCTCTGGATTAAGTTTAGAAGTGTGAGCAACAAGGGTGATATCGTGGTGGGAGTCTACTTATAGACCATCGGACCAGGGGGATGAGGTGGATGAGGCTTTCTTCGGGCAACTCGCAGAAGTTACTAGATTGCACGCCCTGGTTCTCATGGGAGACCTCAATCACCCTGATACCTGCTGGGAGAGCAATACAGCGGTGCACAGACAATCCAGGAAGTTTTTGGAAAGTGTAGGGGACAATTTCCTGGTGCAAGTGCTGGAGGAACCAACTAGGGGCAGAGCTATTTTTGACCTGCTGCTCACAAACCGGGAAGAATTAGTAGGGGAAGCAAAAGTGAATGGGAACCTGGGAGGCAGTGACCATGAGATGGTCAAGTTCAGGATCCTGACACAAGGAAGAAAGGAAAGCAGCAGAATATGGACCCTGGACTTCAGAAAAGCAGACTTTGACTCCCTCCAGGAACTGATGGGCAAGATCCCCTGGGAGAATAACATGAGGGGGAAAGGAGTCCAGGAGAGCTGGCTGTATTTTAAAGAAACCCTATTGAGGTTACAGGGACAAACCATCCCGATGTGTAGAAAGAATAGTAAATATGGCAGGCGACCAGCTTGTCTTAACAGTGAAATCCTTGCTGATCTTAAACACAAAAAAGAAGCTTATAAGAAGTGGAAGATTGGACAAATGACCAGGGATGAGTATAAAAATATTGCTCGGGCATGCAGGAATGAAATCAGGAAGGCCAAATCACACCTGGAGTTGCAGCTATCAAGAGATGTTAAGAGTAAGAAGGGTTTCTTCAGGTATGTTAGCAACAAGAAGAAAGTCAAGGATAGTGTGGGCCCCTTACTGAATGAGGGAGGCAACCTAGTGACAGAGGATGTGGAAAAAGCTAATGTACTCAGTGCTTTTTTTGCCTCTGTCTTCACGAAAAAGGTCAGCTCCCAGACTACTGCACTGGGCAGCACAGCATGGGGAGGAGGTGACCAGCCCTCTGTGGAGAAAGAAGTGGTTCGGTACTATTTAGAAAAGCTGGACGTGCACAAGTCAATGGGGCCGGATGCGTTGCATCCGAGAGTGCTAAAGGAGTTGGTGGATGTGATTGCAGAGCCATTGGCCATTATTTCTGAAAACTCATGGCGATCGGGGGAAGTCCCGGACGACTGAAAAAAGGCTAATGTAGTGCCCATCTTTTAAAAAAGGGAAGGAAGAGGATCCTGGCAACTACAAACCAGTCAGCCTCACCTCAGTTCCTGGAAAAATCATGGAGCAGGTCCTCAAGGAATCAATTCTGAAGCACTTAGAGGAGAGGAAAGTGATCCGGTACAGTCAGCATGGATTCACCAGGGGCAAGTCATGCCTGAGTAATCTAATTGCCTTCTATGACGAGATAACTGGTTCTGTGGATGAAGGGAAAGCAGTGGACGTGTTGTTCCTTGACTTTTTAGCAAAGCTTTTGACAGTGTCTCCCACAGTATTCTTGCCAGCAAGTTAAAGAAGTATGGGCTGGATGAATGGACTATAAGGTGGATAGAAAGCTGGCTAGATTGTCGAGCTCAACGGGTAGTGATCAATGGCTCCATGTCTAGTTGGGAGCCGGTATCAAGTGGAGTGCCCCAAGAGTAGGTCCTGGGGCCGGTTTTGTTCAATATCTTCATAAATGATCTGGAGGATGGTGTGGATTGCACCCTCAGCAAGTTTGCAGATGACACTAAACTGGGAGAAGAGGTAGGTACGCTGGAGGGTAGGGATAGGATACAGAGGGCCCTAGACAAATTGGAGGATTGGGCCAAAAGATATCTGATGAGGTTCAATAAGGACAAGTGCAGAGTCCTGCACTTATGACGGAAGACTCCAATGCACCGCTACAGACTAGGGACCGAATGGCTCGGCAGCAGTTCTGCAGAAAAGGACCTAGGGGTTGCAGTGGACGAGAGGCTGGATATGAGTCAACAGTGTGCCCTTGTTGCCAAGAAGGCCAATGGCATTTTGGGATGTATAAGTAGGGGCATTGCCAGCAGATCGAGGGAAGTGATTGTTCCCCTCTATTCGAGACTGGTGAGGCCTCATCTGGAATACTGTGTCCAGTTTTGGGCCCCACACTACAAGAAGGATGTGGAAAAATTGGAAAGAGTCCAGCGGAGGGCAACAAAAATGATTAGGGGACTGGAACACATGAGTTATGAGGAGAGGTTAAGGGAACTGGGGATGTTTAGTCTACAGAAGAGAAGAATGAGGGGGGATTTGATAGCTGCTTTTAGCTACCTGAAAGGGGGTTCCAAAGAGGATGGCTCTAGACTGTTCTCAGTGGTAGCAGATGACAGAGCAATGAGTAATGGTCTCAAATTGCAGTGGGGGAGATTTAGGTTGGATATTAGGAAAAACATTTTCACTAGGAGGGTGGTGAAACACTGGAATGCGTTACCTAGGGAGGTGGTGGAATCTCCTTCCTTAGAAGTTTTTAAGGTCAGGCTTGACAAAGCCCTGGCTGGGATGATTTAATTGGGGATCGGTCCTGCTTTGAGCAGGGGGTTGGACTAGATGACTTCCTGAGGTCCCTTCCAACCCTGATATTCTGTGATTCCAAGGAATAATCATTTCAGTTGTTCGATGTATTTTGTCTTCACTCACTTCACTGACTACATGCTTCCTCCCCCATCCTTAACTTTTCCTGTGTGTGACATCTAGCCTTGTGATTTAACAAGAACTAAAAATTTAAAGCTAAAGTCACTGGACTTCTGCAAACATCAGACTTCATAAGATTGCTTTAAAGATAAAAGGAAAAACATTTGTTACCTTTGGAGTTGGTGAATAGGTGAAGTGTGTGAGTGTCTATGGGCCTTGCTAAATGGTGTAACTTACTTATAACACTCACCAACTAACTTTTTTTTGTATTGGATTTTATTACTGCCATAAGAAAATGGCATTTTAAAATCTCCTAGTAATATGATAACGTCACATGTATTTACACACATTTTTAGATGGCCTCAAACAGTGAAGAGGCATTCATTGGGCTTTTGATAAAATTCTCCACTTCTGCAGCCTCATCAGTTACCTTTTTCAGTTCCATTGGCGTCCACTTAACTGCCAAAGCTCTCCAGTGAAGTAAACGTGTCCAAATAGCTTGGAGTGCAATAGTCTGGATTCTAGTCACAAGATCACTGTATTTTCTTCTTATAGCTCTGGCATTATCAGTGCCAGTCTTAACACAATCCACTCCAGCTGCAAAAACTGAGAGCTGAAAACTTCAGATTTCCCCACACACACCCATCGTCCCATACCACATCCTCTCAGTGGACAGCAAAACAGGCAGTCCTCACATATGGGTCTTTCCTGCTCATATTGGACAAATACTAAGTTGGGCAGAATAAGTTACCATAGTTTCATCCAGTTATAATAAGAATTGGCTTCCTTGAACTCTTCTAAACAGCAGTTTGCCAAATATATCCAGCCATGTCATGAATTTGTCAGTTCACTGAATCACAGGAAAAGGAAATTACTTTAACTTAACAAGCTGCAGCAGATTCCAGCACAACACTGGTTGAAGTTTTTGTTTCAAATATTGTCGTTTCTGTATTTATGAGCCATGGAGTCTTTTACTATCAAATGACACCAAATAATGGCGCTCAAAGGGCTTTCATGTTTACAGGTTTACTATATGAAACAGTCTTCTAATTTTGTAAACTGGTAACTTTTTGCTTAAATTCAATGAGTTTCTTTCTTCAAGATGGATGGTTAGTCTCCAAATGACCCACCTCTTAATGGCTGTATGCATGTCCCAAAATCCTTTGCTAGTTTACTTCAACTCCTTTGAAGTATCAGGGTGGCTGGCAAGCATTCTGTATGCATTTTGGTCTAAGTTTGCCAGAAAGGAAAGTCAGGCTGCAAGTGGTCAATCCATAGAAGAGGGAAGAAAGGGTGGGTGGATGGAGCCATCCTACTCCATTGAGTAGGGCAGGAAGGTAATGTGGTTAATTCCCTTTAAAAGAAAAGCTGGGGAGCAAACAGCAGCTACAGGCCATCTGCAGATTCAGCAGGCATGATTTTGTGTTTTTGTTCAGTTCACAGTTTTGAATTTATTTCCACTCTGCTCCTGATGTCTTCTGACCCTCCAGTTAGTACCTTGTCCTGTCCTAGAACTCCCTCATTTTGAGGCTGGTTAGCATGGTTCCATGATCCTCTCCTTTGTCTCCCCCAATCCATCATATCCGGGGCCATTGTCACTCTGTGTCCCCAGTCTCTTTGCTCCCCTCCCCCTGGTTCAGCCCAGCAGCTGGAGTTAAAAGGTGAGGTTGTTTCTAAATATTTATATTTATAAACAATGCTCTTTATACATGGGTTTTTTTAAAATACCTCTTTATTTCTTTAAACTTCTATCTACTCCCAAAAATAGTGGCTGTCACTTCTTAGCAAGACTTACAAACAAAAATGAATTTTGAATTTCTGGCGCAGGCCGTTTTAGAAAGATGATTCAGTGTACAAATAGCTTTTAAAAAAAAAAATCAGACTTCCCACAAAGACTCTTCACTGGAATGATAAGTAGCACACAAAATATCAAGATGTTCCTGTTACTAAATTAGCTGGAGAAGGCTTGAAAACTATGATTATAATAGAATTAGCTTCAACATTGAAATATGGATTATTATGGAGGGGAAGTAGTTTCTCCACAGTAAATCTGTAAAATAAAACTTCATATGTTAAACCACAGAGTCCATTACATGGATTCATGCAAAAACGAAGGAAAGTTGGAGTCGTCTTGAACTTCCATTTAAAAAAATAACTGCTTTTTATTATGTAATGTTAAAACTGACAAACTAATAAAAGAACTTTTAGAGTTGACAGGCCATCTGTTCTTTCAGGAGTCTACGTATAGCAGGGTCCAAGATTTTACATCATATTGTATGTGTTTATAATGGGGTGAATTAAGGAAGAACAGACCGGTTTTAAAAAGCCAGTGTTATGATCATGTTTTTTTAAAAGTATATACATTTATTAGTAATAACACTTTAAGTGATCACGGTTCGAGGAACTTTAAGATCAAACTTAAGCTTTACTATGTTCTTTACTTTTTGCATATTTCTCTGCGTGGACAATTAACATATTTTAGTTGTGTTGTTAGCCTTTCATGCCTGAAATACAGCTGAATATTTCAGTGTCTTTGTGCTGAAATCCTGTAATGGAATGATGATTTAAATTACACTTTATGCTGGGATTTGTAAAATAATTTATGGAAACATTTTTGTCACAAACTTTGTAAAAAGAGTTCTCAAAGTGTGTGTGTGTGTGTGTGTGAGAGAGAGAGAAAAAAATTTAAAAACTAAATTTGAGGCCAAATTTTACCTGATTGTTGAAGTGCGAATTTCCTGGCTTTTGTTGTCTTGTGTTACAGCTCTTAAATTGTAGTTCTTTAAATGCATTGAGTGGAGTATTATCTTATTTTACCAAGTAGTGCTTTATTTTGAATTATACTCCAATAATTTTGTTATACTCAAGTAATGGTGAAAAGACTCGCTGTTATGAAAAATGGCTTTTGTGTATAGGTTCATAACTTTATATTTGATATATGCTTCATCTGCAGATGAATTAGGACTTTTTTACACTGATAAAGAAATGCAATTTTATCAAATTGGCTAACATTCACTTTTTTAAATTAAACTCCGTTTTCTGAAGTGTAGCATTCGTATTTCCTCCATTTTCTTTAGCTGTTTGCTTTTCTGTATTTTGGTTTAGGAGGGTCCTAATAGTCTGATTAATGAAGAAGAATTCTTTGATGCTGTTGAAGCTGCTCTTGACAGACAGGATAAAATAGAAGAACAGGTATTAATAGTACTAAATGTTTTAAGAGGCAATTATGTTCCTACTTTTAAAAAAATACTGTGCTTCAGCCTAGGATCTTTACGTCTTTTATGGTCCAAATTCTCTCCAGGGATACGTTCACAGAACTTATGTTAACTTGGGTAGGAATTTGCTCACAGGAATGTGTACAGAAGTTTGACAGTTAGAATTTGTATAGTAAAATATTGATGTATTTATAGCACCTGGGATACCTTTTTATGGACAAGGACCCCATTGTGTTGGGCATTGTACAAACAGAACAAAAAGACAGTTTTTCAAGTGCTTGTTCATGTTGATTCCAATCTAGGTGTGCGCACACCCACATGTGTGGCTGTCAGAGATTTTTGCTTTAGCAGTACCCGTGGGGCCGGCAGTAGCACCCTCTAGAGTGCTGTGCTCATGCCGCGGTATATCAGGTGCTGCTGGCTGGTGTGTCCTCAGTTCCTTCTTACCACCTGTGGTGATGAGTCAGAGTGCCTCTCTCACTTGTCAAGAGCTAGGGGTTTCTTCCAATGGACTTCATGCCTTCAGGCCTTTGCTTGATTGTAGTTAGTGTTACGTTGTTAAGTAGTTGTTAAGGGTATAGTTAGCTGATAGCTAAGGTCCCAGTGGGGACTTTACCTCAAACAGGACATGCCCCAAGCTCCTGGGTTTAAGCCCTGCTCCGTCTGTGACAGGCCTATGCCTGTGAGTGATCCCCCCAACAGCTGCCTTAAGTGCTTGGGGGAATCGCACATCAAGGAGCATTGCTGGATTTGTAAGAACTTTTGGCCTCACACCCAGGAGAGGGACATTTGCCTCAGGGCTTCCTGATGGAGTCCCCTCTCTGCCCAACTTCTCAGTCCTCTATGCAGGCTGCACCGAGGATTTCGGTTTCCGTGCACAGTGCATTGGCACTGAAGAAGAAGGCGAAGAAGCACTCACCGGTGCCAAGCAAGAAGGCCCAAGGGTCATCCAGTAGAGAGACCGGGCCTGTCCGCCAGCCTTCTCCAGAGCAACATGAGCATGCCTCTGTGGCTGGGGCTCTTAGCCCTCTTAAAGGTCCATCACCGACTTTGGTGAGCAGCATAGGACTCACCACGCTGCCTGCACCATCGTCATCCCAAGCCCAGGTGCAGAGTGGGCACGGTTCTCCACCTGCTCCTATGATGTCTCAGGTGATGCAGGACCAGTCTAAGGCTTCCTGAGAGAGAAAGCTAGCTGTTAAGTCTCCTCTGGGGACGGGAGAGCTCCATAGGTCACTGGACAAGTAATCCTGTGGCAGGTCAGAGCCGCGCCGCCGATTTGCCCAAACTCTCCCCCTGGATGTCGAGACATTATTCCCCAGTGCGGGGTCTGCACTCTCCATATTATGACCGACTCTGTTCCCCCCCTCGCTGAGCCGCATCTAGACGTCTGTCTCGGTTGCTGGGACCGTGGGACTACTTCTCCTCATGTTTACTGGTCTCCCCGGCACCGTTCCACCCGACCCAAATCTCCCTGGGACCAGGACCGTTCACCCCGGAATAGCCACCGGTCACTTACGCCTGGTCAAAGCTCACTGGTAGCCATGACCAGCAAGTAGACCCAGGCGTCAACAGGTCCTCCCTGGTCACTGAAGATTGGTTCCTTTGGTGCGGAGGCCCAGCTCAGCCCATCGCCCCGGTCTCCGCAATGGGTTTGGACACTGGGAACTTCTCTGCTGTCCACGGCACTGTGGTGGCAGCACAGCCAGTGGCCAACACAGTGGCTGTATTGGGGAGCATGGGGCTTTTTGGTGATGATGATGCCCCCTTTGCAGCACGCATCAGTGGCTGCGTTGGAGCGAATATAGACTGCCCCACTGGCACCAGATATGGTACTGGAAGCTCGCTCCGAGGTCAGGGTGGAGGATGCGGTGCTTACCCTCAAACCTCCCTCTCCAACGGCTGCTGAGCCCTCATGCCTCCTCTTCCCTGGACAAGGCACTCATGGGACCTTCCAGGGCCAGCTCCCCAGATGACTTTAAAGAACACCAAGCCCTTCTCAGGCGGGTGCCCAAGAACTTGAGGCTGGAAGTGCAGGAGATAGTGGAGCAGGAGGACACCCTTTTCAATCTCCTCTCAAGAAGCTGAAGTTCTGCATGGTCTCCCTGGCCTCCGTTATCCCCTCCCTGGATCTGGGAGACTGGTACGCCGCTCTCAACTTAAAGGATGCTTGCTTCCATGTCTCCATATTACTATGAAACGCAGGAACCATCTGTGTCATGGGGACTGGGCACCACTTACAGTTCACAGCACTACCCTTTGGCCTGTCCTCCGCTCCCAGGGTGTTCACGAAATGCATGGCGCCAGTAGTGGCTTACCTCAGATGTCAGGGGATCCAGATCTGTCTGTACCTTGATGACTGGCTCCTCAAGGGCACGTCTCTGGGTCAGGTGCGGAGAAGCCTTGATCTAGTATGCTCTACCTGCAATGACCTGGGCCTGTTAATAGTCACAGAAAAGTCCACGTTAATGCCGGTCCAGCGCATAGAGTTTATCAGAGCGGTTCTCGATTTCACACGAGACAGGGCCTTCATTCCGAAAGCACGCTTTCAGGCCATGGTGGATCTCATTGTCCAGGTGAGGAGACATCCGATCACCATGGTCCATGCTTGCCTGCGGCTGGTGGACCACACGGCAGCATACATGTACGTGGTCAGGCACACCTGGGTTCGTCTGCCACCCTTGCATACATGGCAAGCAACGGTCTACGTTCCCAGCAGGTACTGCTGGGACCAAGCAGTCACAGTACTGGACCGTGTCCTCTCATCCTTGAACTATTGGCTAGACCCCTAGTTAGTGCTGCTGTTGTACCAATAAAATAAAAACCAGCAGGATCTTATTAAAGGGAAAAAGGCAAAATACCACATTTATTGTGAACACAGAAAGAATCATAGTAAGCAGTTAGTTATAGCTATAACATTCCATTCAATCTCATATTTATTCACACATTCATTCATACAAACACACACACACACACACACATACACACCCACACACACAGGTTCTGCAAGGTTGTTATCATAGTTACCAGGCTTAGAGTTGCTCATGCCAAGCCACTGGCCAGGTGGCCTGGACGTGAGGAGGGAGCAGGGCCTGTCAGATGCTCATCTGATGCTCCTGGAAGTTGGTTTGCAGAATCAGACCCCAAAGTTCTCACTTTTTAGAGTCTATTTTTATAGGAATTTCTTCCTATGCCAGTCTATGGGAATTGCTTCATCATGCTGTTGCTGAATCAATCAGCAGATAGCACATTCCTGACGGCTCCAAGATGTTATCTTGTTCTTTGGTTCTCCCATCCTTGAGGCTGTTGGGTGGATTCCAGTCTGCCCTCTGGGTGGGGTCCTCTGGTTATTTCCACTTGACGCCTTCAGCCGATGGACACTGGATTCTTAGGCTGGCACCTCCCTGATCATTCAGTTATTATCCACACCAAGCATCCATCCACATACATCCTCTATCTCTATTTTAATCACAATGGTTAATACAACAAAAGGGTGGGGAGTCTCTGGGTGCTGTTTCTGTTGTTAGAGTATTGCTTTGAGTCTCTCTCTCTTGTGAATTGCTTTGAGAACAGACTCTGTCTTAGAATGTACTAACACAATTAGCAGCTTGCAAGTTTCACACATAAAGGGAGAGAAACAGTACCAAAAACCAAGAGACCTCTTAATTAGTAATACCCTGGAATTTAAACTCTGGGGAATCAAACTCATTTGTGATTTTAATACAGAACTTCTTTAATATGATCCAGCACTGCAGGGAGTTGACTTTGTGTCCCTATCACAGTCACTCACCCTGGTCTCAGATGCATCAGATCTGGGCTGGGGAGCCCACCTGGGCGAGTGCGGCAGCCAAGGTCGCTGGATGCAGCACAATTTAGCTCTTTATATCAACGTCAGGGCGGTGGGCTGGCCTGTCAGGCGTTTTTGCCCCACCTAAAAGGCAAGGTGATGCAGGTCCTTACGGACAATATGGCCGTGATGTATCACATCAACATTACATCAGGTCCTCAGCCATGTGTCAAGAGCCAAGAAGCCTCAGTCTCTGGGACCTTGGTGTGCAGAATGCCATCCACCTGATGGCCACTTGCTTACCTGGAACGTCCTGGCAGATCACCTCAGCAAAACTTTCTCCTCTCGCCACGAGTGGTCCCTCCATCCAGAGGTGGTCAACCTGATCTTTCAATGGTGGGGGACTCCCCAGGTGGACCTGTTTATGTCCAGGCAGAGCAGGAAGTCCCAGGTGTTCTGCTCCAGGATCAGGAAGGCATCTGACAGGGAACCCTTGTCCCCACCGGGGTTCAGGAGCGCTGATTTATGCTTTTTCGCCAGTGCTGCTTATCCACAGAGTCCTGCTAAAGGTGAAGCAGCACAGAGCCTGGATCATTCTCATTGCCCCGGCGTGGCCTCGCCAGCACTGGTTTAGCATGCCGATGAGTCTTTCAGTGATGGACCTGCTGCAGTTACCTTTCTGTCTGGATCTGCTGTCTCAGAAGCATGGCAATCTGCTGCAACCAAATATGGCATCGCTGCACCTGATGATGTGGCTGCTCTATAGCTGTGCACGGACGAGCGAGCGTGCTCCGCAGTGGTCCAACAGGTCCTGCTGAGCAGCAGGAAGCCTTCCACCAAGGCTTCCTTTTTGGCCAAGTGGAACCGCTTCGCATGTTGGGCTTTGGACAAGCACGTTTGTCCTAAGGAGACCTCGTTGCAAGACATCCTGGACTATTTGCTGCATCTAAAGCTCCAGGGGTTGTCTCGTCTTTGGTCAAGATGCACCTGGCAGCCATTTCTGTGTTCCACCCTCTGCTTCAGTGCAGGTCGGTCTTCGCCCCTCCCATGACAGTGTGGTTCCTGAAAGGTCTAGAGCACCTATACCCACATGTCCGAGACCTGGTCTCCCCGTGGGACCTGAATCTGATGCTATTGAAGCTCATGGGCCCTCCCTTTGAAACCCTAGCTTCCTGCTCCCTCCTGCTTCTTTCCTGGAAGGTGTCCTTTTTGGTCGCTATAATGTTGGCTCTACAAGGGCACAATCCAGCTGTGCCCGCATCTGGCTTTTCTGCCCAAGGTTGTTTCCCAGTTCTACTTGGGCCAGGATATTTACTTACTGGTCCTGTGTCCGAAGCCTCCCATCAGATGAGGAGTGAAGGTTGCATACGCTGGACGTCAGACAGGCGTTGACCTTCTACGTTGGTAGAACACGGCCATTCCATAAGTCAGCGCAGTTGTTTGTTGCTGTCGCAGACAGGGTGAAGGGCTGCCTGGTGTCAGCCCAGAGAATTTCGTTTTGGATCATGGCGTGCATACGCCACTGCTACGGGCTGGCGAAAGTGCCCCTGCCAGCGACTGATGGCTCATTCCACTAGAGTGCAGGCGTCTTCAGCAGCCTTCCTGGCACAGGTGCCAATTGAAGAAATCTGTTGGGATGCCACCTGGTCATCGGTCCATACGTTCGCGTTGCACTACGCACGGACTCAGCAGGTGCGAGACAACAGTGGCTTTGGCAGAGCTGTACTACAAGCTGCACAATGGTGAACTCCAAGCCTACCTCCATTGATACTGCTTGTGAGTCACCTAGAATGGAATTGACATAAGCAAGCACTCTAAGAAGAAAAAATGGTTACCTGCCTTTCGTAACTGTTCTTTGAGAAGTGTTGCTCATGTCCATTCCATTACCCTCCTTCCTGCCCCTCTGTCAGAGTTGTCAGAAAGCCCACGCCCTCTCAGTTCCTTCTCTCAGTGCCTGATACACCGCGGCATGAGCGTGGCCCTCTAGAGGGCGCTACAGCCAGCCCTCTGACTGCAGCTAAAGCAAAAATCTCCAGACATGCACGTGGGTGCGTGCATACCTAGAATGGCATGGACATGAGCAACACATCTCAAAGAACAGCAGTTATGAAAGGTAGGTAACCATTTTTCTAGACAAATTGGAGGATTGGACCAAAAGAAATCTGACTTTCAACAAGGACAAGTGCAGAGTCTTGCACTTAGGATGGAAGACTCCCATGCACTGCTACAGGCTGGGGACCAAATGGCTAAGCGGCCGTCCAGCAGGAAAGGAGCTGGGGATTACAGTGGACGAGAATCTGGATATGAGTCAACAGTGTGCCCTTCTTGCCAAGAAGGCTAATAGCATATTGGGCTACATTAGTAGGAGTGTTGTCAGCAAATTGAGGGAAGTGATTATTCCGCTGTATTTGGCACTGGTGAAGCCACATCTGGAGTACTGAATCCAGTTTTGGGCCCCCACTACAGAAAGGATGTGGACAAATTGGAGAGAGTCCAGCGGAGGGCAACGAAAATGATTAGGGGGCTGGGGCCCATGACTTACGAGGAGAGGCTGAGGTAACTGGGCTTATTTAGTCTTCAGAAGAGTGAGGGGGGATTTGATAGTAACCTTCAACTCCCTGAAGCGTGGTTCCAAAGAGAATGGAGCTAGGCTGTTCTCAGTGGTGGCAGATTATAGAGCAAGGAGCAATAGTCTCAAGTTGCAGTGCGGGAGTTCTAGGTTGGGTATTAGGAAAAACAATTTCACTAGGAGGGTGGTAAGGCACTGGAATGGGTTGCCTAGGGAGGTGGTAGAATCTCCATCCTTAGAGGTTTTTAAGGCCTGGCTTGACAAAGCCCTGGCTGGGATGATTTAGTTGGGGTTGGTCCTGCTTTGAGCAGGGGTTTAGACTAGATGACTTCCTGAGGTCTCTTCCAACCCTAATCGTCTGATTCTATGATCTTGAGGAACAACAGTTGCAAAAGGTAGGTAACTGTTTTTTCCTACTCCAAAGAGTCTGCAATCTAAGTAGTAACTACTAGTTCTTCGAATAGTGTCCCTTTTGGTGTTCCACTTCAGGTGTACATGAAGATTGGATGATTTCTAGCTAGCAATGTCCATTCAGCCCACACATAGACCCCATGGCTTCTTGTGGCAGACACTGAGGCTATATAGGGGTACGTGGGCAAACTGCCTGCAGTTTCTTCTCTACCACCTCAGCCTGAGACAGAACCCTAGTGTGTCAGCCTAGAGCATACTTGGACTTCTTTCTTTTCTCTTTTTCTCAGTTAGTTTATTGTTGTAGGTCAGTATTTAGTACAGTTGGTTTCAGATGAGAGGATGTTTTTTTTCTTCCCTCTGGAATACCGGTCTTCTCCTGGCGGGGTATGCCTTGTTTGCCAGGCTTCAAATGCTGCCTCTCTTGCCAGGAGGCTATGCTAGTAAGTGACGGGCACTCCATATGTGTCTGTTGCCTGGGGGAGTCCCTTGTCTCCTAGAAGCATTCCTTCTGTTTGGCCCTTTAAGAGCAAAGCTAGAAAAAACAGGGAGGTAAAGGTCATACTGTTGGCAAGAGAATGCTCCCTGCAACTACCCTCTGATCCAGATCAGGAGATTACCCTCCCCTCCTCGGTACATTTGTCCATGGACAGATCCTGTACCCCATCAACCTTGAGGCATGCTTCCCCTAACAAAGGGACGTCTTTGGAGCCTGCTGGGAAGACTCCCAGAAAGAGGAGCATGGACTCTCACTGAGCCAGCTCCAAAAAAGACTTTGTCCCCGTTGAGATCCTTGTACTTCAAGAGTACTGTTGAGGTCAAGGACCCTTTCTCCAGTACCAGTAGGCCTGCAAAGCCCCTGGAGCTCTAAGGACTGGAAGCACAGCTCCGATAGGGCAACTATATCCTCCACCAGTAAGGAGAGTAAGCACAGGGTACTACCTATTTTGGCCCTGCTCAACACCAGAGTATCCTGCTCAGCCAGTGATGTTGTGTCTTAACCAGCCATTGGTACTGTTGTAAGCAGCTCAGGCAGGGGTACCGAGCAAACATTGGGACTTGACATCTACAATGCCTGAAGTACACCCATCATCCTTGGGACTGTCAGCTACAGCAATGTCTGCTATGGTGTCGGTACTGGGGTCCTTCTGGTACCACAGGAGTTCCGATACTCAATGGACCTCTCTGGATCAGACAAACTAGAGTGTCCATTGTTGTTGGGTACCAAGCGTCTCTCAGTACTGAGACCTCAGTCTCTGAGTGGCCACTTCATGGCACAGGACTGTGCTCTGTCCTCAAATCCTGCTCCGCTATGGGAGGATGCGAGAAGGAGACCAGTTGGGAGTCCTCTTTGATTTCAATGAAGGGTTCTCCTGCATACCCCTTCAGGAATCCACTTTCTCACAGGGAGGACCTTGCTGGTCAGCAAGAAAGGTGGAACTAACTTTGTATGCAATCCCTACTTCCTTATGGACATCCCCCAATGGCCATATTGGGACCTATGGGCTGCCGATCGACAGCAATTTAACAGCCACTGGTATTATCTCTCCAAAGACAAGGTTTCACATCCTCCCCCTACCCATCCAAGACAAGAGAAGATATTTGAAGAGCAGGAGGCTAGGGTAGAAGAAGAGATCACCCCTGAGTTTCCCATTTCATCGTTCTTGCTGGAAGAGGCAGTTATAGCTTCACCACCTTCCACAGCTGACAACTTCAGGCGGTTTCAGGATGTCATTAGAAGGGTAGCAGACACCCTGCAGATCCCTCTGGTGGAGGTCAAAGATCCACAACACAAGCTGCTAGATACTTTGCAGTCGGCAACCCCCCCTTCAGAGTGGCATTAGTTATTAATGTGGCTCTCCTGGATCTGGCTAAGACAGTGAGGTTGCCTCTGTTGCACCAATGGATCCAGCTTTCTATTTTCCCATCTTCCACCTTACTCCCTATTGGTGGATGCAGTGAATGAACAGGTTAGGCAGCAATTTTTTGACATCTGCCCCCTATGACAAGGACCAGAAGTAAGTGAATCTGGGCAAAAATCTTTCTTGTCCGCAACCCTGTTGTTCCAGATCACAAACGCTCAGGTGCTCATGACCAAATACAATTTTACTAATCGCAACAAGCTCATGGGCGCTATTGAGCAGCTGCCACATGACTGCAGGGAACAATTCCAGTTCATAGTTGCAGAGAGTCACCTGCTGGCCAGAACAGCTCTCCAGGCATCCCTAGATGCTGCTCATTACTGCCAGCTCTATCTCCATGGCAATAGTTATGCGCAGGGTGTCATGGCTCCAACTTTTGGGGTTTCCAGGCGAGTTTCAGAACACAGTAGGGGACCTCCCTCCTGGTCATAGGCTTTTCTCAGAGATCATGAATGACTCCTTGCACATGTTGAAGGACTCCAGGGCTACCCTACCTTTCTTAGGCATTTACACATCAAGGAGCAAGAAGCTTTTTAGTAGGTCAGACTGTCCAGAGATCATGCCCTGTTTAGTTCTTTGGATATCATAGACCTGTGGAACTCCCCAGAGGTTGCACAGCAAGAGGGCTATTCAGTGGCCCTCGACAACCACCCAGGTGTCACCTAAACATGAGTTTTGATGGGCTGGTCAAGAGATGAAATCCCTCCTCCCCCCCCGGATTTACAGTTGCACCCCTTTAGCCCACCTCCCTCCCTTCCCTTTGGGGACCAAGTTATCCATTTCAACCCAACTTGGGAGTAGATCACCATGGATCAGTGGGTCTTAGAGATCATAATATCAGATTATACCATCCAGTTTGTCTGTCTGTGTGTGTGTGTGTGTCTCTCTTCCCCCCCAATTCTCCTTTCCTCTTCAGGGACCCCTCTCATGAGCTTCTACTAAGGCAAGTTGGACTCTCTCCTCCAACTAGGAGCAATAGAACCAATCCCTTCCCTTTACAGGGTCGGGATTCTACTCAAAATACTTTCTAGTGCCCCAGGAGGACATAAGTTGGAGGCCAATCTTAGATCTAAGACAGATCAGTTGAACAAATTAGTGAAGCCTCAAAAGTTGAGGATGGTGACTCTAGCAACTATAATTGCCCACCTCAACACACTCTGAGTTCAGGGCGGATGGATAGCCCATGAAATTAGTTTTGACATCAACCTGTCGAAGCTCAGGGCAGTCAGGAATTCTTGTCTCCATTTCCTACCCCTCATCGGGGCAGAGCGATCAGGGTCATGATGGACAATATGTCCTTCATGTTTTACATCAACAAGCAGGAAGGAACAAGATCCTCCTTGTGCACTGAAGCTATAAAGCTCTGGAACTGGTGCATAGCCCACCGTATCCATATTTCAGTGGTCCACCTCGCTGGAACACCACAGCCAATGCTCTCAGCAGATAATACTCCCACAACTGTGAATGGGAGCTGGGCACTCAGGTTCTCTATGGCTTATTCTAGAGATGACACTGCCAGAGATCAGTCTTTTCATCACCTCCAAGAACAGGAAGTGTCCTCTTTTCTGTTCAAGGCAGGTCTGAGTCACCAATCCTGTGGAGGAAGAGCCTGTTCTATGCCTTTCCCCCAGCACCCATAATTCTAAGGGTGTTGAACAAGATCAGGCAGGACAAGGCCAGAGTCATCCTTCTAGTACTACCTGGCCAAGACAAGCTTGGTACCCTTAACTGCTTGTGTCCAGCTATCAATCGAGCTCCCAACCATTCCACATCTCCTGTCTCAGGATGCTGGTCATGTGCTTCACCCCAGTCTAGTAGTTTTACACCTCAGTGCATGGTTCCTGGATGGTTCTCAGGAATACAGGTTTTCAGCTCTACGGAGGTGCAGCAGGTGGTGTTAAACAGTAGCAAAACATCAATCCGCACTACTTACCTGCAAATATGGAAGAGATTCATCTGTTGGGACGGTGGTTGATAACTTTGGCTGGAATCCACTCCTGTTTCCCTCGTCCTAGATTACCTGCTGGATCTGAAGACACCCAGCTTATCCATCATTTTGGTCAAGGTACACTTGCCCACCATATCAGCCTTTCATCTCCCTGTCCAAGGACTTGACATTTTTGCTCCCTGGATATCCTCCAGATTTATTAAGGGTCTAAGTAATTTCCTTCCCCACATTAGACCTCCCACCCCATCTTGAGACCTTAACCTGTTTCTCAGCCATCTCACAAGACCTCAGTTTGTACCAGTGGCAACCTGCTCCCTACTTCATCGGCCAGTAAGGTAAGGGAGATTGGAGCCTTGATGGCAGATTACCCCCTTTACCTTTTATTTTTTAAAAAAAAAAAGTCTTTTTATGTCTGCATCCTAAGTTCGTACCAAAGGTTGCAATTGGATTTTCATCTTAACCAATCAATCCATCTAACAGTATATTTTCTGAAACCTCCATTGTTCTCAGCAGGAGTCCTCTTTTCATATTCTGGATGTTAGAAAGGCCTTGGCCTTCTACCTGGATAGGACTAAGCAGTTTAGGAAAGCTCCTAGACTGTCTGTATCCTTTGCAGATAGATGTGAGGGGGCCCCTGTTTCTGCTCAGACTTTTGAAATGGATATCGGGCTGTATCTCTACCTGTTGTGAGTCTGCAGGTGCTCATCCCCCTTCCCCCCGGGGTTAGAACACATTCAACCAGATCACAGGCAACATTTGCTGCATTTTTGAAGAATGTTCAATTATTCGAGACACACAGAGCCACTAAATGGATTTCAGACCATATGTTTTTAAAGTTTTAGACCCTGCTTCATGCCATCAGATCTGTTGCGACACTTGGCTCTGCAGTACTGTCTTCAGTTTTGGATCCTGTTCTGAAACTTTCCTCCTAGAATAGTGCTCAGAAATCACCTGAAGTGAGGCACCCACAGGCACAATTCTCAATGAAGGAGGAAATGTGTGTCCCTATGGGTGCTTTGCTATTGGCTCTCCTTCCCCTCTGCTTCAGTTGTTCCCTAGGGGATGACTGAATAGAGAAGGACCTGAGGGCAATTTGTTCACACACCTTTATATAGTCTCAGCCTCTTCCACGAGGTGACAGGGCGCATGTGTGGGTCGAATGGACACTGCTAGCTAGAAATTTCCTATTGAAGGCTCGAGAGGTACATGTGCACCTGAAATACAGCACACATAGGAACACTCATCTCGAAGAACTACAGTTAGTGCATAGGTGAGTAACATTTCCTTCTATATAACATTTGGTTCTTTTTAATTTATTTATTTTTAAAACTAAAATAATTTGAGAAATTTGGGCACAGTGGAAACAAAAGTCCATTATCTACAGAACATGACAGCATAAAAAGTGTTGTTAATATGGGTCAATTTGTCTCCCCTATTAT
The DNA here is from genome assembly GCF_965140285.1 of Lepidochelys kempii. NCBI lineage: Eukaryota > Metazoa > Chordata > Testudines > Cheloniidae > Lepidochelys > Lepidochelys kempii. The sequence goes on from NC_136384.1 coordinate 48,210,327, forward strand.
CTTTAAAGCAATTCTTAATAGATGCAAGTAACTAAAAAATCCTATAGAAAACTCACCTTGACTGTACTTAGGTGAATAACCTACACAAATAAGTATATCCAATACATGATAAATATTTCTTAAATCTAATTGTTGTTGCCACCTGAAGTGCCTGTTACCGTTCATGACCTGTGAAATAGTAAAGAGAGACTATCTAGTTGCTCCCTCCTCTTATATAAGTCTGTCAGTTCTACTGCCACCTACTAAATACTCCACCAAACAGCTATGTACTAATACATTTAACCTGTTTCTCTTAGTCTCAGAGTGAAAAGGTCAGATCACACTGGCCAACATCATTACCCTCTGGTGATGGATACTCTGCTGTGGGGACTCACAGATTTGTCCAAAAGGTGAGATGTTTCCCAGGATCTTTTTAGAGAGTACTTATTGTAAATAAAATCATATTTCCATTTTAACTAACACATTTGTCATACGGATTGGTGAGATCTAATTTATAGATGTTTCTAGTAACTTTGAACACGTCACTCATTAGAATTGACATATCCAGGGTTGGAGAGGACTTTTTCCTTGAAAAAAAATCTTTGAGTGTCTATTTTAGAATATTCCTGATATGTAGCAAGCATGTCATAGTTTGAGATAAAAAAAAAATTATGCCAGTAACTTAATAATCTTTAAATGTGCTTTTTCTTAAATATAAAATCATTAAACTAGTTAAAAGAAAAAAAGCTAGGTTTTTTAATCAGGGTTGATTTTGACCTTTTTCAATGTTACTGGAAACACTGTTTTTTTTTTCAGGGCCATGTTGGGAGTATAATATATAATAGTTGCATGAAATCAGCTTTTGCTGCTGTGCTTGCTGCTTATGGTGCTTTTGTTTTCCTTTTCTTCATTATCTTGTGCTTGGAAGTTGGTACTGAAAGCTCTGTTGTGCCTTTGTTCTGATTACTTGATTTTTTTCTTTGTCTGTCTCTGGTAGCCCTATAGTCGCTCTTCCTCCATGTCTTCCATTGATCTAGTCAGTGCCTCTGATGATGTTCACAGATTCAGCACCCAGGTATTGTAAGCATATAGTGGCTTTGTATATCATTTTGCTGTAGTTCATCTTCTCTCTAACCTGGGTTCCCCTTGTTCCATAAATCACTTGTGCTTGTTTTAGATGAGTACGGATAGACACATACCAAGGAATTCTCTAGTCCTGTTACTGAAAGATTGTCTTTTTGCATTCTGCTTGCATCTATATCACTCTTGCAAGGGCCTGAATCTTAAAAATAATGAGGATTAATATCTGCAGAAAAAATGTGTAACTTCAAGATCCCACATTTCTGATGTAATAACTTAAAATAATAAAAGTGAAATAACAGCTGTGTGGGATGGAGATAAATTTGACTTTAAAATGAGGGAGAGCTGTTATGTTTGCATGTAAATCATTTATTCTAAGAAGTGTTTAATTTCCCAATCTTTTTCACATATTTAGTTCATATATCTTGTAATGACCATTAAGAAACTAAATCTTTCTACAGTCCAACGGTACTGTTTGCACCTCTGAGACTTTGTTTGTAATTCAGCACTAAAAGTGTATGCTAGACTCTATTAGGCATGCACAGTTTGAGTTTGGAACCTTTTTTTAAAATATATTTTATTATACCTATTTGTGGCAGATTCACTAAGGCATGCAATACCAAAGCTAAAATACACTTTTAGATCTGTATAAGCAAGCCAAACATTTTAATGGTCTCCTGGAAGTGTTCAACGGACAAGCTATTCAAAGAAGCAGTGGGGAAAACAGTACTAAGATAATAACAATACACCCTTCTGACAATTAAGCAACAGAAGGAGGACTGTTGGACTTCATCAAAAAGCTGACATATTGCTGTCATATAGGCTGGTCTACAGCTTTTAACCATGGCCATGATACAATTGCTCAATACACCTGTTTTAATAAGCCCTACCAAGAGCTTCCGGGCCAAATTTTTAACAGTATTTAGGCATTGCTGTGCTCAGCATTGCAAAGCATAATTGATTTAGGAGCCCAAGTTTAATTTCCAAAAGGGGTTTAGGCACTTAGGAACCAAATCCCTTTAACAGTCAATGCCTAAATACCTTTAAAAAATCTGGGCCTTAGCCCTTATATTGTTAACAGCAAAGATTGAAGGATGGGCTGCGGACCCATTTTGATGAAAACTTGTTAGTGTCTAGACGAGTAGGGGGCTGTAAATTTTGGAAGAAAATTAGTAGTGTCCATAAACTTAAGAATTTTGAAAGATAAAATAGTGAAGAACTTACTGAATTCCCAGACTTGCCATTCCCACAACTGGGTTTTCCCTCTGCTCTCCATTACTAGAGGCAGAACCAGATCTGTTGGTCATCAGGAAGACAACTTGGCTCTTCTTCAGAATGTGCAAGCCAGTGAAAATACTTCCAAAACTGAAAAACAGTGTAGTAATATGTGTGTGTATGTAATAAACTTTCCTTGAATAAGTGTGTCTTCACAGCATTGTAACAGTTTTCATTAAACTAAACTTGTTCATCCAATTAATGGACAGATTGGAATGACCAATCTGGATATTCAGTGAAGAGAAATCATCATCAGGCATCAAATTTCTCACTCATTTCCAGGCTCCCTATTCCTACTTGTTCATTCCTGGCTGGTGTCGCTATACACACTGGGGCAACACCACTTGGGCATAGTTGTCACACTTCCCCCATCTGTGATCACTTCCCTTCTTTGTTGGTTGGACCCGCTGGCAGTATGTGCAGGAGTCCCATTCTCAAGACCCCCACCATCGAGGTCTCTCATCACAGATGCTTCGGCGATAGACTTGGGAACTCACTTCGGGTCTCTCAGAACTCAGCCTCTGGTCTCCAGAAGAGTTCTTGCTACACATCAACATCAGGGAGCTCAGGGCAGTTCACCTAGTCTGCAGTGCATTCCAGCCCCACATGGAGGGCAAGTGCGTGTCAGTTCTTGTAGACAACACAAGAGCGATGTTTTATATAAACGGGCAAGGTGGAGCAGTGCGTTCCTCTCACTGGTGAGGGAAGCTCTTCACTTGTGGGAATTCTGCATAGCCCACTCAATCTGCCTCAAAGCCTTGTATCTCCAGCAGTCACAGTACGAGGAAGCAGATCACCTTAGCAGATCCTTCTCCAACCACCATGAGTGGTCCATCCATCCTGATGTCATAAAAGGCGTCTTTCAGAAGTGGGGGACTCCCCGGATAGATCTACTGGCAATGAAAGACAACAGGAAATGTCTTCAGTTTTGCTCCTTCCTGGGTCACAGCCCAGGATTGCTCTGATGCCTTTCTCCTCCCTTGGATGGATCATCTCTTTTATGCATTCCCTCCCATCTCTCTCATACACAAGGCCTTCCTAAGGGACAGACAAGGTCTCATCCTGATAGCCGTGGCCTGGCCATATCTGCACTGGTTCACCATCCTTTTAGAACTCTCGGTAGAAATGCCAATCCATCTGTCTCAGTTTTCAGACATGATCTCTCAAGACTACAGCTGTCTACATCATCCAAACCTTGAGTCCCTTCATCTCATGGCCTGGAAGCTCCATGGCTGAACCCCGCAGAGCTAACGTGCTCTGGGACTGGTCGCAAGGTGCTTTTAGGGAACAGAAAAATGTCCGCTAGAGACACTTATCTGGCAAAATGGAAAAGATTCTCTCTCTGCTCTATGCAGAAGTGAGTTTCACCTACACAGTCAACACTTCCATTCATTTTAGATTACTTATACCACTTGAAACAACAAGGCCTAACCATGTCATCTATTAGGGTCCATCTAGCTGCAATCTCGGCCTTTCACCCATGGATGAACAGCCGTTCTGTTTTCTCAAACTTCATCTATAGTCTATTTCTTAAGGGCCTGGAGAGATTATACCCAAAGGTACAGCAGCCACTTCCTCCCTGGGACCTCAACTTGGTGTTGGCAAGGCTAACAAGGCCTCCATTTGAACTGCTGGCAATGCACTCTCTGCTTTACGTGTCTTGGAAGGTGGCCTTCCTGGAGGCCATTACTTCTGCCAGAAGAGTCTTGGAGGTCCAAGCCCTTACTTTGGAACCACCTTATGTGGTCTTCTTCAGGGGCAAGGTTCAATTGCAGCCACATCCAGCCTTCCTTCCAATTCCATAGTAACCAGGATATCTTCCTACCGGTCTTCTGTCTGAAACCACACTCTACTCTCTGGATGTGAGGTGTGCACTAGCCTTCTGCATAGAAAGGACTAGATCAATTCAAAAATATGCTCAGCTTTTTGTAGCCATTGCAGACAGAATGAAAAGCCTTCCAGTCTCAGCCCAGAGAATTTCATCATGGATCACTTCATGTATCCGCACATGCTACGACCTGGCAAAAGTCCCCTCTCCTGCCCTGACGGTACAGTCTACCAGGGCTCAAACATCTTTGGCAGCATTTGTAGCTCAAGTTCCTATCCAGGACATCTGTTTAGCGGCAATGTAGTCGTCGGTTCACACTTTCGTGTCTTGCTATACCGTCATCCAGCAGACTAGAGATGATGCAGGTTTCAGACACTGTGGTATTACAGTCAGCATGCCTAAGAACTCCGAACCCTCCACCTGCACAACTGCTTGGGAGTCACCTACTTCGGAATGGACTGAGCAAGCACTCGAAGAAAAAATTATTACTAACTTTTCATAACTGTTGTTCTTTGAGATGTGTTGCACATGTCCATTCCAAACCATCAACACCCCCTGCCTGTCCCTCTGTTGGAGTTAGCCAGCAAGAAGGAACTGAGGGATCAACGGGGTGGCAGGACCCTTTATACTGGCGCTATGAGCGTGTCATACCGGGGCATTGGAGCTGACCCAACAGATACCACTGAGGAAAAAACTTGATGGTGGTGGTGCTTGGGGCGAGCACACATCTGCTTTGGAATGGACATGAGCAACACATCTCGAAGAACAACAGTTACAAAAGGTTAGTAATTGTTTTTTAAGCCAGGGTGATCCGATTCCATGCTTCATCTCTTTCCTATGCACTGGAATAGTTTGCTCTTGTGCCCTTAATGTCTCTTTACAAAAAAATGCCAACTCTCCTGAACTTTTTTCTTTAAACTTGTTTCCCACACAACCTTACTTATCAATTCTGAGTTTGCTGAAGTCCATTTTCTTCAGTCTGCTGTTCTCCCTCCTACCATTCCTTAGAATCATGAACTGTATCTTTTCATGATTACTTTCTGTCAAACTGCCTTCCACCTTCAAATTCGCATGCATTTCTTTCCTGTTTGTCAGAATCAAATCTAGAACAGCCTCTCTCCTAGTTGCTTTCTCCACTTGCTATAATAAGTTACCTCCAAGAACTGGTTGGATAATCTACCTTGTGCTATATCATTTTCCCAATGGATGTCTGGGTAGTTGAAGTCCCCCATCACCACCAAGTCCTGTACTTTGGATGATTTTGTTAGTTAGTTAATAAAAGTTTCATCCACCCCTTCTTCCTTATTAGGTGGTCTATAATAGACCCCTACAGTGACATCATCCTTGTTTTTTACCCCTTTTATCCTTACCTGGAGACTTTCAATAGGTCTGCCTCCCACTTCTATCTCTACCTCAGTGCAAGCGTCGATATATAAGGCAACACCTCCTCCCCTTTTCCCTCTTCCTGTCCTTCCTGAAAAAGCTGTACCCTTCTGTACCAATATTCCAGTCATGTGAATCATCCCACCAAGTCCCTGTGATGCCAATGATGTTGTAATTGTGATTATTTACTGTTCCTTCTAGTTCTTCCAGACTATTCTCTATCTTCCTTGGATTAGTATGCAGAAATCTAAGATGTTCATTAGATTTCCCAACTGTATTCCCTCTTGTTTCTCCTTTGCCCCAGCTTTAATTGCCCCTCTTTCTCCCCCCCCACCCCGAAATTTCAACCCTTCACCCAGGTCTCCATGTTCTGGACTTACCTGTGGACTTTTGTCTCCTGCCCCCATCGAACTTCGTTTAAAGCCCACCTCACTTACTTAGCCAATCTGTTACATTGTTCCTTAAATATTATCTGTACAAAAATCTCACAATGATTATGAATCTTGATAAGTTATGTGCTTTCAGTACAGACCCTACATGCTACCCTTCACAAATAAATATCATGAAAGTATTGTATTAGGTGTAGTGTGTGTCTCAGGTCTTAGACAGAAGTAGCTTGTAAAGAACAGTGAACCTTGAGCCAGTTGGCACCACTAGACCTCTGTTTTCTGAATTCTGTGGAATGCTGTGTTACTTCTGGGAGTGAAGACTGAATTGAGTTGATTCCTTTTACTGTGGAAGGTACAGTACTGAGATTCTAGCAATAATGCGTCCAGTTCAAACATTGTGTGCACAAGTGATGATTACTAGAAAGTCTGCTTTGATAATTAAGAACAGAAAAACCGAAATACAGTTCAAACAGTGGTCTGGTATTTGCACCTACGACTAAGTTTAAATCTGAAAGGAATATTCAGAGTTCTCAGAGAATTAACCAAAGATGCTGCCCTCAGAAATCACTGGAGTTACAGATGAGACACAATCCAACGTTGCTAGTTAACTTATGCTATTGAGGAAGTAGATGAAGAATGCTTTCTGAGCATGTTAGTTTTATGGCCCCCTTCTAGGTTTCAAGGGACCTTTGCTGATCTTAGATAATTTTAGTTGTGCACCATGCTCTAAATTTTGATTGGATTTTATAGAGTATTTGGAATTTGTAAATTGTTTAGACTTGGAAGGGTTCGATTTTTATTGCTAATATCGGTAAATGTCAATTTCACCATGCACACACAAAACGATAAATATTTCCATTGATAATTGAAATTTACAGATAGGCAAAGTAAGAAAAATGCTGCTTGAGTACTTTAGTTTGATTTAAGGATATTTACTTTGTCAATATCAGATGTCAAAATGTACAGTGTGTTTTAAGAGTTATAAAGCTTTAAGTTTTTTAATCTCTACATCTACTGTCATTAAATAATAGTCGGACACTGCCCCCCCCATTTCCCACAGCTGTGAAAAGTTAAATGAATTAAAAAAATGTAAAAAATGCTAAAAATATCATTAATGTTATCCATCAAAATTATTTTTAAAAAAAATCTAATTCGGCCAAGCCTAATTATCTTCTTGAAGCCAGTAAGGTTTCCATTACTCTAGAAGAATTTCTTCAATTATTTGCATTAATTATCAATTACCTAGCTGACTCTTAGTGTCCAGAAGTTTTAGAGGACCTTTACTTAGAAAATCTGCCCACTTGAAGATCGTAAATGGTGTCCTGGAAAGCAGAGATGGGGAGGAATCGTGTCTAGGAAACCTGTTGCCCAAGTCTAGGAAAGGGTGGCCTTCCTGCCTGAGTTATAAAGTGAAAGGAAGACAAACTTTTCTTTGTCAGTTAGTTTTAACGAAAACTTTGTGGTCTGGTCTCTCATCCTTCCCATATCACTCGTTTTGCTTCCACGGAACATCTATAAATCAGCACTGAACTTCCATGAAATATAGTCCTCATTGCATACAGTGTTTCATTATTTGTTTGTGAGGCTTAACATTTAAAGTGTGATTCAGGGTACAGTTACCTCCTTTCCTGATCTTGAGTGTACAGCCCAGAAGGTACATAGTACAAAAAAAGCCTTCTTTATTTTAAAATAAAATATAAACACAACCTTTTTTGTTTCCATCTCAAGCAAATTAGAAAAACACATTAATAAATATTCCTTTGCTCATTCCTCCATGTAAACTTGTTATAATGTACTTCATTTGATAAATGCCTTTATTTGACAAGTGGCATTTGTTTGTGTATAAAGAAATGTCTTTCTATATCATACACAAGGTATTTATGCCCTAGTGTTGCTAATTTTATTCATGATTGTGTACTGCTTAAAGTACCAGACATACAATGTAATACCTTGTTTATTTTTTAATCAAGATATATATTTTCCAGTAAACATCCTTTAGTCACTACCTCTGTAGGATTGACAGACATTGCAAATTACACATTAATCTGCAGGTGTTGTAACACCTATTTTGAGTATTCACTTGTTTTTAAATTACACACAAAAAACTGAAGCAAACTTTTCTACCATGTTATAAAACGTATCTGTGAAATAACTTGTAATATTCTTTCTTTCCTCCATAATTATCTCAGATTATAATTTCAATTGAAAAAGAGCAGGTCTGGAAATGTGATCTGACAGGATTTGGCACCTACATTCCAGGGCAGACACTATAAATGTGTTTAGAAAACTTAAAGGGACCCTTTCAGCCCTGTTCATACCCCACAGCCATATACCTAAAGGATGCTTTTCATACAGACATAAGGAGTACAAATATGGTAGTGTTTGTGTAGCTTAAAGAATAGATGGAGGTATATCAAGTACATTTTTCTAAAGACTACAGTAATTCACATACATCAGTGATTTTAAAAGTTTAAAATATTTTTAAATGATGCAAAAACATAAAATTAAAAGATGACTTAATGAAGGAGTGCAAACACGTTGGCAATTAAACTTATTGAGAGTGTCCCTTTAAATCAATCGGCATCCCAGGATGCTATTGAAAGACCATAGCAGCTTGTGCTAATGCAGAATAGTAAATGTTCAACATGTCACATGTACTTGGTTTTCCTTCACTACAGCCTATAAAGCTTTTGAGACATCTGAATGCTTACAATATGGATTTAACTTTCTAAGCGTAGAAAACTAGTGGCTTTGATCGGTTTTTTTATTGCTCAGGTTCTTAAATGCTGTTCTTCATTAAATGTAAATTTTCAAAAAAAAGTCCTGCACTTCAGTGTGATTCTGTTTATTTAGGTACTTATAATGGCCAATATCTCTGTAGGATCAGAGCACCTCTTAAATATGCATCCGATGAAGTGAGCTGTAGCTCACAAAAGCTTATGCTCAAATACATTTGTTAGTCTCTAAGATGCCACAAGTCCTCCTTTTCTTCTTAAATATTGTAATAGAGGTAATCTCTCTTCCTTCCCTATAGGTAGAAGTAAAAACTTGAATAGTTAGTACAATTATTCAACTGTTAAAGGTGGGGGTGAAAGAGATGGGGATGGGTGGGAAGTGCTTGTGCGAAGATTCATTTTATTAGGGATCAGTTTTGCTTTTGGTTCTGAATGCTGCAAGGCCTCTGCTAATTTAACCTTCACTGGTTTTTTTGTTCCGTTGTTTATGTCCAGCTCATGCACTAGATCTATTGCTAGTATTTTATAGTGGCTTCAGATATTACTGTACAGTGCCCTGAATGTGCTGGCAAGAAGGTGGCAGGAACCTTTATAAATGTTGCATTTTTTTTTTTCTTCTAAAGGTGGAAGAGATGGTGCAGAATCACATGACTTACTCTTTACAGGATGTAGGAGGAGATGCCAATTGGCAGTTGGTGGTAGAAGAAGGTGAAATGAAGGTAAATAAAATTGCGTTGCACAATATTTTATAACATTTTTGAATTTATATAAAATGTTACACTGAAATCTGTCTGTCATGTTAATACTGATATAGGCCCATATTCTGATACCCTTACTCCACACGTAGTCACATTGATTTAAAACATGACTATTTGAGTAAGGTACTATTGATGAGATATACAAGGATAACCATTTTATATCTTTAAGTACACACAGTATTCTTTATGACTTCATGCCAGACATTTCATTCCTGTGCAGAGGGAGGTCACTTTCCTTTATCACCCTCTCTTCCTGAAGGTCCCATATTAGACTGGCTTGGGCTAGCTGGAGTGAGAATCTACTCCACACTAGCCTGCCATGGACTAACTGCTTGGACTATGCTGACACGCGTTAACAGTTTTGTTATTGCTCTTTCATCTAGGCCTCATTGAAATGGGGCTATCTCAAAGTGCATTAACAAACTATTTTTCTTCAAATGGCTTTGCATATACATACTTATAGGTACTATACCACTTTGTGGTGTCTTACAGTAGAACCTTCTTCTAGCAGTGTCAGCTAGAGCCATGTCACGCACCCTTCTCCTGAGCAGCACTGACGTTCTGAGGGCAAGTCTAGATAGGGAGCTCAGTTCCTTCCAAGCACGTGCTTGGAAGGATGTGAACATTTCTGATGTCTTCAGAGCCGGAACCTTTCTCCTCTTCGTTAGTGTTAGCTTTGTTAGTGTAGTTAGTGTTATTCCCGGTTATGGTAGAATTGAAGAAACAGAAGAGGCTGGCATTTAAGAGTGTGTTTCCTGCCCAGTTGTCTTCCTGGCATCTGATGACCACGTGTGGTGCTTCAAAAGTTTCGGACAAGAACATTTGCTTTCTGGGTGTTCAGTTTATCAGACCTTTTTTCCCAAAGCCCACAAGGATAAGGTACTCATTTGGAGCTTCTCCTTCTCAAGGAAGCTCACAATGCTAGACTCTCCTGATCTAATCAGTCCTCCGATCCAAGGTCGAAGGGTAAGTCTACACTATAGTTAAACACCCGTGGCTTGCCTATGCTAACTGACTCAGGCTTTAATTGCAGTATAAATGTTCAGGCTCAGACTGCAGCATGGCCCCTAGAATCCTGCAAGTTGGAGTGTCCTGAACACATGGCAATTAAACAGCCTGTTAGCTTGAGCTCTGCGAGCCCAAGTCAGCTAGCATAGGCCAGCTGCAGGTTTTTAATTGCAGTGTAGACATACCCTGAGAGGCCAGCTTCAGTTCCTGGGGCTTCCAGTAGTTCCCAGTAACTAAAGGATTCCAAGAGGCCACAGCCCCTGTCAGGGCTGGATCAAGTCCCTGTAACTCCCTCAGTCAAGCCCCCAAGGCTTCACATGTCTGAACCAAGGCCACCTGGCCAGATCCGACTGCCTCGATTCCGCAAGAAATGTTGAGAGACAGTTTGGCCTCTGTCACCGGTCCTGTACCTCTTGCGTCACAGTTACCAAACCCTGATGGAACCCCTCCGGCTGCAGCACCAGAGTCTGTTCTGACTTCCACTTCCAAATCTAGGAAGATGGACTTGATTCATGTGTCAGAATCAGGGCCGTCAGTGCCTTTTAATTCTGTCTGTCCTGGCATCGAAGAAAGAGGCATAGGGAAAATACAGCTGCTGTTAGCAGTGGCTGTTCCCATGCATCAGAACTTTTGGATCCATCAATTCTGACAAGGCTATAACATCTCCAAAGTGTTGCCCACACACATTCTCTGTTACTTACACACACACACTAGGGCACCCAACTTTACCTATTTCCCAGGGCTCAAAGCATAACCTACTTGATTTAGGCACCGCTGTCCTTTCCCAATTCCTAGGGTTCAGGGCATACTCTTTGTGGGTTTGCAGGACCTTTTTACAGTGAAAGAGCCTTACACAGTAATATCTTTATCCTCTGTTTGTTAACAATTATCAAGCAAAATACACGTGCTAAGCATACAGTGATATGCTCACGAATCCTGATCATGCAGGCAGACTTTCTCTGTTGGCCAGGCAAGGTCAGTCTCGTCTGGATTCTGGTTGCTGCACGTCACAGTCGTGCAAAGGATTCTTAGCAGCTCTGATCTTAGGCTGTGTCTTAGAAGTGAGTTCCTTTTCTTCTTCATCCAGGTCTTTCCTCCTCCTCCCACCACCACCACCAGCTGGTCTCCTTGGATCCCAGTTTATATAGTGAAACTTGAGTCCTGCTTAGCTATACCTTAACCAATCATTTTACTAAAATATTACTAAACAATTTTCTAACTAATCCTAACCTATTGTAAAACGATTATTTAACCAATCATACCCCACCACCTTAATTGATTTACACCTAGCAAAATTAATTACGTGACAGACGGAAACAATCAAAGAACCAGACAAAGACCATACCGATAAACAATAGAGAAGTGGGGACCATAAAGACAAAACAATAAAGAAATGGGGATTTCACAACCACAGCTATTGATAAGTGATTTCTTGCCAGACAGAATACTATCAAACTAAGTTTTCTTTAACCATCTTAAGATCTGTTTCTTTATCTGGCGATGGTAGGTAGTATTAGGACAGGATCGCCTTCTTAACAACCCGATATTACAATGTTTTAATGTAATTTAGATGGAATGTGAGAACGTGACTCTGCTTCTTAGCTCATGTCTACTGCTCTCTTAATATGGCTGCAGACGAACGCCTCAGCCCTTACAATATGGCTACAGGAAAAGGCCTTATCCTTAAAAAAGAGGGACCCATTCCACCACCAACTTCAGTAACAAGGGAGATGGATTTGCATATGATGTTGGATCTGATATCCGCTTCTTCGGATCGGTTTTCGGTTCCTGGGTTGGTTCCAGCTTCATCCTCCGTTTTGGAGAGCGCTCTCACGATGGTAGCCCAAATTTACTTTCAAGTCCAGTGTGTTCATTGCTTCAGAGCATGAAACACAAGGTTTCCACAAGGAGACCTGTTTCCCCAGTTCCAAGAACATTCTTGCCTTCTTCTGTTAGGAAGAGGCCAGAACACATTATGCTTCCTTCTCCTAGGATCCCTACAAGGTCCCCACAAAGAACTGGATCTCCATACTTCCCTCTGGATCCACTGATCCCCGGTGCATTCTGTCTTGGATCCAGACCCATATCTTTACCAGGAGGAAGATAGAAGAAGAATGTGGCGACCTGTGGCTCTATTTGTACCACCTGTGGTCTGCCACCTGCAGGCATGTTCCCAAACCCCCATTGCTGGAGAAACTGGCAGTCCTGCTGCCTTATTGTGGGCCACCTCAGGAATTTCTCAGTTAGCCTCTATGTGGAAGGAGAGGTAATGTTTCATCTGCAAAGGATCTGGCAGTCCAGAGATCCTCGGATCCAGCCCATCTGGATTATGTACAGTGATGCCTGAAATGCTGTCAGGAGGAGGAAGACAAGGAAGTAGCTCCCTCTTCGAGCAGGACCATTTGGAAACAGATTGTGAGTGCAATTTACCCCTGGATGAACATGTGGGGGTGCCTTTGGCCTCCTCTTCTTCCAAGGACCCATGTACATAGGAGCCGCATGGACAGTTAGTCCACCGCAGGTTAGTGCTAGTTCACACCCCAGCTTGCACAAAATGTTCACATGTACAAGCCCCTCTTCTAGATGTAGAGATTTGGGTATATTTACCTCTGGTGTCATAGAATCATAGATATGTCAGACACCAGACCTGGCTATGGTGATCCATGGATTCATGACCTCCAGGCTTGCTTAATGTACCTCTTACTATGAACGAAGCCAGATTCCCTGAAAAAACTCTAAACTAGTACAAAATGCAGCACCCATTCTAAGCAACATGAGTTGCTGTGAGCAAAACACCATTGGGCTCATTAGCTTCTTAATGAAAACAGAATCTAGTGTAAGGTCTCTATCTTGATCTTTAAAGTCCATGAGACTGGCCTTGGCTTCTGCAGATCATTTCCCCATACATATCCATGACCTTTCATTGGGATTTTATTCCACTTGCAAAGTGAAAGTGTTCTTCATTAGGGGGAAACTCTTGAGCATAGGAAATAGAACTCTCATGGTAATGGAGCCAAGGCTTTCAACTTTCTGCCAGAGGTAAAAATGGCCAGTAACCTGAACACACTTAAATAAATGTAAAATTTATTTTTGACTTTACTCACCCATTGGCCCCTGTCTTTTCCGGGAGGGGGGGATCCAAAACCTTAATATTAATCAAAAATTTACTCCTACCTGTTACAAAAGGGATACTTTATCTTTAGGTACTTTGTTGGTGATCAGATACTTTGGTGGAGCGGATATCAATAATAGAATTTGAATGGACAAATTTCTGTTTTAAGTGCTGTGGAGTCCTCAAAAGTACATGCTCACTGATATCTTAGAATGTTCCATTCTGAAAGGTCACAAATACCCCAAAATTGGATGGCAATATTTCTTTAGCTCTGAAGGTGCCTCTTATTAGATGAAATACTTGTTCTAATAATTAAATAAGTTAGAAAAACATACCATGTACAAAAAATTATAATGGATTGGCTCAGTAATACAGTGAAATATTCCTGTATCAGTGACTTCCACGAAATTCTGCAAACCTGGAATCAGCCAGATGACTTTGTGGTGCTTCCTGTATAGTGTCTAGCATAGTGTGATCATATTGGAGCACATAGGTACTAAAGTATTTCAGATACTATACTATCAGCTTTTAAAGATTAAAGAAAAACAAATTAGTTTCCATCTCTCTGGTGAATATCCCAGACAACCTGGTTAGTGGGGACATCCTTGTCAGGTCCTCAGATAACACTGTGGTATAAGACAGGGCTGACTCTGGCTTTCTTTTTCTGCAGGTCACCTAAGCATTTCATAATATATTTTGAAATAACTGTTTTCTTGTCCCTTTCTCTCCCTCTCTTACTCCCTTCAATTCACCAAGTTGTAGTCAGATCTGTGGTAACTGGATTTCCCTCTGCTGTTAGGGCAGCCTTTAGTTATTTCTTTTAATCTTAGTACTGCATCCAGCACATTAGCATGAAAAATCAGTCTTGCAGAATTTTTCTCTTACCCCTTTAAGTACTGGATTATATTAATGCTTAGCTTCTTTGATTATCTATTTTAATCACTGACATATTTCCTTCCTAAACATAGTCTTTTTATAAAATATTAAACCATTCAAATAGCATGAATATTCTGTTTAAAAAAATAATCCACTTTGCCTAGGATTGTTCAGTCATTCTTACTGCTGTTTGATGTAACTTTGTTAAATGGACTGTCAAATTAGATTCTCAGGAAGAAGCACAACAAAAATCCAAAGCAGTTTTAGCCTTTTCTACTGTGCATTTCTTTTGTGCTATTTTGTATTTGCCTAAAGGTGTACAGAAGAGAGGTGGAAGAAAATGGGATAGTCCTAGATCCTTTGAAAGCCACACATGCAGTCAAAGGGGTTACGGGACACGAGGTCTGCCAGTACTTCTGGAATGTTGATGTTCGTAATGACTGGGAAAGTAAGAAATCATTTTTTTTAAGTCATGACTGTTGGTTTGAATGTTTAAAACCTTTACCTAATTTATGTATGTTTATGCTTGTACACTGATCTAGTTCTTTTATTTTTAGCAACCATTGAAAATTTCCATGTTGTGGAAACTTTAGCAGATAATGCAATCATCATTTACCAGACACACAAGGTAACAATATCTTACATTTATATAGCACCTGACATCCAGAAGGATCCCAAAGCACTTTATATAGAAACTGCTGTACCAATCACTAAATATAGTCTCCTCTATTGTGAAACGTTGCAGCTGTTTAACAGCACTATACAAAAGTTTAGGACAGGAAGTGAAGAATTCTGTACCCAGTTGCATTTTCCTCAATTTGGAATTTAACAAAGATGGCAGAATTATCACTTTTAGCCTTGCATGTATGTCATGGAGACTTTAGGGTCCATGCTTTCTTTTACATCTCTTTGAAATAATAGCACCTCCATCATTAGTGTGTCTCCTAATGCCAGGTTGCAGTATTGGATCACTAGTAACTCCAGGGAAGAGTCCTGAGTCATCAGAGTCATCAAGACCACTTCCTGTAACACCATGGGTTTTTATTTGGGGTAGTCCTGACCATAGCTGACCCCACACAGTTTGAGAGAACTGACAAGGTTACATTCTGAACTGGTGTGTTACAAGTACAATATTCACTTTGTAATCTTGTTTAATTAGTTCCTATGCAAACATTTGTCAGGATGCTTGTTCGTATTATGTGCTACCCACAGAGTCTGCGCCGAACATTTAATATTAATAGCTTCTGATTATTAGAGAAGAGTCTGAATCAAACTTTAAGATGGCTGAGATCCAGAACAAATTTTTTTCTTGGATCCAACTCTACCAATAATACACTTTGCATTTTATCTTGTAGCTATTCTGCTTCTAAAACTTTTTTTTCTTGGAAAGTGACATAGTTTGTCATACCCTCCTTTAGCGTTCCTATATAATATATTACTGAATCAATAGTTCTTGCCATTTAAATATTACGTACTGTTCAAAATATGGAGTCCTACTAATGGTGGATAGGTCTATATATTACATATACCATGGAGTTCAGTTTGGTGACTCAGACACCAAACCATACAAAACCTAGATCTGATACTGGAAAACCCTGAAGGAGCTGCCTATATTTGTTGTTGTTAAAGGGTGACTAACCTGTTGTGTGAGCTGGCACATCATCTCTTTTCATAGAACGCGAGAAAATTTTATCCATTTTTTTAAAATCAGACCAACAGAGATGGACATGAGCAGAATAAATTTAGCTCTGGAACCAAACATAAGAATGCTTGAAATAGCTTATATCCCATTTCAAATATTTTGAAAAAGGAAATGGATTATCAACTGTTACTGAGCTTGAAGAAACTTTCTACTTGATTTTGTCAAACTTGAATTTCTCTACAATAATATGGCTATGGCCATATCATTTGCCAGATTTGTAATTGATGACTTTAGGCTGACATCTGGGCAGTAAATATTTTAACTTTTTTTTAACAATCAGCTACTCTCTCTCCCTGCAGAGAGTGTGGCCAGCTTCTCAGCGGGATGTGCTGTATCTGTCTGCTATTAGAAAGATACCAGCGTTCAGTGAAAATGATCCTGAAACTTGGATTGTCTGTAACTTCTCTGTGGAACATGATAGTGCCCCTGTAAGTAATTCCTCTGAATATTGTCAAACTGTGCATTCAGAATTTTTTAATCCAAAAATCTTAAATGCATCACACTTCATAAAGCTGTCACCTTATTCTCTTCTAAATGCTTCCTTAAAAATCCACCTTTGCCATGATGCCTGCAAATAATCACTTTCTCGTATTGGTTAGACAAGTGGAGAGCTGTGCTTTTCAGTTCAACTCTGTTTTTTTATTAGTTCCCTCCCCGTTCACCCTTACCACATTTTTCTGTTTCATCCAAACATCACAACCTGTCTGACACCGAGACTGTAAGCTCTTGGGGGCAGAGACTCATCTTTATTACTTGTCTGTGCAGTGCCTCGCACAAATCTTGATTGCCACTACCAAGCATTACTGTAAAGTAAATTAATATTTTGACATTCAGATGTCAGAAATGCTGATAGAGGAAATAAACTTTGGGTAATGCTTATTAAATGTTTAATTTCTTGGCAGCTGAACAATCGATGTGTTCGTGCCAAAATAAACATTGCTATGATCTGTCAGACGTTGGTGAGCCCACCAGAAGGGAACAAGGAAATAAGCAGAGACAATATCCTATGCAAGATTACATATGTAGCTAATGGTACGTATAGATTTGTCAATATAGTATTCTTTACATTACTTCTAGGGGTTGTGATTGCTGGCAAAAATAAAGTTCAGAGTTTTCTGTTAAACTTACTTTTAGATCAACATCTATGAACCTTTTAGTCAAAATCAGAAAGACCTAAGACAGGTGCCGCAGTCACCAATAAATTCAAACATTCACTGTGTGATTGGTTGGGAGAACAGTAGAAATGTCAAATGTGTTGCATCACACAATCATAAATATAGAAAGAGTGTTGAAAAAAAGAAGTTTCAACTCCCCTATTTGAGTTGATTGGCATACATCATACTTTCTTTAGCAGTATACATGTATTAATCTTTTGATGTCAAGTCTGTTATTTCCGTAAACAACCTATTGGCTAGGCTGAGGAGAAGCTGCTGGTAATAAAGGTGTAAAATCTTTCTTTCTTTTAAAGTAATTAGCCAAAACAGTGGAAATACATTTGTTTAGCTGGAAAACGACCCCAGGCAGATAGGCTATAGATTTCAGTAGAAATTGAGAATGACAGCTTCTTCCCATGCTGACCAAAATCCTCAACAGCCAAATATAAGATTATCGTCAGTAAACTAAAATTCCTATACACGTACACACATTCAGAGGCCTGCTTGAAAAGAATAATATGGGAACCATGTAACAGTCTGCCACTTTTATGGAAGTGCAGAACATTTCTAACTAGCCTATATATCTTTCATGTTTTCAACTTTCTTATGCCCCACTATTAAATAGCATAGTGAAGACTCAATTGTTACCTGCACATCTGAATATTAAATATATTACAGTACTAATAAGAAGGAAAGGTAAATCTAGTACTAAATTACTTCATAATTGGGTTTCGTAAGTGAAGACACCCCTCCCACCCAAGTATTCTGTGGCAAATTTGATCTGAATTTTGCAGCAGAAACTTCAGTATTGTAGAATCTTCAAGTTTCAAACATCAGTCATGACCTCCATTTATAAATCTAATGAAATATGAAAATAATTAAATCAGTATTCCTTGTGTTAATGTGATGCTGAACTTAATTTTGTGCTGATCCTACATATTTATTTGTCGTTGTGCTGTGGGATATTGTATTTAAAATACCATAACTTCATTATAGAAGGTGTTGGGGGAAGCTGGAGGTTTTGACAGCTGGGAGGAAATATTTAGGGCTGCATTGGTTTGCATTTGGTTCATGTTTAGAAGGTTTTTGCAACCACAAGGGCTAGAAACTTTTTTGTAATGAGAGCTTAGTTTCTGAAGCACAGTTGTGCAGAAAGTGGCAGACACTGACCAGTTGCTTGGCTCCAGAAAAGGAGTACATAGGACCAAAGAGATCCATTTGGACTCAACTTTATGAATGCTTTATAATAAGCAGTCACTAAAAATTGAGAGTGCAGTGGTTGTGCAGGCAAATACAACAGCCATTGAGCGCTCAGCAATAAATCAAATAGCCTTTTGTATAAGAATACATTTCTGAAACTGAAAATGTTGACAAGGACACTGGAGTTGTCTCCTGTTCTTTCTGAAAAATGCCATGAGATTATAGTCTTCCATTTGGACATCTACCAAAGATGGGAAAAAGTAACTCTGTTTTAACAACCTCTCCAAAGGGATGATACCATTAAAAATGGACTGCAATTGGTCTTAAAATCTGGGCTCATGCCCTTTTCTGCTGCTTTGACGTATAAAGAGGGCCTGAAAGATACTTTCCCCCATTTTGTTTTACCTTCAAAGTATTGGGAATGCTAATTGTTTTTCCCCGGCTTTGCTAAAGGATCTCCTGAAATGTCTGAGGATGCGTTTTGTTAGCATTCATCCTAACAGGACGGTGAGGGAATGTTGAGTATTAATATGAAAATTTGGGAAGAAGTGATATTAGTGTTAACAAAAGCAAACTCTAAACAATCTGACTAAACTTCCCAGTTGCTCAGCTTTCATTTTGTAGACTCCTATTGCCGTAAGACCTGATCCTATAAGATGATTCATGCAGGTGGACCCCTGCATCTATGCATAGTCCCATTGATTTCATTGAGCCCTGCATGGATTCAGTGGTCAGCCCATGTGGATCCTATTGCAGGATCAGCACTACAGCCTTCCAAGCTAGACAGGACCTGATTTTCTCATGTAAAAAACAAGCAGAATTGTATACAATTTAAAAAACAAAAAAAAACCTTTCATGTCTTCATCACACTCCAAAAAGAAGCAAAATTGGTCAAAGCTGAGGTGTTGTTTTTCCCCCTCTGCGGGTCACTTAATGAAGCAATAGCCCCTAATGTTGCACTGTATTCCTGATAAGATGTAAACAGTGTCAAATATATACCTATACTGTACCTATAGTCTCAGTATTAGCTGTGATCCCAAATCCTGATCTGGAATTTGAGCCTGACCTAGTTCAGAAGCAAGAGTGCTATTAAATGACACATTGTGGTTCTATATAACCAGTAAACTGAAATAGTGCTTTCAATCAATATTAAATTACAAATGTTGAATGAGTTATAGTACAGATTTTCTGATGCTCCTAGCTGTTGAACTAGTAGTTATCAAGAAATGTTGACTCTGGATGCAAAGGGATGGATAGTCAATGTTAAACCAATAATTTGTTTTGTCTACAAATTAGTGTTAAGCATTTACTAGTCCAGCTATATATGTGTTTGTTTTAGAGTATAGCTTTTATCTAGTTTTATCTTTATTTTTAGTGAATCCTGGGGGATGGGCACCAGCCTCAGTGTTACGAGCAGTGGCAAAACGAGAGTATCCCAAATTCCTGAAGCGTTTTACATCATACGTGCAAGACAAAACAGCGGGAAAGCCTATTTTCTTCTAGTATTAACAGGTATTTGCTAAACTTTTTGTGGAGTGTTGTCTTCTGTATATATTGTTCTAAATATTAAAATCCAAACAAAAAAGCTAGACCATCTAGAAATGTGTTTATTACTGTAATTATCACAGCTATTGTGAGTTTATCTGTATTTTGAGCTATATGCTAAAGCGAAGTTAATAAACCAATGCATTTTCTACATACATAAAGAAATAATAAGGTTAATACAATTAGTTGACTTCCTACAAAAAAATATACAGTCTTTGTGCAAATTTTAAAAATGTATTTTTGCATTATAGGTGATTTTCTGAGTTCAGTGAAAATCTTGGTTTAGTATAGGATCACCTACATATTGGACTGAACAGGTTGACATATTATAAAAATGTATATTTTATATTTTTAGCAAACTAGAAATGCAGGTAGAAAGGATCAAGCACTGGCCTTTCTTCAGATAGCTGCCAAAATCAAACCGTTTAATATTTGGTGTCTTTTAGAATAAGATAATGCAGTGTAATGAGTAGTGTAAATAATTTTAAACTTTTGTAAAAACAGAATGTTGTCATTCAAACTGTAGGAGTTTATCCGGTATTCTTTGGGGTGTTGGCCACCTAATAGTTAAAGCAGGGACTTCAAGATAATGTAATAGTTGATATAAGTCCATCACAGTGTTTGACTGAACAATCTCATTCTTTTACGCTGCCTAGTTGGCAGGATAGTCATGTTTTAGGATGTGTTATAATGGTTCCAATGCAATCTTAGTTGTCATCAGTACTCAAGGGTTTTGGTGGGTATAGTTTTGGATTTTCAGAGTCTTTTTGATACCCCATCCCTACACAGATATATATGTGTTCTCTATGGATATATTTCAATCATAGATATAGTTTGTGTTCAAAAATGGCATGTGTTAAACATCAGCAAAAACAAAATTATGTGCTAAACCAGGTTTCAGTCATCCTCAGGGCAGCCTGGCTATATTTATATTAATAGCAGACTGGGCCTTCATTTACTGGAAGATCTTAGTATGTACTCTTGTGATGTTAGATTTAGATTACTACACTACACTTCAGTATTCTTCATTATGCATAAGTCCTGTCAAAACAATCCAGTGCCAGCAGTTTATGCAGAATTTGGCAGTTCTGATATTATGGAGAGTTGATAGAGGTTTTTTGCCTATTTGCTGTCCTGATCTCCCATAGTTGCCTATGTTGAGTAGGTTTTATTCAGTGTACAAAATCCTAGAAGTCTGGGTCATTTGATCTTCTTTGGTAATGATAGTTTGTCCCTATAGGTTCTAGCTCACAACTTACTTCCGTTGCATTTAGTTAAAGAAGGCCTGTCTGAAAATGTGAATAATTAAAAACTCAAGTGTTTGTCATTATCAAACAAGAAAAATTTGGAGACACGACATTGTTTCTAAATTGTACTTTTGGAATGTTTCATAACTATTTCTCATTTACTTACTAGTGTTCTAAATGTATTCTGCTGTGTCCTTTCCATGTTTCTAAAGTGATTGGAACAAGACTGTGTGAACATTCCATGTTGGAGGAAAAAAAACAAATTGAAGGCTCCAAGCTGGAACGTAGGATCTACAGTCTTTTTGTGGCCCAAGTCCTAGGCTTTGTGTTCTGAAGTGAAGAAATACTGCAACGCCGTGAGGCTGAACATCTAACACTAGCTGTCTCCTGCTAGCTCTCCTTGTTGAATCAGTGTGTAATTAGAAATACATGTATTGATACATGTATATGGATATATTTTTATTTGCTTGCTTTAGAGAAGAAAAAAATACAACTTTGAATCACCAACTTGGGTTACTGCTTCAATTTTAAACAATTTGCAAAGCTTTTGTTTACTGTGGCCCTTCATAAGACACTCACACAGTTTTCTGTTTTTGTGCATGTCTAAAAAGCACAAAAGACAAATGCACATATAGCATACTGTATGTGCTTTATGTGCACAAAAACCTGTGTGTGGTATTTTTTTCAGGTTTGCAGTAAAGTCTAGGTGACCTTTGGGCAGGGGTTTTGTTTTGCTTTGTATAATCATAGTTCATTGCTGCTGGTTTCTATAATGAATCATCTTGTTATGTAAAATGTCTCTTAATTGGGGGCTGTCAATATCCATATGACTTTGCCTTTTCTGTTATCTTACTCCTATGAAGACCTTTGGCTCCGATGGAGGAAGAGTGTGAAAAGCTTTATTTTTTTTCCAAGATATCTTTATATTTCTATTGTATTTTTTAGTTATGTAATTTGTGCTACAGAATTTATTGAACATGATTCAGAAATTTCTAGGTAGATTCTATATGAGAGGACGAGATTGTGCCTGAAAACTACAACAGTACTCTGTCCATGCTACGTTACATGTGGACTGTGGGTTGCATGAAACTACAAGAAGGTACCCTGTAATATTTATTAAAGCAAATTGGACTACATAGGACAACATTCCCAGTCTGCAAATAAGAGCGAGTATATTATTTCCTGGTCCTGCACATTTTTGTTTCTCATCTTAATTAAAGCCATGCGATGAGATATGTGTAGAAAATGTGAGTTGTTAATATTTACTACTTGATCAGAAACTTAACAGAGCTATAAGAATCCACAGATTCTAAATGAAAAGTTCCCCTTAGTTGCTGTGAGAACTTGAATGCAAATATCTGCCTGCCTTTGATCTCTGGAAGTAGCCGTGAGGAGTGGACTGTGGGGGCAGAGACTAGTACTCACTTGAGCGGATATCTCGCTTGGTGGCCTTTAGGTAGAGATTATTTAAAGGCATTTCTTGGGCACTTCACTAACTTGTATATGTAGAACAACATAGGATTCAGATATATTTTTTTCAAAAGAAAGCTGAAAGTCTTATTTAATATAGTATTGCAGGTGCCTGGATATAACTACAAAAGAGTAGTAATGAAGAGTTGGCTGATAAATGTCTGATATCTGCACAGTGTTGTAAGTGAATTACTCCTTGTGTCTTAGTCTTCTATATAAAGAGGTACAAACACATATATAACACATGGTTACACACATACATGCAGATTTCATGATCTATAAAACTTGTCTCATTTATTTGCCTTTCTCTAAATGGTGTGCATGGAATATGCCTTATTACAGAATAATTCTGTTCTTGATTTGAATATGTAGAAAAGTGCCTATATGGTAATGCTAGTAAGGCAAACAAGATTAAATTGTACATGTTTACTATATCACCAGTAAGCATTTTATATAGTGATGTTGAAAAGAATTTCTTATACCTCAAATGTTTCATCTTTTTGAAATCAGCTGAAAAATGGTTCATTGACCATAGCCACTAATGGGAACTTTACAAAAAGTCTTATGCCCAAAATACAACTGTTTAACTCTTTATTTGCCATTTCTGGTAACTATCATTGAACACAGGCAAGTAACTGTTTCTTAATTTAAATGGAGAGCTTTATTTTACAAAGGTATGGAAAGTTTACAAAGCAGTATATAAATCTTAATATCATTAGTTGCATTTGCACTAAATGTGATGTACTTTTGCAATTTATTCTGTAAATAAAATTACACTAAAGATACTATTTGTAAAGAATACATTTTACTTTTAGATAAAAACACTGGTCTTTCACTACAGCTAGTCTTGCCCAATCAGAGTTAGAAGAAGCTCCTTACTGAATATGGAAAGAGTTGCAGGTTCAAGAGTCATAAGTACTGACCCTTCAAATAAAAGCTTAGTCTGCAGGCTTCTTCTCATGCTGTGTAAATGTATGTTGAGTATCCATTATGCCCTTTCTTCCAGAAGAGATCTCTGAACCTTTTTTGCGTTTATGAAATCTCTCTCCTTCCTCCTCCAACATTTGGGCTTTTTTCTGCCAATTAATATGTCACCTTAACTATGTGTTTTGTTACTGTTGCTGAGCACTAGCCTCAGACTTCAGATTTTCATTTTTGTAAGTTAAATCAGTTCTTTTTAATTCAGCCTATTCAGAGAATGCAGCAATCTTCTCCTTCAAATGTGATAGTGTCCCTTAACTTCTGTTACCTTGGGAACCTGGATCTGTCACCAGATTAGATCTTCTCCATGACTAGACACAGTTTTTATTGGGGATGAGGGGATCAGGGAAAGAGGTGGTTCAACCAGTTCTCTGAATCTGAATAATTTCTCATAAGTTTCTCTAGAAAAAATGTGATTGCACCTTTTGAGAGGAAATCATCCTTTACCTAATCGGGCTGAGCTGGTTTATCTGAAGTTGTTGGTTTTTCTTTAAACTAACCAAATTGTCCAGTAAAAATCTTTCACCAAAATTTTTGTCACAGTTGTACAGATGAAGCTGTATTTGAATTGCCACTGTTCCTCCACATACCCAAAACATGAATCATATTCTGAGTACCTTGAGTGCATAGCGTGTAGCTGTTTGTTCTGTGATAGCTTTATGATACTGATAAGTTTTAAAAAATTAAAAGTTGACTCTTCCATGTTACAATCACAAATTTAAAACCAAGATTTAAAAGTGAAAAGTATTAAAATATTATGAAAAATAGCTCTGGTTTGTAGTTATTTTTAATATTTAGTGCCTTGAAGAAGTAAAATGTCATACATAGCGTTTTAATAAAACAAGCAAAGCCTTGCATAGTTCTCATTCCTGAGTCTAAGAAATGAGCTTGTAGGAAAGTAGCTATTTTTCATTTACTGTGGCCACCTAGTGGAAATGTCCAAAAGTAAATTGGATTGATTTGTAAAATAAGTCTTCCATTGAGGCATGCTAAAGGATATTGCAGATGATTTTTTTCTCTTTACTGGTAACTTTAAAACTCTCAGTGGGGGAAGGATTTAAAAATACTTAACTTATTTTGAATTTGTTTTTAACTAGAAAGGTTTTTTTTATATAAAAGTTGTGCCAAGATGATCCAGGCCCAGCTGCATCCCCCTAAATGTTCCTCTGTGTCCCCCTAGTGGGGCATGCCCCACAGTTTGGGGACTACATGCTTAAACCTACATTTCTTTGCCCTCTCCTTGGTCCTATGCCAAGTGCAACTCTCACAGTCCCAAGAATGAGACCCAAGATCTGTTAAACTGTTTTATATGACACACTTGGCTTGCTGGTTACCGTTTTCTTTGGGTTTCTGCGATTGTTTGACTGTTTTTTCCCACAGAATCATAGAATATCGGGGTTGGAAGGGACCTCAGGAGGTCATCTAGTCCAACCCCCTGCTCAAAGCAGGACCAATCCCCAATTTTTGCCCCAGATCCCTAAATGGCCCCCTCAGGGATTGAACTCACAACCCTGGGTTTAGCAGGCCAATTCTCGAATCACTGAGCTATCCCTCCCCAAAGCATCTCCCAACGAGGATGGGATGCGAACCCACGTGTGCAGAGCACAATGGATTAGCAGTCCATCAGTTGCACCTTCCAGGCACATCCATCCAATAGCACTGGCTCAAAGAAAAACAGAGCTCTTAGAACTGTTGTGCATGCAGGTTCTTAAAGTGCTAGGTCATTCTGAAGGCCTAAAATCTGGGCAAATGGCTAGTCAAGGATGTGGGAGGTGTTATGTAAACTAACTGTTGCTTTACAAAGTTGCTCTCCTCTTTTCCTCTCCCCCTCACCTGCCCAAAAATAAACTTCTCTGTTTTATGGTTGGTATCCTGACAGGTTCCTTTACTCTTTAGTTGGCTACATACATTGTATGTTGAACTTCCTCTTTGAGACATGGTGACAACATGGTGTGCACGGGAGCACTGGAGGTGAAGGCACCATTTTAACAGCACAGATTAATAAACATCCAATTGCCATAAATCAGATGATGCCTCAAACGAGGTCTGCAACATTCTGACTTATGAAAATAAACCCCATTTGCTAGCATTGCCTAGTGGAATGGGCAGTAGTTATCTTTTGTAACTAAGTATTCAACACACAAGTCTTGACAAAATTCCAGCATAAGTCATTTTGTATCTACTTAACATATTTCCCTCTGTTAACTGGAGACATTACTCTTGATTTTCCCATGGGCTAAAAGAAACACCTGTTGTACTGATGCTGGTGCAGAATGGATGTCATCCCAGTCACAAGGGGGCTGGTGAATAATTCCTAAACAAACATGTTCTGATAATAGAATAAGATGCCCTTTGCTTGTTCGTTCCTGTACTAGTTTTATGGATCACTTGTTTCACTGCTCAAATCTATTTGTCCCTGTGTGATTTAGAAAAGAAAACAGGACACCTTCAGCAGAGAAGGGTGTGGGCAGGCAGGCAACTCTGCTTAAATCCTGAAATTCCTCCTGGCACGGAGTTGTTGTCTTCCCTATGATTGGATTTCTACTCACAGCTTGGAGGAGCAGGCCATGCACTACCCAGTTATCCACACCCTGGTTCACCAAGCAGTGTCCTGTTCTTCCCCCAGCACAGGGACAGGTAGGTTTGGCTCAATCTTACCACTGCTGCAAAACGGCCACAGAAAAGAATCAGCCAAGGATGTCTTCTTTCAGTCACAACCGTTGTGTAGACAATGGACATTTACATCCATGTACTACTGAACAACTTCTTTGGGGGTAATTCTGTAAACATTTTTTTCACACCTAAAAAGTACTCTAGTGTTGTGGGTAGCTGTCTGTATCCTAAATTTATCTTCATAGGTAATATTAAAGATGGCTTAATCTCCAGGTGCTAGAAGTTTCAAATCAGAGTGGCAATCTGCCTCCCAGAGTAAAAGAATTTGTGATGATAAAAGAGGCTTTCTGTAGCAATTTCTCATTTTAATCCTTTCATGATGGTAAACAACTTCATGGTGGGAGCATTCCATTCCTTAGAAGCATGGCCTCTATTTTACTAACCAGTGAAATTAACCCTTTCACCATATTACGTAAAACAAAGCACTATCCTGAACTACATAATATTAATCTCTAAGGTTCTGATCCTGGGAAGAGATGGAACACTTCCGATGGGTTGCTTCATGTCCTCAGTGTTAACTGACCTCAATGTGACAACAAGTTTGGAAAATGAGTTCAAATTTATTAATCATTTCCCTGTCATGTAAAAGCTTTATCTCCCAACATTTATTTCTCAAATTTTTTAACTAACTTTACCATTTTAAAACTTCCATTTCTTTCCACCTCCCATATGCTCTTGCCTGTTTCATTTTTTTCAGAGGATTTCTCACTCTGTCCTTCTCCACTCACTTTTTCACCATCTCTCAAGTGGAACATGAGCCCACAAACTTTCAACTCTGAATTCAGCTTTTTAAAGTCATTCTGTTGAGCAGGTGGCACTGGTAATTAGGGGATGTATTTGACCAGCCTTAATAGGAACCACTAGGCTTTTCAAAACTGTAGTGCATTACCTATGGAAAAAACTAATCTGAAAACTTTACATGTCTTCCCTCTTTTGAGAGAGACAATTTAATAGAGGGGAAAATTGGCAGTTATGCAGATATATATTGTTGTTGCCTATGTAGAAAACCCACATATGGGTCTTTTCATAGATTTTACTGTTCTAGAATCTGTTTCATTTTAAAAGTAGTTTTTCTAACACTTGTGCTTATGCATACTGAAAATTACTCTATGGAACTCAATTGTCCCAAGATCCATTCGAATTCAGGAGCTTAGCAGAATCTAAAAAAGGTTTATTTGTTTTTACAGATAGAGAACATTAAAAAAAATATATGAAGTAACAAATCTTATTACTATGGGTGTAAGCTAACCGATAACTGTTGTGAAGTCCCTCCACCTCCTTTCATTTCCAGGTGTCAAGGTTGAAGCCTCCTTATTACCATATAAACATAAAGTATGCATATTCATTGAGGCTGGATATCTACAAGGACTGTGTACAGCACCTAACACAGAGGAGTCCTGGTCTATGACTAGGGACCCCAGCAATATGGTAATACTACTAATATAGAGTATGATGATCCATTCATTTGAAAGGGTATTGCAGTTAGGAGTAGAGCTATTTTTGATAACTACAAACCTGGGCCCTAATCAAGTTATCCTTAAAATTAATGGACACAGTTCCATTGACTTAAAGGGCATTGCTTCAGCCCATTAGTCAAGATTTGACCCCATCATCACTAGCAGTTGTAAAGTGTATGTTCTGTGGTAACTGTCCCGCCATCAGTCCCTTTTCCTTGGACTCTATTTGTCTCATTCAGCATATGGCTTTTTATGTATCCACCCCATGTTACCTAGCTCCAGGACTCATAAGATAGTACAGGATAGCACACCTAAACATTTTTGTTTGTATTCAAATACCCTTTCATGTAGTATTTTGGAGGAAAGAGGACAGGAATGGGGAGCGAAGAGGATTGCTGATGAAACAGTAGCTATGCATTCTGAAGATTAAAAATCTTTCTGTCAGTGCTAACATTATTAGCTTCACTGTTATCCCAGTTCCTTATCAGGACAGCAGATTACTTTGTAAAACTCACAAGATCACGTTTTCTTAGCAAAGCCAAGTTAGAAGTGGAGCAAGTGGAGTTCCCAATTGAGTTCCCATTCTTTGGGTAGAAACAGGTGAAATTTGACTTCCTCACAATTACAATAATAAAAATCAGTGCTGAGGAGGGTGAAAATGCACAACAAAGCACACACACCATTTTGTAAGCCATCTTAATGTTTCACTGTAAAAAATGTTGGTTGTAGTGTTATAGCCATGTTGGTCTCAGGAAATAAGAGACAGTGAGGTAATATCACTTCTTGGACTAACTTCTGATAAGTGATAAGATTTTGAGCAACACTGAGCTCTTCTTCAGGTATGGGGAAGGTAATCTGAAAGTCACAGCTAAATACTAAGTGGAATAGATTAAGCATCAAGAGTTAACATCTATTCCATCTTGAATTTAGCTGCGACGTTCTGATTACCTTCTTCAGACCTGAAGAAGAGCTCAGTGTAGCTTGAAAGTTGCTCTCTTTCACTAACAGAAGTTGGTCCAATAAGAGGTATTATCTCCTTCACCGTCTCTGACTCAATGAAGAAATATCACAGGTGATTGTGTCAAGTCATAGAAGTTATATCTATCTCATAGGACAGAGACTCACGAGATTCTTTAGTGTTTATGTACCAGCAGAAGGCTACCCAGTAGCAAACAGCAGTACCTACTGTTTGTCATTTAGGGTGTTACAGGAAGTGTTTTTCTGCTCTCTGGATATACAGGTGGTGTAAATATAGGAGAGAGCAAATCTTGAAAGGGTATTATGCACCTTGAAAATGAAGAGAACATGCTTGATTACAAAAGAAAATAGGTCTATTTCTTGAGTGAGACATAAAGGACACTAGGTGCATTTTGGGCCCATGAGAAAAACTACATTCTGTTCCTAGGAAAATAAGCACCATACAAGACAGGGTGAATTAATATAAATCAAGAAGAAGGAAACCTTAATTTAAATTTTTTTTTTCTTCATTTTTACTTATTTTCCTAAAGAGAGGTAACTACTAACTATAGCCTTTATGCTAAATTCGGTACTTTTAGTTAACCAAGTGGATACACTGTATACACATCTACTTAACCAATTATATACATGTCCATTTATTTAGGTTCTTAATTTATTTTTGTTAGAAAATGACAAGTGACACTTTAATTTTTTTACTCATTTGTGTTAAGTGGCATTTGGTTGGAAGTTTGATTCAATTAAATGCACAAACGTTTAAAACAGCATTCTAAAATTGTTTTAGATAAACAAAGCTACCTTATGCTCTTAAACAATTTTTTTCTTGTTTAAAATTAACTGATTTAAATGAAGTATTAACTGTAGTTAGTGAATTGAATTGATTGGTTTTGGTCAGTATGACCCAAACTGTCAAAGGTATTTAGATACCTATGTCCTTCATGATGGTAGAACTCATCCTCACACCATTTTATTCATAAATTGGAAGAGGAAAACAATTTCTGTTTTTCAACTCCCAGTTGGTTTCTCAACTTCATCTGTGTGGCAGATGGGATGTTCCACTCACCTCAGAACACTTGGCAGTCAACAAGAATAGTTTATTCTGGCCAAATTCTATTATGTATAATTCTGCTGTCCACCTAGAAGTTCCTTCTGCAGTTTCATCTAAATGTGGTATTCTTCATCAGGGCCTATCCTTAACTGTATTGCTGTATGCCATTCCACTACAACAGAGTTCTGTGGCAAGGGTGATTGCATGTTAATAGTGAAATGATTGCTCTGTGCATGTTTGTAGAGCATGTTAAGAAACATTTACACACAACCTATTATATGTTTACTGGCATTAATGACAATTTTTTTAAATGAAGGACAATTGTAAGTTATTTACTGTACTTTACCATAAATATTAGCCCTGGGAGAGGGTGGTTAAAAGACCTTTCTGGAATTACAATAACTGTCAGTACAAATATGTATAGTTTGACTACAGCCCTCAGAGGCACAGGATAAGGAACTGATTAAACAGCTCAGAACGGCTATTAACAAAACCACCAAATAGTAAATTAACAGTGTTGGGCACCTACTAGTCATAAGTCTTTTAATGCCTCC
This sequence comes from Lepidochelys kempii, assembly GCF_965140285.1. Classification (NCBI taxonomy): domain Eukaryota; kingdom Metazoa; phylum Chordata; order Testudines; family Cheloniidae; genus Lepidochelys; species Lepidochelys kempii. The sequence continues at coordinate 48,240,756 of NC_136384.1, forward strand.
AATTTTACTACAGCAGAAAACTGAAGGCAGCAATTGCTCTAATAGTAAAGAGTACACAAACCCCAGGTCTTGTTTCACTCGTTTAACACAGTCAGAGGGGTCAGGCACCGAAGTGTATGACTTCAAAAAAAATCTGCAACTGGCAATATGGTGAGGTAAACCTGGCGCCAAAAATTTTGGTTTTCCTAAAACTGACTTTTTGCAAAACCTTAGATGTACAGAATTATTAAAATTCCCCTGAAAACATTGTTTTAAATATTATCTACAAGCTGCTGCTGCTACTACAGCCTGAGAAACTAACCATGTTATTTTCATAGGCCAAGCACAGCGAAGTACATACAACAAACAGAATTAAAAATAAGTTATGTTTTGAGAGTTCTCAGTTTTGAAAACCTCAAGTCATGACATAGCTAAGCAAATTGGCTTTTAAAATCTATACTTTTTAAAGGGGTACACCTTTACCTTAAACTCATTTCCACCTTAGTTTTGTATCTGCTAGTGTTACAAGTAACACCTAAGGTCGCTAATTGAAAAAATTAGTGTAGGAAAAATGCGCTCCTCTTTGACAACAGTGTGCAGTCAGTTCCATTGTATTGTTGATTCTGATAGTTGTATTTCCTGTCTCATGCAGTAACATTAGGATATCACTCCTCCATTACTTGAGGGATGAAGCTCATGTACATGCTCTTTTCCAGTCTTTGCATGATGAGGCTATTAGAATAGAAGCAGCTATGCTGCAAATGAAGAGGCAGCAGCTAGAGATGTGCACTGAGAAAGAGTACTGAACCTAAGCATGTTTGATACTTTAGATCTCACTTTCTGGCGAGTAAGACCCTTATTAATACGGAAGCAGAAACACTAATATGAAGTAATAGAGGAAATTAAGAAATGTTTCTATCCATGCTGTTGAAAGGGATTCTTAATAAGAAAATTCCAAATTAGTAAATTTCAAAAAATGTCAAACTGATGGTAGATCTATATAAAGGGAAACATTAAGTGGGGGGAAAAGTGATCCAACTGTCAATTACTGCAGTGACAAAACACACCAGAGACAACCTCTCCACTACCCCTCAGCAAAACCAAAAACCTTTAATCTCCTCAGTTCTTGCAAGAGTCATTTTGGAAGAAGAGTCTCTACATGCTGGTCACCAGGACCATTAGGAGAGAGAGGAACTAGACATACTTGTTGGGTCCTTTTCACTCACATGAGCCTTTTAGGGTCAATTTTCTCCAGGTGAACTAAGGGCTTTAGCTGCTCAGCAAAGTTTCGCATGTCATCAGAAACTACATCTTGTCCTGCTGGAGCTACTACACTCAGCTCCACGAGGTAGGAGAGAGACAAGGGCTCAATGCTATCAGTGTTTCCTGGAACCAGGATGCGGAAAATCTTGTACACTACAATCTTCATGATACCCTTGCGGAACACATGGCCCTTGGCGACAAACTCATGATCCATGCGGAAGCCCATCTCCACCAGAAAGTCAGTAAGGTTCTCTGAGGTGGCGATGTCAACACAGTTGCGCACCAGAGCATGGCGGTTTTTGTCTCCCATTTCTGGCTGTCCCAAATAGCGTAAGTGCCAGGGTGTGCCAGTTTTGTCCATCGAGCGCCGTGCCCTCAGGACAAAGGGACTGGCCTGCTGCCCTTTCAGGAGGAACACCATCTCATGGTCCAAGAAAGTCTCAGGTTCCATGTTGTCACACAGACCACGCAACCGGTGAAGGAGGCTCTCCAGGCTTTGATCCAAAACACTTCCTGGGAAGGAGAACAAGTTCATTATTTCACCACTGAGCCATTTACTATAGCCATTATGATTGCATTTTTTCATCCACCAGTGCATGGGACACCCCAAATAATTGCACCATATTTAAAAAAAAAAAGCAAAGAGAACAAATGCTCATCCAAACTCATTTTTCAAAAAGAAGCAGAGGATGCAAAACTTATCCATAGTGCTCTTCATCTGGGAATCTCAAAACATTTACAAATGTATTCCCCATTTTATTTTTTATAGAACAAGAGGTGTACAACACTTGAATAACTTTGTCCAAGATCGGCAGTGACGAAAAAGACGTAGCTCTAATTACTAGTCCAAATCTCTGGACCACTCTCCCAACACAACACACCTAGGACCTGCAGGTACATTAGTACTGTTTTTCAATGTCTATACTCCACACTGTAGCTACAACAGCAGCACCGAGACACCACTATAATGTTAATAATTACACTGGAGGCTGTTGCAAAAGCTTCCAGAGGAATTTGCAGCAGAACCAAAAACTATAAGGGCAAGAGCAAAACCCCAAACAAATCTTATCTTCTGTAATGGAATATTCTGCACCAAAAAGGAGTTTGGAAAGGGGGAGGGGGATGGGATGTTGTCCACAGATCGCCTGCTTCTGGAGAGTTTTAGCCCTAAAGGTCAACATCTTTCACAAAAGAAGTCTGACCTCGCTAGTTTAGGCTCTGACTGAGGTAAGGTCTTTTCTTCTCTTCCCCATTCCCCCTCCCCAATTCATCTCAAAACGTTAAATACTGGAATGACTTAGGTACAGTACGGGGAAGCTGAGAGTTTCCAGAAGAACCTGGCAGCATACCACTGTGACCTGAAATCAAAGCCATCTTCCCACCAGCCTTACCTTGGAGTAAATACTCCATCATGTTAATGGTGCCGCCAGTGACAGGCATCATGGTAACCGGTGGGGCCTCCATGGTTTTGGCTTCCCTAGATGAAGCACAAAGAAATCAGGTCCACGACTACACCAGGCTTTCAGGCGCCGGGAGACCCCCGCGACCCCGCAGTGTGTGTGGGGGGGGGGGAAGGGAGGCTGCCCTTCCTTGTACGGGAACCGACGCCCCGATGAGGGGCTCCCCGCGGGAACAGCTCCTTGCAGAGCGCGTAGGGCAACCGGCTGCGGCTTCGATACAACCTCCTGGGAGGGGCCGGGGTGCAGGTGAGCCGCGGGGGAGGAAGGATGGCGGGGTTTGGGGACCCGGCCCGGGGGGGGGAAGAGGAGCGGGAGCCGGCCCCGAGGGGGGCCTGGAGCCCCATGAGCAGGACGGACGCTCACCTCTCACCGGCGGGGCGGGGCGGCGCGGCGAGGGCTCCCCTCTTTACGGGCTGTGCCAAAGCTCCCCCGGCTCCGGCCCGCGCGCCCCGCCACAACCTCACTTCCTCCGCCCAGGCCGCCGACCTGCTCCCGAGCGCGCATGCGCCGCACGCCCACGGGCGGGCGGACTGAGGAAAGGGGGGGCGGGGTTTCCTGCTCGCTCCGAGGCGGAGACCAGCGGGGCTTCGTCTGCGTGGAGAAACGTACGCGATGCCTTGGCCCCCCTCGCGGCCAGCCCGGGGCACATCCCGCTCAGCAGCCCTGCCCCCGCGGCCGACTCGGGGCACACCCCCCGTCAGCGCCGCCCGCGCCCAGCCCGGGGCACCCCCCATCAGCGCCGCCCCCCCCCCGCGGCCGGCCCGGGGCACACACCCCTTCAGCGCCGCCCCCCCTCGCGGCCGGCTCGGGGCACAGCCCCCCGTCAGCACCGCCCGCCACCACCACCACCCCCCGCCCGCTGCCGGCCCGGGGCACACCCCCCGTCAGCACCACCCTCCCCCCCCCCGCGGCGGGCCCGGGGCACACCCCCCGTCAGCACCACCCTCCCCCCCCGCGGCCGGCCCGGGACACACCCCATCAGCGCCACCCCCGCCCGCGGCCGGCTCGGGGCACAGCCCCCCGTCAGCACCGCCCGCCACCACCACCACCCCCCGCCCGCTGCCGGCCCGGGGCACACCCCCCGTCAGCACCACCCTCCCCCCCCCGCGGCGGGCCCGGGGCACACCCCCCGTCAGCACCACCCTCCCCCCCCGCGGCCGGCCCGGGACACACCCCATCAGCGCCACCCCCGCCCGCGGCCGGCTCGGGGCACAGCCCCCCGTCAGCACCGCCCGCCACCACCACCACCCCCCGCCCGCTGCCGGCCCGGGGCACACCCCCCGTCAGCACCACCCTCCCCCCCCGCGGCCGGCCCGGGGCACCCCCCATCAGCGCCGCCCCCACCCGCGGCCGGCCCGGGGCACACACCCCTTCAGCACCGCCCCCCCTCGCGGCCGGCTCGGGGCACAGCTCCCCGTCAGCACCGCCCGCCACCACCACCACCCCCCGCCCGCTGCCGGCCCGGGGCACACCACCCTCCCCCCCCGCGGCGGGCCCGGGGCACACCCCTTCAGCACCGCCCCCCCTCGCGGCCGGCTCGGGGCACAGCCCCCCGTCAGCACCACCCTCCCCCCCCGCGGCCGGCCCGGGACACACCCCCCCTCAGCACCACCCTCCCCCCCCGCGGCCGGCCCGGGACACACCCCATCAGCGCCACCCCCGCCCGCGGCCAGCCCGGGGCACACCCCCTCCCCTCAGCACCGCCCGCGGCGGGCCCGGGGCACACCCCCCGTCAGCGCCACCCTCCCCCCTCCGCGGCCGGCCCGGGGCACACCCCCCCTCAGCGCCACCCCCGCCCGCGGCCGGCCCGGGGCACACCCCCCGTCAGCGCCGCCCGCGCCCAGCCCGGGGCACCCCCCATCAGCGCCGCCCCCCCCCGCGGCCGGCCCGGGGCACACACCCCTTCAGCGCCGCCCCCCCTCGCGGCCGGCTCGGGGCACAGCCCCCCGTCAGCACCGCCCGCCACCACCACCACCACCACCCCCACCCCCCGCCCGCTGCCGGCCCGGGGCACACCCCTTCAGCACCACCCTCCCCCCCCGCGGCGGGCCCGGGGCACACCCCCCGTCAGCACCACCCTCCCCCCCCGCGGCCGGCCCGGGACACACCCCCCCTCAGCACCACCCTCGCCCCCCGCGGCCGGCCCGGGACACACCCCATCAGCGCCACCCCCGCCCGCGGCCAGCCCGGGGCACACCCCCTCAGCACCGCCCGCGGCGGGCCCGGGGCACACCCCCCGTCAGCGCCACCCTCCCCCCTCCGCGGCCGGCCCGGGGCACACCCCCCCTCAGCGCCACCCCCGCCCGCGGCCGGCCCGGGGCACACACCCCCTCAGCGCCGCCCCCCCCCTGCGGCCAGCCCGGGACACACCCCATCAGCGCCACCCCCGCCCGCGGCCGGCCCGGGGCACACACCCCCTCAGCGCCGCCCCCCCCCCGCGGCCTGCCCGGGGCACACCCCCTCCCCTCAGCACCGCCCGCCACCCCCCCACCCCCCGCGGCGGGCCCGGGGCACACCCCCGTCAGCGCCACCCTCCCCCCCCGCGGCGGGCCCGGGGCACACCCCCCGTCAGCGCCACCCTCCCCCCCCGCGGCCGGCCCGGGGCACACCCCCCCTCAGCGCCACCCCCGCCCGCGGCCGGCCCGCGGCACACCCCCCCTCCCCCTCAGCACTACCCTCCCTCCCCGCGGCCGGCCTGGGGCACACCTCCCTCAGCGCCGCCGGCCCCCGCCCCCCCCCGCGGCCAGCCCGGGTAACACAGGAAGAGGCTGAAGTTGGTTCCTTATTCCCAGCTCTTTATTGGTGGCCCTTGGGTTCGTTCTAAAAAGGCGAAAATTAAATTTTCGGTAAGATTAAATTTTTAGAAATGGCATTAAAATTAATCTGATAAACATGTAAATCAGTAATTAGTTATTAACTAGATAATCAAATAACCTGGGGTTTGGCTGACTGTATGTGCCTAAACAAGTCTTGGGTCACCCCAGGTGAGTCTGTAACAGGTCCCCATGATGCTCAGACTGTTTCAAAGGAGCTGGTAGAAATTGCACTCAAAGTTTCATTCTTGTGCAGTGTGCTGCCATGGCACTCCCTCACCCCACTTTCCTTTTGTATATGGGGCTTGATGGGAAGATGACATTGTTAAATGTTTCGGACGAACGTGGAGAAGAAAGGCAAGAATGCAAGAAGAATGGCGGACGTGTTGTGATCGGTGCAGTCTTAACGACAGCTGAAGACCAATCGATCCAGGTGACAAGGTTGTCCACTGATTTCTTTATATAACCCACATTACCATCATGGGTTTTTCTCTGACCCTCACCACCATAGTATCTGAACACCTTATCCTTGGTAAAGGATTTTATCTTCACATCACACCTGTACAGTAGGGCACTTGCACCCTCATTTTACAGATGAAGAACAGAGTAATTTTAAAAAAAAACAATGAGGAGTACTTGTGGCACCTTAGAGACTAACAAATTTATTTGGGCATAAGCTTTCGTGGTCTAAAACCCACTTCATCAGATGCATGGAGTGGAAAATACGGTACGAAGATATATATACACAGTACATGAAAAGATGGGAATTGCCTTACCAAGTGGGGGTTCAATTCTAACAAGACAATTCAATTAAAGTGGGCTATTATCAACAGGAGAGAAAAATCACTTTTGTAGCAGTAATTAGGGTGGCCCATGTCAAACAGTTGACAAGAAAGTGTGAGTACAGTAGGGAGAAATTAGCATGGGGAAATTAGTTTTTAGTTTTTGTTGTGATCCATCCACTCCCAGTCTTTATTCAGGCCTAATTTGATGGTGTCCAGTTTGCAAATTAATTCCAGTTCTCCAGTTTCTTATTGGAGTCTGCTTTTTTGTTGAAGAATTGCCGCTCCCGATTTTAAGTTTGTTATTGAGGTTTTCTCCGACTGGTTTTTGAATGCTATAATTCTTGACGTCTGATTTATGTCTATTTATTCTTTTGCGTAGAGACTTCAAGTCACACAGGAAGTCTGCAGGTGAGCTGGCAATTGAATCCAGATGTCTTGAGTACTAAAGCAGTGTACTTCCCAGTATGCCATCCTTCTTTGTCCTCTGTCTAGTCTGTGAACCACATGAAGAGATTTATGGGCCAGTTAAGGCCCTGTACTTTGGATAGACATCTACACCTGTGCAAAGTTAATGTAAAATACGGCCAGATCAGAAAGGTACCACTATATGCCCACTTCGCACAAGTGTTAATGGTGACACAACATGCAGGGCAACAGAGAATCTGGCCTTCATGATTCAATCCCTGCAGGTAGCTGTGGGATAGAAAGGGGTAACTTTAAATTGTTTGACACCATGTAATTTTATTTTTTTAAATTACTATAAATATTTAGTCCAGAGAATCAAGAAAAGTAGGACAGCTCTTATTGTTTGTTTGTCTTACTGACAATTCAGGGAAAACCAATGTTAAAAGATACTCTCATGAATTGCCTGTATCACTAATTCTATCTCAGAGAGATCTGATTTCCACTATTTTAGTCACAGAGGGTCTTGATGTACCTTAGGGGGCACCATGATTGAGACCAAGCAAAACAATCACAGTTATTAACCATGATTATATTATTCTTAAAGAGAGGAAAAGAAAACAAACAAAAACATAAATGACATGACACAACTGATAAAATGGTTCTCCAAGTGGTTGCAGACATGTATTCTACTCAGGTGTGCATGCACCCAGTGTACTATAGCCGGAGAACTTTGTGCAGCAGTACCTGACAGGGCAGTGCTCGTGCCCTCTGGCTCCTCCTATGGCTATTTAAGGGCGGCGCTGTCCTGATCCCATTCAGTTCCTTCGCACTGAGCACAGTCTGAGTTGGAGCTTCCTGTGTGGGTTTTACCTCCTGGTTACTGTGAACACAATGAGATTCTCTGTAAGCATAGGCACTTTTGTTTTTGCTGGTGGGTGCTTTTGAAGAGGTGTGTGTGCTTGTGGGGGAGCTTTGCCAGTTTTGGTGGGGAGGCTATTTTCAGCATATTTATACACATTCTAGTTATTGAATATGTATGTATGTATCATTGGTATCTACTATTTTAATTGTTAAGAACTACATAATTACATTATCATGAATTACAGCATATTAAAATCATTGCAATCACCTACAAGCTGTCTTCACTAATGTCCCAGTTTAAATACATTACGTCTAACTGTAGCTTTCTGGATAACTGTCAGCAGTTATAAGATGTATAACTTATTTACATCTACTTTCCTGATATGGTCTTGATGCACGTTAAAGACAGCTACATTATTCAGTTGCATCTGTCCCGTAGTAGATGACATTATTCAGTTGCATCTGTCCCAATTACTGTTTGTGAGTAGAATACACACATCTGTAACCACTCTAGGAAGAAAAAAGGGTTGCCTACCTGTATTGTAACTGTTATTCTTTGAGATGTGTTACACAATCCACCCTCTGCACCTGAGTCCCCAGTCTTAGATTCCAGGGTGAAGAAACTGAGGGGAGTTGGGGCTATGAGGGGGGTACAAGGGCCAGATGGTACGAGTGCTGCCCCAGTGGGTGTGTACTGTTAAGCACAGTTCTCCAGCTTCAGTGAATGAGGCACACGCACACCTGAGCAGAATACATGTCTGCACCCACATTTCGAAGAACAACAGTTACAGTACAGGAAGAGAACCATTTTTCACTTCTGTTGGAATTGCTTCTGTATGTCCCTCTGAGAGTGGGCCTGCCTTTGATGGAGGACTCTTCTTTTGGCAAGTTGAGACTAAGGGCTTATTTCCAAAAATGGTTGTGAAACCAATCTTAGTGTATCCTTAGATAATTAAGGGGCAATATAACTTTGTTTAAGGAAAGGTGGATCCTGTTGGTTGTTAGTAATAACCAGTTTATAATTGGGCAAAATAATCAATTGTAACTAAAGCCTATGAAACTGAAGAAAATATTTAAATCAGTTACTTAAAATAAGCCATTTAAGGATCTGTTTTAAAACAGGCCAATTACAAATATTAGGAATCTTAACTCCAATTGAATCCCACTGGTTAGCCCCTGTCTCTTCTCCACGAATACATGGTCTAACCATTTCGTAATTAACAGGAGAACTGTTAAAATATTAAGTTACAACAGCATTTCCATATTGCAAAAACTATTACAAGTTTCTTAAATCTAATCCCTTGGCAGTGTCTCTGTTAACTTTCTCTCACCAATCCATGTTGAAGTCTTGGGGAAGTTTTCCTTGGGTTGGTTTTGTTTTTTGAGTCATCCCTATTTTTTGTAGCTGTCTGTAATAGGATGAGTTATGGAGTGCTTGCTGTTTAAGCAGGATAGCAGGGAGTGTGTGGGGAGGGGAAGGAATGCTTACTTCAAAGATTTTTATACACTCCTCCTTCTTTCTATGAAATTATAGGATAACACACCTCTTTCAGGCTTGTTTAAATTCAGAGTCGGTGCGATCACTCTTTTTTTGGCTTCATGCCTTCAGGATTGTCTCACCTTCAGTTCCTGAATATGCAGTATGCTTAATGAATATGTAACATTTCTTTAATTGCCTTTATTCTTCTTCTGGCAGGAAAACATCACATAACTTTTAAAGTTAGTTTTAACTTTTTTTTTAATTCAGCCCATCTTTAGAGATACTCCTTTTTTATTAGAGTGTAACAGGAAATGAAATTCTGATTTCAAAAAGTCCAAACACTCCTATTCTTTATATAAACTGTTCTTAAGACATTCTTTTTAAACTAAATAACTTGGAGGAAGTCGTTAGCTTAATTAGTTATTAAAGTAGTTTTTTCTCAAAAAAAAACCTGCCAATTTTTGGAGTGATGATTCTTCATCTTCCTGATTTGGGTAGGAAAGTTGCTTGAGCATTACCAGCAATTAATTAATTTCCCATTAATATAAATGTTCTATACCAGAGGTTCTCAAACTGTGGTCCGCGGATAGTTCCCTCTAAGGTGCGGGCCTGGGCGGCTGCACATAACAGAATGAAGGTCCACCCACCCATTCAGGTGTGGCTCCACTAATTAGGTGCCTGGACCCTGGAGAAGACGCACATGTGAGGTGGTGGTCTTGGGGGGAATAGGGCATAGGTGGGAGTGGGAGGTGGGGTGAGAAGACTGGGTGGGAGGAATTTAGGATGCACAGGGCGGCAGCGGCCAGAGAAAGAGCCGACTTTCCCCAGCTCCAGGGCTGCAGCTGCCAGGGAGAGACGGGCCCTCCTTCCCAGCCTCAGCTCTGTGTGTGCTGTGATGAGGGAGAGACCCCCCTCCTTCCCATCCCCAGCTCGGGGGCTGACGCGGCAGGGCAGAGAGGGAGAGACCCCCCCACCTCTCCTTCCCAGCCCCAGCTCAGGGACTGCCACGGCGGGGGAGAGAGGGTATATCCATCACATTAGAAAAGTAAGATTACTGATATTAAAATATGAGTTGTGTGCTTTTATTTGTAGAACAAAAAAAGTTTATTATTATTAAAGTTTTTTTATCTAGCGCTTTTATCCAAAGCGCTTTACAATAGTTCGCTAATGGTACAATCAACATTTTGAAAGATCATTAAGTGGTCCACCAAGACCCTCAGCAATTTAAGTGGTCCGCGGGAAAAAAAAGTTTGAGAACCACTGTTCTATACTTAAGTGGCTTCTTACATATTAATTAGTTTAGCAAGGTCATTAGATTCCATGTTGATACATAAAACATTTTACCATTTATATAGTAATAATCCTAGGAACTTGGCATTTAGCTAACATATTTGTAAGTATCCGTTTCACAAAGGTGTTTGCATTTCAACATTTAAGAAATAAACAAAAGGATTAAAACATTTCCAACTACAGATATTTTTTGTGGAGTTTTAAAGACACAAGGAGAGATTTTTCTTTGAAACGAAAGGGGGGTTGGTATAGGCCCACTTCACTCCTAGGTTTATTGCGCTGATAACATATTCCTTTTTGAGGTATTCTGGTCTAGACAGGACATTCCTTTTTGGTTTGTTGTTTCTTGACCCAAGCCTCCCAGCCTGGAGCTTGCATCTTATGACTCTGAGAACAAAAAACTTTCCTGAAAAGCCTGGGGGACTCCCAGGATTAGAAAACTGATTTTCTATTGCAAAATAACGTAATGGTGGTTTGTATCTTCTAGGGCAGCAGTTCAAAACAAGAGGATGCTAGTAGGCTTGACAGTTATAGGAGGAGGTATGGGGTGACTTGTAGTGGCATCAGTTCAAAGCATCACGTTGCCAGAAACTGAGCAGTGCAAGACCTAGGCCACCTTCACGTTCCAGTCTACGTTTGAAATCTCCAGACTCCCTGGAACAACAGGTTCAAACTGTGGCAAACTGTGACTCAGCTCTTCAGCTTCCATGGTAGGTAAATTAAGTACCAGTTGACTGTGTGCAAATATTTCAAAGAAGACCTTCAACCCCCTTCTATCTAGATACTAATCCAGCCCTTGTCATCATAGTACACTCCTCCTCATGACCATGAATGGATTTTGTCCTCATCCCCATTTTATAGCAGGGTAGATTAAGTGACTTGCCCAAGGTCACACAGAAAGTCTGTTGCTGTTGTGAGCGCTGAACCATGATCTTCTTAGTCCCATTCCAGTGCTCAAACAATTAAAACATTCTATCCCTTTGAATTTACCTGGTCTACATGGAATTTAAAGATCTCCTAGCCACAGTGAAATTGGAAGTTAACACTCTTTTCCCCCATCCTTTCTTGGCAGTGTGTTTGATACCCAGCTTTAACACCCTCTGGGCTGTCTTCATTCCTGTCTGTATTGTGGAACTGTCTGTGTCTCTACTGAACTGTTTACTAACATGGAAATGCCAGGTTTATTTTAGTTTGGAAATCAGAAATCTACGGGACTGTGTGAGTTGAAAGTCAGCATACAGTAGCTAATTTGGGAGCAGAGCGGAAAGACCAAAGATTGTTGTCTTTCATGCAGAAAGGATCCCATGCACCAGAGGTACTGGGTAAATAGCCCCAAATGGCAAATATAACCCAAACCTCTTGACTTGTCTATATCATTTCCAGGTCCCTTTAACAAAAAGGGAACATAATTTGTAAATGGATTAGGAGACAAATAGCTGGGGATCTATGGTTCAGAGCTGCCATTAGCTCTGTGTGGTGCTGACTGCACACAGTAATGCATGTTGTGGACAGAGGACTGTGTTCTCTCAGTGCCTCCATTAGGGTCACCCAGGTCTGGGCAGGATTTAGTGTTTGCCCCTCCTTGTTATTAAAACCCACCATGGTCGTGCTCCAAACTACCTCACAGATCTCAGGCCTGGTTCCCTGCTGCCTATGGAGTCATTTTTGTCTGTCCAAAGTGAGTGTAAAATAGTCCCATGGGAATACGTGGAGAGTTCTTATCAAAGAGCCTTTTTCACTTGTGTGCATGGCGTGCACAGTCGTTGGAAAGTTTTTCCCCTAGCAGCACCCGTCGGGTCAGCTATGGAGCCCCCTGGAGTGGTGCCTTCATGGTGCTCAATATATGACCCGGCACCTCTTCGGTTCCTTCTTGCTGGTTACGCTGACAGAGGGGAAGGCGAGTGGGTTTGGAATGGATATGAGCAACACATCTTGAAGAACAACAGTTACGAGAAGGTGAGCAACCGTTTTTTCTTCTTCAAGTGATTGCTCATATCGACTCCCAAGCCTTACCTAGGCCGTGGGGTTGGAGTTATGGAATCGCAAATTGGAGTACCGCTCTGCTGAAAGCTGCATCATCTCTGACATGCTGGACAATGGCGTAATGAGAGGTGAACGTATGCACCAAGGACCACTTGCTCCCCTGCAGATCTCTTGTATCAGGACCTGGGCCAGGAATGCCGCTGATGAGGCCTGTGCCCTTCTGGAGTATGCCGTAAGTGACGGGGCTGGTGTCTTGGCCAACTCATAGCACGTGCGAATGCAGGACATGATCCAGGAAGATATTCTTTGAGATGAGACCTGTAGTCCTTTCATGTGATCAGCCACCGCTATGAACAACTGGTTCGATTTCGTGAATGGCTTGATGCATTTGATATAGAAGGCTAACACTCACTGAACAGCCAAGGAGTGCAGCCTCTGCTCATGGCTTCTGGTATCAGGCTTTGGATAAAAAGCAGGTAGGAAAATGTCTTGGCTGGTATGGAAATGTGATACCACCTTACAGAAAGGCTGGGTGAGTTCTGAGCTGCACCTTGTCCTTGTGGAAAACTGTATAAGGTGGGTTGGAGGTAAGGTCCTTTAACTCAGACACCCTTCTTGCTGATGTGATGGCAATTAGGAAGCCTACCTTCCACAATAGGTAGAGAAGGGAGCAAGTCACCAGCAGCTCAAATGGGGGACCCATTAATTTGGAGAGGACCAAATTAAGGTCCCACACAGGAATAGGCTGTCTAATTTGGGGATGTAGCTAGTTCAGACCCTTGAGGAACCGTCCAACCATGGGGTTGGTGAAGACAGAACGTCCAGAGACTCCGGGGTGGAAAGCTGAGATAGCCATTAGGTGTACCTTTACAGATGATACTGCCAGGCCTTGCTGTTTCAGGTGCAGAAGGTACTCCAGAATAAAGGGTAACGGCGCCTGAAGTGGGGGTGTATGTCACTGGTTACACCAGCAAGTGAACCTCTTCCACTTCACTAGATTTGTGGCCCTCACGGAGGGCTTTCTGCTGCCAAGTAAGACCTCCCTTACCTGCTCCGAGCACAAGACATCCATAGGGTTCGCCTCACAGCCTGGAAGCTTCATGGATGGAGGGACTGGAGGTCTGAGTGATGAAGATGACCGTGGTTCTGAACGATCAAGTTGGGGAGGAGTGGCAACCAACAGATCCAGAAGTGTGGTGTACAGTGTTGTCGAGGTCACAGCGGTGCCACCAGAATTATCTCTGCCCCGTCTCTGTGGACCTTGAGTAAGACCTTGTGCACGATAGGGAACGGGGGAAAGGCGTAGAGCAGACGACCTCCCCAGGGAAGCAGGAATGTGTCTGCGAGTGAGCCCGGGCTGCTTTCCTGGAAGGAGCAAAACACTGGGCACTTACTGTTGCTCTGAGTGGCAAACAGGTAGACCTGGAGAAACCCCACCTCTGGAAGATGAAGTGAATGATGTGTGGCCGGATGGACCACTCTTAGCTGTGGAAGGACCTGCTGAGGTGGTCAGCCAGTACGTTCTAGACTCCTGGCAGATGTGATGCTTCCAGGTGAATGGAGTGGGCTATACAGAATTCCCAGAGCCTGAGGGCCTCCTGACAGAGGGGCTTGTTGATGTAAAACATTGCAGTGGTGTTGTCCATCATGACTGCCTTGTGCTGGCCTTGCAGACAAGACTGAAAGATCTGGCATGCGAGTCACACCGCTCTGAGCTCCTTGATATTGATATGGAGAGAGAGCTCATCCTGTGACCCAGAGGCCCTGCTTTCGGAGATCTTCCATATGGGCGCCCCAACCTAGAGATGATGCATCCATAACTAGAGACAAGGATAGCTGAGGGCTGCTGAAGGGGACTCCTTCGCAGACTATTCAAGCATCGAGCCACCACTGGAGTGACTCTAGCATCTGCTGTAGCACCATGACCTCTAGTCCCAGGCTGTGGCGCCCCGGGCAGTATGTCGAAGCGAGCCACATCTGTAGAGGCCTGAGTCTCAGCCTGACAGGTCGGATCGTGTACGTGCAGGCCGCCATATGACCAAGGAGACTGAGGCAATTCCTTGCTGTAGTGGTCAGGTACTCTCTCATGCATTGAATGATGCTTGCCATGGCTTGGAATCGGGATTCTGGCAGGCTTGCTCTTGCCTGGACCGAGTCCAACACCGCCCCCAATAAACTCTATCCTCTGGGTCAGAGACAAGGTGAACTTATTCATGTTGAGAAGGAGACCCAGTCTCTTGAACGTGGATATGGCCAGACAGACCTGCGACTCCACCTGTTCTCTGGTGTGCCCCCTGAGTAGCCAATCATCAAGGTAAGGAAGGCTTTGGAGGAAGGCTGTTACCACCGACATGCACTTGGTGGGGCTGTCGACAGGCTGAAGTGAAGGACCGTGAACTGATGTTTTTGGTCAATCATGAACCTTAAAAAGCGTCTGTGTGCAGGGCGAATCGCTATGTGAAAGTACCCATCCTTCATGTCGAGGGCAGCGAACCAGTCTCCCGGATCCAGAGAAGGGATAATTGTATTGAGGGAAACCATGCGGAACTTCAACTTTACCATGAACTTGTTTAGTCCTCACAGGTCTAAAATGGGTCTGAGACCTCCCTCCTCCCCTTGGCTTTGGGGATTAAGAAGTAGCGGGAATAGAATCCCTTGCCCCATAGCTCCTGAGGAACCTCCTCCATCGCTGCTGCGTTGAGGAGCGCCTGCACCTCCTGGATAAGGAGGTGCTCATGAGAAGGATCCTGAAGAGGGACAGGGAAGGGCGGGTAGGAGTAGAATTGGGGAGAATATCCCACTTCCACCATGCAAAGAACCCAGTGGTCCGATGTTATTAGGGACCACACACGGTAGAAGTGGGATAGCTGGTTCAAAAAACACAGGGAAGGATCCGGTGTTGAGACAGGTGCTCTGTCCTTGGGCACACCTTCAAAATGTCTGCTTTGAGCCTGATGAAGGCTTAGTCGGGCCCTGGCCCTGTGCGGACAGGGGATGAGAAGGCTTATACCTGCCATTCTTACCCCTGTGCCTGTAAAAATCCTGCCTTGGCAGAGGAGGATACAAGCGCCGTTGCAGCGGTTGGGGCTTAAAGGGCTTTCGTTGGGTTGCTGGGGTGTGCATACCCCAAGATTTCATTGTTGCCCTGGAGTCTTTGAGGCTATGCAGTGTGGAGTCAGTCTGTTCGGCAAACAGGATCACCCCATCAAAGGGTAGGTCTTGCATAGATTGCTGAACCTCGGGCGGGAGGCCCAAGGCTTGTAGCCATGCACTACGCCACATAGCTGTCCCTGAGGACAAGGAGCGTGCTGCCAAGTCCGCAGCGTCCAGAGAGGCCTGTTAAGAGGTCCATGCCACTGCCTTGCCCTCCTCAACAATTGCCCTAAACTCCTCCCTGGACTCCGCTGGTACCAGCTCCCTAAACTTCCTCAGAATTCCAGGAGTTAAAACTGTACCTGCTCAGGATTGCCTGCTCACTGGCGTCCGAATAAATCCAGGCACTTGGCGTCCTTAGATTTAGGCGCTGGGGCTAGCTGACCCTGCCTCTCCCTCTCATTTACTGCCGACACTACCAATGAGCAAGCCTGTGGTTGTATGAACAGGTAGTCGAACCCCTTAGAGGGTACGAAGTACTTCCTCTCCACACCCTTAGTGGTGAAAGGGATGGATGCTGGGATCTGCTAAATGGTCTTTGTATTGGCTTGTATAGTTTTGATGAGGGCTAGAGCGACCCTGGATGACCCTTCTGGTGCCAGGATGTCCACCACAGGTCTTCTGAGTTTACCACTTCCTCAGCCTGCAGGTTCATATTCCGTGCCACCCTGCGCAGGAGTTCCTGGTGGGCATGGCTATCTATAGGGGGTGGCCCCAAGATGGAGGTGCCCACCACCGCCTCGTCCGCGGTGGTTGACAGAGACGCTAGTGGGAGAACTGGGTCCTCTGGACTCTTGGTCCTCAGGGACCTCCTGCCCCGCCTCTAGTTCCGTGCCAGCCACTCCAGGGTCTGGCTCAGGAACTGGGGTGGGTTCCGGAAGAGGTAGTGCGACAGCCGACTCCTCTGCTCCCCTAGGGGTGGGGCGACTGACCGCTGCCTCAGGCACACTAGGCTCAGATCCAATGAGCATGAGGCCTTGGCCTGGGCACCCTGGGCCTGGTGGTACGCCTATGGGTCCAAAATAGCCACTGCACTGGCATGTGCCACTGCGCAGGCCATGATCCTGCACCGATGTTAGGTATGTCCCGCACCTACTTGTGCCAGGGTCGCTGCTAATATGTGGACCCCATCTCTGAGTCCAAAGATGGGGCCCAGGACTGTGATGGCCATGGCGGTGCCGAGCGCAGCTGAGCCGGGGAGCAGCGCTGCGAGGCTGGGGAGTAGTGCTGAGATCTGGAGCAGTCCCGTGAGCATGGTCTGCGCAGAGAGCCAGATCGGTGCTGATAAAACAGTGCTGAGATCGGGACCTACTGCGTGAAGGCGATCCGTGCTGTGAGAGGGAATGCTGGCGGGATCTGGTTCAGTGCCGCGAGTCAGACCGGCGCCACGAGTGCAACCGGCGCCGCAGGTGCAACCGGCACCAGGACTCCAAGAGCTGCCGGAACTCTGAGCGGTACCTCCCCTCTGCAGGCTGAGTCGAAGGGCGGATCATTGCTGGCTTTCCCCAGCATGGCGCTGCCCGTGGCGGTATCAGAAGCTTTATGTGAAGGGCTGGGGACCTCGGTGCCATCATCACAATGAGGTTCGTGGCAGCCTCAAAGGTGTCTGGGGTGGAAGGCAGTGCTACCTCCTCCACCACCAGACCCGGGGAGTCCAACTGCACTGGACTCAATGGTCCCCCTTGTGGGGCTGAAGTCAGCAGCACAGGCTACAAAAGTTTTGATGCCGGGGTTCCTCCCTGGGATGCGCCCCATTGGCCGGCTCCGGTGCTGCTTCTGCGCCGGTGAATGGGATCAGTGCCGGACGAGTCCCAGCGTCTTCGGTGCCAGGGAGTGACGCTGCCACGGATCTCTGCCAATGGAAGAAGTGGAGAAATAGGCTGCTTGACCCCAGTTCATCTCTCACCAAAGCTGATGTCTGCACCAGGGGCCCACTGCAGGCAGCTTGGGCCTTCTTGTCTTTGGGCTAACTGGGAAAGCTTAGCCTTCAGACCAGGTTAGGGCAGAAGCTTACAGAAGCTTACACATGACATTCTCAGTAGAACCCAAAATAGTTTCTGAAGAAGCTAGTTTGGGAGAAGCGTGATAACTCTGTATAGTCTGAAACTCCCATAACAGTAATACCTCTTTATGTCTCTAGTAGGCCGACGCTTCTTCCTTATCATTGGAGCAGTTTAAGGGTTATACACCTTTAATTATGCCACTATTGTTAAAGTGGTTTTCCCCCCTAGAGTGGATGCACTGATACCAGTACAGATGTATTTCTACTGATATAGCTTATTCCCCTTTCTACACAAGAATAGCTATATTGCTATAAAGCACTTTTTATGCTTGTATAACTACATCCACAGTAGGGATTGGAGTAGTGTGACTATTTTGGTTAAAACAAAAACCAGCCCCTAACCAACATAGTTATATCAGTACAAAATATCTGTATACATCAGGCCCTTTCAATAGAATTATGGTTTGGTCCATAAGCCTGAACATGGAACGGCAAGTGGACACAGAAGAGGGTGGTGGGAGAGAGTGGGCACGTTGCCAAGTCCTTTTTATTGGAAGACAGAAGAAGGGGAGAGAGAAGTCTGGTTTCCAGCTCCACTTTATTACACAGAGAATATTATTTGGTTGAAAAGTTGGTAGCATATTTCATTTTATGAGGCTTGAGGATCTCTCCTAGGAGTATGGATTCATTACAATTTAATGATAGTACTCCAATCTGGATTGTTTTTGATGGTCTGCATACTATTTCAAAATGGCTATTTTGTAGCATCTCCTAACCTCTTTCCTGCCCGCCCCCCCTTTTTTTTTTCCCACTGTGCCCGACTGTGGGAAGCGACGGCCAGTATGTCCCTCGGCCTGCGACGGTTCCTGCAGCCCCCATTGGCTGGGCAAAGCTAACCGCTGCCAGGGGGAGCTGCGATCGGCCAAACCTGCAGACGCGGCAGGTAAACAAACCAGCCCGGCCTGCCGGGGCTTTCCCTGAACAAATGGCGTCCCAAGTTTGGGAAATGCTGCCCTATGAAATGGGGATGGACCACTGTCATCTAGTCTTTTCCTCCCGTAATGATGTTGGTTCTGGCGGGACCCAACTGAGAGTGCCAATTCAGGACAAATTGCTTCAAGCAGGGAAGTTACAGCCCAAGGCTGGGGTTTTTCCACCTCTAAGGCAAATGAAACCAGCCAAACAGAGCAGACTTTGGTCTCACCCCACTGGCTAACCATAAGTCACACAAGCAATTCCCTTAGATACTCCAGTTTCCCAGTGTCTCCACCAGTGCCACTCATTATGGGGATGAATGGTTATGAAAACCAATACCCCAGTAAAAGAAAAAGGAAAAAGGTTCTCTAGATCCCAAAGGACCAAGCCCCAGACCCAGGTCAATATAAAAATCAGATCTTACCCACAAATTATGCTGTTGCCAGTCCTTTAGAATCTAAAATCTAAAGGTTTATACATAAAAGGAAAAAGATATAGATGAGAGCTAGAATTGGTTACATGGAATAAATTACATACAGTAATGGCAAATTTCTTGGTTCAGGCTTGTAGCAGTGATGGAATAAACTGCAGGTTCAAAGCAAGTCTCTGGAGTACATCCACGGCTGGGATGGGTCATCAGTCCTTTGTTCAATGCTTCAGTGTAGCAAAGTTCCTTCAGAGGTAAGAAGAAGGATTGAAGACAAGATGGAGGAGCTGCAGCAGCTTTTTATATTCTCTTGTCATATGGTCTTTCTTTCTTTGTTCCAAAGACAAGCTGTCCATCACATGGCATGGAAAAACCTCAGAGTTCTGTCCAAAGGCATGTCCCTTCATACCTTGCTGAATCGCAAGGCGTGTCTGCCTTCTCTCAGTGGGTCAGTTGTATAGCTGATGGTCCTTAATGGACCATCAAGCAGGCTAGGCAGAGCTGACACCCAGAAGCATAGCACAAGTTTGAAAATACAGACAGTATAGAGTCAATATTCATAACTTTAACTACAAAAATGATACATATAGTCAGCATAATCATAATCAGCAAACCATAATCTTGTCTTAGACACCTCATTTGACCCCCTTTATACAAGATTCGGTGCCACTACAGGACTGATCTATGCAACACTGATCTATGTGGTCCCAGTTCATGTCAATAACATCATATCCCCACACCCTTGAATGGTAGGACATCTAGAATATCACCTGCAACATCACTCATGCAAATATCAGGGCATGTACCTGGTATTGTGGTTTGTCTATTAAATTGACAGGCAACTGGAATGTCAAATCTGCAGATCTATCTGCCAGAATTTCTAAATCCTGGTCCTTCTGGGAACGGACTAATAACTCTCCACTGTGATGCCTGAACAACTCCTGTGCTGGAGGGTCCTGCAGGAGGGCACAGAACTACTATAGCCAAGGCCAGGTCTACATGATCAACTTTTGCCGCCATAGCTGTGTCAGTCAGAGGTGTGATTTATGACTGACATAGCTGAGCCACCAAAAGCCCCTGCTGTAGATGCAGTTATTTTGGCAAAACTGAGCTCTTGCTGGGTAGCTTGTTTTGCTCAAGATGGCTGGAATAGGCTATACCCGCAAAAGAACAGTTTTGCCAGTATAAGCTGCCACCACACTAGCAAAGCCTAAGTATAGCCCTGGACCAAGTCTGTGCATGTGGTAGGGCAGCAAAACCAGGCTGGAAGAGGAAAGTGAACCAGCCCCAGGTGCTCAGGGTTGAGGAGGAAAGCCAGCCTAGGGTTCACCTCAATCAACTAACATGTTAAAATACAATTTATTCCATCTATGCTGAGATTTAACATGTTAGCCAACACGTTTTTAAAACATACATCCTTTGCCCTACAGTAGCCTTTAGACATCTGCAGCTCTAAGAACCTGACCCCAACCATCCAATTACAAGTGCTCTATATTGGTTTCAGGGTGTTTTTGTTTCTGAGGGTGGCTTGTTGTAAGCATGTTACCTTCTGCCCTGGACCCACATCAGTCCCCAAACTTTGCATTTGTGGTAAGCGGTTCCACTGTAGTGTTTTATGTAGGGCTTCATAGAGAACCAAAAATTATTTGCTCCATATATAAAGTTGATCTCTACCCTTGGTCTAGAGCATGAGATGTAGAGAGGAAGCTGAAAGAGTATCCAGTTGTAGGTGGACTAATGCTGGATATTGGGTGGGCCAGACATGGAAATTATACTATGGCCAAGGACCTGAAACAGAAGGGGAAGAGGCTCTGATCAGGCCTTTAGCTTCTAAATGTAAAGGTGTAGGTGACAGATTTCTTTGTGATAGTAGGATTTTTGGCTCCTAGATGAAATTTAGGGAGTCAAAGTTGGTATATATTTCCAGACTTTTTGTTTAATGGGAAAGTGGTTTAAAAACCCTTATTTTCAGCTTACGTTTTAAAATGTTAAAATTTGCTAACTTAAAAAAAGTAGTTATTATTTGACTAGGTTTTAAGATTAAATATTTATTTACATAACTGTATGTCTGGTACTTTCATTTGAGAGTTCTCCCTCCTCCTCTTAAATAATTCTCATGTTCAAGAGTTCTGTGTAATGTAGAGAGTAACATATTGGTCAGTTAATTTTGATGCACTAGCTTTCACTGATGCAGAACGAATGCAGTAAGTTCAGCGTTCCTAGCCCAAACAGATTGGAAGACTTTTCTAAAAGTGCATTTTTGTGTTTAGGGTCACATATCTCTCTGAAATGACCATCACAGACTTTGCAAAATATATTCTGTTTTAGCAGACCACTACCGTGTGCCAAATTCCAGGCAAGAAAAACTTCTTTTCTGGAAAGTACAGAGACATGTCCAAAATAGGCCTCAATGGAAAGTGTCATACTCAACTACTGTATTGAGAAGTTATTGCAACTCCTTAAGTGTTCTTCATACCACCAAAGGACAATATGTAAACAATCCCTGAAACAATGTTTAATATTTAATAAAGTCACTAATTATACTTAAAAATATCACAATTAAGCCAAAATGCTTTTCCATTGTTTTACTGAAACTGAAAAAGTATTCTGTACCAAAATGTACACAATTTAGTAATAATACAAAACGTTAATTCTGCAAGACAGAATGTCAGTTACATTCACCAAAATGAACACTGAACCACCATTTATTGCCAGCTCAGTGTTACTTTAAATAATAAATCACTGGTTGAACACAGAAACAAAGCAGTTTCAACTCTCCATAAATAAGAAAAAACTACTCATAATAATGCAAAAAGATAAACATTCATGATATTTTCATGCTACCACAGCATACCTAGCATGTAGTATGTCTTCCAGCTTGAATGTTAGCTCTGTGAGACCAATATATTAATATTAGAGCTGATGTTCTACAAAATCAGTCCCTCACGAGTTATACCAAGCTTGCACATTAGAAGAACAGCATTCTCTCTATTTCATCACCACCCCCGAAATGCCTCTGTATCCCCATAAAAAGACCAACCTGCTGACACCATCCTTCCAGTAAGCAGGAATGTTCAAATCCATTTATAGTTTTCCTTCAGTGACTGAACAGAATAACTGTTTAGCATAGTAACTGATACTCGTTTTCTCAGTAGCAAGTCAAACCAAAATAAACCTACCTAATATTTCCCGCATAATGTTAACAAACACCCTATGTTATCTCACTGATCCAAATACAGTATTTTAATGGACAGTTACATTTCTTGTATTAATTTTTCTAGTAACATCATTTCAATGGACCCTTTAAGTTTTCGTAAGATGGATAAGTTGGATTTTTCAGAAAATAAATTACAGTTTTTTCACAAAAGAGAATATTTAAAAAGAATCAAACATAAAAACCAACTGGAACATTAAAGACACGTGATTTTTCTGGCTTTATTACATCTCAAGTTAAGCAGACGTCAAACACCGATCCCTGGGGAGAAAGTGTCGAACACCAAAAATTATTAATGTGCCAACGCACTGTACTTTAAAAAGATGAGATTTTAAAAGTGTAAACATCTGTTCTTGATTCATTCACTTGAATCCATTGCTACTTACAGAAAAAGTTATGTAAAAAACTGTATTAACATTATCAAAGCTCTAAACTGCCTGATGTGTAATTGTTTCTATATCTGTATCAAGAAAGTTTTAGAAAGTCATGATACAGTACTTCTCTCTGAACAAAATGCCCAGGCGGTTGAACACATACTCCTATTAAAGAATGTCAAACATTTCTACACTTTGTAGCAATAGATTTTCCTTAAAGGAAAAAATGATGTAACTCAATTAGGGAGCTAATAATTAAGTGGAACAGCACCAAGTGAAGTACTATAAATAGATCAATGTTTCTACAGATTAATGAGAGACTCAATAAAATTATCTCATAACTCAAGACGTAAGCTTAAAACTTGAACAAACAAAATTAAAATCAGGAGTTCATGGAAGCAATTAGGCTGCTATCACTTTATATTTAAAACCTACTTTTTTAACCAGAAAACAAAAACCACAAGGAACATTACATACAAACCAATTTTAGCCAAATCATTTTTTTAAACACACAACAAATTACGCTACAGAACTTGTTTTCCATCTCAGTCATAACTGGGAGTTCACTAGTCAAAAAACCCTCAATCCTTAATGATATAAAGCTGACCCTTCAGAAGAGCATGCGCAGAGTAAGAGAAATATCAAAAATTCTAAACCATGTTCAAGACATCTGGGATCTTCATAAAGGAAGTAATTTTTAACAGCTGAAGAAAGTCAAAGTCATAAGGAGGAGTTTCACTTATCACAAGTCTGCTGATCTTCTCAATTATCTTCCACAAAAATCTTTGTACTGAACACTGCCTTCTAAATTTCATAAATATATATTATTCTTTACTCCTGGTCAGTGCTCCTCTGACATTCAAGCTGCTTTCTTGGTGCAGTTTCTCTGAAGATCTTGTAGATTTATTTTTGACCTAACAAAAATAGTAAGATAAGCCATTTGGAGTCAGCACTCTCTCTGTAGCTTTAACTGTTTCATGTACCATTTATTACATATTGTGCTGTATTTGGGACAGGGGAAGATGCAGAGCATAGTACTAAGCTTTGCATTTCGTACCTGTTATGAATCATGTGGCTTTTGACTAAATGTCCAGCTGCCAGTGCTGCCATTAATGACAATTCCCCTGCCATTACTGTAGCACATACAATTTTAGCAAGCTGACGTGCATTTTCACCAGGATTGTCTTGACTTGCACCCTGGACCCCTAACATCTGTAGACAAAAATATACAACATTACACTTTAAAACCAAGCGCTGGTAAAGGTAAATTTGTGTTCAGTTAGAGTTATTTAATGGTCCTTACTAAATTATGTGAACCAAACCAGCTTTTAAGTCCCTCAGACATTAAAAAGTAGCATTTAGCTTCAAAATCAGATGCATAAATACTCTTTAGAACAGTTTAGTTAGTTATATCTTAAAGCCTACTAAAGTTTGAAAAAAACTTGCAGTATTACTTAGACACACAGTATACAATAGAACCAGGAGGACTTTTGGTTTAAAAGGATGTTATTTTAATTTTCTTTGATGCTTTGTACCTGCAAACAAGCTTGCTGTGGTAGCAAGTTGGTTCCTCCACCAACTGTTCCAATTTCTATAGAGGGCATTGTGCAGCTGATATACAGATCTTCATTTGTGGGACCTGTTGACTCCATCAGAGTGATGCAGTTAGAGCTGCCCACATTCTGTGCTGCATCCTTAAAGTCAGAATAAAAACATTTAGTTCAACTATCTTAAGAATATATTTAAAAAACCAAAACCTAATAGTGCTGTGAATTGGCTGAACTTACCTGTCCACATGCAATGTAGATAGCTGTGACGATATTTGCTGCGTGGGCGTTATAGCCACCTATGCTACCAGCCATCGCAGACCCCACCAAATTTTTGTTTATATTAACCTCAACCATGGCTTCTGTAGTAGTCTTCAATAGCTAGACAAAACCATATGCTTTTATTATACTTCTCATTAGACAGCAGTAGTAATCCCATGTTGTTTAGTATTAGCACTCAGACTATGATTCCATGGCTGAGGAACTTGCCTCAGAACAGTTCTCTAAAATGTAGACTTTCATATAAAAGAAAATAATTTAAGCTCTTACAGTTGCTAAAACTTTCTAAATACGAACAGAATGCAAACCAATGCATAGAGATTTGCCTAAGTCTAAAGACAGCCTGAAATAAATACTTCCAAGAGGTGTGGTGAACCACCCCATTTATTTCAATGGAATGTTGACATTAAATTTGAAACTTAATGATGACAATATAAAAATAGTTTGGAAGAAAAAGCCTGTTAATAAGCTATGATAGTACCTACCTGCCTCTCAGGTAACTCCAATAGCAACAACCCCCAATTGTCCCCATCCCAGCTTGCCACAATCTCCAGCTTCCCCCAATCACTTCTACAATGTAGTTATATATTTTTAATACAAAATTCTGCAGTACAACTGAAAGTTAAAAAAGTTCTGGGGCACTATAAAATTAAATATCAAATTAAGTCACAAGAAATATTACTGATTGTATTATTTATTTTCATATTTAATTCAATCAAAACCTCTTTATATGAAGGTCCCAAAGAATTTCCAGTCTTGTGTACTGTGATGTGTAGCAGAACCCAGGCTAACTGCTGCAGATTAATTTGCCATGGAGTACCCAAGGGACCGGTTACAAAGGTTATTAAAACTGAACTGAATATCAGGTAAACTACTTAAGTGTCAGATCTATTAGACTGTGGAACAGTCTTTCAAAAGAAGGAGCAGAAGATCCACCACTTCAGACATTTTAAACTAGACATCACAAAAGTATATTGAATGAAAAATCCTCTACTAGTAAGTCATTTTTTATCTATAACGTCCATGATCCTACAATAATGCTCAAAGTGAAGAGTGATCATTATGTACAATTTATAAATCTTGATTTCAAGTTTAATTTTTATTAAAGGATTAGTTTGGTTAGAAAAAACATGCTTTTTTTCCCAAGATGAATCAAAGCGGTACTTACTTCTCTGACCACCTTGGCTGGAATAACTGCTTCGCAGACAACAGACTTCCCCCTGCCTTCTATCCAATTTATGGCAGCAGGCTTTTTGTCTGTACAATAGTTACCACTAATAGCTAGAACATGGAGATCAGGAAACTCTTCTTGCAGTCTTGCAAGTGCCTTTTCGGTACCCTGACAGAAGCAGATATAAATGAAGTGTAACTTCCAGTGAAGGTTGCATTATAAACCACTGGAGAACGTAACTAATATTTGACTAACCATCACAGAGACAGTAACACATCAGGGCTAGATTGAACCTTTGGGCTCAGCCCCTGTGCAAGGGAAAGCATATCACTGTGCTACCTCAGGAGCAGCAATGGGAAGGAATTGTTCCTCACAGAGGAACCTGGACTCCCCTTTTAGGTAAGATGGTGCTGGTGGGTAGGGATAATATAATCATTGCTCTGCCCCCATCTCACTCACTTGCTCGTAGAGGAAATAATGAATTCACAAGCCCTTGTTCCTCCCCACCATGCATGCTGGGGCTGCACAGGTGGGTGGAGGCTCTGCCCCCTCTAACTCTCCCGAGTGGCTACATAGGACCAGAGAACACTGGCACTTAGCAAGGTATGCACACAACATGAATCTTAATAATCTGGGATCAATTCTTCCCTTTATTCTGGATTGGGGGAAGAAGGAGAGCCTGAGTTGCATGTGCAGATTTTTTTTCTTTTTAAATATAGTCATTTTAACCCTCCCTTTTTCATTGCTTAGGTACTACTCTTGATTATGGTCAAAGACACAAAGCTAAACCATTACATGTTACCATTTTATATCACTAGAGAGAGACACAGCCTGCCATAGGTAAATAAAACAAGCAAAAGGTAAAAAATTCAAGTTCATATGGGAAGATGATCAATAAGAATGAAGTTGAAGTAGGATTAATAATCACTTTTAATTTCTCACTCATGTAAACCTGTTTTGCCTATTTTAGATTTAAGCACTTCAGGGACAAAGTAAAATTTACTCTAAAAAGCACTATGAACCTTAACACAGGACTCTGATACTGGATGGCCCTTATACAAGCCCCAGAAAAAGAGAGGGGGAGAAGTTGAAGGGAGGGAGGGAAGTGGGGAGACAGTCCTGTGTCCTTGCTTCCACTCCCTGTATGGTCATGTAAGACAGGAAGTTCAGAGTTAATTTAGTGACATTATTTAACTAGTTCTTTTTTCAAAAAATGCTAAGTAGAAACAGACTGGATCTTACTTTTGAGATCATGTTCATTCCCATTGCATCCCCTGTTTCAGACTGAAAACGGATATAAAGGTTACGACCAGCCAGACTGATGTGAAGCTTTTGCAGACGAGCAAACCTGTAAATAAATGAGAATCAACTAACTATTTACAATTCCTTCTCTCTCCCTTATCTCACTAAAGACTACAGGCTGCTTTTCAGCTACAAATGACAGTAAGCCATTAGTCCCGGATAACCCTGCTAAGCACCATGCACATTGTGCGCTCCTCCTCCTGCTCTATGCTCAAAACTAAATCAGCACCAACTACCAGGCACAAAATCCTCTGACTGCTGATCCAAGAGAAATGTTTAAGAAAACTTACTGCTCCTGAAAGTATCTGTACTGGTTTGCTTAATTTTTCTAGCCCTGCAACTTGTGAAATACAGGATCCTAGTGTTATAGTTACCTAATTTCAAACAACAATTCCCTCCCTCCATTCCCCCCGCCCAAATTCTGTGTTACTGCATACAAACTAATAAAAGAGGGAGATTTGGCAATTCTTAAGTCAGTTATATACAGAAACAGTGTCTAGAGCAGTGATAGTGAGGGCATGTCCCACAACTCAATTCTATTGCTATGCAGTAAGCAAAAACAAACAAACTTGAAGATATTGCACATTATTCAACAGCAGCAAGGATGGTTCTATACCATGGTTATCAAGCCTTGCTGGAATATGCTCAAGTGTACTACTGACCTCCACATGGTTTTGTGGAACATGACTCTGCTAACCAATACTGAAAAATCAGTCTTCAATTTTCCAGAGATAATATACAACAAATAATACTGGGGAGGGATGGGGATAAGAGAAGTTATGACAGTCATGCTCTAAATCAGTGGTTCCCAAACTTTAACAACCTGTGAATCCCTTTCACTGAAACGTCAAGTCTCGCAAACCCCCTCCTAAAAATGAGTATTTCCAGGGATTTTCTCCTTTACCTGAGTATAAATTATAAAAACTGTGATCTTGGAAATATAAAATTTGTTTTTATGACATGCTTATTACTTGCTATTTATTATTAATTATTATTTATCATTACAGTCTTTTTATTACATTATGAAAACGGCAACACTCTTCCAAGATCTCACTTTCGTAGCTTGTATCACTTTGAATAAGCCTACTATAAGACAAGGCTCCTACATTTCATCAAGGAGTATCAAATATGAAACTGCATGAAGGTATTTAAAAAGCCAATGCAAAGAGTTCCTCCTACACAAGCATTCAGGTAGTCCAGGCAAACAACGCACGTTGCAACAAAGCTTAAACTTGTTCTTCATAATAAGTTTAAAAACAATACTAGCTGCCTATTTAATTTTAAAAAAACAGCAAAAAAATCCACCTCCCTTTCTATTTCTTATAAAGAGTCTTGAAGTTTAAATCTCCTCAGTGTGATAGATATGCTTGCTTTGATCTGCTTAGCTCTTGGAAGTCCAGGGGCTCCAGGCTGCTGGCCCCGTGCTGCCCGGGGTCCCTAGGGACAGCTCTGTCCACCATTAGGGAATTTTTCCCCCGAGAACCCCCTGTAACATTTTGCGAACCCCCAGGGGTTCTAGAACCCCAGTTTGGGAACCACTGCTCTAAATCATATTACTTTTAATACTGTTATGCTTCTCCCCACCCTGTCAGTTCTGACATTATAGGATCAATATTCTCTTTAGCCCCTAGAATTAGAGAAGAACATGTTATATCATTTGAAAGATTAGATGGTGGTGTACAACACTGGTTCTAATTCTACAAGTGCAGGATAATGACCACTAAAATCAAGTCAGAACTGAAGTGTGTGTGTGTTTTTGGAGGTGGAAACAAGTATGAATGGTAATCAGAATAATACCATTTTAAGTTCCGTTTTCTTGCTGTGATTGAATTCCTTATTTTCCTAGGGGATATAACATTTGTTTGTAGTTCTAATGGTTAACCAGATATTGGACATGAAAGACGTTGTTGATTACTTAGACCAAAGTTATTTGGATTCCTGAAACTAGTATCATGTAATTTCTTGCATCGTAGTACACCTAAAGCTGGGAGATTTCTATATTTCATTATAGATTTACATTAGTAAATACTTTACAGAAAGCCATGTCACTAACCTACTTGTGCTGTCAAATGCATCTTTGACTATTTTAAACCCTTCAGAGTTTTCAAGCCAAGCCTTTACTTCTGCAGACTGGCAGGCAGTGGGTAATCTTACAACCGGTCCTCGAGTCATCCCATCTGCTAGAACACAGCTATTTGCTCCTCCACCAAGCTAAGACCAAAGGGGAAAATGAATACGATTACTGGGAATTATTGGTAATATTTAATAACTTTAATTAAACAGATATCTATCTTACACAATTCACCTCATTTTGTATTAAGTGATGGGCTCTTAACAAAGGCAAGGAGCTAACCATCCAAGACTGAATTTTACTTACGCATATTGCTCTGCACCCTCTGTTTGTGCTTGCTATCAGACAGCCTTCTGTTGTTGCCATTGGAACTTGAAACTCTTTGCTATCCAGGAAAAGTGGCCCAGCTACACCTACAGGGATGGGCATGTATCCAATCACATTTTCACAGCAAGCTCCCATTACCTTTAAAAAAATGTTAGATTTAACAGTCATTAAGGATACAGCATTGCTATAGCATGTTGAGAAATTGATAACAAATAGTCATCACCAAAAAAATAAATCAAAATTAGCCTACTTTACCAACTTGATTTTTCAATAAAATACAACATTTTTACACTACAATGTTTTATACTGTGCACAAAGTTTGGAAGTATTTAGTAAAACTTGACCGTAACCTTCTGAAGTTCACTGAAGTGTTTAATCATTGAAGTAATGTATAGTAACAGATAAAACTGCAGAAAAAAATTTTTTATATTAGTGAATGCTATGTACTTGTATCTATTAGGAGAGTTACTGTACAAAGTGAAAACTGTATTAAAGTAACAATCTGGATTTTGAATAACTTTCCTTTTATTATGACTCAACTCATGTTTCCACTCATCCCAGTAAACTCAGCTGTGGTATTATCAAAGCCCTAAATTTACTGAGATTAGGGAACTCTATACATTAATACAGAATTGTCCTTTTTGATCATGCTACAAAACTGATCTGGACTCTTAAGTTTTCATTTCAAAAAATTAAGTATCCAGATCTTATGTCTGTGAGAACTTTCAGATGTGAACTGAATGAATACCCATGCAGACTGTGTTTGTATGAAGACAGATTGAAACTATAATTGACAGCTTTGTCTTAATTCTTTGGAAGTGGTGTACATGAATTATAATTTTGAGAAGAATTTGGGGAAAACATACA
Organism: Lepidochelys kempii; assembly: GCF_965140285.1. Lineage (NCBI taxonomy): Eukaryota > Metazoa > Chordata > Testudines > Cheloniidae > Lepidochelys > Lepidochelys kempii. Next base: position 48,270,784 of record NC_136384.1, read on the forward strand.
AAAGGAGTCACCTTAAAATTTAAAAATTAATTCACTCTTGCTTGTCTCCATTATACTTACCAAAGAATAATTGTAATGCCTGTAAGGAAGATATTGTAAGGCTGATGGTTCAGGGAGCTTCTGAGATAACATCTGTCTGCGAATAGATACACCACGTTCATGAGTTTCCATCAGAGTTTCCAGTTTGTAAGCAGGAATATGCTTAGCATTGACTAGGTTGATGACTTCTGCATCAGTGAGGAATTTTGCACCTTTCTAGAAATTAAAAAAAAAGTTTTGTTTGTGTTTGTACAAACTGCAGTACAACTTTTAATGTTTCCAGTAATATTTCATCTTTCCAGTATGGTAAAGGATACTCGTTACTTCTGCAAATCATACCTAAAGAATCTGTTTCATTATCAACATCAGTAAAATGCAGCATACAAAGAAAATAATTCTAAATGCATTTCTGGTCTGTGTCAATCATGAATCCATATAAACCAAAAGCAAAGAAAACTAACAACCCGCAGCCAGATACCCCAGCTGCAATTTAAACTTCAGAGTGAGGCTTTTACTCATTGTAGTGTAAGTATTTTAGTACATGCTTACCATCAAATAACCTGCAATACCTAGCCCCAAACTAAAAAGTTATGTATAGACTAAAAGTTCCATTACGAAATTTCATTGCTTTTCCAGAGTGAAGGCAGACTCTTACTTTAAACACTACAGGGCACATCCTCAGGTAGCATTAATTATCATAGCTCCACTGAAGTCAAATGCCAGCTGAGGATCTGGCTCTGTGTATTGAACTATCTAAAGAAGACAGATTATGTACAAGTTTATAAATGGAAATTTTTCTGTAAAGTACATATTAGGGATTAGGGGGAAGTCTGGTGGTCTGTAGCAGTGGACCCCAAACTGTAGGGCATGCCCCCTGGGGGGGAAAGGGGGCACAATGTGGGGCCCAAGCCACCCCCCACAGCAGGTGGGGAGGGAGCACCACCCAGCCCTGCTTGGTCCTCAGCTCTGCTCCAGCCCTCCCTCCACCAGCCCCGCCTGCAGCCTAGGCCCCTGGCTTGGCCGTGGCTCTGGCCCCACCTCAGCCCCTTTACCTCTGTCCGCACCTCCCCTCTTTCCCCACCCTCCCCCAGGCCCCAGCTCCTGACCGCAGCTCCTGTGGCGGACATGCAGACCGGGGGGTAGTGCGGGGGGATGGGAGGAGGTGTGATATGAAAAGCTTGGGGACCACTGGTCTGGAGGGAGCATAATACTCTGTCACATGGGGAATCAGAATCAGTAGCCACATAACCTCAGAGATTTCAGCTTGGGAGTGGAGAGTGAAGAAAACTGAGCACCTTATGTTGCTCTCAACCAGCCACCTTTAATAGACGTATGGACTAACACTCTAATTGTTCATGAGCAGGAAAGCTACCATGATATGGAATTTTGGGGGGAAGATATGGTAACAAATCTTTTGTTTACAAAAATGGGCAAAAACTGAATTTTTGGCTGCATGCATTCAAGAAACAGAACGTATACAAATAATTGAAAAGCAGGAATCCACTGGACCAGAAATGATCTCTAAAGTGCATTTTGCAATGGGTGTATACTAAGAGTGTAAGTAAGCCACACTATTTACACATACATTCAATTGTAAGAGCAATACAATCAACTGAAGAATGTATCCACAAACAATGGTTTCACTGTAAAATTTTAAAATACTCCTTAAAATTTTTTGGTTTTGAAACCTTATAGTTCTCTTTTCTTACCTCTGCATTTCCAAGTATACATAAACATTCTTCAGTGGAGCGTGGCTCTTTGGGCAACTCAGTTTCAGGCTCCTTTCTATTAAGGAGTGAAGAAGTTTCCGTAGGGATGCAGCTACCAACCACAAATGTAGCCTTGGCTGATGGCTCTCCTAATGCAGGTTTTATTACTTCAACTGCATAAACACAAATTAAAATAGGAATTTAGATTACAAAAATCTCAAACAGACTACAGTTTTTTGGTTGCAAAATAGCCCCACCATTGGATCCTTCAGGAGCAGCCCCAGTACCTAAGATACCCAAAGCATATATATTACCTTTTCTCTCTTTGGAAATTACAGACTCTTCTACAGTGCTGGATTTCTGATTATTTTTTACAAGTCCAGATTGTTTTCTGCAGCAGTTATCAGGAATCTTTTTCTGAACTATCAAGGGAGATGTTATGGGGTTCTTCAGTGAGAGTGTGGACTCCCTCTCTGTCTGTTCAAAGAAGATGTATTTCACAGCAAGAAGAAGAGCTAAACCAAGAGTGATTACTTGCTCAATGTCCAAACTGGCCATTCTGAAGGAGGATCAAACAAGAAGTAAAGTTAAGTGTGTTTTGAGTATATAAAAAATGTTTGTTTATCACTATAAACTCACACTGCTTTAACAAACAAGCAAGACATGCAAGCTAATACCTAACAAGAAACTGCTACAAAGCTAACCAGCAATGTTTATATAATCTTGTGTATATAGCTACATTTGATAAAATGTATCACTGGGACATCCATTTGCTTTAACAAGAGCAATATGTTGATCATAATTTATGCAGTTATTAGAATCTCAATCACTCTACCCCCTTTGTAACAGATAATTTAAGTAAGTTACTTTAGATAAGAAACAGCACGGCAGTTCAGCATGTTTGAAGAAAAGCCGTGAAACATCTCTCACTAAATATTTACTAAACCACAGTGAACAGCAATTCTTATGTTGAAACCCTAGCAAAGAGAAATGTAATACCAAATCGCTCAGAAGGCATGTGCCATTCAACAGCTAAATCACTGATTTAACAGTTATTTCCTGGTAAATGTCGTGTGATTCAATTATCATCTCTTGCCATCCGTGGCAGCTATTTTAGTGGATACAGAAATTAAGCCGCTTAAATAGGTAAGGAATCAAGAGATTTAGAGGCTGATTTTCAGAGGTGATAGGAATCCACAGCTCCCACTGACTTTGAGTTGTGAGTTGTCAGAACCTCTGACAATCAAGCCCATAGTAATTTAACATTAGAAAAAAATCACAAGGAAAGAGAACAATGACAAGGACCCTTTTTCCCAGTCCTTGGGGATGGGTGGTGCACATGTGGGAGAAGCTGTGCACGTTCCCAGAGAGAAGGGAAGCTGGTTTGAACACCTGACTAGACTACATCAATTACCATTAAATTCACAATCTCTCCACACAGTCAGCTCCAATTTTCCTCTGCTATGCAATGTGTGTTAAAAGATTTGTTTAACTTAGTAACTGGTATAAAAGACTCATATTTAGGAACTAATTTAAGAAATGAAATCTACTGTAGTACAATCACAAAATTTAAAAATAATGCCGCAGATCCTCAGTCTGCCTAAGCCTGCTTTGAAATACATCAGCAATGGACCTAAGGCAGCATTATGGCATATGAAGAAAGATTGCTAGTCCCTGACCATAGCTAGACTGTGGAGCTTGTACAGGAATGACTATGGAATGCCATGTCACACAAGGATCTCCATATGTAGAAAATCCTACAGTGGCCAAAGCAGATGGGTTTATGGCTGCTTTGCAAAGTACTTTGCCTTACAAAGTAACCTGAAAGCACCAGAGAATAAGCCCCAGTAAGTGGAAGATGCAACAGAATACTTAGAAGGACCAAGATATTCACTCACCTAGACAGGTAAAATTGCCATAGAGAAACATTAGGTTCAATTCTCTTTGGTGCATTTTCATCCATTCCCACTGAATTTTCTGCTGTACTGTTTTGAGCAGATGGTTCTGCTATCCAGCGACTGTGAGCATGAACAAGAACCAGACCTAGAGACTTAAAAAGGAAAGAGAGAGAGAAGAGTGAAACCTGTTTCCAGATGTAACTGGCCAGCAAATCTAGTAACAAGCAGCAATTTTTTAAAAAAAATATTTTTTTACTTTCCCATGCCCTCCTAGGTTTAAAACTAAAAGCTGCTGTTGACAACAGACAGGGAATATAACTTTACAGTAACTGAGAAATATTTATGCATACATTTAATTATATGGTTGCTTTTCTCTAAAGAAAGGGAAAAACCCCACATACCATAATCATTTTAACCCTCTGCGTTACAGGGTTTGGTTTGTTTTCTTCTTCTTCCAAAACACGGGCAAAATGACTAAGTTGCCATATGGGTCGCCCCTCACGACTTTCACGAGAAAGCTACAACAAAAAACAAAAGATCCTGTTCAGTGCATATATTTGAAGAAACAGAGCAGCAAGCAAACTTTTTAATAGTATGTCACTAGAAAATACAAGAAAACTGTCAACACAAGGAAGCTGTACCAAGTTTAATCTAAGTCAGTTTTTAAACCATGGCAACCACCTATGTTGGGCACTTTCTTTTTGGTTTAAAACTGGCTTGTTTTGGTTTAGCTTACAATGAATCCAAATCAACTTAACCTAAGCCACAATAAGGGTGTCCATACAGCCTTTTGCACTAATTTAACTAAATCATTTAAAAATCACACCTTTAGTTAAATTGGTTAAGCTTTCTCCTGTACACAAGCCTGTAGTTACATCTGATCCACTTAATACCACACTGAAGACTCAGTGGCAATACAGGAACAAAACAGAAAATTTAAGACCCAAGCAGGAGGTTCTCAGCCCAAAATGTTCAAATTTGTATGTCTAAAGTTAAGTCCTTAAATCCATAAAATAAATAAGGCCTTGGTTCACAAAAACCTCCTCATTCAGGAAAATATTTAAGAATGTGCTTTCCTGAATTGGGGCCTGGAAGTGGCTCAATTTTCAGAGAAGCTGAGCATCCACAAATCTCACTGAAGCAAGAGTGAGAGCTGCCCAGCACAAAACAAAATCCATGCCACTTAGGTGCTTAAATACAAATGAAGGAGTAACATTAGGCAACAAATTTTGACTATTTAAATCATATTGCCTGTAAATCAAAAATCCAGAAATCAAGATTAACACTAATACAGACCTCAAAATATGATCTACAGCATTTCCTAGCGTAAGATTGTGCCTGAACTTAATACTGAAAGCTAAAGGACATCATATAAACTGGAATGCTGACCTTTCAAGTTAATTACTGGAACTGTAGTATAAGAAACTGTGTAATTTTCTGCTCTATTCTGCTCCAGAGTTAGTTGTAAAAGGGGATATTACCCAGGACATAATTTATCTCTGTTTTTATGAGAAATTTATTCCTCCAAGCACACATTCATGTTCATTAGATTAGTTCATTACATATGTATACAGGGAATATTCAATTACCTTATTGGTTTAGAAGCTATTGCAGAAGAATAAAGTTGAACACACACAAAAAACAACTACAAGTTTTAAATATTGATAACTGGAAGATTATATACTATTATTATTTTCAACATCTAAAAACAACTGAAGGTGACATGTTTTTGTTCCAGATATACCACAACCATACAAGTTATGACTTTGATTATGATTCCTCTTGAACAAAGAAATAAATGTATAATAGGATATAAATTGTGAAGGCTAAACTTGGGTGCAATACTAAATTGTTATCTCTCAGTTTAAATTAAATAGCTATACAAAGAAAAACAGGACACCACCATTAGGCCAACATGCTCTTATGCTACTGATGCCATCTTGAAACTGGTCTTACCTCTAATACCAAGGACACACATGCTGGAAAGAAAGTCATGAAGACAAAGTAGTTGGCAAGAACAGACATGCAGCCAAAGCAGCACATGATTTCAAGCTGTCGCACTCCTACATTAAAAAGAGGCAAAAACAGTCTTACATTTTGTGCTTACATCTTACACAATTTGCTTTCTTTATGCTGAAAAGGTATCACAATGGTAGCACAACATTAACATGACTTTGTACATCATAAAAGGACTGACTGTCCCATCCCTAGATTGCGAAAAGTGAGCACATTAAGCATTGATGTTGAAATAATTAGGATCTACAAATGCAAGATGAGGACCTACACTGTAAGGTGTACCTTTAAGAATACTACTGTCATCTTATTTAAAGTGTAAATTAGCATTAGTATTTTAAAGCTCTCAATGAAGGACTGGTTCTAAGTTTGCAGGCTTCAGATTGTGACTCCTAATTCATCTGTCTACCAGAAGTTGATTTCAAAGTAAACTTTAATCTGTGATATTTGGGCAGAGGTAGTCTGTCATGTATTTAAGGAGTCAGGAAAAGTATTGATCTGTGGCTACTCTCTTGTAAGCATTGCATATATGAGCAGTTACTGATCTTCCTTCTGAACTTTGCTTTATACTAAAAAAAGTTTTGAAGTGATATTAAATGTTATGAATATTTTCAGAATTAGTCTGCCCCATGAGCATTTCTGTAATTAGAAGAAAACTGAAGTTTTCATTACGTGGTTTTTCCACAGGTATATTTAAATCACACAGAGCTGAAACTTAGAACTACGGGGTTGAGATGGGCAGGTTTAAATATGCTTTCAAGGTTAAAGATGACAGGTCATGAAGAAGATCTCTGTGTAAGCTCAAAACCTTGTCTCTCTCAGCAACAGAAGTTGGTCCAATAAAAGATATTACCTCACCCTGCAGGTCTCAGGGGGGAAAAAAAGTAGTCTTGTGCACTTTTCTGATGTACAAAAGTAGCCGGAAAGGTTTTTCAAACCCATCCCACCAAAATTGTTTTTACATTAGAAATTCAGGTCCTGTCTAGCCTAGAAGCCTCTGTGAGGGCTGGAGAGCTAATGAAATGATGTCATCAACAATAGTAGGAATGAGACCTGAGAAACTGAGAGGAAGGAATTTTTAGTCTGACTGTTTAAACAATGTTTTTGTTAACAAAGAATCATAGAATTTCAGGGTTGGAAGGGACCTCAGGAGGTCATCTAGTCCAACCCCCTGCTCAAAGCAGGACCAATCCCCAACTAAATCATCCCAGCCAGGGGTTTGTGTCACACACACACACACACACACACACACACACACACACACACACACACACACACACAGTTTCAGACTCTGTTTATACATCATAAAGAAGCACAAAAGTCTTCAAACCAATAAAAACAGCTGAATTATTTACATCTGAAAAGCTCTTACTTTTTATGATTAGTAGCTACATTTCCTAAAACAAAAATCTACAGCGCCAATGAAGATAAAAATTATAGAAAAGAAAAATGTAAGTAGAAGTTTCTTTGCCTGTTTGCAGTTAAAACAGACTAATAATCCCTAGCATGTAATTCATTTTAGAAACATTAGTTCTTACAACAATATGAAGGAGGCAAGTGATAGTTATTTCATACATCTGTACTGAAAGTGTAATAGATTTAAAAAGTTCCACTATAGTGAGAGATTTCAGTTCATCCCAAAATAGTAAGGGAACAGCGTACAAAATAAGATCCCAACCCTGTAAAGTGATCTGTGCAGGAGACCCTTGACCCATGCAGTGTCCTATAAGAATTCAATGGAAATCTACATTTTCCTTTATGTCATCAGCACCTGCAATATTATTCACATCTGTTTTAAGATAACAAAAAGCAAGTACAGTGGAATCACATCATATGCGCATTTAACTTACATAAACTCAACTATATGCGCTAGGCAAAAAAAAAAGAAAAACAACAATTTAAATATTGTAGTGCTGGATATTCCGCCCACCATTCCACTCAATGAGCGTATGCCCCAGAGCGAGCGTGAGATGTGAATCTGCTGTTCCCTCAGTCGGTCTCAGTTCTCACGTGCCTCTCATAGTGTGAGCATCTCACTGCGCTGAGTGTGATTCTAGTGTTTAAAGATACATACTGTATTTTTTGTACAACATGGCCCCTAAACGCAAGCCAACTACTTCATCTGGTGCTCAACCGAAGAAACAGCGATCTGTTCCAATGCTGGAGGAAAAACTGGCTGTGTTGGACTTATTGAGAGACAGTATGTCAGTCTCCAATGTGGTGCGTAAATATGGCCGCAATGAATCTAGCATCCGTGCCATCAAGTTTCGAGAGAGAGAAACTCGTCAAGCCGTGGCATCAAGTTCTCCAATAACTGCTAAGGTGACGAGCCAGGTGTGTGACAGACTTTAGTGAAGACTGAAAAGGCATTAAACTTATGGCTGGAAGACATGAACCATAAACATATGCCCATCGAAGGCAACACTTTGCGAGAAAAAGTTCTTAGCCTCTACGTGCTGTTCAAACCTCCTGCCGAAGAGGGACAGCCTTCTGATGAGAAGGAATTCAAAGCCAGCCAAAGTTGGCTTAACAGTTTTAGGAACCGCTTCAACCTCAAAAACGTGCAGACTACTGGTGAAGCTGCATCTGCCAATGAAGAGGCAGCAAAAGCCTACCCCGAACAATTAAAGAAAATCATAGAAGAAAAGGGCTATCTTCCGGAACAAGTTTTTAATGCTGACGAGACTGGGCTCTTCTGGAAATAAATGCCCAACTGCACTTACACTTCGAAATTAGAAAGACAAGCTCCTGGCTTCAAAGCAGCTAAAGACTGTGTGACTGTGTTGTTTTGTGGCAATGCGGCTGGGTATTTAATAAAGCTGGGCTTGGTCTACAGGGCTGCAAATCCCCATGCCCTAAAAGGCAAAAAAATCTCCTGCCTGTGTTCTGGCAATCAAATAAAAAGGCTTGGGTGACGGCAGCATTATTTCTGGATTGGTTCCACAAGTGTTTCATTCCAGAGGTCAAGTGGTACCTCGAAGAGAAAGGACTTGACTTTAAAGTGTTGCTGATCGTAGACAATGCTCCTGGCCACCCTGCGGCACTCTGGTTTGCGCATAACGATGTTGAAGTCGTCTTTCTCCCCCACAATACCCCCTCCATCCTCCAACCTCTGTTAAGGAAAAGTTAGCACATGTGACTCCATTTTGGTTTGGGGCCCACCATTGTTTAAATGCCAGCACATCATACACCAGGAGGAGTGATCCTTAGATACTGAATCTCTGTGAAAATCCTCCTCCTTGTCTCCAGCCTGCCTTGACTCCCAGTATCTGGTTTTTGTCAGTCTCTAACTCCCTGTCTCTTGGCCTTGATGTGAGGCCTCCCATTCTGATAATAAAAGTTACTGATGCATGGCTTTAGGACCATGCTGTGTAATTAACATACTGGTATAGCACGAGGAATGCACCAAGCAAGGATAGGTGGTAGATAAGACAAGGGTTTGTTTATTGGCTAAGGTTTCCAATGCACGAGGGCAACATGCTTTGCTAAAAAGTATATAACCTTTGTATAATCTGTATTCATGGTCCCCCCTGGCTAGCAGGGGGGCACCACGCTCGAGCGTAATAAACTTAGTGTTTTTTGGGAACTCTGCAGTTGTGGACTTTGTTTCTGTGCCTCAGCCTAGATTCGAACTGTGTGTGTCCTATCAGGTGTAATTCGTAGCATTGGTGTGCGTGTCCTATCAAGTGTAATTCGTAGCATTGGTGTGCGTGTCCTACCAGGTGTAATTCGTAGCATTGGTGTGCGTGTCCTACAAGGTATAATTCGCAGCAGTTGTGTGCGTGTCCTACCAGGTGTAATTCGTAGCATTTGTGTGCGTGTCCTACAAGGTATAATTCGCAGCAGTTGTATGCGTGTCCTACCAGGTGTAATTCGTAACAGTTTTGGCAACCCAGATGGGACTCTAGGCTCGCCCCAACAAGCGAGACTACACTCCTCCTCTCAGACAGCTCCAGCCGGCACAGGGTGAGTTCACCTTTGAGAACTCTGAGGAGGGGGGTGTGTGAGCCGTCGCTTAGGCGATAAGGTGGCACATTTTGTGTTCTTTTGGTAGCCCATTATGGGTTGTGAGCAGAGTGTAAGTAAGGGGACCTCTTTGGCTGAAATTCTCGAGAATTGGGGGGAATATTTCTGGCACCTATGGGTTAGGCAGGAAGAAAGCTGTTATTTTATGTAAGGTTGAGTGGCCAACACTAACAACTCAAACATCTGTTGAATGGCCACCGGATGGGTCCTTTGCTGGGGATACATTAACAGTGCTTAGAAGGAGGCTGGAGGACAAAGCTCCAGCCCAGATGAATTATTGGTATGTATGGGACAACTGGGCTTATGTGCATGCGAAAGGACATCCTCTTTCCTCCTCCTTTTCTTATTCATCTCAGGGGTCTCCAGCCCCACTCTGTGCTATGCCTGCTTCTGCCCCTCCTCCGGCTTACCCTCGGCTTTCTGACTTATGCCCGTCACCTCGTTGCTTGCCAATTAGCCGAGCTTTCTGTCCAGGTGACAAGCCTCATGTGGGGAGGACTCGGGTAGCCCTTGTAAGTAAAAATATTTAAGAAAAGAGACCAGGAGGGCTGGTGGCTAGTTAAGAACCCTCCTTGTTAATTTGGTAGTGAAACAAAGCTGGTGCTCATGGAAGGGACAGTTCAGAGAAAAAAAAACAGGATCGGGCCCAAGCGGGCAGGCAACAGATAGAGAGATTGGAAAACAGGTTGGAAACTTGAAGGTCATAGTGAAAAAAGAGGAGTAAATAATTACAGGAATAGAAAACATAAATCCCGGAATAATACTTGGAATGGTAAAATCTAAGTTAATTGGGTGTCGTTTTGGGAAATAAGCAAGTGATTTAAGAAAGGAAAGTAAAAAGTTAACTCTTTAGTTGCTGGAAAGAATTAAGCAGTTGAACTTTGTGAAATACTGGAAAGAAAAAGAATTCTTGGTTTCTTTGCAGCCATTTTGGAAAAAATGGGCCCTTTTCCAAAGAAATGCAATTATACAGTGCTACTTAATTAGTATCTTATTAGGTTCCCAGAGGCTACAATAGGTGATGTCTTCCTTTTCAGGTCGCTGTGTGTTTGACAGCAGGAATTAAAAGTAAAAGGCAATCAAAAGTCTGGTAAAGTTTATTGTGCCCTTTTTAAAGTAAGAATCTTTAACCTGTGGATCCAAAAGCAAGCTGGAAAGCATTTGTTTTAATGTAAATTACCTACCTGATAAGGTAGAGGCCACTGAAACCTGGGCTGCCTATAAAACAAATACAAGAAAATATGGGTAATTCCTCTGTTTTGCCTGCAATTAACAAAGGTATTTGTATAAAAAGGAAATATTTTAAGCAATGACTGACTGCCCAAAAGGGGTAGATCTGTGGGGTTTTTTTGTCTTTCAGAAAATCAGAAAAAAACTGATGCCAGCTGAAAAGCAATTCAACATCTCATGAATTTACTGGCACAATAGGAATTCTGTTCTGTGTTCTATGTCCTGTCTTGTGGTGTTTGTCTTGTGGCCAGAATTGCTGTGTTTAATTTTTCATAGGACAGTTTAGTTTAAAACTAAATAGAAGGGTTAAAATCAAAATGCAGATACTTGTTTTATTCAACTTGGAATACAAAGTGTTTGGATAATATCAAAAAATATGATATACTAAAGTTTAATACATTTGCTTAAGTAAAAAAAAAAAAAAAAAAAAATTCATTGGCCAGATCTTTTAATTGAAAAAATTGTTGTTAAAATTTGCACACCAACAGTCTTTGAAAGCAAGGACATGAAAGGTTAACCCACTCCCCATATTATACATGAAATCCTTCTGGCTACCTCACATTTCTAGCCAGAGGGCTGGGAAGGGAGGAAAGCTATTGGACACCAGAAGTTGTACCAAGTGGACTCCTCAAAAGTGGGTGTGCTTGTCCTGGCTTGTTGCTCCAAAGCTCTGTAATAAAGTCATTTTCCTAGAAGGGTGTATGTGGCATACATTATACAATAAGACTAAAGTGCTGTATAATGGGCAATGTACATGTGTTCCTTTTTAAACAAAGGTGTATAAGTAAAAAGTGAAAGTTTCCTTTGCAGGTTAATAAAAGCCAAGAAGGGGAAAAAAAATAAAACGGAGGACGAGCTAATTCAACGCTGTAACTGGCAGGCTCAGTCCAAAGATAAGACACGGGCCTGCCCAAGGACACTACTCACAGCTAGGATTTGGCTAACAGCCAAGAAAGAGGGGGGCTTAAATGTGCCCAAGCAGCTGTGAGATCTGCAACACACTACCAGACATTAATGAAATGTGTTAGGTCTCTGTATTTACAGGTAAAAGAAGTCCTGCTTCAAGAATCCTGAGCAAACCTGCCATTTGTTAAAACCAGGTGACTGGGTCTACATAAAGGTCCATCAACAAAAGACTACTCTGGCCCCATGCTGAAAAGGCCCTTATTAAGTCCTGCTAACTACCAACACCGCTGTGAAGTGCCAAGGACTGACTGCCTAGACCCATGCTTCTTACTGCAAAAACACCCCTCCACCTCGAGGTGACTTCACTTCGACTACTGATCAGCCTGTCCCTCCTTCTGGGTTTTTTTTCTTTCCTCCTTTTGAACAGCAAAAAAATAACAAGGTGAAGTGCTAGTAACCTCTCCCTTGTCCACTGACAAAGCTAACCTGCATTCAGTATTTGCTAAAAAAAAAACCAAAGCACTACAGGGTGACGTGCTAGTAACCTCTCCCCTGTAGAATGCAAAACCATGACTGTTCCAAAAAAAAAAGAAACGCCTGCTCTGCTAAAACCACCAAAATCCAAGGATTCCTGACTGCAAAAGACACTGAGAATTGGCCTTGATGGCAAAGACGGAGCATTGTACATTGGCAGGGAGAAAGCTGCGGAATGTATTCTTGGGAATGTGAAGTAAAGTGGTGGGGTGGGTTTATTCCAGAGGCTGGAACCTGTGCTTGTAGGCAAGTATAAATACCAAAAACGCCTTACAGCAACGAACATTACTCCCACCATCTGCCACCACTCCTTTGCAGGTAAAGGTTCCTGGATCCATCATAGCTACGTTAAGTTGGCGCTGGGACCCCCACCTGACCCTGACAAGCCATTGGATGAGCCACTTCACGAATGAACACCACGACCAACCCATGGACTAAGCTTTCCAGCTACTGGGACCTTCACAGCCCACCAGGACTTTTTGTGTTCCTGTTTATTGGACTTACATTGGGGGTAGTGTTTTTTGTATAGTACAGGGGAGGATGTCGACTTTGGTATGGTTTGCCTGGGGGGGGTCCTCTCCCTCTCCAAGTCCAGTACAAGGATGGGAGGGCAATAGCTTCTTGAATTTAACCCATGCTATCAAACAGGGTGTAAATCGAACGCAGTGTTGGATTTGTATTCGTACCCCCACATATTTAGGTCAGGGGGTCCCATGGTAGGGGTACCTATCCCCCTTAATCGAACACTCCAAGCTAAGCTATGGGCAAACACTACATTTAACTGGAATGTTACAATTCAAATATGGTCTATTGATATGGTGGCCCAGAGTAATTATGCTTTATGTGTGTCATGACGTAAGGGCATAGAAAATACAGTTTTTGTAGGGAATTTTGTGGGGTGCCAAGGACACCACCCAAATCAGCTCTGGTGCGGGAGGCCCCTCTACCTACTCCAGAACCCGTGGCCCGTCCCCGAGGGGTCTGGCTGGTATTGGTTATGTAATCACACAGCCTATAAGGTTCTCCCAGCAGGATGGTGTGGTACATGTACCTTAGGGGCTATAGTACCCACCATGACAGTACACCAGAACCTGACCCGGGGAGAGATCCGCAATCTAGTATAGAGGGACCAACGAAGTATTCCTTTAAACCCCCTTTCTTATCGGCCCAAAGGCTTTCACTCCTTTGTGCGTTGGTTTCTGCCATGGTTGGGAGTAAGCGAGCTGAAAAAAAGCTATAGTTAACATTTCAGCTGCTTTGGAACTAATGGCAAATGCTACTGCAGATGCTCTCTCTGCCCTTCAAATTGAAGTCACCCAGCTATCCCAAACTACATTGCAAAACCGCCTAGCCCTGGATTATTTCCTTGCAAATCAGGGCGGGGTTTGTGCTCTGGTCAATTCAAGCTGTTGTGTATTTGTAAATCAGCACCATAGGGTGGAAACTGACATCCACATCCTCAAGCAACAGGCAGCCCTATTCCACCACATCAGCCTCGACACTACCAACCCCGGATTCCAGAAGGTCTGGGACTGGCTCACCTCATGGCTACCGGATGTGGGGACTTGGGGACGGCGTATTTTGTATTTACTTCTTTTTTACTGTTATTGTTTTTGCATTATTTTTTGTATGCCTACAATGCTGCAGTATGTGCTGTCGGCAGTTGCTAACCCTGCAGCGCGGTTACTCAGCCCAAATATAGCTTACTGACATAAAAAAAAAAAAAAAGGGAGGACTGTTAAGGAAAAGTTAGCACATGTGACTCCATTTTGGTTTGGGGCCCACCATTGTTTAAATGCCAGCACATCATACACCAGGAGGAGTGATCCTTAGATACTGAATCCCTGTGAAAATCTTCCTCCTTGTCTCCAGCCTGCCTTGACTCCCAGTATCTGGTTTTTATCAGTCTCTAACTCCCTGTCTCTTGGCCTTGATGTGAGGCCTCCCATTCTGATAATAAAAGTTACTGATGCATGGCTTTAGGACCATGCTGTGTAATTAACATACTGGTATAGCACGAGGAATGCACCAAGCAGGGATAGGTGGTAGATAAGACAAAGGTTTGTTTATTGGCTAAGGTTTCCGATGCACGAGGGCAACATGCTTTGCTAAAAAATATATAACCTTTGTATAATCTGTATTCATGGTCCCCCCCTGGCTAGCAGGGGGGCACCACACTCGAGCGTAATAAACTTAGTGTTTTTTGGGAACTCTGCAGTTGTGGACTTTGTTTCTGTGCCTCAGCCTAGATTCGAACTGTGCGCGTCCTACCAGGTGTAATTCGCAGCATTGGTGTGCGTGTCCTACCAGGTGTAATTCGCAGCATTGGTGTGCGTGTCCTACCAGGTGTAATTCGTAACACCTCTCGAACAAGGCACAATTCACTGGTTTAAGACCACGTACATGAGGCTTACGTTCTCACAGATACATAGTGCTGTGGATGCTGATCCCAATCTTAATGTGATGGAGTGTTGGAAGTCCTTCTACATTGCCGATTGCATCACATATATTAAACAGGCAATGGATGCAATCAAGCCTGAAACAGTCAATGCACATTGGCGAAATCTATGGAAAGAATGTGTGAATGATTTTAAGGGTTTCCCGACCATTGAGAAAGAAGTGAAATGCATTGTTCAGGTGGCCAGGCAAGTGGGTGGTGATGGCTTCGTCGACATCCTTGAGGAAGAAATTGAAGAATTAATTGAGGGCCATAGAGAAACATTGACTAACGAAGAGTTAGAGGAACTGATAAAATTGTCTACAGAAACGAAGATGACGACAACGAACAGGAAGACCCAGCAAGTTGGAACCTTCAAAAACTTGCTGAAGTGTTCCAAGCAGTGAAACACTGGAATGATTTAATTTCTGAATACGATCCCTCTATAGAACAAAGTCTCAAAATCACACGTAGTATTACAGATGATTTGAGACCGTATCAAGAAACGTTTGAGCAGCTCAAGAGACAACAGTGACAGTTGCCGATCACCATGTTTTTCAAGAAAAAACAACCAGCATCAGATGAGCCTATGCAATCAACTTCTCGAGCTGAACCAGAGCCAACCACTTCACCATTATCATTGTCGTCGTAGACTAGCAAGAATATCCAGGATGAATGGTGAGTGGTTAGGTTTACTGTTTTCCTTTTTCATTCTTTCATTCTTCCATCTCTCTCTTTCTCATGTACACTGGACCCTCGCTAGAACGCTGGACTATGCGCAGTACTGCGTTATAGCGGTGGCCGCGTTACCCTGGATCCCAATTTAAATATTTAAATTTGGGATCCATCGCCACAACCACGCTATATGCAAATCCATGCTATAGCGATGCACGCACTAGTGAGGGTCCGCTGTAATTAAAATACTGTAAAATTATATTTTGCATATGTACTCTTTATTATATACTGTACATGACTGTATATATTAGACATTTATACATATTGCTGTACAGTGTTGTACAGTATACACAAAACCATGTACAGTATACTGTACTTTATGGGCAATTTAAGGGATTTTCAAGGGTAATTTTGACTATATGCGATTTTCACCTTACGCGCTGACTTTAGAACCTAACCCCCGCATAAGATGCGACTCCACTGTAAATTCAAAATATAGGCAATGACTATAGCTCCCTAATTGTGCCAAGACACTGAAATACGACCAGTAAGAACATCTATTGTTTGAGGACCTGGAGATAATTGACACCTTACCTGTGAATTCTTTCTTTTTTTATCTTGAGATAACTAGACTCTTGACTACATTACTCACCTGACATAGTACCAACACCAATCACAAGACACTCAACAAGGGCATCAAGTGTAAATGTAGGACCTAGAATTGCCATTCCCCGTGAAATATTTTCTCTTACTTCATCCTAAAAAACACAGGAATTTCCCTCAGTTAAAATAAAGGCAAAATGCGAACAGTGATGTGTTTGCGAAGTTATACTAATAGACAGCTCTCTGACAGAGAATGGGATGAATCACATGAACTTTTGATTCGTGTAGAGGAAGTGAACTGTAGACCATGGTGATTAAGCAAAAAAGTGAGGTTCAGATAAAATGTGAAAAAAGCAGGCACAACAGGTCAAGCAGACTTGTTGTCCTTAACATTTCTCACCCAACCCCTCACAACACGATAAAAGAGCCAATAGGCCCAAGGTAGGAATATGAGCTCCCATCTTTTCTTCATAAAAAAGAGCTGCAATCATGATTAATAAAGAGGATTAAAAAGGTTTAACACCTTGATTATATAAATGCATATTGTATGTGAATCTATGGCTTAATACAGACATGTGGGTTCATTTCTCAAATTCTCCTAAGGCTGATTTTGTTCTTTACTTTAATCATTTAATTAATCCAAGATGTTAACCTTTGATAATAATTTGTATTGTTTCACAATTTATGTACTGACTGTACAGCTCTCCATCCTTAGCTGGCAGTTATTCTAAATTTCTTACATTAATTGAGATAGACCTTTGGTAATATTTATTAAAGAGACTAGGACACAAAGTTTTGTTAAGATAAAAATCAGTGAACACTTAAAGTCTATGCATGAGTCTACTTGAGTTCTGATCCTTTTAAAGTAGTTTAGTAGTTTTTTAATAGTTTAATGGTTGTGCGTTCTATACTGAAACCTAGAATATTCCAGATCAAAGGCTATGTCACTAACACATCTTTCCTGTTTGTCTTATTACTTGTATAATCAACTTTTAAAAAAGCCACTCATGTCTTCAATAATAAAAAGACAATTCCACTGGGGTATGTTTGTATGCAGATATATCCCCATTATGAAAAAATAATAATTCTTCCACTCAGGACATTTAAAAAAAAAAAAAAAACTATAGTATACCCTTGCTATAATGCCCTACACAATAACAAACCTTGGGCTATAGGGAACCCAGTCCCTGAATCCCACCTGGAGCCTATGGGGCTGACGGCTCCCTTGGCCCCACCTGGAGCTCAGTGCCCCACCGTCGCCCCGGGGGCCGGAGGAGCTGTCACCTCCCCAACCCCATGGGGCCAAAAGAACTCTCAGCTTCCACTGCCAGGCTAGAGGTGTCAGCTGCCCCCTCCCCCCAGCAGGGCTCTTTCACTATAACGATCCCCCGGCTGTAACGAACAAATGGATCCCCAGGGATTCATTATAGTGAGCATACTGTAGTGAGGGACAAATAGGAGCCTTCCTTCCTCCACAAGAATTAAATCTAGATTCTTAGATTTAAAAAATCTCAATATCCAAAAGCCTGAACCTTATTAAAATGCTGTATCATTTACAGGGCTAATGCAGGTTGTAAAAACTAGTGTTGAGGGATTTAATTAGCTGTTCGACAGAGCTAAACAGATTTACTGTCATGGAATCAGCATCACAACAGTAGTCTCAGACCTGGTATGGAATAAGATGAAAGTCTGACGAAATAGAGCAGAGAACTGGCAACTGAAAATCACTAACATGCCTGAGAGAACTAAGGATTTACTAGTTTTTTATTTTTTAAACGTGTAAACTGTTACACTAAAAACTCCAGAAATCTATTCTGCACTAATTTCACATAGGACACTCCAAATAGTGAGAAATCCTTGTGGAACTTAGGCCATCTACTGTACTCATAATTAGTATTATATCCTGTTTAGCTATTTATGGTGCTGGATGGCCATTCTTATGTTTTCGTATCTTCGAAAAAAGCAAAGATTCTTGACACAGTTCAAATCCAGGAGATGGGAGAGGACGCTGATTTGGACTTGCATAAATATTAGATATGGAGTCCACAACAGATGCCACACAGTGCCTGGGTGCTAACAAAAATCCACTTCATGCTCTGCAATACCAATGAACATTTTACACTTTATTTTGTTAAGTTTGTTCAGGTTACTGTACTTGTGTACTTCCATTCTTTTTATTATTTTAATCTTACTTACAAATTTTCTGCATACTTTTTATTATATTCTTTAGACCACTACAACATTTTTCCTTTAGTTGGTGACAGTTTACAATCTTAACTTAATTCTAATGATGTTTTTGTCTGGGAACTGTAGACTCACTAAACAGCATTGCTAATATTGTTTCCACTACAGTCACAGGGCCTGATCCTGTAAGTATACTGATGCACATGAGCAACTTTATTCACCTGACTAATTCAATTGACCTCAATAAAACTATTCACTTGAGTGTTTGTAGGATTATGTAGGAACACTTGACATAGCATTAGTATGTATGTATATATGTCTCATGAGGCATTAATATTCAGATGTTAAATTCAATAGCTACATCATAAAAAGCAAGGCTGACCTGTGAGTTGGAACTGAGTGCAAATTTGGCTAATGCACTGGCTCTAGAAAGGTCAATCAGAAGCAGGAAAAATGGTAAAGCTTCACTGAAACAAGAGACATAGAGGAATACATTAATGATCCAATAACATTAGGTTTAAAAAAAACCAAACTTGTGCATTATACAAAATGGAAAAATCAAACTTTTTTTGAAGCAGTAGCTAATCATGTTAATCTATCAATT
Source organism: Lepidochelys kempii (assembly GCF_965140285.1). Classification (NCBI taxonomy): domain Eukaryota; kingdom Metazoa; phylum Chordata; order Testudines; family Cheloniidae; genus Lepidochelys; species Lepidochelys kempii. The sequence continues at coordinate 48,289,642 of NC_136384.1, forward strand.
ACAGAGCTTTACATAATTTAGACCAGAATGAGCCATGCTTTATATTAGAATTAAAACATGATTTAACATAAGCACAAGGATTTCAAGCTATTTAAATTTTTAAAAACCTGAAAATATGCAATACTTACTTCAAACCTGTCAGTTCTTTATCTAGGAAATGAATCACCACTGTACTGAAAACAAAACTTGAGAAGATTGTGAAGAGGCCAGCAATACCTTAAAAAAATTGTAAGAGTTGCACTTTTAGATCATTCCAGACTAAAATAAGAAGGCCCCTAAACCCAAACATTTTACAAACTAACTTTCTCCTTCTTCCAAAGGACCTTTTTCACATGATTTTACACTCCATTCTTCTCGTTTGCAGCAATAAACAAGTATCTCCGACTCAAGTATTTAACTGCTACACTAGCTGAGAGAGACTTTTCAATATTGTGCTCCAATTTAATCTCAGTTTGGGAGGGATGGGTTTAGTTCAGATTATATATTTTATTAGAGAGTCCAGAAATCCTGCTTAAAACCAATGGCTGAATATGATGAAGAGAGAGGACATTTCCAACCCTATCATTTATGAATGATCATGGTAAAATATCTATTTTTCTGTTATTAGAGAGCAAGCCCCAGGAAGCATGACAAATGCATGTTTATTATGCATAGGTAAAATACAGAATTAAAATGGTTAATGAAGATGTTTAGCTTTGCTTCAGCTTTTCATACTGTATTTTCTTAGGCTAAGTTTTCACTGTTAATACTCTGGGTTTGTCTTTTCTAAAAGATGTTTCAAGTTCTAGGATTTAGCCCTGGACCACATTTTAATCTAATTTCTGATTTCCACTATTCCTCAATCATTGAAATAATGTTTGAAGATAATTGTGAAATTGCAAGTTTAAATTCCTTCTGAATTAATACATAAGCCAAAAGAGCTTTAAAATACAGATTTAAATTGTTAACCATCATTTCCGGATTGAATTAAATATAGCTTGTTTTTAATTAACTAATTACAGAGTTAAGAAATTACCAAGGGGATAAACATATAAACAAAATCCAGTTTGAAAACTCGTATGGTTGTATGCTGAGGGGAGAAAAGGCAATGGATGGGGGCTGGAGTTCAGTCTAAGGGAAATGTATTTAACTTTGGTTAGTTTTGGTACACACTAGTCTTTTTGGCCCTTTAATAAGAACATTTGAAAACACATGCTCTTTGGAGAAGTTCCTCCTCTTTTCTTCGCAAATTTCAATTATTTTTTGTCAATCTATGTGAAAATCACAAGCACGTGCAAAGTTCTGATGAACTGGGATTTAAATGTGAATACTCTTTTTTTTAAAAAATTGTAAGATTCCCCAAAGAGAATCACAGTTTATGGCACTTCAAAAGTGTGATTAGTACTGCATTTTAACAAAATTAAAGATCCTAAGGAATCCAAGCCACAAATCTCCTGGTTACTCACTGGAAAAAGGCACCTCATGAGAAATCTGAGAGGATGATCTCACAGAAGTTATTTCAAGTTTTGTTAATACACACTTCAATAATTACATTTTTTTAAAACAACAGTTATATACTCGCACCTCACTTCTGTCTTTCCAAACCTATGAGACAGTCAAAATTTTAATAAAGAATCATTTCACTTTTAAGCAGTACTGAAATGTTCATCTTGCTACCTGTTAGAGGGGCAGATTGATTCCATTATATATGTGACCATTTATATTATAACATTCACTAACACTTTTCTCCAACTAAGAAACTAAGGTAACAAATAACAAATACAAAATAAGATACTCTACCCAAAATATATTTTGATCCAAGCTGCCTTAGATTCTGAAACTGGAAGTATATGTAAAGGATTGCTATACAGCGCGTGATTGTCAGGATTATGATGTCGCTGCTCAGAACATCCTGTTTGAAATAAAGATGGCTTTAGTTGGCTCTTATATTAAAAACCAATGAATTTTTAACAATTAAAAGTACCATACATTTAAATTATTGAAGCTGTAAAATAAAAATGTGTAATTATTTTCTGAAAAATAAGTGACCATACTATATCACATTTTAAAATCTTTAAATATTGCAAAAAATGTAAGTGTTAACGCCAAGAATTCCTAGTTCACCAAGTGTCTTATGATTAAGAGTTCAATTTAATAAAGACCTACTGCGTCACACTGTCTACTAATTGCTTATAGCTATACACATCCAAAATGGGGAAATTATGCAGACATTCCTTTCTATGGTGGCTAGCACGAGGAGAATTACTTCATTTCTAAAATTTTAGGCCATTTCCCTCCCTCTGCCCTTATTCTATGAGAAAAATCAGCATTTTAAGAGTAGTTTCAGGGTTACGTAGTAGATTAACTGTTTCAAAATAAATTTAACTTCTTACTTCTTCAAGTTTTGGGCATTCATAATTCCAGCCACAGATCTTATCATTGCCAGTGAACATCTTCATGGACATCATACAGATGGTGAGAGTCACAGTCCCAACAATGACTTCCCATGGATGAGAGGCTACAAAAAGGCCATGCATTCGAAAGAGTCTCGACAGCATTTTCAAGTTTGTTTTTCTACACCTAGAATATGCAACAAAAGAAAATTTAGTGTAATTAAGTGAAACACTTCAAAAAGTGGAAAAAGAATGAGCATTGTATAATTTCCTCTAAGCTACTACTTCTCATCAAGTCTGTATGTTTTAAGACATTACAGAATCCATCTCCAAATATGTATTTGCCTCTCCTGTTCTGAAAAAATCTTCTAATCTATCTGCTTCTCCAGATTCCTCAAAACCTGAAAAAAGTCATCTTCCCACCTCGCCAGCAAGCACTCCATTGCCTTTTTTTTCCCTCAGAGATCTACTCAAAGCCCCCAGATTTCTTCTTTTCCAATCTTACTTTTGTACTCTTCCATCCACTGAAATCCACTTACAAATTTTACCAACCTCTGGCCAGTTCTACTCTATCCTTGTTCTGTTTGACCTGACCTCTGACCTTGTTAACTGCTTCATTCTCCACATACTCTCCTCAATGGCCTTCAGTGACTTTGAACTCTCCAGACGGTGCCTATATTTTAGGTTTTTTGCTAGTAATGGTTGGAGTTGGTGTTAAAAACACTGGTGTTTGAGCTATACTACATCATCTAACCCTGTGTAATAAATGCTGTGATCAAAATGCAACCTGCCATTCCATGTTAGCACTGCCACTAGTGGTACTGTAGCAGTGGGAGATTTTCACAAAAAGCTCAGCGTAGATGAGGCCTCGGATTCTTATCTCAATGACCTCTCTTTCAATATTTCTTGGGGGGAACTACATCTTCTCTTAAAACCTCAACTTTTTCTTTTATCTATTATCTTTTATATTATCTTTATTATCCATTATCTTTATACTCATCACTACTAAATCTACCTCTCTATCCTGATTTTTCACCCTCTCTCCATTTCTGCATCTCCATCAGCAGCTCAAACATCCCCTGGACACCTTATAGACACCTCAAATCTGAGGATAACTTTCCTCCTCACCCTCCTCCTCTGGCTCACTTCTCTACCAATGTTGACAACTCGCACCATCCTCCACAGCACTCAATTGAAGCCATTTTGACTTTTCTTTCTTTCTTTCTTCCTCTGTATTCAGGCCCTTACCAAATAGTGCACCTTCCTTCACTATAAATCCCACTAAAAATTGATCCCTTTCTTTTAATTCCTTCTAATCCTTAATCGTTTTCATCTCAACTATACTAATTCCCCCTCCAGCCTACCTGCCTCTCAACTTGCCTATCACTTCAAACCATCCAAATTGCTGCTGTGAAGGTTATTTTCCTCTCATACTACTCTGACTCTTGTTTTCGCCACATCTCTCAATATCCATTACTAGCTTCCAAACCAAATTCAAGGCACTATTTCTTCTTTCATCTAAAAATATTAATCCCCTTCCACAACCAATATTCTGCCCAAGCTTTTCCAATATCCTTTACCTCTTTCACAATCTTATTTTTCAGTGCCGCCTTTCATCATCCCATTATTCTTTTAACACTCCTAGTTAACATTCACCAAGAGGCCCACCTATCCTGTAAATCCTTCCACTATGAAAACCACACGCCATCTTCTTTGCTGTTTCTTGTACTTTTGGATTCTAAGCTCTTCAGGGATGTTTACCCCCTGTTTAAGGTTACATAGTTAGAACTAGAATTTCATTGCACCTTAGGGCTGTTACTGTGACAAGTACTACTGGAGTTTGTGGCTTATTTTTCTATGACATTAAGTCAATTTATTTTAAATATCTAAGATGAATTTTTTAAAAATACTTGAAACCTTAAAGTTAATCAGTACTTAGATTATAAGATCACTAGGCCAGGGGACATCTTTTCATTATGTGACTCTGGGGACCCAATTGTGGATTGGGGCCTCTAAGCATTTCCATAACACAAATGATTAAAAAAAAACCACATTAACAGAAATTAGAAGTAGCAACTGTCCCCCTTCAGGGAAGTGATATGCCTTCTTCTCAAAACACATCTTCTCAGACACCAAAAATGCTGCAGTCACTCAACAGGGAGGCATAAACCAGCCTGCAAAAATGCTTATCTACAGGCTGAAGAGGTGAGGTCCTCAGCAGCTGGCAGAGTCTTTTTCTGTCCAAGTGCACCACCTTAATCACAGGGGTGGGTTCTAGCACCACAATATTTTTCTTCATCCTCCTGCAGAGACAGAGGACTTTGCAGCATTTCCTGTGAGTTAAGGATTGTTAATTATGCATGAGCTCTGCTCGTATTTATATATCTACATTTATATATCCACGAATTCTTGGGGGGGTGGGGCAGCAAACGTGGACAAGGAGCCTGTCCCTTCCTGTTGCTTCTCTCTTCCATTTCCCTTCAACTGAACACTTGCTGGCCTTTATAATCATTTAGGGTGTGATCCACAAAGGAATATAGGCATTCCAATGCTGAGCATCATGGCGCCTAATATTTAGGAGCCTAGAAAATCATAGGAACAACACTGAGATCCAAAAAGCCACTTTAGGCACATAGGCTCCGTATACAATGAAAGGGGAGACAGAGAGGTCTTAAAATACAATCCAAAAAAGCCACAAGCAAGGCAAAGAGCTGCCTAAGCTAGCCAAAAGCAAGAGGGGTGCTAAGCCCCGGCCCTCTCTCACAGATAGGTGTCTAAGTCTGGGCTGTAGAGAGAAGCCTATCTCTGCTTAGCAATACACCCACAGGCACATCTTTGCTGGAGTCAGGTGCCTAAGGCATTTCTTGCAGGAATGAGTTAGGTACCTGACTCACACCATGCAAAACAGCTAGAGGAGGTGGTGGCGCCTGTCCTCACCCCCGACCTTCAGCATGTAGCATTTAGGCTAGTGGTTAAAGCATTTGCCTGAGATGTGGGTGACCCAGATTCAATTTTCCCTCTCTACTAATGAGGGAAAAACAATTTGAACAGGTGTCTTCCCATCTCTCAGGAGAGTACTCTAACCACTGAGCTGTGAGCTTTCCAATGTGGAGCTCCTTCAGTCCCTCCTGTTGAAGTTGTTCCACTGTGGCTAAATAATGAAAGAGTGCTTGGAGCAGGAGGACTGGAGCCAGGGTCTTCCATCTCTAAGAAGTGTGCCCTAACCACCCAACTAGAGTCATTCTCTCTCTGGTGCAATTGTTTATATATTTATCCAAATGGAACAGCTTCAACAGGAATGAGGGAACCTACTGGACTGGGTACCCATCATTTGATCTTTGCAATCTGGCTATGTTTCAGATTGCATTTTCTGGTTAAGAGTACTTCTTCCCAACCCCCAATTACCTTCTAGGTTTTGGGGAGGCTACCATAGGATTTTTTTTGTTTGTATTAGTTGGATTGTATTTTTAATATACGACAAAGGCATCTAGAATCTTTCGTATTTTGCACAGGTGCTCTTTAATGTCTTGTATAAATTTAAATAATAACTGATACTTTACTGTTTGTAGAGTATTGCACTTGGTCACTACTTCATAGATTGATGAGTAGCAGACTGTTCCCCATCATTTCAAGAAAATCAAGCTTCTACAATAATCCAATAAATAATTTTCTAATTCTGGAAAACTATAGGTCTGAAGCTGGTTTAAATCAAATACGTTTAATGATTCTGTAGAGACTATTGATGAGATTTGAAATATTTGTAGAGATGTTTTTGCAATTCTAGTTTTCAAAAGGTGGGATTCAAAACCATGTATTTGTTGGCTTAATTGTTTGTCAGGAAGCCTTGACTGTGTTGAAAATAATAAAGTTGGCTATGGGTGAATAGGGCAGGCAAGAAGGTGATAGATTTCTAAGGTTTCTATTTTTCAACACCATCTAAAAATGTAGCAGAAACCAAGAAAACTCAAATTGAAATTTATAGTAAACATTAGTGTATCTTCTTATTTTTAAAATCATGTCTTGCTAATTTCAAGCCACAAATCAGTGTAACTATGCAAAATTTCTTAAAGCAAATTAATAATGTAATTCAATATCTTGACACCATCTAAAATGTCAATTATTTTAAATAAAGATAAAACAAGTAGCATAGTTTTATGAATGCTGCTGCATTCAGCCATGTTAGAACTCCATTAGCTAACAACGCTATGACAAGATGTCTTTAGGTTAGGAACAGGAGCCCATCACTGGCTGATGCAATCATTTGTATGCAGGATTGGCAATGAGGCACCTTGTGTTTATTATCAATAATTAATTGTACAGTAGTAACAAATACTAGATATTTTGCATGATTTAGTTTCCCAGTCAAATAAATCATTTCATTCTTTTTCTTAACAGATTTTAGTGAGATCACTTACATTTGATAACACAAACACCTGTTCAGGCTTTGCTCTTAAGTGTCTGAAATAGCATCTGAAGTGAAATTTGATTTGAAAAACCTTACATTAATGTCACTTTATTTGCTCAGAACAGTAGAAGTGCTTTAAAGTGTTGATGGGAAGGAGGTTCAGGAATGTTGCTAGCCTTGATTACTTTGGAGAACAGAGGTGAAATCTTGACTGGTAAAGTAACTAAGAATTTTGCCATTGATTTCAGTGATGCAAGGATTCCACCCCAGCAGCCTGGAGATCAGAACATTCTGCAACATTTTTACTACTTAACAGAAAAAATTATAATACCATTAAATTATTCTGGCCATTTCAAACTCATTATTTGTTACCATTAAGATGTTCCTATGTTTATTTTGAATTTTTAATTACAAATACATCTTGCTTGTTATAAGGGAAGCTATTCAACTATTGCAAACACTTTATAGAATTGCATAATAAGAATATTGCTTTACAATGTAGTACAGACACTCATATGAACAGAAAGGTGGAAACTATGAGACGATGAAGTAGAACAAAATAAAAAATAGCAGTAAAAATGTAAGGAAATGTTCTGTTAGCAAACAGAATGATGCATTAATGGTGAGGAATGTTTTCCTTTTACAAAAGCCTTGTTGACTCTTCCCCAGAAAAATTTTACTGTAGTTTCCACCAATTTGCCTGGTACTAAAGTTAAGCTTACCGGCTTGTAATTGCCAGGATTGCCTCTGGACCTTTTTTAAAAATCGGAGTTACATTAGCTATCCTCCAGTCATCCGGTACAGAGGCTGATTTAAGTGATAGGTTTCATACCACAGTTAGTATTTCTGCAATTTCATAGTTGAGTTCCTTCAGTACTTTTTGGTGAATACCATCTGATTCTGGTGACTTATTACTATTTATCAATTTGTTCCAAAACCTCCTCAATTGATGCTTCAATCTGGAACAGTTCTTCAGATTTGACATTTAAAAAGAATAGCTCATGAGGCAGGAATCTCCCCTACACCCTCTGAAGTAAAGACCAATGCAAAGAATTCATTTTGCTTCTCTGCAACAGCCTTTTCTTCCTGCAGTGCTCCTTTAGCACCTCAGTCAAGTCGTCCCTGCCTGTTTCGCAGGCTTCCTGCTTCTGAAGTACTTAAATTTGTTGCTGTTAGTTTTTGTGTCTCATGATAGTTGCTCTTCAAATTCTTTTTTGGCTTGTTTAACTATACTTTTATACTTGGCTTGCCAAGAGTTTATGTTCCTTTCTCAGTACGATTCGACCTCCAATTTGTATAGGTTACCTTTTTGCCTCTAACCGCCTCTTTTACTTATTTACCCCTGGTGGCATTTTTTGGCCCTCTATTTTTTTTTCTTTTTTCTTTCTGGGGTACACATTTAATTTGAGCCTCTATTATGGTGTTTTCAAAAAGTTTCCAAACAGCTTGCAGGCATTTCACTCTCGAGACTTTTCCTTTTATTTTCCATTTAATTAGCCTTCTCATTTCTGTGTAGCTTCTCTTTTGAAAGTTAAATGCTACTGTAGTGGGCTTCTTTGGTATCTCCTCTCCTCGAGTAATGTTAAATTTAATTACACTTTGGTCACTATTACCAACTGGTTTACCCACATTCACCTCCTTTTTTAAGCGCCATCCTGGGGCCTGCATATAAGATGAACACATTGTGTTTGATACAGTTTCTGAGTGGAAGGCCTCCTACCTTTCAGGAATGATGTAAACAGTAGAGTTGCAACACCAACTAATTCATGCTCTTCCAAAAATGCAACTGGAGCCAACTGTCCCAAACCACAAAAAGTGCTAGGCAGTTGTTGTGGCATTCCAAGGATATAATTTTCTATTAATCCCACTGTTCTGACATTCAGCAATATGATCTGGTTAGCTTTAAAACTGTCATACTCTGAGTTATCTCACAAGCCTCAGGGCAACTCTCTGCAGTGCTCTGTCCCTTGCTATTTGACTTGGGAGGCACTAGCTTTATTATGAGAAAGCCTGTGGTACAACTAGGGTGACCAGATAGTAAGTGTAAAAAATCAGGACAGGGGTAGGAGATAATAGGTGCCTATATAAGAAAAAGCCCCCAAAATCAGGACTGTTTCTATCAAATCAGGACATCTGGTCACCCGAGGTACAACTCATTGAGTTACAGAGGCAAGTTCCCAAGGAAATCCTGTCCAGTCCTTCTTAGTTAAAAAGATGGTTGACCACAGTATGGATGTATTCAGCGTGGGTCCCCACCACCAGTAAAAAAAAAATATCACCGAGTTTCAGGAGCAGCCCATCAATTTTATAAAAACGAGGCGTACTTGTGGCACCTTAGAGACTAACAAATTTATTTGGGCATAAGCTTTCGTGAGCTACAGCTCACAAGTACTCCTTTTCTTTTTTCATCAATTTTAAGTATGCAAAAATTCCTTGTAGCCAGCCATACCCATTAAACGGGCACAATGCAGAGAAACATTATTTGATGTGTTGGAAATTAATACAGATGCAGGGGTGGAGCTTCCTCACAGTACCACCACCTCAGTATACAAAAGTGTTATTTATCTTACTGCAGAAATCTACAGCCGGGAAAGCAGGTGCCGCCCAATGGCTCCCCCTTAGCTCCGTGCGCTGCATTTCTGGATCACAAGATGCGCTCCCGGGAGAGGGTCCCTCGGGGTAAGCCATGGGAACCCGGGCTGGGGCGGAGTCACACAGGGGCTCGCTGTACAGTCAGCGGGGGTGAGGCCTCAATTCCCCTGGGCACCCGGGGCAGGCGCGTGCCAGCGATACGACTTCCCCACTTCCCCACCTCCCCCCGCAAAAAACGCAACAAGCGACGTGACTGCTCCGGGTTTGGGAGCTGGCCCGAGCCCGCGGTGTGCCAGCGGCACGTTATGGCCTCTCTCCCCCGTGCCCCACAGCCCGGGACACCTCTCTCCGCCCGGCTGCTTAGAACGATCGCGCCTCAGAGGCTCCGGTGGGACCATCCCTGCGCCGCTGCCCAGGGCACTGCAGCGCGCCGGAGGGCGGGGCGGGCACGCCGGGGGAGCGAGCAGCTGCAGCCCACGGGTGCTTCCCCCATTATCCAGCCGCCCCAGACTCCGGGGGGGGGGGGAGACACCAAACACTAGCGGGGACAGGACCCACTCACCGCAGCCGGTCTTTCAGGACCTGTAAGTCAAGCCCAGACGGCCGCGGTCCCCCGGCGCGGAAGGGCCAGTGTCGTAAAAAGGCCAGTCCTCACCCCGCCTGACGGAAATTCTCACCCGTCTCCCCGCTCACCGCCCCGCAAGCCCCCGCGATCGCTGGACGTGCCTGCTGAAGCTCGCACCTGCAGCTGCTGCCCTCCTCTTTCGTCTCGCGCGGCGCGCCGCGGCAGACTGAGAAAGCCGCGCGCGCAGCGACAAGGACAACCCCAGCGCGCGACACCCTGGCCGCCGCCATCGCCCGATCGCACAACCAATGGCGGGCGCCCGACACGACGCGTCACTAGCCCGTTGCCTTAGCAACCGGCCAGAGAAGCTGCCCAACGCGAGACGGATCAGGAGGGGAGAACGCGCCATCTCGCCACGGGCGGACGGCCAATGGGCCGTTGTGCTGCCTCTTAAGTACTCTCTCATTGGTCGGCAGACTGGGTTTATTTGCATATGGCCATCTAGAGAGCGACTGCGACGGGCTGTCCAGACCGGTAGAGCTCTCCCCGTGGCGCAGGGAGGCGGGGCTATCTCCCTCCTGCTGTGGGGAGAGCGGAGGGCGGGGCCCTACTCCGCTTTCTTCCCCACCTGGGTCCCGCTTCCCCCGGCCTGAATGACGGCCCCTCGGCGCGCACCTGCCCGGGCACCGCTGCCCTGTGCCAGGCTGAGCCACTCCTGCCAGCGCCGCCGTGCTGGGGGCGTGGTGCCGGAGCTGTCTGGCCCGGCCTCCTCCCGGCGTGTACCAGCGGCTGTCGGGGCAAACTCCCGCAGGGCTACGCGGCCCCGGGTCCGCACCGACGTTGCATCAGCCCCTCAGGCCGCCGGTCCTCGGGGCTTCTGCTTCGCGGGCGCCTGCCGGTCGCCTCGCGGTCCCAGGTCGCTGTGCCGCCCCTCGAGCGCCAGGCGTGGCCTGGCACCCCGGGCGTCTGCCGCACGAGCTAATGCCCGCTTCCTCCACTGAGCTGTGCGCTCTCCGCTCTCCCCCAGGGGAGCCAGTGCGGGCTGCTCGGGTGCTCCCTTTTGTCAGTTACAACACGCTGGTCCATAACTTCTGCTGCCTCTGACTTGTTCCAACTTTGCATAGCCCCTTTGAGGCAGGAGCTAAAGTGTTGCCATCTGGTTACCGCAGTGGTCCGTCCAGTCCAGTGTGCTGCTCCTGGTAGCATCGGCTGCCAGATGATTTAAGGACAAGATGCAAGAAACCCCATAATGCACAATTATGGAATAGGTTTCAGAGTAGCAGCCGAGTTAGTCTATATTCGCAAAAAGAAAAGGAGTACTTGGGGCACCTTAGAGACTAACCAATTTATTTGAGCATAAGCTTTCGTGAGCTACAGCTCACTTCATCGGATGCATTTGATGAAGTGAGCTGTAGCTCACGAAAGCTTATGCTCAAATAAATTGGTTAGTCTCTAAGGTGCCCCAAGTACTCCTTTTCTAATTATGGAATAATCTCCCTGAAGAAAAGGTTTTGTCTGGGCCTAATAGTATTTGGTCTATTCCTTGAAGTATGCAATCAATGTTTTTTGAAAATCCTATGTGATGTAACTGTGGATGTTCCCAAAACCCATATAACTGTCATCCCTTTTAGAATCGTACTAAATTCTTGCCCTCTCTGATATCTTGTGGCAATCAATTGAACAGGTTAACTATGTGATGTATAAAAAGTATTTTATCAGTTTTAAATTTGTTGCTTTTCATGTTCTTGCACTAAGAGGGCAAACAGGGGTGCCAGATAAACCTGGTCTTTCCCATTCTTTTTGTTATGTACTTCTGTCCTGTCCTTTTGGATTTGTTTAGTTCATGGAGGAGACAATCTTATTGTTTTCAGTCTCTTCTCAGACAGAAATCACCCATCTCTGAACCTCTTCTGTTTTTGTTACGTGTGATTTGAGATATGATGTTTGATGTTTGTCCATTGCTGCCTCATTCATTACAGCATTGAAATTTGTTGGTCATTGTTTCTACGTCTTCCTCTAGAGCAAGCAACGGGACAAATTTTCCACCAATCATTGCTTGGAATGACTGCAATGTTTCGGTCTCTGAGTCTTTCTAAGTCAAACTTGGTTCTGGTGAACTTTGGCCTGACGTTTTTCCTTAGCTGCAGCCAAAAATGTAGCATCACAAGGTCTTGTTCACTTCCAGTATTAGCACCGGGGAAGCTCCTTGTTTTAGCTCTGTTAATCCCAGAACGAAATCGGTTTTGCACCATGACGTAGTCAATCTGGCTGTGATGTACACCATTAGTTGTGGGCCATGTTGATCGTCTGGATGCTTTATGTGCTCCAAAGTGTTTGCAAAAACCATATTGTTATAGTTGGCAAACTCCAAAAATCTCAATCCTCTCTCATTGGTTACCGCATTACAGAAATGGCCACAATAATCTTGCCAATCTCCCTGTGCATCAATACTACTTTAGTATTCCAATCTCCTTGTACAATCAAGATATCTTTCTTGCGTACCTTATCGATGATGTCTTGGAGCTGATTCTAAAAATCTTCAATTTGCTCATCGTCATAGTCTGTTGTAGGGGTGTAGACTTGTACCACTGTGATATTAAATGGTACTGCCTTTAGATGGAGGGAAATAAGCCTGCTGGTCATTGAGCGGCATCCTAATACTGAATTCTTGATTATCTTTATGCACAAGACATCCTACGCCATTGACCTGTTTGTCCTCTCCATTGCAATAGAGTACATGGCCTTCTTCTATTAGTACCTCTCCAAAGTTCTTCCGTCTGACCTCAGAGATTCCTAGGAGATACCAAGTGTATTGTTCCATTTTGTATGTGAGTTCTTTCAACCTCCCAGTTTGTTTCAATGTCCTTACATTCCAAGTGGCTATGGTGATGTTATCTCTTCCACAGATCCTCTTTGTTGGGATTACACTAGTAGTATACTTGTTGTGTCTCCCCTGGTGGGAGACGGATTGCGCCGTCATTATTAACCCGGGCTGCGATCAATCTGGTATGGCCATCATTGACTTGCTCATCATACGGTATGTCTTGGGAAAATTTCTAACCTGGTGGAGCCCATCCCTTTCCAGGCAGCCCCCTTTTAGTTGCCTCTTATGACATGCAGGAGGAGCAGTGGGCCTATTCTGTCCCACAGGGGACAGATGGGAAACATTGTAAAAAGACAAAACCATGGGTCACAAATGAAATACTACAAATGTGTGACATTAGAAGATGACTTAAGAGAGAAAAGAACAGCACTAAGGGAGCTGATAAATACAGAGCAATTGGCAGAAAGACCAAGAAAGGAATGAAGGTGGCTAAGGGTATGTCTACACTACGGAATAAGGTCGAATTTATAGAAGTCGGTTTTTTAGAAATCGGTTTTATATATTCGAGTGTGTGTGTCCCCACAGAAAATGCTCTAAGTGCATTAAGTGCATTAACTCGGCGGAGCGCTTCCACAGTACCGAGGCTAGAGTCGACTTCCGGAGCGTTGCACTGTGGGTAGCTATCCCACAGTTCCCGCAGTCTCCGCTGCCCATTGGAATTCTGGGTTGAGATCCCAATGCCTGATGGGGCTAAAACATTGTCGCGGGTGGTTCTGGGTACATATCGTCAGGCCCCCGTTCCCTCCCTCCCTCCGTGAAAGCAAGGGCAGACAATCATTTCGCGCCTTTTTTCCTGAGTTACCTGTGCAGACGCCATACCACTGCAAGCATGGAGCCCGCTCAGGTAACCGTCACCCTATGTCTCCTGGGTGCTGGCAGACGCGGTACGGCATTACTACACAGTAGCAGCAACCCCTTGCCTTGTGGCAGCAGACGGTACAGTACGACTGGTAGCCGTCATCGTCATGTCCGAGGTGCTCCTGGCCACGTTGGCTGGGAGCGCCTGGGCAGACATGGGCGCAGGGACTAAATTTGGAGTGACTTGACCAGGTCATTCTCTTTAGTCCTGCAGTCAGTCCTATTGAACCGTCTTATGGTGAGCGGGCAGGCGATACGGACTGCTAGCAGTTGTACTGTACCATCTTCTGCCAAGCAGCCATGAGATGTGGATGGCATGCAGTCCTTCTGCACCGTCTGCTGCCAGCCAAAGATGTAAAAGATAGATGGAGTGGATCAAAACAAGAAATAGACCAGATTTGTTTTTTACTCATTTGCTTCCCCCCCTCCCCTGTCTAGGGGACTCATTCTTCTAGATCACACTGCAGTCACTCACAGAGAAGGTGCAGCGAGGTAAATCTAGCCATGTATCAATCAGAGGCCAGGCTAACCTTCTTGTTCCAATAAGGACAATAACTTAGGTGCACCATTTCTTATTGGAACCCTCCGTGAAGTCCTCCCTGAAATACTCCTTGATGTAAAGCCACCCCCTTTGTTGATTTTAGCTCCCTGAAGCCAACCCTGTAAGCCGTGTCCTCAGTCGCCCCTCCCGGCGTCAGAGCAACGGCAAACAATCGGGCATCTGAGAGTGCTGTCCAGAGCAGTCACAATGGAGCACTCTGATAAGGCTAAAACATTGTCGCGGGTGGTTCTGGGTACGTATCGTCAGGCCCCCGTTCCCTCCCTCCCTCCGTGAAAGCAAGGGCAGACAACCATTTTGCGCCTTTTTTCCTGAGTTACCTGTGCAGACGCCATACCACGGCAAGCATGGAGCCCGCTCAGGTAACCGTCACCCTATGTCTCCTGGGTGCTGGCAGACGCGGTATGGCTTTGCTGCACAGTAGCAGCAACCCATTGCCTTCTGGCAGCAGATGGTGCAATATGACTGGTAGTCGTCCTCGTCGTGTCCGAGGTGCTCCTGGCCACATCGGCTGGGAGCGCCTGGGCAGACATGGGCGCAGGGACTAAATTTGGAGTGACTTGACCAGGTCATTCTCTTTAGTCCTGCAGTCAGTCCTATTGAACCGTCTTATGGTGAGCGGGCAGGCGATACGGACTGCTAGCAGTCGTACTGTACCATCTTCTGCCAGGCAGGCAAGAGATGAGGATGGCTAGCAGTCGTACTGTACCATCTTCTGCCGAGCAGCCATGAGATGTGGATGGCATGCAGTCCTTCTGCACTGTCTGCTGCCAGCCAAAGATGTAAAAGATAGATGGAGTGGGTCAGAACAAGAAATAGACCAGATTTGTTTTGTACTCATTTGCCTCCTCCCCTGTCTAGGGGACTCATTCCTCTAGATCACACTGCAGTCACAGAGAAGGTGCAGCGAGGTAAATCTAGCCATGTATCAATCAGAGGCCAGGCTAACCTCCTTGTTCCAATAAGAATGATAACTTAGGTGCACCATTTCTTATTGGAACCCTCCGTGCAGTCCTGCCTGAAATACTCCTTGATGTACAGGCACCCCCTTTGTTGATTTTAGCTCCCTGAAGCCAACCCTGTAAGCCGTGTCGTCAGTCGCCCCTCCCTCCGTCAGAGCAACGGCAGACAATCGTTCCGCGCCTTTTTTCTGTGCGGACGCCATACCAAGGCAAGCATGGAGGCCGCTCAGCTCACTTTGGCAATTAGGAGCACATTAAACACCACACGCATTATCCAGCAGTATATGCAGCACCAGAACCTGGCAAAGCGATACCGGGTGAGGAGGCGACGTCAGCGCGGTCACGTGAGTGATCAGGACATGGACACAGATTTCTCTGAAAGCATGGGCCCTGCCAATGCATGCATCATGGTGCTAATGGGGCAGGTTCATGCGGTGGAACGCCGATTCTGGGCTCGGGAAACAAGCACAGACTGGTGGGACTGCATAGTGTTGCAGGGCTGGGACGATTCCCAGTGGCTGCGAAACTTTCGCATGTGTAAGGGCACTTTCATGGAACTTTGTGACTTGCTTTCCCCTGCCCTGAGGCGCATGAATACCAAGATGAGAGCAGCCCTCACAGTTGAGAAGCGAGTGGCGATAGCCCTGTGGAAGCTTGCAACGCCAGACAGCTACCGGTCAGTTGGGAATCAATTTGGAGTGGGCAAATCTACTGTGGGGGCTGCTGTGATGCAAGTAGCCCACGCAATCAAAGATCTGCTGATATCAAGGGTAGTGACCCTGGGAAATGTGCAGGTCATAGTGGATAGCTTTGCTGCAATGGGATTCCCTAACTGTGGTGGGGCTATAGACGGAACCCATATCCCTATCTTGGCACCGGAGCACCAAGCCGCCGAGTACATAAACTGCAAGGGGTACTTTTCGATAGTGCTGCAAGCTCTGGTGGATCACAAGGGACGTTTCACCAACATCAACATGGGATGGCCGGGAAAGGTCCATGACGCTCGCATCTTCAGGAACTCTGGTCTGTTTCAAAAGCTGCAGGAAGGGACTTTATTCCCAGACCAGAAAATAACTGTTGGGGATGTTGAAATGCCTATATGTATCCTTGGGGACCCAGCCTACCCCTTAATGCCATGGCTCATGAAGCCGTACACAGGCAGCCTGGACAGTAGTCAGGAGCTGTTCAACTACAGGCTGAGCAAGTGCAGAATGGTGGTAGAATGTGCATTTGGACGTTTAAAGGCGCACTGGCGCAGTTTACTGACTCGCTTAGACCTCAGCGAAACCAATATTCCCACTGTTATTACTGCTTGCTGTGTGCTCCACAATATCTGTGAGAGTAAGGGGGAGACGTTTATGGCGGGGTGGGAGGTTGAGGCAAATCGCCTGGCTGCTGGTTATGCGCAGCCAGACACCAGGGCGGTTAGAAGAGCACAGGAGGGCGCGGTACGCATCAGAGAAGCTTTGAAAACCAGTTTCATGACTGGCCAGGCTACGGTGTGAAAGTTCTGTTTGTTTCTCCTTGATGAAACCCCCCGCCCCTTGGTTCACTCTACTTCCCTGTAAGCTAACCACCCGCCCTTCCTCCCTTCAATCACCGCTTGCAGAGGCAATAAAGTCATTGTTGCTTCACATTCATGCATTCGTTATTCATTCATCACACAAATAGGGGGATAACTACCAAGGTAGCCCAGGAGGGGTGGTGGAGGAGGGAAGGAAAATGCCACACAGCACTTTAAGCACAGCACTTTAAAAGTTTACAACTTTAAAATTTATTGAATGACAGCCTTCTTTTTTTTGGGCAATCCTCTGTGGTGGAGTGGCTGGTTGGCCGGAGGCCCCCCCACCGCGTTCTTGGGCGTCTGGGTGTGGAGGCTATGGAACTTGGGGAGGAGGGTGGTTGGTTACAGAGGGGCAGCAGTGGCAGTCTGTGCTCCAGCTGCCTTTGCTGCAGCTCAACCATACACTGGAGCATACTGGTTTGGTTCTGCAGCAGCCTCAGCATTGAATCCTGCCTCCTCTCATCACGCTGCCACCACATTTGAGCTTCAGCCCTGTCTTCAGCCCGCCACTTACTCTCTTCAGCCCGCCACTTACTCTCTTCAGCCCGCCACCTCTCCTCCCGGTCATTTTGTGCTTTCCTGCACTCTGACATTATTTGCCTCCACGCATTCGTCTGTGCTCTGTCAGTGTGGGAGGACAGCATGAGCTCGGAGAACATTTCATCGCGAGTGCGTTTTTTTTTCTTTCTAAGCTTCACTAGCCTCTGGGAAGGAGAAGATCCTGTGATCATTGAAACACATGCAGCTGGTGGAGAAAAAAAAGGGACAGCGGTATTTAAAAAGACACATTTTATAAAACAGTCGCTACACTCTTTCAGGGTAAACCTTGCTGTTAACATTACATACATAGCACATGTGCTTTCGTTACAAGGTCGCATTTTGCCTCCTCCCACCGCGTGACTACCCCCTCAACCTTCCCCCCTCCCTGTGGCTAACAGCGGGGAACATTTCTGTTTAGCCACAGGCAAACAGCCCAGCAGGAATGGGCTCCTCTGAGTGTCCCCTGAAGAAAAGCACTCTATTTCAACCAGGTGACCATGAATTATATCTCACTCTCCTGAGGATAACACAGAGAGATAAAGAACGGATGTTGTTTGAATGCCAGCAAACATACACTGCAATGCTTTGTTCTACAATGATTCCCGAGTATGTGTTACTGGCCTGGAGTGGTAAAGTGTCCTACCATGAAGGACGAAATAAGGCTGCCCTCCCCAGAAACCTTTTGCAAAGGCTTTAGGACTACATCTAGGAGAACCGCAAATGCCAGGGCAAAGTAATCCTTTCACATGCTTGCTTTTAAAC
Source organism: Lepidochelys kempii (assembly GCF_965140285.1). Lineage (NCBI taxonomy): Eukaryota > Metazoa > Chordata > Testudines > Cheloniidae > Lepidochelys > Lepidochelys kempii. The sequence goes on from NC_136384.1 coordinate 48,307,705, forward strand.
CATGTATGGTATTTTAAAAGGTACACTCACCAGAGGTCCCTTCTCCGCCTGCTGGGTCCAGGAGGCAGCCTTGGGTGGGTTCGGGGGGTACTGGCTCCAGGTCTAGGGTGAGAAACAGTTCCTGGCTGTCGGGAAAACCGGTTTCTCCGCTTGCTTGCTGTGAGCTATCTACAACCTCCTCCTCCTCATCATCATCTTCTTCGTCCCCAAAACCTGCTTCCATATTGCCTCCATCTCCATTGAAGGAGTCAAACAACACGGCTGGGGTAGTGGTGGCTGAACCCCCTAAAATGGCATGCAGCTCATCATAGAAGCGGCATGTTTGGGGCTCTGACCCAGAGCGGCTGTTCGCCTCTCTGGTTTTCTGGTAGGCTTGCCTCAGCTCCTTCAGTTTCACGCGGCACTGCTTCGGGTCCCTGTTATGGCCTCTGTCCTTCATGCCCTGGGAGATTTTCACAAAGGTTTTGGCATTTCGAAAACTGGAACGGAGTTCTGATAGCATGGATTCCTCTCCCCAAACAGCGATCAGATCCCGTACCTCCCGTTCGGTCCATGCTGGAGCTCTTTTGCGATTCTGGGACTCCATCATGGTCACCTGTGCTGATGAGCTCTGCATGGTCACCTGCAGCTTGCCACGCTGGCCAAACAGGAAATGAGATTCAAAAGTTCGCGGTTCTTTTCCTGTCTACCTGGCCAGTGCATCTGAGTTGAGAGTGCTGTCCAGAGCGGTCAGAATGGAGCACTCTGGGATAGCTCCCGGAGGCCAATACCATCGAATTGTGTCCACAGTACCCCAAATTCGAGCCGGCAACGTCGATTTAAGCGCTAATCCACTTGTCAGGGGTGGAGTAAGGAAATCGATTTTAAGAGCCCTTTAAGTCGAAATAAAGGGCTTCATTGTGTGGACGGGTGCAGGTTTACATCGATTTAACGCTGCTAAATTCGACCTAAAGTCCTAGTGTAGACCAGGGCTTAGAGATATGGATTGAAAAACAATGCTCTAAACTTGAAGAGTATATCAATAATAAAAATAGCAAACGAGTCTTCCAGGTTGTAAAAGTTATGATGAAGGAAAGATGGACCAAAGCTAATGCAATTCAAGACAAAGAAGGGAACAGTCTTACAGAAGAAAGGGACATCACCCATAAGTACCGACTCCAGGGGTGCTCCAAGGCTGGAGCATCCAGGGGAAAAATTGGTGGGTGCTCTGTACCCACTGGCAGCCAAGCTCCACTGAAATGCATATTGTTTGCTAAAATGCATATTATTCTATTTTCTGCCATCTCCTTCCCCTGCTGTCTCGAAGACCAAGTTTACTACTACTAAACAGGCCTTTGTTTAGAATAGTTTTGAACATGTGTGTTTTGAACATGTGCCAATAATATTATACAGGGGGATTTCCTAACTTCACATATTATGTTACTACATACATTTCATAATGATATTATTGGCTAGTGAGTTATTTGTTTTCAAATTATACCACCTAAGGCACATTTTGTACAAACATTATTGCAATAGTTTGTAGGGTGTGAATATAGGGATGCTTAGTGTCACAAAGTGTTTCAGTACTCAGTGTTGCAATGTTATGCCCAACTCCCTGACTCCCAGTGCAATTCACAGCCCTCAGTTAAGTGCCCAGACTCGCCATGCATTGTAGGGAGAGAGTTAGTCTTTTAAGAAAGACTCACAGAAGACAGCAAGCTGTCTAGGGAGCTGCCTAATATAGCCAGGAGGAGAGAAATGCAAAGGACAGGGGAAGGGCTTAGGGGGCAGATCCATAAAAGGGAATTTGGCGCCTAACAGATAGACCTCAGTGAGGCACTTCCCACCAATTAGAATTCTCGGCCAGTGAAGACCAGCCCTGTGTTTCCTGCCACTTTCAGCAGTTTCTTTAATGCCCTGTCCCTCAGAGTCTGCGATGTGTAGTTCTTGTCAGCTTCATATGCCTCAGGCTGTTGTATTAATTTAGATGGAATAAATGGGCCCAAAGAGTCAAAAGTGTTAACGTGACCCTGTCACATCCAACATTAAACAATGTTGTACCAAGTTTGGGGTTTGGTATACCATGAGCTCAGCCTGCTTAGTACCATGGTGAACACACCATTAAAAATCTTTAAACCTTTTATTAAAGATGCAGTTAAAGCATTTGAAATGTAGAATATTAAGTAAGGCTTTCATTTTACCAATATCTCTTGTTCCCATTCCCTCTAGCTGGAGAAAGTCTAGAAGGAAAAAAACCCTTGTTTGACAGTCTCTTAGATGATGATCATTGTCCTCTTTGGGGAGCAGAGAAGAAGTTAGTTGGGATGGGCTGGAGCTGTTGTTAAAGTCTGATTCTGTTTATCAGGATGGCAAAAGCTCAATGGTGTCATAGTGGATCCAAGAAGATGATTGCGGGTGGCAGCCATGATGGTAAAGCTTGTTCCTTTTGTTGCCGGCACCCAGTGCCAAGAGGCTAAACAACAGCTGGAGTTGGTTCGCTACCCGGTGTGCTACACCCAATAATCACAATGGGGTGGAGAAGCAGAAAAGTTTATTTGCAGCTGCAAAAAGGTACAGGGAGAATAAAATCTCAAATCCTGCACACAAAGCAGGAAGTTACACAGGCTTTTATACATCCTTTTTCCCAGCATACTTATCCAATAGCAAGCTGCCCTAAGTATCCATATAGCCAGCCAATCCAGTTCCCAGCTAGTGCCCTTGTGCTCTGTATCATTTCTTAAACCGTACATAAAGCTGCTTTATTCAGCATTGTTCTTCCGTATCCGCCATGTTTGGCCTTGCTTAGTTTCAGGCAGTCTGACTCTGCAACATATTGTTGCAGATCCTCAGCATAACTGCTGTGTGTGCCTCCAGGCGGGGCAGGGCCAAGGACACTTGGGCCTAATACGCAGAGCTGCTGCGAGTGCCTCCAGGCGGGGGGGAGGGGCCAAGGACACTTGGGCCTAGTGCGAGGGGGCTTCATGGACACTTTTGGTCTTCCATCCCCTCGAGTTACCTAGTGGCCATGCCTCAGTGTCCCCAACACTTTCCTGTTCACCTGTCTTTCAGTCAGAGGTTGTTGGGAGACAGCTGCTTCTTTATTTTTTCCCCTCAAGGGTCTTTTCTTTTAAGGACCTCCAAAGGGAGTGATGAGCGTAATAGCCTGTCCCCTCACTATATTGTTTGCCAGTTTAGACCTAATTTCTGACACACCAATTTTGATTCGTTGATGTCCTGTGGCACACACTTCATATTAATCAGACCTGATCTTAACACAGTTCTTGAGTTACATTAGTAGGCCTTCTTGTTTGGACTAATTCAGTCTCTCTCTCTCTTGCAGCTTTTCCCATCGGTGTTTATTTATTATAGGTTATTGTGACATTTTTATGAACTTTCACTCACTCCTTACAGTTAAGCTTGCAATTAGGTTAAATTTGTTGTTTGGATGATCACAAGAAGGCTCCATTGAGGACTACAATTCCCAGAAGGCATTGCACCACCCTTTGCTTGCTCCGCTTGTGATTCAGTGCCTCAGGAGTGGGGGGACCTGCCCAAAGTGTGGGAGGAGGGCTGCCTGGAGGAGCTGTCCAAGGGCGAGAGAGAGGCTGTCTGGCGGAGCTGTCCCTAGGAGGCTGAGGACTGGAGAAGGAGGCATGAAGGAGGGAGTTGACATTTCTGACAGTGACAGTGATGAGACAGTAGTGGAGGGCTCAGTAACTGAGAGTGACCTAGACGAAGAGGAGCTGCACATGAAGAGGTGATAAATATATATGTATAGGAGCAGGTGTGTCTAAAAAATGAGTGTCAATACATTTCTGGGACATATGTGATGAGTTGAATGCTGCATCCATGCCATTTAAGGCTATCACCTTTGAAAACAAAAAACACAAAGAACAGTCCTATGAGACTGGAATCTACCTCATATAAACCTGACTAAAATCTTAGAGGATAAAATGGTTTTAGAATAGCCTTCCTAGATTCTTTGATAAATATCTATTTTAAGACTTTTTGTGACAGGTTGAAGCGTGAGGGGGAAAAAGCTCCATACGCTATTCCATGGACCCTTATACGGAATAGGTTTCAGAGTGGTAGCCGTGTTAGTCTGTATCAGCAAAAAAAAATGAGGAGTATTTGTGCCCTAAGTTAAGCTTATGCCCAAATAAATTTGTTAGTTTCTAAGGTGCCACAAGTACTCCTCGTTTTGTTTGTTTGTTTGTTTTTTGCTTATGTGCAATAGTAGCTTACTCCAGAAATAGTCCCATTGGTTTTTGTGGGACTACCTGAGAAATAATGTATTACTAAATGGGATAAAGGTATCAGAATCCAGCCCAAAGAAAATAAAATCAATGATAAAAACATTGGTAAAATTAAAATACTGCAAATGTGGACGTTTCTTTTATGTTTTAATTTCAGAACTCTCTTGATGATCTCATTCAAACTGATACTTTGGTTACTGGGAAATTAAACCCACTGAACAACATTACCCTTACTGTGTATTTCCTAAGAAATGTTGACTAAATATTTTTGGAAATTTGTAAAAACAAAGATGTATTCATGACTCACATCCTTCTATGCCAATTTGCAGCTTGATGCAGATTTTTACAACCAGGTTCTAAACTTTTGAAAAATAGTGTTTACCTTAAAAATGTTCTTACATAGTTACAGTGGTATTTAATGAGTGATATTATAGGGAATGGAGTTAGAAATATAGGCTTTGGTTAATATTTTGTTGCCTGTGTTTGTACCTCTGGTAAGAGGATGATAGAACAATTTGTAGTTTTTTGTTTTTTTTTAAAGGTTATCTTTTGTTAATAAGGACATATCTCTAACAACTGAAACCATCTTTGCTGATGAAATAAGAAGAGTAAATGGAGGTAAGAAATTGTTCTTTTTTCAGTAGAAAATATATGTTGTTTTTCCTGAGACCTTTATTTCTTTGACTCTTTCTTAATTTTTAGGCTAAAAATTAAGCCTAGAACAGTTTTGTACAGTATTTTTAAGCAGAATAATTTTGTATCTCTAATAAAAATCTGAATAAAAGTTAGAGGCATAATCTTTCAGGCCAAATTTTTCATAAATTTTAAATAAATACATTTAAAACATAAATTTGTTAGTGCTTATTTTCCTTCATTCTGCCTGTATGTTGTTACTAAGGGTACCTAGTTTAAGAAGAGTAGGGGTATGAATTTATTTTTTGTTAACTCTAAAGGTTTCTACAATAGCTCCTCAAAGTAAGGGGCATAAACAAGTATTTGATGGTGTGGCATAAAATTTCATTGGGACCTGTCTGGGTTGCCTTCCGTAATTCAGCCTCACTTAATCACTTTTAAGTAATTTGGTAATCTCATACTCATGTCAATAAAAACTTGACTGGCAAAGCAGAATTCTACTGTCTACCTTGCAAGTGTTTGAGCTGTTCCAAACGCAAAATACTCGTGTGAAGAACTCTACTCTAGCATCTTGTTTGTTTCTGGGTCCAAAACATGGCATTTTTGCCTATTTTAAGCCCCCCCTGCATGGTTTGAAATCTGTCCCCTTGAGAGATTACTTCTCACTTTATATCTACTCATAGTAGGTAAGGGTCTGATTCCAAACCCCATTAAAGTTCCGTGGGAGTCTTTCTAAATGACTAGGAGTTTCTTGGTGTCAGTTACTGGAGCTGAATTATCTTAGGTCTGGTGATAGAGTTTTGTCAGCAGAGAGGATCCTCACCCGTGGAACTTGTTCCTCCTGGTCATCCACTGGAATTAGAGCTTCAGAGTACAAAGCTTCTGTTTGGCTCATTGTTAAGCTTTTGGTTTGTAGGAGTGAGACTTTGTCTGCATGCTTTTTTGTTGTCCCTGTAAATGTGATTTGCATATTTGCATTGATGGCATTTCTATTCATCCCACTGTAATTAGCATGTTATTATTTGTGCTAATTTTTATCACATCAATTTCATGACAAGAAAACATGGGCTATAGTCAATCTAAATTAATACAATAATCAACAAAATAATGTGGATACCAGTGTTGTGATTTTTACAGCATAAGGGATCAAATTAAACAGAGCAGCACTCTATATTACTGTAGAGCTGGGTTTTTCTCAGTATGATCATTCAGTAATTTTAATCTTCTCATCTCAGTTTGATAATTAATGTGTAAAGATGAGTACTAAAGTTTATTACGTGCATCAGGACACTGACTATAATTCCAGTTGTCAGGAAAAAAAACTATTGTCAGAAATGAATCGTACTGTCTGATGTGTAGCCCATGTTTCCAAAATATTGTCTGCAAAAAAAATAATAATTTTTCCCTAAATTGTTTTCTTTTCAGTTCTTGCATCTGCCATATTATGTTTTTCAGAATCTAGGCTGAGAGACGTGACCAGTGTGAACGTGTGATTTGTCCAATTATTTTTTCTGGCAGTTGGAATTTGCAGAAATTCCTTGAGTCTGTGTTACAGTAGCACAACAGAAATGGCTTTAACTACCTATTTTTGTGTTTAGTTTTAGAAAACCTCTCTCCAGAGATTCAGCTTGTCTGTAAATTGAGTGATAATCTAGAAAATATGAAGCAAAAGAACCAGATAAATCCGGTATGTATAGAAATTACAGCTCCTCAGCTACACACATACTGCAATTGATAATTATTAGATTCACTGTGTCTGACTGTGCCCCTCCCGCTTCTGTATGTGGAAAGAGCCAGAGTGTATGTAACTGAAAAGGGTTTTATGGAAGGAGGAAATCCTGCAGTATATACTCAGCCCAGGAATGCACAGAAGAGTCTCCTCTGGAGTTTCATGGGGGTGTGCCTTGCTACGGTTTCAGGAGCAGGGCTGCAATTAGCCTGTAAAATTACCGGATGTTCAAATTGGTAACCAGTTTTTCCCACCTGCAGATGACAGGCTGACAGAATGAGTAGGAGGAAACTATAGATTGTTACCGTGTAGATTCCTGTGCTGTATATGAATTTCTTTAGACTTAAATAACTGGGGAAATATTTCCAGTTGTACCTGTATAGTTACATCAATGTAATCACCTATGTGAACGCTCTTATTCTGATATGAGTGACTTATTTTTAGTTTAGCTTAAAACCTTCCCAAGAGACATAAATTAAACCAGAAGAAGGAACTCTTATTCTAGAATAAGAGGGTCCACACTGGAGGGGAGAGGAATGTGTGTTATACAGGCATAACTATATTAATTTAAATTCACATTTTAGGTTAAAAATACATTCCAATGTAGACAAGGCCTTAGTTTAGGGGACAGTTTGGGTTACTATTAGCATTTCTCATAGTTGTTGTGATTGATGCTATTACTTCAGCCATTTCTGGAGTAGCAGCCTATCCTCTTTAATTGGAAGATGCGGTTATTGTTACCAGAGGGAAGAAAGAGTGGTTAGAAATAATTGGGGATAGGAGAGTATTTGCTTGCAGGACTCCACTAAAGAGCGTGAATTTGAGGCGAGGAATATATCTAATTTGTACTTTGGTCACTTCATAAATAAAATAGCTCAAGCTTAAGGGTATTACAATTTAATTATATAAGGTATATTTTCATTCTGACTGTATTTTGTCTTCTATGACTTGGATTGAGTAAGTAGCCCATATGTCATAGCAATATTAGTAATCCGGTCTAGCAGAATTCGGAGTCTCACTGATAACTGCTGTATTTAGGTCTTCCAAAATCATTAATAATAGGAAGAGGCTAGGTATATAGTAATGCTGAAAAATTAAATCACTGAGTAGTTTATATTCACCAAGTTGTTCAAACACTTTTTTCTCCCAGCTGGCTCATAAGAGAAGTGAAACTGAACAATCTCAGTCTCTGCTACAGTGAGTATAATAAGCACTGGATAAATTCCATTCAGGCAAACAGTAATTTCCCAGCAAAAAGTTTCCCTTGTAGCCTTATTTGGATGGGATATTTTTTCCAGCCTTGAACTATAAAATAATTTTACTGGTTGCTAATAAGCAGTTGTGTTTAATGCCAGAGATCACTTTATATCAGTGATGGATGAAATCATTCTTGTGTCCATTCATATATATATATATTAGTATGTAGTAGTTAGGATATATAACTGGGCATAACTGGAAAATAATAAAGGAAAATTTAGGTTGTCAGAAAAACGTCCTGACACTGAGATTTATTTAGTAGAATGGCTTATGCCATGGAATAATTGTGGAAGCACCTTGGAACATTTAACACTAGACAACATAAAATCCTAAAACCCGGTAGAGAATAATCTGTGTTGGGAAGAAAAGAGGCTGGATGATCTAATACAGTGATACTCAGTGGTTCAGGAACCAAATTAGCGATGGACATTACCCAAAAAAGCCGTGGTAGTGTGAATTCATTGTTTTGTTTACTATAGTATACCTCTACCCAGATATAACACGGTCCTCTGGAGACAAAAAATCTCACCGCGTTATAGGTGAGACCGTGTTGTATCGAACTTGCTTTGGTCCCCCTGTTCCTTGTTCCCTCTCCAGAGACTCCCATCCCTAATCATCCCCAGGACCCCACCCCCTAACCAACCCCCCCTGCTCCGACCCCTATCCACACCTCTCGCCCCCTGACAGGCACTCACTGGCAGCGGCGGGAAGCGGAGCAACGCAGCCCCAGCCCGCTCCACTCCGTCACCTCCCAGCCGCGGCGCTCCGCTTCCCGCCACCGGTGAGTGCAGGGAGGTTGGGGAAAGGAAGCCCCCCGTACTCACCTGCGGCAGGAAGCGGAGTGCTGCAGCTGGAAGCTGGCAAAGTAGAGTGGGCTGGGGCCAGGCTGCTCCGCTTCCCACCGCCGGTGAGTGCAGGGAGGTTGGGGAAAGGACACCCCCATATTCACCTGCGGCGGGAAGCGGAGCAACATGGCCCCAGCCCGCTCCACTCCGCCACATCCCAGCCGCGGCGCTCTGCTTCCTACTGCCAGTGAGTGCAGGGAGATTGGAGAAAGGACGCCCCCAGACTCACCTGTGGCGGGAAGCAGAGCGACGTGGCCCCAGCCCGCTCCGCTTTCCTTGTCCGTGTCGCTGGGGGGAGGGGGAGATAGGGGAAAGATCCCGCACTCACCTGCGGTGGAAAGCGGAGCGCCATGGCTGGGAGCTGGCGGAGTGGAGGGAGCTGGGACTGGGCTGCTCCGTTTCCGCCGCTGCTGGTGAATGTGGGGGCGATCCTTTCCCCCAAGCCCCCTCCCGCAAGTGACACGGCTGGGGCTGGGGCGAGGGAAGCGGAGCGGGTGCTCCTGGCCCCCCGCTAACCTCCCATGCCACTCTGGGACTGCAGGGTCCCCAAAAGTGCCCCCCCCACAGCTCCTGCCTCCTAAACCCTGGGCGGGGGGAGCTCTTGACCGCCCCCAAGACCCTCTGCCCCTTATCCAACCCCTCGGCCCTGGCCCGGCCTGGCCCCCTTAACACACTGCTCAGAGCAGCGTGTAGGAGCTTTACCGCGTTGTATGTGAACCCGCGTTATATCGGGGTAGAGGTGTACTATATTTATATACATATAGATAGATGTACGGGAAATATTTAGTTGTATAATTCTCACAGCAAAATGACTGACCAACTATTATTTTATCAACCACAATTGGTTAATAACATAGAAAAAACATCCTGATTGGTCAATAACTTAGATTGGTTTATAAGTAAATCACACTGTTTTAATATCATGTGCTGCATAGAGCCGCAGGAGACATGTTAAAGAGCTGCTTGCAAGCCTCAGTTTGAGTATCATTGATCTAATATATGTTTCAATACTATGAATTTATGATAATGGAAATCAATATGTAAGTATCATGAGATAATGGTTGGGGTTTTTTAACCTGCTTTATAAACAACTGCAAGTACATCTTTTTATATTTCCCATACTATATCAGGTCATTTGTCCCTTTAATGGAGTATTCTGTCTCCAGCAGTAGCCAATACCTGATGCTTCACAAACTCAGTAATGCACCTATCCAGTTGTCAGTGGTATATACATGGCAGAAAAAGCTCGTTCTTGATTCCTGCAGGCTTATGCCCTGAAGGATGTTTTCCCCTCTTACTACAGAATCGTGTATATCTTTTCCTCTTCCCTGGGACCTAAACCAGAAAATCTGCTAGTGCCAGTTTAGCAGAGTTCATCTGGATGGGCTTGAGAAAGGGCCCTCACCTTTTATGGTTTGGGCCTCATCCTTTAGCAGCGCCTTTAGGAGTTCTATGGAAGATTTTTAATGAGCTCCCAACCAAGTTCCTTAGAGTAGTTTCTTACCTTAGGCCTCCTGTTAAGTTTGTTCTCTTTGGAGCCCAAACCTGGTGCTAAATGACTTCTGTTCTGAAACATTTGAACCCATCCTCAACATTCAACTTTGTCTCCTGGCATAGAAAGTGGCCTTTTTAGTGTTGGTCTCCACAGCCTGGTGATTCAGGGAGCACCCAGATGTGACTTGTGGCACCCATGCCTCATTTTACAAAAAGTGAAAGTAGTTCTCCAAACATGCTCCAGTTTTCTCCTGCAGATGGTCCAACCTTAGCTAGGAGATCCCTCTCCCCAACTTCTACCCACACCCAAAAGCCAGACTTGAGGTCTGGTAGCACTCCCTGAATGTCTGCCAAACTTAGTCTTATTTTCCTGAACTGAATAGGTCTCAAATCCAAGTCCCTGTTCATCCTGTTCAAAGAACCTCACTAAAGGGCGTAGATACTGTATGTCCTTTCCTGCAGGTTCAGACCTTCTGTCTGCACTCCTCCTTCCTTGCAGATCTCCTCTGCTTAGACAGGCTTTGAGCTCACTGTACTTGAGTGGTGGCCCTGTTGTTGGCATCAGTCATGCCCTTTGCTGAACGTGGTGTGACCTCGGTGGATGAATTCAGCTGATGCTGAATTTGGTCAGCAAGTTCTCTGGAAGTTCTCTTCCAGACTCCAGCAGGCTCTGACACACCTTGCTCTCCCAGTTTCTTCCCTACTGTCATTTTAGACATGCCTATTTTAACATCTCTGTAGTTACTCTTCTCTTCCGTGGGTGCAGTCTGCAGGTCAGACTTTAGTAATCCATATTGGTGGCTACCACGTCACAGAAAAACAAATTTCTCTTGGAACTTTACTTGTTTTCGGTGATGTGGCAAAACCAGTATGGGCACCTACACAGAATACCTCATGAAACAATCAGGCTTAAAGTAACTAGAAGGTCAGCATAGCCTAAGATGATCATATGTTTACCCAGCTCTGGAAGTTCTCCACTGGTGAAGCTCCTGGTCACAAAAATCCTGCATCTGGTTGGGCTACCGCCTGCCTGCTTGATGAAGAGGACTCAACGATTTGGTCACATTGGTATTGCAGATTGTGACTGAATGCACCCCTGTATTCACACCCTACAGCAGTGGTCCCCAAACTTTTGAAGGTTGCACCCCCCTTCCCCCGACCACACCCATCTACCCCCTCAGGCCCCCCCAGGGCCACAGCTCTGCAGTGGGGGACGCAGACAGGGGTATGGGAGATGAGGCTGCAGCTGAGGCTGGGGGTGGGGCCGGGAGCAGAGCCGCAGCCAGGCTTCCAGCCAGGCGCAGAACTGCACTGAGGCTGAGGACGGGAGTCAGACCCGGGGCTGGGACCCAGGGCCACGACTAGGGGCTGGGTGGTGCTCCTTTCCTTCCCCCCCGTGGGGGCTGGCCTGGCCCGCTGCCTGGCCCTGAATGTTCCTCTGTGCTACCCTGGGGGGGGCACACTCCACAGTTTGGGGACCTCTGCCCTACACACCACTGTAGTAATCTTTGTATAAAATATGCCTTGTGAGGTATTGTTTGAAAACTAATAACTCAATAGTCACTGATATCATGGTGAAATGTGTGTAGCAACATTATATGTAAAGTTATGAACATAAGCTGAAATTATGACCTAAATGTGTTTACCAGACAAGTCTGGGAAGGGGGGTAAACCTACTCCTCAAAGACAAAGGACAAGCTAATGCTGCTAGTCAGGTGTCCTGAAAGCTGATTGGCAATCACCTGTTAAATGGCCATTCTTTGGCAATGAGTGGGGAGCAGGAACAGATCGATCTGCATTTTAGCAAGTAACAGCGTGGAACCTCTTTCATCATGAAATTCCATGTCTCCGTCCTCACAGCGGGAAGGAATTTTATCTAGGGGTAGCCCTCAGGAAAATGCATTTCAAAGGGTGCCTGGACTATAAAAGTGAGGGACAACAGCACCCCAGATTCTTTCTCTCTCTCACCTAAGAACACAGGAACAAGCCTTTGGACTTTGGCAGGGGTTATGACCTGAGAATTTGGTCAGCCTGGTTGCAGGGGACATGTGGTCAGGATTTTATCTTGACCCAAGTCTAGTTTGTAAAGTTTTAGCTACTAGAAAGCATTCTATCTTTATTTCTCTTGTAACCATTTCTGACTTTAATACCTTGTACTTGTACTCACTTAAAATCTCTCCTTATAGTTAAACAAACTTGTGTTATTTTTTAATCAAAACTAATCCAGGGTTGTGTTTGCACTGAATAGGTTGGTAACTCCAATTAAAGTAGCAAACTGGGGCAACGGGCCTCTAATATCTGAACTGTCCAGGTAAGGGCTGGACAGTACAGAATATATGTCTTTTGGGAAAATTCAAGGTGGGGAGTATGTCGCGGCCACCCTGCAGATAGTAGCCGAGGCTGCTGCAAGCCAGAGTGTGGCTGTTGTGGCAATTTGAATATAATAGCCAGCCCAATTTAGATAATTGAGAAGTGTGTTACTGATTACACTTGTGAGTTGGGAATTTATGCCTCTAAAAGACCTAAAGTGCTTCCACAAATAATTGCACAGAAAAATTACATTAATTGTCTTAACTACAACCAGAGGCCTGGTTAAGACAAGGCTGAAAATTTTGTCCAAAGTACCAGAACAGGCATGAGTGGCAGGTGAACCCCCGCTTTGGGGAGGCTAGCCTGCTGGCCGGGACCCTTCTGCCTGAGGCAGCAACCCCCCGCACGCTGGAGCCCCAAACTCCCCCATAACAAGAAGAGCCCCACAGCCTGCCCACCCCAGCCACGCCAGGCTGCTGCCCCCTTCCTGCCCCCTGCCAGTCCAGTCCCAGCCACACCAGGCTGAGCCACCACCCCGAGCTGCCAGGCCGAGCACCGGGACAAGCCACCAGCCACCCTGAGCACCGGCCTGAGCCACCGGCCCCTGCCAGCGTTTCCCCCCTCCCATGGCCGGCAAGCCCCAGCGCACGGCCAAGCGAGCAGCCTCACTACTCCCCCGCCAGACCCTCTCACCCACCACTGGCTCATTGTGTTTCCTCCTCACTCCCCCACCCCTAAGGAGGTGAGACGCGGCAAGCCGCAGCAGGCAGGCAGCAACAGATGGTTGGGGCCTCGGGGAAGAGGCAGGGCCACTGCGGCCCAGGTGTCCAGCAGCAGGTCAGTGGCAGCTGCGCCAGGGAAGGCTTAGCCCATGAGAACAGGCAAAGTATTTTTGTGCATTGCTCCTTGAATGGTGAACTTTTAAAATTATATTTATTTCTTTTTAGGGGTGCAGTATTTACTACAAAGATTTCTCAGCCTGGTCTTCCGCTAAATGCCTCAGTAGGTAGAGAGCAAAATTACACTGTAGGTATGTTTTATGTTGTAAAAAACAACCTAAAATACAGTCACTCTAAATTTGGAAGAAACAACTGAGAAACTGTAAATGAGTATACATATAGATTTATTTAGGATATAGATATGTGACCTTTGAGACCAGAGGGGCAGATTTTTAAAGGTACTTAGGTGCCTAAAGAAGAACTAAGTGCCTAAATCCACCACTTACATGCCCATGGTATTTTAAAATCCCCTGCTCAGCAGTTGCCTAACCCCCCTGGGTGACTGTTTTCCTGCCCATTGGCACTGAAATATCTAAGCCTTAGTGTCCTAAGTGCTGCCATTCCCCCACAGCAAATGGTTGTAGCTTTGTAACCCAGTAACTGTGGTCTGGAGCAGGGGTGAGTGAGGAATGCATGTCTGTCCATGAGTGTCCTGGTGGGGAAGATAGGAAAGGAGGGTTGGGAAGGTTTTGCTCAGATCAGTAGCAGGGTTGGCATAACGGCACCAGGACCCCCCTGGGTCACTTTAGGAGTTTAGTGATGGTGGTTCTTACTTTCTTCCTGTGTATTTGAGGGATTTTCATGTATTTTTCCTGTTAGCATATTCTCTAAAGCCAGGACTAAACGAAGAGGCAGGACTCTCTCCTGTTCCTTCCACCCTTGTAGGAGATTGTCCCCTTGCATTCCTATAGCAGTTGGGGATCCACTAAGCACTTGAGTATATCCAGAGCATAAATTCAGGGTTCCTTCAACCCAGCTGGATGGCGAAAGCTATCTTTTATATGTTCAGGGATATTGTTGAAATTGACTTCCTCCAGGAGTTGCTGGGAACCCTCTGAGGCTATGGACAACGGGAATTGGATTAGTGTGTGCTGCTTGGCATGGCGTGCCTCCCTCCCTTTCTCTCCATTTGCTCCTCTCCCACCCTCCAGAATGCTGACATGACAGCATGGTCGGAAGCTCAGCTCACCATTTTTTCTGTCCTGTGGTTTGGTTCTGGCTGGCAGCAGGGAAGTGGAGTGTGTCTGATCAAGTGGCTAGGGCTCCTAGGAGTGCTCAGGGAGACTCCAGGGGGAGGGGAATAAAATGTATTTTCTCTTTTCCAGCGCTGTAGTAGATAGTGGAAATGGCCTGTGAACTGTGGAGCAGTCAAACGTGTGTAAGGGCCGGTCAGCCTCTCATCGCTTTGCAAAGTTCCAAGCTTGCCTAGCTTGAGTAAGAAGATATCCAGTTAAGCAGGGCAGCGCTCATTTCAGCTTTTTAAAGTCCCATATGTAGCTGCTTAGATGGTCCCCATCTAAGCGAATAGGGAGAAAAGTGCTTAACTGGCACCTATCCTGGCTCTCAAAATTCCGCTAGGTGGTGAAACATGTGGCACTGAGTGGGACAGTGCCCAAGCAGGGACCTCATTTCAGATTTTGGTGGGGGGGTCCAACTTTAACTGTTATTCTAGGGGCTACTTAGGCACTTGAAAGCTCTAGTATTTTGGCAGATAACTTTAGCAATTAGCAGACAGGAGCCCTGTATCTAATTCCTATATAAAAGAAAGAAAATGAAATAAATATTAGACCCACTCAGCTCTAATACTCACATGTTCTGACGTCTTGTGGCAAGACACTTAAGGGACACTGGTTAGGTTTAAAATTTTAACGTATATTCTTACATTGTTACTAACTCTGTGGGGAGAGAGACCCTCTCAGGATTCCTGGGTTCTATCTCAGCTCTGGGAGGAGAGTGGGGTCTAGTGCAGGGGTGGGCAAACTTTTTGGCCCAAGGGCCACATCTGGGTATGGAAATTGTATGGCGGGCCATGAATGCTCATGAATCTGGGGTTTGGGGTGCAGGAGAGGGCTCTGGGATTGGGCCAAAAATTAGGAATTCAGGGTATGGGAAGGGGCTCCGGATGTGGGGCAAGGGGTTGGGGTGCAGGGGGGTGAGGGCTCCAGCTGGGGGTGCGAGCTCTGGGGTGGGGCTGGACATGAGGGGTTGGGGGTGCAGGAGGGTGCTCTGGGCTGGGATCGAGGGGCTCAGAGGGCAGGAGGAGGATCAGGGCTAGGGCAGGGGGTTGGGGTGCAGGAGGGGTTCGGGGTGCTGGCTCTGGACAGCACTTACCTCAATCAGCTCCCAGAAGCAGCGGCATGTCCCTGCTCCGGCTCCTATGCATTCCCAGATTCTGGCAAACAGAGGCAAGGGACATGCAGAACATGGTGTTGGATCCCTGCACACCCTGACTAATAGCCATTGTTGGACCTATCCTCCATAAACCTATCTAGTTCTTATTGGAACCCCGTTATAGTTTTGGCCTTCACAACTCCCCTAGCAAAGAGTTCCACAGGTTGCCTGTGAAGAAAGACTTCATTTTGTTTGTTTTAAATCTGCTGCCAATTAATTTCATTGGGTTCTTGTGTTATTTGAAGGAGTAAATAACATTTCCTTATTCAATTTTTCCACACCATTCATGATTTTATAGACCTCTATCATATCCTGCCTTAGTCATCTCTCTTCCAAGATGAAAAGTCCCAGTCTTTTTAATCTCTCCTCAGATGGAAGCCGTTCCATACCCCTAATAATTTCTGTTGCCCTTCTTGGTACCTTTTCCGGTATATCTTTTTTGAGATGGGGCGACCAGATCTGCATGCAGTTTTCAAGATGTGGGCATACCATGGATTTATATAGAGGCAATATGATATTTTCTGTTATTATCTATCCCTTTCCTAATGATTCCCAACATTCTGTTAGCTTTTTTGATTGAGCAGATGTTTTTAGAGAATTATCCACAACTCCAAGATATCTTTATTGATGGGGTCAGCTAGTTTAGACCCCATCATTTTGTATGTATAGTTGGAATTATATTTTGTCACGTGCGTTACTTTGCATTTGTCAACATTGAATTTTATCTACCATTTTGTTGCCCAGTCACCCAGGTTTGTGAGATCCCTTTGTAGCTCTTCACAGTCTGCTTTGTACTTAACTATCTTGAGTAGTTTTGTATCATCTGCAAATTTTGCCACCTCAATGCGTACCCCTTTTTCCAGATAATTTATGAATATGTTGAATAGGACTTGTCCCAGTACAAATCCCTGTGGGACACCACTATTTACCTCTCTCCCTTCTAACCATTTATTCCTACCCTTTGTTTCCTATCTTTTAACAGGAGTGCCTGGAAATTTTTTCAGGATCATCTAACGATCCTTAATTTACTTTAATGACCAGCTTTTTGTTATATTAATCATCCTGCCTCTGTTTATAAACAAACTCCCTGCCCCAAATGCTGTACTGTTCCCAGCTTCCGAACTCATCATATATTTCACTCAGGCTGAGCTATGTTGCAGTTAAAAGATCCGTCTGGGGCTAGGGTGAGTAGACCTGCAGTACGAAACTCGGGGTGGGGGCGTAGAGCCCCCCCTGCACCCTCCAAATGGTGCCCCTGTGCCTAGGTACCTTTAAAAATCTGGCCCTTGCTTCCTTTTTCAAAGATGTCCTGGAGTACAGGTTACATTATTTTTCATGTGATGTTGGGACTCTATAACTTTTGCAAGTTTCTTATAAAATAATTGCTATTCATGGTTTTCCTAAGATATTGATATAGTTCTAGATTGAAGCTGAGTTTACTGTGGTAGCACTGCTTAATAAAGTTGTGGGTGAGACTGCCTGGATGTTCCAGGGATGTGCAAAGGGAAGGGAGAGTGTGAAAATCACAGTCCCTGTGGGCCCCTGTGCTCCTTCCTCCCCTTTTAGGGGTGTCTTGAGCGCTAGGAAGTGGGCAACGGAGCTGACTGAGTGTGGAGGGTGTGAGAAGTATGCTGCATTCCCTGAAACAGATGGTGGTAGTTGATAGGTAACCTTTAAAGGCACAGAACTATGGGTCACAGATATAAGAAAACAGGAGGTAAAAGTAATAAAAAAAACGTAATTAAGTTAGAAAATGTTGTTAAATAGAGCTTCCTTCACCAAACTCAGTTAGCTTCAGCCAGGGACCACCTCAAGAAAAAAGTGTGAAGGGAATTTGAAACTTCAACATCTTATAACATCCAGGGGACCCCTTAATCAGAAAAGGCTGAGAAGCTCAACAAGTGCAATTCAGTGACAATAAATTTGAAAAATATTATTTTATTCACCACCATTATAGGTTTAGATGATGACATGTCTGGATTTCTGAAAACAGAGAGAAAGGTGAGTATATTCTTACAACAGAATGCATGTCAACCATTTGATTTGATTTAATTAGCAGTTACACAATATTTTCTGGGGGAAAAAATGAGGCTCCATATGTTTAGAATATTTAAAGCAAAAATACCAGTCTTTGTCCAAACCCACTGTGAAGCACATGTTCTTAACACAGATGCATAATATAGCTTGAAAGCAGTTTGGGGAGGGACAATATCTTACTGCAAGAGTGGTGTGTCTGAAGCTGAAATAGACACGAACTTATAAACAATGTGGCTTCCTTTAATGGGCCAGAATCACTGTTCACCTAGATGCTGACGCCCTAGGAAACCTGCCCTGCTGGCAGACTTGTAGTTACTTAAAGTGGTTGCAATTTTCCCTTCCACAGGTGTGTAGTAATCCAAAAAGTTAGAAGTGCTAAATTTAGAGCTTCTCCTGATTGACAAACCAGTGTTGGAGGCTGCTGGTGATAAAATGGCCTGTTTTGCTTGAGGAGTGAATTATTCTCTAGAACAGAGGTCTCAAACCTTCAAATGACCCACGAGGGCCACATGAGGACTAGTACATTGGCCTGAGGGCCACATTACTGACACCTCCCCGCCGCCGCCCTCGGCCCCGCCCCCACTCCAGCCCTTTCATGAGGCCCTGCCCCACCTCTTGCCACCCATCCCCTGCCCCCATTCTAACCCCTTCCCTGAAATCCCCACCCTAACTCCACCCCCTCCTCCACCACCTGCAGGAGGGGTGCGGGGTGTGGCGGGGGCTCAGGGCAGGGAGTTGGGGTGCAGGAGGGTGAGGGGTGCGGCAGGGGGCTCAGGGCATGGGTCAGGGTGTGGCTGGGGGCTCAGGGCAGGGAATTGGGGTGTGGGGTGCAGGAGGGGTGAGAGGTGCGGTGGGGGTCAGGGTGCAGGGGGTTGGGCCGCAGGAGGGGTGCGGGGTGCGGCAGAGGGTTCAGGGCAGGGAATTGGGGTGTGGGGTGCAGGAAGGGTGAGAGATGCAGTGGGGGTCAGGGTGCAGAGGGTTGGGCCGCAGGAGGGGTGCGGGATGTGGCAGAGGGTTCAGGGCAGGGGGTCGGGGTGCAGGGTGTGGCAGAGGGCTCAGGGCAGGTGTCAGGGTGCAGGAGGGGTGCAGGGTGCGGCAGGGGGGTCAGGGTGCAGGGGGCTCAGGGCAGGGGGTTTGGCTGCGGGATGGGTTAGGGGATGGGCTCTGGCCCGGTGCACACCGGGGCAGGTCAGGCTCCCTGCCTGCCCATGCGCTGCTCCGGGAAGTGGCCGGAACCTGGGGGGGGGGGGGCACAGGGACCTGTGTGTTGCTGTTGCCTCCAGGCACCGTCCCCAGCAGCTCCCATTGTCTGGGAAGGGGGAACCGTAGGGGCAGGGCAGGGAGCCTGCCCTGCTGCCGCCGGCGTGCACACTGGGCAGGAGCCACTCTAGGTAAACGTTGGGGGGAGGGGGAGAGGGAACAGCAGGGAGTTGGTGGGCCGCAGGAAATAGCCCCACGGGCCGCGTGTTTGAGACCCCTGCTCTAGAACCTTGGCCCCTGCTGGTTCAGGGAGATGCATTTTGTATCTCTTTTGTCTGTGGTGTTGAATCCAAAGATTCCTGTGTTATCATGCATGCTGTGTGAATCCTTGCTTATGATCAGTTCACTAGCATATGTGTACTTCAGATACCAACCTGTAATTTGTGCAAGCCATTTTCCATACTAGAGTTATACTCTAGTGTTAAGTAACAGAAGACCAAGTCTGTGCCACATACACAGATAAATCATTTACCATTGATTTTTTTTTTTAAGCCACAAGTTATTCTGTTTATTAGGGAGAAATAGAGACACATTTTTTCATACAAGGGTTGCCACCTTGTTTAAATTATATAAGGTGGGTGAAGCAAAATTTGCATCCAAAAGAAAGCTGTTAAAGTTTCATATAAATAGAATTTACTTTCTTCATAGATTCTGAGTGAGATTAACATCTGAAAAATAACAGAATCTTCTAAAATTCCCAAAAGAAAATACTAAAGACAATATAATAAAACATATATCTTGTAACAGATTAAACTATATGAGTAAGTAATCATATCATAAACAAAGCCAGGAGATTATTTTCTTTACAGTACATATTAATATTGATACTAACAAATTTCATCAAGTAAAACTTCCCTATATTACAGAGTTGGTTCAATGGAATAAAATCCAATATGAAAGTTCCTGAAACAGAATACCAATGATTAATAATCTCAAAGGAGGTTGTAAAACCTAAAGATACTAGGAGAACTAGGAATTCCAGTGTCTAGGGAGAATTCCCAGAGATGATATTTGATAAACTAGTAGGAGTAAAAGGCTCTTTTGAGTTTGCTTTTTCTTGTACCTGAGACTCAGTTACTACAGTAAATTTCATTTTTTCATATTCTCTGATCTCTAGCACTATATGATGAACAGACCAAAATGCTCCAGAAAGAACTGTAGCAAGAGAAACTGATAGCTATTACAGTCTTCCCAGCATAGACACTGTGACTGTCTCAAGCTTGCCAGTTTTGCAGCTAGAACTGTGAAAAAACTTCAAGACAAATTGTCTGTCAAGATTTTGTAATTTAATAGAAGTTTGATATCCTAAAATGAGTCATATTTGGGTTTTATTGATTTTGACAAAGTAGTATTCCTTTTTATTCTACCATTCCTCTGTCTTCTGATTTTCCTTATGCCCTAGTATCTTGCAATAATCTTTATTCTAATCTCACAAAAGTTGGCCATTGTTGGTCTTTCATAAACCGTAATTCTTCTTCAGTTAACCCTCCTGCGCATACACTGTATGGGTGCAGGATCAAGCCCTTTTCTGCAGTAAACTGAATTCTCCATTTAATTATAAAATACATCTCTTTAAACTGGATCAGATTATCATTTCAGTATCCCTCCTTTTCTCAGTCCCTTAAACTGTTGTATAATTATAACATTTTAACTATATTCTTAGTCTCTTTTGGAAATCATATTTATCATATGATGGTAGTAATTTTCCCGTTACTTAACAAATTTGTTTCTCCTTCTCCCTCCTAACTTGCCAATAGATCTTTTAATTTGCATCCTTGGTTACTGGATTATATCATAATGCTTAAAATTTAGTTTCTCTAAAGGACTGCATGTTCCAAGTTTGTTCTAAAAATCCATAAATCAGTATGAAGAAGGTTCTTCTCCTCAGCGATCTTGTCGTCTTGTTGTTTTATTACAGTTGTAATTGTCAGTGTGGTTGATCAGATTTATAATTGCTGATATTAAAATGCTGTTGCACGATACAGTTTTGCCATGTGTTGGCAACAAAAGATTTTAAAATGTCTCTTGAAGGAAATTTACCCTAAAATACCATGTTGTGGCAACAGTATGAGCCGCGAAAAATATGATGTTGGTAAAAACTGTAAACACGTCAGTCCTCTGAGCTACTAACTGAGGTACCTGGCTCAGAAATTTCAGACAATCCTTCATAGGAAGGAGAAAAAATTCTGTATTTTCACTGAATGAAGAACAGGCACAGTTCCACAGTTCAGGGCAACTGCACCTGTATTTCCCCTCAGTGGTCCCATGAGGGCACCTGCTCTCAGGTTTCTAGCTCCCCAGTCACTGCCTTTCTTAGGTGAAGTCCCATGTCTCTCTCTCCCTTCTGGGGGTGGTATTTCCAGGCTGTGCAGTTTCCTGCCTTCACTGTGTCGTTGGCTGCAGAGGCACTGGTAGGCTGCACAAACACACCTGCTTGTTTTCTGTTCAGAGACCGATAAGAGTTATTGTCAAGTTATACGTTTCTTATAAACAATTCTTTCTGTGTAAGCCTATTTTATTCTTAAGGTACAAGCACTATGGAAAAACCATACTAAAAACAATAAAAGAACCTACACAAATGCTTATAAGTTTACCAGAGATTACCCCTACCCCAACATGGGTTCTGAAGCAGTCCTTCCAAACCCACCCAAGAAGTTTCTTTTGTGGTTACAAGTTCACATCGCAGCTTCAGCTCAGGACAAGCACACAGTCTTATGGGCCTCAGTAGGCCCAGTCCTTCTAACCCTTCTGTAAGGATTGGGGCCCTCTGTGGACTAGAGATCTTGCCCATTTGCTGGATCAGAAAGAAGGCCCTGAGCCAGTTTAAAACCAGGCTATTTATCTAAAAATCCTTGCTTTGTCTGTTGGTCCCTGGAGAATCCAGTTTGAACTAGTATATGCATACCTCTCCAAGGGGGGTGGGGTCAGACGACAATAATGGAAGAAGTACATTAGCATCCCCCTCCTACTAGAGAAGAAACATACAATTCCACAATAACACATATACAATTGTATTTGTAATACAGTGGAAACCAAAGGTATTATACCTAATTCAGTAAGGATTAGCTTAATTCAATAAAGTTTATCTTAACTCCCCAAGGTTCAGGATATTACAGGATATTATCAGTCTGTCACAGGCATGTCTATTGGTGTCATGACAAAAATTACTATAAAACTGGTGAAACTGCCTACAATAGCATGTAGCCAATCTGTGACTGCTAGTAGCAAATATTCTCAACAGGCAGTGATGGGACACTGTATGGGGAGGGCTCTGAGTTACTACAGAGAATTTTTTCCCACGTGTCTGGCTGGTGAGTCTTGCCAAAATGCTCTGGGTTCAAATGACTGCCATATTTGGGGTCGGGAAGGAATTTTCCCCCAGGTCAGATTGGCAGAGATCCTGGGTTTTGGGTTTTTTGTTTGTTTGTTTGTTTGTTTTGCCTTCCTCTGTAGCATGGGGCGTGGGTCAATTGAAGGTGAAACTAGGGTAAATGGTGGATTCTGTGTAACTTGAAATCTTTAAATCATGATTTGAGGACTTCAGTAACTCAGCCAGAGGTTATTGGTCTATTACAGGAGTGGGTGGGTGAGGTTCTATGGCCTGCAATGTGCAGGTCAGACTAGATGATCATGATGGTGCCTTATTGCCTTAAAGTCTATGAGTCTAAATAACTATATTTACCCTACTTTTTGCATAATATTCAGTGTTGGATGTGGGACAAACTTTCTGCACCCTGTCAGTAGTTGCATGTGATTTAAAACAAAACATATATGTCAGACTGTATCTGCAGTAGTCTGCACTTCTACTATTTCCTTTGACTACATAATGACTTCATGTCGTACTAAAAAGGAAGAGAAATCATCCTGAGCATTAACATGGGACACAAGTACCCTGAGAGCAGGATCAGACCTTTGATCTCAAAATAGTGGTAGATTTATTCTGCATCTTATCCTGGATCTTCAGTAATAAGGGTGTCAGCAACTTAATTCAGTCTGCCTTTATGAGTAAGGGTACAGTCTGTCCCCTATTACGGTCAATCGGAATTTTTCCATTGTGGAAATTCTTAGGGGCTTGTAGCTTGCTTTATCAAAAAATTGTAAACCTAATATTATGAGCATTAATGAACTGTAAAGTAAATGTTCATTACATGCTTTTAGAAACATTTCTCCATTTTTGTGAACATTTTTTCATTTAGATTTCACATCGATTAACTGATGAAGACGACTCTCCCGAAAGAAGCCTACTGTCAAGTGCAGTTGTAAAAGAAACACTAATGGCTCCAAAGGAATGGACATCAGAGAATGTATTTCCAGGTGTTTTAAAAGATTGTCAAAGTGCCACTATGACTATTACTGAGTTAGATACTAGAGTAAAAGATAATTCTCTTGAGAAGTTTACACCTGACTTTATTTTATCATCAACATCAGAGAAGATTTCCAGGGAAACATTAACTGAACAAAGTATAATGGCTGATGAATTTGAAATTAGAGATTTGCTGAAACCACTCAGTGATTCAGAGAGTCCAGAAATGATAAACCCCTTGCAAGACACATTACAGTGTCAAGGGGATGCTCTATCTGTAGATATATCAGTAGATGAGAACAGCAATGTCCTGCCACTAGAGCTTCTGACAGCACTGAACTCCTTTTCAGAATCTGTAGTACAGCCTCTCTGTCAATTAGTAGGGAAGGAAAGAGAGGTTAATGCTGAAGAAGAACATTTGAGATCAGAACCCAGTATTTTCCAGATAGATGACTGCACTCAAATAACAATTAACAATTTTGAACCTCAATTTTCTGTGAAGCAATTGGAAGAAATAAAAGCATTAACAGAGGCTGCATTTCAGGGTACTTTAGATGAACAAGTATGTACATGTTTTAATAGCTATTTTAAATGTTTTGTGTATCTTACAATATTTTACTGAAGAGTTAATTTTTTCTAAGATGTTATTAGTGTTGGTATAGAATTATTGAGTCTGGAATTTACATTTTTATTACAGTCTTTTTCTTTATTTAAAGTCTACTAATCCTTTTCTACTTTTTCACATCAGTTATTGAAGTTTTTAGAATGGAGAAATCCTAGTAAACTTCATCTTCTTGCTTCATACTATTCTATGCTATGCAATATCTGCTTTTGCGTTCCCCATCATTATAGTATCTAAGCATCTCACAGATATTTAAAAATAGAAATAATCTCTTCTCAGCCTGTATAATAACTAGCTTGATTAGCTGAAAGGATTATTTTGTATGTATAATTATATGTGAGAGTTTGTGTGGTGTATGTGGGAAGAATTTACTGAGGGAAAAAGTACTCCATTTAAGAAGGAACAATCAGTTGTACACATACAAAATGGGAAATGACTGCCTAGGAAGGAGTCTACAGAAAGGGATCTGGGGGTCATAGTGGACCACAAGCTAAATATGAGTCAATAGTGTAACACTGTTGCAAAAAAAAGCGAGCATCATTCTGGGATGTATTACCAGAAGTGTTGTAAGCAAGTCACGAGAAGTAATTCTTCTGATCTACTCTGTGCTGATTAGGCCTCAGCTGGAGTATTGTGTCCAGTTCTGGGCGCCACATTTCAGGAAAGATGTGGACAAATTGGAGAAAGTCCAGAGAAGAGCAACAAAAATGATTAAAGGTCTAGAAAACATGACCTATGAGGGAAGATTGAAAAAATTGGGGTTGTTTAGTCTGGAAAAGAGAAGACTGAGAGGGTACATGATAACCGTTTTCAAGTACATAAAAGGTTGTCACAAGGAGGAGGGAGAAGAATTGTTGTTCTTAAACTCTGAGGATAGGACAAGAAACAATGGGCTTAAATTGCAGCAAGGGAGTATGACATTCCCCTTGGTGTTATCTGGACCGGTGATCTGCTAGGTCACTCCAACCTTTGACTCTGGGAGCCAGCCTTACCCTGCTCTGCTGTGAGACCCCCATTCCTGGGCTGTTCACGCACAGCCTCTGGCATGTAAGCTGCTCCTTGGATTTTGCAACTGAATGACACTAGCTAATATCTCTAGTCCCGGACACAACCCTAGGAACCTCCGTTTTGCAGTGCCCAGTTATACCCTCTGGACGCTGCAAGCTTATATGAGTTCATCAATTTTGCAAAGAAATTGATATGTACCAGGCTTGTTATCCCAAGGGGAGCCTCTGACACACTTCAAACCAAATGCACTGCTTCAAATAGAATAAACAAATTTATTAACTATAAAGATAGATTTTACGTGATTCTAAGTCAAAGCATAAAAATCAGATTTGGTCAAATGAAATAAAAGCAAAACGCATTCTAAGCTGATCTTAACACTTTCAATGCCCTTACAAACTTAGATGCTTCTCATCACAAGCTGGCTGGTAGCTCTTCAGCCAGGCTCTCCCCTTTGATCAGTGCTTCAGTCGCTTGGTGTGGTGTCTGTAGATGGAGGTGGTAGAGAGAGAGAGAGCATGGCAAACGTCTCTCCCTTTTATCATGTTCTTTCTTCCCTCTTGGCTTTGCCCCGCCCCTGCCCACTTCAGGAAGGGGGGTGACTCACTCAGAGTCTAAAAGATCCTTTTGTTGTTGCCTAGGCCTTCATCCTTGGTTCTTGTGAGGCTGAGCTGGGTTTGTCCCATACATGCCCTGATGAGATGTGAACTGCCTCTCTGTTCTTGGAGAGTTTTTGCCTGGGCTTTCTTTAAGCCATGAGGATACATTTTCAGCCTCATAACTATATACATGAAATTATAACCTATAACATTACTGTAACAATTACTATAACATCACTATAACAACCATGCTCAGTGCATCATGAGCCTTCCGAAGACACCCAACATTACAAACTTTGCATTGGCACACAGTGCATTTGCAGTTGCACACAATCATTTTATAAAGATGAACATGGGGGTGTAGGGTGTTCCCCCAAGGTACAGAGTGTCACACCTCCCCTCTTTGCTTACTGAAGGAGGGTTAGTCACTGACTAGCTTGAAAGCAGTTTGTGTTACAGTTCTCTTGGCATCCAGCCATTAAGGCTGTGAGGCAGTGTGCCTCGGTTTCCCCATTCACACACAGCAAACCAGGTTTTTTATGGTTTCTCTGCTGTAATAATCTTTAAACCTGTTTACAGGTATTAATTGAAAAGTAGCATTATCATAAGGTTTAACATCCATGTCAAAATTCTTATCCCCAAAACTTATCTGTGATAAAAATTTTGGTATTAATGTTGTGTGTTTACAAGTATCTTTATGATACCACACCCTCTGTTCAGATAGTGTAGTATGAGGTTATTTTGTTTATTACCCAGGGTGTCCTTTGACCCTCTCCCATGTAATCAGCCACTGACTTTTCCCTCCCTCCATTGTTCCCCCTGTATGGGCTCTTAATTTAATCAGGTTTCTGGAATTTTGGTGCCTCAGGTGTTATACCAATAAAATAAAAACCAGCAGGATCTTATTAAAGGGCAAAAGGCAAAATACCACATTTATTGTGAATACAGAAAGAATCATAGTAAGCAGTTAGTTATAGTTATAACATTCCATTCAATCTCATATTTATTCACACATTCATTCATACAAACACACACACACACACAGGTTCTGCAAGGTTGTTATCATAGTTACCAGCCTTAGAGTTGCTCATGCCAAGCCACTGGCCAGGTGGCCTGGACATGAGGAGGGAGCAGAGCCTTGTCAGATGCTCATCTGATGCTCCTGGAAGTTGGTTTGCAGAATCAGACCCCAAAGTTCTCACTTTTTAGAGTCTATTTTTATAGGAATTTCTTCCTATGCCAGTCTATGGGAATTGCTTCATCATGCTGTTGCTGAATCAATCAGCAGATAGCACATTCCTGACGGCTCCAAGATGTTATCTTGTTCTTTGGTTCTCCCATTCTTGAGGCTGTTGGGTGGATTCCAGTCTGCCCTCGGGGGGGGGGGGTGTCCCTCTGGTTATTTCCACTTAACACCTTCTTCAGCCGATGGACACTGGATTCTTAGGCTGGCACCTCCCTGATCATTCAGTTATTATCCACACCAAGCATCCATCCACATACATCCTCTATCTCTATTTTAATCACAATGGTTAATACAACAAAAGGGTGGGGAGTCTCTGGGTGCTGTTTCTGTTGTTAGAGTATTGCTTTGAGTCTCTCTCTGTGTGATTTGCTTTGAGAACAGACTCTGTCTTAGAATGTACTAACACAATTAGCAGCTTGCAAGTTTCACCCATAGAGGGAGATAAACAGTACCAAAAACCAAGAGACCTCTTAATTAGTAATACCCTGGAATTTAAACTATGGGGAATCAAACTCATTTGTGATTTTAATACAGAACTTCTTTAATAAGATCCAACACAGGGTCTGGCAAGATAGGTGTTCAGGGGGATCCTGCACATTGGCTGGCCCTTTGGGGAGCGGTCTCCTAACCCAGGACTGTACATATGCAGAAAATCCAGCTCCCCTTTTGGGGTTACTCTGTGTGTTCCCCTTCCCAGCACTGAGTCCTTCGCTGCCCTCTAGAGGGCTGTG
The DNA here is from genome assembly GCF_965140285.1 of Lepidochelys kempii. Taxonomy (NCBI): domain Eukaryota; kingdom Metazoa; phylum Chordata; order Testudines; family Cheloniidae; genus Lepidochelys; species Lepidochelys kempii. The sequence continues at coordinate 48,335,184 of NC_136384.1, forward strand.
ATCTGTGCTCTCTGGGCTAGGTGTGTTAACCCTTCAATCAGATGCACCTTTTCCCAGCAGCTCTCCCATAATTGCTTTCTCTGTTGTGGGGGAAGACACCCCCTTCTAGTGAGGAGACATTCCTGTGCCCCCACTATTCCTTCCCCAGTTTCCTCCTCTGGGGCCCCTCCTAAGACACATTTCTCTGTGCTCCCTAGGAAGGGTTCTGTCTCTTGTTCATCTGCAGAACTCTGCCAGCTAACAACTGGGACAGTTTCCTTAATCACTGACAACACTTCTCCTGCCCCTGCGCCTGAGGGCATGTTTCCTCCTGCTGGAAAGGAGCTAGTCTCAGCCCCTCCCATACTTGGAAGCACCCTACTTCCCTGCGGTACAGAGTCTCAGGAATCCTCACTCACCTCAGTGGTTTCTGAGATCCCCTGCTCTTCTCTGGGCTCTCCTTTGGGACACATTGCTCTATGTTCCCTAGAGCCGGTTTTGCCTCTGGTTCAGCTGCGACCTGCTGGCAGCTAACAACCTGGGCAATTCTCTCCCTGGCGGGTGTTACACCCACCCCATCCCTTCCTAATGTGGTGTTGCCTCCAGCTGCAGTGCAGGAGTTGGTCTCAACCACCCTCCCACCTGGAAGCATGTGGTTTCTCCCTGCTGCAGAAGAATCAAGGAGACTCTCTCCCATTCTCTCAGCAGTTCCTGAGACCTTACCCTTTCCCTTGGGGGTCCCAGCTTAAAACTCCCTCCTGCTGCAGGCAAATACTTTAACCTGAGCTTCACGGAAAAAATCATTACCAAGAAACAGGTCGACTAGGAGGTGTTTTCTTACCCCCAGAGTCAGAACACTTTCCAAACCTCCCCACACCACATGGATTTTAGCTAGTGGTCTGAGGAATGTGCTTTCGCCCATCCCCACAATCTCTGCCATTTGGCCAGGCAACATACTAGCCTTTGGGACCACACTCTGCTTAAACAGAGAGATCTGGGCCCCTGTATCTCTCTGCCCCAAGTACTCCCTATCATCAATTTGGACAGCCTTAACATACTCCAAATCTGGTTCTGCAGAGGCTAACCTCACAAAACCAATATGATAGGTTTCAATTGCTTGGGGGGTTTCTGTGTTGAGGACAGCAGAACTAGCAAGCTATTTGTTGCCCACTTCCTCCTAGCACAGGGCATTTATTCCTTAGGTGATCAGTGGAATTACACTGATAGCACCTTTTGGGCTCTTCTGCTTTTACAGGAGATTTGGGATGAAGTTAGAGGAATGTTTTTGGGTAAGAGAATGTTTAGGCTCCCAACCCGCTTCTCTCTTCCCAGGGGGCTCCCTTTCTACCAGTTTCAAATCCCTCTTTCTGTGGCCTGTCCTCAATAGATGCCTGATTCTGTTTGAAGGCATCAGCTAAAAAAGCCATATCATCCACTGACTTTACATCTTTGTCCCATTACATCCCTGTTTCCTGAGCCATCCACTTCCCTTGCTGGGTGTTCTTAGTAGTTCCAGGGCCTGCATAGCATGGCATACAACTCCAAGTGCTTCCCCCTGTGTAGGGAATATATTTGCAGAACTCCAGTTATTAAGTAACCTATTTATTCTAAGTCTCTATCTATCTATCTGTGCATGTATAACTTAAATGACATTTTACTTTTAACACCAAACACAATAATCCAGGCACAGTATTTCTTTTTAAAGCTTGACTACCAGTAGTTTGAAATAATACTTTTTGTCACAGCTTGTAGGTAACCAGAAGAACCAAGACTTGATAATTTCTGATTACTGCAATGTCGCCTCTTATGACAAACAAGCTGGTGAAGGAAATTCAAGTTCAATAGAGAATATCTCGGATGTAGAAGCTACCAAAGCAACTTCATATACATTAAGGAAGTCAACTCGAATAAGAGAAAACTGCACTAGAAAGCACATACATGAAGTTTCCAGTTGTTATAAAATGCCAGAAGAAACTCAGCAGAGAATATATAGTAATGATGAAGAAACAGGAAATAAACTTTCATCTAAAGATTTTGGGTATGACATATATAACATAAAAAGCTTACTTCTCTTTATGCATGAACTCTTTCTCTATCTCTCTTCCAATTTATTTAATAAATATGAAACATACATGCCTTTCATTCCTCATTTCTATTGTGTAAATGTTCATTTAAGTTGCCTAAAAGGTAAAGATTTTACATTTTCTTTGAAACACTCAAGGTAATATTCTGCACTGATTTATACTCCTTACAATCCCATTGAAGTTTGTGTGATTACATGGAGTATGCATCTGCACATAATTATAAACCTCCTTTACAAATTAGATGTTTACTTTTAAATCTAGTATAAATACTACATTGTTGTTTTATAAAGTGGAGAATATTATTATTCATTCTGAATAAATCTCTTATCAGTAGAACACAAGACTCTGCTTGTAAGGACAGCAAAGAACAGTGTTCAGAGCCGGAAGCCAGTACATACCAAGCATCAACTATGAATGTAAACAGCAAGGTTGAGCAGATGAGGAAAAGCCAAAGGCTTGCAAAGAAAATTAGTAAGAGATGCTTCTGACATTTATTTGCCAGATAAGTTACTCTTCTGTTGAACTGATTCAAACAAATGTACTGAACCAGAAAATGTTGGATGGTGTTTTCAAAGTCACTGAAATGTGGATTTATGAGCTACCTTTTTAAAAAGCTTTATATACATTAGTTTTAATAATAATCCATGATACTTTGTACCAGTTTTTATTTCACTGTTTACAGTACAGACTCTAATAATTGACCTGCTTACACACATCCTTCATAAAATTTAAGAAAAACATTCAGGGGTGAAAATCTAATTTTGTAACATTATAATTGAAATGACTAAGTATTCAGAAACACCAAAACAAAAAATAGATCCAGAGTACAAATGTAGGTCCTACAGTTTGACTTGCAAAGGCAAACTGCTTGTGCAGAGTCTCTCTGAAGTCAGTGTGACTCAGCGTGCACAGGAATTCACCCCCATGGAGTAGATTGCAGGTTTCAATTGATTTGATGTATTTTTATGACCTCCATCACAATTACATCTGTGCACCTCACATTCTGTGATATATTTCTCCTGTAAAGTAAAGAAGTCCTATTATTCCCATTTTACGTGTGAGGAACTGAGATGTAAAGAGACTTGCTGAGGGTGACACAGGAAGACTGTGGCAGAGCACACAATTGAACCTGGGCCTCCTGACTCCTTCATCCCCTAACCATTGAACCATAATTACTTTTAAGATTGGAGTGTTATAATTATTTCCATTTATGCAAGTCCAGTTTGGCTTTAACTGTGTACCTAATATATTTTAAAACTTTTTGAAGGTATATGTTATATGAACTATAATAGTAGGTATAATATAAGTTGTTAATTATAAATCTACCACTACCCAGCACCTTGCTTTCAGGAAGGGTTGTCAGTATTTCCACTATAACCATGCTTACAATGGGTTTTCTAATCAGATGACTCATATTTATTAAAATAAAGTCAGCAACAGGTTTTCATTCAAGAGCAAAATATTATTTTTAAAACAAAATGCTCAAAATAAAATGTATTTTTCTGTTTTCATCATGATTGGCTGTAGTTATATGGGCAAATCCTATTGCGTAGAGCAAAATTAATGTACATCAGTGTTCACCAACTGGCCAATCGCGATCGACTGGTTGATCTGGAGACTCTACCAGTCGATCATGATCTCTGGCTGCAGTGGGGCTGCTGCTAAGGCAGGCTCCCTGCCTGTCCCAGCCTCACGCCACTTCTGGAAGCAGCCAGCATGCCCCCATGGCCCTAGGGGAGCGGAAGTAGGGGTCTCCACGCACTGCTCCTGCCTGCAAGCACCGCCCCCACAGCTCCCATTGGTTGGGAACGGGGAACTGTGGCCAATGGGATCTGCGGGAGCAGTGCCTTCAGAGAGGGGCACCACACGGAGCCACGTGCCCGCCGCAGGGGTGCACTGGCCCCTTCTGGGAGTAGTGTGGGGCCAGAGCAGGCAGCGAGCCTGCCTTAGCCGTACTGCACCACCGCTGACCGGGAGCCGCCCGAGGTAAGTGCTGCCCAGTGGGAGCCTGCACCCCAGCCCTGAGCCTCCTCGCAGAGCCAGCACCCCATATCCCCTCCTGCACCGCAACTCCCTGCCCCAGGCTCAGCCTGGAGCCCCATCCCACACTCCGAACCCGTTGGCCCCAGCCCAGAGCCTGCACCCCGTTCCGAACCTCAACCCCCTGCCCCAGCCCGGTGAAAGTGAGTGAGGGTGGGGGAGAGCGAGTGACAGGGTGTGTGTGTGCGGAGTGAGCGAGGTGGAGCTTTGGGGAAGGGGTGGGGCCTCAGAAGGGATGGGGTAGATCCTGGGTTGCACTTAAGTTCAAAAAGTGATTTTGTGCGTAAAAAGGTTGGAGACCACTGATGTACATGGACTTTCCTCCATTTCAAAAATATCAAAAGGCTGAAGATTGAAATCTTTAGTCACAACCAGCCAGGCTTCTTGTGCAGCCTACAACCACAGACTATGGAGAGGGGTAGCTCTCTACTCCCACATGAGCAAAATGTTAAGCTATTGGATCTGCACAATGAATGGACCATGCTCGTGCCCTTGCCATGCCTCCTGCCTGGCCATAATGCATCCCCATCCTTTTGCCTTCCAGCATAGACAGTAGCCCTGGAACACCTCTCCACAGCATGAAGGGAGAAGGCAGAATTCCTCACTGCTGGTAAAGTGTAGTCTTGTGCCCCAGTACAATAGAAATGGTTCCACTACATTTGAATCCTACATTATGGGTGCATAATGGAAAGCAGGATTTGTTCCAAAGTATAGTAATAATGTTTGTTTCTATATTTTGTTTTGTAAACTTAGAAACATACATAAAACACAAAACATAAAATAATTGCTAATAGATGCCATAGGTTTGGTAAGGACGAGAGGAGTGACTAAGCAACTAGCTATATATTGACTGCTTTTCTTTTAAGGAAATGTAGCACAGGATAGCAGATTTGATCAAACTTGTTGAAAATGATTAGTACACTTTGCCTAAAATGTAGAGAGCCAAGAGTTTAAAAAAAACACTGTTTAAAAGCCATATTCTTTCATTCTGTGCATTGAACCCATTTGATATCAGGAGATCGGTGCAGAGTTTATGGGGTTAAATACAATCTTTAGTAAGTGAGATTGATGTTTACGTATTTCACTGAAGGAGCAACTTTCTGAAATGTCTGTTTTTGACAGGTTAGTAGTTGGGCAAAAATTCCTGTTGACAAGATTTTTCTTCAGAAAACTTGTATGCTAACTGTAGTGCTGAGGCCAAAACAGTAATCAAACATATTTTTTCAGTTTACCAGATCTTTATTTTATGTTTTTCAGCAAAACAAACCTCTGTTAAAAAATTTTCAAATACTGCACCTGTTGCCTCCATTCCTCTTTCAAAAATCTGTAGGAAAAATCTTTTTGGTGAGACCTTACTGCATAAAGCTGTTGCTGAAGATGATACAGACCTTGTACACAAAATTATAAAAGTTGGTGCAAATGTAAATACTCAGGATTATGCTGGTAAGTTTCAATTCCAATTAAAAGATAATTTTATGAATTACAAAACAAATATGTAAGCATAAGTAATAAATGCTCATGCTACCAGATCACAAACAGAAAGATGTTTTAGAGTTGATCCACCACTTTTTTGAATTCTTATTAGTTTAAGTTCTTATAAGTTCTCACGAGACAGGTAATAAATGTGAAGAGCCATATATGTAATATAGACATTACCTCCAAAACTCCATTTTAATGCACTGATTTTACACCCTTCTGGCATGCATAATCTGTAAAACAGCCCAGAATTTGGCTTGATGGAATCAGTCTTGTTTCTTATGAAGTTAATGAGAGTTTTGCCCTTGAGTTAAATGAGAAAAGGATTGTGTCAAATTTAGAGCCCAACCAGCATTCTAGATATGTACTGGGGTATCTCCACCTGTGGGGAGATGGTTGAAGGAAAAAGCTACTGTGGTCAATGGAACCTTAGTGTGTTTTGATGCAGGAAGTGGTGGAAGGAGGATTAGAAAGCACTCTGGGCGTGGATCTTCTATCTTCTCCCCCAGTTCACTCTGCCGATTCAGTAAGAACACTGCCATACAGGGAACTCATGCAAAGCTAGGTCAGTGCAGCTCAGGGCTTACATACTGCCTTCATGTTTCCCAAATCCTCTTTCCTCCATTGAGTGGAATTGCTTCCTGGGTGGCAGAACCGACGTGAGAGGGAGTGGAGGCTAGTGCCCCTGCAATGGAATACTCCTGGGGGAATTCTGTGCCACCTCTCATGTGCAGAATTCATGTCCCCCTACAGATTTCTTTGCTTCCCTGCAGAAAAATGACTTTCTGAGGGGGAAGCAAAGGGAAGCCACAAGAGTGGTCATGTGACCCTCCCCAGCAGTATGTTTTGGGTGCCCAGGGCAGCTGGCAGAGAGATAAATCACTGTGAGGCAGGGGGCAGGACTGGGGAAGACCTGGCTGGTGGCTCCTACCCTGTGCCAGGCTCAGCCGCTAGTCTGGCTGGGCTGGGGAGGATGGGACTTCCTCTTCCCCTGCACAGCATCCAGAGCCGGGTCAGCCCCAGCCCTAGATTTCTCCCCAGTCTCCAGGAAGCTCTGCAAACTCTCCCCCCCACACACACCCATCACTCCTCATCTGCAGAGGGAGGGATCACTGTACAGGGAGCTGCTCCCTCATCTGCCCAGTGCCCATGCATCCAGACCCCCTCATGCCCAGGCCCTCCCGCTGAGCCTCACCTCCCCACACACACCCAGAACCCCTCCTGCCAAGCTCCACTCCCCCTGCACTTGGACCACCCTGAAGAGTCACCCAGATCTCCACTGAGCCCCAACCAGGAGCACCTGGGTCCCCAACCTCATTAGCCCCATTCCCATAGCATCTGGACCTCCACACTGAACCCCCCATAGCCAGACCCCCCTGCCCAGCTCTGCCCCCCCACCCAAGCCCCCACTGATGAGCTCCAACCACCTTCATCTGGACCCCCCTGCAGAGTCCCCTTACTGTTGCACCCAGAACCCCCCAACAAACCCCTGTGCATCCAGATTGCACATGCACACATGGATCCCCCACTGAGCTGCCTACCCCAGATTGCCCCACACAGAACCCTCTCAACCCACACCTGGATTCCCCCACACTAAGTCCCTCTGCACTTGGATCCTGCCGGACTGAGTCTGCATGCCCACACCTGGTGCACCTGGCACAGAGGGTCAGGGCCCTGGGGTGTTTCTGGGGCAGGCCCAGTTCTTGCTCTGGGGAAGGTTTGGGTGCAGCCTCACTGTTGAGTCTGGGTCCCGGGGGGAGCTGCAGAGTGATCTCCCAGCTCAGTGCTGCCAGTGGCCTGTTTCCCGCAATGCCATGCTGGAGCCGCCTCATTTATTGGACAAATAAAATCTGTAGGATTTTAAAATATTGTGTGCAGAATTTTTAATTTTTTGGCATAGAAATTTAAATTTTTTGGTGCAGAATGCCCCAGGAGTAAATGGAAATATTGTAGAGGCTGATTTATGTTTCTACCCCAACATGTCATTCCTTGTAAGCTGTGTGCATGCATAGGAGGGTGGAGGTGAAGTGGGACTGGTGGGGCTGGAGCAGCTGCTGTGGCTCATGGGATTGGGCTGGGAAGCAAATAGGAACAGCTACTTCCCGCTATGTCTCAGTAGCTCCCCATGTTCCCAATGCAGAGAACCCAACCTGCCCCCTCAGCCCCAGATTTCCCTCCCTCCCCATGCAGAGCATCTCTGCTCCACCTGCTACTCAACCTCTGATTGCTACAGTTCTGCTGTCTGCAAAGGTAAAAGTTGGATTTGTTCTGTGTGATCAGAAAGGGAAATGGAAAACGAGTAAACATTTTTCATCACATTATTTCTTAGATTCTTAGAGGTTCTAATGTTCACATTCTTAGATGTTCTTAAAGCAGGAGGTGAGACTAGGTGATCACAATGGTCCCTTCTGGCCTTAAAGTCTACGAGTTTATACATTTAATGATGCTTGGAGATACTGAAATGGACATCAACATGATCCCCACCATTATTAATTGCTAGTGTCTGTTCCTGAGACAGGAACATATGTTGTATTATTCATAGCTCAGGTTCTTTATTTTCTCACTTCTCTCTTAATTATCATCTTCAGTGTGACTGACCAAATAACAAGACCACACACAAAGGTTGTTGGGTGTATCTATCTAGCAGCTGGGAAGTATAATTACCTGTTTGTGTAGACTTACACATGCTAGCTGTGCTTGAGCTAGCATGCTAAAAATAGCAGTGGCTTGTCTAGGACCTCCAATGAGGTTGTACTCCGGTAGCTAGCCCAAGCCGCCCCGCATGCTGCTGTAGCTCCACTGCTATTTTTAGCATGCTTGGTCAAGTAGAGCTAGCACATGTATGTCTACCCACGCTGGGAATTACACATCCCAACTGCTGAGTAGACATACCCAAAGTGTAAAAGTTTCATTCACAGAGAAATTGCTGGTATACAAAGGTTAAGGTTTCTTTCCTTTTTGAGCCAATACATAATCTAACATCTACATTTGTTATAATGGCTTACAGTTCTTAGGCAAGTGCATATTTTGACAGTTAGGACCTCTCACCTACATCACATTTGAACCATATAAAAATTTGTCACATGGTCAACTTATTCTTAAAATATTGAAATTTCTAATAAATTTAGACTATCTTAAAATTAAAACTTTATTAAATGGTCTTCAAAATGGATAAAAATTGGTGTCAAGAATATTATTCAGATATGAAATGTAAGATTTAGTTGACAATTTTCGTTTGTCGTAGGTTGGACTCCACTACATGAAGCCAGTGTGGAAGGTTTTTATAAGACAGCAAATGAGCTTTTGAAAGCAGGAGCTGATGTTAACTGTAAAGGAAGTGAACAAGTAACACCAATACAGGATGCAGTTAAAGAGGGCCATTATGAGGTAGGATTTTTATATTTGGGCACAAACTACATTTTACCTATAAAAATTCCTGTGATTGGGTCAGGGAGGTTACGTTGCATTTCCGTTTCATTACATGTCCTGCTAATTATTTAGAATTTAGGGTTACATGTTAAGATTTCAGGGTATTTGGAATTCTTGCTGCCCGACTTCTGATAAAATCATGAGCAACACTTTACAGATTTGTTCTTTAGTGTGTGATAGCAGAAATTAGCTGCATTTTTCTAACTGTTTACGAAAATAGCACAGAAAAGATCATCTAAATTGATAATGCTACAGGTCTCACGCTTCAGGTTGTCTGAAGACATCAAAATACGCATTATTGCACAACTGAATATGTTTTTTGTACTTCCTTTTGAAGTATGAGACTGCAGTTGGAGACAAAATATGGACTGAAAGTAGATCAGGGTTTTGATCTGGACTGACACCAATATTTTTTTCTATTTTTTTCCCCCCATGTGCATAACAAATGGCTTCTAGAGCTCAAGTTTAAAACTTATGGGTGCAGTTTCTCCTGCTATATTATTTTCTCCACTTACTCTGCCCTTTCCCTCATTCTTGCTACCTCTTTGGTCACTCATAATCTCTATTTCCTTCCTCTCCATTGACTAAGGACTATTTCTATATTAGTGACTGTACACGTGCCTATGAATGCGGTTGTGTCATAACCCACACCTGAACCCCAAAGCATGTGTCTGAAGGAATGTAGAGAGTGAGTAAGCTAGCATGCCTGAGGGGTGTGGATAAGGGTCATGTACCAGGACTCAAGTTTCAATAGTCCTCCACTCCCATTCTGACAATGCACTGGACCCTTTTCTTCCTGACCCTTGCCCACTCTATAAAGGTTCCTGTCCCATCGTTTTCAGTGGAAGTAGCGAGCTGCAGTGACCAGCTTTCCATTGAACTCATACAGATCAATACAGGTGAAAATGCATCCTGCTCTGAGAGCAGCCACTTGGCCCACTGAGCACACTTGGGTGCTTATCAATGTGTGGTCAGAGTGCACTGTCTTCCGTGACTTCAGCCAGAGCGGCAGGAACATACACCTGTACCAGGAAATTTCATGGAGGCTGGAGAAGGCAGGCGTTGAGCGGTCTCCAGCCCAGGGGCGGGAACACATGAACCAGATGAGGCTCCCATACAGGAGAGCAAAAGACTCAAACAGTCTCTCTGGGATGTGGCTTCTTCTACATGCCCCTTCTATAAAGAGCTTGACCAGGTGCTGTCAAGGGCTCCTGGTACAGAGCCTGAAGTGGTTCATGATCCCTTCCTCAACCCCACCAGCCTCATTGTCCAATAGGATGCTGCTGAGGGGTAGAGTGAGGAGGCAGCACGGACCATGGAGGGTGCCCCAGAAGACCTGGAGGATGAAGAGCATGTTATTCTGCACCTCTCTCCAGTGGAGCCTGTTGAGGAAGCCTCCTACCCTGATGAATCCAAGGAGGATCCCGAGTCACGGCAGGAACCAAAACCTAACGCTGGTAAGTTACAATGGACCTTCCCTGCCAATATCCCCTCTTCATCTTATGCTAAATTACTGATTTTATGATCCAGGGCATTTGAAATACTGTGCACTGACTATTCCCCTCTGGATAATATGCCATGCATTGCTATGTGTCTGTGAGTTTGAACTGCAGTGCTGAAAGCTATGGAATTGTCATGCCCCCTCTCCCTACCAAACTCCTCCAACTCTCCCCTGCTCCCTCCAGCCCCTGCTCCCCGCCCCCGCAGATGGTCCCCAAGCAAGACATAGTTATAAATCAATGATTTTATTGATTTCTGATGAACCTGTATTATGCATTTGGATAAAGCTGTTTCTTAAAAACAGATTATTCAGGAAAAATCATTGCCTCTGTGTTTGTGCATTTCTTGGCCAGGGGTCAGACAGCAAAGGCTCTGGGGCTGCACAGACCCTGGGAAGGAAGGGGTCAAGTTAGAAAAATCCCAATAGGGGATGGAACAGTTGCAGAAAGCTTATAGTAGGTTGTCTAAAGTTAGTAACAGCTATCTTTTGTCTTTTAAAGATTACACAGTTTTAGTGCTTCTCCCACCTTCTGATCTTACCATCACCTTACAAATGGTAGCTATGTGGAACGGGGTGGGCAGGTGGAGGGGATGTTAGGTCTGGGAATGGGGAGGGAGCAGAACACAGTTGTAGAACACTTTGGTTCTCTGAGGAAATGTTAGTCACAGCAGTCCTTTCTCCCTTGGAAGATTACAAAATTGTTACTGTCCCTGTCCCTGGTGTATTACCTCTCCCCCACTGAGCTATGCTGCACAAGCATATTTCAGCAAGTTTCCAGTGTAGCAGAAACTCTAGCTGGGTCTTGAGGTTTTACAGCAGTGCAGCTCTGCTTGGTCCACTTTTATAGCTGACCAACCCTCTTCATTTCGCAATATGTAGAGGAGTGACCATTAGCAGAAACAAACTCTCTTGCATAGATTGCAGATCTCCTCCACAGGACAGAAAGCCACTTCTCTTTTCCGTTCTCGTATCTTGGAAACAGCTATGTTCTCCAAATGTTAGCCAGCCTTTAAAAAAGGAATTGCAAACTGGTAACTTAGCACCCTGGAAGGAACTGCCACTCTCTCTTCCCCCTGCCCACTACATTGAGACACTATGAACATTTAAATTTTTAAAAGTATTAGTACAGTTTATTTACTCTTAGGAGCCTGTGCTCCTTCCTCATGGGCTGCAAAAGTTGCCTAAGAACCAAGGATAGTTTAAAAGTCACATTCATGGAATGCTGAAAAGTATCAAAATTGTGGCCTTCTACAGTAAAATTATGTTATGTGGGGGGGATTTCTGAGCTTTTTCCCAAGGACAAAAATTGTAATTCTACCCTTCTCTTCCAATTGTCAGGACCTTCAGTTCCTGAGAGTGAAACCATCCCACAAAAAGGGCTGGAGCAATGCCCCAGAGACAGATGGAGAAGGACATAGGAAGAGCTGCATATAGGCATGGGCAGGGGAAACCAGGAACCATTTAAATTCCTCTGGGCATGGAAGGATTGGGCACTTCATCAGGAAGAGACACGGATGTACTGGTTCATGGAGCAGGAGGCACAGCACAGAGAATGGGAACATTCCCCCATTGAACTTGTGAATGAGTTCGAGGTCAACCTGCTGCCGAATCAACTGAACCAGTCCATGAACCACTACATCCATTTCTTCCTCCAGCTGCTGCGCGGGATGCTACTGAGCCAGAGGATCCTATTTCAAGGACCCCCCTAAGAGACTGGGAGGACACCAGAGCCTGCAGGACTCCTGGGGCATTGCCCACCACTAGCACCCAAAACCCCTCACAGGAGGACCCTACTGAGTGACCAGGAGGGGAATGATGAATCTGCAAGAGTTCCAGAACCCCACCAAGTGCCCACCCCCCAAGTCCCTCGCAGGAGACATTCCCATTTTTCCCCAAAAGTCACTTTCCCGTCATTCCTTCTTGTCAGGAGGTGGGCAAGGAGACAGCTACAGAGACATTAATATATGGCCAGTGTTCCCACTTGCATTCCCTTTATTTTTTAAAGATTTGTTTTTGACCCTTCCTTTTAAAAATTATTTCAATTACCCATTCTATCTAATACTTTTAATAAATGTTATCATTTCCCAGACTTGTGTGTGTCCCCTCCTTCCTAAGCTTGGTGAGATGAAGATGTTTTCAGATTCAGAATTGGGCCCCACAATTCATAGCACATGAAATTGAATGGTATATAATTATCTGATGCCATGATACTGCAAACACTTTTCTGTCTGTCCTCCACCAAACCCTCCCTCCTGCGGTTCAGAAATATACTAAGTCCCAAGGATACATGGGAGGGATGGGAAAGTGCAATTAGTATTATGTTCTTACAGAAAGTGCTACTAGTTTTCAATGTAACAGAAGTCAGAAACACAGAAAATGGGTAGATGAACATCTATATGGATTACTTCACATGCAGAAAATTGAAACAGTACCAGTAGCAACACAGGTAATGACACCATCTGCCACTACCCTGTGCATAAATACCCCCCACTTCCCACTGAAAGCTTAACCAGCTTCAGTGGTAATAGGGATTAGTGCTCTGTAACAGCCCCTAAATGCAGTTAGCACTGCTGACAATGAACAGTCAAAAAACAAAATGACAGCATACCATGCAGAATGGCTGAATACTCACCCCTGCCCCAGGAAATCTTCATAAGGTTGGTAAGAGAGATTGAGTGCTCCCAATAAGAGGTTTATAAAAAAGTGTGAATAGTGAAGACAAAATCATTGCACAATGACCACATTACAACTCAGCTGCCACCCTCCACAGCATAGACTCAACCCTAAGGTGTTAACAGGGCATCTTCACCGGGTTGTAATTGTCTTCAGTGTGTGCAATGTCACAGGAATGAATAGTTCCTGATCTTTCGCTACAGGAAAACGAAACCCTCACAAAGCTATGTCACCTCACAAATAGGCACCAATGTTCCCTTATATGCATTCCCAGCAGCTGTATAAGGTGGGAAGGTATCCCTCAGCACAGGCAGATGTCACCCTCTGCCTCCCTGCTGTGCCAAGATGTGTGCATGTAAGGTGTTCATAATTTCCCTTGCTTGTTGGGAACCAGGACCAATGTGCACATGGGTGGGATCTGGTTTTCTGTACAAAGTTTGCAAATCAGACTTGTGAGCCCATTTGGAATGAAAACACTCCTCTTTTACCCTCACAAATGTTATGGAGTGTGCAGCAGGCGATGAGTATATGAATGGCCATTCTGACACAGGTGGGTAGGCAGCACCAATGAGCTTCCAGCCCAGGAAACACATACCATAACCGTTCTGCAGCTTCTGAGCTTGTAACTGAATTCCCCTTTTCCAGTGTCATTGGTGTTGGGGAATGGCTTCATGAGACAAGATAGGAGTGGATATGCAAGGTCCCCCAAAATAACAGTTGGCATCGACACACTGTAAAGAACCATATAGTTTCTGGTGAATAAAGTCCTACTCCCTTCAGGTACAATGCTGATCACCTCAGCACTCTGGTGTCATGAACCTTTTTAGTATTTCCCACGTTTGTAGTCATGAATCTGCTTCTGTGGACCACTAAGCTTTGCAGAACACGTGGTTCACATAAGCATTTGCCCCTTTTGGTAGGCAAAGTATTGGGATGTGGGTGCCATTGATGGCCCCTGCATAGTTTAGAAGGCCCATCCTCTGAAATCCAGCTCTTATTTCTGGAACTTTTCTTATGGCACCCACCTTGAGTAGATCGCAGTGTTAACTGCCTCATAAACCTGCACAACTGTGACCCCAACAATGGACTTTCCAACCTCAAAGTGACTTGCAGCAGACCTGGTGGTGCCAGCTTCCATAGAGCAATAGCAACCTGCTTCTGAACCGGTGTGGCTCCCCTGAATTGAGTGTTCTGGTGCCAGAGGTTTGATACAAGTTCCTCACGTGGCTCTATGAAGATCTGTTTCTTCATTTGGAAGTTCTGAAGCCACTGCTGGTCATTCCAGGTTTCCAAAATGATGTGATCCCAGCACAACATGCTGGTTCTCCGGCACCAGAAATGATGGTCCACCCAAGGACATACCTTGGCAACACTGGCATTCACCATATCAGTACCATGTGAGCTGAATGAATTGTCATTGACCCTCACGGTCAGCTGACTTCAGTGTATCAGAAAGTTCTGGCCAAATTCCATCCAACATCTCACCAGTCGCCTACTCTACTGCATAACCGTTTGTCCCACTGTAAGAAACAGGAACAGAATCAGATAGTTATCTCATTGCTAAATGTCTTCCACCTACTTTTTCAGGGAATAACAATGAGGGGCGATATGATTAGGAACTGCCATCAGCAAATGTGTGAAGGCAGGGGACAGTACCCACAACACACAGCAAAGCGGTTCCTAGCATGTCTCCCTGTGATGCACAGAATCCTGTATACAGCCCATGAAATGGTAGCACTAATCTTACGTAACAACAGCGACAGTATGGACATGTGTATGAGTGTGTATATGTCATTATACCTGTGTCCAGCACAGCATATGCAGACACTTCGGGCAGGTATGGGGACCATGCATGAGCATGTACATGGTCCAGTGTTCAAGCATGCAAGCCACTGTAGACATAGCATCATTTTCCTTCCTCACTCGTTCCATACTTGATTGTCTCTTCACCACCACTCACTGTCTCCCTTTCATTTTCTCTCACTTTTCTTCCAAGTCCAGGTACCTTCTCCCTCACTTTCAGTGCGTGTGTGTGTGTATGTGTGTGAGAGAGAGAAGAGCTTAGGGAGAGAGAGGAAAGAACAGGCAAAAAGAAGAGAGGAGGAAGTGAGGGAGACAGAAATGAAGAAATTTATCAGCCAGGGCTAGAGAGAGGAAGGAGGAGCACAGTGGAACTTTCCCCCCACTAGTGCCTGCTAGCAGGATGTCCAGCTGTGCAAGCATTTAGCCTAGAGGGAAACAATGCATGACACCCATGGAAATACTACTCTGTAATCACTGGTCTGAATTATTTTCTGTTCACTTTGCACTAAAACATTATGTTAACAGAGTAAGTCATTTGAGCTGCGTTATGTCGACCTAGCTCTGTAGTGTAGACCAAGCCTAAGCCATACTTCTTCCACCACCTGCCAGAACGTCTGTCTCCAGCATTGCCCAGAGAGCGATTCATTGCTCCTGCCTAACCCTTATTCATCTCAGGATTTGTAGCTTTTTTGGTCGGCAGTAGCAAGTTCTATTCCTAAAATCTTCTCCAGCTCTCCAAATCCAGAAGAAAATTGACCTGCTTTCTCAAGGTCCATCACTGATCCCATAATTAGGGTGTTCATCTGGGACTTGCGAAACACAGGTTCAATTTTCTGCCCTTCCACAAGCTTCCTGTGTGATCTTGGGTAAGTCATTTAGTCTCTCTTTGCTTCAGTTTCCTATCTGTAAAATGGGGATACTTCCCTACCCCACAGGAGTGTTGTGAGGGAGAATATATTAAAGATTGTGAGGTCCTTGGATAATACAGTAATGAGGGAGGTATAAGTACATTACATGGATAGAAGTTCCAACTAACACTGGGTAAGTAAGGCTATGTCTGCACTACGCACCTTTTAGCGACACAGCTGTGCAGCTACAGCCATGCCGCTAAAAGACACACAATGAAGCTGCTGTTTGTTGGCAGGAGAGAGGTCTCCTGCCGACAAAAAAATTCCACCCCCTAATGAGTGGGGTTAGCGTTGTCGACAGCAGAGCACTCCTGCCAACAAAGCGCTGTTCACACCAGCACTTGTCGTCAACAAAACTTTTGTCTTTTGGTGGGGGTGGTGGGGGTTTAACACCTCTTGTCAAGGTTCCTTCCCCACTCTGAACTCTAGGGTACAGATGTGGGGACCTGCATGAAAACCTCCTAAACTTACTTTTACCAGCTTAGGTTAAAACTTCCCCAAGGTACAAACTATTTTATCCTTTGCCCTTGGACTTCCACTGCCACCACCAAACGTTTATCTGGGTTTATTTATTAGGAAAGTGTTGTTTGGAAATGTCTTTCCCCCCAAAATCCTCCCAACCCTTGCACCCCACTTGCTGGAGAAAGTTTGGTAAAAATCCTCACCAATTTGCATAGATGACCACAGACCCAAACCCTTGGATCTTAAGAACAATGAAAAAGCATTCAGTTTCTGAAAAGAAGGATTTTAATAGAAGTAAAAAGTAAAAAAGAATCACCTCTGTAAAATCAGGATGGTAAATACCTTACAGGGTAATTAGATTCAAAACACAGAGAATCCCTCCCCAAAACCTTAAGTTACAAAAAGACACACAGACAGGAATATTCATTCTATTCAGCTTAATTTCTCAGCCATTTAAAGAAATCATAATCTAACGCATATCTAGCTAGATTACTTACTAAGTTCTAAGACTCCATTCCTGTTTGTCCCCGGCAAAAGCATCACACAGACAGATACAGACCCTTTGTTTTTCTCCCTCCTCCCAGCTTTTGAAAGTATCTTGTCTCCTCATTGGTCATTTTGGTCAGGTGCCAGCGAGGTTATCCTAGCTTCTTAACCCTTTATAGGTGAGAGGATTTTTCCTCTGGCCAGGAGGGATTTTAAAGGTGTTTACCCTTCCCTTTATATTTATGGCACCTCTGAACAACAAAAGTTTTGTCTTTCACTTGCCAGTGTAGACAAAGCCTAAGAGTTCTCTACATTTCTGGCTGAGTAAGGGTCTGCAGGTTGGCAGCACCTTTGGCAGCATTCCCCTAATGTGTGGCTTTAGAGAGGGTTTCACTGCAGATTGAGTGCTCCTTTATCTTAATTCTCCTTCACCATTAGGTGAACAGGGAAGGCAGAGAAAGAACTGGGTCAGTGATAGAATCACCTGCAAACTGTGAATTTAGGAAGTGCTCTCCTAGTGACTAGAAGAAGAAGGTGTGACCTAGGCCGAGAATTAAACTGCCTTTTCGATATGCAGAGAAAAACAAAACCCCAGTAGTGCTGAAGTGAGGGAGGGAGGAGTAAGTCCCAGAAAGGAAATCATTAAGTTACAAATTTTCTAATACTTAAATATAATTGTTCTACACTACTTATTGGATAATGAGTAAAACTGGACAGAATTCTTATGACTTTATTCACAACATTAACCTTTTAAAAATAATTTAAGAAATCACCATGTTAACAAGAAACTCTATTATTGGACCTTGATTTTAGAAAGTCAGCTGGTTATTCACTGAAGCAAGCTTTCAAAAATGAAAAAAACAAATGGAAGGGTTTGGAACAAACTTGTATTTAGAGGAATGTTTGGTACTGGTAAATTCCATTACTGGGAATTTTAAAACTCTAGTGGTATTTTAACACTAGCGACAGGTATTTCTGTGTACACCACAGAGAAGCATATATGAGGAGAGAGGAGTGGAAAATAAAATATTAGAAGAAAAAGAAAAAGTATCTGAAAAGTTTTACCTCTAGGTGGCAGAGTTACTGCTTTGGTATGGAGCTGATCCGTTATTCAAAAATGAGAAGGGGAGGTGCGCCTTTGATGAAGCTACTGACCAGCGTATGAAGAAGCTGCTTGAAAGTTATATAACTAAGTCTAGAAGAGGTTCAACATCAGGTAGGAATGATCTATTCTGGCATATTCGTGACTATTAGATAGAGAACAACAGAAATCCCATTGTCACATTCCCTTACTTATAGCCAACACTTCTATGGGCTTTGCTCGCTTGATATACTAGCACAGTGGTTCTCAACCTTTCCAGAGTACTGTACCCCTATTAGGAGTCTGATTTCTCTTGTGTACCCCCCAGGTTCATCTCACTTAAAAACTACTTGCTTACAAAATCAGACATAAAAATACAAAAGTATCACACCACATTATTACCAAAAAATTGCATACTTTCTCATTTTTACCATATAATTATAAAAGAAATCAATTGGAATATAAATATTGTACTTACATTTCAGTGTATAGTATATAGAGCAGTATAAACAAGTCATTGTGTGAAATTTTAGTTTTCACTGACTTCGCTAGTGCATTTTATGTCGCGTGTTGTAAAACTAGGCAAATATCTAGATGAGTTGATGTACCCCTGGAAGACCTCTGAGTATCCCTGGTCGAGAACCACTGTACTAGCAGACTTGGAGCAGAGTCCTCTAGTTGGTTGTCTTCATTAACATGCATGCATGAGATGAAATAAAATGATACGGTGATAAACTCTGAGCGCATCTTAGTTGTGTATCGTTTGTGTATATTTGAACAGTATATAGACTAAAAATTTTATGAAAGCTAATGTTAAAAAAATTATATAATACAAAGGTTAAGAAAAGAGTGTCTGTACATCTGGGTATAGTGTTTAGATTATCCACAAATACAACATTTGTTTTTAAAGTCATAAAATACATATAGTGCATAATCAGCAATAACCCAAATTTAGATGAATGAATTTAATAATACAGTTTAGATATTTAGCATCCATACATTCGGGTACATTACTCATGAAAAAAGTTATACAGAGAGTTGGTGGTGGAAAACAAAATATATCAATGAATGAAGATTGTCCCTCAGTAATTGAGAATTTAGGATAGGTTGTCCATTTAGAGAAAAATACAGTCCATCAGGAAAGTATTTGAGTTACTTTCCCAACTGTGCTTCTCATCGGCACTCCAGCTCATTCCTCCTGGTATTGCCGATGTCCGGTGATGTGTTCTATGTAGATGTCCCTTGACCACCTGACAGCGTCTGACACCATGAGTTGCCGTGTCAGCTGAGCGTAGTGTTAACCAACTCCACATTCTCTCAGAACTCGCTCGTTACCGGGGTCCCCAGGGCGCCAACGATCAGCGCGTGAGTTTGGACCTCGTAGCCCCTAGCTCTCAGGGTGTCGGCCAGAGGGGCGTATTTCTCCATCTTTCAAGATCGGGCATTGTGGAAAGCCGAGGTCCCGTTTTCGAAGGGCACTGTGACATCCACCATGATGATCTTGTTCCGGTCCTCGTTGGTGATGACGATGTCCGGTCGCAGTTGGCTGTTGGTTCCAGGGATGGCGGAGTTCACGGCTACCTTTTCCACAGGTGGTGAGATGGCTCTGACCAGGCGATCTTGGATGACGTTTTGTCGCAGCTGCCAAGCTCTGGAATGGGGCTTGCAGCTACACAAAACGTGGGGTAGTGTCTCGTTGGCCTAGCCACACTTCCAGCATTGCTTGTCCCAATTCTTGTGGCGGATGGTTCCATTCAGCAGGACACAGTTGAGCCAGGCCCAGTGGATGAACCTCCAGTTGGCAAATTGGGTGAAGATGCCCCCGGGGAGAAAGTGGTTGCTGGTGTCCCACTTGCGCGTCACTTTAAAGGCCTTGCTCTGGTCCAGCTTCCGTTTCAGGTTTTCCACGTATTGGTAGCAGATGGCATCCTTCAGGGTCCTCTCCAGCTTGGTTCTGGCTCTCGGAGTGATGATGGTGCGCTTTGTGTTCTTCACCTGTGACACCATCTCCTGGCATTCCTAGCACCACGTCCAGTGGCAGCCGATACGCTTCTCCAGTCATCACGTAGTGCTGCGGGCAGGAGTCCAGAGCAAAGCAAAGTCTTCCCCATCTCTTCCAAATTCACCTTCCAGGGAGCCACTCAGATAGGTGGTGACATCTTGATTGGAGGAGGTCCTGGCGATTCACCTCTTGACGGCATCCTGCAGAGCACTCTCCGTGATGTTCCTCACCGTGGTGTCTGGGCACATCAGAAGGTGGAAGCCATGAGTGATCACGGCAACGTCGCACAGATTACCCATTCGAGGGATGCTGGTACCGCTCTGTCTGTGTGAGATGTATACCAGTTCATTGCTGGCCCTCTGGGGAAGAAAAATCCACTTTTTCACCAGCTGCTGGATGGTGTTGTCTGCCTTGTTAAGAGGTACCTTCGCCATGGCAGATCCCCTCAGGACAAATGAAATACAGGGGATTAGGAAGGTGTTCAAGACGTTGATCTTCTGCCACGGTGCCAGTAGGGAGGAGTTGATCCTGGCCACATCTCGTAGGATCTCCGTGATGGTATCCTTAGATGTCTGCTTGACGCAGAAACCGTTGGCATGCCGAGATGTTGGTATGTTTGCCCGTCCTTGAGGAAGACCACGGGTTCACCCTGGATCTGAAACGGTGTCGCCTGGACCGAGTGCCTTCTACTGCCATCGATATGCAGGAATGCACACTTCCTGGCACTGAAGCGGAGTCCCATCCAGTTGCCCCATCACAGGACCTCATGGCTGAAGCTACATCTACTTGAGCTATCGATGTGCACCACCTCAGACCCAGAGGAAACTACTACCTCTAAGGAATGAAAAGGATCATCTTCAGTGACTGCTCCCTCAGGCAGGCAACATACTCTGCTGTTGAGCAGCTACAGGAAAACAGGAAAGAAAATGCCTTCAAAATCAGTGCCAAGTACATTGATGCCAAGCATCTTGGCACTGGAAGCACTGGCACCGGCCACTACATCAGCATCAACGTTTCTACCAGTACTGGGACCAATGATTTAGCACCGCCAATCGCAGCCACTGGCAATGCCATTATTGGAACTGGCATTGGTGCCCCAACACAAGGGTGAGACTGACAGAGGTGGAGTGGAGTGAAGGGGGCATCAAACATCGCTGTCCTGGAAGGAGAAGACACAGCACTCCTTCAGAGACAGGGCGTCTTAGTCTTCTGCCAAAGTGAGATCAAAACTCAATTTCTAGCACTGACCACCATGGTGATTATGGGCCTGAGATATGCCCTCATGGAAACAGCTAGATGCTGTCTGGGGACATCACTGGCATGGGGCTGATGACTGGCACTGAGCCAAGAGTACTGACCCATGGCACTGCTGTTTGAAGAGTACTGTTTGAAGACTCCTTGTCACCATCTCACCTTCTCCCTGGCATTGAGCAAGAACACTTCTCCTCTAAGAGAGCAACACTAGGGCTGGTTCTGGAGATCCCACTCACAAGGCAGCAACCCAGCAGAGGCATGAATGGCAGTGGGCTCGCCAGCTGCAACTGGGCCAGTACTCATTCAACGTGCCACCCAGGCACGCTGGCCCTACTGAGGACTATCATTACAAGTGTCCCGTAGTAGATCTCCTTCCTGCAGATCCAGGAAAAGGGGGAGAACTGGCTCCCTGGTGACGTTGTTTACTGTCGCCAGAGCACAGCGTTGGTGCCCAGGAGCTGGGAGGAGCAGAGGAAAAACATTAGCATGCCCAGTCAACACCAAAAGAATAATAGTCACTGCCTGATGCAACAGTTCAACTAGCCTCTGCCCATGGGTTGACAGTTTTAAGGCTTTTTAGGAGACCTTTGCTCATATTGCAAAGACCTTAGACACAGAGGCCTGGTCTACACTAAAAAGTTATATCGAAGGAAGCCACCTTACGTTGACCTGTTAATGTATGTGTCTACATTATCAGGTCCTTTACACTGACCTGAGTCGCCTTTAATGTCGACTTCTGTACCCCACCTCTGCGAGAGGCGTAGTGCTTAATTTGATTTTCATGGGTCGACTGTGAGGTAGTGCAGATGCAGTGTTGTGTAATTTGACTTAATTGGCCTCCAGGTGGTGTCCCACAATGCTCTTCTGTGACTGCTCTGGAGATCATTCTCAACTCTGCTGCACTGCAGCCAGGTACACAGGAAACAGCCCCTGCCCTGCTAACGCCCCAGGAATTTTTGATTTCCCATTTCCTGTTTGATCACAGCTTTGATCACAGCTTGAGCACAGCTGATCATGGAGACTACACGCCCCAAAAGCGCTCCAGCCTGGTCTTCACAGGAGGTGGTGGATCTCATAGCTATGTGGGGAGAAGAGTCTGTGCAGGCAGAGTTCCAATCCAGAAGAAGAAACGCTGACATCGATGCAAAGATTGCTGGTGGAATGGGTGAGAAGGGCTACATGAGGGACACACAGCAGTGCCGTGTGAAAATAAAAGAACTTTACCAAGCGTACCAGAAGGCATGGGAGGCGAACAGTCGTTCTGGTGCTGAACCCCACGTAGGCAGGTTCTGCAATGAGCTGCATGCAGTTCTCAAGGGTGACCCTACCAGCACCCCCACAAGCAACGTGGACACCTTACAGATGTATGAATCTAAGGACAACAAGAAGGACGATATGGTGGATGAGGAAGAGGAGGAGGAGGAGGAGAATGGGAGACAGGCAAGTGGTGGATCCATTCTCCCCGAGAGCCAGGAAATATTTTTAACCATGGAGCCCTGTGGGTTGCAGGACATCATGGTGGCCAACCGTGATGCCGGGGAAGGCACCTCTGCTGAGTTGAGTTACAATGAAAGTCCAGTTAAACTTTAGTGAGCACACACATTCAGTGGTATTGCATGTTTACTGTGAAGACAAAGCGTGGTGCTGTGGTTCTCTGCTTACGAGAGGCCGCTCCAACTACGCAGAGGGTGGCCTCTGGAAAAGACTGTTTATGTTCACTGGAAGATCCGTCCTCCCCTCCAATAGGGTCGCATAAATAATAAAACCCTAGACAGCAACATAGATGCCTTGACCTCATTGGGTACAAAACTTTCTCCTCTGTGACACTCCAGTTTAGAATGGCAAATTATCAGGCTATGACGATGTAGAGTTACTCCTGTGCTAGGCTCCAGCCAACCCACAAGCCAGGAACTCAAGAGTCTCTCCTTCATATCAACCTGTAGGGGAATCACAGGCCTCAAACCCTGGCCCACAGGTCCCCAGGCAGTGTCCAGGCCATGACTGCCACCCAGCAGCTCACCTAACTAACCAGGGAATTAGCTCACAGAGGGCCCTGCCCCCAAAGCTCCCAATTGGGGGAAACGTCCAGCTCCCCAGTTGGCTGAGGTACTCTATATAAAGCAGGAAGAGTCAACAGGAAATTGTCCAAGCAACTTGAGGAATCCCTGGCTGGCTGCTACTATGGACCCCTTTTGCTTATCTGACTCCTGAGCCCTGCTTCCCTGCCTGCTCCTGGTTCCTGTCCCAGATTCCCATCTACTCCCAGTTCCTGCTGTTCTGCCCTAAGCCACCGTCTTGCTTCTCCGCATTAACTTCCTTTGCTGTCTCCAGCTCTGACCTTTGGCTTGGTAGCTGATGCTGTTTTCAGTTTTGACCCGTGGCTTGACTCTGACTCCAGAACTACAAAGAGAGATTTTAAGTGAGTACAAGTAATGAGGCATAAAAGTCAGAAATGCTTACAAGAAAAATAAAGATAAGATGTTTACTAATGCCTAACTTAGCAAACTATATTAGATT
This sequence comes from Lepidochelys kempii, assembly GCF_965140285.1. Classification (NCBI taxonomy): domain Eukaryota; kingdom Metazoa; phylum Chordata; order Testudines; family Cheloniidae; genus Lepidochelys; species Lepidochelys kempii. The sequence continues at coordinate 48,358,879 of NC_136384.1, forward strand.
CAAGCAAAGTTTCTTACCATATGCTTCACCAGATTATGGCCAAAAGTTTCAGGTCAGGACCTTCTCCCAGAGTCCAGCATCTGCTTCCTTTTTGTCTTCATGTGTAATGAATGTGATGCGCAGGGAGAAAGAGAGAGGGATGTGTTGGGATGTTTGTCCCTTTTATTAGTTTCAGTCCCCCTCTTGAAAAACATTTCCAGCTAGACACTAGGAGACAAAGAATCTATGTGGAAGGGTGTTCCCTGCTGTTTTTTTCCCCACCTTTTTGAACTTCCTTTGTCTTTCCTTCCTGCTTGATGACTCTGTTTATTGCTTAAATGCACATTAAGCAGAGCACACATTTCTTTGTTTAGGACAGACCTGTTTGTCAGCCATCTGTTGAGCAGAGCTGTGGGGTTTGGAACATGTGTTAATAACACCATACAGGAGAACCTTATAACTTCACATACAATGTTACTGCACATATTTTACCAGGACAATACTAACCAGTAAATTACAGGTTTTTCAGATGATACCTTACAAGGCAGCTTTGTACTTTGTACAAAGATTATTACAATAGCGTGTAGGGTGTGAATCATAGAATCATAGAACATCAGGGTTGGAAGGGACCTCAGGAGGCCATCCAGTCCAACCCCCCGCCCAAAAGCAGGACCAATCCCCAACTAAATCATCCCAGCCAGGGCTTTGTCAAGCCTGACCTTAAAAACTTCTAAGGAAGGAGATTCCACCACCTCCCTAGGCAACGCATTCCAGTGTTTCACCACCCTCCTAGTGAAAAAGTTTTTCCTAATATCCAACCTAAACCTCCCCCACTGCAACTTGAGACCATTACTCCTTGTCCTGTCTTCTTCCACCACTGAGAATAGTCTAGAACCATCCTCTCTGGAACCACCTCTCAGGTAGTTGAAAGCAGCCATCAAATCCCCCCTCATTCTTCTCTTCTGCAGACTAAACAATCCCAGTTCCCTCAGTCTCTCCTCATAAGTCATGTGTTACAGTCCCCTAATCACTTTTGTTGCGCTTCGCTGGACTCTTTCCAATTTGTCCACATCCTTCTTGTAGTGTGGGGCCCAAAACTGGACACAGTACTCCAGATGAGGCCTCACCAATGTCGAATAGAGGGGGACGATCATGTCCCTCGAGCTGCTCGCTATGCCCCTACTTATACATCCCAAAATGCCATTGGCCTTCTTGGCAACAAGGGCACACTGCTGACTCATATCCAGCTTCTCGTCCACTGTCACCCCTAGGTCCTTTTCCGCAGAACTGCTGCCTAGCCATTCGGTCCCTAGTCTGTAGCTGTGCATTGGGTTCTTCTGTCCTAAGTGCAGGACGCTGCACTTATCCTTATTGAACCTCATCAGATTTCTTTTGGCCCAATCCTCCCGTTTGTCTAGGTCCCTCTGTATCCTATCCCTGCCCTCCAGCGTATCTACCACTCCTCCCAGTTTAGTATCATCTGCAAATTTGCTGAGAGTGCAATCCACACCATCCTCCAGATCATTTATGAAGATATTGAACAAAACCGGCCCCAGGACCGACCCCTGGAGCACTCCACTTGACACCGGCTGCCAACTAGACACAGAGCCATTGATCACTACCCGTTGAGCCCGACAATCTAGCCAACTTTCTACCCACCTTATAGTGCATTCATCCAGCCCGTACTTCTTTAACTTGCTGACAAGAATACTGTGCGAGACCGTGTCAAAAGCTTTGCTAAAGTCAAGATACAATACATCCACTGCTTTCCCTTCATCCACAGAACCAGTAATCTCATCATAGAAGGCGATTAGATTAGTCAGGCATGACCTTCCCTTGGTGAATCCATGCTGACTGTTCCTGATCACTTTCCTCTCATGTAAGTGCTTCAGGATTGATTCTTTGAGGACCTGCTCCATGATTTTTCCGGGGACTGAAGTGAGGCTGACTGGTTCCCAGGATCCTCCTTCTTCCCTTTTTTAAAGATTGGCACTACATAAACCTTTTTCCAGTCATCCGGGACTTCCCCCGTTCGCCCCGAGTTTTCAAAGATAATGGCCAATGGCTCTGCAATCACAGCCGCCAGTTCCTTTAGCACTCTCGGATGCAACTCGTCCGGCCCCATGGACTTGTGCACGTCCAGCTTTTCTAAATAGTCCCTAACCACCTCTTTCTTCACAGAGGGCTGGCCATCTATTCCCCATGTTGTGATGCCCAGCGCAGCAGTCTGGGAGCTGACCTTGTTCGTGAAGACAGAGGCAAAAAAAGCATTGAATACATTAGCTTTTTCCACATCCTCTGTCACTAGGTTGCCTCCCTCATTCATTAAGGGGCCCACGCTTTCCTTGGCTTTCTTCTTGTTGCCAACATACCTGAAAAAACCCTTCTTGTTACTCTTAACATCTCTCGCTAGCTGCAGCTCCAGGTGCGATTTGGCCCTCCTGATTTCATTCCTACATGCCCGAGCAATATTTTTATACTCTTCCCTGGTCATATGTCCAACCTTCCTCTTCTTGTAAGCTTCTTTTTTATGTTTAAGATCCGCTAGGATTTCACCGTTAAGCCAAGCTGGTCGTCTGCCATATTTACTATTCTTTCGACACATCGGGATGGTTTGTCCCTGTAACCTCAACAGGGATTCCTTGAAATACAGCCTTGAATTCCTTGAATACAGGAGTGTATTCTGTCATATGCAGTAACTGGAATTCTTTGAGATGTGTGTCCCTATAGGTGCTCTACTACGCACCCTCCCTCCCCTCTGCTTTGGAGTTTTGTCTTATAGGACTTCGTGGCAGAGAAGGAACTGAGGCCGTTTTGCCCATGCAACTCTATATATCCTTGGTATAGGGCATGAGGATATCTGGAGCACATGTGTGGGCTGAACAGGCACTGCTACAGAAAATCTCAGCTCTAAGACTCATGGAGTGCAACCACATCTGAAGTGGAGCACCCATAGGGACGCACATCTTGAAGAACTCCAGTTACTGCACAAGGTGAGTAACCTCATTCTGTGTGTCAGTCAGGTATTGAGTTTCAGCATAGGATATCTTAGTGCAAAGTTTCATGATGCTTGTGGGCTATGGAGACATGGTTGTCACCATGAAAATTCTTCAGTCACTTGAACTTTATTGAAACCAGTTTCATAGCCAATCAGGTAGCCACACATAAGAATTTTTATACTCGCCATGTTTTCTGTATAAAGAATTTATTCTTTACATTTTTCTGTCCTGTTGTATGACTAATTAGTAACTGACAGAAGGTGAATGTATGTCTTTTATTCCTCTCCTGATTAACTTTACGTATGCCTTAGGAGGAAGCTCCCAGCTCTAAAAAGAGTGTTTTTAACTGTTGATGAAGCTATAAATACTGGAATGTAAGATCACAGTGGTTATATGCTATGATTTTAGTGCCTAATTTATTTACATAACTATCTAGAACCAGAGCTTGGCCCCTATTCCAGCGCACTTATGCCACTCTGGCAACACAAAGGGGTGGACAGAAAGCTAATTTAAACAACCAGCCAGGAACGAAACTGATTCAGGGGGCAATCCCTGGCATGTGCTGAGCTGATGAGTTGTCTTTTACACCATCCCGTTACCTTCCTTTGCCCAGTGTACAAAGCATGCTGGGGTGGAAGGGACATGGTTTGAGCAACTTGTGAGCCAGCTATCACTGGCTTCAGAATGGCCTCTAAAGGGCCAGTACAGCATGTGTAACTTAGAGAAGCCTTGTGGGCCGGACAGACTACCAACCTCCTCAGGAATCAGGATGCTTAAAGCCACATTTACTGCTTCTCAACTGTACCAAGCAGACTTCTGGTGCAACTGGAGATCTGAGCCCATGATTTTAATGTCTAACTTTTTTGATCCTTATGTTTTTTTGTTATTTCCAGATAGCAAATGGCTGTTAGGTTTAACTACAAGCTAGACTCTGAGCATAGGGCGCTGTGCTTGTAAAGCAGAGGATTGTAACTTTCTTTTGATATTGATCCTTTCAATCTCTCGTTTTACTTTCAGCTAAAAAGGATGTAGAGAGTACATTAAATGCTCAAAGAATAAATGACACAAACCAGCATCAGGTAACTTTTTTTTTTTTTTTTTTAAGGAACAACCATTGTCATTTGGTGACGAACTGTCATGCATCTGCTATTCTACAATAAAGTATCATAGAAAGGTAGCGCATTTCTGAAATGCCCTTGAGAAACAGTACATACTAAGAAGAAAAGGAGGACTTGTGGCACCTTAGAGACTAACAATGTATTTGAGCATAAGCTTTTGTGAGCTACAGCTCACTTCATTGGATGCATTCCTTTATCTTTCCCTGTTTGCTGTAGAGGATGTTGATCAGATGGTTCTGAATACAGACTAACACGGCTGCTACTCTGAAACCAGTACATACTAAACATTTCATAACTAATAATATCCGTAGCATATGATGCGGTGTGGAAAGACCTTTTTTCTTACTTGCTATAATTTTAAGTGTTATGGTAAATGTCTGTGTAATTTACCTTGGTAGAGACTATCATTCTCAGAAATGCTGTATTGGAATATAAGTGTTTTCATTTTTTCTATTTTTAACTTACATCCTAAAACACTGTTTTATATTTTATTGATGATAAGCATTCACCAAACAGAGTACCATAAACACAAAAATAGACCCTTTATTTGGAAAACATATTATTGATCGTGTAATTGATGCTTTCAACATTTAGTTAAGTTTTTGTTGTGTTTCTGCTCCAGGCAGATCACCAGATGTGAAATAATCACTAAGACAAGTCCAGTTGAGGTCTACCATATTTTGTGACTTGTAGCGTTGACTATACAGTTGAAGCAGCAACCTAGAATGAAATATAACAAAGCAATCTACCAGAAAATTAAATTAATCATATGTTTTGTTTTTTGCAGTTGGAAGTACATTCAGATAGCCCAGTTCACAATTCAGATGTTGGTAATAATAATACATCAAAGCAAGGGTTTATCAACTTTGAACAAAGTAGCAAAGAGAATTCAATAAGAAACTCCAAAGGTTCCATCTCCAGAGTATTTGAGGATCATAGATTGTTGAATGAAAAAAACTCAAAAGATAGAAGACTGGTTCCAACACAGACAAAGAAATCAGCAGGGACTGTAGAAAAGATTGTATCCATCGAGAATATCAGTGAGTACAGGACAATTGTATTTCCTTCAGATACATCTAGAGACAAAACAAGAAGCAGAAGCCACAAAACATATGATCCTCATGTTGGACATAATAACACTGGGTTCACTGTTAATACCTCTTCCTCAAAAAGAATAACTAGGTCCTCTGTACATCGTAATGATAGTTCAGATAACATTTGTGAAGTAGGGGGAAAGCCCAGCATACCCAAACAGACAGAAATGCAAAAGGAATATGACTTCTGTAATAGTGATACTCCAGTTTCAGAAGAAAGGGAGAAGACTTGTGGAAGCAACAACAAACCTTCAATAATAATGACAGACCAGGTAATTAGTTTACCATGCACTGAATCCTCAATTCCTCTAGTAAAAGCATCTACAGAGCAGTCTGAGAATGTTGAGTTAACGGAACCTGATTCTCACTCAGTACTTTCTTTGTGTGAAGAAATTATTGTTCCTCTTGTGACTGCTGAGCAATGTTTTATGAATCAGGATAATGAACACCATTATCTTAACCACAATAAAGATGGTAGCATGGGTGACAAGAATCTGAATACAACTAAGAGAAAAAGTAGTATCCACTTCGTTGAAGAAAACATGATTTACACTGAGAATAATAGACCGTCAGACCAGTTTCTTTATTCTGAAAACTTCAGAGATCAAATTAACGTTGATATTGATAGAGACAGAATTAATGATGAGGAACAAAGTTTAAAACACTCTTTACCTCTTTTTGAAGATATTTCTTTACAGGGAAACTGGCTAGAATCAGGAAGCATAACTACATTTTCACCAAAGGGAACTGTAAACCTCACTGATTCAGACTCTACAGTCCTATCTGAACAGTATATTGAAAATGAGAATCAAAACATTTATAAAAATATCTCTAAAGATGTAGATAAGTGTACTGTACAAACACTTCAGACAAGTACAGAAATACTTTCATTGCATGAATTTTCAGCAGCTGTTAATAGAGCTAGTGATTCTGAAAGTCCTGAGAATTTTAGCATCAGTGTGCTAATGCCTTTTGCTCATCAAACGGATGACGGAATGAGGATGATGCTAAGTGCAGAAGAAAGCACTGGAAGATGTTGCACTGAGAAAATTGAAGATGAAATGAATTCAGAGATTAACACATCTACAGCTTTACAGCTACATGAAAAAGAAGCATTTCGAGTGAAAAGAAAGAGACAGGACCTTCAGGAAATCATCTTAGACACAGATTTGTATTCCACTAGTTGTATGAACAAGAATTCACTTCATCCATCTCAGCTGACCCAAGAAACAGAGCAGGAAACTTCCCAAAAATCAGGTGAAAAGTTTTATTTTAAAAAAAATTATTTTAGGAATTCTCTGTAGGCATGTTGTAGTTTGTTATAGATTTTTTAGAGCAGCACAATATATGCAGCATATACAGTAGCATACACAAATGGTAAATGTATGAATTGCATTCCAGAAATATTGCCAGATATGCAAAATTAATTGATTGGTCATTTTTGCAGCCGAACCCCTGGTAGTTATTTTGTTACTATCAAAATATAACTGTAATATTGATATTGACTAAAGTAATGAAAATGAAGATATTCTTAAGCACTCTAACTTTGCTAAAGAATTTTTCTTTAAAGAGAAACCAGACTAAAACACCACATTTTCACAGAAGAAATTTTGAATCCTTATTGATTCAATGTTTACAATTTTCATTGTATAGTGAATGGTGAACAAAATGTTTATAATGCAAAAATATTTCCAAAGATTTTGATAATTATATCATAGAAGTACTTCGCCTATGCTACATAAACACTTTGACATTAATTTTCATCTATCAGTTAATAGAGCTAATGTTTCTGAAAGTTATGAGAGTCATAGCACAGATATTTTAAGTCCTTTTGTTCAACAAACAGATGATGGAATGACTGCTGAGAGAAGTGGAGAGCAAAGCACTGGAAGATGTTGCACTGAGAAAAATGAAGCAGAAGGAACTGCAAAGAACAATACTCCTATAATGTTACAATTACTTGAAACAGAAACAATCCAAACTGAAAGAATAAGACAAGACCTTCAGGAGACCAGCCAAAATACAGATTTATGTGCCAATAACAGTAATTCATCTAATCTATCACAATTCAGTCAAGCAGCAGAACAGGAAATGCCTGAGAAATCAGGTGAGTTGTTAATATTTTATAAAGATATGTTTATTTTTCAAGATTTATAAGAAGGAGACTTTTGGTAATTTATAGTAAGTGATTTAGAAAAATAAGCATAGTGCATGAAGCATATGTCCTGTCCAACAAATGCCAAGTGTGTGAACCACTGTCAGGGCTTCTAAATGTATTGATAGTTATTATGGAGCTATGGGAGAGTAAGCACTTAAAAGATAAATATTTTTACTGACAAAGTTACAAGAACGAACAAAGTTTCAAGCACTTTTTCTCTGCGTTGGTACTTACTTCTTTACAGGGAAAAGAGCTGACTTAAAGGGTTTGTCTACATTTACAGTAGTGTCATGTAGACAAGTACAGACACTGCATGCCAGCTGAGCTAGCACAGGTCTAGTGTAGAATCTCGTACAAGGATTCATCTGTCTTCTTTGGATGGTTGAAGATCTCTTTGTGGGCACACTTGATGGTCTTGCAGGTTGGGCTGAGCAGCAATTGTGTCCTGTTCAGCTCTCCGTTCCATTTGACCACCTGGATAGCCACAGTGGTGTTCTGCAGCTTTTAGGCTGAGAACATAACAGCTGTATGCGTATACTATGTCCTCTTCTCTCTGGTGTTCACAGCCTACTCCTCCCCATCCACCTCCAGCTGTGTAGAATGCTGCCTGATCCTCTTGACTCTGGTGGTTACAAACTGCCAGTCCTCCTTTCTGATTTCCACTCTCATTGATTCCTTGATTACCAGTTCCTTTCTTTCTTGAATCTGGGATGGTGACACTTCCTGAATCTGGTTCCCCAAGTACTCCTCAGCTTCTCTGATGCTCTGCAGTGTCAGTACTTATTCTTCAAACCATTAATCCTTTCCTTCATCACAGCCATAAACTTGCTCTTTATACACAGGAAGTCCCTTTTGTCTTCAGGCAGGAAAGAAGACATGGCACATCCACTCCAGATCACAGTAACTGTTCCATCACTGGCCATCACTGTAACGAATGTAGAACTGTACCTAGAGAGAAAGCTTCTCACACTACTTTCACCAAACTCCTTCCAAAACCCCTGTTTGCCACTTCTGTTTGATCTGTATAATGAGATATGTATGTGTATATACTTGTATGCATATTATTTTGTTCTCCCATTCTGTATTTCCAGTTGTAGTGGGAAAACTTTATCAAAACCATGTATCTTGCAGTGTAATCTCCTTTGGAAGATCGTTTCACAGCTCAGCTCTTTCTCTCTCTCTCTCTCCTCCCCGCCCCCCGCCATGCCCAGTTGAGGATACTATCTCCAGAAAACATTTTATTCATCCAGCATTTTTTTAGCTGCATGGCCCCATAGGAAAGCAGCTGTTTTGATGAATCAGGGAAGGAGATGCCAACACTGGTGTAGCTGAAGGCACTGAAAACTGGGACCATGGCTTCCAGCTGTCAGCAGAAGCAGATTGGGAACCACTAAAAGGACGAACATATATGGGTGGTTTCAGAGTAACAGCCGTGTTAGTCTGTATTCGCAAAAAGAAAAGGAGTACTTGTGGCACCTTAGAGACTAACCAGTTTATTTGAGCATAAGCTTTCGTGAGCTACAGCTCACTTCATCGGATGCATACTGTGGAAAGTGTAGAAGATCTTTTATACACACAAAGCATGAAAAAATACCTCCCCCCACCCCACTCTTCTGCTGGCAATAGCTTATCTAAAGTGATCACTCTCCTTACAATGTGTATGATAATCAAGTTGGGCCATTTTCAGCACAAATCCAGGTTTTCTCACCCCCCTGCCCCCCACACACAAACCCACTCTCCTGCTGGTAATAGCTTATCTAAAGTGACCACTCTCCTTACAATGTGTATGATGATCAAGGTGGGCCATTTCCAGCACAAATCCAGGGTTTAACAAGAACGTCTTGGGGGGGGGGGGTTAGGAAAAAACAAGGGGAAATAGGTTACCTTGCATAATGACTTAGCCACTCCCAGTCTCTATTCAAGCCTAAGTTAATTGTATCCAATTTGCAAATGAATTCCAAATCAACAGTTTCTCGCTGGAGTCTGGATTTGAAGTTTTTTTTTCAAAAAAATTGCAACTTTCATGTCTGTAATCGCGTGACCAGAGAGATTGAAGTGTTCTCCGACTGGTTTATAAATGTTATAATTCTTGACGTCTGATTTGTGTCCATTTATTCTTTTACATAGAGACTGTCCAGTTTGACCAATGTACATGGCAGAGGGGCATTGCTGGCACATGATGGCATATATCACATTGGTAGATGTGCAGGTGAACAAGCCTCTGATAGTGTGGCTGATGTTATTAGGCCCTGTGATGGTGTCCCCTGAATAGATATGTGGGCACAGTTGGCAACGGGCTTTGTTGCAAGGATAGGTTCCTGGGTTAGTGGTTCTGTTGTGTGGTATGTGGTTGCTGGTGAGTATTTGCTTCAGGTTGGGGGGCTGTCTGTAGGCAAGGACTGGCCTGTCTCCCAGGATTTGTGAGAGTGTTGGGTCATTCTTCAGGATAGGTTGTAGATCTTTAATAATGCGTTGGAGGGGTTTTAGTTGGGGGCTGAAGGTGACGGCTAGTGGCGTTCTGTTATTTTCTTTGTTAGGCCTGTCCTGTAGTAGGTGACTTCTGGGAACTCTTCTGGCTCTATCAGTCTGTTTCTTCACTTCTGCAGGTGGGTATTGTAGTTGTAAGAATGCTTGATAGAGATCTTATAGGTGTTTGTCTCTGTCTGAGGGGTTGGAGCAAATGCGGTTGTATCACAGAGCTTGGCTGTAGATAATGGATCGTGTGGTGTGGTCAGGGTGAAAGCTGGAGGCATGTAGGTAGGAATAGCGGTCAGTAGGTTTCCGGTATAGGGTGGTGTTTATGTGACCATCGTTTATTAGCACTGTAGTGTCCAGGAAGTGGATCTCTTGTGTGGACTGGACCAGGCTGAGGTTGATGGTGGGATGGAAATTGTTGAAATCATGGTGGAATTCCTCAAGGGCTTCTTTTCCACGGGTCCAGATGATGAAGATGTCATCAATATAGCGCAAGTAGAGTAGGGGCGTTAGGGGACGAGAGCTGATGTTTCTTGGCTTGCTCTTCTTCCTCATTCATCAACTTTGTTGTCCATCATGGATGGCTATTTTTTTCCTTACCTTATCTCTTCCACACCCCCGTGGACTTTCTGACCCTTTCTGTTCCTGAACAGAAACTTGTTCTTCCTACATTGTCATATATGCAGTGGTCAGTATGAGTATCCTCTTCACCCATCTATAGTACATCACTCATTAGGCCCTTCCCATTCCTTTTTGGCTTACATAGAATTAGGTGAAAATTGCTAAACTCTCTTCGTATAGTTTGGTCTGTCACAAAAGTCACATGTTTCTCACTAAACAGTTAACAGGTCAGTGCTGAGGTTTTGAATATTTGTTTAAAGTATGGATACCACCCAGTTGCATTTTTGATTTTTAAATCTGATTTTTATGTTTGATAGGATTTTAATACTGAGTCACACACAAAAATATTTACATAAAAAACAAACCAAAAAATCATGCAACAAATTGGATGCTGTATTTGCCAAGTTCCTGTCCTTTCCCACCCACAACCCACCTGAGGATGCACTCCAGAGAGAATCATTGTTCTTTAGAGTAATCTAACAGTTCCTCATTGTGCTGCTGCAAATGTTTTTTTAGCAAACATAAAGAAGACTGGTTTCAGAGTAACAGCCGTGTTAGTCTGTATTCGCAAAAAGAAAAGGAGGACTTGTGGCACCTTAGAGACTAACCAATTTATTAGAGCATAAGCTTTCGTGAGCTACAGCTCACTTCCTCAGATGCATATCGTGGAAACTGCAGCAGACTGTTGTGCATGACAACTGCACTGTAAAACTTTGCTATTATTTGTGTTCATTTGCAGCCAGTTGCTAAGAGTCATTAGCTTAATGGGCTGTTGTTGGGTTTCTTTGTCTACCTCTCTAAAGACTCCCTTGGACATCCTCCAGTCCCAGGAGTTTAAGGAAGAAGCAGGAACTGGAGAACAGATGATTGATTTGGGATTTCAGAGCCAGAAGCTTTTAGGCTAAAATACAGTACATTATCTCAAAGAAAACAAAGGGTTGAGTTGAAGGGGTACATGATGATACAAGCTGCCATTGTGTGCTCCAGAATCTCAGCTTTCATTATGAAAAAGTAATTCCCTAGCCTTTAAGGCTGCAAAGATAATGTGAATCAAGTTCAGCTGATACAATGATATGTACCTGAGTTTGCAAAGAGTGAGAAACAATAGCGCAGGGAGATGTGTTTATTGCCCCTATCCATCTCTAATGGGTGTTAACTCAGATACTTAGAATGATCATTTAAATGTCAATATTGCTAATCTGCTGTGAGTTACAACTCATTTTGGCACCATGATCAGGTGGCACTTGAGAGAATACCACTTATTTTTTTTCCTCTATCAAGGAGGAGGCTATCTCTAGGAATGCAGGGAACTGAGGATTTGCTGAGGAGAAGCAAAAATTGAAGGGATCAGCAGAGCCTCTGCATCTAGTTGGACCCCATGTAGAGGGAGCCAAAGCCAAGGAGCCCAGCAGAGTAAACATCGCCATAGTTTGAACCTCTTCAAAATCTACTGTGATTGACATCTAATTTTGGCATCTCAGATGGGCAAAGCTTATTTTCTGGAGAGCTTGGAAAGGAGGTTTAGGTTGGACATTAGGAAAAACTTCCTAACTGTCAGGCTGGTTAAGCACTGGAATAAATTGCCTAGGGAGGTGGTGGAATCTCCATCATTGGAGATTTTTAAGAGCAGGTTAGACAAAGACCTGTCAGGGATGGTCTAGATAATACTTAGCCCTGCCATGAGTCTATGGACTGGAGTAGATCACCTCTCAAGGTCCCTTCCAGTCCTATAATTCTATAATGTAGGTTTTACTTCCTATTCAAATGGAATATGTTTTCTCCATCACTATACATAGTATGAAAGGTATACTATAATTTGCACAAAGTGAAATCTGTGTGTTTCATACTACTATTATACAGCATCTTATAGGTAGCATGTAAAGACAATGTATCGAATTTTGCTTTCAGTTACAGAGTAACAGCCGTGTTAGTCTGTATTTGCAAAAAGAAAAGGAGTATTTGTGGCACCTTAGAGACTAACCAATTTATTTGAGCATAAGCTTTCGTGAGCTACGTGTTAGTCTCTAAGGTGCCACAAGTACTCCTTTGCTTTCAGTTACACCACTGGAAATCTGGAATAACTTCACTGAAGTCAAGGAAATTATTATAAATTTACATTTACAATGTACTCTAACCTGTTTAAAAAGATGCTTTTCTGATCATACAAATCCAGGGCATAATACACTAAAAGAATCCAGGTTTCAGAGTAACAGCCGTGTTAGTCTGTATTCGCAAAAAGAAAAGGAGTACTTGTGGCACCTTAGAGACTAACCAATTTATTTGAGCATAAGCTTTCGTGAGCTACAGCTCACTTCATCGGATGTATTCAGTGGAAAATACAGTGGGGAGATTTATATACATAGAGAACATGAAACAATGGGTGTTACCAAGTGAGCTTGTTACAGTGTGTATGGTAACACCCATTGTTTCATGTTAAAAGAAAAGGAGTACTTGTGGCACCTTAGAGACTAACCAATTTATTTGAGCATGAGCTTTCGTGAGCATCAGCTCACTTCATCGGATGCATACTGTGGAAACTGCAGAAGACATTATATACACAGAGACCATGAAACAATACCTCCTCCCACCCCACTCTCCTGCTGATAATAGCTAATAGCTTGTTTCATGTTCTCTGTGTATATAAATCTCCCCACTGTATTTTCCACTGAATACATCCGATAAAGTGAGCTGTAGCTCACGAAAGCTTATGCTCAAATAAATTGGTTAGTCTCTAAGGTGCCACAAGTATTCCTTTTCTTTTTGCGAATACAGACTAACACGGCTGTTACTCTGAAACCTGGATTCTTTTAGTGTATTATGCCCTGGATTTGTATGATCAGAAAAGCATCTTTTTAAACAGGTTAGAGTACATTGTAAATGTAAATTTATAATAATTTCCTTGACTTCAGTGAAGTTATTCCAGATTTCCAGTGGTGTAACTGAAAGCAAAGGAGTACTTGTGGCACCTTAGAGACTAACACGTAGCTCACGAAAGCTTATGCTCAAATAAATTGGTTAGTCTCTAAGGTGCCACTCCTTTTCTTTTTGATACTTAACAGGAACACTTGGATTCTTTTAAAAAAGAAAAGGAGTACTTGTGGCACCTTAGAGACTAACCAGTTTATTTGAGCATAAGCTTTCATGAGCTACAGCTCACTTCATTTGTGTTATTTCCAGCACAAATCCAGGGTTTAACAAATGGCCCACCTTGATTATCATACACATTGTAAGGAGAGTGGTCACTTTAGATAAGCTATTACCAGCAGGAGAGTGGGTTTGTGTGGGGAGGGGGCAGGGGGGTGAGAAAACCTGGATTTGTGCTGAAAATGGCCCAACTTGATTATCATACACATTGTAAGGAGAGTGATCACTTTAGATAAGCTATTGCCAGCAGAAGAGTGGGGTGGGGGGAGGTATTTTTTCATGCTTTGTGTGTATAAAAGATCTTCTACACTTTCCACAGTATGCATCCGATGAAGTGAGCTGTAGCTCACGAAAGCTTATGCTCAAATAAATTTGTTAGTTTCTAAGGTGCCACAAGTACTCCTTTTCTTTTTGCGAATACAGACTAACACGGCTGTTACTCTGAAACCTGTCTTTATAGAATGTGAAATCCTTTGACCAAGGACCACATATGAGAAATTTCAAGCAGATGGCTTTAGTTTTGGTGACATACCTATGCCTGGTTTCATTGTCTGACAGCGAAGTGTGCCATTCCCCAAGGTACAATCTAGACTGCTGAATAGCTGTCTTTCCTCAGTTCTCTATAGGATGCCTTTTACACTGATTTACTGGTGAACAGCCACTCCTGGCCAGTTAACACACAGCCTCCAGCATGTAACTTGCTCCCAGCTGCACAGTATTGAGTGCTACTAGTTAGCCCCTCGTAAATTACACTGCAGAAGAATACAGCAGATTCCTAATCCCAGTCTTGTCCCCCAGAAACGTGTGCCTTGTACTGCTCAGTACACTACACTATAAAGTATGTCATTTCATCAGTGGAAAATGATATGCACCAACCTTCTTATTTCAAATGGAGTTTCCCCGCACACTTTAATCCAAACACACTGGTTAAGATACAACAATAAGATATGTCTATTAACTATAGAAAGATAGATTTTAAGTGATTACAAGCAACGGTGCATAAAAGGATTGGTTACAAAAGAAATAGAAGAGGAAAACGCAAGCTAATACTTAATTTAACAAACCAAGTGAACTTAAAAGCAAAAAGGTTTTGTCTCACCCCATGTTTATAGCAGTCTGTATTGGCTGAAAAGCCTTCCAGCCAGAACCACCTCTCCCCCAGTTCAATGATGCTTTCTTTGTCTTTCAAGCATTGTAGCAGTCATAAGTAGAGATGGGGATGAGAGAGGTAATTTGTGTTGTTTGTGTCCTCCATTCTTATACCCTTAGTTCTCCCCTTTTTTATGTTTATCTCCAGCTGGGGTTCAGGTGACAGGCAAACTGTTTACACAGAAACTCCCCCACTGTGTTTTTGCCAATATGTAAAGTCCTGGCTCACACCCTTTTTCCTGCCAAGGAATGGTCATTTAATTAGGCGATTGTCCAATTGATTATGCTGATACCTGGCTGGGGATGCTACTGTGTCTTTGTCGCTGAAAAGTTTGGGCCTGCCTATCTAACTCTGAAACATGTTACAGCAATGTTCTGCAGTAGAAAATTAAAACTTTACATACAATGTTAATACACATACTTTACCAGGACAATGTTCAGCAGATTATCATAGTCTTGTAAAAGTGGTGAACATAATAGTATAGACCATCACACAGTGTTATCAGGAGAAACTGTCAGTTGCTCCTCCTCTCAGTACCTAACCCTATGCAGCTTCCTCCCATTTCTGTCTAGAGGAGATGAAGTCCCAGCAAGTAGTAATATCTTCTGAAGTCATTCCTGGTAACTGAGAAGAAGTCTGTGAAGAAATATGCTGACCTTCTTGTTGCTATACCACGTAGTTGTGCTGAATAACTATGTAATCGTCTCCCTCCATCTTTACCCAGTTGCATCCTTATTGCAAGTTGTCTGGTAGTGGATTGTAAACTCTTTGGACCACAATCCAGGTGTACTCGATCTGTATTATATTTTTGGTGCTGTCAAGTAATAATAATTAAGACAATAGAATTGCATAGAGGTATGCTGTTTGAAGTGAGATCAGAAGCTTGGCCCAGTTTTCTAATGAGAAATTGTGGTGTTCAATATGTCTTTAGAATCTTCACTATCAAGCAAAGAAGAGGTAGCAGCTGTATCTGCTCAGTCTACCTATATTATAAGAGCTGGGATAAAAAAAAGAAATGCCAAAGGGGAAAGTCGCCTGCACCTGGCTGCTAAAAAAGGAGATTTATCTTTAGTGAAAACTCTTATAGCATCTGGACTATGTGTAAATCTAAAGGATAATGCAGGTTTGGATGTTTTAAAATTACTTCTTTGGTGATCCTCTAGTGATTCAATTTGATGGCAATTAAGAAACTCAACTTTTTTTTTAAACTCTTGAAAGAATGTAACCAAGATGTTTTAGAAAATAACTTATTGGTACCTACTTTATTGAACAAGGTTAGTTAGAAAGATTACTTTGTTATGTCATTGTTATCTTTGAATTTGTATTTGCAGTCTTTCAAATGATACATATGAATCTTTTGACAATAATGTGCAGTATATTGACCAGTGCATCAGACAATTGTGTATATATATTTATATACACACTTGTATGAATGTGTGTGTGGATGCATATACACCCAGATCACATACTGTGGTGTAATCTGTGGTGGGTACCCCTCAGGGTGCCACCTGGAACTGGGGTACCACTGAGCCCTCTGATTCAGCGGCCTGGGCTCTCTCTCACACTGTGCTGCTGTGACAAGCTGCAGACCCACTCCCAGTCCTACACTGCCACCAGCACTCACACAGGTAGGGACATGCCAAGGTGCAGTTACATGCAGGCTCTCTGACCAGCCACTCTATGAACCAACAATAGAGAGACTACAGCCAAGCTTACCCCCAGCCCCCAGGCATGCACCACCCCACTGGAGTATAAACCCAAAATTATACCGTCTTGCGCCGCACAGTATACTGTACAGCGTAAACTCATAGAGTTCACACACAAACACACCCCCCGATGTGGAGAAGAAATGGAACAGTCCCTGCCCCTTGAGCTAAGATTCCCAAACACTTCACTCCAAACCTACTGGTTTAGATTAAAACATAAAATAAATTCATTAACTACAAAATGATAGATTTTAAGTGATTATAAGTGATAGCAAACAGATCAAAGCAGATTACCTAGTAAATAAACAAAATCTCAAACTAAGCTTAACATACTAGAAGGATAGGATTCGAATTAACAATCTCACCCTGACTGTTGATACAAGCAGGCTTGCAGATTCTTAAGGCACAAGCTGCATTTGCTTTGCAATTTGGGTTTCCCAGGGTTCCATACGCAAGCTAGAAATCCCTTTAGCCTGGGTCCAGCTCTTCCTCCAGTTCAGTCTTTGTTCCTCAGGTGTTTTCAGGAGTCCTCTTGTATGGGGAATGAACAACAGACAATGTCACTCCCTGCCTTATATAGCTTTAGCATACGGCTGGAACCCTTTGTCCCAAATTCAGTTTGTGGAAAAACACTGGTATCCAAGATGGAATTCCGTGTCATGTGGCTGAGTCATAGCAGCCATTACTTACAGGCTGTCTGGAGTGTTCTCAGGAAGACTCACCAGGTGGTGGATAAGCTTCTCCTAAGTTTTTCCTAATGGCCCATTACCTTGAATAGGCCCTTCACAGTCGGCTATCTAGACTGGAAGCATTTTTGCCTTGTGGGTGTCACCCAGATGTGACTACATGTGAAATACAGATACATAGTCAATATTCAGAACTTCAGATACAAAAATGATACAAAAATGACACATGCATATAAATAGGATAATCGTATTCAGCAAATCATAACTTTTCCAATGATACCTTATATGACCTATTTTGTACAAAATGCATTACAATTATGCCATAATCATCTCATAATAATATTACTAGGATGAATATGGAGTGTAGTGTCACAACATCCATGTAATAAATTGCTTAGGTATGTGATAAATTGTGGACACGTGATGCACATTTATCACGTACCTCCCCTTCACTTTGCCCACTTGGCTTGTGAATGCAGTGGCGTTACTCATAAGTAAAGTTATCCACATGCATAAATGCAGAATCAAGTTCTCAACCTTTGAGCCACTTCAGGCAGTTCCATTTTTTAAAAAATTAAATTACAAGGTAGACGTTTCCTTCTTTTCCTCCTAAATGTAGAATTTCCTCCTAAATTACACAAGCCTTAGCCCCAGGGTTGGCTAGTAATCCATTCTGGATCCAGGGCTGGTTTAAAGTTTGATATCACATGATGCCACCAGTGCTAGAAATTGGATTGTCAGTATTTATGCTTTTGATTTCTGATATTTCTAATCTGCAGTTTCTATGCTATTATTATTTCTGATAATATGATTTAAAAAGCAAATAGCACATTTCTTTAGCCAGTATTGGAATAAATTTATCTTTGAAGTCAACTGAGTTACAACAGGGAAAAATTGCCCCAGTGTTTCAGGGCAATTCTTTGTTTCAGATTTATTATAAACAAAGAAGTCTGACAGTTACTGGACTGAATACAAAAAAGTGTATAATTGTCTGTGACCGGTGTGGGTTTTAGACATCAGAATCAGAATCTAAATTTTGATCTGGTTTTACTAGGCTGGACAGCAATTCATGAAGCTTCCAACAGGGGATTTACAGAGGTGATCTTAGAGTTACTAAAAGCTGGTGCTGATGTTAATAGCAAAAGCCTGGATGGGACTTTACCAATACATGATGCAGTTTCTGGCAATTATTTCAAGGTACGATTCTACTCACATTACCATGCCTGGGCCTGATTTTCAATTATGGGCATACAAATACCACAATTTGCGCATGCAAATGAAAATGATGGTTTAAATAACTGAATCCAAAATTATTAATAGAATACATATGTAGATTTGCATTAAAAATAAATAAAAACCTAATTTTTTAACCCGTCAAAATTGAAGTCTGCCTGACTAACCTAATTGCCTTCTATGATGAGAAAACTGGCTCTGTGGATGAGGGGAAAGCAGTGGATGTGTTATTCCTTGACTTTAGTGAAGCTTTTGATACAGTCTCCCACAGTATTCTTGCTAGCAAGTTAGAGATGTATGCGCTGGTTGAATGGACTATAAGGTGGATAGAAAGCTGGCTAGATCATCGGGCTCAACGGGTAGTGATCAATGGCTCCATATCTAGTTGGCAGCTGTATCAAGCAGAGTGCCCCAAGGGTCGGTCTTGGGCCAGTTTTGTTCAATATCTTCATTAATGATCTGGAGGATGGCATGGATTGCACCCTCAGCAAGTTTGCCGATGACACTAAACTGTGAGGAGTGGTAGATACGCTGGAGGGTCAGGATAGGATACAGAGGGCCCTAGACAAATTAGAGGGCCAAAAGAAATCTGATGAGGTTCAACAAGGACAATTGCAGTCCTGCACTTAGGACGAAAGAATCCCGTGCACTGCTACAGACTAGGGACCAAGTGGCCAGGCAGCAGTTCTGCAGAAAAGGACCTAGGGGTGACAGTGGACAAGAAGCTGGATATGAGTCAACAGTGTGCCCTTGTTGCCAAGAAGGCTAATGACATTTTGGGTCGTATAAGTAGGAGCATTGCCAGCAGATTGAGGGACGTGATCATTCCCCTATATTCAGCACTGGTGAGGCCTCATCTGGAGTACTGTGTCCAGTTTTGGGCTCCACACTACAAGAAGGATGTGAAATAATTGGAAAGCATCCAGTGGAGGGCAACAAAAATGATTAGGGGACTGGACTTATAAGGAGAGGCTGAGGGAACTGGGATTGTTTAGTCTGCAGAAGAGAAGAATGAGGGGGGATTTGATAGCTGCTCTCAACTACCTGAAAGGGGGTTCCAAAGAGGATGGATCTAGACTGTTCTCAGTGATATCAGATGATAGAACAAGAAGTAATGGTCTCAAGTTGCAGTGGGGGAGGTTTAGGTTGAATATTAGGAAAAACTTTTTCACTAGGAGGATGGTGAAGCACTGGAGTGGGTTACCTAGGGAGGTGGTGGAATCTCCTTCCTTAGAGGTTTTTAAGGTCAGGCTTGACAAAGCCCAGGCTGGGATGATTTAGTTGGGGATTAGGTCCTGCTTTGAGCAGAGAGTTGGATTAGGTGACCTCCTGAGGTCCCTTCCAACCTTGATATTCTATGATTCTGTGAAGTCCAGCATTGTGTCTCTTCTGCAACAAACAATGACAATATGGACATCTAAATCAGAGCATGTAGCTGTATTTCTTCTGCTACTTTATGTACTGTTGATGTTAATTGTAAGAACCAAATTCTGCTTTGGGATGTGCATGTATAACTCTCATTGAAATATTGGGAATTGAACATACATATCAGAGGACAGAATTTTGTCGTAAGAAGATACAGAACCCTGTAGGCCTGAAATGCAGGTCTTTGCCAGTAAGTAAAGAAATAAGTGATTTTTAAATAATGCGGGTCACATATTTAAAGGAATTCATGTGCCTAACTCCACTGATTTCAAGGGGAGGTAAGTGCCTAAATACCTTTAAATTCCTTTCAAAATCAGATGGTGGGCCTGATTTTGCTCTCACAATGGGGTAAGTGAGGAGTAGCTCCACTGAAGTTAATGAGGTTATATCAGGTTAAAACAGATGTAAGTGAACAAAGAGTCAAACCCAGTGTTTTTAAAATGCATTCATTTTTAATTTTGACATCTCCATTTTTTTGTGTTAATGATTTTGGATCATAAACAGTTTGTTAAAAAGTGTTTCAATTAATCTTTGAAGAAATATGTCTTAATTGCAGTTTTGTTGTAAGAATTAATGTGAGATTGTGCCAGCTTCTCATCAATGTTAAGAGCAAGTTGAAAACATATTAGGAATACTTACCAGCTGGAAGGGAGAGAGATGCATCAAGCTGAAGCCACCTTCCAGTTAGCCAATTGCCCTGGTCTACACTATAGAATTACTTCGGTATAACTGTGTTGCTCAGGGGTGTGAATAATCAACACCCATGACTGACGTAGTTATACTGACCTAAATGCTAGCGTAGACATGGAGATGAAGTTATTAAGCTGATAGGAGAGCTCTCTCCTGTCGGTTTAAAGCGTCTTCACCAGAAGCACTAAGTGGTGCAGCTGCACCAATGCAAGTTTCTAGTCTAGATCTGCCCTTAATGGTAGTAGCTGGTTGTACTTGCAAAATGTAAAGCACCAGCTACCAGAAAAGAATGCTGGGAGAGGTTCCCATAAAAAGGAGACCCTACCTTGAGAAGTTTAGCTTATGGCCAGGTGGTTTCTGTTTCTTGACACCCTCACATTTCAGCAAAGAAATGTACTAACAAGGTAGTAAGAGAAAATTGTTATTACAAATAAACAAAGTACCTTATTTTTTCTTCCTAAATGAAAAGCTGTGGGAGGACGAGAGATACTCAGAACTTTCCAGCAATTTTACAGGTCCAGAGTTTCTAAGGTAGGATGCAATCAGGGAGGAAGAGAGAGGATCAGAGGTTTGCTTGCCAGGAGAGCAACTCATGGATGACTTGATCCTTTAGGGGGAATCTGAGGTATCTGAGAAGGACCAGAGCATCTGCACTGAGGTTCATACCTTCTGCAGTTGCCCTGGGGCATTCCATCCCCCATAGCAACATATTTCCCTTTTAACGCTCACTTCACCTCCATGTGAGATAGTTTGAAGGTCCAAAATAGTTGTCTTTGTAAGTTAGTGATGACAGTATTAATCTAAATGAGAATATTCCTGTGTATTTGCCATGGAAGGGTGCCATATAGAGGACACTTAAAAGTCCATGCTGTTTTGCATAGGGACTTCCATTAAGTTAAAGCTGGGTAGATGATGCCAGATTGGTTCAAACATACACACCCTTCCTCCAATTAGTCAAAAGAGCAGGTTTTCCATCTCTTTCATCTTCTCTGTGACAGAAAATAAAAATGAAGGAGATGATTCCACTGGCATGAATGGTGGAGCAGGAAGATTCAGGCAGGGAAATAAGAGTCGTAAATCTGAAAATTTTTAGCAGGTAAGGCCTACATGTGCAAACACATACAGCTTAGCTTTAAATACTTAAATAGTCCCATTAACTTCAATGGGACTAGTCATGTATTTAAAATTAGGCATGTGAATAAGTGTTTGTAGAATTGGGGCCGAAGTCACCATCACATACCACTGAGAAACAAAAGTCCACTTATTTTCTGTATCTTGTTTATATTTATCCAAAATGGTTATTTGACATTTACCAGATTCTGTTAATTTGGAACTGATGTATGATGTTCTGTAGCAACATGGGAATGTGTTGCATACAGTAACACTATGAAGATGACAAACTAAACAAGCAATTATGAATTGGTCATATATGTAATAAACAAATTAAAAGTATAAGACATAGAACTAAGTAAATAAATGCCAAAGATACTTGCAAGCTAAATTGCTGTATCTCTCCCCCTCTGTTCATATGTTTCTTTGTCCTGTTAAAGTGTTAACTCATCAGAACAGGAACTGTGTCATCTTATTTGTCTGCACAGCATTTAGCACATTTTAGGGGCTACTACGATGATAATAATAATTAAGAACTATATTGTAGGCAGTCAATATTCTGTTACATCATGGAGCAAACCCTAATGAGAAGGACAAGTATGGGAAAAATGCTTTGGATGAAGCATGCAATGATAAAATGAAGGAATTGCTTAAGTCTTATGGTGCTACTGAGAGTGAAGTTGCTTATGAAACAACGGAGGTTACTGGTACGTTAGCTATTTCATAATGTTAATCACAGATTTACATCCTCGTCTCAAACATGCTGCAAGTTTGCTTTATTGTTTTCATGTCAGGGACAGGCATTTTCTAGTAGTAGTATATCCTTGATGGTTATTTATCTATATCGTTAAGACAGTAGAATGTATGGCACAAATTCTTTCCTGGTCAAGTCAGTGGGGTTATAAAAAGGATGTATTTGGTCCCTTAAATTTTGTTGGTTTTCTGTATTTCCCTCACATAAACCTTGTCGTTTTTGCATTCAGTATTGGAATAATGTTTTAGTGGGTCTTAGACTTAAGTACAGTCTCCGGAACAGTATTGGACTAATTTGATTTGATCTGATCTCATCTGCATATACAATTTTTTATTTATATCATGGTCGGCTTTTTACTCTTGGTAATTTGTACAATTGGCGTCTATTCTATTCTATTGGTTTTATACATATATTTCCATCATTATTTTAAAATTATGTTTGTTTTCTTAATTGTGGGGGGAAAAGATATAGGTCCTTCTAGGTCAAGAAGACCAACTCATACTTGTTATGATTGCTGTAAAAAGGCTGATGTTCCATTGGTTTTGCACCATGATATGACCAGAGAAAAATGTGGCACAGTAAGTATAGATGTTGAGTTTTTTAAAGATTGCTTTACAGTGCAGGACATTTCTGTTCTGTACATTGTCATCCATTGATTGAATAATGTAATTACACCATGTGGTTAGATAAAGTAATAATCCCTGAAGTGGATGCTGAGAGCAGCAGCATGTTATGAAGCTAAGCATGAAGAAAGTAAAGATAAATTCAGTTTGTGCAATCTATCTCCATCTGTTTCTGTTCATGATTTCTGTGCATCTATACTTCCTGTACAATTAGCAGGCTACATTCATATTCATATTGTTCATATGGATGGAAAATGCCAGGATCCATGAAGTCTCTCACCAGCATTTCCAAAGTGGCCCTTTTGAGAAGCAATGACTTGGCAATCAAGTTAATTGGAGAGAGATGAAAGGTTATTTTGGTTTAAAACAAAGCTGGAATATTTGAACATTGGCCCTGCGAAAGTAAAACTCTCATTGATACATATGAGTCTGTGGCACCTTAAATCACAGCACTAGAGGTGATGGAAATGCCTTTTTTAAACTATTTATACCTAGAGCCCCATGCATTCCATTGCTGAAAACACCCATATTGTGCTGCAGAAACAAAACGTTCATTAAAAAAAAGTTCTATCCCATATGGTTGCACAGGAAACCTTGAAAACATTAACCAAATGTAAACCGATGCAGTGTTCTGTTCCCAAATCTGCAAAAAAGCCTGGAAAATGGTTCTAAATATCAACGTTAATTATTCCACTGCTGATCATTTTAACAGACGCGCTCAGCTAATGTGCTTATCTCAACTGCCTCCCTCTTTTCTACAAGTGCCAGAAACCCCAGCTGTCCTTTTCCCGGCTGTCAAAATCTTCAGCTTTGCCCTTCTGCGTCGCAGTTAGGCTTCTCAATACAAAAATCTTTGGCATAACAAAAGTGTAAAATGTGGAGAAAGATCAGATAGAGTGAATTTAATATCAAAATAAACCACATGGGCTGCTGTACTAGTTTCATACTGATTCATTTTCATATTTAATTATAAACCTATGTTTTCTTTATTTAAATGAATCAACCATGCCAGTATACTGTGGAAGTCAGGAATATTGCCATAAAATTTAGGTTCAGTTTGCTTAGGTTCAGTATACAAAACCTTGTCTATACCTCTGTAACAATAAAGTTAACAATGTTTGTATTTGATAGCATGAGTCCATCATTGCCACATTACAAGATATAGAAAAGAAGCAGGAAAAACTGTCACTGTTTGAAGTAAGAAACCCAAAAGATGAAGGTAGATGTGAATTCAAGTTCAATTTTCATTATTGCTCTAATGTATGCAATCATTACTCTAGTGTATTGCAAAGTAGTATACTTTCATACATCCTTCTGGAAAATACAATTTGAGAGTACGGTTCTAGGATAGTACTTAATTCAAGACTTTTAAAGTAGGGGGGTCTCAACTTTTGGTATACATACCTTTCAGGGTACTTTCAGTCATATCTGCAATATACCAGATGATAAAAAAGTGAAACAAGCTATTTGGAGGTATGGAAATATTACCTTTTCAGTTTGAACAAATCAGGCTAGCCATAAAAAACATGAATATCTGAACAGCAACAAGAACAACAGCAAGCAATAGTCACACAGTGCTCAATAACTCAAGTCCAATATTATTGACAAGGATCTCTTATTCATGACTGGACATGGTTGTTTTGGAGCCTCTCCATAGGCAAGAAGAACTACGCATGTATATGCACAAATGAATGCAGCATTTCATTCCAGTGCAATTATAGTTGTAGGGACCCAAAACATTTTATGGCAAAAAATAAAAAATGTGTTAGGGGAAATGATGGGGCAGATTCATAAGTGATGGCACTTGGAAGTGCCTTGGAAATTACCTTTGCCCTCTTGTGCCCAGGACTGATTAATTTCAAAAGAGGATACCTGATGGTGCAGACCTCCTACCACCTCAGGATTTCTACTGGTGCAGATCAGCTTTAGTTTGTTGCTGTAGATTCATAGGAACCAAGCTGGCAGATGCTCCTGAGGGAATGTACTTAAAAAGTGCATATCCTGGCCTCACTTGACATGTGGCCTTTCCAGCTGGTGCTGTCTATTTTTTGGGCAGATCTGACCCTCTGTGATCACTCTATTCCCCCAAAAAGGAAGTTATAGCTGTTTTCCAACATTGAAACCACTCCTAGTGTAATTTTCATAGCTGGGGCTCAGTGATTAGGTTTGCACTAGCGGACACCAGTGTAAACCCAAGATGAATATAGCCACATGTCTTGTAAACTAACTAAATTTGAGTCCTGCAAAGATCAACAGAGCCTCATTAAAAGAAATGTGAACTAGGGAAAACGTTCTTCTTGTTCATAGGGAAAAGGAATGAAAAAAAGACGCAAGTGATTGTATATAAAAGCTTTTCAATCATATCATCAGTCAGTTGCTCAGCAGTGTGGAATATCAGTCACACCCATGGAGCTTACAGCTGAATAAATAAATCAAAGCTGAGAATTACTGATCAAAATGGTTACATTTCCATGTGTTTGAATAACCAGACAGGCTCCTGTGTGATTGAAGCAGAGATCCACCCAGTTTCGTAAAACAGAAATAAGGAGTATCAGACTTTCTCTGGCTAAGGTCACAAGAGAAATGGATATGATGGTCTTTATTTAAGTCCCTTGTGACAAAACCACCTAATAATTTGGCACCTTTTAACATAAACTGAATTAGTTGCTTAGGAAGAAGCACAAGAATGATCAACAGTATAAAGGTGCATTGGGATTACTATGAAGATAAATTAGCAACACAGTTACATGCAGTATACCCAGCTCTTAGAAGTACTGTGATTTGTCACTTTAATAAACACAATATGTGCACATTTCCCTTATTTTGATAAATAAATATATGCAATGCTCAGTAAAATGAGAAAATCAGCTTTCTGAACACATTCTGTGAGTTGTGGGTTGTTTTTTTCATTCTGCAGTGTTCCATTTTCAGGTGTAATGGTTGATAGAAACAAAAATTGTGTATTTCCTGTTTACTAATGGGTTTGATGATATTTGGTTGTCATATCATCCCACTGGCATCCACAGGGACATGTTGGTGTGACGCTTCTCAGGGGTCCCTAGGGTTGTGAGGTATCTTGCTACCACCTGCCCTTAGCAGGAGCAAGCCTTGTCTGTGCCTGCCATGGGTCAACTCCATGGCTATGGGCAATAAAAGCACTCCCGACCAGGCCTCCTCAGAACACACTCTTTCTTTACTGGTTAGCGAAAGGCATATTCTAACCGCCTAGTCCTATGGATGTCCCCCTGGAGTGTTCAGCTGCTGATCATTGGACACTCACAGAATTACCAGACCTGCTGTTCCCAAAGGAAAAGTACACTGCACCTTACCAGTTTTACACCATAGTACATAGCTCCACTTAACACACTGTCCTTAGATTTGTCTATAGTGAAAGTAAGTATATGCTTATTTAACAAAGAGCAGAAATTAAAATGATAGGAAGCAGAAATATTGGAAACAAAGGATTACATATAAAATAAAATCATAACACACGTACCAGAGCCTAAACTTAATTAACAAGATACTACTTTGTCTAATTAAGTTTAGCTCACCCCAAAGTCTCTCCAGTGTTTTCAGCCAAGCTTGGCTGTAATATTTTTCGTGAAGCAAACATATGGTCATCTTACTTCCTAGATTGAAGACCTTCGGCATCTCCTTGCATTCTCCTGATACATCAGACTAATTCTTTCATCTTAGTCATAAACCAGACACCCTCCTGCTCTGTGTTCCTTTCTGTAGATTTTGTGATCACTTTTCAACTTCGTAGTGTTGATTAGCTGGTGATTCTGTATGCAAATAGACTTCTGTTGTAAGCTACACAATGGTCAGCCAGGGAGATAAATGTCTCTTATTCCTTGTCTGAACAGAACCTGTTTATCACTTTCTGGTGACCTGTCTTACATACCTCAAGAACAACGAGCAGTCCGGTGGCACCTTAAACACTAACAGATTTATTTGGGCATAAGCTTTTGAGGGTAAAAAACACACTTCTTCAGATGCATGAAGTGAAAATTACAGATGCAGGCATAAGTATACTGACACATAAGAAGGGAATTGTCTTACAAGTGGAGAACCAGTGTTGACAAGGCCAATTCAGTCAGGGTGGAGGTGGTCCATTCCCGATAATTGATGAGGAGGTGTCAATATACCAAGAGAGGGAAAATTGCTTTTGTAGTGAGCCAGCCACTCCCAGTCCCTATTCAAGCCCAAATTAATGGTGTTAAATTTGCAAATGAATTGTAGCTCTGCAGTTTCTCTTTGAAGTCTGTTTTTGAAGTTTTTTTGTTGAAGTATGGCTACTTTTAAATCTGTTGTAGAATGTCCAAGGAGATTGAAGTGTTCTCCTACTGGCTTTTGTATGTTACCATTCCTGATGTCTGATTTGTGTCCATTTATTCTTTTATGTGGAGACTGTCCGGTGTGGCCAATGTACATGGCAGAGGGGCATTGCTGGCACATGATGGCACATGTCACATTAGTAGACGTGCAGATGAATGAGCCCCTGATGGTGTGGCTCATGTGGTTGGGTCCTCTGCTGGTGTCACTAGAGTAGATATGGGGCAAAGTAGGCAACGGGGTTTGTTACAGGGATTGGTTCCTGGGTTAGTGTTTCTGTGGTGTGGTGTGTAGTTGCTGGTAAGTCTTTGCTTCATGTTGGGGGGCTGTCTGTAAACGAGGACTGGCTTGCCTCCCAAGGTCTGTGAGAGTGAGGGATCATTTTCCAGGATAGGTTGTAGATCATTGTTGATGTGCTGGAGAGGTTTTAGCTGGGGGCTGTACGTGATGGCCAGTGGTGTTCTGTTATTTTCCTTGTTGGGCCTGTCCTGAAGTAGGTGACTTCTGGGTACCCATTTCGCTCTGTCATTCTGTTTCCTCACTTTCCCAGGTGGGTATTGTAGTTTTAAGAATGCTTGATAAAGATCTTGTAGGTGTTTGTCTCTGTCTGAGGGATTGGAGCAAATTTGATTGTATCTTAGGGCTTGGCTGTAGACAATGGATCGTGTGATATGTCCTGGATGGAAGCTGGAGGCATGTAGGTAAGTATAGCAGTCAGTAGGTTTCTGGTATAGGGTGGTGTTTATGTGACCATCACTTACTTGCACTGTAGTGTCCAGGAAGTGGAACTCTTTTGTGGACTGGTCCAGGCTGAGGTTGGTCTCAAGTTGCAGTGGGGGAGGTTTAGGTTGGATATTAGGAAAAACTTTTTCACTAGGAGGGTGGTGAAACACTGGAATGCATTATCTAGGGAGGTGGTAGAATCTCCTTCCTTAGAAGTTTTTAAGGTCAGGCTTGACAAAGCCCTGGCTGGGATGATTTAATTGGAGATTGGTCCTGCTTTTGAGCAGGGGGTTGGACTAGATGATCTCCCGAGGTCCCTTCCAACCCTGATATTCTATGATTCTATGATGGTGGGGTGGAAATGGTTGAAATCCTGGTGGAATTCTTCAAGAGCCTCTTTCCTGTGGGTCCATATGATGAAGATGTCATCAGTGTAGCGCAAGTAGAGGAGGGGCGCTAGGGGACGAGAGCTGAGGAAGCGTTTTTTTAAGTCAGCCATAAAAATGTTGGCATACTGTGGGACCATGGAGGTACCTATAGCAGTGCCGCTGACTTGAAGGTATACATTGTCCCCAAATGTGAAATAGTTATGGGTGAGGACAAAGTCACAAAGCTCAGCCACCAGGTGTGCCGTGGCCTCATCAGGGATACTGTTCCTGACAGCTTATAGTCTGTCCTATTGTGGAATATTGGTGTAAAGAGCTTCTATATCCATGGTGGCCAGGATGGTGTTTTCAGGAATTGTAGTTTCCTCAGGAAGTCAGTGGTATCTCGAAGATGGCTAAGAGTGCTGGTAGCATAGGGTCTGAGGAGAGAGTCCAGATAACCAGATAATCCTGTTGTAAGAGTGCCAATGCCTGAGATGATGGGGCGTCCAGGGTTTCCAGGTTTATGGATCCTGGGTAGCAGATAGAATACCCCTGCTCGGGGCTCTTGGGGTGTGTCTGTGCAGATTTGTTCTTGTGCTTTTTCAGGGAGTTTCTTGAGCAAATGGTGTAGTTTCTTTTGGTACCCCTCAGTGGGATAAGAGGATAGTCGCCTATAGAATGTGGTGTTGGAGAGTTGCTTGGCAGCCTCCTGTTCATAATCCAACCTGTTCATTATGACTATAGCACCTCCTTTGCCAGTTCCTTTGATTATAATGTCAGAGTTGTTTCTAAAAAGAAAAGGAGTACTTGTGGCACCTTAGAGACTAACCAGTTTTGGATGGCATTGCGTTCTGTATGGCTGAGGTTATGGGGCATGCCTGTACACTCTGCCAGTTGGCACCTAGAGGTCCCTGGGTCATACACTGCACTTGTGATGTTGTTAAATCTGTGCCAGTTGAGACCTTTCAATTTTCTGTTGTATTATAGGCCAAAGAAAAGGGGGCATCTAATAGGACCATTTAAAAATTGTTCCTCCTTGTGATTCACAGAGGGATATAGCTAGCAAACTTAATCAATTTCTAATTTCTGTGATGTATGTTTTAATACAGTATGTGAAACTATTATACATTGATTCAGATGTCATATTTGGCTTGAAGAAATAAAATCCAGGCTATTCTCTAATATATAAAATATTCAATTTATCAAATTCTTGCTTCTATAGTCTTAATGGGCCTGGTCCTCAGCTAGTGTATGTCAGCATAATTCCATTGATTTCAAAGGACCTCAAAAAGATTTAATTGCCCATCAGCCAAAAGAGTGCGCTTTAACCTACACAATTCCCTTATTACTGTGTGGGTGTGGCTACTGCAATTCCATACTTCCTAAAATTTGAGCTATTCAAATTTAAGTAGTTAAATATAACTTCCTGTGGAGAATTTAATCTTGAGTGCTTATAAAGCAATGACTCATAACGTAGATGATAGTATCACCTGTTGCCATAACAATATTTTCATTCTCCAGCCTTGTTTTTGCTGCCTCAACCATTGTAATGATCATAATTTCTGCCTCTCATTTTAATAATAATTTTGACTATGTTTAAATGCTGAACAGGACTGTATATTCATGGCCTATCACAGATACAAGACACTTTGAATGAAGTGCTTGCCAAACAGAAAGCAGAAAGGGATGTCCTAGCTAAAAAATACAGGTAAGTGGAATGTAAACTGTGGTTTTATTAAAGGTTTATTTTTTAAAAGCAACACAGATGGATCTTATTAGAAGGCCAGCAAGCAGTAACGTGAAGGCAAAACTGTGTGGTCCTAACTCAGTCTTTTATCAACTATAACTCCTATTGGCGTCAGTGAAAGTTTGTGCCTGAGTGAGAATTTCAGGATTTGGCTGACTCAAACATGTAAAATATTTGTGTAAACACATAATAAGAGATGTTTCCTGCCCCAAAGAGCAGTCTAAATAAAAAGGAAGATAAGGGTTGAGAGAAAGGGATATGACAGAAGATTAGAAACTGAGGCACAGAGATATTAGATTACTTTCCTATGGTCACAGGGGAAATCTGTGGCAGTGTCTGGGATTGTACCCACATCTCCTGAGTCCAATCCAAGCCCTTAACCCCTCTTCATTCCATAGATCATTCGGGCAGCGGGAATCATAAGCTGGGGGAGGCTGTGCCTCCCCAAACAGCCAGGCATGGCCCCACCCACACTCCTCCTCCAGAACCCCTCCTGCCATTTCCCCTGTCCCTGTGCCGTGGCCCTGGCTAGGACTGGGGCTGGGGCTGCACTGCCCAGCCCGCCCAGTGCTCCAAGGCCACGCCACCCGTCCGCCTAGTGCTCCGGGGCTGGGGGCTGTGGCCACACCACCTGCCCTCCCAGCGCTCCAGGGCTGGGGGTGCTAACCTGGGGGAGGGTGGCAACCATGCAGGGGGAGGGGCTGGGTTCCGTCAGGGGGCGTGGAAGGGGAGGAGCTGTGGGCTAGCCTCCCCCAGCCAGCAGTTCATGCACCTCCCATAAGAGATAATATATATATAGACACATAAGATAGGTCATTAAAAAAAGCGAGGCTTGTGGGGAGGGATAGCTCAGTGGTTTGAGCATTGGCCTGCTAAACCCACAGTTGTGAGTTCAATCCTTGAGGGGACCATTAGGTATCTGGGGCAAAAATTGGGGACTGGTCCTGCTTTGAGCAGGGGGTTGGACTAGATGACCTCCTGAGGTCCCTTCCAACTCTGATATTCTGATTCTAAGTGAAAAGGAGTTAACATTCCAAGATCATCCTTGTGAATAAACTAGGACTTGTTTATGTGAACTCTTAATTTGCGGTCAGTTGGAGTGTAAATCTATCTCACGTTAGCCTGCTGTGCATTAATTGTCCGTGTGAACCCTGCTGCCATGCGTTAAAAGTTCCATAGTGTGCTTTAATCTACTCCCATTTCACAGATCAAAGTGCACACATTTTTAGATTTACACCCTACCTTCCTGCAAAGTAAGTGTTCATATAGACAAATCCTCAGTAGTTAAAGAGACAAGTAATGACAGCATAACTGATTTGACATTTGCACAAGCCTATCAGACAATCTTTGAATGTTATTAGTGAAGCTGTGTTCTATAGCACTGAACTGATAAATATTTTTGAGGTGTTGCAAATGTGCTGTAACCAATATAGCTGCTATCTTTCAAGTGTAATGAACTGCATGCCAGCTTTACACTTCCATTTGATTATGTGAAAAGTAGTTAAAATGGGGCTCATTACTGTGCTTACTTTCAGGTCATTCGAATCTTCTTTTCATGGTGCTTTCTCTTAAGCCTTGTCTATACTGAAAAGTTTTGTTGCTTTAAAGTATAATTAAAACAGGGAAGAAAAAAATCAAAACAAACTCTCATATGGACACAGTAATATTGGTATAAAAGGGCTTACACTGATATAGCTTATTCTGATTCAGGAAATAGAATAAGCTATACTAATATAAGACCTGTTTATAATCTAGAGCTTTTCATGGTATCATTATTTCAGAAGAAAAAAATCACACACGCCCCAGCCTAGGGATTCCTTGTTGTTGGCATGAGCCCACTTGAATGAATTGTTTCGTCCCAGGACTCTAGCATGGAGGATGCCATTTTTTAGAGCAAAATGGTGTCCTGCACAAAGCATGACCTCACATGCATGGTATGTACTGCAAAATGCATGAGTATGTACATATAGTACATGTGAGGTCATGCTGTGCAAAGGATGCCATTTTGTAGAGGAAAAGAGGCAGCTGAGCACTGAGAACACCACGCTATGAACATAGCCTACAGTGTCTTTCCCCAAATAGGGGCCTGCAATACCTTTGCCCAAATGGTTTGACAGGAACCACACCTTTGGTTTCTGATGCATTCCCAAATCTGTGCTTCTGACCTGGCCAAGGTAACCTTGGTAATCAGCCTGCTGACAGGAGGCTGTGTTAGACTGGACCTCCGCTTTGGCTGGAAGGCCATACCCAGTGCTGTCAAACTGAGACACCTTTCTCCAATTTAAGTCAACCATCTTCGATGATCTGCACTGAGCTCAAATGCCTGAGGCCTCTCTGAGGGGACTCAGGCAGGGGCAAGGCATAGTGGCCTCCTATTCAGTGCACTTCCGCCACCTCACAGCAGATACAGAGTGGAACAAAGCAGCAGTATCAGTTCCAGTGGGGCTTGTGGGAAGAAATCAAAGATGAACTGGCCCAGATAGAGATGCCTAAGGGCCCAGATGCCTTGGTGGACCTTATCATCCACATAGATAATTGACTATAGGAATGAAGGGAGAAGAAAAGAAGTTAGCTGCAGCCCCAATGCCCAGGGACAGTGACATCAGCTTCTGTATCACCTGCTGAACCCGTGCAAGCAGGTCTCATCAGCAACTCACATGTGAAGAAAAGAAATGGCACAATCAGTGCCACCTGTGATTCTGCTGTGGTGAGCCTGGCCACATCATCTCGGCCTGCCCACTGCAAACACTAAAAAGCTTGGGGGCACAAGCCAGCCCTGGAATTGTGGGGGAGGAGACTGGCATGGGCCTTCAGAGAAAAGAACGTCCCTGTTACTTATTTCTCACTGAAAGGCACCCTGGTGCCCATCCAGGGGCTTCTCATTTGCAGGTACCTATCAAGCTGTGCGTCCTAGGGGATCCTTGGTGGACTCTCCTCCAACGGGCCTTCATTGATTATGGAGCAGTGGACAATTTCATAGATGCAACTACAGCTTTCAACAAGATACCTCTGCATGGACAGACCCTCTTGGAAACTAGACTATAAGTTCCTGGGCCCAAACCCAATGTGAGGCTCTATCCCGAGGTCCGATTGGTGGAGTCCCAGAGTAGCTGATTGGTCTGCTGGCCCTACTTAAGTCAGCAGCAGGAACAGGAATATGTCCAAACAATTGGGCTCCACCCTGGTTTGGACAGTGTGCTTCATGCTTCTTGTTTCCCCAGCTTGATCTCCTGGCATTCGACCTGGCTTGACTTGTGGTTCCTGACCTCCAGTTTGTCTCCTGCCTCTGACCTCCAGTATCCTGACCTGGCCTGACTCAGGTTCCCAACTCATGGTTCTAACCTCCATTTTTTCCACCTGCTTCTGACCTCCCAGTATCCCAGTCAGGCTGGCCCTTGACTCCTGGTTCATGACTGTGGATTTTGGATCCAACTAATAGGTCTGGCCACCCACAAGCTGGGTATGACACTCATGGAAATCAGTTGAATATAACGGATATTATCAAGATATTTTTCACAATTTTAAAAATAATTGCTTTGCTTACTTCTACTTAAGTAAGCTTGAAAGAAGCTTGAAGAAGCAGTAGAAGCTTGAAATTGAAATCTCTCTTACTGAAATTTTCATTCATTATGTGAGTGTACATGCACACACGTGCACACACACAATTATCATGGCATAGCAAGTCATGAATTCTGGGCTGCTAATGTCAATTTTTGGGAGGAAAGGTTTGGATAAAGAATATGAAAGCATTTGTTTTACAAAATAACATTTATTTGAAGGACTACACAATGTCAAATCCTGGCAGACTGGTAGACTCTTGCATCTGTGTGGAGCTCCATGAACTTCAGTATGGCTCCACCCAGGCCCATGAGTTTGCCTGTGCAGAGCTTATTGCAGAATCAGGGCCCAAGTGAGGGCTGCAGAAGGCCTGATTGCAATAAACCAGTGTTGTGAGAGGAAGGGTCCAGAGGAATACCCAGAAGATTTATATTTCCCCTGTGCAGTGGCCTCTGGTGATATGAGAGTAGGGAATTGGCCAGTGACTGTGTGGATCCAATTTCTCAATTCCACTCTTAGGGATGCATAGTAGGTCAAGAATATTACAGTAGTTACAATGCTTCACATCCTGCCTCCAGGCTGAGGAGGAAGATTCTGGCCTCTACAAGGTTTCTCTGCACACCGCTTATTTTGCATAAGAATTGGAATTTGAACCATAAACTATACAAACAATAAAAAGGTTGTTCAATTTTTGGGCCTTGGCAGAGTTTTTAAAAAATATTTCTGTTTCTTTAGAAGTTTTATACACACACACGCACATGCGTGTGCACAGAGAGAGAGGGGGAGAGAGTTTGTATTTTGTGTTCTGAATTAATCTTCTGTTTGTTTGTTTTATTTCCTATAGGGCTTCAGTGGAGTCTTTTAAACAAGGAGCATTGAGGGAACAACTAGTTAAACTTGCTTCTAGGCAAAAGAGTCTTTTGGTTGTGGCACAAAAACAGAAAGAACTAGGCCAGAAAATAAAAAACTATAGGAAAGCAAAGCAAGTGTATTCTAGATGTTCAAAGAAACAAATCCCAAACTCAATTATTTCTCATGAAAAGGACAACAGAGATGATCTGACTGTTGATGAAATAGTGCATCGTGATGTAGTTACAGTAAGTATAGATCCTGGTGCCAAATTGACTAATGGAAACCTAGTGGAAACACTTCTTCCTGTAGAAGGTAAATTTTCAGATCAAGAGTACAGCCAACATCCAAACAGCTGCTTAGATGAGACAGGAGCAAATGAAGAGGCAAGTACAAGCAAAGAAGTTTCTTCCCATGCTTTGACATATGAAAACAAGGTCAGAGAATATACCTGTGATAAGACATCAAAATCCACAGATACTATAGAAATGGGAACTTCGCCGTCAGAACCTGTTATTTGCATTACTCCAACAAAGTGCTCACAGCAAGAAAAAAATAATTATATAGCGATTGCAAAACAAGGAAGCAAGTCTCCAAATCCCAGGCCAGTAACCAGCATGTTAAATATTTCAGAAGCCAAAAGCTTTGTTATCAATAATAATATCCATCAGCCAATTGCTGAATGTCAACAGGTTCTTGCTGGTAAGACTCTGCAAAGATGTGGACATAGGAATAAAGCTTCCCAGACGCAACCAATAGTGGTGTCAGAATCTGCAGAAATCTCTCCTATTACTCTTCAACAAAATATCTTCGAAAATAATCGGACCTCATGTAATGTTACAGATCTGGTCTCATATGTACCTTATCCAGTACACATCAGTCAAAATTCTTCTTCACAGTACTCTGATAATCAGGATAGTGAACAACAGCAATTGAACCGTAGAGGAAATAGAAGGAAAAAAAATCAACTGAAAGATCTGCTTGAATTAGGAAAAATTAAGCCAGGAGAAAATGTTCTAGAATTCAAACTGCAGGTAATTGGTTTACCACCTCAGTCTTCTCTTCTCTAGACTAAACACACCCATTTTTTTCATTCTTCCCCCATAAGTCGTGTTTTCTAGACCTTTAATAATTTTTGATTAAATATTGAACATTATACTGTACCAAAGCGGTTTGAGTATTAAGTTAATCTGTAAATATCAAAATAAACTCCTGTCTGAACAGCCAACTCTAGTGGCTCACCCCTACCCACTCTACTGGTGAAGTTATTCCTCACTGACCTTTGCTTGGAGACCTGAGCTTATTGGAAGAGAGTTGAGTAGAGTCCTGTTTTTTCCCCCCACAACTGTATATTTTAAAGTTACAAGGGGTTTTTTTACATCCTTGTAACCTGTCAGACAAAAGACTATTTAAAACATGCAGAATTAGAAAAATTGGGACTCCCTTAAGAGACAAAAAGAAAAGGAGTACTTGGGGCACCTTAGAGACTAACCAATTTATTTGAGCATAAGCTTTCATGAGCTACAGCTCACTTCATCGGATGCATGTAACTCACGAAAGCTTATGCTCAAATAAATTTGTTAGTCTCTAAGGTGCCACAAGTACTCCTTTTCTTTTTACAGATACA
Source organism: Lepidochelys kempii (assembly GCF_965140285.1). Classification (NCBI taxonomy): domain Eukaryota; kingdom Metazoa; phylum Chordata; order Testudines; family Cheloniidae; genus Lepidochelys; species Lepidochelys kempii. Next base: position 48,395,051 of record NC_136384.1, read on the forward strand.
GACTAACATGGCTACTACTCTGAACCCTTAAGAAACAGTTGCTGGTTTTCAGTGCTGATCTGTGGTGTATATGGTCATCATCTGCAGGTGTTTGAAATGGAACAGGAGGGATAGTCTGGACTCCTCAAACCTGTACAGTTTAAAACCTCTTTTTATCAGAGTAATTATACAATATTCAAGCTTTGGTGGTAGTTTCTGTTAAGAGAAGAAATTGATGGTAGTCAGGTATATCTTTAATGCAGCCCTATTTATTTAAAAATAATGTACATAAAGTCAGATTGCCCTGGGCACAATAGGAATCAAACAACAGAAGACAATTGTGCTTTATTTTTGTTTTGTTTATGGTTCAGTTTCAGGCCTCTTTCCAGCCAGCACTCTACCCTAAAGCACGTTTTTTTAGCTTTTTCTCATGGCCACACTACAAGTGGGACTTCCTTGCTCTCTTCCATGTGTACTTCTGTAGTGTTTTTGCTGCTGCTTTTGTACACACAACTGCAATGAAGGGCTTGTCTACACCACGCAGCTTTTAGCGACAAAGCTGCGTTGACACTTCCAGCCCCGCAAGCGGCGTTAGCTTTGTCGGCAGGACAGCTAACCGACACTGCCACTTGTGTCGGCAAAACTTTTGTCTTTCTCAGGGTGGCGTTTTTAAGTACCCGTGAAAGACAAAAGTTTTGTCAACAACTTCCCAGTGTAGACAAGACCGAAGTCAGTCTGCCACCCCCATATTTGTTATCAGACCACCCTTGGACTGCGTGGCCCTGCCATTGCCCAGGCTAGCATGTGATCTGTTCATTAGGTGGTGTTTTCCATTCAGCTATCAACAAACAAAAGGGCTGTTAATTGCTCCCTCATTTAGCGTGAATGGAAGGCAGTTTTCACACCTAACAGTGTCAGCAAGGTGGTGTGATTGCCCAAATCCCAACATAACAGTATTTTAATTTAGAAATGGGTTCAAGTGTTTCCTTAATCTCTTTAGTCAGTATCTTCAGCACGTAATATTGAATTTTTATTCAATATTTACAGATCAGCTTTTAAAACGTTTTTCTGCCAAGAGTCTTACTGAGTCTTCAGTGGGTGAAATGCCTTCTGCCAAACCATGTAGCAAATAGCGGCATTCAGAATACTGTATATTTAACAGCTTTTGGTTGCAATTTCTGTTATCTGTTTAACATTTACTGTCATTGCTAGTAGCAAAATAGAATGGTTGGCTGGTCCTTTTTTCTGCATAATTTTGGTTTTTAAAGTTCAGAGGTGGCTTTAAGGTTTTTTTATGACTAAATGTGATACTTAGGAGGACACTCTCAAGTCCTTTAGGCCAAAAATATAACACCATGGGCTTGTCTTCACTACTATGCTAAATAAGCATTGCTGCATCGATGCAGCGGTGCCAATGTAGCACGTCTGGTGAAGACGCATTATGTCGATGGCTGTTTGGTGAAGCTTAGCCTCCCTTGGCCTCTTACATCTGCCACCTATGGACTGAAGCATGGGAAGGTTTCCTTGTCTGCACCTGTGGCCCACTGACTCTCTTCTATGGAAGTGCCTCTCTTGATGGAAGAGCCATTTTATGCATCTTCATGCTACATGACATGAAGGCCTCTTAAGTTGGACACAGACCTCCCCTATACTGGGTCACAAGTCAACCATCAGTATATGCAATCATTTCCTTTATGGATGGGGTTTGTAATATTGCTTCAGAACATGTGATGATCCAGCTTAAAGGATGAAGAACTCAGTCTGCCTATTGCAGTGTCTCAAGACCCTTCTAGTTATGATCTCCAATATTGACCCTTGCCTTTAATACTTGCAACCCGAGGAAGAGAATGTAGCTATTTTGGGTGTAGAAGAGCTGTATTTCTGCACCATGATGAGACTAGCACTCACTCATCCTATGGGATGCAGTGGATACCATAGAAATTAGTGCTTAGGTCTGTTGCTTTGTGCAGAGGAAAAGCACAACAAAGCTTCCTCCTTTGTGATTATGGAAAACCACATGGTAACAAAGGATGCAATGAGTTTGTGGTACTTACTTAGGGTTTACCTTGGGTTCACAAAGTGCAGTTTTGAACACTATTCTAACCAGAGATGGGCCCAAGCTCTAGAATTGAGATCTGAAGTCAGGTTTCCTCAAGGTGCTTGGATTTAGTGTGTTCCAATTCAGACACTCTATAGACATGGACTCTATAGATGGAGGGTGGACCAATGTTACGTTGTCAGGCCCATCTCTTGTTCTAACAGTTTGACTGCATACACACCAGTCAGCCTAACCTTGTTAGAGCACAGTTTAGTTTAAATCTGGCTTAAATATGTTATCTGAACTTAAGCCCAGTGTAGATACCATAATGTCAATAAGTAGTATAAGCCATGCTGCATGCTAACTACACTGGAAATAAATAAGCTAAGTTACGTATGTGCATAGATGTTTGCAGGATCATACTCTTATATTATTAAAGCACCTGTCCTTATAATCTCTCCTAATTAACAGTGCATAGTCCGAAGACCATCAAACTCTCTCTCTTTTTTTTTAATTATCAAGCTTAATATTTGTGCAGACAGTGATTTGCATGTGTTTGTATTATATTTTTTAAGTTGCTCATACAATGAAATTTATCTCAGTTTACAACTGAAATATTTATTTATTTCAGTTTATGATCGTGGCATGAGTTTCTGGAAAAAAAACCCCTAGAATAAAGAAAAGATGCAGAATAGCTAGCTGCAACTTTTCAGTTCATATGAACGTTTAGAATTTTGCTTAAATTTTAAGGATATTAATTTTGATTTGTCAATTGAATTGTAATTTTTTTCTTAATTTTCATTTTTAGGACTTCAGCCATAAAGTCACTCTTTTGGGAGATGGTAAAATCAGAACGAGCGACAACAGAACTTATGGGAATCCAGTTCAGTGGGTTAAGGCACTATTGGGAAATCACATTTCTGTGAGCTGGAAGTATGTGTGGAATAAGGTAGGCTCACTGTTATTTCTAAAAAATCTCTTAAAAGCTATTGTATTCTTTTGTAGAAAGATACCCATGTCACTTTTAGATACATGCTACTAGCTTTGTGATCAGGTGGCTAGTGTGAAATTCTAAGTCATAAAGCACCAGACATCTGAGAAGTCCCCCAAAATTTGCCAGCACTTTCGCAGCATTTATCTGAGCTCATATGGACACTTGAACAACTTTGTCCATCTTTTAATCCCCTGCAGCCTTTTAAAAACTGAATTTTGTTTCATCAAGATGCCACTCTCTACAAAGTAGACATTGGAATTTTTCTCAACACCCTTGGATAGGAGATTCACTGCACAACTGCAACGCTGTGAATGAGAGGCCAATGCTGCTTGCTTGAGCAGCACACCCAAGCTATTGGCCCTGTGGCCTGCTTCTACATGGACGTTGTATCCCGTTGCATAAATGAGGCTTTGAGCATCATCTAACCTGTGGTCTCTGGTGACTTTAAAGAATTTTTGTAGTGTTTAGCCTTTGGCTGCTGTAAGTGCATTCACATTTCAGGCCTATTTGATCTCCTTAAAGGTGCTAAGATTTTTTTTAAATTGAGCTTGTGCCTTTATTTCTTTAAGATAAAGGAGGCTCAAAGAAGATGTTTTTACCTTATATATGTGCAGTCTGTTACTCCCTGTTTTTTCTGGAGGGTGACTCAGAACATGTCTATAGTGAGCTCTAACTCCTTTATTAAAAGGGGTAAGGATAAAGTTTAGTTAAATGGGTGTTAACAAATGTAACTTTAGCGCTCTCATGGCCAAGATGGAGTTGCTCTGCTGGCAGCTCTGACCAAGAGAAGGCGTGCACAGGAATGCTGCAGGGAAAGACCCTTCCACCCCAGGAGCATCTGTTCCAAACCCCCATGAATGAACACACACACACACCAGAAGAGAACAATGAATATAGGAAGGAGAAATATTTACTTGCAGAGGGATGAGAGGAGAAAAACAACAGGGGGAAATATAAGGGGTGCGGTAAAACAGGGTTGCATTCAACACAAGGCCTGACAAGCCCAGCTATACCACAGTCTGAAAGGGCAGACACCGAGCAATGTGTCTGCACACAGAGTTCAGGAGTCCTGGGGAAAGTTCCAATCCAGTGGTGAGTCTTGAGTGCTCCTGGACAGTTGTCTTTGGTGCCAGTAAACTTTCCCCAACAAACCCCTCCGGTGCCCTCTTCCGTCGCTCTCTGCAAAGCCACACAGAGTGACAACCTTTCCACTTAACTAGCTAACAGCTTCCCTCGTTATTCCCAATGCAAAGTCACAAGCCCCAGTACTCACGACCCCATACAGCTCTGGGCAGCAGTGATACTGGGTCAAGCTCCGGTTTATCCTTCTTGGGCAATTCCTCACTGGCACAGTGCTCCTCCTGGACCCTGTCCTGGGGTGTCCCCAGTCGGCCTCTCTGTCCATAGGTGCCAACTTCATGGGTGCTCCAAACTCCCCTGTGCCCAGTGCCTCCTGCCCGTGGTGGCTCTGCTGATCAACTCCTCCCCCTCCCTCCCAGCACCTCCCACCTGCCGCAATCAGCTGTTCTGAGGCATGCAGGAGGTGCTGGGAGGGAGGGGGAGGAGTGGGGACGGAGCATGCTCAGGGGAGTGGACGGAAAGAGGCGGGGAGAGGGCAGAGAGAGGGTGGGAAGATGGAGGGTAGGGGTAGAGGCTTGGAGGAGGGTTGGAGTAGGAGCGGGGCCTAGGGCTGAGCACCCCCCAGGACAATTCGAAGCTGGCGCCTGTGACTCTGTCCCTCCCAGGCTTTGGGCAGGTTCTTGGCTCCTTCACTCTGTGAGGGCCTGCTTGTTGCAACCCTTCTGTCTTGAGCTCCAGATACACACACCCTGTTGATGTCTCTCTCTCTCTCTCTCTCTCTCTCTCTCAGCAGTTGCCTTGTTTACCATTTGTATTACCATTTGTACTTGCTTCTGTGGTAGATTTAGTGCATTTTGTATCAATGCTTGCTCCCTCAGCATTGACTCTTTAACTTTCCCACACCAATGCATCTTTCCTGTGACCGTTTTAGAGCCCAGGGAGTAGTGCTAAGGAAGAGCAAAAGAAAAGTACTTGGATCCTGAGGAAACTAGTAACTCCTCAGAAGCCAACTAGATACAACCTTTTCCCAGTCACAAAATGATTTTATGTGAGATTTTAACTCGTGTCCCAGGCTACTAGGATCTCAATGGATCTAATGTTCAAAATTAGACATCTTCAAGGACAGATGCAAAAATTGCATTTCATGTAACACATCTAATTTTTGCATGCATTATCTATACAAATTGTGTATTCAAAATATGTACTTGCAGTAAGTAACAACATTTACCAAATTAGACCTACAATTGCATACACCTAATTTTGAAAGAAACCTGATATTTTTTACTCTTATTATCACAGAAAACACAACGTAAATAAAATAACCAGTAACTTATATAGATTTGTTTATATACAGGTCACATACCTTGGAACAGAGCTGTCAAAAATTCTTCTTGAAGAAGCATGTATTCCCAATGAACCAGAATTACCAGTACAACAAAAACAGCCTTCTGGTATGTACAGACTAAAACCTAATTTCCACTTTGTCTGGAAGTAGCAGAAAATGGTCTCTGAAGCGCTCAGGCTTCCACAGTTCACTCACTCCTTACTGATTTGGTTCAGGAATAACCCTCATTACATACCTTAGACTTGAAAAAATTATTTCAAAAATTGATCTGTATGGTAAAAGAAATATTCCCTTCCCCCCTTACACAGTGCAGTGTGCTGGAGGAGTAATTTTAAATGCCTTGGGTGCCAAATAATTTTATTAAAAAAACATTTAAAGTATAGACAGATAAAAGTCTTACTCATCATTTTAATTGTTTATTGTGCAGGTATGCAAACCATGCTTTTCAAACAGAAGAAATAAACTGCTTAAGTGGAGACCCCGAAAAATACTCAAAAGAAAAAATATTATTAACCTGAGTGTTTTTCTCTCTAACAATATACAAGAACAAACAATAACACAAAGTACGGTATATTAATTCAAACATCCACAAAGGGATTTAGGCATAGTGACACTAAGCATTGCCACACCTAACTTTTAGGCATCTAGAAAATCACAGGAACAGCATTGTGATCCACAAAGCCTGAGTAAGCACCTAGGCTCCCAGTACATTAAGTGGGGGGAGATATGTGCCTTACAATTCATTCCACAAAAGCCAGTATGCTAGGCAGAGAGCTGCATAAGGTGGTCAGGGAGAGATGCCAATCAGAGGGGTGTATCCTAAGCTCTGCCCCCTCACAGAGATAAGCGCCTAAGACCAGGCTGCAGGGAGATGCCTACCTCTGTTAGTGATCTACAAACTAGGGGAAGATAGGCGCTCCTTCTCATAAATTGCACGCAGAGCCTGATCTAGTAGATATGCTCAGCGGGCATCTCACTCCACACAAAACAGCTGGAGGAGGAGGAGAAATACCTCCATTATGACCATTAGCTCAGTAGGATGCTCACCTAAGATATGGGAGATCACCAATTTGTCCCCCATCTACCTCACGAGAAAGGATTTGAACAGGGTTCTACTGCCAGTAACCACTGGGCTAAAGATTATAAGGCAAGTCCTCCTCCTCCTCCAGATTTGTGCGGATTTTTGCGGAGTTAGGAACACACTCTTTTTTTCTAGTGAAGACAAGGCCTTACATATTACCTTTGACTTTTCCATAGCTGGGGATCAGGTTCAAAATTTTTATCTCACTGTTGGTTCAGCCATGTGGTGAACTGTTGACTTCAGTGGATTGCATGGATGTAAGTGAGAGCAGAATTTTCCCCCTTTACATGTAATACTGTGTATTTCTGTTTTCCTTGAACCAAATCATGTAGTCTTTATGTAGCTTATACTCGTCTCTTTTTCTGACAAAATTTACATAGCGATCAATGGAATTTTACCAAAGGAAGACTGTAAAAATTAATGTCTAGTCCTGCAATTGACCCAGCTGCTGTTAATGTGACTGTATGGGGGAACAGAGATTTCCCCATGCACTACAAGTTACAGGATCTCACACGAAATTGAGGATTTTAGGATTTGTTCCTGTGTTTAAATGTAAACCATAATGACTTCAGCGGGTCTCTGTGTGGGTTAGGGGTTTGGTAACTTTGTAAACTGCAGGATTGAGACTTTGCTGACCTGCAACTCCAAACACCCTACCCCAATGGCAGTGACTTTTTCAACCCACAAGGAAATAATTTTCTACTTTAAAATGCATCTCCAAAGCAGAATACATTCAGTTTGTTTGAATACATTTGTTTAGTTCTCTAATCTCATCTCTGTAATTATAGTCACTGTACTCATAAATATACCCACTTAGCTCACTAAGAGAACCCAATTAAATCAAGGATCTTCACTCAATCCTCATGATGAATCATTCTTTCATAGGACCTGTATGCACTAAATAATATATCCGTTTGTGGAAAAAATTTGTCTTAATCTTTTCGCTACCAGAGATGAATTTTTGTAACATTGGACCCAGGCAGTCACACATGGTGCCACCTCAATCATGGTACTACCCCCACCTTTCAGCACACCGGGGTCTGTGAAGCAGACAGCATACAGCAAAAAATTCCACCACTTCCACAAATGGAAGAAATGGGAATACTGCCATCCCTTGACGTAGAAGCTGTGGAAGGACAAACCTGTGTCCAGAGTATTAAAAAGTAAGACTTTTTATTTAGCACTGGCTAGGAAGCCTCATGAAAAGGAGAAGGAGAACTGATAAGGTAGAAGAGAAAGAGGGAAGAAGGGAATTGGCTCATCAACTGTCCTATAGCATTTTTATCTGATGAGCTCTGTCCACCACTCTTGCCTGTCATAGTTTGAGAACCACTGGCTTGAAACCTCAAAGAACACTTTCACTTTTGTCATCCTGGGGTGAGACCCAAAGAAACAAATTTGCCTCTACTATTCCATAGCTTGCGATCTGCAGCTGCTGAAACCACTACTGTGCATCGGATGGTGCCGTTACCTTTCAAATCCCTGATCACTGTTGTGTGTCTTTATTGAGAGAAATTAATTAGTTTCTCCATAAAAACATATGCAAATATGAGGAAATTAAAGTTTTAAAATCAATTAAAAAGTGGCTTGCAAGAAGGATTTTAGGGAAGATTACTTATGTTAATAATATTCTTGGCTGCAGCCCACTCTTCTCCATTCTGTAGTAATAACTGAGAGCAGCTTTATTATTATTTATTCTTCTTCAAATGCTTGCTCATGTACATTCCACATTAGGTGTGTGTGCTCACCACATGGACTGGTGCCAGAAGTTTTTCCCTCAGCAGTATCCACAGAGGACTGGCTCTGGCGTCTTTTGGAGTGGCGCCCGCATGGCACGATATAAAGGGCACTGCCGGTTCCCCCCACCGTCAGTTCCTTCTTGCTGCCAGTGACGGTGCTGGAACGTCTGCTGCTTCAGCTAGCATTGATTCCTTCCCTGTTCCCTAACTTTGAAATCCTGTAAAATAGTTATACATAGTTAGTAGTTTCCTTAGTTACCCTTAGTAGTAGTTCTCCACCTGTCATGGAAGGTCGCGTTCCTGGTGGCAGTGATGTCAGCAAGATGGGTCTCTGAAATTAAAGCCTTGACCTCAGAACGTCCATTCATGGTCTTCAACAAAGATAAGATTGAGTTGCGGCCGCAGCCTGCCTTCCTGCCAAAGGTGGTCTTCACCTTCCATATGAACCAGGACATCTTCCTCCTGGTGTTCTGTCCCAAACTGCACAAGACCAGTGAGGAGAGGCATCTTCACACCCTGGACGTCCGGAGGGCCTTGGCTTTCTACTTAGAATGTACCAAGCCTTTCTGAAAATCGACTTAACTCTTCATCGCTACAGTGGATAGGATGAAGGGTCACCCGGTGTCCTCGCAGAGGATTTCCAATTGGATTACCTCAAGGACCTGTTACAATTTGGTGGGGGTTCCACCGCCACCAATTGTCAGAGCCCACTCGAGAGCACAGGTGTCTTCGGCAGTCTTCCTTGTGCACATTCCTATCCAGGACATCTGTAGATCCGTAACATGGTCCTCTGTTCACACGTTTACCACTCATTATGCCATCACTCAGCAGGCCAGAGATGATGCTGGGTTTGGCAGAGCTGTGTTGCAATCTACACATCCGTGAACTCCTACCCACCTCCAGGGGTACTGATTTGGAGTCACCTAATATGAAATAGTCATGAAAAAGCACTCAAAGAAGAAAAGACAGTTACCTTTTCCGTAACTGGTGTTCTTCAAGATGCGTTGCTCCTGTCCATTCCACAACCCGACCTCCTTCCCCACTGTTGAGTTTCCAGCAAGAAGGAACTGAGGGTGGGGAAAGCGCACTCCCATTGGCATAATTACTCACCTCTGTGAGACACAGAAGCTATGTCAGTGGGAGTCATTGTAACTTGCATCACTCAGGGGGAAGGGGCTTTTTTACACCACTGAGCAATGTAAGTTACATCGACTTAAGTGGTAGTATAGACCAGATAGGCTTTGTCTACACTACACACTTATTAGTGACATGGCTGTGCTGCTACAGCCGTGCTGCTAAAAGGCGTGCAATGTAGCTGCTGTTTATCGGCAGGAGAGAGCTCTCCCGCTGACAAAAAACTTCCACCCCCAATGACTGGCAGTAGCTTTGTCGGCAGGAGGGTGCTCTTGCCGACAAAACGCTGTTCACACCGGCGCTTGTCCTTGACAAAACTTTTGTCTTTCAAGGGGGTGGTTTTTTAACACCTCTGAATGACAAAAGTTTTGTCGTTCAGTTGCCAGTGTAGACAAAGCCATAGAAATGTAGGGCTGGAAGGGACCTTGAGAAGACATCAAGTCCAGCCCCCTTATTATTGGACAGTTTTGTCATATTACTTTTCCAACAGATGCCTAAGTAGTTAAAGGCCCCATTATTATCAGTCCTTGTGTTTCTGGATATTTCTGTTGTTTGTTCTAGAAATGGCTCATTCACCTCCTCTTCCTGACTTGGAGGTCTGTAGTAGACCCTACCATGATGTCACCCCTCTTTTCCCCCTCCTCCCTGCTTTATCTTTACTCAGAGGCTTTCAACTGGTCGGCCTCTCACCTCTTTCTGGTTCTCAGAACAAATGTATACATTCTTGATGTATAATGCAACCCCTCCTCCATTTTTTCTCTGCCTGTCCTTCCTGAACAAGCTATACCCTTTTATATCAATACTCCAGTCATGAGATTTATTCCACCAGGTCTCTGTGATGCTAGTTAAGTCATAATTCAGCTTATATACTAATACTGCAAGTTCTTCCCGTTTATTCCCCATACTCCTTGCATTTGAGTATAGACATCTGAGATATGATCAGATTCCCCTACTGATTTCCTTCTTGGTGCCCCTATGGGCTATTGTAGTTTTCCATGTCCTCCCCAACATCTAGCCCTCTGTTAAGGTCGCTGTCCTGCAGTGGCTCAAGAGCGTGAGTACCAGGCTCAGGGCAGACTGATAAGAACCAGGGCACAAATCCCACATTGGCTGTGAGTTCTATATTTAGATTTCACCAATCAATGATAGTACTCCTCAGGTACTATAACAGTCTAACCATGGAGTCACAGACAGTCGTCTTGGGTATCTGTCTTGCCAACGAGGTAAACTTACTTTTGTGATGGTCCCTTCCAGCAATTTTCAAGTTACTCCCAGTCCTAAAGGACCAGTCACTTACCACTGGTGACTTGCACTTTAGAGCTCACACTAGAGACAATGCTTGTAGCCAATCCTCAATGTCTGTATAATAAATCTTTAGATAGTTTAAAGTTTATAACAGGGGTGAGGAACCTTTTTTCTATTGGGGGCCACTAACCCAGAAAAAAAATCAGTCATGGGCCACACACAGCCCCATCGGGGGTTGCGGGAGAGGCTCAGGGCTTCCCCCAGGCTCTGGGGTGGGGCCAGAAGTGAGAGGTTCAGGGTGTGGGAGGGGGCTCCGGACTGGGGCTGAGGGGTTTGGAGTGTGGGAGCGGGCTCCGGGATGGGGCAGGGGGTTGGGGTGTGGGCTCTGGGAGGGGGTTGGGGTGTGGGAGGGGGCTCATGGCTGGGGCAGGGAGTTCGGGGTAGGGGGTGCAGGCTCTGGGAGAGAGTTAGGGTGCAGGAGGGGGTTACGACCGTGGCGAGGGGTTTCAGGGTGGGTGTGCATTCTCTGGGAGTGGGTTGGGGTTCAGGAGGGGGCTCAGGGCTGGGGCCGGTGGTTGGGGTGCAGGAGGGGGTGAGCGCTGCAGGCTCCGGCCGGGTGCCGCTTACCTCAGGTGGCTCCCAGTCGGTGGCACAGCAGGGCTAAGTCAGGTTCCCCCCCTGCCCTGGCCCTGTGCCACTCCTGGAAGTAGGCACGATGTGACCAGGCAGTTCTGCTCGGTGCGCGCTGCCTGCGGCACCCTGCAGGCACCACCCCTGCATCTCCCATTGGCTGTGGTCCCCGGCCAATGGCAGCTGTGGGGAGTGGTGCCTGTGGGCAAGGGTGGGTGCTTGTGGACTCAGAGCTTCCCTGATTGCTCCTGCACCTAGCCGGGGCCACAAAGACAGCAGTCCAACTGGCCTGGCACCTTAGCTTCCCCCCGCAGCAGGGTGAGCCAGCGCTCGCGGCTCCAGGCCTACACGGGGACACCAAGGCTCAGGGCTTCCAGCCTGAGGCAAGTCTCTGTGCCACGGGCCGGATGAAATTAAGCAGGAGGCTGGTTTTTATTCCCTTCCCCCATTCTTCTCTGAGTTACAAACTCAGCTGATGGGTGGAATTCACTTGCATGACTCATCTTCATGAGGGTGTGGGGAAGAAAGTAAACAAAGTCTTTTGTCCTCTTTAATGTACCACTCTATTCAGTCTCCTGTTGATGGGTCTTCCTTGATGGGCAGGACATAACAGCTTCTGTTGGAGACCACCATTTCAGACAAGTTAATGTCTCTCTTCTGTCTGGTGATTTACACAGTTACAGAGGCTACAATGCAAATGGTCAAATATTACCTTATAATTTGGGATACAGAGGGTATGAGTGAGATTAATGCGTGCAACAACCTTCAGGCATTCCATAAAGTCTAACACTGAACACATTCTTATAATTCTATTTCCTATTTTAACAATACTAACACAGAGATGAGCCAGACTGGTTCTGGCTATGTATTTGTCAGTGTGCAGTGGAGACATGGGGACCTTGGCATGAGCTGACATCTGGTCTGCCAGTATCACAGTTGCCTTTTTTATGCTTGCCTGTGGGCTTTTCTCACCTTCCCCCTTTGAACCTAGTTTAAAGCCCACTTACTAGGCTGGCAAGTCAGTTCATGAAGATGCTCTTCCCCTTGTTGGTCAAGTGGACCCCATCTCTTCCCAGCAGTTCCACTTTTCAAAACAGCATCCCATGTTCAAGGAAGCCGAAGCACATCCGTTGACACCATCTGTGTAGCTATGCATTCATCTCCAGGGTGTGTATGTCCCTGCCTTGGCCCTTACCCTCAAGTGGGAGGATGGATGAGAACATAATCTTCACCCCCAACTCCTTCGCCTTTACTCCCAGAACCCTCTAGTTACTGATGATCTGCTCAGGGTCATATCTGGTAGTATCATTAGTGCCCACATTGATGACCAACATGGGGTCACAGGGACAGATGACTCTCAGCAATCTTTCTCTAATGCAGGAGTCGGCAACCTTTTAGAAGTGGGGTGCCGAGTCTTCATTTATTCACTTTAATTTAAGGTTTCGCGTGCCAATACTACATTTTAATGTTTTTTAGAAGGTCTCTCTCTATAAGTCTCTATATCATATAACTAAACTATTGTTGTATGTAACCAAGGTTTTCAGAATGTTTAAGAAGCTTCATTTAAAATTAAATTAAAATGCTGATCTTACACCACCGGGCCACTCAGCCCGCTGCCGGCCTGGGGTTCCATTCACCTAGGCCGGCAGTGGGCTGAGCTGACTGGCAAGGGGCCGACAGCCAGAACCCCAGACCGGCAGCGGGCTGAGTGGAGCTGGCGGCCGGGACCCCAGACCAGCAGTGGGCTGAGCAGCTCAGCCCGCTGCCGGTCTGGGGTTCTGTCCACCGGCTCCTGCCAGCCAGGGTCCCGGCTACCGGTCCCACTCAGCCCACTGCCGGTCTGGGGTCCCGGCCCTGTCCACATAGAGTAGGTACCTACTTTCTCCCTGGTTCTGGCCCATTCTCTTCCTCTCTCTGCACTGAGATGAGGGTGGGAGTGCACTGAGCACAGGGCTGGGGGTGAAGGAGCAGGCTGGGGGTTGGGGTGCAGGGTCTGGCCAGGAGCTAGAATGAGGGTGGGGGCTCAGGGTTGGGGCAGGAGGTTTGGGTGGGGAGCACTTACCTGGGCAGCTCCCATTTGGTGCGAGGGGTGCAGTGGGAATGTGGGTGTGGGTGTGTGTGTGCAGGAGCTCCCGTTTGGTGCTCACGGTGGGGGTGGGGATGTGGATGTGCGGGGGTGCAAGAGTCAGGGCATGGGGTGTGGGGGGGCTGGATATGTGGGGGGGGTGCAGGAGTCAGGGCTGGGGGTGTGTGAGGAGGGTGCAGGAGTCAGGGCAGGGGACTGGGGGCGCTGAGTATGTGTGGGGGGTGCCAGAGTCAGGGCTGGGGTTGTGGGGGGCTGCAGGGGTTAGGGCACGGGCCTGGGGGTTGTGGGGGGTGCAGGGGTCAGAGCAGAAGGCTGGGGGTATGGGCTAGGGTCATGGGGGTGCTCCCAGCCCCCTCTCCTGAGCATCTCACGGCAGGGGGCTGGAGGGGATATGCCGATTCCACCTCCTTCCCCAACGTCCCCAGAGCAGAGAGCGCGCTGTGGCTCTGCTTTTCCCTCTCCCCCTCTGTAGCAAGGACCATCAGCTGATCGGCTGCAGGGAGGGCGAGAAGGAGGGGCAGGAAACCAGCACGCTGGAGGAAGAGGTGCGGGGAGGGGGAAGCTTGTCTGCCCTGCAAGGAGAGAGCAGTGGGCGGGGGCGGAGAAGAGTGGGCCAGGCTGGGCAGGATTTTTAATTGCACACTGCTGTCCCTGGCAGACAGCAGCGTGCCATTAAAAATTGGCTTGCATACCAAAGGTTGCCGACTCCTGGTCTAGATAATACTTAGTCCTGCCATGAGTGCAGAGGACTGGATTAGATGTCCTCTCGAGGTCCCTTCCAGTCCTATGGTTCTGTGATTCCTGAGGGACTCCACCAACTGACATTTCACACCAGCTGGTTCCCCCTGCCTCACTTTCATTGGTGGGGACATGCAGGCGGCATTCCCAGCAAGTCAAAACCTGTCTTGATGTTGGCTGAGAGAAGAGAAGACAAAGACAAACAGCAATACTGTAAGTAAGCTTCCTTTGTGTACATCCCTCTTTTCCTGTTGTAATTAGCAAGAACGATAACTGACAGTGAATATGGTTAAGCTGCAGACCTCAAGAGGAAGTGGCCTTACCTACAGCTTTACTTGAAGCACTTTCTGACAAAGGAAGAATAAGACAGAACCATTCAGTTGTGTTAAATGAAAGTGTGGGGGATGACCTAATGACCATTTTACAAATTTCATTAGCTGTTGTCTGAGCTATCTGTGCACAAGACATTTTTATTTTTATTGATGAATGTCTCTTTACAAATCTGGGACAAAGACTCTTAATCACAGCTCCTGTAGATCTTGTTGTTGCATGACTACGAGCTGTTGGCTTTCCTTTCAAACCATGGATTTATCTTGCACTTTAATTTGATTTATAGCCCATCTCTTCCCTATTCCTTCCAGTCTACTCATCAATCTGCCTTGAAAGCTGCAAGAACTTTAAAATCAAACAGTTTTTTGTTTTTATAAATTTACCCCAGACCACCTGTCAAGGTTCCTTCCCCACTCTGAACGCTAGGGTACAGATGTGGGGACCTGCATGAAAAACCTCCTAAGCTTATCTTTACCAGCTTAGGTCAAAACTTCTCCAAGGTACAAAATATTCCACCGTTTGTCCTTGGATTGGCCGCTACCACCACCAAACAAATACTGGTTACTAGGGAAGAGTTGTTTGGAAACGTCTTTCCCCCCAAAATACTTCCCAAAACCTTGCACCCCACTTCCTGGACAAGGTTTGGTAAAAAGCCTCACCAATTTGCCTAGGTGACTACAGATCCAGACCCTTGGATCTTAAGAACAATGAACAATCCTCCCAACACTTGCACCCCCCCTTTCCTGGGGAATGTTGGATAAAAAGCCTCACCAATTTGCATAGGTGACCACAGACCCAAACCCTTGGATCTGAGAATAATGAAAAAGCATTCAGTTTTCTTACTAGAAGACTTTTAATAGAGATAGAAGTAAATAGAAGTAAAGAAATTCCCCCTGTAACATCAGGATGGTAGATACCTTACAGGGTAATTAGACTCAAAACATAGAGAACCCCTTTAGGCAAAACCTTAAGTTATAAAAAGATACACAGTCAGAAATAGTTATTCTATTCAGCACAATTCTTTTCTCAGCCATTTAAAGAAATCATAATCTAACGCATACCTAGCTAGATTACTTACTAAAAGTTCTAAGACTCCATTCCTGGTCTATCCCCGGCAAAGCAGTATATAGTCAGACCGACCAGACCCTTTGTTTCTCTCCCTCCTCCCAGCTTTTGAAAGTATCTTGTCACCTCATTGGTCATTTTGGTCAGGTGCCAGTGAGGTTACCTTTAGCTTCTTAACCCTTTACAGGTGAGAGGATTTTTTTCTCTGGCCAGGAGGGATTTTAAAGGGGTTTACCCTTCCCTTTATATTTATGACACCACCCCTTAAATCTTGTTTTTAATCCACTGCCTTCCTTAATAAAATCCATACTAGTTTAAATTGCATATTTTAGAGAACTATGTTTTACCTTCATATGATCGTTTTATTACAGTCCAGTACGTGAGCATATGATGTCTTTTACACACATGTGTATGCACTGGAGAATCAGGAATAAAATTATAATCCAAAATAAAATGTTTAATAACAATTTAAACATATGGTTGGAAACTGCAATCTACTGGTGATACTGAACAAATACTCTACTGTGAATCCTTCAAAAGACAGCTTATTGCCTTTTTATAAAGAATACTAGGGGATACATTTGGTGATGGAGGATTAAATAAATAATTTGATATTTGAATGGAATGAAGAACATAATCTGGATTTAGATCTGAGGGACTGGAAGGCCATCTGGACAGCTACACAAAAATATCTGTGTGCACTAAGAACATGTAATTGGGCATTATATATTTTTATTATCAAATTTAAATATATATATTTTATTGTTGTTGATCTAGAATATAGTCCTTTATGTAGGAGGGTGTATGAATTCCCTGTTTGGCATATACATATATGGTTGTCATGACTCCATTTCTTAAATCTTTTAAAAATCAGATTACATCTATACTTAAGGAAGATATCGTGTTTCAGATCTCAGTGGATCCTGTTTTTTGCCCATTAGGTCGTTGTTATGTTGCTGGATTATCAACATGGATTTTGAAGTTCAAAAATAGGAGTGATTATATTGCTAAATAATAATTTAAATATCAGAATGCATAATCAGTCTAAAGATCCTGAGGGACAATGGGTAATTCTGGAAGTATCATTTAACAAAGAGAAGATGTTAGTGGATATACATTCATGTATCTAATGAAGATAAGAAAAGACAGAAAATAAAGTTCAACAATTATTGCATATGATTGTGGTGCTGGTGAAGATTTTTAATGAAGTACTGTGTATTGCATTTCTGTCAAATTAACAATCACTTAGGGCGTGTCCATAGGATATTTCAGTGGTTTGAGCATTGGCCTGCTAAACCCAGGGTTGTGAGTTCAATCCTTGAAGGGGCCATTTAGGGATTGGGGCAAAAATTGGGGATTGGCCCTGCTTTGAGCAGGGGGTTGGACTAGATGACCTCCTGAGGTCCCTTCCAACCCTGATATTCTATGAAAGCTATCCATCATTAATGATACACAATTTTCAGACATTTAGAGACAGAAAGAAAGATGTACCAGTAGTTGTTCTTCAAAAGTATAGCCTCTGCAGATCCACACTATATTCCCTCCCTTGTGAGCCAAGGAAACCTTTCTAAGTAGTGAATTGATAGGGGTGCACACACGTAACCCTTGAATCCAGTGTTATGTAACAGAAGACATGAATTCCAGCCCCCTAAGCATGTTAGCTGCTGTCTACCTCCAGACCCTTATTTTATATTTCCAAAGTAGACTGGAGGGAAAGGTGTCATTTTGGATCTGCTAATGCAATATATTCAGAAAGGAACAGTTACTAGTAAATGAACTTTCTTTCTCCTTCATGATATTGCTTTTGCAGGTCCTCACTTTAGGAGACCAGCAAACAGTGACAGTCCTTAGGAATGCAGAGGACTACTACTGTTTAAATAGGGCGTGAATTACTACTTTTTCAAATCAGGTGTCCTAGCTGGCCTCATCAATCGAATAATGTTTTGCAAAAGTATGAATTGAATTCCAAGTTGCCACTGTACAAATGTCAGTTAAGGGCATGTGACAGACAAGCTGCAGAGGCTCTTATCTTTTGACATGTAGAGACTCTGGTGATCAGTGTCTTATAAATGAGAGAGAGAACCATTGATTGATTGGTTGGGTATCTGAAGGTAGTTTAAGTCTTTCTGGTACAACACTAGCTATGCATAACATGTCTGGAGTTTAATCTGGACTGAAATACCTTGACCTTTCTTTTCCCCTCCTCCCCCTCTAAAATGGTACACAAAACTTTTTGGAATTCCTAAAGGCTTTGTCCTATTAAAGTAGTAATTAATAACTTTATTTTAACATCCAACATAGGTAACCTGGTTTCACCTGGTAAATCACGAGATTTTGGAAAAGTACTTAGTACAGTGGAGTCTTGGGAAGAGTCACAAGGCAATTGGGAAACAATCTCTGCAGGCCCGGACATTTTAGAAGACAGACAGTTAGACCTTAAGGGGGCCTGCTGTGTCCTTCTTCTAGAACAAGGACCCTCCATTACTGATCTATTGTCTGTCAAGGTAGAGCCTTCAAGCTGCAGAATCCATAGGGAGGAAAGTGCTGTTGGAATGCAGATCCACAACAGAGTACAAACCATGCTGAGACAGATGGACCAAAAGATTTAGAACCAGATGATTTGTCAGGGCCAGGCTGTGGGTGGCCTGTGTGCCCTGGTCTGTGGCTAAATTGCAATTGGGAGTTAAGTAACGGGATCTGGAGTGAGGGGAGTCAGAATGCCAGGAAGTCAAGGTCAGGTACCAGGTTGCAGGAAATAGGCAGATAGCAGGATCAGGGTGGAGCTGGCTCAGGATACTAAGATATTAGGGTCAGGCATCAGGTTATAGACAGCGGTCAAATAGCAAAGTTGAGGATGAACCAGGATCAGAAGTTAGAGACTGGAGTGGAAGCAGGCAGGCGATCTGTACTGTTGCTCAGACAACTCCCCATGGTGGTTTCCTGGTTTAAATACTAGCCAACCCTCAGCCAATCAGTGGGCTGTATGGGAGCACCCGGCAGACCCTGCTGGGTGGTACATGCTGCAAACCCTAGCTCACAGGGTCTTCTAGCAGAAAGCCAGCCTAAGCGTTCAGTGGTGATGCAGAAGCATCAGCAGTCCAGAACCCCCATTGTCTCAGCTTCTAGTCTTACAAGTTCATATGTGATTGTTCAGCATTTTCCAAAGGCTTATGCTTCCTATTTTTTAATTCTGTGGAGAGACCCAGATAATAGAAGTATCATCTCCATACAAAACTTGACTACCAGGGAAGCACTGCATTCCGTCATGGAAAAATCCAGTCTCAGAATATTTTCCCACAGACAACTCTTTTCTAAGCGATACAAAGGCCTTAAATGGCTGAAGGAGAAGTTGATTCCAAATCCTCACCAGCATAGACCAGCTGCTTCAGATGAGTGGAAGCCCTACAACTTTTAGGACCCATTGCATCTAAAGAAGCTGTGTGAGAGACAGAGCATGCAATTCCAAGACTTTACCTGGTCTGGAAGGCCAGTGTCTAGTGGAACATTTTGAGTCTTTAGAGGATTCAACAGCACAACCTGTTGAAGAAGAGTCCAAAGACTTGTAATTTAGACCCAGGGCATCTCCCACAGGAGAGCCTCACTTATGTCCAGGAGCACTCATGTCTTCTGCCATAAAAAAGATCTCACATCTGTTATTCCTGTCTCAGGACTGTATTATTATAGCCTGCTATTTTGTAGTGCCAAAAGAATACCAAGTGCTTCACAAAATGTAGAAAGATACAGGCTTTACCTAAAAGATCTTAGTCTAAATTTTAGATATGAGTGAATGTAGGAGGGGTGATATATAGTAGGAAGAAGGCAAAAGAACAAGTTTTTAGAAAAGAAGGATGGTCTTGTGGACTGGAGTAAAATGCAGGAGATCTGGGTTTTGTCCCTAGCTTTGCCACAAATGTCCTTTGTGATCTTGGGCACGTCACTTAAACTCTGTGTGCCTCAGTTTATCATCTGTAAAATGCGGGTAATAATTCTTCCCTACCTTATGGAAATGTTGAGGTTAGATTTTAATGTTTGTGAGCTTCTCAAATATTTAAGTGATAAACATACAGGATAGTATAAAATCCTATTACAAATAAATTACAGAAATACGAGAGTTGTATTTTGTTAGCTGTGTGCACAGCTTGTTGGTTCAGTCAATTTTTAAATTAAATATATGAAGAAGATAAAAAATAAGAATAGATATTTTTGACTTGCAAGTTGTGGGCATCATGCAAAAGTTGAGTTTTCCGTAGGAATTTAAATGAGCAGAGAATGGTGTCTCCTTTTACAGAAGAAAAGCCTTTTGAGTAACCCTCATTCAATCACTGGAGATGCTGGTCTGAAATGGACATTTTTGTATTGCAAAAAAGTGCACTTTTTAAACCCGGTTTTCAGGTGCAAGTCAGCCATAATAGACAAGCTGTTGCAAAACTAAACAAAATGAAAATAAAACTTCAAACATACTAAGAATGGTTTAAACCCTATAAACTAATCATATATAAACTCATAGCTGTAGACAAAGATGGAAAAGATATTAGTGAGCAGGGTGGAAAAAATCCTAGGAGGGGAATGATTTTTCCCTGATTTTTATAGAAGGGTCATTCTGATATTAGTGTGAACTACGAGTCTTTATAATGTGAGTCATGAAAGTTGTGAATTACCCTATAGTGGGAAGGTGGAGCCAAGAGGCAGAGAACAGGACATTGTGGGTAGTGAATGCTGTAAAGCAGATACAGCCTTCACTCCCACCACCCCCCCAATTCCACCCCCACCATACCCTATAGACACACCGCAAACGCACTCTGGTGTATACTTGACTGACAAACAGAAAGTTGCTCTTTGAAAGCCACCCATCTTCCGTCCCTGCGCCTATGTGTCCCCTAATGTAGATGGCAGAAGGCTCAAGCAGCAGCTCACCAATCCAAGCTTTCCTCCTCTGTTCCTGAGGCACTCAGTTTAGTTTTAGATGGCATCAATGGAAACTCTTCCATCTCCAGCAGCCAGTATTCTAGTGAGTTGGAAGGGGAACTGGAGCTACAAGAATGGAAGAGGGAGGAGAAAAGTCAGCAAAAAAAAGTAAGAGTAAGCAAAGAGCAAAAAAAGTAAGAGTAAGCAAAGAAGTAAACAGAAAGAAAGGGTGAAGGGAGAGAGAACACAGACAGAAAACTGGAGAGATGGTGGTTAACTATTTGGCCATTAATTCATCCTGAGGGGCCAACCAAAAAAAAAAAAAAAAAAAAAAAAGGGAGGGTGGGGGCTGTGAACCACTGTGAAAATATGTGTAACATGAATCTCAGAACTGAGGAGCACTAGTTTAGAATGTGTGAATTACAGGCTTTTTTTTTTTTTTTGCTAATTGTTGACTGTAAATTAATTTCTAAAATGATTACAGTGAGACTAAAGAGAGTAGTGACTCAGCTCAGTTATCCACTCAGCTCAAGTTGGATTTATTAAGGGAGAATGGTGGCATTTAATTTACAAAATCTGTATCCGATAGTGTGGGACTGTAGTGTGAGTTTGACCACGAAGCACTCAAAGTCATTAACTGCTGAAGAAAATTCTTTCAATAGGGCCACTTAAATCTATCTTTTATACTTTTAGAAGGTTTGGCTTTAGAAATGCTTTTCTAAAAGGTGCTAGAACACTGTACTCAGTTTCTACAGAAGCTATTTCCTCATTTCCAAACATTTATGTTAGCTCAATGGTTTGAGTATTGGTTGTGAGTTCAGTCCTTGAGGGGGCCATTTAGGGATCTGGGGCAGAAATTGGGGATTGGTCCTGCTTTGAGTAGGGGGTTGGACTAGATGACCTCCTGAGGTCCGTTCCAAGCCAGATATTCTGTGATCTATGTTTTAACCTTAAATGCACATTTTCTGATTTTCACACATTTTACTTTATAATTGTAACATTTTAATAATGCTGTTACAAATTATTGATTTATAGCTTTAGGTCTATCTTGAAATTTTCTCTAAAAATATCCTTAGTTTTTTCTTTTGAAAGAAAAACTCACAAAGAGCCAGAGTATAATCTCTGAATGGATAGGTTCCAGTTTTTTATGCCACCAAACAAAAAAGCAGCTACCAGTTCATCAGCAGGGGCAATATTCGTTGTTGTTGTTTTAACATAACAATGTCTGGTCCCTCCTTCAGTGACATGCTCTTGTGAGACAGTCACAGCAAGCAGCTACCAGGGAGAGAAATCCTTCTAAAATTAATTAAAATAAATCAAAAACTGAGGAGCAAAGGCAATAAGGCGCTGAACTCTTCATAGCTAGCGTGGAGACAGCTCTTTGCCCTGAGGAAGACTCAGGTGACTTGTCTGACAAATTTATCTCCTTATCCAGTCTCTGGCCTAAAGGTATGGTTCTACAAACCAGTAAATCAAACAAGCTTGTCGGGCAAGTCTAAAGCCTCCTCACATGGTTTCAGACTTACAAGTATGGTTCCAGAAACCAGCAGGCCAAGAACTTCTTGTCAGGCCACCAGCAGAGATTCAGATGTTTTCCCCCCAAGGTAAACCTTCCCACCATTACCCTCTGATCCCACTGAGGATTACCAAAAGAAACTACACCATCTGCTCAAGAAACTCCCTGAAAAAGCCCAAGAACAAATCCGCACAGACACACCCCTGGAACCTCGACCAGGGGTATTCTATCTGCTACCCAAGATCCATAAACCTGGAAATCCTGGGCGCCCCATCATCTCAGGCATTGGCACCCTGACAGCAGGATTGTCTGGCTATGTAGACTCCCTCCTTAGGCCCTACGCTACCAGCACTCCCAGCTATCTTGGAGACACCACTGACTTCCTGAGGAAACTACAATCCATCGGTGATCTTCCTGAAAACACCATCCTGGCCACTATGGATGTAGAAGCCCTCTACACCAATGTTCCACACAAAGATGGACTACAAGCCGTCTGGAACAGTATCCCTGATAATGTCACAGCAAACCTGGTGGCTGAACTTTGTGACTTTGTCCTCACCCATAACTGTTTCACATTTGGGGACAATGTATACCTTCAAATCAGCAGCACTGCTATGGGTACCCACATGGCCCCACAGTATGCCAACATTTTTATGGCTGACTTAGAACAACGCTTCCTCAGCTCTCGTCCCCTAATGCCCCTACTCTACTTGTGTGACATTGATGACATCTTCATTATCTGGACCCATGGAAAAGAAGCCCTTTAGGAATCCCACCATGATTTCAACAATTTCCATCCCACCATCAACCTCAGCCTGGACCAGTCCACACGAGATCCACTTCCTGGACACTACAGTGCTAATAAGCGATGGTCACTGTGACAAAGCTCTGTCCTTGCCTCCGTTGGTCCCGCGTTTCCTGGTGGATTTCGCTAGCCTCAGAGGCTCACTGTGACCCTCCATGTAACCCTTCTCTCTTTAGAGACAAGGGTCACAGTCTACTGAGCCATTTTCATCATAAGCCAGCGAGGGAGGTAAGGAGAAGTTATCCTTCCTTGCACAGTCTCTGTTGTCTCCCAGTCTCAGTGATTAATCAGGGGGCAAAGGGTGGGAGGGGGAGCCCGGGCCCACACCCTTACTCCAGGATCCAGCCCAGGGACCCTAATAGTATCAGCTATGGTAGCTGACCTTTTAGAAACATGACATATACAATTCCCTGAGCTACTTCCCCCACAGCAGCCCTCACTTCCTCAAGCTCCACTTCACCCTTACCTCAGGGCCTCCTTCCTTGTGCCTGATATGGTGTGTACTACTCAGTCTCTCCAACAGCGCAACTTCCTCCCACATTTCCTGACATGCACACCCACCTGACTAACTGGGAGGCTTTTAACTAGTTTCAGCCAGCCCCTGATTGGTTTCAGGTGTCCCAATCAACCTAGCCTTCTCTCTGCCTTCTGGAAAGTTCTTATTTGGCCCCAGGTGTCTTAAATGACCTGGAGCAGCTGCCATTTCACTTATCCTGGTACCAGGGATTTGTTTATCCTGGAGCTAATATATCTATCTCCCACTACTTTTCTATAGCCATCTGGCCTTGCCCCATCACATCACATAAACGCCACCCTATATCGGAAACCTACTGACTGCTATGCCTACCTACATACCTCCAGCTTTCATCCAGACCACACCACATGATCCATTATCTACAGCCAAGCTCTGTGATACAACTGCATTTGCTCCAACCCCTCAGACAGAGACAAACACCTACAAGATCTCTATCAAGCATTCTTACAACTACAATACCCACCTGCTGAAGTGTAGAAACAGACTGACAGAGTTAGAAGAGTACCCAGAAGTCACCTACTACAGGACAGGCCCAACAAAGAAAATAACAGAACACCACTAGCCATCACCTTCAGTCCCCAACTAAAACCTATCCAGCGCATCATCAAGGATCTACAACCTATCCTGAAGGACGACCCATCACTCTCACAGATCTTGGGAGACAGGCCAGTCCTTGCTTACAGACAGCCCCCCAACCTGAAGCAAATACTCACCAGCAACCACACACCACACAACAGAACCACTAACCCAGGAACCTATCCTTGCAACAAAGCCTGTTGCCAACTGTGTTCACATATCTATTCAGGGGACACCATCATAGGGCCTAATCACATCAACCACACTATCAGAGGCTTGTTCACCTGCACATCTACCAATGTAATATATGCCATCATGTGCCAGTAATGCCCCTCTGCCCTGTACATTGGCCAAACTGGACAGTCTCTACGTAAAAGAATAAATGGACACAAATCAGATGTCAAGAATGATAACATTCAAAAACCAGTCACAGAACACTTCAATCTCTTTGGTCACTCGATTACAGACCTAAAAGTGGCAATTCTTCAACAAAAAACCTTCAAAAACAGATTCCAACGAGAGACTGCTGAATTGGAATTAATTTGCAAACTAGATACAATTAACTTAGGCTTGAATAAAGACTGGGAGTGGATGGGTCATTACACAAAGTAAAATTATTTCCCTATGTTTATTTCTCCCCCCCCCACACACACACTGTTCCTCAGACGTTTGTGTCAACTGCTGGAAATGGCCCACCTTGATTATCACTACAAAAGGTTCCACGCCCCCTGCCCCGGCTCTCCTGCTCTTTCATGTTCTCTGTGTATATAAATCTCCTCACTGTATTTTCTACTGAATGCATCCGATGAAGTGAGCTGTAGCTCACGAAAGCTTATGCTCAGATAAATTTGTTAGTCTCTAAGGTGCGACAAGTCCTCCTTTTCTTCCCACCTTGGAACATGCTAAAATGTTTGGTTTCACCATTCTACAATCTTGCTAAAGCACTCAGTAATGGTTTTTTTAGTGGCAATCATCTTGATAGCCTAAATGCATTCTGGTTTGCAGAGAAGGTGAAAGATAAATTATCTGAGTAAGAAAATTAACTTCTGTGAGCTAGTAAGGATAAAGGATAACTGTGATTCAATACATGGCCTGTTGTATGTGAGGAATTGTCCTTTAGAGAATGTAGAGCCCCAGGAAATTACTAGAAAATTTAAAGCAGAGAACCTTTTTGGGAAGAGTCTTCGCTGAAATGCTCAGAAAAGATGCTTTCTCTGACACTCTAAAAGGCCTAAAGATTAGGTTGCAGACCATGTCTACCTAAGATTCTCAGTTCCTTCATTAAGAGCTCTGTAGTTCCTAATGCTTAGAAGGTCTACCAGAACTATTTACTTTAGAGAGGTTACAGACTCCAGTCCATACACTATGATCTTATAAGCTCTGTAAAACTTCTGAAGAACTTTATAAAGCTTACAAAAATCTGATAGAGTTCTCAGAACTCTAATTTTTCTGAGCAGCTACATTCAAAATATTAACCCCAAACTTATTTTTAAAATAGCTATGTGTACTGGTAATTAATGAATAAAACAAATTTGGAGATATTAATCTCGTATCTCAAAAATGCCTTGTCTAATTAGTTTCAGACTTTGAGAAGAAGTTTTTCTCTGGCTGGAAACCACATATGGAAATTTTATAAAGGAGTAATATTAGACAAAATATCAACAGATTAGAAGAAGGGGTCAAAATCAGCCTTATAATGGGAAATTTCATACAATTTTAACTATGGAGATGCTACTGCTGGATCGATAATTCTGCTATAAACTGGGGGACCATCAGCTAGAAACAATACAGGAGAAGAAAGGTCTGGGTATATTAGGCAATCAGAGGATGACTATAAGCTACCAACATAATGCAGCCATAAAAAAGCAAAAGTGATTCTAGAATGTGTCAGGTGAGGTATTTCCAGAAGAGAGAGGGAAGTATAAATGCCACTGTACAAGGCACAGGTAAGACCTCATCTGGAATACTGTGTACAATTCTGGTCACCCGTGTTCAAGAGAGAGGAATTCAAACTGGACCAGGAGCAGAAAAGGGCTGCTAGGAGGATCAGGGGAAAGGGGAGGATGTTTTATGAGAGGAGAATAAAAGAGCTGGCTTGTTTCGCCTAGCAAAATGAAGGCTGAGAGGGGAGATGATTGCTCTCTACAAATACATCTGGGTGATAAACATTATGGGGGGTGAAGTGCTATTTAAGCTAGAAGAAAACGTTGGTGCAAGAACAAATGGGTACAAACTGGCCATGAATAACTTTAAGATGAAAAATTAAAAGATGGTTTCTAACCATCAGAGGAAAGAAGTTCTTCCAACAGAAGTAGTGTAGGCAAACATTCTAGTTGTTTTAAAATAGAATTTGATAAATTCATGAATGGGGTTACCTGTCATATAGCATGGAACTGTACAGAGTGACCCAGGAGATCCCTTCCAGTCCTATGTTTCTATAATAATGATAGCCCTTAGCTCCAGATTGTTTTGCAGGTTTTACGTTCCTATATATATAAAAAAATTGCCTCTGAGGTTAACGTCTGTCTGTCTGTCTGAATATAATCTCTTTCAAACTACATTGTGACTTCCACCCAATACCACTATTTCTATCAGTTATTTTTCTAACACATTACCTATAGTCAGGAAGGTAAGTGACTGCCTCTGGAGCTACTGCCTACTGTTTCAGAGATTGGTTGATAAAGGTCTTTGTGTGAACAGCATTGTAATAACCTCTTCAGAGACACACAAACAACTTATTTGATGCTGTCAGCCTTTGCTTGCCTGGGATCCAGGGTATGTGAATGTATGCTGGACATCAGATTGTAGATCCTTAGTACTTTTTGTTCTTCTGTGTCTTATGTTCTGAAATGAACATATTGAAGAACTGTATTCAGTGCTGTTCTAGCTGTGTTTGTCCCAGGATATTAGAAAGACAAGGTGGGTGAGGTAGTATCTTTTATTGGACCAACTTCTGTTGGTGTGAGAGACAAGCTTTTGAGCTTTGAAGAAGAGCTCTCTGTAAGCTCGAAAGCTTGTCTCTCACACCAACAGAAGTTGGTCCAGTAAATGATATAACCTCACCCACCTTGTCTCCCTAGTATCGAAGAATTATCTTTTGGGAACTGAGTGAAATCCTGGTCCGATTGAAGTCAAAAGGAGCTTTGCCATTTTTCACACCGTGCAAGATCCTTCTTTCATTATTTTTTTCAGAGTGCGTGGGGTGGAGTTGTTTTTTGTCAGAAGTCATGTCTTGAAGGACAAAAAGGGTATGTTTCATTTGTGTTAGCTCAATCAAGTTAGCTTCACACAATTGAAAAGCCCCATTAAGATGCAGACTAACGCATCTGAAGCCATGTAGTTGCCTAGTGGGGAGGCTAGGCTACAACATGGCCAGCTAACATGGCTTCAGATATGTTAGTGCAAATCTTAATGGGGCTTTTTAATCATGTTAAGATATTGAGCTAACAAGAGTCCAGCACACATCCTTTTTGTCTGTTAAGACAAGGCCAGAGAGCCCTGGACATTTGAATAGGGACTGAACACTGATCTTTTCATTCTGGTGCCACTCTTATTCTCATGCCAACCCTATTCTTCCTCCTAAGGGCAACTGCTAGCTGTAACAACTCTGCCATGGTTCGCAGCTGCTATGCTTGAGTGTAGCCCCTTTTCAATACTTTCAGCTGCACTGTTATTGTAAGACCTACCATTCCGTCAGTGATAGTTGTGTCCAGAAACCCCATCAAAAATATTCTGACATGCAGCAGTGATAGTGCGTGCAAATGTATTTAATGAAGAAAGGATAAACAAAACAGTAAATAAAAAAATACAGCTTTCCAAAGACCTCAGTTCACTGATTATTGGATTTGAACAGCAAATTCCATACAGCTGCTGAGCTGTTGCCTTGCTACATCTTTCATGAATGAATTTTTATAATGTGACATTGCTACTGTTTTTAATAATGCAAACTAAACCTCATAGGGCCAAATTCTACCCTCAGTTACCCAGTCTCCTTCACTTTATGCATTTTAAAGAAGGTTCCAATCCTGCACATACTCAGGTGACAAGTATTGAAGCCTTAGGCCTGATCCTGCAATTTACTGTGTACAGGTACACTACGCCCTCCATGTAGAGCCCCACTGAAATCAGTGGGGCTCTGTGGGTACAGCAATGTGCCTTCACTATAAATTGCAGATCAGGGCCTAAGATTGTAAGATCCCAGGGCAGGGGATCTGTCACAGTTTATATGTCTATAAAGAGTCATTCACACCTATGATCCTATATAAATAGGAGCGGGAATAATTGGATCTTATTTTAACGTAGTGTTTTTAATCATTTGCTTTTTTCCCCCAACAGAATCGTCCCTCCAGTCTGACTCCTTAAAAAACTCCAGAAGCTTTCTTCAGTTAAATGAGATAGTATTAATAAATAATGAGGAACTTCTGCCATGTCATATAATGGATCAGCATTGGAAGTTCTATGTGGAATGTGAGAATTTTGGATTTTAAGAACGCTTCTGATTTATAACAGTTTTTCTTCATCATCAGTTAAGAGTAAAACTGACTTTTTAGAATTAAATTGCCTTGTTCTAGCATTTAAATAGCTTCTTTAGCCTGGTAATATGAATGTAAATCAGATATACTAAAATATTACCCGGTATCTGGATTTAATACAAGAAACTTAATTTGCAGCAGCTGAAGATAATTGTCAATGCTGAACTCATGTTTTGTTTTACTATTGAGACAAGGGAGTGTAGAGGCAAACAAAGTCCTTTCATAAATTTGGCACTCACCTCCGGTCATACTCAGTCCCAGCATAGGTGGGTGCAACTCCATTGACTTCAGTGGCATTGTACCTACTTATACAAGGGCTGAATATGTCCTCACTTGTCCAGATAAAAGCAGCACTGCCAGTCAATTTGCAACTAACGTTACAGGCAGTCTGCTTGAGCACACGCCACCCTAAATGACTGTAAAGGTCCATGTATCAA
Source organism: Lepidochelys kempii (assembly GCF_965140285.1). Lineage (NCBI taxonomy): Eukaryota > Metazoa > Chordata > Testudines > Cheloniidae > Lepidochelys > Lepidochelys kempii. The sequence continues at coordinate 48,423,841 of NC_136384.1, forward strand.
TATAAGCAATTCTGTTAAATAGAAATTAAGATAAGCAGCTTTTAAAATAGCTGATTGCTTTACATGACCTAGAAATATATAAACATTTCTAGAAGGTGGGGGAAGGGGATGGGAGCAAGGTGGCTAAAAGCAAAATTTTATCCATTTGAAGTTCTCAAATGTGGGGTTTCTCTGATTATCAGATGTATGCAATCTGAAATGACAAAGGAAGCACTAGTGCACGGCAGAAAGTGAAACGAGGTCATTTACTGGTAAAATGTATTTATTTTTTAAATCTAACAGCAGCTTCAAAATTTGCCCCAGCCACCTGAGGATTTGTATTTGTTTAAATTTTAAAATGTCTGAGTCTTCCCCATTTATACAACATTTGACTACTATCACGAGAGTCACCTGCATTCAAATTGCAGTCTTGCTTTTTCACTCCCTGGATTACAAGAAATAGAAAAGATGCAAAGGTAACACCCAATACTCGTAACTCCAGAGAATGGGACAGAGTGAGAGACCCATGCCAAAACATGGCAGCCTGTAATAGTTATTGGGGTGTGAATTACTGTCTTGAAGGGAAGTTGAATACTGCCTTAGGCAAAAGGAGACTATCAGGGCATGAACTTGATACAGGGGAAGAAGAGGGATGCTTCTAATGGGAAGTGTGTTAATACTGTGCCCTGTCATGCATTAGTAGTCATTGATTGATAAGGCCTTAAAGATTGAAAAAATACAAACTGTCATGAAGCCAAAAAGGTAAAGGCTTTTGAGTGATAAGTATTCAATAAAAGTCAGTTTCCACATAGAAAAGAGAGAAACCGTTTTTCTGAGCTGCTACAGTGGAAGAATAGAAAGCTAAATCAGTTTAAAGTAAATGACTATTCAAATATTGTTCATGTCTTGTTTGGAGAAGGCTACCATCTTATTTAAAAAAATAACCTTTGACAATCAGACCTACTGTATTGCTTGTAAGTTTATTTTGAATGTTTTCTTTGTTATAAGGTATTAAATAAAATTGTTAACAAAAATTGTAAGGTCTTGACAGTAACACTTTGTTATAGTCAGTATAATAACATTGCACATGATGGAAGTGCAGATTGAGAGGTGGTGACAAAAATATTGGATCACACGCTGATTCATAGGTGGGGGGAAAAGGATGTAAAGTATTATTTGTAAACAGCTGGTTTTTTACTCATTCAGTATGTGAACGTAAAAAAGCTTAATTTTCTTTGATTTTTTTTCAGTGTTCACATGTGCACTTTAAGCAAGTAATAGCGTTAAGGTGTCAGCTTGACAGCAAGAAATTAATCTGGCCTAACTACTGATTAATAAAATTAGCAAACCTAGTTTTCTACTTTCCAAATCCATACTCTTTTCATAACTTAAAGAAATAGGACAAGAGAAGGGTGGTGTCTTTGTAAATGCTTTACTTTTCATTCCATGCTAAAGAAGCACAGTTGATCCTAGACACTATGCAATACATGCGGGATCATCAGACCCCTGTTCTAGTGGGAATCTAATATGGTGCATTACACCCAGGGTGACAGACAGTAGTGGCTAGTCCTCCCGACCCTTCTGCTTTTAGCAACTGGCTGACTCCTCTTATTTAGTAAATGACTTCTCCTCTCCTATGCTCTGAATGAATGTACATCTTATGCTATGCAGAGCAGAGGAGCCAGGAAGGAGAATTCAAAGAGGAGGAATCAGCTGATATCACTGCCACTGTTAATATTTCATGTAAGGAAAAAAGGAGAGATTTGAGGGGCCAGGAAGAGTCATGGAGGCAAAGGGGAGATGAAAATAAGTGAGGAAGAAAGCAAAGGGGATTGACAAAAGAATAAGGAGGGAGAAACAGGAACATAAGAAAGCAGCTGGGGACCAGACAATAGAATACAGATTAATAGATTTTAAGGCCAGAAGGGGACAACTATGGTAGTCTGACCTCCTGAATAACACAGGCCATAGGTTATGAAAGAACTGCATAGGGAAGGGAAGCAAGGGAGAAGTGACAATGGAACAAGAAACAAAAAGGACAGAATAAAATTCACCCAGTGCAGAGGGCCAGCACAAGGGTATTACAGGAAGTGGTGCACTGGCTCTCTGCGCAGGGGTGAATTTTACCCAGAGAGAACAGAGCAAATCAAGAGACATGGGATAGAAAAGACCAGATTTTAAAGGGTATTTACCTGGCTAACAATGCAGACAGATGCCTAGTGGAATTTTCAAAAGCACCTGAGCACCTAAATCCCATAGGTACTAGGCATCTAGGCACTTTTGAAAATCTCACCAGGCATGTCTCTGCATCTTTAGACACCTAAACACCTTTAGAAATTGCTCTGAGACCTCAAGTTTTACTGCAAAAGTACAGTTTGAATGAGCAACAGAGCTAGGAAGGGAGAGTGGATTTTGAATGAGACGAAGATACAAGTGTCACACTGTCTGCAGTGGCTCATGACTATGAGTGCCAACCTCAGGGCAGACTGTCAAAAAGCAGGACAGAAGCCCCAAACTGTTTGTAAATTCTATAATTAGATTTCACCGACACAGTAACAAATGTGAAGTCCTAAAGCACTACAGCAGTCTTACCATGGAGTCACAGACAGTCCCCTTGGCCATTCCAGTCTATCTTGCCACCCAGGCAAGATGGATTTTGTGATAGATGATCACTTTACACCAAAAATCACAATAATATTTGGGTTACTAGTCCCAAAGGACTAGTAACTTACCCCAGGTCAATTGTACTCAGATCTCAAACCAAAGACAACACCTGTCACCAATCCTATAATAAACTAACTAAACATTTATAAACTACAAAAAGAAATGAGAATTATTTACAAGGTTAAAACAGGAAGCATAAACCCACAAGTGAGTTACAGCTTTGATTTAAAAAGGTGATATGAACTTCTATAATAAGCAGCTCTATATGTCCTTTAGGGCTGACCTATGCCAGGCAGCATGAGGATCTCTTATGTATGTTTAGAAGTCTTTGCCCCTCAGAGTTCAGACAGCAGAAAGAGACCAAGTTTCTCCTTGTCAGGGATTTTTTTATCCCTTTCACCACAGAATCCAAGCTTGTGGGATGAGATCATGCACAGGTCTCCCCTTCCTGGAGGGAGTTAGGAATGCAGTCAACAAGGTCTGTTTGTGTCCTTTGGTGCTACACAATGCCTCATTTGCCTTCAGTGGGCCATCTTTACATTTACAAATAGGATAAGCACTTTACCTTAATTAATGCTTCTTTTCCTGTTTGGTGAGTTGCACAATTACAGAGTTTCAGAGTAACAGCCGTGTTAGTCTGTATTCGCAAAAAGAAAAGGAGGACTTGTGGCACCTTAGAGACTAACCAATTTATTTGAGCATAAGCTTTCGTGAGCTACAGTGAGCTTTTACAATTACAGAGGTTTACAATGCAAACACTCAGTATAACTTTAGAGCAGGGGTGGGCAAACTAAGGCCCGTGGGCTGCATCGGCCCATCAGACCTTTAGATCTGGCCCTCGAGCTCCATTGCCCCGCTCTGGTGCTCCAGCTGGGGAGCGAGGTAGGGGACTGGCCCCGCTCCACCCACCTGGCGCTCCCATGTGTTCATGACTTGCGTGATGGGCGTGAGGGCACGCATGTTACTCTGCCTGCACAACCCAAATATGCCTCAGGCGCCATCAGAGCCTGGAATGTGCAAGCCAACTTGCCTGCTACCTGTTGGCTTAGGTGACTTTGATGTTTTACTAGTGTTAATTTTCCATTGTTGAGGATAAAACAAAGAGTAGTTGGCATGGGAGTGCTCAGTGGCAGTTTTCAAAGTTATGGACTGTTGGGACCTACGTGGGAGGAGATTTCTCAGAGCAGGGAGCTGGTGAATCTCAGTGAGTTCCAATGACCGAACGCTGACCCCCGACAAATCCAGGCTAGAAAAAAAGGGCATGGAAAGGGGGTAAGTTTGGTTTAATTATTGTAATACGTTGTTATGATGGTATATTTACAATAGTAAGTAAAGTTTTATGTTTATTTCCACTAAAACATATCTTTATTATATGAAGTTTATTTGAATATCTCTGAATTGTTAATTTCATGAGCATTCATGGCCCACCATACAATTTCCATACCCAGATGTGGCCTTTGGGCCAAAAAGTTTGCTCGACCCAGCTCCTCAGCGGGAGCACTGAGTGGGGCGGCTCCCTGGCTAGAGTGCTGGAGCAGGGCAAGCCCCTGACCTCACTCCCCACCAGGAGTGCTGGACGGGCGCAATGGGGCAAGTCTCCAACCCCACTCCCCAGCTGGAACGCTGAAGTGGGGCAAGCGTCCGACCCTGTTCCCTGGCTGGAGTGCCAGAGTTGGGCAATGGAACTCGAGGGATGGTTCAAAAGGTATGATGGGCCAGATGCGGCCCACAGGCCGTCGTTTGCCCACCCCTGCTTTAGACCATGGGTAAGGTTGAGATTTTATCACTGTTATTTTTAGTAAACGTCACAAACAGGATGCAGGCAATATACAATATACAAAAATTCATGGAAGCCCACGAACTGTCTATTACTTTTACAATAAATGATGGGGGCGGGTTGATGGGGGGATGACTGATGCCCGAGCCCCATGGTGGCTGACAGCTTTGGGGCCCTGCTGCGGAAGCTGAAGCTGAAGGGAAAATGTCACAGAGGTCTCTGAAAGTCACAGAATCTGTGATTTCTGTGACCCCCATGACAAAATCTTATCCTTTGCTAGGGGATACCGACATTATAAGTAGGATTAACACGTGCAGCATCCTACAAAGTTTCCATTAAGTCTAAATGCTAAACACATTCTTATAACACTAATTTCTCTTTTAACTATCCTAATCCACAGGTAAGACAGACTGGTGTCCAGGTATGTATTTGTCAGTGTTCTGTGAGACCTTGGGCCTTGGCATGAGCTAGCACCTAGTCTGCCAGCATCACAAGAAGGAACCATGATTCTTTTTGAGAAGAAATGGGCCTAGTTACATTTTCCAGAAAAAAGAAAATGGACACAGAGAGACAGGAGGAGAAGAGAAAAATGAGAGAATACATTGAAGGGAGCGAGCAAACAGTAGATATGAAATGGAAAAGTAAAGAAATGAGAAAATAAACAACAAGGGCTTGATTCTGTGCTGAGTTACATCTCCTGCAAACCCAGTCGCCCCACTAGGTTACACAGGGTATAAATCACTGCAGAGTTTGGCCCTGTAAGTGGTTAGTTGGGTATTTTTACAATTATGTCACAGTGATGAGTTGTTTTTTCCCCCTGATTTTCAAGTCCTAATTTGAGACAGAAGGAAAAACTTAATGATTAAACAATTGAAAGAAATTAAGGGAAGAAAAAATAGAAACAAAAAGGCAGAAGTGATTGATGCCATTTTGCCTTCTTCTTGGAGTGAGGTAGGCTGTCCAGCAGCCAGTCAGCTAGTAATAAACATCCAGGTCCCATATAGTCCAATTTAAATTCCTGTTCCTAATCTACTCATTATGAAATGGATTTAGGGCCCAAATATCTCAGATTACCTCTCTCTTACCCAGCTTTATTGGCTGAACTATACAGAGGTCGTGCTTAGGTTGGCTACTTGCTCAGAAAACGTCCATAAGTGTATATTAACAATAGCCCCACTAGCAGTTTCTTATTTTTAAGAGCAAAGTATAAATAATTTCTGCAAGCGTCCCTCAGGTTTATCTGGCAAGTATCGTCTCCTTCCTTTTTTATTTCAACAGTGGAGAACTGAGTTATTAAATTTTAAAAAAAATCCAGTGAAACTGTTGGTGGAGGAAGGGGCATGGAGGATACAAAAAGAAAAGAGATCTTTATTTATGCTACCACAGAGTTGTTCAGGGCCTTGGAAACAAGGATGAGAAGTGTCTTCTGTTGCTCATACTTAAATTGTAAGTTCCGTGGTGGAGAGGCAGTCTTTCTGTTTTGTATTTGCCAAGTGCTTTGCACAATGGGATCCTGGTTCATGACTTGGCATTCTGGTAATACAGATAATAATAATAATAATAAATTTGATACAGTGAATTTAAGGAAGGCAGTGCAGCAATTGAAAGAGGGGACTGTATGCAAGGGGTTTTAAAGCTGGGGTTTTTTTTTGTACTTGTATTTTTTGAATGCTGAATTTTTGCCCTTGGAAAAGTTTCACCAATTATACCAATATAATTATACCCGTATAGTTTAACAGGTGTAACCGCCTGTGTGGGAGCTCTTATTCTAGTGTACCTTTTCTGGTTTACATCTCAACAATATATTGTGCCAGTGAGTTCCCCTTGGTCTTTAGATATTGTATAAAAAGGTTATTTTATTAATTTAAAATGTGTTGCATGTCAGTGTTGTTAGTTATCTCCTGGCTCACACACCAACATTTCCTGGGGACTGATTCATGGACCTTATTTTTTCATTACAGATTAGATTGGGTGAGTAACTCCTTTCCCCTGCAGCCACACCCCTGTTCTTTGCATAAGTAAATTCCCTACTCGCTGTTGTGTACAAAAACTGGGCCCCCGAGGCAAGCCTGCAGTCGCATGTTTTCCTCAGAAAAGTTGAAAGCCTTGTTCTGCAGAGAGGAAACTGACAGGAAATTAGGCAAGAGAATGTGCCTCCTTTCCCATGGTTTCAAGTAATGAACAATTAAGTGGAATAAAATATTTAAACAAGCCACTTTTTCCATCACGGAAAATATTGGAATAAAGACAGAATAACTAAGCTCCGGAGCAGCTCTGCCGGGCCGGCCCGCGAGGCTCCGCGCACCCCGCCGGCCAGCGCTGGGGCAGGAGGGGCCCTGGGCGGCCGCAGGATGAGAGTCGGGGCAGCAGCCCCACAGCTTCGCCGGAGGGAGGAGCCGGCCCGGCTGCGGCAACAATCGCTGCCACTTTGTACCCAGGAGTGAAACTTTCTGCATCCAGGTGAGCGAGCGGTCGGGGCAGCCGGGCTGGGCACAGAGCAGGGGAGCCGAGCTTGGGCGGTAGAGAGCGACAGGGGACTTCGGGGAGCGGGTGCGGAGGAACCGGGCTGCGGGGAGCCGGGCTGGGAAGGGAAAAGGGGGGCAGAGGTAGGCAGGGACGGCTGGGGGGAAGGAGCGGGGGGCCGCGCCGGGCTCAGGACAGCTGGGGGGCAGGCTAGAGATCGGCCTCAGGATCCAGCAGCCGCTGGTCCAACATCTGCAGCAAAGGCGCTGGCAGCGCCCCGCTGGGGGCCGGCCTGGCTTTGTCTGGGGTCCGCCAGGGAGGAAACGAGCAGGCTGGGGTCTGGGAAGGGGGAGGGTGTTTCGGTGACAGCGCTGGGCTGGTGGTAGGCGGCGTTTGAGGTTATTTTGAGTTAGTGCTGGTGGCTGTCCTTTGGGGTCATGTGTCCGATCTCAGGGGATTATCTCTGGTATGTGGAGATGGTTTGGGGGTGATGGGATGAGTTGAGATCGAGGCTGGTAGTTGGGGGTGGGGATGTGTTGCTGTTGGGGCTGTTGTAAGGGGAACAGTGATGGAGTCTCACCAGACGATTTATTTATGCTCACTAATAATAATCCTGGTGGATGCTCCATGACTGACTATTTCAAAATCAGGATCTGCTGTGGGAATTATTTTGGGGGACTTCCTGGGCCTGTGTTATGCAGGAGGTCAGACTCTCTAGATGATCACAATGGTCCCTTCTGGCCTTGGAATCGATGAATAAGAATGTAAGGCTCCAAAAAGAGCTTCACCTGGTGCACGAGTAACATGTCAAAGAGGGACATACAAGCCCTGAGGGATTATCCTGAGAATTTTCATACATCCACAGCTGTGGGTTTATAAAGCCCATGAGCGCACATTAGGTAAATGTAATAATTATATAGGTCACTGGTTAATGTTGGGACCCTCCCTCTCCCATATATTAGTCCTGTGTTTGTTTCAGCCAGACTTTTAGCTGGGATTTTCCTTCATGTTCTGCATGGGAAATTGGCAGAGAGAGATTAGCTGGAACACAATGAATTTGGCTCAGAGAGATTAAATGACTTGCCTAAGGAAAGCCAATGAATCAGTGGCACAGACAGCTAAACCTCCTGTTCTTCTTCGACTGCTTCCTCATATCGATTCCAATTAGGTGTGTGCGCGCCGCGCGCATGATCGTCAGAAGATTTTTACCCTAGCAACACCTGGGGGGTCAGCTAAGGTGCCCCCTGGAGTGGCGCCTTCACAGTGTCCAATATATGCCCCACCTGATCCAGTGCCCCCTCAGTTTCTTCTTACCACCTGTGATGGTTGTTGGAACTGTGGAGCGTGGCTTAGCTGAACTCCACTTTCCCTAGCTTCTCATTAGCACTTGTTAAAAGTTGTAAATAGTTTATAAATAGTTAATAGTTCTTTAGTAAGTAGTTATAGTTCTTAGTGTAAATAGTAGTTGTGGGGTAAGGGGCTTCTCCCCTTCCCTCCCAGTACCCGGGCTGATGCCTAGGTCTCTGGGTTTCAAACCATGCTTGGCCTGCCTTAAGCTGATGCCTACGGGAGACCCCCATGACTCCTGCTTGAAGTGCCCAGGAGAATCCCATCAAGCTGACAAGTGCCTCATCTGCAAGGCATTCAAGCCTCGGACTAAAAAGGAGCAGGACTTTTGTCTGAAGCAGCACCTTATGGAAGCGTCACTTAGCCCGATGTCCTCAGCCCCATGCCGAGACTTCATTGGTTCGGAGCGCACCTGCGGCACCGGAGCGCTCAGCGCAACATCCGGGCACCGACAAAGACTCCCGGCACTGGACGCCTCCGGCACCCCTACCAGCGCGGCAGCGTCGCGCTCTCTCTCTCTGGGACCGAAGAGGCAGCACAAGCAACATGCTGCCCCGTTGCAGTCGCTGGCGCCACCTGGGCCTCCCTCAGAGCCGCATCCAGTGTTGGAGTGACCGGCATAGGCACCAAGCCCTGCACCCTAGGCTCTGGCGCTGCAAGCTCCCCCGTGCGCACCGTGGTTGAGCTTAGGCCACTGTCCACGCCGGAGACATTCTCCATGGCGCGCGACCTGATGGCGCTCACTGAACCGGGACCATCGCAGCCTCTGGTGCCACCGGTACAGGCTGTTCCTTCAAAAGGAAAGCCCTCCATGCTACACCCTCCATCACAGAGCGAGATAGGACAGCACCGATCCCGGTCATCGTCCCGATCCAGACGCCGGTCTCGTTCATGGCACCCCTCGCAGTCCTGGCACTGATCACCATCTCGGCACCAGTCGCATTCGCGGGGTCGCTCCGCCTCACAAAGATCTTCTTCTCAGTACGGGTGGTACCAGTTCAGCTCCCGGCACTGATCACAGCACCGGTCTGAGTGCCGATTTACTCGGAATCGATCCTGGCGCCAATCCACCCATAGATCTTCATTGGGGTCCAGATCTGGCTCCCGGTACCGATACAGCCACCAGTACCGATCAGGATCTCGACACCGATCTCCATCTCCCTGGAGCAGTGCAGTACCACATGCCAAGATGGCACCATAAACATACTCGGCCCCACCTTGGCCATCCCGCTCCGCCTTGAGGTCATCTCAAGCAGGAAGTGGCTACCACGTTCAGGACCAAGAGGTGGACGGTACTAGCCAATGGCAGGACGAGGGCCAGGACCCTAGTCAGAGTCCTCTGCAATGGTCCTTTTGGACTCCTTGGGCTTACCATCAGGCCCAGGGTGTCCCCTCGGGGGCTTTTCTCTCTGCCCACTCAGAGCCCCGGGTACCAGAGGCCACAGTGAGTCGCCCTCCCCTGGGTGGCTCGGAGGCGACTGCCCTGTCCCCAGTTCAGGCCCACGCCCCTAGCGTGGTGGACCTAGGGCAACCAGACCCTCCCCAGCAAGACCTTCCCCAGAACCCATTAGTCCTGGGGGTATCCTCCTCATCTTCCCCAGATGAGGGGATAGCGGGTACGTCCTCCTCTAGCCCCCCACCTATAGACCTCCGTGCCCACCAGGAACCTCCAGGTGGAGGAGGTGGTGGAGGTAGAGGATCCAGTAGTGGCCATTCTGTCTGCCGACACACCATCCAGAATAGCCTTGCCTTTCATTCGGACTATTCAGGCTAATGCCACTACAATCTGGCAATCTCCAGCCTCTATTCCTCCTACTGCCAAGGGGTTGGAGAGGAAATATTTTGTCCCCTCCAAAGACTTCGAGTACTTGTATACTCACCCTCAGCCATGCTCTCTTGTTGTACAGTTCGTTAACGAGAGGGAGAGACACGGCCAACAAGCCCCCGGACCTAAATCCAAGGATGCTAGATGCCTGGATTTATTCAGGTGCAACATATACTCTACTAGTGGCTTGTAACTCAGAGTGGCTAACCAGCAGGTCCTCTTGAGTCGATTCAATTATAATACCTGGAACTTGATGCAGAAGTTCAAGGAGCTTATCCCTCAAGAGTCCAGGGAGGAGTTCGGGGCTTTAGCAGAGGAGGGCAAGAAAGTAGCCAGAAAGAAACAAGCCTCATTAGACGTGGCAGACTCGACAGCTAGGACTCTAGCCTCAGGAGTAGCTATGCGCCGCATCTCCTGGCTACAGGTCTCCGGTCTCCCACCTGAATTCCAGCAAACCATACAGGACCTACCCTTTGATGGCCAGAGTCTGTTCTCGGAGAAGACAGACTCCAGTCTTCAGAGTCTGAAGGACAACTCGGCCATCATGTGTTCACTGGGCATGCATACCCTGGTAACGCAATGTAGGCCCTTCCAATCCCAATCACAGCACACCTACCCCAACCCCTGGCCCAGACAGGACTTCTTTAGAAGACGCAGCCGAGGTGGTAGGTGGAGACAGTCTGGTCAGCAGATGGGCCAGAGCCAGGGTCCCCCCAAATCATTTGCAGGACCCAAACAACACTTTTGAAGGTGTGCCCAAAGGCGGAGCACCAGTCTCCTTCCAGGATCCTTCCCTGCCTTTCTACAACCGCCTCTCCCATTTCCTCTGTGCGTGGTCCTCTATAACATCATACCGCTGGATCCTACGCACAGTGGAAAGTAGATACAGCCTTCAATTTGCTCGCCCCCCCCCCATCCCCGTCCTTTTTCAGGGACCCTTCTCACGAGCAACTCCTTCTACAGGAGGTGCAAATGCTCCTAGCTATCAGAGTGATAGAGGAGGTTCCAAGGGAACTGAGGGGCAGGGAGTTTTACTCCCGATATTTCCTAATCCCCAAGGCAAAGGGGGGCCTACGGCTCATCCTGGACCTGCGTGGACTCAGCAAATTCATGGTAAAGTTGAAGTTCTGCATGGTTTCCCTGGAGACCATTATTCCTTCCCTGGATCTGGTACACTGCCCTCGACATGAAGGACGCGTATTTCCACATAGCGATTTACCCGCCACACAGGCGTTTCCTTCACTTTGTGGTCAACCGACAGCACTTCCAGTCTACCATCCTTCCCTTCGGTCTATTCACAGCACCAAGGGTCTTTATGAAGTGTATGGCTGTCGTAGCTGTCTCCCTTCATCAACATCGTATCCAAGTGTTTCCGTACCTCGATGACTGGCTCATTCAGGGCTGCTCCAGGGACCAGGTGCAATCTCATGTTCAGTTCACCATGAGCGTGTTCAGACAGCTAGGCCTGCTGCTCAGTGTAGAAAAGTCCACTTTGGAGCTGACCCAAAGGATAGACTTCATCGGCGCAGTCCTAGATTCAAAACTCGCCTGCGCATTTCTACCGGAAGCACGCTTTCAGGCCCTAGTGAACATCGTTCATGGCCTGCAAGGCTTCCCGACCTTGACAGTACGGACATGCCTAGGTCTCCTGGGACACATGGCGTCTTGTACATTTGTGACCAGACACGCCAGACTACACCTCCGTCCACTTCAGGCCTGGCTCTCAACCGTATACCATCCAGGCCGGCACAGCATGGACATGGTGGTCACGGTACCGCCGGACATCTTCGGCTCCCTGAACTGGTGGCTGAACCTCAAGTAAGTAGTCGAGGGAGTACCATTCCATGCCCCACAGCCCTCCCTTGCCCTAACCATGGACGCATCTTTTCTGAGTTGGGGCACTCACCTCGGGAACCTTCGCATGCAGGGCCTTTGGTCCACACAAGAGATATCCCTGCACATCAATGTACAGGAGCTGAGAGCAGTGCGCCTGGCTTGTCAAGTATTTCACAGGCAGCTTCAGGGCCATTTTGTTGCAGTTCTCACAGACAACACAACGGTCATGTTTTATATCAACAAACAAGGGGGAGCACAATCGTCCCTCCTCTGTCAGGAAGCCATTCTCCTGTGGGAATTCTGCATAGCCCACTCGATCCCTCTGGTGGCGTCTTTTCTCCCAGGAGTCCAGAACACCTTAGAGGACCACCTCAGCAGATCCTTCCAGGCTCACAAGTGGTTGGTTCGCCCAGACGTCATCCACTCTGTCTTCCAGAAGTGGGGGTTTCCCCACATAGACCTGTTCGCCCCTCGCGAGAATCGGAAGTGCCAGGTGTTCTGCTCTCTCCAAGGATGCTCCCCAGGTTCCCTATCGGACGCCTTCCTAATACTGTGGAAAAACCACCTGTGTTATGCCTTTCCTCCATTCCCGTTAGTCCACAGGGTCCTGCTCAAGTTGTGCAGGGACAGAGCTCACTTAATTTTGGTCACCCAGGCGTGGCCCAGGCAGCACTGGTATACCACTCTCCTAGAGCTGTCGGTGGTCACTCCAATTCCACTTCCGTTGTGGCCGGACCTGATCACGCAGGAACATGGACGACTCTGCCATCCTGACCTGCGATCCCTCCACCTTACAGTGTGGACGCTGCATGGCTAACTCCATCTGAGCTACGTTGCTCCCGCTCGGTGCAACAGGTCCTTCTGGGTAGCAGAAAGCCCTCTACCAGATCCACGTATTTGGCCAAGTGGAAGCGTTTTTACTGCTGGTGTGCTCTGAGTGATATGGCCCCCCCTGAAGGCGTCAGTACCTACCATCTTGGACTACCTCTTGTCCTTGAAACAGCAGGGCCTGGCAGTTTCATCCATCAGAATACACCTAGCAGCGATTTCAGCCTTCTACCCGGGTGAAAATGGGCCCTTGGTCTTCTCCAATCCTATGGTCAGCAGGTTCCTCAAGGGATTGGAACACCTGTACCCACAAATTCGGCATCCGGTCCCTAAGTGGGACCTCAACCTGGTCCTATCCAGACTCTTGGGTGCCCCGTTCGAGCTGATGGCTACCTGCTCGCTCCTGTACCTTTCCTGGAAGACAGCCTTTCTCGTAGCTATCATCTCGGCGAGGCATGTGTCCGAGCTTAGAACTCTTACGTTGGAACCATCATACATGGTGTTCCACAAGGACAAGGTACAGCTGTGACCACGCCCAGCCTTCCTTCCTAAGGTGGTCGCTGCCTTCCATGTCAACCAAGACATCTTCCTCCTGGTCTTCTATCCAAAGCTGCATGCCTCTCGACGGGACCAACAACTGCACTTCCTAGACATTCGCAGAGCCCTCGCCTTTTACATCGAGCGAACAAAAACCTTTTAGGAAAACAACTCAGCTGTTTGTTGCTGTGGCAGACTGGATGAAAGGCCTCCCAGTCTCCTCCCAGCGCAACTCGTCCTGGATCACATCATGCATCTGTGCGTGCTATGATTTGGCTGGTGTCCCAACTACACACCTTACTGGCCACTTCACCCGGGCCCAAGCTTTGTCCTCCACTTTCCTGGCTCATGTACCAATTCAGGAGATATGTAGAGCAGCAACTTGGTCATCGGTACATACCTTTGCTACCCACTATGCAATAGTCCAGCAGTCAAGAGGTGATGCGGCATTTGGTTCAGCAGTTCTGCACTCCGCGACATCTCACTCTGACCCCACCGCCTAGGTAAGGCTTGAGAGTCATCTAATTGGAATTGATATGAGCAAGCCTTCGTCAGTGAATCTGGCTCGGGAACTTCCCACCCAGAACTGTTGTTCTTCGAGATGTGTTGCTCATATCCATTCCAAATCTGCCCTCCTTCCCCTCTGTCGGAGTAGCCGGCAGGAAGGAACTGAGCTGGCGCTGGATCAGCTGGGGCATATTTTCAGCACTGTGAAGGCGCCACTCCAGGAGGCGCCTCAGCTGACCCACTGCGTGTGGCTGGGGTAAAAATCTTCCTACGATCCTGCACACGACGCACACACACCTAATTGGAATGGAGATGAGCAACACATGTCGAAGAACAACAGTTACAAAGTCCTTTTCCGCACATAAAATGGTTGCTTTCCCCAGTCAACACTTCACGTTTTCATAACTTTCAGAGTCCCCCTAGGGCTTATCTGGAGAGGAAACAGCCTGTGTTAGTGGAGGATTGATGCCAATTCACATGATCTCAGTGACTGTCAGCATCATAAACCCTATGCAAAAGTGAATCCCTTTAAAAATAAAAGAAGTAGCCCGCTATAACATTTCTAAGCATATCCAAATTTAGGTCACAAACATGAAGAGAAAGGCGTTACTTGAGATGTATATAGATTCACTGCTGCCGGGTTTTGTGCTCCAGCAGCTGGGATAGAGAAGTTGAGGCTGTGAAATGAGTAACCCGTTTTCAAAGGCAACAGTTTAGCACTGAACGTCCCCCGCCCCCGTCTTTCACCACTTCCCTGGTTGCCAAAGTAAGGGGGGGGGGTGCTGGGTATGATGAGTTCCCCTTTCTGGCTCCCAGGGCTGAGACCAAAAGATGACCAACATCGAGGCACAAGTACCCCCAGACGATGTGCAAAGCGTTCGCTGGTTGCAAAAGCGACCCCGCCGCCAGGGAGCCAAGCCCCAGCGGCGCGGCTCGGGGCAGGGGGGGATTCCCGGGGCGGGGCGCGGCCTCTCCGGGCACAGCTGGATTGCGGGCCGCTCCAGCTGTTACTGCAACATCCCAGCGCTTCTGCCTCTCGCTCCTGCCGGCCGGCAGGTTGAGGGAGGCGGAGGCGTCCCTCCTTTCCCGTCACGCCCTGGGGTGCTCAGTCAGCCCCGCAGCCAGGGAGGGAGCAGCCCGGGGCGCCTCCCCCAGCCCCGCTGTCTTCCGCCTGCTGCTAACATCTGCTGCAGCCCGCGCGCTGCCTCGCAGCTGCTGCGACCGCAGCCGCAGCCTGGGCTCCCCCGCTCTGCGGCGCCTTCGTCCGTGAATCTGGCCCGGGAACTTCCCACCCAGTCAGCCCCGGCTCAGAGCCGCTCCCCTGCCGGGAAGGCTGGTCCCGCGCGGGAGGCGGGGTCACCGCCCCTCGGCTGCTCCGGCTCCGCCGTAACTTTGCATGTCGGGGTTCCCCTCGGGGAGGGGGAGCCCGGCCTGCCCCCGGGCGTGGGGAGCACCGCGGGGCTGCGAAGCGAACCGGCTTTCGCCCGCCAGCTACACACACAGTTTGCCGGGCGGGGCTCACTCGGCGCCCCAAACTTTCGCACAGGCTCCGCCCGGGGGGGCAGCGGCGCGCCGCGGCTCGGAGCTGGCGGGCAGAGGCGGGGCGGGCTCGTGACGGATCGTGTCCAAAGCTGCCGAGCCCAGAGGCAACAGCGGCGGCTTCTGCCTCCCTCCCCCCGGGCCCCGGCTGGCGGCGGGGGAGGACAGAGCGAGCGAGCTGAGGGGAGGCGCGCAGGGGCTCGCTCAGGGGTATTCGCCGCTGCGAGCGCTCGCTGCCTCCCGGGGACTCCAGCGGGCCCGGCCCGGCCCGGCGCGGGAGGAGCAAAGGTCGCCGGCTGAAAGGAAGCCCGGAGGGACCCGCGGGGAGGCCCGGAGCCACTGAGTTGCTGCGCTCAGCCCAATGGCTGCAAAGGTAAAGCGGGACTGGTTTGTCCGTGTTCAAGCTCGGGGCGCCAGGGCCAGGCACTTCAGAGTCCTCTTGGTGCTCCGAGAAGCCTCGGGGAGCATTCAGGGGCTGGTGTCACTCCGGCTAGGTCCCGGGGCGTAAGGAAGATCTAATAAAGTGAACAACACGCACCAATCACATGCCTTTGTGGGGAAACAGCCGGCACAGAATTATCATCCAGGTCATGTGAAATAATAATTCATTGGGAGCTGCTGCCACGGCTTATTGATACCAACTGTGGGGGCCGGTGCCCTGTTGGTCTGGGTTAGAAAGCAGTGGTTCCCAACCAGGGGTATACACGGGGGACATCAACTCATTTAGATATCTGCCTAGTTTTACAACAGGCTACATAAAAAGCACTAGCGAAGTCAGTACAAACTAACATTTCATACAATGACTTGTTTATACTGCTCTACATACTATATGCTGAAATGTAAGTACAATATTTATATGTCAATTGATTTATAATTATATGGTAATATGAGAAAGGAGGCAATTTTTTCAGTAACAGCATCCTGTGACGCTTGTATTTTTATGTCTGATTTTGCAAGCAAGTAGTTTTCAAGAGAGGTGAAACTGGGGGTATGCAAGAGAAATCAGACTCCTGAAAGGGGTACAGTAGTCTGGAAAGGCTGAGAACCATTCTTTAGACTGTAAGTTCTTTCAGGCAAGGAATGTTTTACTCTGTCTACATTTTTTGGCACAATATTTACAGTTTGTGGCCAAATGTTGCAAAAACAGTTGCATAACTTAGGCTCCACAGTGTGTATTTGTGCTGAATGCTCCTTGAAAACTTACTAATAAATGTAATTAATAATGAATATTCTGTGCCAGGTGTTGCACCAGAATGGCATGATACTTTTGTTTGTTTGTTTTTTACTAGCCACACATTTGTAATTGTAACTTGCCATCTGGAGAAGTATGTACATATTTACAGGATAGTTTGTAGGAATTGTATTGCATGTTTACATTTGCTGCTTGTGCTTCAGCTCTATGCACCACATCTGTCACTCCATTGACATAAATGAAACAAGGAATAGACAGGGTAAATGTGTGTGTGTGGGGGGAAGAAGGTGCACGTGGGCCTGATTCTGCTCTCACCTGCATCAGCTTCACACCAGTGCAATACCACTGACTACTTCTATCGCATGTGGGTGCAAGCGGGAGGAGGATCAGAGCTTTCAAAATTTTAGATCTTCTTTTCTGTAGTTAGTGAATGATATCAAGGGTTTTCCTCCAAGATGGAGATTCCATGTTCTTGTCAGTGGTGTATTGCTTGAGATTTCTGACAGGAATACTGGATGTTTTTAAAATCAATTTGAGGAGAACTGTTAGGCTTGTAAAAATGAAGGACTGGGTTTACTGGCTGTGGTCAGGCATTCAGATTACTCCAAACTCTGCTAATGCACTTCCAGTCTGACCTGCAGCACTCATGCCTTACGGTTCTAGTTTAAGGCCTTTTTATGAGCAGCAACTGTTAATCATGCCAACTTCTTAGTAAATTTTGGTTCCCCATTACAATACCACTTAGAAGTTGGCTGAGCCATTCAAATTTGTTTTTTATCATTTGATGTTAGGTCTCCACCGATGAAAGGCTAGTGCATTAATTTATAGTAGCACTGAGCTTCCTAGTACATTTATTCTTGTTAAACTCAAGACCAGTTTTTTCTAGTAGAGGTAAAAAGTTAAAAAATGTTAAGTGCTAGTCTAGCCAGGAGAACATTTCCCCCTAGAGAAGAGGAGTTAGTTAGTGAACTCTCCTTTTTCCATGCTGCAAACCTGATCACCCTATCCCACAGAAAAATACATGGATTAGGTCATTGGGAGCAAAATTAGCCGTGAAGTTCCACATAATAGGCCAGATCTTTGGCTGATGTATATCACTGTTTCATTTAATTTCATACAGCAACACTGATTTACACCAGTTGAGGATCTGGTCCACAGAGGTTTCCCTAAATTATTCCAGGGGTTGGGGTTTGCCCTCCTGTGCAATGAACAGAGAGTTCCACACATACATCTGAGGTCTGCGAGGCTGGGTACATCTGTGCATAGGCATTGAGCCGTCAGCTTGGCTCTGTGGCCCCATGATCCCTTTAGGATTCTAGGTAGCTCAGCTTTATTGGAGCCATGCTACGGGAGCTTCTTCCATCAGCAGCTACTGATAGCCCCTTCCCCCCGCCCATGAATAGTGATTTCAAGATATAGAGAGGGACAATGAAAAAGTTATTTGAAGCTTCAAGCTACATTGACTGTTTTGCAGATTCCCATGAGTTTTGGAGAAGGCAATACATGCCTAGCCCCTCTCCACTTGAGGATCTCTGACTTTGTAGAGAGGAGGAGTGGGAAGAAAGAATGGCAACATGGGTCTCAGAACAGGGGTGTTGGAACTAGGGGAGCTGGCGGTGTGGTAGCACCACCTAGCTTTAAGTGGCTTCCATCATGTACAGGGTCTACAGTTTTGTTCAGTGACTTTCAGCACCCCAACAATAAAAATTGTTCCAGTGCTGCTGTCTCAGAGGATGATTAGGCCCCTTGTAATTGTAAATCAAGAGTGAAAACATTGAGATGAGAATTATTATTGCAGATTATTTTTAAGAGAAAATGGGCCAACATTTTCAAAAGCACCTGAGTGATTTAGAAGTTTAAGTCCAATTGAAAAGCAATGGGACTTACGCTTCTAAGTTACGTAAGTGCTTTAGAAAATTTGACCCATGATGTTCTGGGCACTGTGTAAGACAAAACAATAAGACCATTCCTGCTGCAAGGAGTTTACCAGCCAAAAACAGATGCATAAAAGAAGATGCACTTGGAGACCCAGTTAACTTAGTGTTGGTATGTAATGATATCTCTCCTCTTATCTAGTGCTGGGGTAGAGTGTAGATATTGTGTGTGTGTATGTCATATGGTTTTGCAGAAATTACAGTGTTGCCTTTCTGATCACAATAGTACCTCTGAGGTTGAAATATCATTTCTTTCTAAACACATGAATCAAAATTTCAAAAACTGAACATCTGAGCAAAATTTCTCGCTGCTTGTACCTGCAACTGATCTGAAGAAATAAAGCCTGTTTCTCTTCCCACTTATACAGGATCTGCGTACTAGTGGAACTCCACTGACTTTGAGGGAGTTACTTCTGTTTTATACCAGGATTTCTGAAAGTTAAATTAGGCCCAATGTCTTTCAAAGTAGCTGGTGTCTAATAAAAGAAATGTCTTTACCTGCAGTTCTCCAAAACCGTATTTTTCAAGTTTGCCAGATTCAGGTACCATCAGGAGCAGATATTATGTTCCATTGTATAACATAACAAGAAAATGAGTGACAGCATAAGGTGCTATGCCTCAGTGTATTAAGCGGTACATTTGAACAACGGGCTGAGATCAAATTTTTCAGATGCCAAATGTTCTTTTACATAGTTCTCCTGCTATCAGGGGAAAGTCTGAGCAAGTGTCAAACTCAGGTCATTGTGGGTATTTAGAAGATGTCAATAGTTAAAGACAACAGTAATTTCACACAATTCATGCTAAGAATGGGTAGTAGAGGATTTGGTACAGTGAAATCACGAAACCAAGCTGTTTAAATTATGAACTAAACATAAGCAGCTAAAGAGATGTGCTTATTACATAACACTTCCATGGTTACTGTACTTTTTAATTAACATTTTAATTTATATATTTTTTTTCTTTGCAGGCAGGAATGTTCCCCCTGGTCCTCACATATACATGTCTGAATACTCGATTAAAACATAGTTAAAGAGGATATTAAAGCTTGGAACACTGTTTGTGGGTTCTAGGAGGATGGAGGAAAACAACTACTCTTGTGTATCCAGTCAGTCATGGTGTCTCTCGAGCAAAGCTTTCTAGAACACTTTCCCAAGGAAAGAAGATAAAGCAAAGTTCAAAAGGTAGGTTTAGACTGAATGTTGATTTGAGCAATGTTGTTGACTCAGCAGGTATAAGTTGGAGTGGTGAGGATTCCTGTGTGGAATAATAGCCTTGAAGTATCTGATCCACAGCAAAGGTTCAAACCAAAGAGTCCGTAAGGAACTCAGTAGTAATGTGAGCTGCTTCGTGCTCATAGAGAACTTGTGGGTAACTAGCCGAGGGTGTTTCCCCTTCCATTACAGCTTAACAGGGAAGCATCATCCTCTCTCCTTCTAATGCCCTCTGCGAACCCTCCCCAGTTCTGTCCATGTTAACCTAAATTTCATGTCCCATGGAAAGCATATCAGGGGCTTTCACATCAGGTTATGTTTAATTAGGAGTCCAAATATGGATTTAGATGCTTAACTTTTAGATAACTAAGTTTGAAAATTTTGCCATTAACTATATCTTTACTTATCCCTAGATCTTATGCTTATTTCCCCCCTCCTGCTGGGTTCTGCATCTCTGGGCCTCAGCTGGCATGACACAGTAATTTGGGACATATGAGTGGAAGAAATTTGCCTACTGAATCTTGGGCATTGTACCTGAGAGCTCCCAATCAAATAACATAACAAAGGGCCGGACCTAAACTTTGCTTGGGGGGAAGAAAGGTCTGGTGGTTAGAGCAGTATCCTAGGACTCAGGAGACCTATGTTCATTTTCCTGCTCTGCCACAGACTTCCTGTGTGACCTTGGGCAAGTCACTTAGTTTCTCAGCTGCCATCAGTAAAATAGTGATAATAGTTCTTCCCTCCCTCACAAGGTGTTGTGAGGATAAATATATTAAAAAGCTTCAGGCGATCAGATACTATGGTGATTTGGGCCATATAAATACCTAAGACGGATGGAAAAGAACATACAGGAAGTTTAAAGAACATACAGACACCTACGACTGAGTAACAGACAGAGAGGTAAAATAGTTAACGTTGGGTGCATCTGGTGCTGTAGGGAATGAGAAATAAGTCTGTGCACCCACCCGCCTTGTGGGGTCTCAGTGCCCAGGCTCCAGCCTGAACCGAAAAGTCTACACTGCGATTTTTAGTTCCATGAGCCTGAGGCAGCCAACCTGCGTTCTGAGACTTGGTGCTGTGGGGTTTATATTGAAGTGTAGATGTATCCTCTGATGTGAACAAATACAATAGATGTATAAATACAAATAGATAATTATATAAATACAATGTACCCTCTGATGTGAACAAATACTAGGGCTTAGGATATAGAAGTGAAACTCTTAAGGTAGGATTTTACCCACCAGAAATATGAATACAATCAGCAAGTGAATCTATGTGGATCACTACTGAATCTTCCTTAGCAGGGTTAACAAGACAGCATAGTGGGACTACATAATTGGCAGACCCATCTGGCAGCTCCTGACTTGGGTCACTGAAGCAATTATATTCTGTGCATGCTGCATAGAAACAGAAACAATGTGAGGAGGAAATCAGATAAAGTATCTAGTAATGGCAGAATTCCTTATGATCACAAATAATCCCTTGCAAAGATGCCACCAGTAAAATAGCACCATTTGAACAAAGATAAGAAATGTGTCAACAGTTCATGGGAAAGGTTGGACAAGACTCTGGGTAGAAGCAGTTATGTCGGATCTTGCCATTGACATGTTTGTCCTTCTGGACAGATTAGATCCAGAACTCTGGTTCAGGTGACCTTCAGGTCTGAGCATAACCAGTGGCCCTCATCAGAACTGTCCCCCCTTGGATTTCAATAAATGTTCTTCATGGTTATCCCCTCCCTGTGGGGGCAGGACTGAATTATCTTAATATGTAACCCAAAAGATGAAGAAATTTGGATTTTTTTTTAAAAAAATGCAGTTTAGACAGTGTAGCTATTACTTTAAATATATCCTTGGACACTGGTTAATTCCCAAGTGTATGGTATGTCACTTGGCTGTTTTTCTAGAATCTAGAGTTTTGCATGGCCACGTGGGAGTCCAATGCCAGGGAGGAGTGATGCCATCTGGAAAGGCTGGGTGAGGAGTCTAGTGGTGGAAAAAGTTGTTGAGAACACCTGAGAACCACCTCCTCCTCTTCCCCTGGCCTGCAGTCCTGATGTGACCCACTTCCCCACATTGCTAGTTCAGGAAGCAGCTAGATACAGCTGCTTGCGTGGGAAGCAGGCAAGAAGCAGTACTGAGCACAGAATGGCCTAATGCAGGAAAGAGTTACCCAGAAGAGGTAGGAGTCAGTCCTCTGTTCTTGTGTACAGTCAATGTATCTACAAGCTGGTGGTGCATGAAAAGGTCATTGGCATCTCTGAGTTTCACAAGGAGCCTGGGATTTGCTGTTACTTTGTGTACACACAGTTTATGGTAACAGTTGTAATAATAGTCAGGAGCTGCAGTAAAACATTTAAAATCTCCCAACAACCCAAATGCTCCCTGCGTAAATCGTTAGTCTTAGTCAAATGAAATCATGCCTAAGTCCGGGTCTTCAGATATCGCCACACCACAAGCCCATAGACTATGTTTACTATCCTCTTCTGATTATTTAAGTCCATAAACGTGTTTAGTTCATTTGAAGCCCAATTTAAGCCTTTCTTGCCCTGAAATCCAGCTGAAATAGCAATGCTGTCACTGAGCTGGTCAAGACAATCTGGTGCCCAAGGCAAAACTTCAGTGTCCTGCCCCTCCCAGAACAGACTTTTGGGGTGGGAGGATACGTTGAGCCATCTGTTGGTTCGGTGGTGCCTTGTTTGCCTATAGCTAGAGTGACTAGTGAATTGGTGCAAAGCCCTTCTATTCTTGTTTAATTCTGAAATGCACCTGCAATCTTGGCCCTGAAATTCCAGATTCTGTTGCTGGCCTTAGCAATTTCAGGACAATGAGACTCGTTCAGAACTTGTGTGCCAGTTTTATACCAATTTATCTCTACTGACTTCTCAGGAGTTACTCCTCAGTTACGCTGATGTGAGGTCAGAAACCGATCTAGTGCTCCTAATTGCCAGAGCACTGCTGGTCACAAGTAGCTCGAAGAACTTAGATACCAGTGTGATAGGCCCTATGCATTGATTAAATAGCTAGAGTACAAAGAATTCATGAAATAGGAAGGAAATAAGATGATGATATTTTTCCTGAGTAGCCTATAAACAGAAACCAAACTTAAAATCTCTCCAGAGAGATTAATTCTATCCACAATGGGTACACCCATTATCTTCTAGTTGCCATGAAATGTTCCTAAATATCATGTAATAACTCCATGCAGTACAGTGGAATTCCCATGTCACATAGCAGGATCTCGTAGTATAGTGTATGCTAGCTTATAAAGTTTCTCATGCACTGTAGTCAATAATGTTATCTTCTATTCACAAACTATGGGCCAAATTCTTTTCATATATATGGTTCCCTTAACTTAATTAAAAGCTGGATGCTTGCTGCAGAACATAGTTATTACACCTGGATTTTGTCTGGGATACCGGGATTAACATACATATTCTTTAAAATGTCAAGTAGGACTTTTACTGGCCACCAGTTGCCAACACATAAAGTTTATGGTTCCTCTGAATTAACTGCATCTGATGTCAGCGGAACCACCGGCCCCTCCCAGCTGAACCCTTTCCACTGAGACCCATGTTCTAATTTTAGTTTGATTTTCCAAATAATCAGCTGCGAACTCTAGAGATTTGCTGTCAGGCAAAACAATTGTAATTGACCTCTGTGGTCTGCAAGTGGGCACTCAGAGTTGATAGCATTTAGTTATACACCCTGGACTCAATTCTGCTGTCAGTTACACCGGTGAAGCTCAGCTGCATGGGGGCAGAATTTGCCCTCACCCCCGTGCTTGTGAGTGGATTCATTTTTTGTTAAATGTGTACTTGGTAGGATCTTGAGCAGCGTTCATGGCCTTATGAATGGGAAACTCTGAATATCCTTTCAATCAGCAGTGTCCAACACTTGTAGCATGACAGTGGAACTTATTGCTTCAAAGAAGTCAAGAGACCACAATTCGCGCTTAAGGGGGACCGATTCTCTGCCTTGTTCCATTCCCTTTGTGCCTCTCAGGCTGAGGAACAGCAGGGGAAGGACACTAGCTGTTCAGAGTGCTCCCGCCTCCCATGAGGATCCATTCCTGACTGTAGTCAAAGCAGTGGGAGACACTGGGAGAAATGAAGCCCCTGAACACATTCAAATACTTCCATTTAGAAATCACAGGGCATGGCTCTGGGAACACACACTGAACTCCTAATCAAATACACATTTTCTTCTTAATCCAATAGTCTCTGAGTGCCATGATTTAGAGCCTGGAGGGCCAGAGGTTGGACACCCCTGCTTTGGCTACAACAGATTTCATCTCGGACAAGCTGCAGATATGCATGTGTCAAACAAAAACCTCTTCAGATGGACTGCCCTGGATTTGAACATTCTACAGACATTGGTACCATAAAATGTCAGTGTGTCTGGAGAGGTCTTTTTAACTACAAACAGAGCAACCAAGACTGTTTGGTGTTATCAGAGCTGTCTGCTCTCGGTGGGCAGGTGGGTGGAGAATCCCACTAGGTTTGTCAAGGAGGCCAGGTTGAGCCCCCTACAGAAAGTGCAGGGGAGCTATTCCCCTTGAGCCAGTGGATC
The DNA here is from genome assembly GCF_965140285.1 of Lepidochelys kempii. Lineage (NCBI taxonomy): Eukaryota > Metazoa > Chordata > Testudines > Cheloniidae > Lepidochelys > Lepidochelys kempii. Next base: position 48,448,051 of record NC_136384.1, read on the forward strand.
ATCTAATATCCGTATAGATCTTGGGGGAGAGCCACACAGAAGTCCTGTGCTTCCACTCCAGATCCAGAGCCCCTGTCCTCCTCCTGGGTTGCTGACATAGGAAACTCCCCCCACCCATTGCTACTTTGAGAACTTCTTTGGAAGTGTATGTGTGTTGTGAGGAGGAGGCTGTTTTGATTTCCCAGCATAGAAGGCAACGGAGGCTGTTTTAGCTGGATTTGTTGTTGCTGGGTTGAGGGAATGATGTGTTCCCTTGGCCCTCTCTTTCTAGATTCCTCCCCACAAGCAGTGCTCTGGATCCATGGAGGGTCCTTCCAGAGGGTCCAAAGTGGGGGGTGGCCAGGATCAGAGCAAGGCTTCAGTGAAAGTTGTTGACTCCTACTCTGCGCAGGATGGGAGAGATCAGCATGCAGAGAGTCCTCTCTGTGCTTTGATCTTTGAATATCCTGTTCCTGATTGTGACAGAATCTGACTGGCCACCCACAAAGGGATATTTGGAGAAGCATGCGGGGTAGGCTGTGCTAGGCACATGGTACTGTATTTAAAGAGCTGTGACTCGGTTGAGTCACTGCAGTGATTATCATACTTTAACTTTATTTAGCATATTTCTTCAGAAGAATCTCAAGAGCAGGTTTCTATTTACACTGTGCGGTGCCTTGTCTGGGGTTTCTCAAGTCAGTGGGTTGGTCTATAGACCAGTATGCTAGGTGGGGCTCTGTATCTCTCAGTGGGATTTCAACCCCTTCTGCATTCTTGTATTAACTCTTAGCTTAGTAATATAATCATTGTTTGTCCTGCCTCCATGGCTCTGTCTACACTGGTTTATTTGTCCCTATGTAATTACATGAGTGCAAACTCACAGTATAGATACACTGCACTGCTATAAGTCAGGGGGGTCACTGTGTGTGACTTACCCACGTGAATTACTGGGTTAAGATGTACAGGTGTAAGCCCTGTTTTGCACTGGTGTGCTATAGTGTGCAAATAACTGGGGTTTGCCCAGGTCTAACTACATCAGTGTAGCTACATTAGTGCCAGCTTCTGTAGTCTGCCCAAGTTGGTGACTGCCGAGGAACAATCACTGCTAAGGAAGGACATGATCCTGTTCTTGGACTGGATTTACAGCAGTGAAATTCCACTGACTTCGTTGGAACAGTTCCTGATTTACTCTAGCATGAGATGTGTCTGGCTAGTATCTTACAGACAAAAAAAAGGGGGATGGCTGGGGGGTGGGCTAGATTGTGGGTTTAAGGCTTGTCCTTCCTTGTGGGGGTTATGATGCAGCTGCACTGCAGGGGGAGCCCCTGGGGAACTGCAAAATTCCTCCACAGTCTCCTCGTGGTGGAGCGGCAGCCCGCCTCCAATTTGAAGGGCATAGTGTGTATTCAGCTCAACACTGATGTCTATACTGAGAGGAGCAGGCCCCACCTCGACTCCACCCACTTTGGGTTGGCTACAGCCACTTGGGTTAGCCTGGAGCATCTCTACATTCAGGGAGTGCAAGGACAGTAACTGTAGTTGACCCCTGTTGCAGTAACACAAGGAAGAGAGAGGCTCCTCCACTCTCTCTCTCTCTCTCTTTTCCCTTACCCACTTACACAAGGCCATCACAAACTGCCCCAGATTATTTGTGGTTTTCGAACTTATAAAGCTGCTCAAATCTGTGTCTTGCAAAAAAACCACAGGAACAGAGGAGGATGCAGCTGTGAATCCATCTAGACTGGTCTATCAGTGGCCAAACCCACATGCAGACAATAGCATAATAGGTCATGTGAAATAAGATGCCTGTTAGTGGTTTCTGCTCTGAAAACTTGGCAGTTAGCGGTCAGCACATGCCTTGAAACACAATAGTTCATATGCCCTATCCCTACTTGTGTCCTGTCTCACGTAACTGTGGACGTTCATATTAGTCAGATAAATGCCTACTCTTACAAAGCTGCTGAGCTCTTGGTCTCTATGATACAACATATAACGAGCCTGCCACAAGGTTAGAAAGTGTTTCCTAAATCAGTTTTAAATGTGTTGCTTAGCAGTTTTATGGTGTTCTTGCATTATGTGGAAAGGTAAATAAAAGCACCCGATTTACCTTCTGTCATTACTATCTACTCTGCTAGCAAGTCCCTGCTCTAACTTAGACAGGCTGGATAGTCACTGCAGAGTAGTGAGGGCTACAAGATGTAATAAGCCTTCACTTAGTCCTGAGGGACTATCCTTAGGCAGGTAGATGAATCACTACAGCTACCAGGTGGCATAACCTTGGCGGTACCCGATCTTGGCCATCAAAAGAAGGTGGTGACACCCACCTCCTTTCCTGCCATAACAATCCTACATAAGGGAAAAAAAAATATTGACCCTGCATGCAACACATAAGGAAAATGGAACTTAATAAGAGGAATGGTATAAGCACCTGAGATACGTTATTAGGCACAGCCAGAGATTGGATTAGATAACGAGAGGCCAAGGAGAAGGGTAAACTTGGGCATTTCTATTCTATTCTGTATAGGTTCTTATACCACTCTTATCATCATAGTATCTGAGCACTCTCCAGTAGCGCATTAAGCATCATGACTAAGACTACGATTTTGTCACAGGGGTCTTGGAAGTCATGGAATCCGTGACTTCCAAAGACCTCCGTGACTTCAGCCCCAGCAGCTGGGAGCTGCAGGGTCCCACCACCTCCCGCAATGGCAGGGAGCTGTGAGGTATCCCCACCATCTGAGGCAGCAGGGCCCCCAACCTCCGAGCCACCATGAACAGCAGGGGTACCCCGCAGCTCCTCGCCACTGCAAACAGCAGAGGGGGTATCCCACAGCTCCCCACCACCGTGGACGGCTGAGGGACCCCTGCAGCTCCCTGCTGCCGCTGGGGACAGGGGAACCCTGCAGCTCTGAGCTGTGGGTGGAGGGGAGACCTGGAGCGCCGAGCCCCCATGGGTGGTGAGGGTCCCTGGAGCTCCCAGCTACCCCACAGCTGCTCAGCCCCTTCCCATTTTATCATGGATATTTTTAGTAAAAGTCAGGGACATGTCACGGCTTTTGTGAATTTTTCTTTATTGCCTGTGACCTGTCCGTGAGTTTTACTAAAAATATCCATGACAAAACTTTAGCCTTAGTCAAGACTGACATCTCTCTCTCTCTCTCATCCTTTCCTCAGAGTTTGAATGATGTGTGCAGTGGAGTGTTATGTTTTGGTAGGGTTTTGGTTTTTTTAAACATACATGCTTTGTGTTTGTTAGGGCATGCTGGTTGAAAAAATATCTTGTGTACTTGGAATTGACGAACTTGCCCCTGAGAGAGCATGGTCTCCTGCACAGATGAGGTGGACAGCTCCTTTCTGCCAGAGGGGCGGCATTGTCAACCGCAGTCTTCCTCTGAGGGCTGTAGGCAATCTTTTAGATATGCTGAGCACAGGCCACTCAGCATCTTGAAGATAAGAACAGAGACCTTGAACTTGACTTCATGTTCTATGGAAAGCCAGTGTAGGGAGCAAAGATAGGTCTGATGTGCTTGCGGTAACCATGTTGCTAACGAGAAGTGCTGCAATGTTCTGTGCTAGCTGGAGTTTCTTAAGAGCTAATGGCTTCATGCTCAGGTTTATCCCATTGCTATAACCCAGATGGGAAGTGATGAAGGTGTGTCTAACTGAGGCCAGCTCATCATCCACCAGGATGGGACACGGTCTCCTAGCCAACAGGAGATGGTAGAAAGCATTTCTCCCAGATGCTGCTATGTGAAAGCTTAATGTCAGCTAAGACTCCAACAGCACTCCTAAGCTATTGATTGAATTGACCAATTGGGTGTGTGTGCCTTCAGTCAAAGGAGACTGCACCTAGGCTGCAAACTCTTCGAAGTGTGTTTTTCTCTGCTCACCAGCAGGGCTCAGCTTCAGCCAGTTGTTGTTCATCCATGAGCTGATCTCATCTAAACATTGGGCCATCTTGGTGGTAGTGGTGTGGTCATATATGGTGGAGAATAGGTAAAGTTGTGTATCATCTTCATATTGCTGGCACTTGAGTCCATGTAGTCTGACCAGTTCATCGCTGGCCATGGGTAGATCCTGAATAGGACCAGAGAGAGAATTTATCCTTGTGGAACCCCATAAATGAAGAGTCTAGTCATGGAGGTTTAATTTTCTATCACTATTCTTTGAGTGCACCCCTCCAGGAAGGACTCAGACCATTTCAGTGCATTAACCTGGATCTCTGCCACCTCTCTGAAACAGGATAGCAGTATCTCAGGTCAAGAGTGTTGAATGCTGTAGAGATGTCCAGGAGGATGAGAATGGATGTCTGCCCTCTATCCGTTGTCAGGAGGAGATCATCCATCAGTACCACTAAAACTGTTTTTGTCCCAGGTCCTTGCCTGAATCCAGATTGTGCCACGTCTAAGATATTGACTTCAGTCAGGAAAGTTTATAGTTGGCCTTTGACTAGCATCTCTATGAGCTAGGACAGGAATGGAAGGTTTGAGATACTGGGTGGTAGTTGGCTAGAACCAATGTATTTGGCTTGGTTTCTTCACTGTTAATAACACTACTGTGTGTTTGAAGGAAAATTTCCTTCATTGAATTAGACCTTACCTTAGACTTTAGCCCATCCCGTGCTTTGCTGCACATTGAACGACTCTCATTTGCCATCCTTGCCTGTCAACCGCCCTTCTCGCCAAATATTCCCATTTCTTGTTGATGTGCTTGATGTCATTCAGAACTGTTTGTTTCCATGTTATTTGCAGTCTTCCTCTCTTTCTTCCTGCGTTTTCTGGCTTCCATTCAAGGGCGGTATTAGGTAAGCATTCTTTTTCAATTCTCAGCACATGTCCCAGCCATCTATGTCGTCTTTTGTACATTATTTGTGAGAGGGTGCCTTGTCCAGTCATTTTTCTGACTTCTTCGTTCGTCTTCCTATCTCTGTATGTTGTTCCCAATATTCTTCTCAGACATTTGTGATGAAATGCATCCAACTTTTGCATATCTTTCTTGGTAAGTTGCCATGTCTCACTGCTTTATGTTGTGATGGTGATAACAATTGCTTTGTGCATGTTCAGTTTTGTCTTGAGGGAGATGTTTTTGAGTCTTCCAAATGCAGCGTTTGCTTTCTCGATTCTTCTTGTTCTTCTTCTTTCTTTCCTCAGAACTAGTACCATCTTGGCTGATGATACTTCCAAGATATGTAAAATTGTCCACCTTCTCCAGTTTCTCTTCTTCAATTTTGATATTTGTCCCGATAGTCCCCACTAACATGACTTTACATTTCTTTGCATTGTATCTCAAACGTATCTTCTCCATTACTTCTTTTACTTGGTTTGTGCATTTTTATAGTCCATTGGCATCTTCACTGATAAGAGTGATGTCGTCGGCAAAGTCTACATCAAATAGCCTTGAATTGTTTCACTTTAGGCCATATGTATCACTGTCTCATTGTTTTAATCCATAGTCAATGACTAGCATAAACAAAAAAGGAGACAGGACACATGCCTGCTTTACACCTGTCTTGGTGCTGAATGGCTTACTCAATCTGTTTTCCATTTTAATGCAGCATTTTGAGTTGGCGTAGAATGCCTTAATAATGCTAATTAATAAAGCATTGGTTATTTCAGTCATGAATGGCACCAGTTGCTCAGGACTCTATCACCTATCAGGAAGGGCCTGGGTCAGGCTGTCAGGTCTTGTGTCCAGAGTGTCTTGTACTTTTGAAGAGTGAAGGATGTACTGACCTCTGGGAATTCAGGTGAGCTGTTTGTTGGCTGGCATAGGGGGAGCTGATTCATGCAGCTTGAGAATCCGTTCCATTTCCTGCCATGGAAAAGCAAAAATGAGTCAGCAGTTTCTCCCTCCATGAGGTCTTCTGTACTAGGGCTTGAAACCTGTCATTGGTTCTAAGCAGCCTTTGGAGTGGGGTTGGCTTCAGGAGCATGGGCTAAGAAAAGAGCTAAGTAGGCAAAGGGAAAGCTTGGCTTATTTGAGTTGGGAGGAGCTCAGAGAAGAAGTGAAGCTAAACAAACTGCTGCCAGCAAAGCATGTTGGTGCAGCCATCAAAAAACCTAACAGAACGTTAGGAATCCTTAGGAAAGAGAGAGATAATAAGACTGAAAATATCATGATGTCAGTATAGAAATCCATGGTACGCACACCTTAAATGCTGTATGTAGTTCTGGTCACTCCATCTCAAAAAAAAAAAAAAAAAAAAAGGATTAGAATTGGAAAAAGTACAGAGAAGGGAAACAAAAATGAGTTGGGGCATGGAACCGCTTCCATAGGAGGAGAGCTTTCCAAGCTGAAAAGTCCCAGTCTTTTTAAAGAGACTACTATGGGGAAATGTGATAGAGGCTTATAAAAGCATGAGTGGTGTGGAGAAAGTGACTAAGGAAGTGTTATTTACGCCTTCACATAGCACAAGAACCAGGTGTCACCTAATGAAATTAATAGGCAGCAGGTTTAAAACAAACATAAGGAAGGATTTCTTCACACAACACACAATCCACCTGTGGAACTCATTGCTAGGGGATGTTGTGAAGGCCAAAAGTATAACTGAGTTAAAAAAATGAATTAGGTAAATTTTTGGGGGATAGGTCCATCAATGGCTATTAGCCAAAATGGTTCATTGCTCTGGGTGTCCCTAAGGCTCTGACTGCCAGATGCCGGGAGTGGATGGCAGGGGATGGATCACTCGATAATTGCCCTGTTCTATTAATTCCATCTGAAGCTTTTGACACCACTCAGTGTCAGAAGACAGGATACTGGGCTAGGTGGACCATTGGTCTGACCCAAAATGGCCATTCTTATGTTCTTTTGTCTTTTTGTGAATGGAGATTTGTTGTTCCTGTCTGTTTTTGTTATGAATCAATCTTCAGACTGTTGATAAAGTTGGAGAGAAAAGGCTGTTAGTTCTTACCTAGGTCTAGATCCTGTGAAAGATCTTCCCAGAAAGATCACCTCTCTGCTCCCCTAGTCTCTAACATGCCTCAAGAACCATTCACTGTGATGTTCACAATGTTCTGTTGACTTGAGTGGATTCTGGGAACCTGGCAGACACAGTATAGGCATCCATACGAGGTGGGAACACCACAGCTGCATACATGCTCAGCAGTGTGAGTCACTGATCAACACAAAGATCCTGCTCTCAATAAGAGCATCAGTTCATACTGGAAGCTTAAAGGAGCATGAAGTGGGGGGTGGGGGAGAGGAGGGGAAGGAGGAAGGGGCGAGTGTTGAAGAAATTCTTCACAGCTTCACCAAAAAGTAAATAATTAAGGAGGAGAAAGACATACAGGGAAAAGAAAAGGTGGGAAGAACAGCAGACAGCCTGAAGAAAGAAAGAAAACAATAAAAATAAAAAGGACACCCAAAGAGAGCCTGGTTTTCAGCTGCTGGCTTTTGATTTTGTGCCTACAACTAGTACGTCCTAATATTGTGTAAAAAGTGCATCTGAATTATTTGCACCCTCAATAAATGTCACTTGGACTTCTGAATTATGGTTGCACCTGCAGAGCAGGTACATAGACATCCAAGTGACTAATTGTACTCACTTATAATTGGGGCCACAATTTTATCCTTTGCAATTTTTTGCATTTGTAAAATCATGAGTGCAAAAACAGACTCTAGTTAATCCTGGGCTGAAAATGTGCACCAAAGAACCCATTTTGCTCTCACATAAACTCACACTGAATTTGATGGGAGGTTTGCTCTTGTAATGGAGATCAGGATTAGAAGCACAAAGGGATGGACACTTGGGTTCAGCTATACTGATGCAGGAATTTAGCTGAGGAGGTAGTAAATAGTGGCTACAAACCATCTACACACCCTGCCCCAATCCTGGAGCTAACTGAGGTTGTTTTGGACTCTAGGATAATGTAGAGAAGCTCTAAGGCCAAGTTGCTACAGAATTATAGGTCATTAGGAGTCAGAGTAGCAGCTGTGTTAGTCTGTATTCGCAAAAAGAAAAGGAGTACTTGTGGCACCTTAGAGACTAACAAATTTATCTGAGCATAAGCTTTCGTGAGCTACAGCTCACTTCATCGGATGCAACGGACTCCAATGAGACACCAGCTCCTTTCACCCACCCACCTCTAGCCTGCCTATGACATGGGGGAGTGCTGGGGATAGAAGTATAGAGACAGTTATACTGGCTTTATGCCATTTGTGGATTCCCCTAATCCTGAGGCTAGTCACTGTGTTCAAAAGCTATTCCAAAATCATCTTATTTCATTGCCGATACCTATATAGTTATTAGTGTATTAATCAACGCATTCTGTGGCTGAGGTGCTCCTGATCTTGTAGCAGTTTTGCAAACCAGGAATTGAATAGTACTTCCTATGCACATTTCCTGAAGAAGGCCTTGCCACAGCAGTTTGCACATGTATCCTTTGCTGACTGTTCAGTTTAGGGTGACCAGATACCCTGATTTTATAGGGACAGTCCTGATTTGGGTTTTTTTTTCTTCTATAGGCTCCTATTACCCCCCACCCCCGTCCCGATTTTTTCACATTTGCTATCTGGTCACCCTGGTTCAGTTTCATATTTTTCAAATTCAGCAAAACATATGACCATAAGGTAGCAAAGCTGTCTTCTTCTCTTTGCCTTCCTATGAACCACACACTCATACAGTGGTAGCTAAACAGCTCCTTTCAGAGAAAAAACATTGCAGACTGCTCTATGCATGAGCAGTTCCATTAAGAGAGAAAATGGAGTTATAACTAAGATCGCACCTGGATGCTGAGTCCTGTCTCATTTTAATCCAGTAATAGACACGATGCTCTTCACACTCTGCTGCTGAAAGCAAAAAAAACACCTGGAGAAAGGATCATTGTACTTCGCTTTCATTGGAATAAAACCTAAGTTTAAAAGTGGTTACATAGCAGGTGGCTTTTAATATGCTGTTGCACAACCTAGACCTCGGCAGTGCCTTTGCAGCAGTCTCCCAGAGCTCCAGGAGGCAGAAGGGTGCACTGTGTGCTCCCCTCCATTGCTGCCAGGGTTATGACCCCATCTCACCGCCACTTCCTTTGCAGCAGTTGCTGCCACCATCCGGGAGCAGCCCTTACCCCTGGAGGGAGGGCAGGGTCTTCTGTGCAAGGATTAGCCATACCTGGAGGTGTTGGGGGGAAGTACCTTACCCCTCCTCCATGCTTATACACCCACACATTGGCCAGCCCCAATGTTGCCGATAAAGAGGATGCTCTGTCTGATTTTTAAAGCACTGGCTTCAATTCTTTATTTTTAATTTTAAAAAGCAATATTTAAAATATCTGAACAAAATAAATATCCACTATTAACTGACCTGTAAAGAAATAACTGTATGGTTCTGATTCTGCTTCAACTGAATTCAATGGGATTTTAGCCAAGGGGCTAAATTCAGCCCAACTCCCTAGTAGCACAGAGATGAAAATTGCACTGCTGCAATACCAGGGACTGCTGGTGGTTTCTTCCTTGGGGGCGTGCAGGTGGAGATGAAAGGGAGTTGGCAAATCAATCATGTGATGCAGATACCCTTACTCAGGCTGAATAGTATCTTACTCTGCAAAGTGTTCCACTGACTTCACTATGCTACTTCAGCATGAGGAACAGCTTGGTGCAAACAAGGCTGACAAAATCTGGCCCTGAATTAACATGCTTATGATCTGCTGCTACTAAGTGAGGTTTAATATAAGAAAATAATTGTGTTTTCAATGCCCTGTCTTTCTGCTAATCATTGTTTTTAAGCTGTAGCCAAATCAATGCGGTTTTGTTTCTAGCAGAAGCTGGAATATCTTTACTGTACCCTTTCATGATTAAAATCTCACTATATTGCTGTCTTCCTACAGAATGAAGAGATATAAGTGTCCCTTCAAGTATCCCATGAGACAAAAGATCCTGATCCTGTTTTTAACGGTGTGGCTGCTTGCACTTCTGAAACTCCTCAATGTTGAAAGACTCTTATTCCCTCACAAAGGTATTTATTTGGTTGAGCACTTTTTAAGCACTTCTTCTTATGTTAAAAACAAATACTCCCATCTTAGAAACGACTTCCAGTATGAAATTAACTGTTCATATATATACGAACAAGAACCCGGTGAAATTGGCAAGAGTTTAGAGATAAGAAGAAACGACATCATTGATTTAGAAGATGAAGACGTTATAGCTATGACCAGCGATTGTCAGGTGTATTATACACTTAGAGGATACCACCTAAAGCCTGTTTCCCCGGAGGAGGAAAGTTTCCCATTAGCCTACTCTTTGGTTGTTCACAAAGATGCAATAATGGTTGAAAGACTCATACACACAATATACAGCCATCAAAATATTTACTGCATCCATTATGACCAAAAGTCCGCTAATACTTTCAAATGTGCTATGGACAATTTAGCTAAGTGCTTCCCCAATATTTTCATTGCATCTAAATTGGAGACAGTGGAATATGCACACATTTCTAGGCTCCAAGCAGATTTTAATTGTTTGTCTGACTTGATGAGGTCGTCGTTTCCATGGAAGTATGTTATTAATTTGTGTGGTCAAGACTTTCCTTTGAGGTCAAACTTTGAATTGGTATCTGATTTGAAGAAACTCAATGGAGGAAACATGCTGGAGACCATAAAGCCAAGTAGCAGCAAAAGGGAACGATTCACATATCACTATGAACTTGAGACAGTGCCTTATAAGTACATGCAGATGCCTGTAAAAACCAACATTTCTAAAGAGCCACCACCTCATAACATTGAGGTTTTTGTAGGCAGTGCCTATTTTGTTTTAAGTAGAGCATTCATCCAATATACCTTTGAAAATTCTCTTGCTAAAGATTTTTTTGAATGGTCCAAGGACACTTATTCTCCAGATGAACATTTCTGGGCAACCCTTGCACGTCTGCCTGGAATACCTGGGGAGATTTCAAGATCAGCTCAAGATATAACGGACCTGCAAAGCAAGACTCGCCTGGTAAAATGGAATTATCTGGAGGATCACTTATATCCTCCTTGTACTGGTACACATCTTCGCAGTGTGTGCATCTATGGAGCTTCAGAATTAAGGTGGCTTATAAATTATGGACACTGGTTTGCCAATAAATTTGACTCCAAAGTGGACCCTGTTTTAATAAAATGCTTGGCTGAAAAACTTGCTGAACAACAGAAGGAATGGGTTGATTTGTCTTCTGAAAGCTCTTTCATGCACAGACGTTCTGCTGATGTTTCACTATAGCAGTACACTATACTCAGTAGTCAGTGTTATCCAGAGTCTGACGCTCCATAGCCTTGACTTTGTACAGTCATTTATGGGGTGTAAAATACTACCAAATCAGAATGCTCCTTCTGCACAAGTGTAAATGACTACACAAGGTGCAATAGAGAATCAGAATGCAATGGAGAGTCAGCCCCCAGACGCGATGGATCATTGTATAAATCACCAAACCAACATTGTGTCCTTAATATCTTTCAAGGTGATACTTATAAAAATGAACTCCGCTTTTGAATGCTTTTGTGGGAGGCTGTGGCACTGTCTGTGGTAATTGAATGCTTCAAATTGAGCCTGCTTGCGCAATAGCTAGGATAATTCCTCATGTCTGTCCTCCTTATTCCCCTCTTCTTCTTTAAAAGTTTTGAAACATAGGAAGGAAGGTGTCCAGGTCTGCTACCTCAGGAAAGCTGCAAGGGGAAAATCCAAAACTCCAATGAGTCTAAAGAGAGAGTCTGATGACCACTGAGCCATAGGGCTGATCCTGTGAAGATGGGAGGTGATGGTGCTTAGCCATTTGCAGGATTGGACCCATAACAATGATTTCTGCAATGTGAATATGATTGGATGATATAAGAGGAGAGAGATCGTGGAACCTTGCCCACTGCATTGGAAGTAGCAGTGTTCTTGCCTAGGTGTCTCTGTATTTAGTTTTCCTCTCTATTAATTTTATGCTTCCATACACTTTTCTGTACCTGTGAATTTGGTGATGGTTGATAGAGGCAGCATTACACATGGCAGTTCTTTTGAAGTCTGTACGTATTCATCGGAGATGACAGCCTTCATAACCCTAACAGAAATCAGTGCCCGAAAACGTATTATTTGAGTTCAGTTGCCGTCTCCTCCATTAGAAACATCCTCCTGCAAAACCACAGTCATTCCGGTCAGGGACACCATTTTAGGATGGTGCCCTGGGTCTGTGTAGCTACAGTAGGTAACAAATGCGGCTTCTAATTAGCATTCAACAGTTTGGTGTTACATTAAAATGCAAAATATTCACAAGTCCAGATTTTGTCCTAGCCACAGGCCCAGATCCTGAGTTGGGGCTGAGGCGCACACAGTGCAGCTCAGGAGGGTGCTGTGCAGAGGTGGCTTTATGCCACCTTGGTGCTTCCCTGCTCTTGGGCTGATCTGTGCTAGGCCAGGCTCCCACTTCAACTTAGAACCCACTTGCTTCAAATTGCTCTAGCTGCCAATGGCCCCAAAGGTTATCCTGGTAGCCATGGATCTTGGGGCATGACAGAGCCCTTGCCATCCCCCTTCTCTCAGCTATGCCCCCTACTCTGGGGGCCCGGAGAGGTGGTGATGGTAGAAGAGTCTCTACAGCAGCTGTTGTAACCCACAAGCCCCGCTATGCAGGGGGAAGTCATCTGGGACCTGGATCTGGGACCAGAAGAGCTTTGTACTGTCCCAAGACAGCCCAGGGTCTGGCTCGTGGTGTTCAATAACAGTATTGCTCTTGTCTTTATCTATCCATAAAGTGCTGCAGTAATGACAATGCCCTGTTGTCTCATTTACAGACTGGGACCAGAAGTACCCTTGATGCACAGTACTTATGGAAAGTGTTTAGCTGATTACATAAAATTATGGTTCAAACTGATAGGATTGAGGACATACATAATTTGAGCAAGTGATTCAGTCTTAGCTTTATCACATAGGGTAGCCATGGACTAGTCACTAGTGGTTTAAGAATGGCACTGAGGGTCAGGAGTCATGGGCTTTCCTCCCAAATCAGCCACCAACTTGCTGTGTAAAGTCACTTAACTTCTGTGTCTCAATTGCCCCAACTGTAACATGGGAATAATGCTGTTCAACCACCTTTGTAAAGCACCTCGAGATCTGTGGCTGACGAGTCTATTTTGGTTAAAATTATAGATTATAACAACTTCTTCTCACCAAAACTATTTATGAAGTCTATAAATGCATGGAACACAGATTCCCTTGATGTTCACATAAATAGGAATATATTTTTAAAACTAAATGCAATTTAGGCTGGTAGCCTGCCATTACTCCTTTGGTGCTGTTTTGGTTTATCATGATAATATGGTGTATGGGGACTTTTTAGAATAGGAAGTATTGATTGTATTTACAGAGTTGTGCATTACCATGTTCACACTTGGGAACTCATAGTATACATAGAATTATGCTGTCATATCATGAAAGGCTGTTAGGGTGTCAGAGGGTCAAACTTAGGCCTTGTCTATACAAGACAACTTGCACCAGTTTAACTAAATCAGTTTAAAAACACATCTTAAGTTAAGCCTCTACGAGTCTGTGTGAACAAGGCCTTATAGACTTCCTAGACCATGGAAAATAAGGGAACGTAGAAGTGATGCTGTCTGCTGAGTTAGTATCCCAGGGCCCCCATCATGCTACACGTTACTGTGAAATACTTGTTTGAAGTGAAGTACAAGGTGTGCCCAGTCACAACGCTGTGAATTGTAAATATCCTGATGAATATCTGTTCTTTTTGATGATATAATCCAAAGCTCTTCTACCTTGTGGCATGATGGTCTACAAAATGTTTTCAAATACAGTCTATCCCTAAAATTTAAGATTAAATTTCTGGATTATTTTCGCCCCCTCACTTGTAAAATTTAACATTGGCTATAGATAGATGTATAACACACACACAGTATATATGTATACATGCAGTGTGGAGACCCCTGGCACTGTTCTGTGATAAAATATGAACAAAAAATCACAATAATTATGCATCTTTGAGGTCATCCCCTGCCCCTCTCTCTCTGCTGGGACTTGTTTGAAATGACTGGTATGACCCACCTGTGGCTTTGCCATTCATGAGAAATGTGGCCATATCAAACATATGCTGAGATAAGTATAAAATTTAGTGTGGGCAAAAACTTAGCATACAAAAAATTATTAATTAGGTATTATACTACAGAGGGGAATTTTTGCTTATTAAAGCCAGAACCTTCCCCCACACCCTCCACAAAAGCCTTCTATATAAGTTCATGGCTATAGCATTTTCAAATGGAAAATATATTTGCATCATTAGATGGCGTCCCATGTTTCCATCCTATTAAATACAAGGGGCCTGCTCATGGTCCCATTCCACCTCCTTTGCACAGCTCCAGTAGCACAAAGCAGGTGGAAAAGCAATTTAACTGGCCAGCTGGGGATTTTCCGAGAGAAGGCAACATGGAAGGGATATTACCAACAGAAAGAGGGCATGAACATTGCAGAACATTGCTGCGGTTCCTGGCTGCCAGAGTAGCCTTTGCAGACGACACAACTTAGAGCACTGCTAATTGGATCTTCCAGGCTGTGCTGTGGCAGAAGAATTAGTCCCCGGGATCAGGCCAAAGATATTTTAGTGGCTGGAAATAGGGGAGGCTGACAAAAGTGGTAACTAAGTTCTAAGAGGCATTTTTTAAGGAAGAGGAAAAAGTGACCAGTTTAGGAGACTAAGAAAACCTTCTTGGTGGAGGGCAGTACTTGCCGAGCGCCTCCTTGACTTTGTTCAGGATTTGCCACAGATTTCATCAAAGTAAATTATTGTGAATGCCACAATAAAGCTTATTTGAATGTGACATATAAAATTGTATTGAGTCTCCTCCCTCTACTATCGTTGTTATGATTAGTGTATACAGTAATTAAAGTACACTTTAATTCACTTGAGAAATATGCATATTTGTTAGGTGTGGTCATCTGTCCATCCCCCTCTCCTCCATGTCTCTATCATACACACACTTGATCAGAGGCAGCTCTTTATTTTAGTAATGGCTCTTTTTAACAGAGAGCAGTTGAATAAGTATGATACAGATGAGAGTACGAAACAAGACCCTACATCCAGACACCCTAAATCCTGGGAAAGTTTGGATCCAAAATTTGCAGCCCAAGTTCATCTCTGTTGTTTCATCGCATGGTTGCTCAGCAACTACAACTCAAGGTCTTTAGACATTCTTTATCCACTGTTACCTGCACTGTCTCCATCTCAGAATTAAGAATGTGAAAATCCATGGATTGATGATATAAAAGAAGATACACATCACTGGTGAGTTAATGGCGCCCTGATACTAACCACCCCCAAATGACTATGCTGCAGTATGGACTCTCCTCCTAGCTAGTTGCTGAACCTGCCTGCAACAACTTCTCTCTGCTAAACCAGTGATCTAACCCTACCTCCCAACTGCCAAACCTGTTCACAGTCCACCCTTGACTGGTGCTCAGATCCAACCCCAACCTACCAAATCCATCCATGAGTCTCTCACCCCACCACAGCCTCCCTGACGTTGAGAGGTCAGAGAAACGGGGGAAAGTGTGAAGGAAAAAAGAAAAAATCGCAGAAGATAGAGAATTTCATGGCTTTGGCAGGAATTTACTTGGCTCATTGAAAGGGGATTTCTGGAGCTTGGCAGGCAAGTGAATCTGCAGATCTCTTTGGCTCCAGTCCTACAATGACTGAGGTGTGTACTTAACTTTAAGTAGAATGGGACTTCTCACGTACTTAAAAGTTAAGCACATAAGTCTTTGCAGGATTAGTGTCACCAAGAGCCCAAATGTTGGTGTCATGGAAGTCAATGGCAAAACTCTCATTAATGCCAGTGGAACCAAGCTTTGGTACTAAGGGTCCCAAGCTGATTTATTTCCAGTGAAGTCAATGGAAAGATTGATATTGACAGCAAGGGGAATTAGATTGGGCCTTTAAAAGTTTAGCCAGCAGATTGATCGATTTTGAAAAATAGTCACAGACAACACTTTTGTAACTTGTCATGCTAATAAATGGACTGGGGTGAAAGCAGGAGGGAGATTGCCAATTTGAATGTGTGGTTCTCAGTGTTCATATTTTCTTTACTGTTGGAATAAAAGGATTTTAAAAGGAAGATTAGCAAATATAGAAAATGATCATACATTCTATATTTGCAGTAAAAAAAAAAGTCTTGGTTGAGAATTTCTATGACTGCTGTATCATTAGCTTGTGTCATTTAAATCAGAATGTGGACCCATGAGAAAAGCAAAATGCAGGAGATGAAAATGGTGAGTAGATGGTACCTTATTGTGAATTAGCAGTGTGACCTTGATTGTTAAGTACAGGGATAACCTTTGTTGATGTTTTTGTAGAATTTAAATTAGCTCTTGAAGGTAATGATTTCTGTTTATGTGAAAATGATGGTTTCCTTTTTTTTTTTTTTTTTAAGAATAATGTAATCAGTGTGCATTTTATTCTAGTATCTGCTGAAAATATTCCTGTGCTTTTTGTATTTCAAGTGAATAGTTTGATACTCCTTTCCTTGTAAAGCTTTCCAAAAACGTTTGATTTCAGTTGGTGACACCTTTTTGCAGACACTGCTGCTATGTTTGTTTCCCCAGATCAATTTTCTATTCAGTTGTATTTTATAGGATTTCACTTTGTTGCTCTTGATGAAAAATCAAGTGGGCTTTGAGATCTCTCCTTTAATGAATGGCAGTAAGTGGGTGCAGTCTTAAATACGCATTCCCTTTGCAGAGGTCAATCCATCAATAATACATGCTGGAAATGTAGACATAATGTTATGCTGTACACTCATCTCAGGAGCATTGCAAGGGACAAGGTCAAAAGATAAGGAGTGTATTTTATGACAGTGTAACCACTCATGCTTGAATGGGTTAATGAGTTTATAACAGTTACTTTGTCACTGAGGCCAAATCCTGAGTAGTCAATGGGACTGAGTTGCAGATGCTCAGCACCACTTAGGATTGGGCCCTTCTCCCATTCAAGTTAATAGCAAAAATTCAACGAAGAAGGATCAGGCCATACATCTGGATGGAGCACATGTATACACACGCCTACAATCTGACTAACTGAACATCATGCATCTTCCTCAGTCTATCCCTTGTTCTTCATCTCAAGCCCCTGAAGTGGTATAAGGCCGACTCCTGCTCCCGCTTTCTCAGGTGGGTGGGATTATTGTGCAAGTAAGACAAGCAGAGTTTGGCCCATGGATTCTATTTCTACAGATAGGATTTTGTTCTAACACCAGTGACTTCCATGAGAATTTTCCCACTGACCCTCAATGGGATTGGGATTTGGCCATTCATTTACAAAGAGTATAAAAGTCTTCGAAAACATTCCAGTGTGCGACAATGTTTTTCATAGTACAGTACAGAAGAGATGGGTAATGTACCTGCGGACCTATGAATGCAAGTATGTAATGCTGCACAACAGAATACTATTCCAATAGCTGGTCATCCTGAGCCGATAGGCTCCGCACTAAACAGAAATAAAAAACAAATTGGATGAAAAATGTGTAGCCTTTTCCTTTAGTCTGAAGTTCATGAAATAACAGAGCCTGATCCTGCACTACATACTCAGGCAAACATCCCAGGGAAGGTAATGGGATTTTGCCTTAGTTTGCGAGGCCGTACACTCAATTTGATGGTATTTATCTGTCTGTCATTAACTTTTGAATGCTGCATCTGATCAATTCCAAAATTTCAGGGAACATTCTAGGCATCAGTGGCCAGAGCCCTATTGAGCTGGGGCTGGGGTCTGAATGGAAAACCAAAGGGGAGAACATAGGTGACATATGGAGCTCCTGGCATCAGCAAAGTCACGGCTTCGGACACGTCTGTGATTGTCTGTCGATCATGCACTGGCTGATGGCATCTATTAACACCTTCCAGCATAACAGAACCCCTTCTCTTCTCTGCTTTTCCTCCCAATTGAGTTTAACATGTTGCCACCCTGAATGACTCATCTCCCAGAAAAACAACAATGAGGGGAGAGAGGGAGATGAGAGAGTGCATACAGCCCTGGCATGGGGTGGAGGAACTAGGAGACGCTGTTATGGGGAAGGGAGGAAATAAGGGGTTACAGAACCCTAGTATGTGTTGGGGAGTGAAATTAAGGAAATCTGATATGGGGGACAGGGCACAGAGCCCTTAGCATGCAGGTGGTGAATGGGGGGGGTCCTAGTATGGGGGGGGAAGGGAATGGGATTGAGAGAAACCTTGCTGTAGAGAAGGAGAGAACAGGGGACCCACAGAACCCTTGCCATGAGGAGGGGAGAATGGGGGATCCCGGTATGGGAGGTGAGAGGGATGCAGGTAAACAGAACCCCTGGCAGGGGGGAAATTGGGGGAGTTACAGGGAGTCCCTGCAATAGAGCGGGATGGGAGAGTGGCACACAGTGGAGGAGAATGGAGGGATGCAAGAAGCCCCTGGTTTGTGCAATGATCTCGGTCTACACAAGCTACAAAGTGTGTGGCCCCTGAGTTACCTGAGTATGTACTGCAGGGGTTGTCGCAGAGTTCAGATCAAAACAAATCATGTCCTAGGATGGGCTGCCTTGAGAGGGAAGAGCAGGAGCATCTGACCTTTGGAAAGTTCTGGAGACCACAAAGAAGGTGTAATAAGAGTTAGTAACTCAGGGGGCTTTGGAACATGCTTTCTGGAACTAGAGGAGCCTTGTGTTGTCCTGATTCACCCTAGCTGTGGGGACAAGCAAGCCAGAAGTGAGCAAGCAGAGCGCTGCCAGAGGTGAACAGTTAGGATAGCAGAAGTGTCTGAGGTGGGACAGAAGACGCCCTTTCCATTGCCTCTCATTCTCCTGGTTCAGTGCCTCTCCTTTCTGGGCCAAGTGCTGCTTTCCTTACTCATTTCAGTGGTGAGGTGTGACGGCTTCTCCTGGGTAAGGAAGGCAAGACTGGACCACTAAAGTAAGAGCCAACAGAGCTACAAGAGAGCCCTGGCCCCTGGCTGGATTCAAAGCGTCCCTCCCTGCTTCCCAAAACCCTTGGCAGAGGGTGGCCTCCTCTGACAGAAGAGGAGAGTGACTGCTGCCCATTCTTCTTGTATGTTTCCATACATCTTCTGTCCCACCTCAGACACTTCTGCTATCCTCTGGCAGCGCTCTGCTTGCTCACTTCTGGCTTGCTTGTCCCCACAGCTAGGGTGAAGCAGGACAACACAAGGCTCCTCTAGTTCCAGAAAGCATGTTCCAAAGCCCTCTGAGTTACTAACTCTTATTACACCTACAAGTGTGGCAAAAGTGGTGAGGACAAATGTTATGAATTGCTGATGTACAAATATTTCTCTCTGAAAAGGCCTTATCGAAAAGGCCCTATAAGGTCTTTCAATACAGTAACCACATCTTGGTTGTTAAGATGATTGTTGGTTCAACATGTAGTTGGGTTGAGATTCACACAAAAGCCAGCGCCAGGCCCAGTAGCTGTAAGTGAGCTGGTCTGTTGCTATTATTATTTATATTGCCATAGCACCAAGGAGCCCCAGTCACAGAGCTGGACTCCATTGCATGGGGGGCTGTACAAACACAGAACACAGGGTAAGTCTGGACTACAGCTGGGAGTGAGCGTCCCAGCCTGGGCAGACAGACTGTGGTGACAGGGCTCGGGTTAGAAATAGCAGTGTGGACGTTGTGTCTCTGGTGGAGATTCAGGCTAGCTCAGACCCAGGGGATGGACAAGCTGTAGAGCCCAAGCTGCTGCCCCGGCCACACTGCTAATTTTAGTGCGCTTGCTACCCCTGCTAGCATGAGTCTGTCTACCCGCTGTGAGAGACTGGGTCAGTGCAGAGACCCAGCTGCAGTGTAGACATGCCCAATGAGGTCTAGGAAGTTTCTCAGATGAGATATGCAGGATCCAGACAGCGTGCCTAGGGCAGAACAGAGAGAGAGCTTATTTTCTGACTACAGAAGTGGACAGAGAAATATCTTAGCTGGGATGTCTGCAAGTGGAATTGCCTGTGTGCAGCTTGGAGGTTATCACCTCTGCTCAAGGGAAACAGGACTTGGGTACATTTTGAAAACAAAAATGGATTTGAAGAAAGTTGCCAAAAGCTGCATCAATTTCTCTTCCCCCAGGAATCAGACCCACTGCAAAGCCTTAAGAATCTGCTCCTGCTTGGCAAAGCTGCAACAATAATAATGAGAAGAAGATTACAATATTTGGGTCAGAGAGGGCAGGAAAACATGCCAGCATCTGAGAGAACAGTCATCTTCATTCAGAATTTCCTTGGCCAAGGCAGTTCGCTCGTTTTTATTGGAGTTTTCTGTGTTGCTTATTTAAAGCTAATTTAAAGAAGTGAAAATGTGAGAAAGAGGTGACAGATTTTCACTCTTCATCTAATGCAATCTTTTGACAGGAACCCAAACACATTTGAGTTTATTTTTAAATAATCCTCTGTGGGCAACAATTAGAGACTGCATGTCAGAATGTATCCTGTAATAGTAAAAGTTCATTAAATGCAGCAGCATTTCTGTTATTTCATCTTTTCTCTGACTTCTGCCTCAGTCTGTTCTCCAGGATGGAATGACTTTTGCTTAAAGTAATGAAAGGGAGAACAGAATGTACAGAGAGACATGCAGGTAGCATTAGCATCACTATAAAATGATGTAAAATAAGGACACAAACAACTAGCTCACAGAGGTTCAGTGAGCTTTATTTGTCCATAAACATAATGGGAATTGGAAATCTCACAGTCGGAAACAGACAAGGTCCAAATATATGAACACTACTGAATCACTGGTTACTCTGGGAAGCAAGATGAAAAATGTCAGAGGTCTGCATTTTTCTCTAACCCATGGAGATGGAGATTCAAGGGGGCTTTCAGATAGAAGGGCTCTTCCTACAAGGATGCAGAATGGTCTCACTGAAAACATGAGATGTTTCTTTTAGGAAGTTAGCATTATGTGTGCTCTTGTCTTTTTACTACAGCAGTCCCAGCTCATTACGAACTTTACAAATATTTGTATTGATTAATGAAAACTATTGTTATCATTTACTCTAAGCCATCTTGAAGTCTAGAACCTATAAGCCACTTCCTGGGCATTAGCAAAACAATAGATTAGCACTGGGTCTGTATGTACTAGGGGAAAAAATTAAAAGCAAATTGTCATGGGTCAAATAGACCCCCATGCTACTCCAGCCACTAAGGGGTTAACAGGGAGACTAGCTGTCTCCTCAGCTGAGACTAATTGCTGGGGAGATCAAAAGGCTGCAGACGAGAGGACAGCTGTGGCTCTCAGAAGCTGAGGGGCTACGGAGGAGAGACTTTTTCAGTCACAGACTGGTAAGCAGCTGCCCAGGAAGTTGGCTTTCCAGAGTGGAAGCATTGAAATGTGAGTCTGGGAAAAGCCTCCAGGAGAGATGAGGTAGGAAGTAGTGAGGGATTGGGAGGAACTTGTTCTAGCAGATATGTACAGGGTCCCTAGACTGTAGTGGGTATGCCTGGGTTCTGCTACCTTCTGCAGCCCTGGAGATAGTAAGGACTTTGGAGCAAGGGGGTCAGGGCCATGTGGGGCTCTGGGACTGTTGACCCTCTGTTGGAGTCACTAGGCTCCTGGTTCACCAGACTCTTTTGTGAGACTATTAATGACTTGGTTGGAGTCATGACAGGAAATTAGCAAATGTAGAACTAAATGATTATTGGTGGGATGGGGAAACTGAGCCACACTTGCTGCAAAATCCTGCATGGCTTGAGAGGGTGCCAGTTGGTTAAGGCAGCCAGACAATTTGCCACCCATGACTTCTTGCTTTTAATCTTTTTCTAGTCCATACAGACCTAGTGTTATTCTATTGTTTTCCTAATGCCTAGAAAGTGCCTTATGTATTCTGGACTTCTGTTCTAACAAGTAGAAAAGTGTGGACTTTTATTCTGTTAGGGAAAAAGGTTTTCCCTCCCATCTAGGGTTAGGAGGGTAGCCTTCCCTGGACTTCTGTATTAGCCAAACAAAACACAGAGTCGTGGCTCTTTGATAAAGTGCCACTTTAATGCTAGCAAGTACGACAGCTGAAGGGCTCACCAATTCCTTCACAGAGGAATATGGCGAAGCCCCGAACAAAGAACAGAGATGGGCTTTTATAGCCTGGTTCAACATACAGTGTGATATCTCTTCCAGTTCAAGCCGGTTAACCCGGTCTGTTTGAAGTTCTGGGGTAGGTATGAACATGGAGGCTTATCTGTATAAGGAATTCTTTCCCCAAAACGGGGAGTACAGGTTACACACAGTTCACATTCCTTCTACCCATAACCTTAGAGAGAAGACAGATAAGCATAGAAAAAAGACAGAAGCCTAGCTTTACATGATTATAGGGTTGTTTTCTGGTTCTTTTCTTTATCAGTTCCCCCCTTTGAGCCTGAAGATAATTATCTTACATGGCTCATTATTCATTGTTTAACATGTTCATATGCTTTTCATCTTGGTTAACACCACCCTTTCTTATATATAATATCTTTGCTGGGCTCATGGCTTTGGTACATACCCAGTAGAAGAGGGCACAACAACTGGACACACAGCAGACCCACAATCATAAGGAATCCCACTCCATACACAAACAAGGTTTTTAGCCATCCAAAGTTAGGCAACCAGCTGTGAGCCAGCCTCATAAGTCAAAGCCCACACTGGGAGAAATATAGGCCTGCTTATGAAAGAAGGCTGACACGTTTGCAATTATATTAGTATCCGTGACTATGCGTCCGCTTTGATTCACATAAAGGCAGCATGTGGCATTGAAAAATGTGCACACCCCTCCCTGCGCACTTAAAAGCTGATCCAGGGCCAACCTGTTTTGCATACTGTAGCGAGCTAGTGAGCTTATTTCTTCTTGCAAGGCTTGGACTGCATCTCGAGTGGCGTTAGTAAATATTTCCATTTCGGCTGACATATTTTGTAGAGAGTATTCAAGTTGGCCCACCCCCACCCACGGAAAAAGAATACGGAAGGCTCTCATGCCTGCACTGCCTTACTCGACAATAGGATTATAACTGGTATCTCGACGGGTACGTTGAGTTGTCTTTGATTTCTATTACATCTCTATGATGCATCCCTCCTGGCCAGGCAAAGGCCACCATGCATCTTCCTAACCACTTTGGGGGCAAGGTTTTTCCTGCCCAAGTACCACATTCCCACCATAAATGGTGATCTCCTAATACTATGCTATAGTTGCCTTTATTGCCCCCTGAGTTCTGAGAAACGTCCTGCAATCGTCCCACCAGGGATGCAGCATCATCAGGATTGGGTCCTATTCCCCCCAAGTTCCATAATGTAAGGCCGGCAAATTGAGTCGTATTTTCTCTGAGAATGTACCACACACAGCCTCCAGCATGGGCATAGTTGGCTACCTCAGTACCATTGGGATACCGCAAAAGAGTAGTGCTTGCGTTTTCCCCCAAAATTAGAATTTTCTCACAGTGGGTTTTTGAGTATTTTCCCAGTGTAGTTTTACCTTGGGAGCGTAGTGACTGTTTCTCTACGCACAAGGGGGCCTTAATGAGCAAGTCTGGGCGATGGTTTGGGATCCAAGTCCTAAAATCTATGGGTCCCCTTCCCCTTTTTCCCTTTTGGCCGTACCACGCCGACCCATTTTGCCAAGAATCGAGGAGCGCTGGAACCGGCAAAATGGGGAAACCTTGCAGTGAATGGGAGGAGAAGTGGGAATACACCCAACAATCACTAACATTCCAGGCGTTGGTTAAGTTTTGGGCTAATTGTAGAAACGTATTTTTATCCCAACCCCCCAGGGCAGGGGCCCAGGTTAAAGCCCATAGCCATGCATACATTATAAACACTACCGGCTACTAACAACACACAAAAAATAATATTAATACAATATTTGTAACAGCATAACTAATGCTCCACAGTTCTATAGCTGCTTCTGATTCCACTGACCGACCGGTACACAGTTCATGTAGAAGCGGCGGTCGTGATGGCAGTCATTGGGGATGTTGGAGCAGGAACCTTCTTACAGTGGCTGCAGTGCACCCATCTATCGATGCCCTCGACCTTCACTGCAGTCGGAGTAGTCAGAAGGACTTGGGCCAGGGCCGACCACCTTGGTTCCAGGCAATGCTTCCTTTGATGGATTTTAACACAGACAAAGTCACCTGGAAAAAGAGAGTGCGCACAAGTATCAAGCGGTAAAGGTTGGGCATCTTTTACTCTGGCCCACGCATCACTCAATGCATCTTGCAACATGCAACAATAACCTGCCAACTTATCTTGCCCAGCCATTAATGAAATTTTCGCTGGGACAAACCCGTCTACACTGGTTAGGGGAATCGGCAAGGGTCGGCCAAATAGAATTTCGAACGGTGTCAATGAATGCTTCCTGTGGGGTGTATTACGAAGATTGGTTAACACTATGGGTAAACACTTCAGGCCACTTTAATCCAGTCTGCTCGCATAGCTTTGCTAATTGGGTTTTTATCAGCCCATTCACCCTTTCTACTTTTCCTGAACTTTGTGGATGATAGGGGGTATGCAAGGCCTGTTTTATGCCGAGGGCCTTCGCGAAGTGTTGAATAATTTGGGAAGTGAAATGGGGGCCTGGGTCACTTTCCAAACGAGTCATTGTTCCCTGCTTTGGGATAATCTCCTTGAGGAGACACTTTGCTACGGATACTGCATCTGCCCTTCGAGTGGGGAAAGCCTCAACCCACCCTGAAAAAAAGTCAACCAGGACAAGCAAGTGTTTTAGTCCTGTCACTGGTGGTAAGTCCATGAAGTCCATCTGGATCACAGCAAATGGGTACTCAGGCAGTTTGCAATGTCCCATAACTTGTGGTTTGATTGCTCTTTGATGATTATACCGTTGACACAATTCACACTATGCAGTGATGGTCTTCGCAGCTGCATGGACCCCCGGAGCAAAAAACAACTTATCCATTTGAGCCACTAATCCCCCCTTTCCCAGGTGCGAGGCCATGTGGAGTGCCTGGGAAACCTGAGGGAGGAGTTGTCTTGGGAGAACCGGATGACCGTCCGGGCTGACATAGAGGTTGTCCTCATTTAGGTGGCATCCAATGGATTTTCAATGGCTAACTTTGGCCAGGGGCGTTGTCTGCTGGGCAGAGAGCAAAACGGCTGGCGTCACTGGTTGCAGTAGCAGGGGTGCCAAAAAAAGGAAAAGGGGCTGGAGCCCCACAGAGGGCAGCATGACGGGCCGCCGAATCGGCTGCAGCATTTCCCTTGGAAACCTCGTCCGAGGCACGGAAGTGGCCCTTACAGTGTGTAACTGAAACAGCTGCAGAAAGTTGAATAGCCTCTAACAAGGCCGAAATCAAGGCAACATGGGAGATCTGGGAGCCACTGGAGGTAAGGAACCCACGATGTTTCCAAAGTTGTCCAGTAGAGTGGCATATTGAAAAGGCATATTTGGAGTCTGTATAGATGGCCACAGTTTTGTTTTCAGCTAATTGACAGGCCCTAACAAGTGCCACGAGTTCTGCTGCTTGTGCTGACTTTTGAGTAGGTAAGGCATGCGCTTCAAGCGTTGTCATCAAGGTAACAATTGCATAGCCAACTCGTAAGGCTCCAAACTCGTCCTGACAGGCGGAGCCGTCACAAAACAATTGGAGGTCAGGATTCTGCAATGGAATATCGGAGAGGTTAGGACGAGGCATGGAGATCAAATCCACCAAGTGGAGGCAATTATGAGGTTCCCCGTCCTCAGGCAGAGGCAAAAGGGTTGCAGGATTCAGGACTTTGCAGCAGCGTAGGGTAACAGCCTGATTGGCGAGCAAGGCCAACTCGTACCTGGTCAATCTGGCCGCTGTGAGGTGCTGCGTGGATCCACGATTAAGAAGCGCTGCAACGGCATGAGGCACCTGAACTAGAAGAGGGTGGCCCAAAGTAAGTCCCGAAGCTTTCTCAACCAATACAGCGGCAGCCGCAACAGCGCAGAGACAGGGCGGAAGACCCTGAGCCACTGGGTCAAGAAGGACCGAAAAATAAGCCACCGGTCGCTGGCCAGGCCCAAAGGGCTGAGTTAGCACACCAGACGCCGTGCCAGATTGTTCATGGCAAAACAAGGTGAAAGGCTTTGCGTAATCTGGTCTGCCCAGGGCTGGTGCAGAAGTTAATGCTTGTTTGAGGGCTGTAAGGGCGTTGTTGTGTAGAGTTGTCCATGGCAGGGATTTGGGAACGGAATCCAGCAGCAAATCGGTGAGAGGGTGCACTAACTCCGCATAGGCCGGAATCCAGGCTCTACAATAGCCACTTGCTCCCAGTAACTGGCGGAGTTGTTTTTTAGTGGTAGGCCTCGGCATACTCAGAACGCTTTCAATTCTGTCCTGAGTAAGTGCAGTAGAGGCATATGAAATATGATGCCCTAAATTTCCACCTCGGGTTGGGCAAACTGTAGCTTGGAGAGTGCCACCTTGTGACCTTTTTCGGCCAATGCAAAAAGAAGGATTCGAGTGTCTTGTACACAGGCAGTCTTGGCTGTAGAGCACAATAGCAGATCATCAATGTTTTGAATCAAAGTAGAACCCACAGTCAACGAAATAGAGTCCAGATCTCGCTTTAAATACTGGCTGAAGATGGTAGGGCTTTCCCTGTAGCCCTGAGGGAGGCGGGTCCATACGTATTGAAATCCGTCAAAGGTAAAGGCAAATAGGAACTCTGAGTCTGGGTGAACAGGGATGCTGAAAAATGCTGAAGACAGATCAATCACAGTAAAATAAGTAGCTCCTGGGGGAATAGCAGTTAAAATAGTTGCTGGATTGGGAACAACTGGAGCTCTCGGGATCACAATAGCATTAATCAGTCGGAGGTCATGCATGAAGCGGTAAACCGGTTTGCCATCCGGGCAAGGCTTGGGTTTCTTAACAGGAAGAATAGGTGTATTGCAAGGGCTGGTAGCCTCTTTAATGATTCCTTGAGTTAAAAGCTGTTGTAGGACTGGCCGAATGCCCTTTATGGCCTCTTTAGGCAATGGATATTGCATTTTTTGGGGCAGAGGGATGTCTGTACGGTAAGTGATATAAACCGGTTCTGCTGACTTTAAAAGTCCAGTTTCAGTGGACGCCAAGGCCCACAATGCTTCAGGAATATCGGATAACTCAGCCGGGACAAGGGGGGCAGTGGGTGTCATTGTGGTGGCATTAGTGGCTAACAATGCCATTACCGTAGCTTCAGGGACAGAAGTAGGGACTGAGAGAGAGAGCCCCTCCAGGCTGCAAGTTATAGTTGCTCGTCGTTTACATAACAAATCTCTGCCTAATAGATTTGCAGGACAGGAAGTTGCAATTAAAAAGCTATGATGCTCTGATAACGGGCCAAGCTGGACCGCTTGCTCCGCAGTTAGAGGAAGGGCGCACACGGTGCCACCAACGCCTATAGCTTTTACGCTTGCAGAAGTGGTAGGAAGGGTGGGGTCCTGCAGAGTACTTCTATCTGCCCCGCTGTCAGTTAACATTGAATAAGTTTTTCCTCCCACCACAACTGGAAGTTTCGGGTGGTTTGCATCCAACTGCACTGTCCAAGAAGAGGCGGGGGGAACGAAGCATTGTGGGCGGCTAGCTTTCAGTCAGTACTCCCTTCTTCCCCCCCCCTTTCCTGTACCCTCTGGTAGGCTTGCATAAGAGGGTCAGCTGACTGGAGGGGGTAATTTGGGCACTGGGCAGCCCAGTGTCCTTTTTGTCGGCACTGCTGGCACTCATCTGGCCCTGCCCTCCCGGGCCGTGGCTGGAAGTTCTGACCTTGTGGTCCCCATCCCTGGGTAGAGCTGCCTCTTCTCCCACCTCGTCCCCGAAAGCCTCCCCTCCTATGGCTTGCATCTCGTCCCCAAGAGCCATCTTGGAAACCTTGCAACTGCAGATTAAGGAGCTTTTCGGACCTCCTAGTGTCTAATTTCTTCCTATTCCTCCAGGCATGGGCTGCTAACCCCACCACCACCTCCAGTGTTTTGTTTTTATAAGCTGGTTGACTACACACATACTTCCGAGCGAATGGTAATAAGTTTTTTACATACTGGCCGATCACTTGTGTTTTTGCTACAGGGGAGGTTGGATCTAAGCCGCCGTGGTTTTTTAAAACCTTACAAAGGTGGTGGAAGAATTCCCCTAGGTGCTCATCGTGCTTTTGAACACATGCATCTATCTTTCCCCAGTCATACACAGGTTTAGACATATCCTCTAATGCTTCTAAGATTCGCTTTCTCATTTTATCCCATTCTTGAACGGTCTCTGGAACATCCCAATCCATTTCAGGTTTCTCTTGCGGATAAGCCGCCCTCCCTTGCATCGCCTCTCTAGCTTTCTTATACACCGTTTCCTTCTCACCCTCTCTTAGCACTTGATTCAAAATCATTTCCACATCATCATAATTACAATTATACATTGTGAAAATACCCTTTAACTTTTTAATAAATTCTTCCAGACACTGTTGAAATGAGGGAAAAGTAGATGACCAATTCATTAGATCCGTGTTGGTAAAAGGGACATACACCATCTGTGTCCCCCCTCTACCACTTGGCAGTTGTCGCATAGGCATTTGGACTGCACTAGCTATTGCAGCTCCAGTAACTTTTGCCTTAGGTGTGCCTAGAGAACTATGAGACCAGGTCTTTGCAGGGGTCGCATCACTGGGGTGTTGCGGATCAGGACGTGCCACCCCCCTGGTAGAGGTGCCAGTCTCCGGATCATCCCCAGCTCTGTGTCGGTTGTGGGGGTATCGGTAGCTAGCGGGAGAGTGGGGCCGCTCCTCTCCCCGTTCGGGGCGTTGGTGCATCGGGGTCAGGCTGCAGTACCCCACCCCATAGCCAGGTACATTCTTCCAATGGTATAGGGTCCCCCGCTTCTTTCAGTGGGAGTTGGGGATAAATAGACTTTGACGCTTTTAGCTTCCGGTCAGCATTACTAGATTCTGGATTGTAGGGTGGAGGCCGCATGGCTTTAAGTTTTTCTACCTCAGCACGTAAACTAGTAGTTACACTGGCGCTTTTGCGCCGTTTGGCCTCCCTTATCCATACATCAGAATACTTAAGTTGCCGCGGTTGCAAATCATACAATACTTTCCGTAAATGAACAATGTTATGTAACTCAAATGTTCTCTCCCCCGGCCAGCGATTTCCTGGTTCCGGGTAGTCTTGCGTCATTCCCACCCAGGGACCTTGACAAAGAAATATAAACTTATACAAAGCTTTGTTGCCATCTGATTGTAAGGCCTTGATATCCCTATCATAATGTTTTAACATATAGCCCAGAGGAGTAGAAGGATCAACAGTTCTACTGGACCTCCCCATCTTTTCCCAAGGACAGAACCCCCGGCTGTTGTCTAGACAATCACAAAGGAAAAATTCAGAACTCACCAAGTTCCCACCGGCCGGTGTTCACCCAGAGGTCCGGACCCTAATGCCTTCGGGACGCCTTATTTCGCCGAAACGGCGGGTGGAAGCGAGATGGGAAGCCTTCAGGGTTAAAGCAACCCTGGTGCCGGCAAGAAGGATTCAGAGTCCCGACCGTCCACTGGTCCGGAGAAGCGGATCCCGGACGAGCCCCCAAATTGTTAGGGAAAAAGGTTTCCCCTCCCGTCTAGGGTTAGGAGGGTAGCCTTCCCTGGACTTCTGTATTAGCCAAACAAAACGCAGAGTCGTGGCTCTTTGATAAAGTGAGGCACTTTAATGCTAGCAAGTACGACAGCTGAAGGGCTCACCAATTCCTTCACAGAGGAAAATGGCGAAGCCCCGAACAAAGAACAGAGATGGGCTTTTATAGCCTGGTTCAACATACAGTGTGATATCTCTTCCAGTTCAAGCCGGTTAACCTGGTCTGTTTGAAGTTCTGGGGTAGGTATGAACATGGAGGCTTATCTGTATAAGGAATTCTTTCCCCAAAACGGGGAGTACAGGTTACACACAGTTCACATTCCTTCTACCCATAACCTTAGAGAGAAGACAGATAAGCATAGAAAAAAGACAGAAGCCTAGCTTTACATGATTATAGGGTTGTTTTCTCGTTCTTTTCTTTATCAGTTCAGTCCCATGACAGTTGTAAGGCCCCTTGATTCCTCAGTCTAGCCAAAGTTAGGGTTGCTAACTTTTATAAACACACAAACTTGAACACCCTACCTCTGGCCCCACCCCCACTCACTCCATTCCTCTGACACTCGCTCGCCCCACCTTCACTCACTTCCCCTAAGCTGGGGCAGGGGTTCGGGTGTGGGAGGAGGTGAGGGCTCCAGCTGGGTTTGCGGGCTCTGGGGTGGGGCCAGAAATGAAGGGTTCAGGGTGTGGGAGGGAGCTCTGGGCTTGGGCAGGGGGTTGGAGTGTGTGTGGGGGTCGGGTGAAGGACTTCGGGTGCAAGAGGGGGTTCTAGACTGGGGCTGAGGAGTTCAGAGCTCAGGGGGTTCAGAATGTGGGAGGAGGCTCTGGGTTGGGGCAGGGGGTTGGGGTATGGAAGGGGATGAGGGCTCTAACTGGGACTCTGGAACACAGTTTGCCCCATTATATTTCAAGGAAAATTTATTCCCTTTGCTCACAAACCATGCTTATTCCCCCATTCTGTTTGCTCTTTTTCATCACAGAGGCTTAGGAGGCAGAGAGATGTTTGACATGTCAAGAAATATAGTGCCAGTAAAATTCAGTAGAAGGAGGTGAATTCTGTAAATGACAAATAAAGTAGGAGAAAGATTTGGGGGTGGAAGGAGAGAAGGGAAACCAGAATCTGTTTAGAATAAATGTCATTCCAGTTAATTTAGTCTAGTGCCTGAATGAATATCAACAAAGCAGGAGTACAATGGGTACTGTTACTGGGCCAACTGGACAGTGCTTTCTCTAACTAGAGTGTATGATTTGAAACTTCATGGTCACTTTCAACAAGGCAGTGGAGGATAGAAACAGGGAAAGCTTCCTACAACCTACAGAGGCTATGGCTATTATAAGCAAATGACTCTGTGTGGTGCAGAGGGCCATCTGTGGCTAACTACTCTGTGTGAGCAACTCTTGTCAGGTGTAGTGAGTAAGTCAGGCCTAACACACTTGCTATAATCTGTATCTAAAAGATATCCTATAAGATAGCATTGGAAAACTAAGAACTCACTGATCATTGCTATTTTTGTGCAATGTATGTAGAGGATGTGGGAAAAGAGTTATGGATGTGTGCTAGAATTATGTTCTTAAAATGTGTTTGGCAAGCAATGCATCAGCCCAGTCTGCCAGAAACAAATAAATGTGTATTTGCTTGGCTGACCAGCCTGGTTGTCAGGCAGAAACAAGGAAGGCACGTTTACATAAAAGGCAAACAAAGCCCTCAGCCTAGCAGGTGGGGAAAATGGCTTCCTAGCTATAAAGACAGAGGGTCTGAACCTCAACTGATAGTAGACAATATTACTGTATTTTAAAAGTATACCAAGTAAGGTCTTTTCTGAAAGCTAATGACACCATGGTGGTTAGTATCATTGTGAAATGTATGTATGAAAAACTATGGGAGGAAATATGGATACTTAATGATATTATGTTTTAAAGTCTGTGGCTAAACACCGGGAGAAATAGTTTTTCTCTCAGACAGGAGGGAAGGCAGCCATCTACCAGTCTCTAATGCAATTAAGCAATGTGTGTCCAAAAGCAATGGAAGCCCCATTTGCATACCAATCTGCAGGGGGATGGGAAGCCCACAGGAAAAGCCCACAGGAAAGGAAGAACAGCATGAGAATGTCCTGAATCTGAGACCAAAACAGTGAGTTTGGGAAGATATGAGGACAGAGCAGAAGCCGTCTTGGCATCCATCATTTGAGTGACTAAAGAGGCCAGAGCTCTTGAGATCTCAGAAAGATGGCCCTTTCAACCAAGGGTGTTGAAGTCTTTGGAAATTGAGTGTAAGCGAGAAACCTGCTTAGAGAAAGATTGTAACTGGCTGAAATTAAGTTTTAGTCTTAGAAGCATATTCCTACTTTTGTTTGTAATTGTGATGAGTGCACTTGCCCCTCACAGGATAGGGAAGGGTTAACTCCTCGGTATGGGCTGAAGAAGACATGCCCTCACACCCTTACTGGAGTTCTCTTACCTACAGACATACACAGTTCCTGGTGACTCCAGTCCCTCTCATATGCCAAGGAGAATGGAGACCCCGATGATGCCGTGACTACTGTTCCAAGAGACATGGTAAGAAGTGGCCATAGTCCTGTGGGAAGTTGGCATGTTTCGATCAGAGCCTTGCTTATTTAGTGGTGGAACACTCTGCCACTGCTTGGGTCCTGGTCTGGGACCTGGTAGAGCAGAGTGAGCCCAGGTGCCCCTATCCTGCCTGCCATACCTCCCCAGGTAGCAGCCATATTGATTCTGGCATTAGGTCTCCACAGCCCTGAGTGTGAGGGCAGCCATTTGATTCTGGCCCCCAGAGCATATAGCCCTGAGCACAAGGGCAGCTGTACTTGCCCCACGCTGGATGGGGTTCCCCCATGCTGTCACCGTTACTCTTTCTAACCTTTATTCCTCCTACTTGTTATCACTTAACCTATGTTGGTTGTTGTTTTGTTTTTGTTTTTACAATAAACCAACTCAGTGCTGTGCTTGAAGGAAGGGTGTATTTACCACAATTAAATTACTAAGCTGTAATGTGCTTTTTTGTCTAGTTAAAGGAGTGAACCAACCCTGTTATTTCTGAGTGTTCCAGGAGAGGGATGGACATTTCAGGGCAGATGGTTTGGGGGAATTTCAGGGCTGGGAGTGTGTTAGGGTCACCTCTGCAAGTTGCAATCAAGGTAACCAGGGTGGGGCTGTTGTGGTGTAACAAGCAAACTTCTAGGGTCAGAGCACTGAGCTAGAGCTGCACAGTGCATGCCCTGAGGGAACTGCAGGGCTCTTTGGTGTCTGGGCTGTGAGCCACACCAGCAGAGCATTTAAGGCACCCAGGACAGGTGGTGACACAATCTTTCACTGGTCTGGATAGCACCCCAGAATGTGACAGCAGCCCATATAGAAAGCAAGTTCAGCCCTGAATGGGGGACTTGTTAGTTTAATCCTGAGAGTATGTGGCCACAATTTAAAAAAGCATGGTTTTCCCCCCCCCATAATTCTGTATTTCTTGTGTCTATGATTTTTTCCACTTATTTTTTTTTAGTGTTATTAATTCATCAATTAATACTAAACACAATACTATGTGTCCTTAACTCCTCTGAGTGTCAGTTTTCACCCCAAAATCCTCTCTCTCTCACACACACACACACACCAAACTTGAACATGCTATGGTTTCAGACTGTATGGACCTGATCCTGTAGCCTTTACTTGCAGTGCAATTGGTCTCAATTGGGCAGACACAGCTACAGGGCTAGCAGCACATTTGACCCCTTTCTGGTCTCTGAATGCACCTTCCCCCAGGTCTCAGATCTTGTGCCTTTACCTCTCCTGGGGTGTAATCCTGCAATTCTCCCACTCTGAGACTGAGCTCTGAGCTACAGTACCCTCTGTATCAACCATTCTTACCTAGCAGGTCTGAATGGATTCAGCACTTGTCGTTCTTCCTTTTGGTAGTCTATGACCAGTGGTGAATATATTGACCAGACAGCCTTCATAAACACAAGGATGTATTTACCACAATGGGAACAAAACATGAGAGAAGGCTTTTTAAAACAGTCCACACCCATGTATCTTACCAGTCAAACTTGCATCCCCTGGTGGAATCTAGGCAGGCCTATCTTTGTCAGACATCCCTGCAGGTGTCTGTGTGACAGGTGTAGTTTCGTGGAAAAACTCCTCTACAACTGCTTCCCTCCCCTCCTAGCATCCCTCTTTCAACTGCTATAGTCGTTTTGAGCTCCTGTTCCCAGATCTCTTCCTGTCCAGCACTTTCTCTTAAGAAACCCTAAGCGTTTTACTGAGGAGTAGCTTATCTTGAGCCATTGTTTACCTTCCTGCTTGTCTTTCTTGACAACCACAAGCCCCTCCATTGCTAAACAAATATATTCACACAGTAAACATTCTCAGTAGCCATGGCAACATACAATATTCATAAAGTATTATAGAGCTGCTCGGATTCTGTCACCTGGGCTATAATGTGATGTAAAGGTAGGCTGGGTTTGGTCCACTAACACGAGAGTTCTACACTGTGGTTCAGAACCAACTCTCCTTAATATGGAAGTGTGTGGCCTCCATTTCCTAGCACGTAAAAGTGCTAAGCAGTATGAGCTGGGCCCTAAATTCTGCTTGGTCACACTTCTTTATTGAAGATAAGGGTGGCTTAAATCTACTCTATATTGCAAAAGCTTGGGCAGCTCTGTGTTCTTGGTATGTTGCCAAATCAGCACACAGTAGGGCAAAGTTTGCATGCTCCTGGCAGACAATTTACAATAAAACTAACAACGTTGCTTGTAAAAGACATGCTGACGGGGCAAATTTGGATATTCAGTTACTCCTACAATAGTTATCACAAAGGTGGAAATTAGTGTTATAGCAGGAAAATACTAGTATCTACAGTATATTCAAATAAAATTGAGAAATTTTATAATGAAAAATCATTGAGATTTAAGAACTTAAGCAACTTGAATAATAGGAAAAAGCTAAAGTACAAAACTGTCAAGGTTCAAAAGCAAGTAACTGTAAATAATGGCAGTTCAGCAAAGGGTCAAGACCTAGAGAGTGAGAATTAGGGCTGGAAAGTCAATTTTTTTTTTTTAATTCAGGTGCCTAGTTTTGCCCTTCATTTTTTGTCTAATATCTAATTATAGAATTAGGAGTTTAATTACTGAGAAGAAAGCTTCCTTAGGAAGCTTGGCTAGAAGATAAACTGCAACACCTACGCGTCAAGGTCAATTTTAAAATATCTTTATCAGTGCTTTACAGCTACTTAAAGTTCATGAGTATGAATAAGGCAATATCACCATACAGCTGAAGATCTCTTCTCAAGGTGACTTTTCAGATGCATTTGAATTGAAGAAAACTCTAGATAACCTGTTACCTTGTACTTATATCCACACAGAGTGTGTGGCTTTCTAAAATTTGGATGCTCATAAACAGAAATCACATATAGTCTAGACATTATTTTTCACTCCTTTCTTTGCTTTCCTCTGACTTCCCATGTGGTGATAGCAATCAAATAAACAAGTAGCTGTGTTCTTATTGCACAAGCCCTCTGCTCCTGGAACTCTAAGTGGAGTTCCATGCAGAGGGGGCGAGGGGGCTTGCAAGTCTGGGCCTTTTGAGGCCAGTGAGCTAGATTCCCCAGTATGCTCCAGCTGCTCTGTTCTACTCTGCCACTTTGAGTCCGAGGAAGGATGGCCCAGCAAAGAGTGTGCTGGTCTGGGACTTGGGAGACTGGCATTTGCTCAGCCACATGGGCAAGTCCTGTAGGCAGAGGCAGATGTAGCCTCCATGGGTACAGTAAAATAAACTCTGCTTGGACATGGTTTTGTGCTGTAGTCAAGGAGAGCACAGACCAGCAGCAGCACCACAATCCTAATCCTAGTCCAGTGCAGAAGGAAGGCCCCAGGAGGGTGGGGCCTGGAGAGTGAGCCTGAGCTGTGCTCAACCTGTAGTGGTGGCTCTGGCCTGGCTCCCTGCTCCAGGTGTTGTGATCTGGCTCATGGGGGTCGCACAGTTGCTCAGGTTTGGCACCCTTGGTTTTGTTTCTGTGGGTACAATGGAACTCATGCTAAAGCTGCCCCTTAGGCCTTGATTCATCCCCACCACACCCTCCAAAAAAAATTATTGGAGCAGGGGGACTGGGCTCTGGGCCTCCCAGGTAGATGCCCTAGCCACCAGGCTACAGAATTTCTCAGGCACCCTCTGCTCTACAGGAGGTCTGGTCCATCTGGCCTCAGAATCTATGGCCCAATGACTCTTTAACATTTGTTCACAATGAAACCGCTTCCTCAGAAGAGTGAGGAGCCCCACAGCAGCATATCCCATAGCTCAGGATTAGCGCACACTTTTGTGTACAGTGAGAAGACCCAGGTTCAATTTCCCTCTTTCCCTGCTGGAAAGAAGGGATTTGAACAGAGGTCTCCGTTCTCCTTCTTGGGCTGAGAGGAATCGAACCTGGATCTCCCACGCTCCATAAGAGTACTCTAACCTATGGGCTAAAAGTTGTAAGTTTGGCGGGGGGAAACACCCATTCCTCTTCTGGCTGTGTGGAGTTAGATGCCTGCCTCGCTCATTCTTGCAAGAAATGACCTGGGCAGCTAAGCTGCCTGACAGGGGTTCTGGGCTATGGTGCATTAGCAAAGGTAAGCTTTGGCTGTAGGAAGAGAATTGGTGACTGTGCACATGAGGGGGTGGGGCTTAGGACACATCCCTCCTCATTATCTCCCATTGGCTAGTGTAAGGGTCTCCCTGCCTAAGATGCTGTCTTTCTTAGATTACACTCTAAGATGCCTATCTCTCTCCATTAATTGTACAGGGAGCCTGGATATCTAACTCAGACTTTCTGGATCATAGGAAAATCACAGGAACAACACTAAACCCGGAAGTTAGGTGTTATGATGCTGAATGTAACAGCACCTCAAACCTTATGTAGATCCAAGCCTTAGTCTCTCTGGCCAAGATCCACAAAGGTATTTAGGGTCACCAAAATACTTTTGTGGATCTAGACATCCATCCATGCGTCAGCCTCCCATGTGTAAAATGGGGATAACAGCACATCCTTCCTCACAGGGACATCGTGAGGATAAATAACTAAAGTTTGAAGCACTCAGACATTATGGTAATGGGAGCTTTCTAAGTACCTAAGATGTCTTACAGGGCTTTGTGTTGCCAGAGTGATGTAAAGCAATAGGAACATCATGGTGGATCTAGTTCAATGAATCCAATATCTCTGTCCTTAGACCAGGGGTCTCAAACTCAATTTGCCTCAGGGCCAGTGCCAGTCCTCAAATCCTCCTGGCGGGCCAATAATGTCACTGAAAATGGTGTTCAGAAAAGAAAACATTTATATTGTATTTTTTATTTTGAATTTCTTAGAAATAATAAAGCTGTCATACAACTTTATACAATTCATCGCCTGCCAGAGAGTTTTTAGTGTTTGCCAGACACCTGGCAACACTTCAGTTCTGTCAGTTTGTTGGTGTTTGGCCTCTGTGACTGAGCAGTTGAAACCTTCAGGATTGTAGCAAGGTGGGCATCAGATAGTTGTGTTCGGTATTTTGACTTGTTTATATTCATTGTGGGGGAAAAAGTGAGGCTGCCTCCATGGCTGACTTTGCCCGGCAACTAATGATATCTCTGTCCCTCTCCCCCAGTTAATGGGAGCTACGGGGAAGGGGAGGGGCGGCGCCTACAGTGGACATTGCTGGTAGCATCTGCCTGCGTCTCTCCCGTCTCTCTTCCGCGGGCGGCAGTGGGGAGGTTATGGCTGCAGATGGTCTGCGGGCTGGGAGTGTGAGACCCCTGCCTTAGATTGTTACCTGGTTTCTCTACCATCTTGCACCTTCAGGGAATTTAGCTTGATAGGTCTCTACACACACTGATAAGAAACAATCCATTAAGTTATCATGATATGAAATTTAATGTGAACAGAAAGAGATGTCTCCTCCATCCTTCCCCAAGCGTGTCAACAATCCAAGTTTGCTCCATTAGATTCCAGCCAGTGCATTTCCTGGAACCTGAACACCACTGCAAAGCAGCAAAATCCAAAAAGTAAGGGATGAAAACTCTCTGTGCTGGCTTGTAAAGGTTGGGTGGTTATATTTGTTCACTGTAATCACAATCTTGGTCTCATCAGAGAGACAGACTCATACTCTTCTCTCCTCCCCACCCCCCCTCCGGTGAAAGCTCTTGAATTGTTGTCAGGATAAATATTTCTTATTGTATTTAACATTTCAGGCAAGCTTCTGATCATGCTCCCCCTTTCTAGTTTGCATGAAACACAAAACAAGT
This sequence comes from Lepidochelys kempii, assembly GCF_965140285.1. Classification (NCBI taxonomy): domain Eukaryota; kingdom Metazoa; phylum Chordata; order Testudines; family Cheloniidae; genus Lepidochelys; species Lepidochelys kempii. The sequence goes on from NC_136384.1 coordinate 48,485,800, forward strand.
ATCACTTTTTTCCTAAGAGGCTCCAGAAGACACTGCTGGTCAGTTGTTCTTTACCTCATCTGATGCAACCAAGCCACATACTGAATATTGACTAGAAACTGGGCCAAGGACAAATGAAGGGAACTGGGCTTATTTAGTCTGCAAAAGAGAAGAGTGAAGGGGGATTTGATAGCAGCCTTCAACTACCTGAAGTGGGAGGTTCCAAAGAGGATGGAGCGAGGCTGTTCTCAGTGGTGGCAGATGACATAACAAGGAGCAATGATCTCAAGTTACAGTGGGGGAGGTCTAGGTTGGATATTAGGAAAACCTATTTCACTAGAAGGGTGGTGAAGCACTGGAATAGGTTACTTATGGAGGTGGTGGAATCTCCATCCTTAGAGGTTTTAAGGCCCAGCTTGACAAAGCCCTGGCTGGGATGATTTAGTTGAGGTAGGCCCTTCTTTGAGCAGGGGGTTGGACTAGATGACCTCCTGAGGTCTCTTCCAACCTAATCTTCTATGATAAGTAGAAAGAAGAAAAGGAGTACTTGTGGCACCTCAGCGACTAACCAATTTATTTGAGCATGAGCTTTCGTGAGCTACAGCTCACTTCATCGGATGCATACCGTGCAGTTTCCACGGTATGCATCCGATGAAGTGAGCTGTAGCTCACGAAAGCTCATGCTCAAATAAATTGGTTAGTCTCTAAGGTGCCACAAGTACTCCTTTTCTTTTTGCGAATACAGACTAACATGGCTGTTACTCTGAAACCTATGATAAGTAGCTGTGACTCAACCGTCTTAAGATGAAAGAAATGCCAATAGGCTGGGGAAAGGAACAAGAAGGCTTTGGAGATTATGCCAGTGCTCCTGATGGATCAGTATGCCTGCCTTAGGCACCTAAGACAGACACCTTTCTCCCCAAGACAGAAAATACTAAATGCCTCTATATAAGTCCATGGTATGCCCACATCTTGAATCCTGTGTGTGGTTCTGGTTGCCCCATCTCAAGAAAGATGTATTGGAATTGGGAAAGGTACAGATGGGGCAACCAGAACTGCATGCAGTATTCAAGGTGTGGGTATAGCATGGATTTATGTAGTGGTATTATTTTTTTCCCTTTTTTAATGTATCCATTTCCAAATGGTTCCTAATATTCTGTTAGATATTTTTTGACTGCTGCTGCACACTGAGCAGATGTTTTCTGAGAACTATCCACAATGACTCAAGATCTGTCTCGTGAGTAGTTACTAATTTAGAATCCATCATTTTGTATGTATAGTTGGGATTATGTTTTCCAGTGTGCCTAACTTTACACTTAACATAGAATTTCAACTGCCATTTTGTTGCTCAGACATCCAATTTTGTGCGATCCCTTTGTCACTCTTTGCAGTTTGCTTTGGACTTAACTTGAGTAATTTAGTATTTCTTCAAATTTGCCACCTCATTTTTTTTTAACCCCCTTTTCCAAATCCTTTATGAATAGGTTCAACAGCACAAGTCCCAGTACACATCCTTGGGGGTTCTTGCTATTTACCACTTTCTATTGTGAAAACTGACCATTTATTCCCTCCCTTTTACCCCCTATCTTTTTAATCAATTACTGATCCATGAGAGGACCTTCCCTCTTATCCCATGACTACTTACTTTGGTGAGGGACCTTGTCAAAGGCTTTCTGAAAGTCTAAGCACACTCTGTCCATTGGATCACTCTTGTCCATGTGCTTGTTGACCCCCTTAAGGTACTCTAATAGATTGGTAGGCTTTATAAAAGCCATGTTGACTTTTCCCCAGCATGTTATATTCATGTGTCTGATAATTCTATTCTTTACTATAGTTTCAATTAGGGCTGTCAAGCAATTTAAAAAAAAAAGAATTTTGCATGCTTCTTGTTTAGTGTCACCTGAAAGTGAGTACAGGCATTTGTATGGCACTGTTGTAGCCAGCATCGCAAGATATTTACGTGCCAGATGTGCTAAAGATTCATATGTCCCTTCATGCTTCAACCACCATTCCAGGGGACATGCGTCCATGCTGATGACCGGTTCTGCTCAATAGCAATCCAAAGCAGCTTTTTTTTTTTTGGTGGTTTGGGTTCTGTAGTTTCAGCATCAGTGCTGCACTTTTAAGACTTCTGAGAGCATGTTCCACACCTCATGCCTCAGATTTTGGAAGGCACTTCAGATTCTTAAACCTTGGGTCAAGTGCTGTAGCTATCTTTAGAAATCTCACATTGGTACCATCTTTGCATTTTGTCAAATCTGCAGTGAAAGTGTTCTTAAAATGAACATGTGCTGGGTCACCATCTGAGATTGGTGTAACATGAAATACATGGCAGAATGCAGGTAAAACAGAGCAGGGGACATACAATTCTCCCCCTAGGAGTTCAATCACAAATTTAACCTACACTTTTTTTTTTTAACAAGAGTCATCAGCATAGAAACATGTCCTCTGGAATGGTGGCTGAAGCATGAAGGGGCATACGAGGCACGTAAATACCTTGCAATGCCAGCTACAAAAGTGCCATGCACATGTAAATGTCTGTTCTCACTTTCTGATAACATTGTAAATAAGAGGGCAGCATTATCTCCTGTAAACGTAAACAAACTTCTTTGTTTTAGTGGATTGGCTGAACAATAAGTAGGACTGCATGGACCTGTAGGCTCTGAAGCTTTACATTGTTTTGTTTAAGTGCAGTTATGTAACAAAAGAAAATTCTACATTTGTAAATTGCACTGTCACAACAAAGATTGTACACTACACTACTTGTATGAAGTGAATTGAAAAATACTGTTTCCTTTGTGTATAATTTTTACAGTGAAAATATTTATAATCAAATAATATACACTTTGATTTCAGTTACAAAGCAGAATACAATATATATAAAAATGTAGAAAACATCCAAAATATTTCATAAATTTCAATTGGTATTCTATTATATAACAGTGTGATTTTAAAACTGTGATTAATCACAATTAATTTTTTTGAATTAATTGCATGAGTTAACTGCGATTAATTGAGAACCCTAGTTTCAATCAATTTGCCTGTACTGAAGTTAAGTTTAGTGGCTTGTAATTACCAGGACCATCTCCGGAGCCTTTTTTAAAGATTGGGGTTACATTAGCTCTCTTCTAGGCATCTGGTACAGAGGCTGATTTAAGCAACAGGTTACATGCTACAGTTTGTATTTCTGCAATTTCATATGAGTTCCTTCCTCCTTTCTCAATTCGTCCCAAAGCCTCCTTTATTGACACCTCAATCTGGGACAGTTCCTCGTATTTGTCACCTAAAAAGAATATCTCAGGTGTGGGAATCTCCCTCACATCCTCTGCAGTGAGGACTAATGCAAAGAATTCATTTAGCTTCTCTGTAACAGCCTTTCTTTTTTTTTCTTGAGTGCTCCTTTAGCAACTTGATCATCCAGTGACCCCACTGATTGTTTGGCAGGTTTCCTGTTTCTTATGTACTTATGAAGTTTTTTGCTGGTAGTTTGTGTCTTTTTGCTAGTTGCTTTTCAAATTCCTTTTTGGCCTGCCTAAGTACACTTGACTTGCCATAGTTTATGCTCCTTTCTACTTTTCTTAGTAGGATTTGACTTCCAATTTTTAAAGGATACCCCTTTGCCTCTAGCCCAGGGGCAGGCAAACTTTTTGGCCTGAGGGCCGCATTGGGTTTCTGAAATTGTATGGAGGGCCAGTTAGGGCTGTGCCTCCCCAAACAGCCAGGCATGGCCTGGCCCCCACCACCTATCTGATCCCCCTCCCCCCCCCCCCGGTTCTTGCCCCCTGACAGCCCCCCTGGACTCCTGCCCTATCCACCCCCACTCTCTCTCCCCACAGTTGTCATCTATATAATAATCCAGTCTGGACTGAAAGTGAGCTCTTCATGGGGCTAAATTTTAAAATCCTTTCACTAACAAACAATATTGTTGTTCACCTATCTATAGCTTTATTTTAAGTGTGTGCAGTGGGTTTTTGTTTGTTTTTTGTTTTTCTGTTAAACTGCCAATGATGCATGACTGCAAAACTGAGTTTGTATCACCAGAAATAAACACCTGTAACTGAACATACGTCAATAGGTGCCATTTTTGCACCATCACTTCTTTAACACTTCCTCTTGTGTCTGATCTCCTCTCTTTTTCAAGCAGAATTCCACTTCAGACAAGGAGAATAATTTCTCCTAATTATGTTTATATTCCCACCCTCTAAAGGAATCTGATATCTGCTGACAATTAGGTGATAGGAGGAGAAGTTTCCAGAATAATTATGGGAAGTCGTGAAGCCTCTGGTTTCCTGAAACAGTGTTTTAAATCCCAGTTCGCTAGGCACCATGCAGGGTCTTTCACATGGAATTTAATATGTAATTACAATAGGGGGAAAACACAATTAAAATGTGAACTCCAACCCACGGAACAAATGTAATTCTCTGAATGCCATTGTGTGTCTTCTACTAGATATGCACCTTTACTCTCTATATCAACAGCAACAACGATAGAGGTGTTGCACCAGAGATGAATATGGCCCATCAAGTTTCTTTATGGTAATTTTATGTACTGAAGCCTTACAATATTCCACTGCCAAAACTACCCAGTGACCCACACCAGTGTCGCCTCTCTGTGATTATAAATATTTTAGCCCTTTGTTAAATGAACTGGCAATGACTTTCATTGCATTATAGTACACGAATTTAGACTCCACTCTTGCAACTGGCTCTGCAGGGGAAATCCCCTGAAACTGCCAGGACCTAAACTGACTTCAGTGGGATGCGATATAATGCGGAGGTCTATCAACAGAAACACAGTTGCAGGACTCAGGACTTACATTGTTATTAGAAATCAAGGGCTAAATACAGAGCTAGGGTAAGAACTGAGTGCAGCAGAGTGGCATCTGTTTTGTTTTTTACACCAGGTGTGAATTTTGTCCATAATATTGGATGCAGCATTTATTAGCAAAAAATATTGTGTGGGCTATTTTTAAGGAATCTTGTTAATTTCAAAAGAGCCAACACACTTAAAAATATATATTAGAGAGATGGTCAAGTACCTGTCCTTTTTGTTTTTTTTTCCTGTCTATTGCACTATGCCATTAAAAGCTTAAACAATGCTGTATTCTACCAATTTGGTCTATTTCCATGACCAACACTAATTCTCCACCCACTCTTTTCCTTATGGAACACAAGGATGACTTCTATATTGTCAATGATATCAGCATAGCTTTGGGATGAGCTAGCTTGTTCTCCCTCTGCATGCTGAGTGTCTGGATCTGAGGCTGTAGAGCAAAACTATTGAAGAATCAAGCATAAATAATGTCTTAAAATATTCTCCACAGATTTGTGACTTAAATAGATATTTAGAATCTGAAGGCTATACCCCTAGTAGAAAGGCAAAATGTGTGGGCTATGCTATTCAATAGTACCTCTTTAAATATGTGAATTATATATTTACTGAAAGACATCCATTAGATGTATCCATCCTCAAGTGTAAGTAGACATATTTTTGATGCCATAGCTTATATTAAAGATGAAACGTACTTGCCGCTTTGTTGGTGTGGCCCACGCAACTTTAGTGTGTACAGCTTCTAGAACAGGGGTCAGCAACCTTTCAGAAGTGGGGGGCCGAGTCTTCATTTATTCACTCTAATTTAAGGTTTTGCGTGCCAGTAATACATGTTAATGTTTTTAGAAGGTCTATTTCTAGAAGTCGATAATATATAACTAAACTATTGTTCTATGTAAAGTAAATAAGGTTTTAAAAACGTTTCAGAAGCTTCATTTAAAATTAAATTAAAATGTAGAGCCCCCCGGACCAGTGGCCAGGACCCAGGCAGAGTGAGTGCCACTGAAAATCCGCTCACGTGCCACCTTTGGCATGCGTGCCATAGGTTGCCTACCCCTGTTCTAGAATGACAAGGCGTGAGGTAATATATTTTATTGGGGCAACTTCTGCTGGTGAGAGAGACAAGTGCTCAAGCTTGCACAGAGCTCTTCTTCAGGTCTCTGCAGCTTGAAGGCTTTTTTCTCTCAGCAGCAGAAGTGGTCAAGTAAAAGATATTACCTCAGCCACCTTGTCTCTCATATCCTAGGACTAACATGGCTATAATAACACCGCATACACGCTTCTAGGATGATGATCTTTGGCAGTAGTGTGCTTTGATTTACTGCTTTAACGCTAGTAGAAAACACAGCAGTAGATCCAGGCACACTACAGAACTTTTAGTGTGAAGCAGCAGAGTCCACGTGGCCAGTTAGTGTGCAGCAGGCTAGAGCACTGTAAACTTAACACCCCAGCTTGCCACACTATGAAATGCCTATGGCATCCCAATAGGATCACTAGCTAGTTTTAACGTGGTGCATATGGTGATAAGTTAAGCACCACAAATAAAGACACTAGTTCCACAGCAGATAAGATTCAACTGGCTGCTGAATTACCTGTTTTTTGGCACATGCCTCACATGAGTGAACCCTAAATGTACAATTCCTCTATTTTAATTTTAAAAGTGTCTGTTATTGACATCTACCATTTCCTAAAGTGCACTGGACATAAGGTATATTGCTAGTGCTCGGGGGGACAGATAATGAGCATGAGATTGACTCAGGGTATGGAAACCCTGTGTACTGTGATCCTCTAAAAATGATCATAATACCCACTGTTGTTGCTATGTTTGTGCAGCTGATTTAAATACCAGTAAATATCTGTAACTCCTTTCAGATCTAATGGCAAGCCATTACTAACTGCCTATCACTGCATCTAATTGGACCTAGGAGTGGTGGTGGTGGGATTTCGGGGGGAATTCAGGTGGGGTTGCGCTTGTGATGGGATTAAGGGATCTCCGTTTCCCTATAGACATGATACCAGCTACCATGGTGTGAGGAGTGATTACTAATGTTTTTTTAAACGCTTTGAGGAGCTAATAAGAATGATGCATGTATATTCAAATGCAGAGTTTGGCTGTAAGTGTTGGTAATACTAATAACTTGGTCTCAGATAAAATCTCTTCAAATCCACCCCCTTCTTTTGTTGACTCCCTAACCCATCTACTCCCTTCTGAATGATTCAGTTTGGTGGTCTTGTCTGTATTTGTCTGTGGGAGAATTCCATCTCCAAGCATATTTGTGATACTGCTTGTCTGTGAGATGCTGTAGGAAGGTAAATCATTTTTAATAAAAAGGCTCATGAGCTATTGTCAGTGGGAAAGTGAGAGCCTCCTTGTTGTATTCTGCAACTCTGTGCTCCAAAAGCACAACAAATAAGTAAGTGTCATCCCACATGAACCTGGATGGAGCCAAATCTTTGGGTCTAAACACCTCCAAAATTTGGGCAAAAATCAAAATTCATATCCAAATTCTGCACTGGGCCTCAGCTCTAGTGTTTTTGTTTTTTTTTAAAAAAAAACTTATGCACAAGAATGGGGCCTGCATAGGAAATGAGCTGTGTTTGTCTTCTGTGGTGTAGCTTCTTAGGAATGCATTTGACTCCTTCATATCCATGCACCTTGGCATACATTTGCAAACAGCACATGTATGGTGAATAATACAACAGCCATGGATGTGATATTTATTTCTGGAAGTTTTGTTTTGCTTCAGTAATCTATGAAAATGAATCCTGCTTTCTGCATCAGCCTTGGGAATGTTTGCAGTGTGCAGCAGTCCAGAAAAGGTCCCTCTGAGGCTCTTTCTCTGTGTTGGTTTATAGCAACTTCCCTCCCCCACTTTTTTTTTTTTTAATAGCCACTTGCCCAATGTGTGAAGATCCATCTGTGTATATGTTGGAGAATGCTCCTGTCGTGCCTTCTCTCTGTGGATCTTCAGGGTCATGCTGTGACGGTTAGTATCCTCACTGACACTGGAATAGTCTGTTCTGCACATTTTTTCTTCTTCAGCGCAGATAATTCTCTTGCAGTGTCCAAAGAGCCCACAGAGCAGCTCTTGAGGCGTTTGCGAAGACAGTCATGTGGAGCAGCAGACTCCTAAGGCTGAACTTGGGCAGAGCAAAAGCTATTTTATGCTTCCGAATCTGGGACAACCAGAACACACACAATCGTATCCAGACCTGAGCAAGAACACAGAATCCATTCCTGATGCATCCACTTAGATTGAACATACAGATACAGAGACTGTCTTTAGAGAGCTAACAGAGGATATTAAAGAAGTCATTTTCAAATGAGTTTGTCCATCTTCTCTCCCTACTACATTAACCTACTTTTTAGCTATTAATGTGCACATTTGTATAAAAGTCATCTGCATGTTTGCATGATAAAGTATATAAATATTGGAGCTGGTGGCATGCTGCCATTTGAGGAGTCCAGCTGGTGTACTAAGCTCCCTGGGCTAGTAATGGCTAGGAGTGTTTTATTCATTCCCTTCTGGATCTGGGTAACCCCCCTCCCCTCATGGCTAATTCTCAGAATGATGTTAATGGGCTCCAGAGAAGGAAAAAAATCTAAAATTCTTGCATTTTTCCTGCATATTTCCTAATGGAGCATCCAAAAACCATTCACAAAATGTATGAGCAGTTCAGGAATCAGTTGACCATTACTGAAGTGCATCCACTTCTGGGGTAGAACAGCACACCTGTTTAACAGTGCACCGCTAAGTTGACCAACAAGTTAGTGTTGCACCAATAAAATAAAAACCAGCAGGATCTCATTAAAGAGGAAAAGGCAAAATACCACATTTATTGTGAATCCAGAAAGAATCCTAGTAAGCAGTTAGTTATAGCTATAACATTCCATTCAATCTCATATTTATTCATACACACACACGCGCACACACACAGGTTCTGCAAGGTTATCATAGTTACCAGCCTTAGAGTTGCTCATGCCAAGCCACTGGCCAGGTGGCCTGGACATGAGGAGGGAGCAGGGCCTTGTCAGATGCTCATCTGATGCTCAGCAGATAACACATTCCTGACGGCTTCGTGCTGCTAGATGTTATCTTGTTCTTTGGTTCTCCCATTCTTGAGGCTGTTGGGTGGATTCCAGTCTGCTCTCCGGGGGTCTTCTGGTTATTTCCACTTGACGCCTTCTTCAGCCGATGGACACTAGATTCTTAGGCTGGCACCTCCCTGATCATTCAGTTATTATCCACACCAAGCATCCATCCACATACATCCTCTCTCTATTTTAATCACAACTGTTAATACAACAAAAGGACGGGGAGTCTCTGGGTGCTGTTTCTGTTGTTAGAGTATTGCTTTGAGTCTCTCTGGGTGAATTGCTTTGAGAACAGACTCTGTCTTAGGATGTACTAACGCAATTAGCAGCTTGCAAGTTTCACCCATAGAGGGAGAGAAACAGTACCAAAACCAAGAGACCTCTTAATTAGTAATACCCTGGAATTTAAACTATGGGGAATCAAACTCATTTGTGATTTTAATACAGAACTTCTTTAATATGATCCAACATAATCCCCCTTTTGACATGAAGATTTATAATCGTCAGTGTCACTTTCTATGTAGCCTATTCAAGAGAAGGTACTGTGAGGCAATTTGAGTTTGTTTCCAATTCATGCCACATACATGATCCTAGTGCTGTATCTTTACTACAAGGTTCTGGGGCAACAGGCAAGGTGAGGCACACCCACTTTTGAGGAGTCCATTCGGTACAACCTCTAGTGTCCAATAGCTTTCCTCCCTCCCCAGCCCACTGGCTCGAGGTCCAGGATAGCCAGAAGGATCCCATGAGTAATATGGGGAGTGGGCTAACCTTCAATACCTTTGCCTCCAGGGACTGTTGGTGTGCAATTTTGACAATTTCTCCCATTAACAAGTCTGGTTTTACAATACTGGAAACATCAATATGAATGGATGCAATACAAGTGTCAAACAATGATCTCTTTCTTTGTTTTAACAAATGCATCAAACCCTTAATATTTCCCAATATGACCCAGAACATTTCGTGTTCCAAAGTAGCTAGGGCAAGTATCTGCATTTCAGTGCATCCCATAGCTATGGCTGTGTAGTTTCCTATTTTTTTTTCTTATACATAAGCCATGTGGTAGTATTAAGCCATTGCCAAAGATTCCATCGGGCTTTTAGGTTACCCAGACCAAGTCTACATTGGCATGTACTTGTTTTTGTATCAGGTTGTCCTGTAGCTGGGACAGAGAGGTTAATTTATTTTTAATTACCTGCAGATCTTTAGTATTTTTTTTTAAACACACAACTGTGCTAGCAACAACACAAAACATAGAACATAGAACACAAAACACAATTTCTGTTGTGACAGTAGATTCATGGTATTGGGTTGCTCTTAGCTGGCATCAGCTTTTCCTGATTTTCTGAAAGACAAAAAGAACATGTTTCTACCCCTTTTGGGGTGGCAGATTATTGCTTAAAATATTTCTTTTACAAATACCCTTGCTGATTGCAGGCAAAACAGAGGAATTGGCCCCCACGTTTTCCTGTTTATGTTCTATAGGCAGATCAGGTTTCAATGGTTTCTATCTTTTAAGGGTTATGGGGAAATTATCCCACTGTTTAGTCATTAAATCCCTGAGGTGGGGTACCTCAGTTTTCCTTCTTATACAACAGACCAAGTTTATAATGTTTTTCCTGCTGTGTTAAGCTTTAAGTTTATTTACAGGTAATAGCTGAGAAGCATCATTACCATACAACCTTAAAGGGTTTTTCCAAAAATCATACACACTATACAGTGTTACAGGGGTACTTATTATCATTAAATTTATTAAAATTATCTTGTTATCCCATGCCTTTTATTTAGACAGTTTGTTTGCTGACCAGGCGTGTCCTTTATCTGTAGCTCCTTTGTGCTGCTAGTTCTTTCCTTCCTTTATCATTTAGATAATTTGCATTTTCACAGACACTTCCTGCTTTTGGATTTAAAGCCATCAGCAGCTCAGAGACTCTATCTTAAAAGGGACACAATCAACTTTCACCAGAGTTTTGATCACTTTTAACTTCTGCTTCCAAAACACACAGCAATCTGAAAAAGCAATCCCAACCTATTGTGGCTCCCTTTAGAGCCCTAATAGCATTTTAATTAAGTAGCATTGTATGTTTGCATTTCTTTTGCCCCTTCTACAATATACCCTGCACATGTTCTGCGGCAAATGCACATTCCTTCCATAGTTTAACTTCTATAACATTATCCATATCAATTTTTACATAAGGTGTCACTATTTCTTTTTTTTTTGCTTACAGAGTTTTCATGTACCTTTATCAAAGTGACTGTCTGATTACTCAGAGCCATTTTAAGACTCAGTGTTTCCAACATTGCTTCTTTTTGTTTTGTGTACCTCACCCCTGCTGTTGCTTCAGAGGGCCACTGTCTTTTTTAATTTTTTTTTACTACAACTCTCATCTGCTATTTTGTTACAAAAAAAAACCAAAAATCAAATAAACAAAGAATTCAGAATTTTTTTCTATTCTCCTGATTTCGACTGCCTTGCTGCAGCCACAGCTTAAAAACATTTTAAATTTTGTAAAGCTTTGAGTTACCTTTTAAGGGTTAAATGCCAAATCCCAAAGCCAAACACTAATTACCTGTGTCTAGCAAAAAGGTCTGTCTGTTTTGCAACTTTGAATTAAAGAGTCAAATGGATTTTTAGTGGCATTATTTAAAACAAAAACAAAACCAATTGGTCCTTAGAACTTTACATATATACATACACATTTTCTTTTCCTTAACATCCCTTCCATGCTGCTCTGTTTTTTACATCTTACATTCCCTTTATACATTTGAGGCAGTTAAGTTCCTATAGAACCCCCTTATGTTCTTTTAACAAATTTGACTAAATTGTCCAGTCAAATGATTTTAATCAGAGAGTTTATTTTTGCCTGGCTAATTTACAGACATTCCTTTGGAAAAGGGCCCATTTTTCCTTCAGAATTGCTGCAAAGAAACCAAGAATGCTCTTTCTCTAACACTTTTCCTTTTTAACATTTTCACAAAGTTTAGCTGCTTAATTCCCTCCAGTCTCTGCAGAGTTAACCTTTTTACTCTCTTTTCTCTTTGTAATTATGCCTGGGGGTGCCGTACATAGGACCTTCTCCCCCTTTACCTGCGTCCCCCCAGCCTCTGCAGAGTTAACTTTTTCACTTTTTGTATTCCTGGAGTGCCTCTTTCACTATTTTCAGCTGGCTTTGGGTATTTGTAGCCAGCACCTTCCAATTGTCCGCTCCTTTTTCCGTTTGTGCCTTTTCCTCTTTACATGAAGACAAGCGGAGGTAAGAATCCTTACATGCCTCCCACAACAACCAAATTGCTGCTCTCTTTTGGCAGCACTAGAAGGTTTGTATATGAGGATATATGGAGCCAATCTATCCTCTAGGTCCGAAATAGTGCAGACATCAGCTAGGGCTTGTTTATTCCAAGGACTGTACCCAAATTTTTGAAGGATTTGTTTAAAAGGTGTAATTTCTTTAACAAAAGGTGAGGTTGGAGTTCCTTCTGACTCCATTCCTCTCTCTGGTACTGGCTTACCCTGTTTTCTTTTAAACATCTTAACATGGATATTTCAATCTCTTTGTCACTGCTGGTATTACTTAGCAAGTGACACAGCCTAGATTCTGAAATCATAGCTTAATCTATGTGTTTTTACCCTGCTACCTTCCCGGAGGCCAGCAGGTCCCCTGCTACCTTCCCGGAGGCCAGCAGGTCCCCTGCTACCTTCCCGGAGGCCAGCAGGTCCCCTGCTACCTTCCCGGAGGCCAGCAGGTCCCCTGCTACCTTCCCGGAGGCCAGCAGGTCCCCTGCTACCTTCCCGGAGGCCAGCAGGTCCCCTGCTACCTTCCCGGAGGCCAGCAGGTCCCCTGCTACCTTCCCGGAGGCCAGCAGGTCCCCTGCTACCTTCCCGGAGGCCAGCAGGTCCCCTGCTACCTTCCCGGAGGCCAGCAGGTCCCCTGCTACCTTCCCGGAGGCCAGCAGGTCCCCTGCTACCTTCCCGGAGGCCAGCAGGTCCCCTGCTACCTTCCCGGAGGCCAGCAGGTCCCCTGCTACCTTCCCGGAGGCCAGCAGGTCCCCTGCTACCTTCCCGGAGGCCAGCAGGTCTGGTTAACCTAATAGAAATGCCTAGCTCAATAGAGCTGGCGGTGTGCTCACCAATATTTACAATAACTGAGGTTTTTTACCAATATTCCCCCTTCCGCAATTCTCCACCAAAATGTTGTACCAATAAAATAAAAACCAGCAGGATCTTATTAAAGAGGAAAAGGCAAAATACCACATTTATTGTGAATCCAGAAAGAATCATAGTAAGCAGTTAGTTATAGCTATAACATTCCATTCAATCTCATATTTATTCTCTCTCTCACACACACACACACACACACACACACACACACACACACACACACACACACAGAGGTTCTGCAAGGTCGTTATCATAGTTACCGGCCTTAGAGTTGCTCATGCCAAGCCACTGGCCAGGTGGCCTGGACATGCTCATCTGATGCTCCTGGAAGTTGGTTTGCAGAATCAGACCCCAAAGTTCTCACTTTCTAGAGTCCATTTTTATAGGCATTTCTTCCTATGCCAGTCTATGGGAATTGCTTCATCATGCTGTTGCTGAATCAATCAGCAGATAGCACATTCCTGACGGTTTCATACTGCTAGATGTTATCTTGTTCTTTTGTTCTCCCATTCTTGAGGCTGTTGGGTGGATTCCAGTCTGCCTTCCAGGGGTCCTCTGGTTATTTCCACTTGATGCCTTCTTCAGCCGATGGACACTAGATTCTTAGGCTGGCACTTCCCTGATCATTCAGTTATTATCCACACCAAGCATCCATCCACATACATCCTCTCTCTATTTTAATCACAACTGTTAATACAACAAAAGGACGGGGAGTCTCTGGGTGCTGTTTCTGTTGTTACAGAGTATTGCTTTGAGTCTCTCTGGGTGAATTGCTTTGAGAACAGACTCTGTCTTAGAATGTACTAACGCAATTAACAGCTTGCAAGTTTCACCCATAAAGGGAGAGAAACAGTACCAAAAACCAAGAGACCTCTTAATTAGTAATACCCTGGAATTTAAACCATGGGGAATCAAACTTATTTGTGATTTTTATACAGAACTTATTTAATATGCTCCAACATTAGGAAAGGTAATATTTCAGAGACAAACAATACCATATTCTGTTTAAAGCTAATTGAAAAAAGGAATTTCCATCTCATGGAAATTCAACACTTTGGTCTGGTTTAGAATGACAGTCAGTCAAAATATTGAAGCTTTTTTGCAGAAAGAAAAGTTCTGAACTTTGATTCCAGGATGTTGAAAAGTTTTAACATTCCAAATTGAACTGTTCCAGTTTGTTTATCCAGAACTAAATATCATCTTTCAGGTTGGGTGGACATTAATATGATTCATCCTGGGAATTCTATGGGGGTCGTGGATCATGGGTGACGTAGGCTGGTGACTCTTCCCCACTTATAAGCACTGAGTCCTTTGGGAATGTGCAACTACAAAGTATATTATCTGGGGGGGAAAAGGAGAAAAAAAATACAAACATGAAACCTCTCTATATACTTAAATATCAGAAAATTGGCATCTCAAATCAATGTAGCAAGGAGTTTGGGTATCATCACAGTTTGCAAAGTAATTGTCCAATTTAAGGAGGTCCATCACAAGCCCCACCCACCTAAACCCCTCACTCCTGCGTCCAAGTAGATCCAGTGACAGGCAAAGCATGGATCTCCCATGCCAGTCCACTCCAGTGCAGAAAGAACTGCTTCAGAAGTGTCCTCTCCATTGTGCAGCTAGTTGGTCTAGTTCTGTGATATCCGCTCTGCATGGGCTGGCCTGGTGTGCTGCGAAGTCATCCTAGCAGTCTTACCACGTGTCAGGTTGTTGCAAAGTCCGCTCTGTGCTACTGCTGATCCAATCGGGCTTCGCTGTGAAATCAGCTTTGCTCCACCACTGCTTTGCTTTGGTCTTGCTGTAGAGTGAGCTAGTCTAGTTGTTCTAGGTGGGGGACCCAGAGCAAAACAAACCCTAGCAACCAGGATGCACTCAAGGGTTAGAACCCTTTCTCTCCTCCACCTTGATGAGCTTGAGTTTTGTTCCAAACCAGAGTCCACTCCCTGGAAGCTCCGTGTGACCCACTCATTCCGAGGTAGCGTCTGCACGATTTCCATGCCCTTTCAAGAGCATAACAATAACCTGTGTGTGCGATCAAACCATAAATAATTCCAACCAGTGCAACAAACTGAATACGTGGAATTATAGGTAAAGAATATTATAATTAAGGTAAATAAAGCTGACTAGATGTGGCTCTTACCATTCTACCCTCTAGAAGGAGGAGAGTTAAAGCCCTCTAAGGTCTCTGGTTTTGGGGTTTATACTAGGATTCAGCCCCCTAGTCTTGTGGGGAAAAATGATATAGGATCTTTAATGACCTCAAGCCATAATGAGCTGGGTTTTCCCATTTGAAAGACTGCAGAAGCACAGCCGCCCCTCTAGTTCAGCACTCACTCAAAGGGAGTAAATGCCACCAACTGAATTGGTACATCCTGCAACCAGCACCATGTCTTGCAACCCTTGGGCCTTCCTGGGACATCTCTAGTCCAAACACTGCTTGGGTCTAGCTTATATATTCACAACACAAGGTGGGAATGGCTGCGGGCAAGGGAGGCTAGCCCAGTCATCCTCAGCTAGTGGGAAGGTTGCTATGATGAGCAGCATTTAGTATGACAGGGGAAATAAGGGGAGGGTTGGGGACTGCCACATTAAAAACTGGGACTGGTGATAAAACCGAAATGTGATGGCACAACTGGTGTCCGACTCACATTTCTTATTTGTTCTAGTGATTGTATAAACATCCCTGAAGCACCTGGTTTTAATGTGTATTTTTATCTGCAAGAGCTATTTAAAATATTGCCTAGAACATTTTTCAGGGCACCTTTTGTTCATAAGGATTATCAGTGTTGACCTTGGGAGAGCATTCAATGCAGGGTGACTCAAGAGGCAGGCATGGTAACAGCATTCTGTAGAACCTTCTCCTAGATGCCCAGTATGTCAGAGGTAATTGTGGTTACTAAGAATAATGGAATACAATGATCTCAGTGAACGTTTACACTGGGATTAGCACACTACGCTGTAATGTGCATGGGACACACACGTTTGTAGTCACCCACATAAGGATGTTTTGCCAAATGGCATGAGAAATGTCAAATAGTGAATGATAAATATGATATTGTTCCACAGAGATCAGTGTTAGGGACAGTC
Source organism: Lepidochelys kempii (assembly GCF_965140285.1). Classification (NCBI taxonomy): domain Eukaryota; kingdom Metazoa; phylum Chordata; order Testudines; family Cheloniidae; genus Lepidochelys; species Lepidochelys kempii. The sequence goes on from NC_136384.1 coordinate 48,501,955, forward strand.
TTATTTCATGTTTTCATTAATAGTCTGGTAGTGAGGGTAAGCGACACCGTCATGAATGTTGCAGATGATACAAAATTGGAAAATGTCGTGAACGCCAGTGAGGACAGAGTAATAATACAGAAGGAGTTGGAACCCAATCCAGTTAAGCGCCTGCCCACTGAAAACTAGTCAGGTGCTGAAAATTAAGCAACTGCTTTGCTGGTGGTTACTCGTAGGTGGAAGATGAAATGGGGTTTCGCTTGGTAAAATGCAAGTGAATGTATTTGGGGAAGACATTTAAAAACAAACCGAGAAGTTAGAGGGACAAGATGGGTGAGGCAGTATCTTTTATTGGACCAGCTTTCTATTGGTGAGAACGACAAGCTTTTGAACTTCTACAGAGCTCTTCTTTAGGTTTGAAGACCAATCCAATAGAAGATATTACTTCATCCACCTTCTCTCTAATATCCTGGGACCAACACAACTACAGCAACCATTAGTAATTCTGAATGAGCAGTGAGGTGGTCAAAGTCTGCCAATGAAATAAGAGTTTGTAGTGTGTTTAGTGTGGAGCAGCAGAAAAGGGCAATGTGCTTTGGGTGGCATGTTTACAGGCCTCAGGTCAGAACAGAGGGGATCATCCCTTTCTGTGGGGAGCTGGGGAGTTCAATTTATAAAAATCCAGTATAATGCTCACTGTACAGTTGAAAATTGGTGTCCACCAAGCAGCAGTTTTATTTTGTATGACAATTTGAGATTACTAGCTAGCAAATACCATTATTCATGTACTAGCAAATATTCCCTTACATTACATTATAAATAACAGACTTCTATGCTTTCTGAAAAACAAAACCAAAAGATCTTTGTCTGAATGGATTTTGAATTGTTGTTGTTGTCCAGTGAAAGTGCTCAGACAGTTTGGAGGCATTCAGATAACACTGTGATGGGACAGTTTCAGAACCTAGATGGACAAATTTAAATTTGACAAATCCTTTCCATATAGGTTAATAGAAAATGAAAATGTTATAGGGTGTCTTTTTATTTTTTTTATTTTAAGAAATCCTATAGAAATCATAGAATCGGGGAGAGATCTCGAGGGGATCTAGTCCAGCATCCTGCACTCAAGGCAGGACTAAGTATTATCGAGACCATCCCTGACAGGTGTTTAGAGATATTTAAAAGCAGGTTAAACAATGATGGAGATTCCACAACCTCCCTAGGCAACTTACCACAGTGCTTAACCACCTTGCCAGTTAGGAAGCTTTTCCTAATGTCCAACCTAAACTGCCCAGCTGCAACTTAAGACCATTGCTTCTTGTCCTATCCTCAGAGGTTAATGAGAACAATTTTTCTCGCTCTTCCTTGTAACAACCTTTTATGTACTTGAAAACTGTTATAATGTCCCCTCTCAGTCTTCTCCTCTCCAGACTAAACAAACCCAGTTTTTTCAATCTTCCCTCCTAGACCTCAATGTTTTCTAGACCTTTAATTATTTTTGTTGCTCTTCTCTGGACTTTCTCCAGTTTATTCACATCTCTCCTGAAATGTGGTACCCATAAGTGGACACACTACTCCAATTGAGGCCTAATCAGTGTGGAGTAGAGCAGAAGAATTACTTCTCGTGTCTTGCTTACAACACTCTGGCTAATACATCCCAGAATGATGGGGTGTTTTGGGGGGAGGGTTTTTTTGTTGTTTTTGCAATATAGTTACACTGACTCCTATTTACCTTGTGATCCACTATGATACCCAGATCCCTTTCTGCATTATTCCTTCCAAGGCAGGCCTTTCCCATTTTGTATGTGTGCAACTGATTGTCCCTTCCTAAGTGGAGTACTTTGCATTTGTCCTTATTGAATTTCATCCTGTTTACTTAAGACCATTTATCCAGATCATTTTGAATTTTAATCGTATCCTCCAAAAGCACTTGCAAACCCTCCTACCTTGGTATTCTTTCAGAGGTGAAAGTAAGCCGGTACACCCCGGTACAGCGTACCAGTAAGAGCCGGTGCGCTGTACCAGGACCGGCTTTCCGAGAGGGCAATTTAAAGCCCTGGGGTACCGGCGGTGGGGCTGCGGCAGGGATTTAAAGGGCCCTGGAGCTCCAGCCGCTGCTACCCCCGCCCGGGGCCCTTTAAATCCTGGCCTGAGCCCTGCTGCCCAAGCCCCGGGGTTGCGGCGGCAGGGCTCTGGCGGGGATTTAAAGGGCCCCGGGGCAGTAGCGGCGGGTGGAGCTCCAGGGCCCTTTAAATCCCTGCCTGAGCTCTGCTGCCCGAGCCCTGGGGTAGGGGTGGGGGGGCTCTGGTGGGGATTTAAAGAGCCCCGAAGCTCCAGCCACCGCTACTGCCCCGGCCCTTTAAATCCCCACCGGAGCCCTGATGCCGAAGCCCTGGGGTAGCGGCGGCGGGGCTCCGGAGGGGATTTAAAGGGCCGGGGTGGTAGCGGTGGCTGGAGCCCCGGGGCCCTTTTTAAATCCCCAGTGGAGCCCGGCCACTGCTACCCCAGGGCTTGGGCAGCAGGGCTTAGACAGGGATTTAAAGGGCTCGGGGCTACGGCAGCTGCTACCACAGCAGAGCCCCAGGCCCTTTAAAGCTCTGCCAGAGCCCCGGGGTAGCGGTGGCAGCCGGGAGCCCGCAGGGCTCCTCAGTGATTTAAAGGGCCCGGGGCTACGCTGCGGTAGTGGCAGCTGGAGCCCTGTGTCCTTTAAATTGCCCCTGAGCCCCGGGGGTCCCAGCCGCCTCTGCAGCTGGTAGCTTGGGGGTGATTTAAAGGGCCCCGGGCTCCCAGCCACCACTACCACAGCTGGAGCCCTGGCCCTTTAAATCAAGATTTAAAGGGCCCGGGGATTTAAGGCCCTGCCTCTTCCGGTTGAGGCCACGCCCCCTGCTCAGGACTCTGGCGTACCGGTAAGTCCTCTAACTTACTTTCACCCTTGTATCATTTGCAAACTTTATAAGTGTACTCTCTATGCCATTATCTAAATCACTGATGAAGATATTGAACAGAACCAGACGCTACGGGACCCCACTTGTTATGCCCTTACATCATGACTGAACCACTGATAACTATTCTCTGGGAACAGTTTTCCAACCAGTTATGCATGCACCTTATAGTAGCTCCATTTAAGTTGCATTTCCCTAGTTTGTTTATGAGAAGGTCATGTGACACACTATCAAAAGCCTTATTAAAGTCAAGATATACCACATCTACCCCTTCTCTCTCCCACCCCCCATCCCCATCCACAAGGCTTGTTACCCTGTCAAAGAAAGCTATTTGGTTTGACATGATTTGTTCTTGACAAATCCATGCTGGCTGTTTATCACCATATTATCTTCTAGGTGTTTGCAAATTGATTGTTTAATTATTTGCTACATTATCTTTCCAGGTACTGAAGTTAAGGGGACTGGTCTGTAATTCCCTGGGTTGTCCTTATTTCCATTTTTATAGATTGGCACTATAGTTACCCTTTTCCAGTCCTCTGGAATCTCTCATCTTCCATGACTTTTCAGAGATAATCAGTAGGACTGTCAAGTGATTAAAAAAATTAATTGCAATTAATTGCACTGTTAAACAATAATAAAATACTATTTATTTAAATATTTTTGATGTTTTCTATATTTTCAAATATTTATTTCAATTACAACACAATAAAAAGTGCACAGTGCTCACTTTATATTTTTGATTACAAATATTTGCACTGTAAACAAAAGAAATAGTATTTTTCAATTCACCTAATACAAGTACCGTAGTGAAATCTCTTTATCATGAAAGTTGAACTTACAAATGTAGAATTAAGTACAACTCAAAAATAAAACAATGCAAAACTTTGGAGCCTACAAATCCACTCAGTCCTACTTGTTCAGCCAATCGCTCAGACAAACAAGTTTGTTTACATTTGCAGGAGATAATGCTGCCCGTTTCTTGTTGACAATGTCACCTGAAAGTGAGAACAGGCGTTCACATGGCACTGTTGCAGACAGTATCACAAGATATTTACATGCCAGATGTACTAAAGATTAATATGTTCCTTCATGCTTCATCCACCATTCCAAAGGACGTGCGTCCATGCTGATGACTGACTGGTTTTGCTCAATAACAATCCCAAGCGCTGCGGACCGACGCATGTTCATTTCATCATCTGAGTCAGCTGCCACCAGCAGAAGGTTGATTTTTCTTTCTTGATGATTTGGGTTCTGTAGTTCCTGCATCTAAGTGTTGCTCTTGTAAGACTTCTGAAAGCATGCTCCACACCTCGTCCCTCACAGATTTTGGAAGGCACTTCACTTTCTTAAACCTTGGGTCTTTAGAAATCTCGTCTTGGTACCCTCTTTGCATTTTGTCAAATCTAAAGTGAAAGTGTTCTTAAAATGAACATGTGCTGAGTCTTCATCCAAGACTGCTATAGCATGAAATATGTGGCAGAATAAGGGTAAAACAGAGCCGGAGAGATACAATTCTCCCCAAGGGGTTCAGTCACAAATTTAATTAACACACCATTTTTTATTTTATTTTATTATTATTTTTTTAACAAGAATCATCAGCATGGAAGCATGTCCTCTGGAATGATGGTCGAAGCATGAAGGGACATATTAATCTTCAGTGCATCTAAATATCTTGTGATGCCGGCTGCAACAGTGTCATGTGAACACCTGTTCTTATTTGCAATGCCACCAGAAAGTGAGGAGTGGGTTGCAGTATCTCCCATAAATGTAAACAAACTTGTTTCTCTTAGTTATTGGTTGAACAAGAAGTAGGACCGACTGGACTTGTAGGCTCTTAAAATTTTGCAATGTTTTGTTAAGTGCAGTTATTTAACAAAAAAACCCTACATTTGTTAGTTGCATTTTCATAGTAGAAATTGCACTGCAGTACTTGTGTGAGGTGAATTGAAACATATTTCTTTTGTTACAGTGCAAATATTTGTAATAAATGAGCAAATATTTGTAATAAATGAGTACACGTTGTATTCTGTGGTTTTTTCTACATTTTCAAATATATTGATTTCAATTACATCCAAAAATATGTAATACATTTCAATTGGTATTATTTAAGTGTGATTAAAACTGCGATTAATTGCGATTTAACTTTTGTAATTACAATTAATTTTTTGAGTTAATCGCATGCGTTAACTGTGATTGATCAACAGCCCCCATAATCAATAATGGCTCAGATATCTCCTCAGTCAGATCCTTTAGTATTAACAGAAGCTTATATCCCTGCTATAGAATTCTGTAGAATGGTTTTTAAAATACCTATAGAAATGTTAACCTTTTTGATTAAATGATGTATGTTTTTAGAATGTCTATAGAACCCTATAAAATATTGATTGGTTTCTTAGGGCATGAGAAGCTGTCTGCATGCTTAGCTAACCAAAGTTATACATTCAGATGCAGGATCCCTTTTGTTCCATTAATATCACCCATCTGCCTGATCTAGGCACATTTAGCCCAAGATATTTTCCTGTATACCCTCTAAAGTGCTGACCTCAGTGACTCATCCCTTTTGACCACGTGAGCTGACGGTTTTCTCAGAGGACAACACTGTAAGGGAGCATGCCCTTCACTTAATTATCAGTGAACTGACAGTGCTGTTGCTTAAAATAAAATAGGCCTAATTCATAATAGTGGTGCTTCTGCCATTTAGAATAGGATTAAATGAACATGGGAATATAAGAAATGGCCAGGGTGGGTCAGACCAATGGTCCATCAAAGCCCAGTGTGACGTGTCATTCCATATCCATTATGAAAATATGCTTGATATGAATATGTATTGTATGCAAGATGGCTCATATAAGATACCATTGGAAAGGTTATGATTTACTGAATGTGATTATCCAATTTGTATGCTTGTATCATTTCTGTATTTGAAGTTAGGAATATTAACTTTGCAGGGGGACAATTTCCTGGTGCAAGTGCTGGAGGAACCAGCTAGGGGCAGAGCTCTTCTTGACCTGCTGCTCACAAACTGGGAAGAATTAGTAGGGGAAGCAAAAGTGGGTGGGAACCTGGAGGCAGTGACCATGAGCTGGTCGAGTTCAGGATCCTGACACAAGGAAGAAAGGAGAGCAGCAGAATACCAGACCCTGGAATACAGAAAAGCAGACTGACTCCCTCAGGGAATTGATGGGCAGGATCCCCTGGGAGAATAACATGAGGAGGAAAGGAGTCCAGGAGAGCTGGCTGTATTTTAAAGAATCCTTATTGAGGTTACAGGGACAAACCATCCCGATGTGTAGAAAGAATAGTAAATATGGCAGGTGACCAGCTTGTCTTAACAGTGAAATCCTTGCTGATCTTAAACACAAAAAAGAAGCTTATAAGAAGTGGAAGATTGGACAAATGACCAGGGAGGAGTGTAAAAATATTGCTCGGGCATGCAGGAGTGAAATCAGGAAGGCCACATCACACCTGGAGTTGCAGCTAGGAAGAGATGTTAAGAGTAACAAGAAGGGTTTCTTCAGGTATATTAGCAACAAGAAGAAAGTCCAGGAGAGTGTGGGTCCCTTACTGAATGAGGGAGTCAGCCTAGTGACAGAGGATGTGGAAAAAGCTAATGTACTCAATGCTTTTTTTGCCTCTGTCTTCACGAACAAGGTCCGCTCCCAGACTACTGCACTGGGCAGCACAGCATTGGGAGGAGGTAACCAGCCCTCTGTGGAGAAAAGTGATTTGGGACTATTTAGAAAAGCTGGATTAGCACAAGTCCACGGGGTTGGATGTGCTGCATCCGAGAGTGCTAAAGGAGTTGGTGGGTGTGATTGCAGAGCCATTGGCCATTATCTTTGAAAACTCATGGTGGTCGGGGGAGGTCCCGGACGACTGGAAAAAGGCTAATGTAGTGCCCATCTTTTAAAAAGGGAAGAAAGAGGATCTGGGGAACTACAGGCCAGTCAGCCTCACCTCAGTCTCTGGAAAAATCATGGAGCAGGTCCTCAAGGAATCCAATTCTGAAGCACTTAGAGGAGAGGAAAGTGATCCGGAACAGTCAGCATGGATTCACCAAGGGCAAGTCATGCCTGACTAATCTAATTGCCTTCTATGACAAGATAACTGGCTCTGTGGACGGGGGGGAAAGCAGTGGACATCTTGTTCCTTGACTTTAACAAAGCTTTTGACAGTGTCTCCCACAGTATTCTTGCCAGCAAGTTAAAGAAGTATGGGCTGGATGAATGGACTATAAGGTGGATAGAAAGCTGGCTAGATTGTCGGGCTCAATGGGTAGTGATCAATGGCTCCATGTCTAGTTGGCAGCCAGTATCAAGTGGAGTGTCCCAAGGGTCGGTTTTGTTCAATATCTTCATTAATGATCTGGAGGATGGCATGGATTGCACCCTCAGCAAGTTTGAAGATGACACTAAACTGGGAGAAGAGGTAGAGATGCTGGAGGGTAGTGATAGGATACAGAGGGCCCTAGACAAATTAGAGGATTGGGCCAAAAGAAATCTGATGAGATTCAACAAGGACAAGTGCAGAGTCCTGCACTTAGGATGGAAGAACCCCATGCACCGCTACAGACTAGGGACCGAATGGCTTGGCAGCAGTTCTGCAGAAAAGGACCTTGGGGTTACAGTGGATGAGAAGCTGGATATGAGTCAACAGTGTGCCCTTGTTGCCAAGAAGGCCAATGGCATTTTGGGCTGTATAAGTAGGGGCATTGCCAGCAGATCGAGGGACGTGATCGTTCCCCTCTATTCGACATTGGTGAGGCCTCATCTGGAGTTCTGTGTCCAGTTTTGGGCCCCACACTACAAGAAGGATATGGAAAAATTTGGAAAGCATCCAGTGGAGGGCAACAAAAGTGATTAGGGGACTGTAACACATGACTTATGAGGAGAGACTGAGGGAACTGGGATTGTTTAGTCTGCGGAAGAGAAGAATGAGGGGGGATTTGATAACTGCTTTCAACTACCTGAAAGGCGGTTCCAAAGAGGATGGATCTAGACTGTTCTCAGTGGTAGCAGATGACAGAACAAGGAGCAATGGTCTCAAGTTGCAGTGCGGGAGATTTTGATTGGGTATTAGGAAAAAACTTTCACTAGGAGGGTGGTGAAGCACTGGAATGTGTTACCTAGGGAGGTGGTGGAATCTCCTTCCTTAGAAGTTTTTAAGGTCAGGCTTGACAAAGCCCTGGCTGGGATGATTTCGTTGGGGATTGGTCCTGCTTTGAGCAGGGGGTTGGACTAGATGACCTCCTGAGGTTCCTTCCAACCCTGATATTCTATGATCTGTATTTCAAATGTGTTACTTTGGGTGTCAACCCCAACCAGCTCTTCAGGTACAACAGTGGAAAAGCCAGACAGGGCTAATGGGTCATTAGCAGAAACAATGGACGGTGAAAGGGCTTAGTCTTCCTGTGGACACAGGAGACCACCTACAAGCAATGGCACCCACAGCCATGCAGAGACAGGGGTCTGAGTCACCTGGTGCTGATACCCCTTCTCCCCTTTTGGAATGCCATTGATTTTTTCCACTAGATGACAAAGGGCTTTTGCCTTGCACAAGAGCTATATAAGGCAGGGGAGTGACATTATCAAGGTTCTCCTCTGCCGCCTCACCCAAAGAGACACTGGAAAAACACCTGGAAGCAAGAACTGAACTGGGGAGAGAAGGATTGAGCCCAGGCTGGAAGGGCATCCAGCTTGTGAGGTTTCAAGCGGGAGACCAGTGTGTCTGTCTGCCTTTCAAGACTTTCTGTAATCTGCCTGCAACAATATCTAGGGTGAGAAATACTATTTGTAACCAATTTCTTTAGTGAAACTAGCTTAGTTTGCGTATTTTATTTCATTTGCTTAGTAATCTGCTTTGTTCTGTTTGTTATCCCCTTTACCACTTAATCTGCCTTTTCTAGTTAATAAAACTTGTTTTCTTTGTTTAAACCCAGTTTTTGTAATTTCTAATGGGGGGCGGACACACCTCTCTCCACATTGACGGGGGGGGGGGGGGAATTTCATAATATATTTTTGGGTCTTGTAGCGGGGTGATCACCCCGCTCCTGCCCTGAGGGGCTTAAAACAGCCCAGGAGAGGACTGTGGCTGGGGGAAAGCAGCTCCCAGGCTGATTGGGGAAGCAACCTCAGCAGTGGCCACGCCCCAATCAGGGCCCAGCTGGCCCTTTATAAGAAGGTAGTGGGCTAGGAGCAGACAGAGTCTCTTTCTGCCTTTAGAGGGAGAAGCCCCTGGTTGCTGGGGAGCATATCTGGGTACCTAAGGTGAAGCAGGGCTGGGGAAGGCTAGAAGAGCTGGGAGGCTCCAGATTGGAAAAGCCCCAGGGGGGCTACAGGCCTGGCAGATGGCCTAAGATAGATACTGGGGTTGCAGGGGGCAGCCCACAGGTAGGCAGAGGCAGCAGGTCCAACCCCCCCGCCCCCTTGCCTGTGGTGATTGGCTTATATACTGCAGTCTGCCCCAGTGAACAGGGGCTAGATGATGACTGGGCAGTAGCCATATACTGAGGCAAGGTGGGGATAGTGAGACACTGGCCTGCAGAGGGTGCTCCGGAGGCTGGAAGAGCTAATTTCCTGAGAGACCAGCAGGAGGCACCCCAGGGGTGAGTCTCATCCCGTGGCAGGTCTGCACTCCAAGGGAGGTGGACACCTGAGTGCTGAAGCAAATCCCTTAAGATGAGTCTTCCCAGAGCTGATCTGCAGCTGGGTGTGACTGTGTTAGAGAAGGCTCAGCAAGACAGGTTAAAGGGTGCCCATGCTGGCAGAACAGGTAGACTCAGTGGTATCTCAGCACATCAGGTGGCATCCCAATGGGTCCAACAGGTCACACCCAGTATCCTGTCTTCTGACAGCGGCCAATACCAGACCCTTCAAAGGGAATGAACAGAACAGGGCAATCGTCAGATGATCCATCCCCTGTTCCCTAGACCCAGCATCTGGCAGAGGATTAGGGACACCCAGAGCATAGTGTTGCATCCGATCATCTTGGTTAATAGCCACTGATGGACCTATCCTCCAGGAATTTATCTAATTCTTTTTTTTAATCCAGTTATAGTTTTGGCCTTCATAACATCTCCTGGCAATGAGTTCCAAGTACACTGTATCCACTGGGTCACCCTTGTCCACATGCTTGATGACTTCCTCAAAGAATTCAAATAGACTTGTGAGACATAATTTCCCTTTACAAAAACCATGTTGACTCTTCCCCAACGAAGTGTGTTTAGCTGTGTTTGATAATTCTGTTTACTATAGTTTCAACCAGTTTGTCTGGTACTGAAGTTAGGCTCAGAGGCCTGTAATTGCCAGGATCACCTGTCAAGACTTTTTAAAATATTGGTGTCACATTAGCTATCCTCTAGTCTGGTACAGAAGCTGATTTAACTGAGAGGTTACATACCACAGTTAGTATTGCAGTTTCACATTTGAGTTCCTTCAGAACTCTTGGGAGAAGACCATCTGGTCCCAGTAACTTTTATTATTGTTTAATTTATCCATTTGTTCCAAAACCACCTCTGTTGACACCTCAGTATGGGAGAGTTCCTCAGATGTGTCCCATTGTGTCTTCAAAACTACCTTGATGCTTTATCTTGCCTGGGGATTTGCCCTAATTACACCAATTGGTGACGAGTTTACTCTTGCTTGAAACTGAGCTAAGCCCCACTAGTGTGAATAGTAGCTTTGCCTGTCTACACTATGGGTTGCACCTGTGCAGCTACACCAATGGCTGGGTGCTCATGGCTGTAGTTGTGACAAATGTCATTAGAATAACGGGAGGTGGGTGTTTAGCCTTCTTAAGAGCTTTTGACAATCCTACCAGGCACCTAGCTGCATCTTTAGACACTGAATACCTTTGAAAATCTGATCCTTAGTTCCTGCTCCCATAGTAGCAGTGTGGGATTCTCTAATGAGGATGAAGTTGTTTCCTAATTCCCAGTTCCTTATTCAAAGTCCAAAATTATTTAAAAATATATCCAAAGTAAGATTATTTTTTTTAGAAATTAATATGATTGGGATAAACATTTTATTTTTGAATCTATTAAATAATCCCATAAGGAGCTGGGTTTTGACTGACTGTATGTGACAATACAAGTCTCAGGTCACTCCAACTGACCCATCCCACAACCATCATCGGATTGTCCTGAGGGAGCTGGGAGATGCCATACCCATAGCAAAAGTTTTTTTTTCTTTTTTGAGGTAACTTCTCTCAGATATTGTACTTCATCTTCTAAAGCAGGGGTGGCCAACCTGAGTCTGAGAAGGAGCCAGAATTTAATAAGGTACGTTGCCAAAGAGCCACAGTAATACATCAGCAGCCCCCCACATCAGCTCCCCCACCCCCCTCCCAGCACCTCCCACCCACTGGCAGCCCTGCCGATCAGCACCTTCCCCTCACCCCTCCACACACCTCCTGATCAGCTGTTTTGTGGTGTGCAGGAGGCTCTGGGGGTAGCAGGGAGAAGCAAGGGCACTGCCGGCTCAAGGGAGGGGGCGGGACGGCATGGAATGGGGCAGGGCCTGTGGCAGAGCCAGGGGTTGAACAGTGAGCACCCCTGGCTCATTGGAAAGTTGGCGCCTGTAGCTCCAGCCCCGGAGTCAGTGCCTGTACAGGGAGCCGCATATTAACCTCTGAAGAGCCGCGTGTGGCTCCGGAGCCACAGGTTGGCCACCCCTGTTCCAAAGGCATGTAAAAATAAACTGAATGTTATATTTAACTAACTTGTTGCAAATCCATCTATCCTATTTTCATAGAAATTATATTGAGAGCTGTCTATTAGAACAGACAAGCATTCCTACAAACTTCCTTAGACAAATGGAGAACAGGAAAATGGCTACATTTATCAACACTTAAGTGTGTTAGAAATGCATTTGTTATGATTATCATTGTCTCTTGCTCATTACACATCAAAAATAATATGAAGAAAGTACATGGACACATTTGACCCCCCAAATAACCATCCTTTATTAACTATGTGCAAACGTACGACTAGCTTAATGCCCACTGCTGCTTTGACTGGTTTCTGATGGCTTCCAGAACCTAGAAAACAGTGAGCACCTCTAGAAGGCTCACAAACCACTTTAGCAGATACTACGCTATTCCTATGCACTACAATTAGTTGGAACAGCTAGTGTCTTTAGTATTGCTTTGAGACTCACACAGCTGCAGTGAGGGTTGGTACACATTGTTTTCCAAGGAATTTGGACAACTCTTCTTCTGTGACTGGAATATCTCCACTTTCTTTCCTTTTTAATTCCAAAACTTCGTCACAGAAACACAAGCTCTGAGTTTCATCAAGTTTGTGGAAACCTACAAAATTGTTCCATGTGTTGTATTTGTAATGAAAACACCTTTCCTTTAATGAACTATTTATGCAAAGAACTTGGATATCATTTGTCAAATTTCAATCATCTTAATAATGCTACTTTCTAATTACATGGAAAAGAGTTACTCAGAGTGCAGATGAAAGCTTTTTCTGGGTTACAGTATTTCATTCTGTGACTAGTTGGCAAATGGCATTTGAAAAGATGCCATTCAGTTATTGGATTTAGCAACTGTCACGCTATCTAGAGTGGCTCATGACTGAGTGTGCCAAACTCAGGGCAGACTGTTACAAACCAGGGCACAAACACCAAGCTGGTTGTGTTCTATAACTAGATTTCACCAATCAAGTGTGAACTCCTCAGGCTCTAGGACAGCTTTAATATGGAGTCACAGACAGTCCCCTTGGGCATTCCAGTTTATCTTGCCACCCAGGCAAGCTTGCCTTTGTGATAGACAGTCCCTTATCACAATATCCAGGTTACTCCCAGTCTCTCTTTAGCCAACACCAGACCCAAAAGTAAGTGCTCTAGCTTTTTCCAGGGTCACACAGTGCTTACATGCTTTGTCTTGGCTTTCCCTTTTTCTTTGTTCCTGTCTATGTGGTTGGGGTGTGTGTATGTTTGTTTTTCTCTCTGCTCCCCCCCACAAATCACAATACTTGGCCAAAAGCTCCCAGATGAGTTCACGCACACCTTTTCTCTTGTCTTAAATGGGGGTTTATGCTTACAGTTAAATTAACTGAAGTATGAGTTCATAGTTATCCAGCTCAAGGGGGTTTTAACTCAACCCATTAACAAGGTTTCACCAGACATGCCAAACCTGGGGGGGGGGGGGAATGCAGAAATTGGACTTGTTTTTGTCTTAATTGGCTTGTGAGTTGCTTGTTGGCTAGTTTTTGGCTTCTAGCTTATTACTTGTTTGCCTTGTAGCTGGTTGCTTGTTGCTTCTTTTTTTGATCAGCTGCCAGCAAGCGGGGGAGAGTCAGGGGTGCACAGGGGGCCCACCACAGTCCCAGACTGCATGCAGGGGGGATCTAGTCAGAGTGTTGGGGTTCTTGATTTTTGGCTTATTGTGAATGTCAGGGTGCTTATTTACCATGTGAAAGTTGGCAACTGTAGGTTTCACCCAGTTCATAATATATGTTTAACACATAGTAAACACTGATGAGCGGAATGGGGAGCATAGGAGATCCTGATCCTGCATTGCTGATGGTGCTTCTCTCCTTACTGGTAGCATGAATAAGACCAAAGAGGGAAATTTGTAGCGAAGTGAATCTCAGAGGTCCTATCTTGATGGGCAAAAAGGGAGTGTTTTGCAGTTGTGTTAAGGTAGCTCAATGAAAAATCCACTTTTTGCCAGTCAAGACAGGGCCTTCCAGGCAGAGTATTACACTTGTCTCCTCACACCCTCATTCTCTGCACAACCCCTATCCCCTATTTACCCCACATTCCAGAGAGTACATGAATAGACGTGCAAGGGACTAGAGCAGGGGTGGGCAAACTATGGCCCGCGGGCCAGATCCTGCCCACGAGATTGCCCCCCGTGGTGCCGCAGGCCCCGTGCCGCTCTCAGAAGCAGCTGGCACCATGTCCCTGGGGCCCCAGGGTGGGGGGCAGAGGGCTCTGTGCATGGCCCTTGCCTCCAGGCACTAACCACCACCCCCCCCGCAGCTCCCATTGGCTGGGAGCCAATGGGAGCTTCGGGGGAGGTACCTGGAGGCATGGCAAGGGTAGCACGCGGAGCCCTGTGCCTCCCCCTCCCCCAGGGGCCGCACAGGGACATGGTTCCAGCTGCTTCCTGGAGCAGTGGGGCTGGGGCAGCCATGCAGGGAGCCTGCCCTTGCCCCGGTGCGTGCCGCTGGAGCCTGAACCCCTCCTGCACCCTGCCCCCCAACTCCCTGCCTGCAACTCACACCCTTCCTGCACTCCAACCCCCTGTCCTGAGTCCCCTGCCGCACCGCACCCCCTCCCACACCCCAACCCCCGCCCCGGCCCTGTATACAATTTCCCGTCCCATATGTGGCCCTTGGCCCAAAAAGTTTGCCCATCCCTGGACTAGAGACAACTGTTCAGTGCAGAGAAGTAGAACTTTACTTGCACCCATGCCAAGCCTCCACTCACATGTGCACTGATGCTCGCCAGCAGGAGTAACATTAGGGAGAGGCAGGAATGGTCACATGCCCCTCCCCAGACACCTAGGGGTGGATAAAAACTTGAATAAGTGAACCCTAAAAACTCAATAAGTAGGCAAATAAAAAATCCAAAATGTATTTGGCTTAAAAATCTTGAGATTTTAAATAATCATCTCAAATTTGAGGCCTTGACTCATAATTTTTAACTCTTATGGTTGGCATTAGTGTAAACCCAGAGTAATAAGTTGCCTCATCTGAGTTGGCTGCATGTTGAAAAATACCATGGGTTGCAAATCCTCTTATACATAAACTGGGTACAATTTATGTTTTCAGTAGCAAAATAACTAAGACATTTTGAATGGCTGAAGTGCCTGTATCATAACATTGTAAGAAAGCAACCAGGAGATGTGGGAGTCAAGACCACAGATAGTTTGGAACTTACCTGGGAAAGTGTGGAGTGACCTGTTTTTGAATATTTTTGACTCTCCCTCCTATGTGCACAGAAGGAGTTATATATATTTGCCTAGCTATTTCAGAAGTATTTATTTTTCTGTGGCTCTCATGTCACTCAGCCTTGGGAGTGGTTAGTATTTTGTGACTCACCCTTAGGTGTACGCATACTAAAAGTAAAGTTTGGGTTTTTTTTTGTTTCTTTTGTTTGTTTTAAATTAAACACTACAAATAGAGCTGATTGTGTGTGCTCCTTCTGTGATCTTTACTCAAGAACTTGCTTTCCACTGCCTGGACTAAAAATGCTGCCAAATCAAAATTTCCCACTTACAAACACTGGTAGTAGTGTTTTATGCTTGCTTGGCACTGATTGATTACAAAGTAATAAATAGTTAGGCCTCCCCTTTCCACATAATCTCTACTTAGGCAAAAGTTGTGGTGGATTCTCCCTCACTCACAATTTTGAAGTCCAGATTGGATGTTTTCCTAAAAGACCTGCTCTAGGAATTATTTTGGGGAAGTTCTATGGCCTGTGCGATACAGAAGGTCAGATGAGAAGATCACTATAGTCCCTTCTGGTCTTGGAATATATGGGGTTATGTCTACGCCAGTAGCTAGGGCTGTGATTCCCCTGCTCACGTTCACATAGTGGTGCTAACTCTCTGAGCTAGTGAGAGTATAAAGAGCAGTGTAGCTGCAGTAGCACAGGCAACAGAGGCCTGGTTTGGCCATGCCAAGTAGCCCCCAGTTTCAGGCAAGTTTGTATGTGCTCAGTACAGCTGAGCCACGCCTCTGCTGCCACTGCCCACACTACTGGGAAAGGTAGTGTGAGTATGTATCTGGGACCAGGGGACTTGCACTTCTAGCTCATCGTGCAGACAAAGGCTATGAATCTATGACCTTGTTTACAGCAGCATCAATCCAGAATTACACTATTGACTTCAGTGGAGTTACTCTTATTTACACAGATCTCAGTGAGATCAGAATCTAGCCCAGCAAGGTTCTTTTCATGAATAAGAACTGCTTAACTGAATAAGGTATATCCGCTTCTAGACTCTTTGAGGCAGGGACCACATCTTTCCTCTGTTACATACCATGCATATTTATGGTTCATAATTTCATTCATATTTTCTTAAGTTTGTTCAGCTTCTGAAATATAGAATACAAAAGGCACAATTGGCTTTTCAGTGTTCAGAATAAACAAGTCTCTTGTTCAGTGTGTGGGTGGGTATGTGGTGTGAAACATTAAGCTAATGGGAATCAAATAGAAAATATGTGATTGCGATGTTGTAATACGTGAGAAAAAACAGCAAGGAAAAAATCACTAGATTAGATTATCACTGAGGGTAATTGTAGCTAGTTTGCTATTAAGCGCTAGGGCTGTGAATTTGTGTTTCTCAAGGCTCAGTCTAATGGTTTTAGTAGTGTAGGCAATTTTCTCCGTGGGGATACAACTACTAAATACTAGATAGGCAGATGAATGGGTTTCCGGTTAAATGTTTCACAGCTCTATCTACAAATACAACACAGGAAGCAGTCTTTCTTAGTTTTCCTGTCTGGAAAAAAAACAAGCTCTTTTGAGCTTCTACAAGAAGAATCAGCAATATCAATGTATTTTAAATCACCTGTATCAGAGGTCATATAAAGTGCTCAGCATGCTCATGTGAAGAAAACAACACTAGACTCTGACACAGAAGTAGAATTTCAGTGTGTGTGAATCTTCAGTACATGGGATATATATAATGTGAATCTATGATCATATACTTCTGAAATACATTTCAGCTGTTTACCAGCAACAAAACTCATTATTCTGGTACAATTGCCGGGGGGAGGGAGGCTAATTATTTTAACATTTTTATCTCCACACATTTTGACATTAACTAATCATCATGATGCCCCTCCAGAGGGGGTCAGGTGTCAAAATTTCTGGCCTGAGTCTTATGCTCTGATCATTACACCCCCCCCCCCTTTTTTAAGCTTCTGCAAAGAAGAGACACTTGGTTGTTGCATACGAGCATTTTCCCTAATGCAGGATCAGGCTCCTCTACATTCTCTATCCTGTACATCACTTTCTACTTATTTTAAGTGCAACAGTTTTTGCACCTGGAATATGCAGAATCAAACCCTAAAATGACACATGACTAGAGTAATCCATCCACTTCTCAAGACCATCCTTTTCACGGAATGGCTGTCTTCAATGGGATGCCCACTAAAATGCATGGTGCAGCAGGATATCCCTGATGATTCTGATTCTCCATTGCCTTGCACCTTGTGTAGTTGCTTCTAGCTGTATACAGTGGCTGTAGAATGCTAGCAGTCTGATTTGGTAGTGTTTATATCGGCTTTGCTCAAGGCTGCAGGGAACCAGGCAGAAAGGGAGGTGAGCCTTTTTCAGAGGACCTGGTCCAACAGTGCTCTCTCATGTGCAGCAGTGACATGGGCAGGACCTTCACATGCCTACATGTTTACATTTGCAAGTCCTCTTAGCAGAGTCATGGGCGTAAGCAATGCAGCATCAGGCCACTGAACTATCTTCTGTCACAGACCCGAGTGAGCGCCCTTTCCTGGCCACCCTCGAGGTGTGCTGAGAGGGGAATCCAAGCCTTTGATGTTCTGGATCCCTGGCGTGTTTCAAGCTGCTGGAGTTTGAATGGAATCCAGCTACTGCTCCAGCCTTGGTGTCTCTAGGCATGCACAAAGGGTGCAGACCTTCTCTCTGGCACCCCCCTCAAGTGCTGGAACCTGCTGTCCAGCTACCTAGCCCCTCTAGCCCTGACACTTCAGATTCCCTGGTACTTAAAATACGCCCCTCTCCCAGAACTCCACCCAGAAGGTGTAAAGCTTCTGGTTTACAGTAAATTCCTGAGGTGCACACAGTATTTGTGAAGCAGTCAGCACACACTCACGCTTCGTCCAGTCTGACACATTATATTTAACCATGTAAAGCACAGGAGAGTACAGATCATACACAACAATAGAACATCCTAAATGTTCCTCACTAGCTCACCCTTCCCTGGGAATCCTGGGGGGATCATCTGTGTTCCATCAGGCAGGGAGAGTCCTCTATCCCATTGTTTACCCTGACCCTGCAGCAGCCTCCCTCATCTTAGTCTGGTGCAAACTGGCTCCCCCCACCCCCCTTGAGTCCCTTTAAAGAATCCGGTCGTGGTGGGGTGTCACCTGCTACTTTTCATCTGCCTTTTGGTAATTCTCTATTACGTTTTTGATTTCAAACCTCCCTCTCCCCATCAGAGAAGGGGAGGGGGGGCCTGTCTTCTCCCAGCTAAAGCAATCCCATTGTTCTAAGGTGTTTTACTTTGAGTAGACCATGGCTGAATGCTGATTACTCACCACTGTCTTTCGCCTGGCAGAGACTTCGACACAACCCGGCTAACTCAGTGGGGAGCCACATACATAGAGGCTTCCCATGACACAATAATATCATGATACAACTTCATAAAATCATCTGCAATTCAGAAGTGGCACAAACAGAACTTTTCATAGATTCATAGCCTTTAAGGTCAGAAGGGACCATTGTGGTCATCTCCCCATTTGTAGAACAGAGCAGGGGTACATGACATATACCTCAGGGAAGTTGTGGCAGCCCACTTTCTAGACAGAGCATCTGCTGTTACTACTTATTAATTTGAACTTCATACATTTAGTCAGTAAACAATTCCAATGAATTCCAAAATAGAGTTTCTTGACGCTATCACAGGTCAAAGCCCCTTGGGGAGGGGTGAGGTGTTTCCTTCAGCCGTCCCCTCAGGTTTTAATTACATCTCAACTGACCACCCTGAAACCATAAATTAAAGGGCAACTCCCCCTCTTTCCCATCTACCCCTTCCCAGCAGTTGCTTCACCCCCTCTGAGGCTTTCCCCACCTTTTGCCAGGTATCATGCATTTGTCATCATGGTTCCAGGGGAGCTCTGACCCAAGTCGTCTGGCTGTGCCTTGGTTTCCCTTTTTCTGGGGAGTTTTGAATCACTGCATCCGCTACCAGTATCCATGTCTCACTGTTCCAGCAGCGTTCTGGGCCACAGCACCTTCAAGCTGTGCCACCATCTGAGCTGCTCCCAGCAAAGATCCGGCCCTTAGTATCTCCAAGCTGTATCAAGGTCTCACCACACCCAGCGGGACTCTTGGCCACACACACACACTCAGCACTGACTCAGTTTCCCCGATGAGTGTAGACCGCAAACTTGCCCCGTCAGCCACTGAATTTGGCCTGGACAGTTTTGCACTAGAGCTCCCAGAGTTTAATCCTGTTACATCACTACAGAAAATAACACATTGAGAAAAATAACTTCCCATGTACCCACAGTCAGAATCCTGGAGACATCTTTGGTGACCATATTGACGCAGGCTACAAGCATCCTACCCATATCTATTTGCCTGCTAACCCCTGATCAGGCACACCCTTACATCTATCCTCTGGGGTCCCATAGGCACGATTTCACCCTCTTCTCCTGTTCAAGGCAGCTGTTTGTTCGTCATCTTGCAGTAATGTGACACCACCATCAACAACAGTCAGGCTACACCAGGTTGTCAGTGCTTTCTGGACTGATGGTGATGTCCGTGTATCCCGATGGTATATGGTGGACTCAAAAATCACAAACATTCTCCACTGGTTTAGGAGACAAGCTGCGCTTTTAACCATCAGAGTGTAACAAAGATGGTGTCTCATTTCTCCGCTGAGCATAATTCCTGCTCTGTAGCGCATGGCTATTGTAATGCTGAGAATTACCTTAGAATAACCTGTTATTGTGGAGTGAAGTGGGCTCCTTGGTAACATGTGTTAGAATTGGGTTGTGAAGAAGTTTATTCAAAAGGGGCTAGAAACAGAATGCAGCTAGAACTAGTGCAGATCACAGATTAACATTGTTTTTCTTAGTGGTTAGTGAAGCTGGTTCCTGTGGCTTTAGCCTCCAAAGTAAAAAAGACAAACCACTTTAAAAAGGGCCTAGCTTGACAGCTGAAGCTGCACAGCATTCTGTATTAAACTGCTATTGCAACCAAGCCAGAGCAGACTGCACCTCTGAAAACCAGTCCTAGGTGCTTTGTGAGGCAAGGACTAATGGAAGGAACAAGTAACTAACCTGTAATGGTGGTGAGTACCTGTCAGGTCATTTAGTTTTTCCCACACCCCCAATTGGCCTCACCATTCCTCCTGTGGCTCTGTTTGCTGAGGAAGATTGAAATATCTTCAGAGTTCCACAGATTTAAGGCCAGAAGAGACAATGGCTGTCTAGTCTGATCTCCTGACTTAGTACTCAAGCAATTGCATCCTCCCAGCTCGGCCACCCCACTGCTCAGATATTCGTTTCTGAGGAACCCTTCACAATTAACAGTTGCAAGAAGCGTTGTTGAACTGACTCTAAATTTAAGGCCCAATCCTACAAGGGGCTGAGCACCTTCAATGTCAGTTTAAGGCAATCCGCACCTTGTAGGGCCCTCGGGGTACCTGGATGCCACGGTGCTGGGTGCATTAGAAGAACCTGACTAAACGAGAAGAATTGGTTCTCAACTACTGATGTGACCTAGTGTGGGGGAAAAAGGTACCAAAGTGCTGCTAAGTGGCCAACTGATCATTCCACCTGAGTGACTCCTCTAGAGGCACCTGGCTCTGTTTGCTGGCCCGACACCACTCCTCTTCGCAGCCCCTGACAGAGAGAGTGTAGCAAATAGAAGCGTTCGAGTGCAGCAGCTCTCTTTCAAACCCTGGCGGCTGCCAGACTGACCTCTGACAGGCTGTTGCAGCTGGGTGTAATTCTGAGCAGCACTGAGGCTGCTCAAAGTTGTGCTGGGGGCAGGGGGGGAATCAGCCCCAGGATCACAGAGAGGGGAAGACATAAAGGTGGTGTGCAGGTGGTGCATCCTGTTGTGGTAAGTAAGGCCCCCAAATTAGGAGTTATTGCTATTTAAGAATTACCCAAGTCTCTAGGCTTTTTCGTAAAGATAGAACAGAAAGCTGAGAAAATAAAAACCCAAGATCTAAACACCTAGATTTCTTCAGTAGTCTGAGAAAATGCAGCTGCTGCCACCTTTCGCAAGAGTGTGCCGCTGGAGCAGCGAAAGAGACTTCCCTTTTTTCCTTGTCTATTAATAAATTAAAAATAATACAACACTGATATTCTATGATATGGTCGATACAGTAGTAAATGAGGGAAGTTGATGATAGAATCTGATCTAATTTGAACTGTGTATAAAAGGGAAGTCACCTATAAGTGACACAGCTGTGAGCAAAATATTGTAAAAGTTAATGACAAGATTTACCTCAGACAATCCTGTCAGGGAAAGAAAGGGGTTGCATTCATATTGATTTCTCTTAATTTAGTAAGAGTGAAGAAGTAAAGTTAATATTTGTAGTCAAGCATGCTTATGCTATCAAGTTCATGAAATACCTGTGTTGAAAGGAGCCGTAAATAAAAAGAACTGAAATCAAACCGTATGTTTATAAGCCCACTTGACCAAAGAGTGGAATAATCAGAAATTAACTCTTTCATTCATAGTGCACAGCATCAGCTCAGCCATACATACTAACATCCTATCATTCTTGTTAAAACATGGAGAACAGACACACAAGATTTATACAGCTGTTCTGGCTTGCAAAGAGTTCTTGAAGTGACTTTGTATAATGGACTGTTAAACCAAGTTTAAAGAGCATCAAAGAATATAGAGTGATTTTTGTGTTGATTGTATATACTTTAAACTGGACACTTGCAGCTAGGAGAGTGCTGATGAAGAAGCTGCAACTTGAAAAAAGCATAATTGCAAAATTGGCTAAGTCATGCACCACAAAGAGGCCCACAGACTTGCAGAGATAAGCTGCTGACCGCAGCAAACTAGCCAGTGCTCAAGGTCTGTCCCAGGATGGTTGTACCAATTGTTATGGCCTAACTTGTCTTTCGCAAGCTAGTGTGATAAGATGTGTTTACATAGAGACTGAATGCATCTGATGAAGTGAGCTGTAGCTCACGAAAGCTTATGCTCAAATAAATTTGTTGGTATCTAAAGTGCCACAAGTACTCCTTTTCTTTTTACAGAGACTGGAAAATTCTACTCCCAGCTGCAAGGACTTAAAAGCTGATGTCCTCTCTCACCATCCAATCAGGGAACAGGACAGCTCTCATTTTAGTTGGAATTTTTAATCTTCAGAAGTATGGGTCACCATCTGATTGGTCTATGCCAGCACATCCAAGAAGAGAAGCCAAGTTGGATCACCTTTCAGCACATCACTTCCCAAAAGCCAAAGACTCCTAGAAGGGGGAAGATGGAAGCCCTGGACAGCCTACGCGAGAGTCCTCCTGGTGACATCAAATACCTGTTTTGGATATAGGCACCTTTAACTGACTGTTTATATTTTTCAGCAGTTCAGGTTGCCTGCTAGGGCACCAGGAAGAGAGAACACTTGTGCCTTATCTTTTCTCCACCTGTGTTTGCAGTGTCAAATCCTGCTGTGAACTGATAACTGAGCTGAAAGCTTATGGTTGAGTAAACATCTGCTGATCAGTAACATACAGACATGTTCTTGTGTGAAGATGCAAATCAGTCAATTGACCACTTCCTGAAAGAGGTTTCAGAGTAACAGCCGTGTTAGTCTGTATTCGCAAAAAGAAAAGGAGTACTTGTGGCACCTTAGAGACTAATCAATTTATTTGAGCATAAGCCATCCGATGAAGTGAGCTGTAGCTCACGAAAGCTTATGCTGAAATAAATTGGTTAGTCTCTAAGGTGCCACAAGTACTCCTTTTCTTTTTCCTGAAACAGGGCACCTAATTAGTAAGGCAGTGTGCATACTTTGTAGGGATTGGTGAGACTCAAACCCAGGTGAGCAAAGCTAGGAGGCAACAGACACCTCCACACTGCCACTAGGCAGCGGCTGTCTTCTGGCTGCAACCCACAAATCACAGCAGCTTTTTACACCACGGAAAATCTCACCTGAGAGCCAATTGGCAGCTGCCGTGGAGGCTCTCAGTATGCCCTTTGTCCCCATACAATCTCATGGGGCATACCAGGAAGCATCCAAGCAACAACTTGGCTCAACAGTGAGCTGCCATGATTGATTCCTCTTCTCTGCTCCCAAACTCTCCGCATTGAATTTGGCTCTGACTTGGAGTCTGACTCTTGCTCTGCCCAATTCTCAAGTTCTCATCACTGACCTTAAGATGTTCAAGCCCCACCCTGGGTCCCTGATATGCTTGTGTGTATGTTGTAATGAATTGTCACAGAGTTACAGTGTGTGTCTTTGTCTTGTAACAGCTTTCAATTGAGATTGCTGTAAAGTAGCTCTCAAGCAGACTAAGTTATTGTTAACAAGGCTTATAGAACACTGCACTAGTTAATGGTTTCACAGTGTCTATCAAGTTCTAGGTGTGTATATAGACATAAAACAAGACAACATGTGCAAGCTTTTTGAACTCCACTCTGTCGACCACAAATGTCAAAATTTATTTTTGGATCGTTAGAAGTGTTAGTCAGATCCTGGGGCTAATATCATTCACTGAAAAATAAGTTAAGTTAAAAGGTATCACACCCCTTCTTATCTCAAGATCATAGGTTCCACTTCAGGACAGATTGTTCAGTAGCAGTGACCTTTAATCCAGTGCCAGCTATGTCTTTAACTCCTTAGACACACCAGCTAACCACACTGCTTATTAACTCCCCTAGACTTTTGCCAGCCTCAGTATAGAGTTTAAACAGTCCCTCTTGACACAAAGTAAGTAGACCTCTCGGATATTAGGCCCCTTTCACTGTAATGTCACAGAAAATCCAAATTCTTCTGTTCAAAAGGACCAGACACATACCACAGGTCAGCTCCTTCTTAGATCTCCCTCCTTTATCCAATAAGGCAATGCTCAGTCTGAACCTGTAATAAACCTGTGTAGGCTTGCTTCATTTTCATTCAATTAATAAAGAAATATTTACACATTGCTAAAGACACAGGCAGACAAAGACAAACTGTGGTTATTACCTTATAAAACTTCTGTTCAACGTAACAAAGTCTGATAGGTCCAGATTCTAAGGCTTGTCTCAGCTGTGGGAGCGAGGGTTTGTTTATCTGGCACACTGTCTTTACAACTGACAACCAAGTCTGGTGAAAAGAACCTTGTTTCCTTAGGTAGCTTTTATCTGAAAACCCAGCCATGTGACCGTTCTGATCCCAGGGCTCCCAGATGTAAAGGTGGGGTGGGTGTGCGGGGTAGAGGTCCATGAGGTAATTCTTCAGTGAAGTCATCCTGTGTGACTCATCCCTTCTCCATTGTCCTGGCAACTGGTTTCTATCTGCTGTACTGGTGTTTCCCATGGACACATTGTTTTTTAATGAGTCTTAATAGATTACTCCTTCCCCTAAGGGAGCTCTTTCTATGGATGACTTGTGGCACCTTAGAGACTAACCAATTTATTAGAGCATAAGCTTTCGTGAGCTACAGCTCACTTCTTCAGATGTGAGCTGTAGCTCACGAAAGCTTATGCTCTAATAAATTGGTTAGTCTCTAAGGTGCCACAAGTCCTCCTTTTCTTTTTGCGAATACAGACTAACACGGCTGTTACTCTGAAACCTTTCTATGGATGAAACTCAGCAACGATTAATGCCTTTTGTTATGCTGGGGTGTGTCCCAGCCATGTGAGAGTTGGATAACATGAATGTACAGACATTACTCTTAACAAGACAAATCTAGAGCTTAGCACTACAGTCATCCATTCACCAGCATTTAGGAAAGTCCAAACACTAAATCCTTTATTGCAATTTTAACAACTTAACATTCCAGCAGCATTAAGCCTGACAGTCTTAGTTGATATGTAGGCCTAAGCCCAGAGTGCCACAAAAGGGTTGACTACAGTGGGATCTATTGGGAAGGAGGCATTGGTGAATTGGCATGAAAGTAACTGTTCAAATTATGATCTGGCTTGAGGATATTTTCCCTTTGAGGCACTCTTGGTCAAAAATCTAAGCAAAGTCACCTTCACATGATAGTAATTAAGAATAAGTATTATTCTCTATTGTGGTTGTGTAATTTGATTCTGAAAACCTGAATTGTTATAATGATCAATTTTCTGATTTATGTAACCAAATCATAATCTAATACAACTTTTGCCCTCTTATATCCTATACTATTAGTGGCTGCTGTTAAGGATAATTCATAATATTTATAAAACTAAATTCAACTCTTGAATCCTTTCCTTTAGTTAAGCAATTGAAATAAAAAGGAACTGTAAGAAAAGTGATATGGGTAATCAGCTAAGCAATTGTTTGCAGGTTTGTTTTATACCCTATCTTTCTTACACTGTGCTGGGTACAGCCTGGACAGACTCAAACATTGACCAACTGTAACCTGATTTGACAGTGGAGGGAGTTCAGCTCACCAAGCAGACTTTGAGGTTTCTACAGCAAGAGAAAGAAACATGAGGTCTCTCTTTTGAAGAAAAGAAGGTTTGTGTGTCTCTCCTTGGCAATAACAATTCAAAAAGTCAGAATCATAATTCCTTCAATAAGAAGCAGGTTGCACACACCTCTATTTTCCACTTTTACTTCCTGGTTCCAGAGGTTCCCCTCTGCAAGGACTTCATCTAGCTTGATGGCATTGTCCTGTGTATTTTGGGGTTTCCGGCCTAGCAGGCTCCATTAACATTGTTCTGTTGTAAAACCTAAAATTAAGCTAGTTTATATAGAACAAAGTTCAAGAGCAACACCTTTAGCAGAGCTCAAATGGAAGTCTTCAAAACAGATAAAGCACTTTTTAAAGTTGCCATGTGGATGTACTTTATTTAACACTAGTTAGTAACTGTAGTGTGGACACTGCCTTTGTGAGTACAGCAGTGTTACTCTGGATTTACAGTGTTGTGACTGAAATCAGAATTTGGCCTCCCACATTTTACGTGGATTACTTTGTTTGATAATTCCCAAGTTTTTTAACTACACAATCGAGTGTAACGGTTTCACTGGCTAAATTGTGACTGAGGCCATGCTGCAAAGAGAGAATGAACTGCGCTACCATCTCTTCAGTGACCCTTTTTATTGCGAACGCTCTCCTGCTGGCTGTAATCAAAGTGCTCTTCTCTGGCAGCTCCGAGGCCTCCTCTGAGCCCATTTCCAATGCTGCCCGTCAGATGGCAGAAGGCAGTTGAGCAGCAAGCATGCAGCGCCCTCACCCTGTAGCCCAAGCACATCCCCTTGAGGAGAACAATCTCCACTAGCACCAGACATGTAACTTTTTGATTATACTCATGATGACAGCCTTCTATGACAAACAGGGCACACAATATAAAGTCTGTTTGATATTGTTGCTTCTCATAGATTGATGCAGTAAGCCATGAGTATGAACAAATATTCTGTTTCATTTACCTATGCTAAACACATAAAAAGGAACTGTGGTTAATTCAATGGATGACCAGCATAATTATTTCTTAAGGCATTCTGAGGAACTTGTCCATTGTAATAGGATCTCTTCTAGCACTAATGTCTATCACTAGGTATTTTCAAAAGTGCTCAGTTCTGACCTAACTCTGCTCCAAGTGAGGTCAGTGGGAGTTTTACATTGATTTCTATTCATTACTGTTCACATCATCATGGCATGGGAGCAGCATCAGGCCAACACTGATCACTTTTGAAAATCCCACCCTCTGTTTCAATAATCTAAACAACGTGGTCTAGTTGTCAGAGCAGGGGACTGGAAGCCAGGAACCTGAATTCTATTTCTGATTCTGCCACTGATGGCTTGTTTACACCGTGCTGCAATACACACTAAGGGGATGTAGGGTGACCAGATGTCCCGATAAAATCAGGACTGTCCCGATTTTTAGTTCTTTGTCCCGCGTCCTGACCAATGTATGGTTGGCATGCCATTTGTCCCGATATTGTGGCTTTGGCCACTCTGGCATTTTTTGTTGTTGTTGTGTTGGTTTTTTTTTTTTGCTTCTCCCATGTGTCCCGATATTTTGTCCATTTCGTCTGGTCACCCTAAGGGGATGTGATTTCTAAATGTGCCCATAGGCTGTGCACTAATTGGCCCATGTGGGCCCTATTGGTGTGCATTAAAAGTGTTCTTGTGCACATTTGATGTCAGCAAGGATGTTTGTCTCACACTAGCATTATCTGTATTGTCTCTGGATATAGGGCTTGTGTTGGGCTGGGACTTTGTTACAGGACATTGCAAATTACAGTGTAATCATCTGTTTTGTTAAGCTGGCATTAACACACCAGAGTTATTTGGCATCAGCTCTTAGATTAGTTTAACATCTCTGTTAAACGCACATTTCTGCCTATATGCTGCCATTCATTACAATTGGACTGAAGATATGCTCTAGTTGAGATAAATCACCTTCTTGCTTTCCCAATTAAGCTAATATTCATCAGGATCAATTTATCTGCTAAAAATAGTAGGGTATCCTATAATCTTCCAGTGCTACTTTTAGTGCAGGGCTAAAGTGTATTGTTACATCACAAAAGCTCTGTACTTCCTTCTGACCCTAGGGAGGGACGGGGAAGTGAGATAGGACTCGGAGCCTGACAAAATGCATTTCTCAGAGCTCTAGGTTTGGAGCTTTGAATTTCACACTTTGCATATGAAAACCACAAGCTGGGAGGTCACTGTCTCTGAGATTCCCAGTAAACTAAAAGTCAGCAGGACCTCTTAAAGCTAAGACAACAAAAAACAGAACTGTTGAGTCACCATCTAGTTTCATGAATGGGCTACTCTGGATCAAGTAAAGATGGAGGTGAGGTCTGTGCCTGCAGAATGGAGTGTCTGCTTCATATGGGGAGGTTGAATAAGGAAGCTATAGTAGAGTACCCAATCTGTAAAAGGAGGGGTGGATGGAGTAGATTGGACTTTCTGGTCCATAGGTGATGGCTTGAGGCCTATCATAGAAATGTATATGAGAGCCTGTAGGGCAGGTGTCCTCCTGCTTCAGGACCATAGGCTGAGACTGGGCAAGGATATGGGGCAAAGTTAAAGCTGGTTGTGGTTTCTTAACTATGAATTGCCTCACCTTCAAATTTCTGCATTTTTTAATAACTCTAACATTGTAATGATGTTGCTTTGAATTACTAGATATTTATTTAGAACCTTAACTCCATCTTAAATAAATACTTTTTGGGGGGGAAGGAAGGGACAGGGAGGGACCTGGGTCTGAGTCTGATCATTATTCTATTACAAGGGTGGCCAACCTGAGCCTGAGAAGGAGCCAGAATTTACCAATGTACATTGCCAAAGAGCCACAGTAATATGTCAGCAACCCTCCTCCCACCCTCCATCCCCTCGCCTCCCAGTCAGCTGTTTCGTGGCATGCAGGAGGCTCTGTGGGGAGGAAGAGGAGAAACAAGGGCACAACAGGCTCAGTGGAGGGGGCAGGAAGGGGTGGAGTGGAGGCAGGGTCTGTGCAGTGAGCTGCCCCCGGCACATTGGAAAGTTGGCGCCTGTAGCTCCAGCCCCGGAGTCGGTGCCTGTACAAGGAGCCGCATATTAACCTCTGAAGAGCCGCGTGTGGCTCCGGAGCCACAGGTTGGCCACCCCTGTTCTATTAGATGGACCACTTGTTCTATGTTTCTCTGTGAAAATTGCCACAAAATTACCACAAAAGAGAGAGAAATTCAAGAGCATGAAAATTATACAGTGCACAATTAAACGGTCCAAAGAAAGTCATTCACACCATAGGCAGCAGGGCAGTGTCTGCATTGTGGAACCACACAGCATTCCATATACCTTACAGTACAAATCAGGTATTCAGTTCTTGCTAGGTGTATCATGCCATTTCAGTGGTATTCTCTCCCTTCTGTTCCAAAACCAGTGGACAATGTTACTGTGTGCTGTTAAATGGTGTTCAACCCAGATATGTCTTCATTTCAGTGGTAGGCGAATTGATTCTGTCATATAGTCTCTAAGCACTTTGCAAGTTTAGTCTAGTCTTATCAGATTCTTACCACTGTAGTATCTCAGCACCTTCCAAAAGTGCATTAAGCAATATGATTAGTATTTACCATGTGTGAGTCTTTCTCTCTCCCCTTTTTTCTTCCAAGAAGAAATTTATGTGAGGTTAATTTAATTTTATGTCTCCTATGCTATGTGTATGGAGCAAAGTAATTACTTAGCAATTACATAGCACCTTCAAAAGATACTAGCTTGTTTATTTTCAGGGATTTGCTCTACTGTATTAAACTGGAGACACAGCAACTTTAGGCCTCGTTAGTGGCCTATATTGCAGTCCAACTTCCACTTTAAACATCTGAAGAAGAGATGCACACATGCTGAAATATTCAGGTTTCAAAACTTGTTTCTAAACACACTCAATATTTTATCCATCCTGTCATGTTATTGCCACTTGTTTCATGTTCAGCATTGCAAAATGTATCCAATACAGACTGCAGTAAATATTAAAACATCTGTAGTGTTTATGATGACACTACTCCTACATGCCAGCTGTATAAATTTATTGTATGCAGCATTGTTGTAGCCATGTTGGTCCCAGGATACTAGAGGAACAAGGTAGGGTGAGGTAATATCTTTTATTGGACCAACTTCTGTTGGTGAGAGAGACAAGCTTTCAAGCTATACAGAGCTCTTCTTCACGTCTGGGAAAGGTACCAACACGAGGCATAAGTGGGCTAAGCACTTGCTTTGGACCCTGAGTAGATCAAGGGGGGCCCCAGCTGCTTTTTTAGTAGGTGTTGCATGGGCTGGGGGGGAGGGGGAAATATTCCTGTGTCGGGCCTCTAATGGGCTAGCACTGCCTCTAGACGTGGGAAACCCCTGCTCAGTTCTGTCAGAGGGTAGCACTGGTCCTTGAAGCGGGAAGAAGCCTGTGCAACTGCTACTGGTTAGCTGACCCCAACTTGGGCAGCCGAGGCCTGAATTGGGCCCTGGATCAGGAGGAAATGGGTAAAACCTGCTATGTATTTATTGTGGAACTGGGAGAATGATTGTATTACGTGGCTTCTAGGGAATCACTGTATTGGTGCAGATGAATAAATTATGCCCAGAAGTAAGACCGCAGTCGTGCTGAGCCACCCTCCCTGGTGGATAAAGAGTGCATGGTAGACTGAAGAATAGATTAAAACAATGAACCCAGAAATAAAAGGAATGGAGACCCTCAGGATCCCTTTGGGATGTGATGCGTGAGATGGAGCAGAGACAGAGCTCCTAAAGCACTACATTTAGACGCCAAAGGTGGAGAGGTTGATACTGTAGCAGCCATGGCTTAAATAACTTGGGAATGAAGGAGAGGTCAGCTCTCCCTTCTGAAATAAAAAGGAGCTCTCTGTCTTGGATAAGCAGTGGTTCCCTGCAGCTCCCCCTCCTCCTCCTCAGCTGGTGCAGGGAGAGCTCCCTCTCCTGTTTTAGTCTATTTTATCCATTGATTGCAGCAGATGCCAGCAGAAAAGTGACTCAAAATTATACTACAGCATCTAGTCAAACAAGAAATAATTTAGATAGAATACAATGATTCTGGGGCAGAATTGTACTTAAATTGGCCTGGTACACTCAGGTCACTCCGATAGCCTCTCGCTGGCATGGCAGATTTTTGCCTTTGCAATCTCTACCCAGTAGACTTTTAGCCTCTGGGTGCCAGGTGTGGCAGAAGCTATGGTAGACCCTGGGGTGAATCCTCAGCTGGCTAGTGGCTAAATGATCACATGATCTAAAGCATCTGACATCTGATCCAGATTTATGAGCGCAATGAACAGAAACTAAAAAAAAATGTTCCAAAGCATAACCGGCTACCCTTGGAAAACATATTGAACAAGAAATGTTTTGGTTTTATATGTGGAAACGTGACCCATCAGTTTACTGATTAAATGCCATGTAGACTATTTAATTTCTGTAGTAAATATTTAATTTGCTCTATCTTAACTATAGAAGCTATTTAATTTCTATATTTAGCATCTTCCTCCCTTCACCACGACTCAGACGTTGCTGAAGATTTTGCATGCAAGTTGAATTTCCATCTTGAGCTTCTACCACTGTGTTACATTATTGAGTAATGCAAATAGCAAAGAAATAAATTAGTGCAATGGAGAGGGAACAGATTTTTCATGTTTAAAAATAATGAAGTTAGATGAGATTGTAATATGAGAGAAGGAATACAAAGACATCTCAATACTGAAAAAGGGATACAAAGGATATGACAGGGAGGAAGCACGAGCAGGAGAGTGTGAGAGGGGAGCGCTCCTGCCTCATACTGAGAAAGAGGGACGATCAGCAAGTTATCTCAAGTGCCTATACACAAATGCAAGAAGCCTGGGAAACAAGCAGGGAGAACTGGAAGTCCTGGCACAGTCAAGGAATTATGATGTGATTGGAATAACAGAGACTTGGTGGGATAACTTACAAGACTGCTCCAACCCCTCAGACAGAGACAAACACCTACAAGATCTCTATCAAGCGTTCTTACAACTACAGTAGCCACCTGCTGAAGTGAAGAAACAGATTGACAGAGCCAGAAGAGTACCCAGAAGTTACCTACTACAGGACAGACCCAACAAAGAAAATAACAGAACGCCACTAGCCATCACCTTCAGCCCCCAACTGAAACCTCTCCAGCGCATCATCAAGGATCTACAACCTATCCTGAAAGACGACCCATCACTCTCACAGATCTTGGGAGACAGGCCAGTCCTTGCTTACAGACAGCCCCCCAACCTGAAGCAAGTACTCACCAGCAACCACACACCACACAACAAAACCACTAGCCCAGGAACCTATCCTTGCAACAAAGCCTGTTGCCAACTGTGCCCACATATCTATTCAGGGGACACCATCATAGGGCCTAATCACATCAGCCACACTATCAGAGGCTCGTTCACCTGCACATCTACCAATGTAATATATGCCATCATGTGCCAGCAATGCCCCTCTGCCATGTACATTGGCCAAACTAGACCGTCTCTACGTAAAAGAATAAATGGACACAAATCAGATGTCAAGAATGATAACATTCAAAAACCAGTCGGAGAACACTTCAATCTCTCTGGTCACTCGATTACAGACCTAAATGTGGCAATTCTTCAACAAAAAAACTTCAAAAACAGACTCCAATGAGAGACTGCTGAATTGGAATTAGTTTGAAAACTGGATACAATTAACTTAGGCTTGAATAAAGACTGGGAGTGGATGGGTCATTACACAAAGTAAAACTATTTCCCCATGTTTATTCCCCCCCCTCCCCAAACTGTTTCTCAGATGTTCTTATCAACTGCTGGAAATGGCCCACCTTGATTATCACTACAAAAGGTTTTTTTTCTCTCCTGCTGGTAATAGCTCACCTTACCTGATCATTCTCGTTACAGTGTGTATGGTAACACCCATTGATTCA
Organism: Lepidochelys kempii; assembly: GCF_965140285.1. Classification (NCBI taxonomy): domain Eukaryota; kingdom Metazoa; phylum Chordata; order Testudines; family Cheloniidae; genus Lepidochelys; species Lepidochelys kempii. The sequence goes on from NC_136384.1 coordinate 48,534,092, forward strand.
TGTTCTCTGTGTATATAAATCTCCCCAGTGTATTTTCCACTGAATGCATCTGATGAAGTGAGCTGTAGCTCACGAAAGCTTATGCTCAAATAAATTTGTTAGTCTCTAAGGTGCCACAAGTACTCCTTTTCTTTTTGCGGATACAGAGTAACACAGCTGCTACTCTGAAACCTGTCTCAAGACTGGAGTGTTGTCATGGATGGATATAAACTGTTCAAGAAGGACAGGCAGAGCTGAAAAGGTGGGGGAGTTGCATTGTATGTAAGAGAGCAGTATGACTGCTCAGAGCTCCAGTATGAACCTGCAGAAAAACCTGAGAGTCTCTGGATTAAGTTTAGAAGTGTGAGCAACAAGGGTGATGTAGTGATGGGAGTCTGCTACAGACCACTGGACCAGGGGGATGAGGGGGACGAGGCTTTCTTCCGGCAGCAAATGGAAGTTACTAGATCACAGGCCCTGGTTCTCATGGGAGACTTCAATCACCCTGATATCTGGGAGAGCAATACAGTGGTGCACAGACAATCCAGGAAGTTTTTGGAAAGTGTAGGGGACAATTTCCTGGTGCAAGTGCTGGAGGAACCAACTAGGGGCAGAGCTCTTCTTGACCTGCTGCTCACAAACTGGGAAGAATTAATAGGGGAAGCAAAAGTGGATGGGAACCTGGGAGGCAGTGACCATGAGATGGTCGAGTTCAGGATCCTGACACAAGGAAGAAAAGAGAGCAGCAAAATACGGACCCTGGACTTCAGAAAAGCAGACTTTGACTCCCTCCGGGAACTGATGGGCAGGATCCCTGGGAGAATAACATGAGGGGGAAAGGAGTCCAGGAGAGCTGGCTGTATTTTAAAGAATCCTTATTGAGGTTACAGGGACAAACCATCCCGATGTGTAGAAAGAATAGTAAATATGGCAGGCGACCAGCTTGTCTTAACAGTGAAATCCTTGCTGATCTTAAACACAAAAAAGAAGCTTATAAGAAGTGGAAGATTGGACAAATGACCAGGGAGGAGTGTAAAAATATTGCTCGGGAATGCAGGAGTGAAATCAGAAAGGCCAAATCACACCTGGAGTTGCAGCTAGGAAGAGATGTTAAGAGTAACAAGAAGGGTTTCTTCAGGTATGTTAGCAACAAGAAGAAAGTCCAGGAAAGTCCAGGTTTCCTTACTGAATGAGGGAGTCAGCCTAGTGACAGAGGATGTGGAAAAAGCTAATGTACTCAATGCTTTTTTTGCCTCTGTCTTCACGAACAAGGTCAACTCCTAGACTACTGCAGTGGGCAGTACAGCATTGGGAGGAGGTGACCAGCCCTCTGTGGAGAAAGAAGTGGTTTGGGACTATTTAGAAAAGCTGGACGAGCACAAGTCCATGGGGCCAGATGTGCTGCATCCGAGAGTGCTAAAGGAGTTGGTGGGTATGATTGCAGAGCCATTGGCCATTATCTTTGAAAACTCATGGTGGTCGGGGGAGGTCCCGAACGACTGAAAAAAGGCTAATGTAGTGCCCATCTTTAAAAAAGGGAAGAAGGAGGATCCTGGGAACTACAGGCCAGTCAGCCTCACCTCAGTCTCTGGAAAAATCATGGAGCAGGTCCTCAAGGAATCAATTCTGAAGCACTTAGAGGAGAGGAAAGTGATCCGGAACAGTCAGCATGGATTCACCAAGGGCAAGTCATGCCTGACTAATCTAATTGCCTTCTGTGAAGAGATAACTGGCTTTGTGGATGGGGGGAAAGCAGTGGACTTGTTGTTCCTTGACTTTAGCAAATCTTTTGACAGTGTCTCCCACAGTATTCTTGCCAGCAAGTTAAAGAAGTATGGGCTGGATGAATGGACTATAAGGTGGATAGAAAGCTGGCTAGATTGTCAGGCTCAATGGGTATTGATCAATGGCTCCATGTCTAGTTGGCAGCCGGTATCAAGTGGAGTGCCCCCAGGGTAGGTCCTCGGGCCGCTTCTGTTCAATATCTTCATTAACTATCTGGAGGATGGCGTGGATTGCACCCTCAGCAAGTTTGCCAATCACACTAAATTGGGAGAAGAAGTAGATATGCCGGAAGGTAGGGATAGGATACAGAGGGCCCTAGACAAATTAGAGGATTGGGCCAAAAGAAATCTGATGAGGTTCAACAAGGACAAGTGCAGAGTCCTGCACTTAGGACGGAAGAATCCCATGCACCGCTACAGACTAGGAACCGAATGGCTAGGCAGCAGTTCTGGAGAAAAGGACCTTGGGGTTACAGTGGATGAGAAGCGGGATGTGAGTCAATAGTTTGCCCTTGTTGCCAAGAAGGCCAATGACACTTTGGGCTGTGTAAGTAGGGGCATTGCCAGCAGATCGAGGGATGTGATCGTTCCCCTCTATTCGACATTGGTGAGGCCTCATCTGGAGTACTGTGTCCAGTTTTGGGGCCCACACTACAAGAAGGATGTGGATAAATTGGAGAGAGTCCAGCGAAGGGCAACAAAAATGATTAGGGGTCTGGAACACATGGCTTATGAGAAGAGGCTGAGGGAACTGGGATTGTTTAGTCTGCGGGAAAGAAGAATGGGGGGGGATTTGGTAGCTGCTTTCAACTAAGGGGGTTCCAAAGAGGATGGATCTAGACTGTTCTCAGTGATAACAGATGGGAGAATGAGGAGTAATGGTCTCAAGTTGCAGTGGGGGAGGTTTAGGTTGGATATTAGGAAAAACTTTTTCACTAGGAGGGTGGTGAAGCACTGGAACGCGTTACCTAGGGAGGTGGTGAAATCCCCTTCCTTTGAAGTTTTTAAGGTCAGGCTTGCCAAAGCCCTGGCTGGGATGATTTATATGGGGATTGGTCCTGCTTTGAGCAGGGGGTTGGACTAGATGACCTCCTGAGGTCCCTTCCAACCCTGATAGTCTATGATTCTATGATTGATTCTATGGTCTCTCCACTTCAGGTCTGCTCACTGCATTAAAAAAAAAAAGAGGGAAAAACACAATAGTGTGCAATCAAAATAGAAATGAGAAGCCAAAGGACTGCAGAGAAGATGTTTTTGTGCTCTGAAGAGAAACAGCTTAGTTTAAATATTACCCAGAGGGTTATGGAAATCTCCCTGAACTAATCACCACTGCTCGCTGTCCATCCTGTGTTTTTTTCAGTTTCACAGTAAATCTATTTCAGTACATCCCATTTAATGCTCTACCTAGAAATTGATATCAGGAAACACAGCCCCAGCCTGACCTTTCAAACAACAAGCCTTATTGGTAGGTTGATAAAGAGAATTACTGACATGCTGGTAATCACTTTAATAACAGTAGGAAGGAAGGGCAATGGTTAGAGCAGGGAACAGGAAATCAGGGTCCCCATGTGCTATTCTCAGCTCTTCTAGGGCCTGAGCCATAGCCTTTTGAACTTAATGGAAGTTTCTGACTTCAATGGGCTTTGAATTATGTCTTTTGCTCTTTGTTTCTTCAATTTCTCTGCCATCACTAGGATGTCTAAAAGCTCTTCTTGAAAATGGGTGATAATTATATAGGATCCTGGACACATTCAGCATGACTGCATCGCTCAACTTGAGCAGAGTAAACCTCAAAAGCAACATTGCACTTAGACTGATGCAAAGGCTCATAGGCCTTGACCGCAGGCCCACAGGCACAACTCAGGCTACAACTGCCACCTAGCAGCTCACCCCAATAACTAGGGACGGGTCCAGTGAAGGGCTAGCTTGCAGAGAGCCCAAAGCTCCCGATTGGGGGAAACATCCAGCCCACAATTGGCTAAGGAGTACTATATAAACCAAGAAGTAATAGCAGGAAGTTTTCTGAGCAACTAGAGGACTCAATGGCTGGCTGTGATGATCTCAGATGGATATCTGACACGTGCTCCCCTACCTGCTCCTGGTTCTTGTCTTCCCGTCCCAGATTTCTGTCTATTCTCCATTCCAGTTATTGTGTCTTACTCCAGGCCCTGCTTCTCCGCTTTATCCCTTACTTTGTCTCTAGCTCTGACCCCTGGCCTGGTACTTGACTCTGGCTCTGCCCTTTGGCTTGACACCTGATGCTGCCTTTGGTTTTGACCTTCTTCTCTGGCTCCTTCTCTGACCACTAGGCCCGATGGCCTATGCCCCAGTCATTGCAGCCAGTTTGAAAGGGAATGGGAAATAACAATTATTTCAAAATATGTAACAGATTTACCCCACCCTATGGCTTTGTATCCATTTGATAGGGATGGCCATCCATGTTCAAGAAAGATGTGTTCAAACTGGAACAAATGGAGAGAAGGGCTATTAGGATGATCATGGGAACGGAAAGCCTGTCTTATGAGAGGAGTCTAAAAGAGCTTAGCTTATGTAGCCTAGCAAAACAATGGCTGAGAGGGGATATGATCACTTTCTACAAATACTTTGGGGGAAAAACACCAGGGAGGGAGAAGAGCTATTTAAGCTAAGGGACAGTGTTGGCACAAGAACAGGTAGTATAAACTAGCCATGAATAAATTCAGGCTGGAAATTAGAAGAAGGTTTCAAACTGTCAGAGGAGTGAGGTTCTAGATCAGCTTACCAAAGGGAGCAAACAACCTAACTAGCTTTAAGATAAGTTTATGAACAGGATTATACTATGGGGTTGCCTTCCATAGCAACAGACCAAACTCCCTTTCCTTAATGCATAAATAATTTCCTCTTTGTCACTTGGATGCCCTTACATGTCTCAACACAGTCATTTTTATATGCGAACCATCTTACTCTACTATTTTTTTCTAATCTTACTTGAACTGCATTCAGGGTAAAACAAAGAGAAAAAGTCCATGGAAATGGTTGAATACTGAAAGTTGCATCAAATCATAATAAGAAAAAGGAAATAATTACGTTTTTGAAGTATCCATTAATGACTAGTTTTGTTTGGTTCCTTTTTACAATTTATATTTCACATAGAAATTAAAGTTTCCAAGTAATGAACTTTCTGTCACATCCCTATTAAACTTCACAAATCTAATTACTAAATGCTGATAATATTTTGGGGAACATAGGTTGAATTTGGGAAACACTTGGGTATCTCTATAGTCCCAAGTGGTAATCAGTTGATTTACCATTTTAGCAAAGTCACAGGCTATTTATATATGTACCCTCATAGATTATAGAAGCTTTGCTCTGTGTTGTGTTTTCAGTAGGTTAAGGGAGAGTCAGCTTTCATATTGTCACATCTGTAAAGCGACTTTCTTTGTACAGTCAGTAGATTTAGGACAAGGGTGTTTTTTAACCACAAAAGACATTGTAGTTTGTACTCTTAAGTCATTGCTAGAGAATTGGCTTTAAGTTCAGTTTCCAATATGTTTAATAAAGGCTTAAACACTGAGTCACCTGTTAAAATGGATGGTATGAAACTATTCATTATTGCCCAAAATTGGCATACAGTATATGATGGCGGCTCCATTAACTATGTAGGAATGAGGGTGACAAACATCTTTAGAGCACCTTAAAGGTAGATCTTGATTTGTTTTGTTCAAAACTGGAGGTAAATTAATTCTGAGATGTTCAAAGTTCAGTAGTGTTAGGCCCTGGGAAAAGATATCCAGTGGATTTGGCACCCCGTCTTTTAAGTTATCATCTTCCTGTCCAGGAGGAAAAGCTGCTGGTGTACATATTCGGGAAGATGCACAGAATTTTGGCCCAAATTACTTGATTTCCTTTTTCTACATTTGCAGAGTGGTGCCTAAGATAGGATGTTGTCTGATCTCCGAGGCAGAAAAGTGTCTTTGCCATAAATCAGGTTGGAAAGAATAAAAAGAGCTCACTCACTATGCTGCGTCAGTGCTTTGCCAAGTAGGGCTGTTCTGAGTTCCTGTAAAATGTAACCTGTTCCAAACATTTAATTGCAGCTGCTCAATAATCTCAGAGTTAAAAAAAGTTACAACTTCTTTTGTTTTCTGTGTTTTGAGCCCAACTAGTTGATTCTTGGTCTCTTTCCATGCCAGGTGAAATTGCTGCTTTTTCTATCAATTAGGTAGAAATACTGGGAGGACTTGTAGGAAGTATAATACTAAGGAAGGACACTCATTTTTATCAAATTCTGCCACCTTTGGAAGGCTTGGTATAATGTGCATAAAAAGGGGTGCAGATTTTACATTATAGTAAAAGTGAGTACCTTTGTGCCCCCAGGTATGTGAATGCCTCAGGGAATCATCAGCATGGAAAATTTAATGTGTCTCACTGGATGGTTGCCTAAGGACATCACCTCTGACTTTCTCATATTTTATTTAAAACAAATATACTGTAGTACTGTAGGTATCTGAGACTTCTTGAAATACCCTAATGGAGTCTCGTGCATTATTGAGATAAAGTAGGATGTCATCTTTGAAAACAGCAATTTTTTTATGTTCTTCATCATAGCTTGTGATGCTCTGAATCTCTGAAAAATCTGATAGCTTTTACAAGAGGTTCAATGGCTAGAGCAAACAAAAGAAGTGAGTAAGGAAACTCTTGCTTGGTGCCACTCTTTAAAGAGAGAGTGTCTGATCAGGAGCCATTCAAATAAAGGAATGCACATGGAGAATGGTAGAACAGCTTGACGGAGGTTTTAATTGATGTCCAAAATTAAATGTATTCAGCACTACAAAAATATGGTTCCAAAAAACCCTATCAAAGATAGTTGACTTTGCCTTATATTTTGGATTAATTATACTGGTTGGTATGATACATAATCTTTAAGATTTTTTAAAAAAAATCTTTTATCAGAGCTATTGTACAGCTGCACTACCTTCCTAACAGGAATCGGACAGTGTTTTCCTCTTTAAGGAAGTAGGAGAACATTTGAAATATTGAAGGTGCTAGGAGCTCCTGAAAAGACTGAAAGATCTTGCTGCCAAGCCCTGGAAATTAGTCATATGGAGGGTTCCTTATAACATTTTGCATTTTGTCTGTTGACACTTCTGGTTCAAACTCTATTTTCTATTCTTCTGTAACCTGCAGGATTTTTAAATTCTCCCAGAAATTACATATTTACTTTTTTGTAGGAATTCCTGAGGGGAAATTAAAAAAAAAATGGTAGAACTTAAAAAGAAAAAAAGTCTGTTCCTAGAGTTGTATTTTTATTGTCTAACATCCTAATTGCAGGCATAATAGCTGAGGCATTACTGAGTTGATATTTTTTTTTGAAAGCATTTATTTCCAAATATAAAAAAACCAGTTGTTGAGTGCATTGAGAGAGCAGCTTGTGCCCTAAATGTGATGTCAAGTTACAACTATGCAGGAGATTTGCAAAAGCTCCAAAGGATTTAGGAACATAAGTCCCATTTAAAATCAATGGGATGTGGTCCTGTTGTACACTAGTAACTTTTGCTGGCATAGCAATGTTGGTTAAGCATGTTGGATTTTATTGCGGGGGAGGGGTTACAACACTTTTAAACGCAGATGCAGTTATAATGGCAAGAGACTTCTTTTTATTGTATAGTTTCTTTTTGAGAGGAACTGATGTAAGCTATACTGGCAAAAGCACTTTTTTTCCTGTATAAACTGTGTTTACACTAGGAGGACTTGCCAGTTAACAGTGATACCAATATAGCTATAGCAGCAAACCTTTTCCAGACCTTACTTTGCATTCCCAAATCCATTAGACTGTAAAAAAAAACAAACAACAAATCTTCCCTTACATTTTTTCAGCCTGAGTTTGTCTGTCTTTTGTGATCAGTTGTTGTTGATGTGATTTTAGTTTCTTTTGCAAGGTCAAATTCTTTATTGAAAAGGCTATTTTGGTTTGTGTCATATACGTAATGGGTCGTCCCTCTAATTTTTTTCTTAGAGGCTTCCCACAAAGCCTGTGTGGAGGCTACCCCTGGGCATTGATCGCCATAGAATGAGTTTGACGCTCCTGCTATAGAGTATGTAGAAAGTGGAGACTACTCTCTCAGACCCATTAAAAGTTAGACTGTCCGATGACTGTTACAGGAGACATCCTTATTAATTAACACACAATCAGTGAGATTAAGCAATGTCATACGAATAATAAGAAAAGTAATTGTCTGAATATATTTAATGTATCAGATGATACACAGAAAGGAGTCTCAAGACTTTCTCTAAGTTTTGCAATGTTACTGCCTGTGTATTGGAAGTCTAGTGATATGTGGTGTTTTTTCCTTAAAGCCCCAAGCCCTGAAGTTGTGAGACACTGTGAGAATTTCAGCTGTTGGTTTTTTTTAAAAAAAATAAGTTTCTAGTCCTCATAATTGTGGAAGGAAGCTTGAACACATAGAATCATAAAATCATAGGACTGGAAAGGACATTGAGAGGTCATCTAATCCAGTCCCCTGTACTCATGGCAGGAGTAAATATTATCTAGACCATCCCTGACAGATTACTTGTTCTTAAAAATTTTCAATGATGGAGATTCCACAATCTCCCTAGGCAATTTATTTCATCCTGACAGTAGGAAGTTTTTCCTAATGTCCAACCTAAACTGCCTTTGCTGCAATTTAAGCCCATTGCTTCTTGTCCTATCCTTAGAGGTTAAGAACAATTTTTCTCCCTCCTCCTTGTAATAACCTTTTATGTACTTGAAAACTGTTATCATGACCCCTCTCAGACTTCTCTTTTCCAGACTAAACAAACCCAGTGTTTTCAATCTTCCTTCATAGGTCATGTTTTCTAGACCTTTAATCCTTTTTCTTGCTCTTCTCTGGACTTCCTTCAGTTTGTCCACATCTTTCCTGAAATGTGGCACCCAGAACTGGACACAATACACCAGTTGAGGCCTAATCAGTACAGAGAAGAGTGGAAGAATTAATTATCGTGTCTTGCTTACAACTCCTGCTAATACATCCCAGAATGATTTTTTTTTTTTTGCAACAGTGTTACACTGTTGACTCATATTTAGCTTGTGGTCCACTATGATCCCCAGATCCCTTTCCCCAGTACTCGTTCCTAAGCAGTCATTTCTCATTTTGTATGTGTGCAACTGATTGTTCCGTCCTAAGTGGAGTACTTTGCATTTGTCCTTATTGAATTTCACCCTATTTACTTCAGACCATTTCTCCAATTTGTCCAGATCATTTTGCCTATCCTCCAAAGCACTTGCAACCCCTCCCAGCTCAGTATTGTTCACAAACTTAAGGCTTGAAAAGGCATGAATACTTAAGGCTTGAAAACCAGAAAGCAAAGAGAGAAAATCCAAAGTTTATTATTTCTTAAATCTCATGATTTTTAAGCCAATATCTTGATGGGGTGGAGGCTTGACTCACAAATTTTGAATGCTTGGGTTGACGATACATACTACTGTAGTTTGTGTTTGTTCATTGTATCTATCTGAAATATTTCAGTAGTCTCCTATTTACCATGCTCTTCATGATAGATCTGCTATCCAGGCCAATTATATATTCACATGATGCAAGGGAAAACGACAAGATCATAGCATTACTATTCCTTTGTCTTACACTATACCTCTTTCTTGGGGACCAGACACATGTTTGTCAACTCTAGTGGGAAACCATAAAAGCTATTGAGTTTCAAGCCAATATCTGATAACAAGAACAGCAATAGATTATTTATTATCTGATGGTTTCAGACCATGTTTGTGGGAGAGTCTTGCTTTCAATTTGGTGTGGATCTCAGTATGCAATTGCAAAGCACATTAGCAAAAGGCCCCATTGTTTAAACATTCATTAAAGGGTAATGAAGCATTGCATCAATTAATGCAAATGTTGGTCAAAGTGTGCTTTCAGAAACTCTGATTAAAACCTTTGGAAGAAATTTTGAAGTGGACTGCTTACCAGAAGAGGAGAGTTGTACAGAAAATGTGGGTGGAGACTCAACAGCAGCAAAAGTGAAGCTCAGTTTGATAGACCTTTAACAATCATTATTGCATTTTTCATTGTTGTATCATAAATAATTCTTATTTATACTATCTGATCAACTAAATCTGATGGGTAATTCCCCAGTGTAAACTGGGAGACATCTTATTTTCAGACAGATATCACAGCAGATATCACAACACATTTACTTTTGACATCTATTAGTTACATTATAGCTGATTATTATGTATCACAATAGCGGATTACTTGCTGTCCCCTAGTGGCTAGTTCATTTTTAAAGTTCAGTATGTCCATTATGGTTTCTCTCACCCTAACAGAAATTATAAATTGACTTGTCTAAAATTTACATGGCACAAACTGTTAATCCCAGATAAAATATTCTCCAGAACATACAGTAGGCACATAATAAAAGCCTTATTAAATTATTAGTAATTGTATCTGTATTGCTTTAAGTAATCGAGAGAATTTCAGAGATTGTACAGCAGCTTTTAACAAAAGTTCATGGCAAATAAATACAAGAAAATCAAGAAGCAGCTAGAGAGAGCAAGATTTATATCTTCTAAAGCAATTACTGCTGTTTAGATTGTGTGTGAACTTGCTTAATCTGTTACAGAATGGAAATTAAATAATCTTTGAGAGGGCAGAAATGGCACATAGAAATTCCTGCACTCTTATTCTGATGTGAAAAAATAGCTTGCTTTATTTAGACAACTGCTATTTCAAAAGCACACGTACACAACATGGTTGAACAGATAGATGGCAGCATTGCCCAATGTTCTGCTAGGAGACCATAATAACTTCACGAAATGAGATTAAAGCAGTGTTTCTCAAATGTGGCCGCATGTGGCCACCAGAGGCTTTTCTTGTGGCCACAGCTGCCAGGACTGGTGACTGAGGGGGGAGGGAGAAGGAGGAGGGGGAGGGCGTTGGCCCCTCCCCTGGTCTCCAACTAGGGGTTGGGCCCTGCCCCCCTCTTGAGCCACAAACACCAGAGGACCAGACAGCCAGTGTGAGTTCCCCACCTTCCTATGGGCAGCGGGTTTCAGGCTTCTGGCTTTAGCCCTGGGATGGCAGGGGGCAAGCTTTGGTGGCCACGTGGTGGCAGGCTCCGGCCACTGGGCTTCAAGCTCTTCACCCCCCTCATCGACTCTGGCCCCTGCTGCCTCCCCCGGCCCCTGACCCATCCACCCCATCATCCCTAGCCCCCAATGCCTCCCTACCCACCTCCCCATCCAAGGCTTAATTTGTCCTCCAGCTTGCCAGGGCTGAGTAAGTCTGTTGTGAAAAATGATATTTGTATGTTTGTTAATATCACTTTTCACTGCTTCCCAGATATCTAACAAGTCTGCTGTTGTGTAAAGTGATATTAACAAACATACAAATATCACTTTTCACAGAAGAAGACTTACTAGCTAGGAATTCTATTTAAAAAACAAACAAACAAAACAAAACAGAAACCAAAAAAGCAAAAGAAACAACAACAACAAGAACATGCAAAACACCTTATTTGTGTTTCTATTCTGTTTAGGTCCAGTAAAGAATAGAAACAACTGTATGTTGTTGTTATTGAGTCTGCAAAAAAAACAACCCTACATAAATAAATTACAATTATTTGGACAGGTATATGTACATATTTATTTGTTTTTCCTAAAGTTAATTAAGTTTTTTGGAAAAATTGTCATAGTGGCCACCAGCAAGAGATGCTGGCTGCACTCTGAGGCCACCAAAATGTTGTTGTGAGAACCCTTGGATTAAAGCAATTTTATGTGGAATCCCTTAAACCATAATTCTGTTTCCAAAACATAGCGGTTGCTCCAGCTCCCATTGTAGTCAATGGCAAAACTCTCAGTGGCAAATAGACATATAGACATAGTTTGCTTTGTCTGCAGGGATTTTTGAGGTAAATCTCATGCAAGGTTATTCTATTAGCCTTGGTGACATCACCAGGGAAGAGACTGCTGAATGCAGCTTCCTAATTCGTGTGCTGTAACTGACTGTAGTAGATCACAGAAATTACCTTTGCACCTAGATTTTCTCTACACTCATCTGGTTTTGGAATCATTAGAGTTTCATCTGTTAATGAAGAAAAGTGGCTCCTCATTCAAATAAATAATTTTTGTCTTGGAAAAGACTCTGAAGTAGAAATCGTTTCAGCAGCTCTTTCCACCCTGACAATCAAATACCAATAGTTTTGCTTTCACCTATGTTAACTCCAGCAAACCTATATAACTACAAAACAAACAACTGTAGAAATGTACCTCGTATGTTACAATTGATTACAGGACTCTTGTATAGGATGATGCATTCTTTCTCTAATAGTATATAAAGTAAGGCACTTAATCTAGATTTGATTCTAGGGGTACAGGGAAAAGGAGTACTTGTGGCACCTTAGAAACTAACAAATTTATTTGAGCATGAGCTTTCGTGAGCTACAGCTCACTTCATCAGATGCTCACGAAAGCTTATGCTCAAATAAATTTGTTAGTCTCTAAGGTGCCATAAGTCCTCCTTTTTTTTTTGCGAATACAGACTAACACGGCTGCTACTCTGAAACCTGTCATTATGTAGGGGTACAGGGTAACCCTCTTGTCTTTGTAACCCTCAAAATGTTTATCTCCTTAAAGTAATGATAAAGGTAGAATATATTCCACTTTGAAAAAGCTTTTTAATTTTTGTCATCCTACGCAGGTCTGCATACAAAATCTTGAATGTGCACTATGAGTTCAGAGCCTTCAGAGAGCTTCTGGGATATTTATACTTTCTTCACTCAAGATAGTAGTTTAGGTGAGTTAAAATTTGGTATGCAGGTGCTTCCATGAATAGGAAAAGTACACAACATGTCTGACATTTTCCTGTAAATGCTGATAAAGTAGAACTCAGAGAGCAGCACCCAGGGGAGGCAGTAAGGCCCCTCCCATCCCCTCTGCTGAGATGTGGAAGCTGGGCACATAAGCAAAATTCAATGTTTTTTTTTTCCATAAAGCCACAGATGCCAGCCACATCATTTTGCAAGAATCTCAACTTTCATTTCTTAAACTAAGTTTCTAGCTTTCATGGTTGTGAAGAAAAGCTTGAAAACGTGGCTCAAGTTTATCTTAAAGGCTCAAAACCCAAAAGGGACATAAGAACTCCCACTGTGTTATTTTAAAATTTCCATGATTTTTATCCACTTGTGATTTTGTAGGGCCTGACTCATGATTTTGGAATGTTTGGGGCTTGCAATCCTGCCAAACATAGGTAGTGGGGGTTTGTGATGAACTCCTTTAAAGAGAGTGAGATGGAGTATCTTCCTGGGGGGAGGAGGGTGCAAAGAAAGGAGGATGTTTTAGGTAGGCAAGGGTTGTGAAAGAATGTAACTGGCAGCTCAGCAGAGAGGGGTGGGGGCTGGATTATTATGTGAGTGGAAAGTAGGGGAAATTGTACAGAAATTTTGACATATTACTTTTTTTGTTTGTTTCTGTTTGTCTTGTTTTGTCTTGCTTTTTACATGGTAAGCATTTCAGAACAGGACTATCTTCTAGTCTGTGTGTCGAGTGCCTACCACAAGGAGGCACCAACTCCAGCTGGGGTCTTTAGGTGCTGCCAGAATACAAACAGGAACTAATAATTCTATTCAAAAGGGGTGGGGGACTGTGATGGGGTGGTCTCCCCACACCAGCCTTGAAAGGGTTAAGAAAGCTGAGAAAGGGCCAATTAGTGTGATAGGCTGCCCACCAGGGGATTAGGCTGGAGAAGCAACTCCTTATTGGAAGATGAAGGTTAGCTGAGCAGGTGTGAGCTGGGCTAGTGTAAAGCCAGGAAGCTGGCAACAGAAGGGATGCATTGAGTAAGTCTGCAGAAACCCTCTGTGCATTACAGAGGGAAGGAGAGAATCCAAGGAAAGAGTAGAACCTCTAGGAGCCTGTCCCTGAGGGAAGGAGGTACCAAGAAGGGTGGAGAAGAGACCCTGTGGGAGGCAGAATAGGAAGCAGCCCAGGGAGAGAACAGCAAGGTTGGGGATTGAGCAGACTTTGGCTGAATGTTGTAGGGTCCCTGGGCTGGAACCTGGAGTAGTGAGCAGGCCTGAATTCCCCTACCCAGCACTGCTAGAGTGGCATAGCCTGGACAGTAGCTCCAGTGAGGCTCTGTACCTCAGAAGGGGAAACCACATAATGACCTGGCCAGAAGGCCAAGTCACGCAGAGGACCTGCAGCTCCTGGAGTGAGAAAAGGGCTGCAGAGAGAAAGGATAGTGAGTTGAGAGCTTGCAAGGTGAGTCGTTGGATGTGGAAGAGAGCTAATACCCAGAACAGCCAGGAAGAGGTACCGCCTCTGGTGAATGAGTATCCCATGACATCTTGGGGTTTCCTTCCTTCCCGCTCTAATGTCCGGAGAGTGGCTGGCTACCGGCTCCCTCACTGCAGCTATTTCTGTTGCTGCTTCCTGGCTTTTTACTAGCTCAGCTGAGCTTCATCTTCCAATCAGGAGTTGCTTTTCCAGCCTAATCTTCTCACGTGTGGCCTATCACACTAAGTGACCCTTTCTCAGCTTCATTAACCCTTTCAGGGCTGGTGTGGGGTGAACATCCCATCATGGGGACATTTAATTTACTCTACTAAATGAAGGTTTAGTTAACAGGAGGACTTCTTAATGGACATAGGAGGAAACAACCTAAATGCAGAGAATGGGGATTGTTTGCAAAATATTTAAATATCTCCATCCCATAGACACCATGGATTTTCTGTATATATCCAATATGTATCATCACACACTATATTACTGTGTTAGAAGTCTAGGCTGGAATTTTCAAGAACCTAAATTCCATTGAAGTTCAATGGAATTTGTGCCTCAACCTCCCTTAGGTGCCTCTGAAAATCCCACCCCTAGTAATTATTGCCCACAAACAGATATGTTAGCCTTGACCTGCAGCAGCAGGAGAAGTAACTATTATTTATTATTGCAGTAGCTTCCAAAACTCCTGTCAGAATTGGGTCTCTATTACGCTAGCTATTGCGCAGACAGGCAGACAGTCTTTGCTCTGAAGAGTGTAGAGTACTTTTGTAGGGATGCAGTGGCCGATGCTAGTCTTTCTCTTTGCAGTATTGGAGCCCTAGCATTTGCATATGAATATAACACATGTAATATTTAATGGATGCCTGTTCTGGAGATTTTTTGAGTATACTTCCCCTTCCTTGGATCAGTTCTTTAGTGTACACAATAGTTTATTTTTGAGCTCCAAAAGGGAGAATGACAAGGCATGAATGCAATTATTTCCATCTGCTAGCCACATTAATAATAAAAAACAAACTCATTTGTTATTGGATTTTCCCCTAACAGTACAGAAAAAGAAAAGCTCCACTCATTTGTCTACTGCTCTGTTGTGGATATGGGGCCAAATATAGTCTTTATTTTTAAATCAGTGGATTTACTCCAGGGATTAATCTGGTCCATTGAGTAGATCACATAAAACAGTAATTCATTTTATTTGCACAGTCCCACATGGTGCATTAAAAGAATATCAGAATCTAATAACAGATGCCTCCATATTCTTTTCTCAGTAAGACATCGACATAGCAGTGAAACAAGTTTTTGTAATACCGAATCACAGTGCAGTTAATATAATCATAATGCAATTTTATGATCTTCTGCCTCGCTCCATCTACTAGCTGACTCCGCCAACCAGAGCGGCATTCTGCATTTTTTTCCCCAGTCAACCACAGAGATTCCAAAGGATACTAAATCATCTTTGCAATCATCCTGAAATCTATGCAGCGGTCTGCCTCTCTTTCTAGACCCTTTGTGAACTACAGAATACAGCACACTCTTTGGGATCCTGTAATCCGGCATTCCAGTATTGCCTAAAAATGCCCATAAGGTAAATATCTGCCCCATTTTACAGATGGGAGATCTGACTCTCAAAGAGATTAGTGATTTACCCAGGATCAATCAGCAAGTGTCAGAACCAGGATTAGATGCTGGA
The DNA here is from genome assembly GCF_965140285.1 of Lepidochelys kempii. Taxonomy (NCBI): domain Eukaryota; kingdom Metazoa; phylum Chordata; order Testudines; family Cheloniidae; genus Lepidochelys; species Lepidochelys kempii. Next base: position 48,549,813 of record NC_136384.1, read on the forward strand.
AAAATTGAGACCGATTCCCTAAATCTGATCCTTTGGTTACACAGAAAGTGGTGGTAGTGGTGCAGTCAGTGGTCCTCTTTGTCCCTCATTTCTGAGTTTTTTCTGAGAAACCACGGGTCTGTGCATGTGGAGGGGGTCAGAACCAGGTATTACGTACTTTTTACATGATAAGGCTACTGGGAATCCACCGAGTACCTTCTGACTTCACCCAGCATCTCCTAGAATAAGCTCAGCAGGATTGGACCCTTTTAAGCAAAAACAATTCACAAGCTTTATATTTAAAAATCAATTATGTGTTTGAACATCTTAATTAAGATTGGTCATAAAATTTGAAGTTATCAGATCACAGAAGGAGAAGCCAGTCTCCCTATCATAAATTTGACCTTTAAAAAACTGCAAACAGTTTTAAAGCAGCACCATCTAGAGGAAAGAAAGATAATTACTTCCCCTCATAATGCAGCTTTAAAGTCATAGCAGTACACTTCATATACATTTTCTTTCCCAACTCTATTCCCACTAAAGTCAGTGGTAAAGTATACAAATCTCCTAAACAGATAAAAGTATAAAATGTTGCTCCATTAAGATTAGCAGGTGTTCATTTAAAAGCACTTCCATTTTAAAAATATTTAAATTTGGTGCACAGAAATTGTATTTATTCATTCAGCACATGCTTTCTTTCATGAAGTTAGTGCTATGTTATGTTTTACCCTTTGGGACACAGGGAGTTAATTCTTTCAGCAGCAATATTCCTTTACCAGGTATTCATTTTATGTAATAATACTGTACATATATTCATTAGGTTTTCAGAATGTAAAATATTAATGCCAGTCATGTCATTTATACCCTGAAAACTGATTGTTGCTGCCATGTGGGGCAAATTCTACTTCATCTCACCTTACCATAATTGTGGAAGGCCCTGAACACAGCTGTTGTTGCTGTAAGTGAAGTTCCATTGCATAGCGGGTGACGGTCAGTCAAAACTGAGGGAACTCCTTGCAAAGGGTATCCTCTGTGTACCATGCAGCTTTGTTCTGGGCTCCCTGCATCCTAGTACACAGGAAAGTTTTTTGCAGAGGGGAAGCAGCCCCCGAAAGGGGCCAGTGGATCTGTATCTTCTTTACCCCAGCCCTTGCACAAAGGGGGAACACCACAGAGATGGGGCTACTATATCCACACGAGGCTGCAGTAGCAGCCATAGAGCAGCTCCCTTTCTGAACTCCTCCTCCACTCTAATGCCTGTGAACATTTCAAATGTCCTATGTAAATTTAAGCATGGTAGAATCAAAAGAATGGAAGCCCCATTCACAAACAGGAGGATCCCACAGAAAGGGAAAAACATCATGAGGTCATCCTACCTCTTGAAACAAAGTCATTGAATTATGGAAGACATAAGCAAAAATAGAAGCCATCCTTGGTATCCATTGCTAAACTGATGCAAGGGAACAGCGCTCGTGCAAGCTGAGAAAGGGGGGTCTTTCAACCAAGGGGGCGTCAAAGTCTCTGGAAACTGAATGTAGGTGAGAAACCTGCTTAGGCCAAGATTTTCCACCTTGGAATCCAGGGGAACCCAGTGCCTTATACTTCTGTGGAAGGTCCTGACTGAGGGGAAGTCAGCCATGGCAGGGAAGAAGGAAGATTGGTGAGAGAAACATTCTTGAACAAAACCTGTAATTTGCTAGATTAAGTTTTAAATGCATGTTTTCACTTTGATTTGCTTTTAATCCTTTCTAACTTTATTCCTTTTACTTGGCATCACTTATGTCCTGTGGTTTAATTTTTTTTTTTTTTACTACAAACAAATTCAGTGGGGTGTATTTACCCCAGTTAAGTTAATACTCAGTGATGTGCTTTTGTGTCTTCAGCTCAACAAATGAACCTTATTATTTCTCTGAACTGTCTAGGAGAGGGCTGGACACTATAGCAAGCACAGTTTTGGAAAAATTCAGGTCTGAGAGTGCATTGGGGACATACCAGTTGTAATCAAGGTTGGTGGAAGCCAGAATGGGCGTGTGGGGCTGTAGGCAGGCTGCTGGGGTCAGAGCTGCTGAACTGAGCCTGCCTGGCACACAGACACTTCAGAGTGTGACCTGTACGCTTGTGAGTTGGTTGTGAGCGTCTCAGGCTGGGAGCTACAGCATTGTAAGGCAGCCAGGGTTACAGGGCAAGTGGTGATACAACCCCTCATTGGTCTGGATTGCCTCCTGAACTGCATAACAAATGCCTCACAATCAGGAATGGATTTTATCCTCCATAGTACCTGGTGAGGTAGGGAAGTACTCTTTATTCTCACTTTACAGATAGGGAGCTGAGTAACAGTGACTTGCCCAAGGTTACACAGGAAGTCTGTAGCAGAGCTGGGAATTGGATCCCACTCTTCCAACTCCCTAGCCACTAACCATCCTTCCTCTCAATGTAAAAGTCATTTCAGAAAAGAACTGTGGTAACCTGAAGTACTGATCTATTCGGAAACAACACAAGGAGGTTTTCTGTAGCACTCTTGAAAAATGAGTCATCAAAGTCCCAGGCCAAGAGGAACCACTGTGATCATCTCATTTGACCTCCTGTATAACAGACTCTGGAACGTCCCCAAAATAATTCCTACAGCAGGTCTTTTAGAGAAACATCTAACCTTGATATTAAAAATTGCTAGTGACGGAGAATTCACCACAACCCTTGGTAAATACCCTCACTGTTTAAAAATGTACACATTTCCAGTCTGACTTTTGTCGAGCTTTAGCTTCCAGCTGCTGGATCATGTTATACCTTTCTCTGCCAGACTGAAGAGCCCATTATCAAATATTTGTTCTGTATGGAGGTACTTATAGCCAGTAATTATGTCACCTCTTAACCTTCTCTGTTAAGCTAAACAGATTGAGCTCTTTGAGGCTGTCACTATAAGGCATGGTTTCTAATCCTTTAATCATTCTTGTGGCTTTTTCTGAACCCTCTTCAATTTAGCAACATCCTTCTTAAACACTTGTTAAAATATTCTAGCAGTGGTTGCACCATGCCAAATAACCTCTTTACTCCTACCTTTAAAATCTCTCCTGGCCAGAGGAAAAACCCTTTCACCTGTAAAGGGTTAAGAAGCTAGGATAACCTCGCTGGCACCTGACCACAGTGACCAAGGAGGAGACAAGATACTTTCAAAGCTGGAGGGGGAGAGAAACAAAGAGTCTGTGTCTGTCTGTGTGATGCTTTTGCCGGGGACAGAACAGGAATGGAGTCTTAGAACTTAGTAAGTAATCTAGTTAGATATGCGTTAGATTATGATTTCCTTAAATGGCTGAGAAAATAAACTATGCTGAATGGAATGGATGTTCCTGTTTTTGTGTCTTTTTGTAACTTAAGGTTTTGCCTAGAGGGATTCTCTATGTTTTGAATCTAATTACCCTGTAAGGTATTTACCATCCTGATTTTACAGAGGTGATTCTTTTTTACTTTTTCTTCTATTAAAATTCTTCTTTTAAGAAACTGAATGCTTTTTTCATTGTTCTTAAGATCCAAGGGTTTGGGTCTGTGGTCACCTATGCAAATTGGTGAGGATTTTTATCAAACCTTCCCCAGGAAGGGGGGTGCAAGGTTTTGGTGAGGATTTTGGGGGGAAAAGATGTTTCCAAACAGGCTCTTTCCTAATAAAATAAACCCGGTTAGACGTTTGGTGGTGGCAGCGAAAGTCCAAGGGCAAAAGGTAAAATAGTTTGTACCTTGGGGAAGTTTTAACCTAAGCTGGTAAAAGTAAGCTTAGGAGGTTTTCATGCAGGTCCTCACATCTGTACCCTAGAGTTCAGAGTGGGGAAGGAACCTTGACGCTCCTATTCAAGGTTCCCCTGTTTATCCATCCAAGAATCGCATTAGTCCTTTTGGCCACAGCATAGCACTGGGAACTCATGTTCAGCTGATTATATGTCACAACTCCCAAAACTATTTCAGAGTCGCTTCTTTCGAGGGATAGGGTCCCCGATCCTGTAATTATGGCCTACGTTATTTGATGTAACAGGCAGGATGCACCCTTCAGTTTTGGATAGAAAACCCCACTGATCTCAAAATCTTTTTGCTTCCCTCCTGTAAACTGAACAACAGCTGGACAGACTGGCTGTCCATCCAGGAAGCCCTTCTTTTGGTAACACTAAGATCAGTTGGAAAACAGGCACAATCTTTAACTGTCTCTCTCTGGGCATGTACACTGCAATTAAAAACCCATAGCTGGACCATGCCAGCTGACTTAGGCTTGTGGGGCTCGGACTAAGGGGCTGTTTAATTGTGATGGGGCTGTTCAGGCTTATGTGCAGCCCAGGCTCTGAGACCCTCGCAGGGTCCCACCTGCGAGCCTGATGGCATGGGCCACCACAGGTTTTTATTGCAGTGTAGGCATACCCTTTCAGTCCATGAACAGAGAAGCCTACCTGCATTACGAGAAAAGACTACAGTCATTGTTACATCTTGAACTGAAGAATCTACCTATTTCTTGAAAGCCCAGCCAAACATGAATGGTCAAGAGCGAATCAACAAAAACTACTTGTTTGTTTAAATATAAGATTATCTGCAGAATCTGGGCCTTAATTTCTAATTTTGGTGTTCGTTTTTGATTGTCACTGTCAGTCCATAAATACTAAATGGGATAAACTTATCTTACCTTAAAAGGAACCATGTTTGGACAAAAAAGTTTCTTCTCATGGTAGAAGAATAGAATTAAGCAAGGTTAATGCTTTGTAATCATGCCTGAATAACTATATGTATTACGTTTGTTAAATTTGCTTATTAGTTTTGATAAATATTGAGCATCCCAAGTTAGACTTCAGACAGTCAGTTCTTGTTGTTTCCTGTCATGGAACTATTTGTGTTACTTTCCATAACTTGCTTTTGTTTTTGAATTGTATTTTGGTTAATAAAACTGGTAAGTACAGAGGAAGTCTTGAGTCTTTAGATTGAGTAACATGAATTTCAGATGAACTCTTGACAAAAACGTTTGGTCAAATTAAAATGTTAGCGATTGCATCTCACACCTGTATACTTCACAAACTTATTGAAGAAGTTATCTCTATAATAAAAATGGCTGTTTCTGCTTTTAGAATTACGCTGCTGGCAATCTTTTTTAAAAAGTCCCTTTATAGATCTCCTGTCCCTTTCTAACTGGGATACTGTAATCCCAGTAGACAGTCCTAATTTCAGTTCGGATAACTACATGTTGCCTATCTAAATTCTCCCTGCAATTTCAAATGGGTATGGTATCCTTCATTTCCTGTCCTAAACTTCTCTATGTGTTTCATGGCCTGATCTGTGAGCTACAGGTTATAGGGTAACCTGGACCCTTTTGTTCATCAGCACACACAGAGTTCTATAGAAATGCAGTGTCGGAACAGAAGCAGCTATTCTCCAAATTTATTTTAGGTACACAGAGGGGTGTTGTAGGGTGGGAGATTGCAAATGGGACTAACAAGCAGTGTCTTACTTATACTGAAACTGGGACAACAGCATTTTTGTTTCAGTATAATTGCCTGGGGCAAAATGAGAACATTCTTCCAGATCACTCTAGGGCCTCTTCAAAGTGCTCAGATACTATGATGATTAATATGCCATAACTGCACAGATAGATCTGTGCATTTGGTTGGGTCTATGATTATTCTGCATAAATAATTGCAAAAGTTCTGTAGTGTTATTTAGCCTTACTTGACTTGTCTCAAGTAGTCAGAAAACTGAATTTTTGTTCCACTGGAAATTGACATTCAGAATCTTTTTCATTCTGAATTGGAACCAAAAGCCAAAACTCTTACAATTTTTGTTCCACAGGAAATTTTGTTTTGGGTTATTTAAATATTTAGTTTTGATGTCAAATCAGTGTTTCAAAGCAAAGCATTTTTATCTTCTAGATAACTATTGAAATATTAAATATAAAATATAAATCAATATCCTAATATAGGTTTCAGAGTAACAGCCGTGTTAGTCTGTATTCGCAAAAAGAAAAGGAGGACTTGTGGCACCTTAGAGACTAACCAATTTATTAGAGCATAAGCTTTCGTGAGCTACAGCTCACTTCCTCAGATGCATATCGTGGAAACTGCAGCAGGCTTTATATATACACAGAGAATATGAAACTATACCTATTCCCACCCCACTGTCCTAATATATCCTAATATATATATTATCCTAATATAACTTGTCAAAAAATAAGCAAAATGGTGGTGTCTAAACAAATTCACCTTATTGAAATAAACATTTCAATATTATTGAAACAGTCTAAACAATTAATTTCAAAAAAAATTTCCACTCAAAAAATGTCTGAATCAACACCTTCCTGTTTAGATTTCAATTAAACTGTGTTTTCCAATGGAAAACATGTTCTACCAGAATTTTTTTCAACTATCTCTACTCTGAAATATGACACTGGGTGGGGGGTGGGTGTTTTTGCTTTGGATCCTGCTTGCTGGCATCTGTCTACAGAACTATTCTTCTGACTAAGCAACTGACTATTTTGTAATACTTTTTTTTTAATGTGGGCATATTTTGGAGTTGCATATAAATTCCCTCCTTCTCTTACGTGCTTTGTCGCTCCTAGCCTGAAATGAAAAATCATATGCAGAAATATATTCAACTGTTATTGTGAAAGAACTTAAATTGGGTCACCTGGAATAAATTTTAAAGACAGTGCACAGACCTTGTATACAGAAATACCACTATTACGTCACAGAATCAGGTCTCCTGCTTACCATATACTTAAAAATAGCATAATTAATATAGAATATCAGAGTTGGAAGGGACCTCTGGAGGTCATCTAACACCCTGCCCAGAGCAGGACCAATCCCCAACGAAATCATCCCAACCATGGCTTTGTCCAGTCTGACCTTAAAACCTTCTAAGGAAGGGGATTCCACCACCTCCCTAGGTAATGCATTCCAGTGTTTCACCACCCTCCTAGTGAAAAAGTTTTTCCTAATATCCAACCTAAATCTCCCCCACTGCAACTTGAGACCATTACTCCTTGTCCTGTCATCTGCTATCACTGAGAACAGTCTAGATCCATCCTCTTTGGATCCACCTTTCAGGTAGTTAAAAGCAGCTATCAAATCCCCCCTCATTCTTCTCTTCTGTAGACTAAACAATCCCAGTTCCCTCAGCCTCGCCTCATAAGTCATGTGTTCCAGACCCCTAATCATTTTTGTTGCCCTTCGCTGGACTCTCTCCAATTTTTCCACATCCTTCTTGTAGTGTGGGGCCCAAAACTGAACACAGTACTCCAGATGAGGCCTCACCAATGTCAAATAGAGGGGAACGATCACGTCCCTCAATCTGCTGGCAATGCCCCTACTTATACAGCCCAAAATGCCATTGGCCTTCTTGGCAACAAGGGCACACCGTTGACTCCTATCCAGCTCCTATCCAGAGACTTGGTGGGATAACTCACATGACTGGAGTACTGTCATGGATGGCTATAAACTGTTCAGGAAGGACAGGCAGGGCAGAAAAGGTGGGGGAGTAGCACTGTATGTAAGGGAGCAGCACTGTATGTAAGGGAGCAGTATGACTGCTCAGAGCTCCGGTACGAAACTGCAGAAAAACCTGAGTGTCTCTGGATTAAGTTTAGAAGTGTGTGCAACAAGAGTGATGTAGTGGTGGGAGTCTGCTATAGACCACCGGACCAGGGGGATGAGGTGGATGAGGCTTTCTTCCGGCAGCTCACGGAAGCTACTAGATCGCATGCCCTGATTCTCATGGGTGACTTTAATTTTCCTGATATCTGCTGGGAGACCAATACAGCGGTGCATAGACAATCCAGGAAGTTTTTGGAAAGCGTAGGGGACAATTTCCTGGCGCAAGTGTTAGAGGAGCCAACTAGGGGGGGCTTTTCTTGACCTGCTGCTCACAAACCGGGTAGAATTAGTGGGGGAAGCAAAAGTGGATGGGAATCTGGGAGGCAGTGACCATGAGTTGGTTGAGTTCAGGATCCTGACGCAGGGAAGAAAGGTAAGCAGCAGGATACGGACCCTGGACTTCAGGAAAGCAGACTTCGACTCCCTCAGGGAACGGATGGCCAGGATCCCCTGGGGGACTAACTTGAAGGGGAAAGGAGTCCAGAGGAGCTGGCTGTATTTCAAGGAATCCCTGTTGAGGTTACAGGGACAAACCATCCCAATGAGTCGAAAGAATAGTAAATATGGCAGGCGACCAGCTTGGCTTAATGGTGAAATCCTAGCGGATCTTAAACATAAAAAAGAAGCTTACAAGAAGTGGAAGGTTGGACATATGACCAGGGAAGAGTATAAAAATATTGCTCGGGCATGTAGGAATGATATCAGGAGGGCCAAATCGCACCTGGAGCTGCAGCTAGCCAGAGATGTTAAGAGTAACAAGAAGGGTTTCTTCAGGTATGTTGGCAACAAGAAGAAAGCCAAGGAAAGTGTGGGCCCCTTAATGAATGAGGGAGGCAACCTAGTGACAGAGGATGTGGAAAAAGCAAATGTACTCAATGCTTTTTTTGCCTCTGTTTTCACGAACAAGGTCAGCTCCCAGACTGCTGCGCTGGGCATCACAAAATGGGGAAGAGATGGCCAGCCCTCTGTGGAGATAGAGGTGGTTAGGGACTATTTAGAAAAGCTGGACGTGCACAAGTCCATGGGGCCGGACGAGTTGCATCCGAGAGTGCTGAAGGAATTGGCGGCTGTGATTGCAGAGCCATTGGCCATTATCTTTGAAAACTCGTGGCGAACCGGGGAAGTCCCGGATGACTGGAAAAAGGCTAATGTAGTGCCAATCTTTAAAAAAGGGAAGAAGGAGGATCCTGGGAACTACAGGCCAGTCAGCCTCACCTCAGTCCCTGGAAAAATCATGGAGCAGCTCCTCAAAGAATCAATTCTGAAGCACTTGCATGAGAGGAAAGTGATCAGGAACAGCCAGCATGGATTCACCAAGGGAAGGTCATGCCTGACTAATCTAATTGCCTTTTATGATGAGCTTACTGGTTCTGTGGATGAAGGGAAAGCAGTGGATGTATTGTTTCTTGACTTTAGCAAAGCTTTTGACACAGTCTCCCACAGTATTCTTGTCAGCAAGTTAAGGAAGTATGGGCTGGATGAATGCACTATAAGGTGGGTAGAAAGTTGGCTAGATTGTCGGGCTCAACGGGTAGTGATCAATGGCTCCATGTCTAGTTGGCAGCCGGTATCAAGTGGAGTGCCCCAAGGGTCGGTCCTGGGGCCGGTTTTGTTCAATATCTTCATAAATGATCTGGAGGATGGTGTGGATTGCACTCTCAGCAAATTTGCGGATGATACTAAACTGGGAGGAGTGGTAGATATGCTGGAGGGGAGGGATAGGATACAGAAGGACCTAGACAAATTGGAGGATTGGGCCAAAAGAAATCTGATGAGGTTCAATAAGGATAAGTGCAGCGTCCTGCACTTAGGACGGAAGAACCCAATGCACAGCTACAGACTAGGGACCGAATGGCTAGGCAGCAGTTCTGCGGAAAAGGACCTAGGGGTGACAGTGGACGAGAAGCTGGATATGAGTCAGCAGTGTGCCCTTGTTGCCAAGAAGGCCAATGGCATTTTGGGATGTAAAAGTAGGGGCATAGCGAGCAGATCGAGGGACGTGATCGTTCCCCTCTATTCGACATTGGTGAGGCCTCATCTGGAGTACTGTGTCCAGTTTTGGGCCCCACACTACAAGAAGGATGTGGAAAAATTGGAGAGAGTCCAGCGAAGGGCAACAAAAATGATTAGGGGTCTGGAACACAAGACTTATGAGGAGACGCTGAGGGAGCTGGGATTGTTTAGCCTGCAGAAGAGAAGAATGAGGGGGGATTTGATAGCTGCTTTCAACTACCTGAAAGGGGGTTCCAAAGAGGATGGCTCTAGACTGTTCTTAATGGTAGCAGATGACAGAACGAGGAGTAATGGTCTCAAGTTGCAGTGGGGGAGGTTTAGATTGGATATTAGGAAAAACTTTGTCACTAAGAGGGTGGTGAAACACTGGAATGCATTACCTAGGGAGATGGTAGAAATTCCTTCCTTAGAGGTTTTTAAGGTCAGGCTTGACAAAGCCCTGGCTGGGATGATTTAACTGGGAATTGGTCCTGCTTCGAGCAGGGGGTTGGACTAGATGACCTTCTGGGGTCCCTTCCAACCCTGATATTCTATGATTCTATGATTCTTGTCCACTGTAACCCCTAGGTCCTTTTCTGCAGAACTGCTGCCAAGCCATTCGGTCCCTAGTCTGTAGCGGTGCATGGGATTCTTCCGTCCTAAGTGCAGGACTCTGCACTTGTCCTTGTTGAACCTCATCAGATTTCTTTTGGCCCAATCCTCTAATTTGTCTAGGTCCCTCTGTATCCTATCCCTACCCTCCAGCGTATCTACCATTCCTCCCAGTTTAGTGTCATCCGCAAACTTGCTGAGGGTGCAATCCACACCATCCTCCAGATCATTAATGAAGATATTGAACAAAACCGGCCCCAGGACCGACCCTTGGGGCACTCCGCTAGATACCAGCTGCCAACTAGACATGGAGCCATTGATCACTACCCGTTGAGCCTGACAATCTAGCCAACTTTCTACCCACCTTATAGTGCATTCATCCAGCCCGTACTTCTTTAACTTGCTGACAAGAATACTGTGGGAGACACTGTCAAAAGCTTTGCTAAAGTCAAGGAATAACATGTCCACTGCTTTCCCTTCATCCACAGAACCAGTTATCTCATCATAGAAGGCAATTAGATTAGTCAGGCATGACTTGCCCTTGGTGAATCCATGCTGACTGTTCCTGATCACTTTCCTCTCGTCTAAGTGCTTCAGAATTGATTCCTTGAGTACCAGCTCCATGATTTTTTTGGGGACTGAGGTGAGGCTGACTGGCCTGTAGTTCCCAGGATCCTCCTTCTTCCCTTTTTTAAAGATGGGCACTACATTAGCCTTTTTCCAGTCTTCCGGGACTTCCCCTGATCACCATGAGTTTTCAAAGATAATGGCCAATGGCTCTGCAATCACATCCGCCAATTCCTTTAGCACTCTCGGATGCAACACATCCAGCCCCATGGACGTCCAGCTTTTCTAAATAGTCCCGAACCACTTCTTTCTTCACAGAGGGCTGGCCACCTCCTCCCCATGCTGTGCTGCCCAGCGCAGTAGTCTAGGAGCTGACCTTGTTCGTGAAGACAGAGGCCAAAAAAGCTTTGAGTACATTAGCTTTTTCCGCATCCTCTGTCACTAGGTTGCCTCCCTCATTCAGTAAGGGGCCCACACTTTCCTTGGCTTTCTTCTTATTGCCAACATACCTGAAGAAACCCTTCTTGTTACTCTTAACATCTCTTGCTAGCTGCAACTCCAGGTGTGATTTAGCCTTCCTGATTTCACTCCTACATGCCCGAGGAATAGTTTTATACTCCTCCCTGGTCATTTGTCCAATCTTCCACTTCTCATAAGCCTCTTTTTTGTGTTTAAGATCAGCAAGGATTTCACTGTTAAGACAAGCTGGTCACCTGCCATATTTACTATTCTTTCTACACATCGGGATGGTTTGTCCCTGTAACCCCAATAAGGATTCTTTAAAATACAGCCAGCTCTCCTGGACTCCTTTCCATGTTATTCTCCCAGAGGATCCTTCCCATCAGTTCCCGGAGGGAGTCAAAGTCTGCTTTTCTGAAGTCCAGGGTCCGTATTCTGCTGCTTTCCTTTCTTCCTTGTGTCAGGATCCTGAACTCGACCATCTCATGGTCACTGCCTCCCAGGTTCCCATCCACTTTTGCTTCCCCTACTAATTCTTCCCAGTTTGTGAGCAGCAGGTCAAGAAGAGCTCCGCCCCTAGTTGGTTCCTCCAGCACTTGCACCAGGAAATTATCCCCTACATTTTCCAAAAACTTCCTGGATTGTCTGTGCACCGCTGTATTGCTCTCCCAGCAGATATCAGGGTGATTGAAGTCTCCCATGAGAACCAGGGCGTGCGATCTAGTAGCTTCTGCGAGTTGCCGGAAGAAAGCCTCGTCCACCTCATCCCCCTGGTCTGGTGATCTATAGCAGACTCCCACCACAACATCACCCTTGTTGCTCATGCTTCTAAACTTAATCCAGAGACACTCAGGTTTTTCTGCAGTTTCATACTTGAGCTCTGAGCAGTCTTACTGGTCCCTTACATACAGTGCAACTCCCCCACCTTTTCTGCCCTGCCTGTCCTTCCTGAACAGTTTATACCCATCCATGACAGTACTCCAGTCATGCGAGTTATCCCACCAAGTCTCTGTTATTCCAATCACATCATAATTTCTTGACTTTGCCAGGACCTCCAGCTCTCCCTGCTTGTTTCCCAGGCTTTGTGCATTTGTATATAGGCACTTGAGGTAACCCGCTGATCGCCCCTCATTCTCAGTATGAGGCAGCAGCCCTCCCCTCTCACATGCTCCTGCTTGTGCTTCCTCCCGGTATTCTGCTTCCCTACCTACCTCAGGGCTTTGGTCTCCTTCCCCCCGGTGAACCTAATTTAAAGCCCTCCTGTCAAGGTTCCTCCCCCACTCTGAACTCTAGGGTACAGATGTGGGGACCTGCATGAAAAAACCTCCTAAGCTTATCTTTACCAGTTTAGGTCAAAACTTCCCCAAGGTACAAAATATTCCCCCCGTTGTCCTTGGACTGGCCGCTACCACCACCAAACTAATACTGGTTACTGGGGAAGAGCTGTTTGGACGCGTCTTTCCCCCCAAAATACTTCCCAAAACCCTGCACCCCACTTCCTGGACAAGGTTTAGTAAAAAGCCTCACCAATTTGCCTAGGTGACTACAGACCCAGACCCTTGGATCTTAAGAACAATGAACAATCCTCCCAACACTTGCACCCCCCTTTCCTGGGAAATGTTGGATAAAAAGCCTCACCAATTTGCATAGGTGACAACAGACCCAAACCCTTGGATCTGAGAACAATGAAAAAGCATTCAGTTTTTTACAAGAAGACTTTTAATAAAAAATAGAAGTAAATAGAAATAAAGAAATCCCCCCTGTAAAATCAGGATGGTAGATATCTTACAGGGTAATTAGATTCAAAAACATAGAGAACCCCTCTAGGCAAAACCTTAAGTTACAAAAAAGATACACAGACAGAAAAAGTTATTCTATTCAGCACAATTCTTTTCTCAGCCATTTAAAGAAATCATAATCTAACACATACCTAGCTAGATTACTTACTAAAAGTTCTAAGACTCCATTCCTGGTCTATCCCCGGCCAAGACGACTACAGACAGACACAGACCCTTTGTTTCTCTCCCTCCTCCCAGCTTTTGAAAGTATCTTGTCTCCTCATTGGTCATTTTGGTCAGGTGCCAGCGAGGTTACCTTTAGCTTCTTAACCCTTTACAGGTGAGAGGATTTTTCCTCTGGCCAGGAGGGATTTCAAAGGGGTTTACCCTTCCCTTTATATTTATGACACCTCTTCATTAGGTTAGCTAGCCTGCTTGCGAAGATGCTCTTCCCTCTCTTTGTTAGGTGGAGCCCGTCTCTGCCTAGCACTCCTCCTTGGAACACCATCCCATGGTCAAAGAATCCAAAGCCTTCTCTCAGACACCACCTGCGTAGCCATTCATTGATTTCCACGATTCGACGATCCCTACCCCAGCCTTTTCCTTCCACGGGGAGGATGGATGAAGACACCACTTGCACCTCATACTCCTTTATCCTCCTTCCCAGAGCCACGTAGTCTGCAGTGATCTGCTCAATGTCATTCTTGGCAGTATCATTGGTGCCCACATGGAAAAGCAGGTATATATATATAAGGTACATATATCTATTGAGATGATTCTGTACCCAGCTGAGGTCAATGGCTTGTCTGAGTTTTCAAATAAAAACACTACTGATATGAAAAAGAGTTTTCAGAGTTATCAACAGATAGAAAATGTAATGGAATAGTCATTAATCTAAATCACACTAATTGAAGTCAATAACTATTAGCTAGATGTAAAATTAATCGTAAAGCAATTTAGTGATATGCTAATAATATAAGCAAAATTAAAATGACCTTGATGGGAGGACTCAGTGTGGGAAGTTAAGTAAGTGAATGTCTTTGCAGGATTGGGACCCTAGCAATAGGGAAAGAGATAGCATGTTTGTCCTGACATGAATAAGGGCTGCAGGATGAGGACCCCAAATGTGTAAGTGTGTACCCTCCTTTACTCTGTGTAATGCTAAGAACCAGTGCTACTGCAATTTACTAACTCATTCCCTCTACATCAGCCAAGTTCAAGGTTCCTCCCAACACTCTACAGCACTTTCTTGCATGGAGCTGGAAAATTCTCAGTGGTGGGTGATGAGATAATCAGCTTCTTTCCTGGTGGAAGAATCTATTACAAAATTACACTAGGCCATTCCCTTAAGAAATTAAAATCAAAATATTAAATTGAAGAGATGCCCCTAACCAGAGGTGAAAGTAAGCCGGTACAGTACATAGCCAACGTTAAAGCTTTAAGCACTGTACTGGCAGGGCCGCTGATGGGGAGGGCAAAAGGGGCAGCTGCCCCGGGGTTTGGCAATTTAAAAGGGCCCTGGGCTCCCTGCAGTGGCTGGAACCCCTGGCCCTTTAAATCGCTGCCAGAGCCTCGGGTGTTGTGAGCCGGGCAGTGCTTAAGGGCTGGCTGGGGGAGTCTGGCCCCAGCCCCACCCCTTCCCCTCGAGGCCCCGCCCCTTCTGGGGACCCAGAGCTGCCTCCCTCCACCTTGCCCAGGAGCCCAGTGCCCTGCGTACTGGTAAGTCCTTTAAGTTACTTTCACCCCTGCCCCTAACTTAAATTTCCTGGGGCACTTTAAAGAAGGTATGGTCACGCATCCTGTTCTACCACATTTCTCTGTGTATTGGCAATCATTCATCTTTCTTCATCATGTGTGTTTTTGGCAGGTGAACAACTCAGGCTGGGGTGTGGAAAAGGCCAAGGATTCACAGGATGTGAAGTGACACCAGCGCTCTGGGAACAGTTTGAACTTGGAGCACACCCGCCAAGTCTAAGCTGCCGCAGGGCTTCTCGAGAAAGACGAGCGGCTGCTTCCAGGGAAGCATGCGTTCAGAGTCAAACACCTCCCTTTTGGGAGGTCAGTAGCTGAGAGTCCAGATCAGCCAAGTGCATCTCCACTGACACCGATGCATGCGGGCTGCAGGCAAATGACCTGCAATGACCTGTGGCTCTGGCTGCACAGGCAGGCAAGTGACCCCTGCCTCACTGCTTCCTCTGCTGCCTGAAGCGCAAAGGGAGCAGGTGGGACTTGGAGGAGCAGCAGCAAGCAGAGGAGGTGGGAACAGGTAAGGGGGGGGCTAGTCCTAGCCAGACAGCAGCAGCCCCAGTTCCCAGCACCACAAAGCCCCATCCTGCTCCTGTTGTGCCCAGCTTCTCCCTCCAGTTACCTCATGGGCACCGCCTCTACCTATGCCAGACCGCTACCCTGCAGGTGCCTCACCCGGGAAACTGGGCCCTGCTGTGCTCTGCCCCAGCCACCCCCTCAGCGTCTCCCTCAGACACAGCCCCCAGTGACATGCTGTTGGGGGAAGACTTGGCTAGTCATGTGAAGCCGGCCAAGAGGGTGGGAATGGTCACCCGCAGCCAGGCTAATCAAGCCGTCACGCCTAGCTCTGTCCCGGAAACTTCTACCAGGACCCGGTCAGAGGTGATGGACCCAGACCCCAGGCCAACATCTGCAACAGCAGTAGTGGACCCAGACCCAGACAGAGCCAGTCCCAGAACCGGAACTGGCGCAGCAACCAGCACCAGACCCATTGCCAGCACTGAATCCAGTACTTGCAACCTCAACACCAGAGGGCCCCACCGAACCTGAACCGGCAGCAGCCGATAACCCTACACAAGAGGCTCAGCCGGAGCCTGAACCCCAACATAGTGCACCAGCGGAGAGCGGTTCACAGTCAACAGAAACAGCCCCATCCCCTACATCGCTTCCAGAGGGACCAAGCCTAGGTCCACAATCCCATGAGGAACTGATGTCTCCAGCATCAAAGGAACAGTTCCAGACCGAACAGGAAGCAGATGAAAGCCTCCAGAGAGCTTGGACGGCGGCACGGAGCAACCCACCGCATCTCAGCTCTCCTAATCGATCCAGGTTTGTTGTAGAAAGAAACTTTTATACAAGGAAACTCTTTCTGGTGGACACCAGGAAGACTGGCATCCTCAGAGACAGTTGGTAGTTCCAACTAAGTACTGGGTAAAACTCTTGAGCTTAGCCCGCGATCATCCTAGTGGCCATGCTGGGGTGAACAGGACCAAAGACCATTTTGGGAGGTCATTTCACTGAGAGGGAATGGGCAAGGATGTTTCTACCTATGTCCGGTCTTGTGAGGTATGCCAAAGAGTGGGAAAACCCCAAAATCAGGTCAAAGCCCCTCTACAGCCACTCCCATCATTGAGGTTCCATTTCAGCGAGTAGCTGTGGATATTCTGGGTCCTTTTCCGAGAAAGACACCCAGAGGAAAGCAGTACATACTGACTTTCATGGATTTTGCCACCCGATGGCCGGAAGCAGTAGCTCTAAGCAACATTAGGGCTAAAAGTGTATGCCAGGCACTAGCAAAAAGACATTTTTGCCAGGGTAGGTTGGCCCTCCGACATCCTCACAGATGCACAAACTAATTTCCTGGCAGGAACTATGGAAAGCCTTTGGGAAGCTCATGGGGTGAATCACTTGGTTGCCACCCCTTACCATCATCAAACAAATGGCCTGGTGGAGAAATTTAATGGGACTTTGGGGGCCATGATACGTAAATTTCTAAATGAGTCCTCCAATGATTGGGACCTAGTGTTGCAACAGTTGCTCTTTGCCTACAGAGCTGTACCACATCCCAGTTTAGGGTTTTCACCATTTGAACTTGTATATGGCCACGAGGTTAAGGGGCCATTACAGTTGGTGAAGCAGCAATGGGAGGGGTTTACACCTTCTCCAGGAACTAACATTCTGGACTTTGTAACCAACCTACAAAACACCCTCCGAACCTCTTTAGCCCTTGCTAAAGAAAACCTACAGGATGCTCAAAAAGAACAAAAAGCCTGGTATGATAAACATGCCAGAGAGCGTTTCTTCAAAGTAGGGGACCAGGTCATGGTCTTAAAGGTGCTCCAGGCCCATAAAATGGAAGTGTCGTGGGAAGGGCCATTCATGGTCCAGGAGCGCCTGGGAGCTGTTAATTATCTCATAGCATTCCCCACCTCCAATCGAAAGCCTAAGGTGTACCATATTAATTCTGTAAAGCCCTTTTATTCCAAAGAATTAAAGGTTTGTTAGTTTACAGCCCAGGGAGGAGATGAAGCTGAGTGGCCTCAAGGTGTCTACTACAAAGGGAAAAGTGATGGTGGCATGGAAGAGGTGAACCTCTTCATGACCCTTGGGCGTATGCAGCAACAGGAGATCAAGGAGCTGTGCACTAGCTAAGCGCCGACGTTCTCAGCCACCCCAGGACTGACTGAACGGGCATACCACTCAATTGACACAGGTAATGCTCACCTAATTAAAGTCCAACCTTACCAGGTGTCTCCTCAAGTTAAAACTGCTATAGAACGGGAGATCCAGGATATGCTACAGATGAGGGTAATCCGCCCCTCTGGCAGTGCCTGGGCATCTCCAGTGGTTCTAGTTCCCAAACCAGATGGGGAGATACGTTTTTGCGTGGACTACCATAAGCTAAATACTGTAACTCGCCCAGACAACTATCCAATGCCACGCATAGATGAACTATTAGAGAAACTGGGACGGGCCCAGTTCATCTCTACCTTGGACTTAACCAAGGGATACTGGCAGGTACCGCTAGATGAATCCACCAAGGAAAGGTCAGTCTTCACCACACATGTCAGGCTGTATGACTTTAATGTACTCCCTTTCGGGCTGCGGAATGCACCTGCCACCTTCCGAAGACTTGTAGATGGTCTCCTAGCGGGATTGGGAGAATATGCAGTCGCCTACCTTGACGATGTGGCCATATTTTCGGATTCCTGGGCAGAACACCTGGAACATCTACAAAAAGTCTTCGAGCGCATAAGGGAGGCAGGACTAACTGTTAAGGCTAAGAAGTGTCAAATAGGCCTAAACAGAGTGACTTACCTTGGACCTTGGGTTTGGGGGGATTTTGGAGGGAAAGATGTTTCCAAGCGGGCTCTTTCCCTGTTATATATTTGTTAGGCTCTTGGTGGTGGCAGCAATAAAGTCCAGGGGCAAAAGGTAAAACAGTTTGTACCTTAGGGAAGTTTTAACCTAAGGCTAAGAAGTGTCAAATAGGCCTAAACAGAGTGACTTAGAGTGACAGAGTGACAAAAGGTAAAACAGTTTGTACCTTAGGGAAGTTTTAACCTAAGGCTAAGAAGTGTCAAATAGGCCTAAACAGAGTGACTTACCTTGGACCTTGGGTTTGGGGGGATTTTGGGGGGAAAGATGTTTCCAAGCGGGCTCTTTCCCTGTTATATATTTATTAGGCTCTTGGTGGTGGCAGCAATAAAGTCCAGGGGCAAAAGGTAAAACAGTTTGTACCTTAGGGAAGTTTTAACTTAAGCTGGTAAAAATAAGCTTAGGGGGTTTTTCATGCAGGTCCCCACATCTGTACCCTAGAGTTCAGAGTGGGGAAGGAACCTTGACATATGGTAATTTACAAACTTGGCAAATAATTCAATGAGTTAAAGAATTAAATAAGTTCATGGAGGACAGGTCCATCAATGGGTACTAGCCAAGATGGTCAGGGACCAAACCTCATGCTCTGGGTGTCCTTAAACCTCTGACTGCCAGAAGCTTGGAGTGGGTGACAGGGGTTGAATCACTTGATAAATTGTTGTGTTTTGTTCATTTCCTCTGAAGCATCGGGCATCACGCACTGTCAGAAAACAGGATACTGGACCATTGGTCTGACCTTTTATGGCCATTCTTACGAGTTAACTTGCATATTTGCAAATAATTTGCATGAATAATAAATGTCACACACGATGCTGGGCAAAACTTAGTTGCTATAGAGCCCCAGCTGTTGTGGGGTGGCAGAAGATGCAGAAATCCAATGTAATATGTTGGACACCCCTTCATTCTTCCCCTCCCTCCCAAAAATGGTGGGTGCTAGTGCAGAACAGGCTTTATCTAAAATGTTCTTGCTGGGGTCTTGCCAAATTGTATTGCAGGGGGAATACGCACCACCACTACCCAGTATACTACTGCATCACCGGTATGGTGCCTCATCCCCCTCTCTGAAAATGCTTTTTTGGATACTGCATCCCCAAAATACTATTGTGGGGGGATTCCCTTCCTTCCCCCAAATGCTATTGGTTCTCCCACACACAGAATACTGTTTGACAGTGATGGAAAGCAAAGCAAAGCGAATATCCTTATTTTTCCACTTCTCTAACGCATTAGTGCAGCAGCTCTCCTCATACACAGGCTTCTTGGGGAGTGCGTATGTGGTTTCCAGAGCAATGAATGCTGATGTCGTCATCCTGGTGCATTTCAGCAGCAAGTCCCAGGATGTGTAAGCACACTCTCTGTCTGCATAGGAATTAGCATATGAAAAGAAACCGTAAAACTGGTGAATTCCAAATTGGATTTAAAAACAAATTTCACTCTGAGATTTCTAAGTAACAAAACTAAGGGGGAAAATATTTTTAAAAATATGGTTTTAAAATAATCTATCTCCCTTTAACAAAAATAAAAAAAACTCTTCAGAATAATTACTAAATGCCTGATTTGTAATAATAAACATTGGGAGCAATGGTACATTGTAAGCTGTAAAAGTGTTGGCTTGTATTTAAAAAAAATCCCACTGCATACATTTTCCTTCTTTTACTCCACATGTGCAATTTATCCTCCGAAAACTACATCCGCCTAGGCAATATTCGTACATCACCATGCAAACTTAACACCATCCCTGTCTGCAGTGGTTTTGAAGATATGGGGTAAAACCCTGGCTCCAGTGAGGTCAGTTGGAGTTTTGCCATTGATTTCATCCCTGGTCTTTAGTTATATGATCATATGCTATGTCTCAAATAATACAATTTATTAGTTATACAGGTTTTTCTGTGGTTTTATATGCATGTGTGTTTATATTAGTGTGTTTCTGCTGTGCAATGGTGGTGCTAGCTGTAAGGGGGCTGTGCAGGAGATAAGTTTGCCCAACGTGGTATGGAATTCACCAGGTGGGAGTGCCTGCTTAGCAGCATGAAGGTGGAAAAAGGGAGAGTGGTGCAAGATCAGGAAACTGGTATTGCAAAAATCCTTCTACCCTCTGCTATGCAGGTGAGCTTAATTAGGGGCTCCGACTCCTACTTGAGCAGTTGAACCAGAGCATGATCTGCAAGAGTAGATTTCCAGCTGCTTGAGGGCCTCAGGGGGAGGGATTCTCCCCCTCCCCCCCACACTTCCATTTAACTCTTGTATATGTAACCAGTGCCCAACATGCCTGCTTGGATTGGCTGCTGGGTAGAGGATTCAGAGTCTTAATGAAAACTTTAGGAGATGTACAGGCTTGTTACACAGTTACATGTGCATATGTATGCAGCCCAGTTAACATCCTCTGGAAACTTGGTGGTTCATGGTCTAAAAAAAAACAAACCCAAAAAATAGTCAGTGTATGCAAATTTTCATAACTCAGCAAAATCTCAGCCAGTGTTTGCCAGCACACTCAAACCCGTCCTCATTCAGAAAATTACTTTTTCAAAACAATGACATTCTATTTTCCACTTTTGGAAGCTTGCCAAACACATTATGCTGTTTGTAAACTGTGGCAGTTCACCTTTAACGTAAGCGTCAGATCTTTTTTGCACTTGAATAACTCAAAAAATGCCTTAAATTTAGAAATTCAAACCTGGCATATTGTTGCTTCCAAGTGAGTATTGAAAACTTTACTGCACTAGTTCAAAACATGGTTTTGAAATAGTCATTAATGTTTGAAAATGACATACTGAACGTGCACAATATTTCTCTTTCCTTAACAAAAAGAACCTTGCACCATACTGAGTTCAGCTGGAAAAGTCTGAAAACAGATGAAAAGGGCGCAGATGGCAAATTGTCCTTCTCACATCTAACTAGAGCCTCACTGCCCCATCCCTTATTGGTATAAATTATGTGACTTTTAATGTATGAACATTGGATTCCACACTTAGTTTAAAACCTGAGCAATATGCTCTCCAAAGAACCTTATACATATCCTCTTCAATGCACCCAGTTGTGAAAATGACAGGAAGAGCTTGTGCAGTTGTTACTGGATGAAGAATTCCTTCCATTAGAAAGGTGTCTGTTTTAGGTCTCTTCGGTTACGTCTATGCTTAAGTTTTGCAGGCTTAGCTATGCTGGTTAGAGGGTGATTTATTTTTTTTAATGACATGCTGTCATAAAAATAAAGGGAAGGGTAAACCCCTTTGAAATCCCTCCTGGCCAGGGGAAAGCTCCTCTCACCTGTAAAGGGTTAAGAAGCTAAAGGTAACCTCGCTGGCACCTGACCAAAATGACCAATGAGGAGACAAGATACTTTCAAAAGCTGGGAGGAGGGAGAGAAACAAAGGGTCTGTGTGTCTGTCTATATGCTGGTTTCGGCCGGGGATAGACCAGGAATGGAGTCTTAGAACTTTTAGTAAGTAATCCAGCTAGGTATGTGTTAGATTATGATTTCTTTAAATGGCTGAGAAAAGGATTGTGCTGAATAGAATAACTATTTCTGTCTGTGTATCTTTTTTGTAACTTAAGGTTTTGCCTAGAGGGGTTCTCTATGTTTTTTTAATCTAATTACCCTGTAAGATATCTACCATCCTGATTTTACAGGGGGGATTTCTTTATTTCTATTTACTTCTATTTTTATTAAAAGTCGTCTTGTAAGAAACTGAATGCTTTTTCATTGTTCTCAGATCCAAGGGTTTGGGTCTGTGGTCACCGATGCAAATTGGTGAGGCTTTTTATCCAACATTTCCCAGGAAAGGGGGGGTGCAAGTGTTGGGAGGATTGTTCATTGTTCTTAAGATCCAAGGGTCTGGGTCTGTAGTCACCTAGGCAAATTGGTGAGGCTTTTTACCAAACCTTGTCCAGGAAGTGGGGTGCAAGGTTTTGGGAAGTATTTTGGGGGGAAGGACGCGTCCAAACAGCTCTTCCCCAGTAACCAGTATTAGTTTGGTGGTGGTAGCGGCCAGTCCAAGGACAACGGGGGGAATATTTTGTACCTTGGGGAAGTTTTGACCTAAGCTGGTAAAGATAAGTTTAGGAGGTTTTTCATGCAGGTCCCCACATCTGTACCCTAGAGTTCAGAGTGGGGGAGGAACCTTGACACATGCCTCTGCTGCCAAAAGCCCTAGTGTGGACGCAGTTCTACTTGCAAAAAATGTTTTTGCTGTAATAGTTTATTGAGCTCACCAAACCAACATAAGCTATACTACCCAAGCACTGTTTGGTCGGTATAACTGCATGTACACTCGGAGGATTTTGCCAGCATAGCTATATTGGCAAAGCTTTTAAGTCTAGACAAGGTCTTCATTCGTGTGAAAATTAAAGTTGGGGTGAGGAGAAGAGTGAATTGGTCAACATTTTAGATTGATTCGCTGGTACCTACCCCAGGCCCTAAAAAGGTTCTGGAACCCTCATTGCTTATTGAAAGAAATGATCAATAAGTAGGTCAACTTTCCTCCAACCGTTAACAGTGTCCCTTTTGGGCACCAGCTCCGTGAGAACAGTAGGACAGTTCTGAGGACTACTGATTGGTGGGTCTCAGCGTTCACTCCATTATCTGCACCAGGACTCCCATTTGGCAGTGAGCCATAGACCAGGTATTACAGATGATTTCTGGTGCTCACTGTTACTTGGGCAATATACTGGTCACAGGAACTACTGATGAATAGCACCTTGCAAACCTCCAGAAGGCACTCATGAGGCTGTCTGACTGCCATCTTAGAGCAAATAAGGAAAATGTGAATTTTTCAATGATTCAGTTATGGCCATACCATTAATATAATTTGCAAAATAACAAGACAAAGTTGAAGCTATCCTTAAATCACCCCAACCTCAAAATGTGTCACAATTACATGCCTTTCTGAAGCTAACACAATTTTACTACAGATTCTTGCCTAACATAGTGAAATTGTTACATCCTGTAAACAAACTATTGAACAGTGGACAGAAATGCACACTGCACCAATGCTTTTGATGAGGCCAAGAAGTTTATAGCATCTGAAAGTATCCTTACACACTACAATATCTCTTTCCCCTGTGGAGTAGGTGCAGTAATTTCACATGTGATGGAAGATCATACTGAAGACCAACTGTTAAAGTTTTCTTTTTAGGGCTGTGAAGCCATTAAAAAAATTAATGATTAATTGCACGATTTAAAAAATTAATCATGATTAATTGTGCAATTAATCACCCTGTTAAACAATAATACCATTTGTATAATTTTTTTGTTTTCCACATTTTCAAATATATTGATTTCAATTACAACACAGAATACAAAATGTACAGTGCTCACTTCATATTTATTTATGATTACAAGTTTTTGAATACAAGTATTACTGTAAAAAACAAAAGAAATAGTATTTTTCAATTCACCTAATACAAGTACTGTAGTGCAATCTCTTTATCATGAAAGTTGAACTTACAAATCTAGAATTATGTACAAAAAATAACTGCATTCAAAAATAAAACAATGTAAAATTTTAAAGCCTACAAATCCACTCAGACTTACTTCTTGTTCAGCCAATTGCTCAGACAAATAAGCTTGTTTACATTTGCAGAAGATAATGCTGCCCGCTTCATGTTTACAATGTCACCTGAAAGTGAGAACAGGTGGTCATGTGGTACTCTAGTAGCCGGCATTGCAAGATATTTATGTGCCAGATGTGCTAAAGATTCAAATGTCCCTTCATGCTTTAATCATCATTCTAGGGGACATGCCTCCATGTCGATGATGGGTTCTGCTCGATAACGATCCAAAGCAGTGAAGACCGATGCATGTTCATTTTCATCATCTGAGTCAGATGCCACCAGCAGAAGGATGATTTTCTTTTTTGGTGGTTTGGGTTCATCTCTCTCAGATTTTGGAAGTCACTTCAGATTCTTAAATCTTGGGTTGAGTGCTGTAGCTATCTTTAGAAATTTCACGTTGGTACCTTCTTTGCGTTTTGTGAAATCTGCAGGAAAGTGTTCTTAAAACGAACAACGTGCTGGGTCATCATCCAAGACTGCTATTACATGAAATATATGGCAGAATGCGGGTAAAACACTGAGCAGGAGACATACAATTCTCCCCCCAGGAGTTCAGTCACAAGTTTAATTAACAAATTGTTTTTTTAATTAGTGTCATCAGCATGGAAGCATGTCCTCTGGAATGGTGGCCAAGGCATGAAGGGGCATAAGACTGTTTAGCATATCTGGCACGTAAATACCTTGCAATGCTGACTACAAAAGTGCCATGTGAACATCTGTTTTCACTTTCAGGTGACATTGTAAATAAGAAGTGGGCAGCATTATCTCCCATAAATGTAAACAAACTTGTTTCTCTTAGCGATTGCCTGAACAAGAAGTAGGACTGAGTGGAATTGCAGGCACTAAAGTTTTGCATTGTTTTGTTTTTGAGTGCAGTTATGTAACAAAAAAAAAAGTCTACATTTGTAAGTTGCACTTTCACTATAAAGAGATTGCACTACAATACTTGTATGAGGTGAATTGAAAACTACTATTTCTTTTATCATTTTTACAGTGCAAATATTTGTAATATTATAAAGTGAGCAGTGTATACTTTGTATTCTGTGTTGCAATTGAAAGCAATATATTTGAAAATGTAGAAAAACATCCAAAATATGTCATAAGTTTGAATTGGTATTCTATTGTTTAACAGTGCGATTAAAACTGCTATTAATCACGATTAATTTTTTTAATCGCAATTAATTTTTTTTAGTTAATCGCTTGAGTTAACTGTGATTAATCGACAGCCCTAAAAATCACAGATATCCGCAAATGGCTTTTTTGTGTATGGCTGCATGTGTATTGTTAATTTTGAGTTTCTATTTGTGTGTACTTGTACTGATTGCATTTGATATTCAAATAGGCCCTGTGTTTATCTGGAAAATTGGTAAACCTCTCTGTCTGGAAACACCTGTATACACCTTAACTTTTGCACAATGATTCTCCTGCAGTTTTCCCCTAGACTTGTGAGATGTTAATTCTATCTGAACTTTGTATAAAAAGAGGGGTGGAAGAGGAAAGTGGTCTGCAAATCTGTGTACCTTGATCAAAGACTATTGGCCTATAACTTTGGTATTATCTACATAGGAATATTTACCAGTATAATTATATCAGTATAGTTATACCTGTATAACTCCCTGTGTGGAGACTCTTATGTTGCTTCAGAAGTGGTATAAAATAAACTGGAAAAAGGCATTCTGACTCCAGAATGTGAGTGTCCAGGGAGGGAGATATGGTGATACAAATTATAGCAGTATAATTAAACCAGTATAGTTATGCCAGTAAATTTCCCCATTCAAGCCCTGAATCTTTGACTCATTGTCTGCAGACAAAAAGTGTTAGGCTAGATACAACCTGCAGTTTTCCCCATTACTTGTAAGTGGAGGGCAGTGAGAACTTGTATACAGAACTTGGCTCTTCAAGCATTTTAACTCCATCTGATATTAAATATTTTTTCCTGCCCCCTTTCTCCCCCCGTACCAGTGATATACCTGTCACTTTTCAGAGTAACAGCCGTGTTAGTCTGTATTCGCAAAAAGAAAAGGAGTACTTGTGGCACCTTAGAGACTAACCAATTTATTTGAGCATAGGCTTTCGTGAGCTACAGCTCACGAAAGCCTATGCTCAAATAAATTGGTTAGTCTCTAAGGTGCCACAAGTACTCCTTTTCTTTTTGCGAATACCTGTCACTCTCACCCAGCTATCAAATTTCCCTTGATTTTCTCCAGTGAGAAGTTCAGCCCCCACCTTCTCCCAAGACAAGCTATAGAATATGCAAATACTGTATGTATATTTCACTGTGTTATTAGATAAGTCGAACATATGTTTAGATGAATGTTCACGCACCTGCACTGAATACACGATGTGATCACAATCATGGGTGGCGTGTATAAGAGGTCACAGGAGGCTAAGTCTCCCGAAAAGCCTGTCCATGCGGGGGGGGGTGGAATGCAGTAGTACACAAAACCATCAGTCAGGGATAAGGGCCTGTTATAATAGGTATTGCACACACATATAAAAGAGATATTCCCGCCTCCGAGTTTACACTTCCAAGGTCCCCCATCCTGCAAACACTTATGCAACTTACACTGACACACCTTTACCCTGACTTTTCAAAGGGGAAAAATTAAACACATGCATAAATGTTCATAGGATTGGGTCTTAAGTATGAGACGAGAGACAACTCTTGGATACAACAAACAGATGAGAAGAGTGCAAGCTCATAGTAAGTTGATTAGGATTAGCGTAAAAGCACAGGTCAAAAGCAGCAGTCACAACTATCTATTGCCAATAGTTCTGGAGGGATTACAAGAGAGGTGATTTTGAAAGTGTAATCAGAAGGTAGGTGGTGTGACAAAGCTCTGTCCTTGCCTCCGTGGGTCCCAACGTTTCCTGGCGGATTTTGCTAGCCTCAGAGGCTCACTGTGACCCTCCACATAACCCTTCTCTCTCTAGAGACAAGGGTCACAGTCTACTGAGCCATTTTCATCATAAGCCAGCGAGGGAGGTGAGGAGAAGTTATCCTTCCTTGCACAGTCTCTGTTGTTTCCCAGTCTCAGTGATTGATCAGGGGGCAAAGGGAGGGGAGGGAGAGCCCGGACCCACCGTCTACTCCGGGCTCCAGCTCAGGGACCCTAATAGTGTCAGCTATGGTAGCTGACCTTTTAGAAACATGACATGTACAATTCCCTGGGCTACTTCCCCCACAGCAGCCCTCACTTCCTCAAGCTCCACTTCACCCTTACCTCAGGGCCTCCTTCCTTGTGCCTGATATGGTGTGTACTACTCAGTCTCTCCAACAGCGCAACTTCCTCCCACAGCTCCTGACATGCACACCCACCTGACTAACTGGGAGGCTTTTAACTAGTTTCAGCCAGCCCCTGATTGGCTTCAGGTGTCCCAATCAACCTAGCCTTCTCCCTGCCTTCTGGAAAGTTCTTAATTGGCCCCAGGTGTCTTTGTTGACCTGGAGCAGCTGCCATTTCACTTATCCTGGTACCAGAGATTTGTTTATCCTGGAGCTAATATATCTATCTCCCACTACTTTTCTATAGCCATCTGGCCTTGCCCCGTCACAGTGGATAATATGATGCCTTTGTGGATTTTTACAGGGAGCAATCTCCATGACTAAGGGACAGCACAGAAAAAAAATGAAAAAACAAGGAGAGAATTAAATGCAAAACTATTTTAATACAACATTGAAGATGATCTGCAATGAAAGTAAATGTTTGAGGATTATGGTCTCTTTATAATGTAGAAAGAGGGGCCTGAAATGTTTGCTTTTTTCTTGCTTTATTTTTAACTCTCCCCGTTCATTAGAAATTCAGGTCATAGCTATCTCTTTGCTTCCCTGGAAAACTGGCTGGAACTCTGACATCAAAAGGGCCAAGAGAGAGAATCCTGAGCAACTGAAAGGTGGATGTATTTTTAGTTAGTAAAGCTCCTGTTTTGTTAATGTCTTTTTAATTCAAATGCTTAATAAATAGTTGTAATAAAAGATTCTTTAAACACATCCCCATCCATCCTACTGAGGGATAAGGAAGGTTTTGCTCCCCTTCCCTGGTCTTCCAGGAGTCAGCCAGCAAAAACTAGAAAGAAAACATTTTATATTCCTGGTAATCCTAAATAAATAGCAAAACAAACAAACAAAAATTACTATCAGGTCTTCCTTATACTTCTAGAGAAACAAAATTATAGCTTCAGTCATTTCCTCCCCGCTCTCCCATTTAAGAATTTAAATCCATGAAAGTCAGGATGTTCAAATGTTCAGGTACAATGTAGCTGCCGTATTGCACACACAAAATATGGAGCGTTTCAGTCACTGTTCATGCTGTTAGATGTGTGCTTTACTTATAAGCACCACTGGTAGCATCACCTCTTAAGGTAGCCCAACACTTCCTACTATAAGACCCTGTTTTCAGTTGCTTATAACTTTGCAAAACTATAGCCATTTGGGCTTTAATTTTTCATGCCAGGTGCCTGCCTCAGGCTGAATTTTTTTTTTTTTGGACTGTTCCAGCATAAACTGTTCAGCCATTTCCAAGAATGAGGCTAGGGAAAAAATACATTGTTTTGCCTCTTTCCTTTTCTTTGAGAAGCTTTGGTTGCCCCCCCTGGAGTAAGGACTTGAACGCTGGCAGGGGCTGGTCTTTGGTTAGGAAACGTGCTTTTTTCTTCACCTGTTAGAAGCCTTTGAAAAAATTTCTGTTTGCACATGCGCAGACTTCTTAAGAGGTTTTGGCAGCTAAAATCTCTGATGATTGCATCCCCACTGAGTAGGCTTCAGCTGCTCACAGCAATTAGTGCTGATCAGGTTGCATGTGTAGCATCCCCACACTGACCAAGCAGGCTCCAGCGTGTGGCAACAAGGGCTAAAATGGATTTTCTCTATATTCCTGCTCTGGGAAAGGGTGGGTCTGGGCACCAAAACTGAGCAGGGAACCTGTCTATCCCGTGTTCTCTGGGTATGTCTACTCTGCAGCTGTGTCCAGAGGCGCTGGAACGGGAGGGCCCCATCATTTTTTACCTGCCTTAAGGGCAAGTCAGCAGGGGGCGGGGCCTCAGGCAAGAGGCAAAGTGAGGGTGAGGCCTCAGATATGGGTCTTTGCCAGAAGGGGCAGGGCAGGGATGGGGCCACGGTCCAGGAACCAGTGCCCCCCCCCCACACACTTCTAGGGAGCTTCTGCCGCTCCTGGCTGGGTGTGTAATTCACTGCACTAGCAAAGAGACTCATGTTAGCTCAGCTTGAGCTAGTGCACTAAAAAGCAGTTTGGACATTGTGGCATTTGTAGCAGCTCAGGCTCGTCACCTAAGTCCAAGCCAGCTCAATACCCTGGACCTGAGGTTGGGCAGCTGACCTGAGCTGCCTGGCTTGAATGCAGGGGGACAAGAGCTGGACCAGAAGGGAGGGAAAGGAGTAGTTCTGGGAGCCTGGTGAGTCTGGGACTGGAGTGGGGAAGGGAAGTAGAGAAACTATGACTGGGAGTTGTGAGGGGAGGAAAGGACTAGTTGGGCAAGGAGAGTGAGAACTGGGGAGGGTGAGTGGAGGCTGGGACTGAGACTGGGATGGAGAACAGGCCAGGGGAGACTGGGAGCCAGTGGTGAAGTTGGATGAGAAGCCTGAAAGAGAACAGAACTGGCTGGACAAGGAGACTGGGACTTGGAGTCTAGAGGAGGAGGCTAGGACTGGCTGGGCAAGGTGACTGGGACTGGAATGAGGAGCCAGGAGTGGGGAAGAGATAGGACTGGGACAGGTTGGAGGAGACAGGGTTGTTGTTAAATTGTACAGTAGAATCTCATAGTTATGAACACCTCAGGAATGGAGGTTGTTCTTAACTCCAAAATGTTCATAACTGAACAAAATATTATGGCTGTTCTTTCAAAAGTTTACTACTGAACATTGACTTAATACAGCTTTGAACCTTTACTATGCAGAAGAAAAATGCTGCTTTTAACCATCTTAATTTAAATGAAACAAGCACAGAAACAGTTTCCTTACCTTGCCAAATCCTTTTTTTAAACTTTCCCTTTATTTTTTTAGCAATTTACATTTAACACAGTATTGTACTGTGTTTACTTTTTTCTTTTCCCCTCTGCTGCTGCCTGATTGTGTACTTCCGGTTTTAAATGAGGTGTGTGGTTGACCGGTCACTTTGTAACTCTGGTGTTCATAACTCTGAGGTTCTACTGTATAGTAAATTGCTTGACCACACTTTGATTCATTATGAAATATATTCAAGAGGCCAATTAACCAATATCCATCAGGTTTATTACTGTAAGCCAATAATAATATAGTACAGGGGAAAGGTTCAATAAAATACCAGTCTCTGTCTGTGATCAGGTCCTGGGGGGGTGTGGCCCAGGACCCCTACTGGTGCTGGGGGGGTGGCACAGGACACCCCACTGGTGCTGGGACAGCACATTGCTGGTGCTGGGGCGAGGAGGGGAGATTGATGGGGCTCACAGGCTTCCCACTGGGCTCCGCCTATCCCTGCAGCTCCAGCCAGGGGATAGCTGAAACAATGGAAAACCTCTGCCCAAGGCCTAGACCACATGCAAGCCTGGGCAGTGGCTTGGCCATGCAGTCCAAGGGGTTTTCTGGGAGTTTGATAAATGCAAGGGGGCGGGATTAAATAGATTTCAAGTGTATGAGAGGGAAGGAGCAGAACACTAGAGAAGCACATAGCAAAATCAGCAAGGAAACCCTGGACACATCCAGAGAAGGACTTGTAGCGTGACCTTGAGATAAAGCTAAGACAGAGAGCTTTTGGGCAGACTGCTGGCTGAAAAGAAGCATGGAACTGAGAGCAAATAAACAGTCTACTGTTTTTTGATTCCTACTGAGTTCAGGGACACAGGACTTTATGTACAAGACTCATCAAATTCTTCTCCTAATGGAAACAACCCACAAGACCCCACATTTTAGCTAACTGCTCTGGTCAAAAGGGGAACATATCCACACCTCTGTGAGGTGAAGGGATAATATTATCCACCCCCCCCATTTTTTTTTTTTTTTTTTTTTTTTTTACAGATGAGGAACTCATACACAAAGAGATTCAGATAAAAAATGTTCACTAATTTTGGGTGCCCAATTTGAGATGCCTTGGCCCTGATTTTGTTCAGAGTTCTTAACAGTACATAGCACTTTATATATTCAAAGCACACCTCCCTGTGACCTATTTGCAGCCGAGTGCTCAGCAGTCCTCCAATCAGTCTCAAACTGGGCAGCCAGAAAATGAGGAATACACAATTAGCAACCACTTCTGAAAAATTTGGTTTAATTGACTTGCCTAGCATCATACAGGAACTCTGTGCTGGAGTCAGGGATAAAATCCAGTTCTCCAGAACACCATTCACCATGAAACGGTATTTTCTCTTCTTGCAGGTCCCTGCCTCATTCATGACATATCTTCCAACTTGTGCAACAAATGAGGCAGGGAGTTCATAAACAGCTTCCTTCACTGCATAAGCCTGATTCATCACCAGAGCAGGTTGATCCCCCACGCTAAATCAGACAGGGATCCTGTGGAAAAAAATAGTATGTGATCATGTAATTAAAGATCATATAATGCATACACACAAAGGGACTGAATTTAGTTTTCACAGGCAATCTTAATACTGGCATTTTGAATGCTTGACTTTGTAACATTAATGTTCTTTTAACATAGTTTTTGCGCTGAATATATGCATATTTTGCATGCATATCATGATGCACACATCTGTACAACATAGGCGAATTAATATTTATGTGAAACTTTTAAATTTTCTTACTTGTGGATGTAAATCCACAATCTTAATATCACAGTCTTACTTTGTACTATTATATAAAGCAGCATATTTTCCAATTTCCCGGTGCAGGAGTAACAAACATCAGCAACCAACACACAAGGATAAAAGACAGTAAAGATCAAGTCCTGATCCTGCAAGCAGAGCTGTGTGGGTGGATCTTTGAATCCACAAGGAGCCCCATTGGAGCCAATGGGTTTCTGTATGGTTCAAGATTCTACCTATTTGAATCTACTTGCAGGATCAAAAGGCCACAGTCTAGACAAAGCCTGAATACAAGTAGCTCTTTGTTTAAGACAATCCCTATATTTTTTTAAAGGAGAATTTTCCATTCCATCTCTTAGAAACCCTCTTGTAATCGAATAGATTTCAGTAGTTACAGCACTTCGGAAATATAACTGCTATAAAGTGATAAATACCACTGTGTATGTGCCCTTCTCTTCCTGTTATTGTAATAATATGTATCTTCATAAAACATTACTGCATTCAGCAGTAAGAGGGGTGACCACTTGCCCCTTATTTTAAGGGATGGCCCCAACTAGCTGTTTACCATCCAACCTCCCACCTATGTCAATTTAGAATGCGTCTTATCTGCAATATCTATGCAAAGGCTTGCATCGTGCTACAACCGTTTAGTTTTGTACCATGAATCAACCATCAGCAGGGCTGTCCCTGACAATAAGCTTTGTCCTGCTTTTCTCTGTGGCTGCTCTTTATTTCCCTGAAACGCAGGCGCTCACGCGGACAGTAAGGGCATCGCACGCCATCCGCGAGAGTGTACTCAACTGGGAGTATTTGCATGTCTTATTGCAGGATCCTGCGGTGTCTTTTGGAGAGAAAAAAAAAAACAACTGAGCACGGATAAGTCTGTTAGTCCAGTATTGTCGTTCACCAGCCCTGCCCCATGCTCGGTAAAGAAGGGAGGCTCAGCCCCGCTTGCCTCGGTGCTGCTGTGCGAAGGCGGCTTGCTTTAGTCCCGAAGTCTCGCTGTTTTGCGCCCGCCTTTGCGGGCGGGGAGAGAGGCGGCGGCTGCACTGGGTACCCCGCGCGCCGGGGAGCCGAGGGTGGGCGATGCTCGCGGCGTTGCACAGCCAGTGCGTCAGAGGGGAGGGGAGGGGAAGGGAGCCGGAGCGGGGGGGCGGCCGGGGCGAGCTGCTCAGGCGCCGGGCAGCGGCGCTGAGGGAGGCAGAAGGTGAGACGCGGGACGCTGCTGGGGAAGCCGGGCGCTGCAGCCTCCATTCATTCCCCGACCCGCGCGCCCAGTCCCGCCGCCGCCGCCGCGCTCCCAGCGGCAAGGGCCGGCCGAGGTGAGTGAGCCGCGACTGCGGGGGAGGGGGGGCTCGCGCTAACCTGGCTGCCGCGGTGGCCTCCCAGCCTCCTCCCCCGTCATCCGGGCCTGGCGCGGAGGGTTGAGCCGCGAGGCGGCCGCCCGGCCTCCTCTGCGGCCGGCCTGCAGCCGGGGGCGCCGCTAGCCCGGGGGCGGCGCGTCTCGTCTCCCTGCCAGGCAGGTGGGGGCAAGGCGCTGGCCGGGGCACGGGGGAGGCTGCGCTGCTGGTCTTCCCGTCCCCTAGGCTGGGCCGTCGCACCAGGTGTGTGCCGGCCTCCCTGCCCCCCAAGGGCTCTCGGCCCTGCTCTTTGGCCTGTTCCTCCTCTGGCTCGGCCACCCCCTCCTGGGCTGCCGCCGCCTCACGGAAATCCGGGGGACGGGGGCACGGGGTGCTGCTGCGTGGAGCCCTCTCCCCAGCTGCATGTGAATTAAAGGGTTAGGGTTCGGCAAAGGCAGCGGTTTCAAGGTGTACTAGTAAAAATCAATGGAGGTCACTTTTGGATAGGTGGGAATAAACAAGGGCGACTGTAAAGGCCTTAGTCAAACACAGCAAAATCCTTCATTGTAAAGAGGGCTATACAACCTGCCTTAAAACCCTCTCCGTCCCCTTCCCCCCGCCCACTGGAAACTTCCTAACCTAGATGAGGGAGGTGTGCTAGGTTTGTCAGCTGCTGCACTACGGCTTGTTACTTTTGCACAGGACTTGGATCCACCCTAACACCTGGGGGTGGATGTTGCATACTGTTAAAGTTTTATGTAAGTTTATCTTTGCTCCAAGGAAATGGCCACATCTCTAGCCCAAACTATTTGATGCAGCCAGGCGGTTTTTGTGAAGGGTATATATTGTACAATGGACCTTTGAGGGATGTGTTTTGTTTGCCCCGCAGCAAAATGTTTTACTTTGTCATGAGCCATCATTGATAAAGCGAAGAGAGGTCTTGGCTAGAACTTATGCTGGTCTGGCCTTATTGTCCTCTTGTAGAGGACCAAATCAGCTTGAGGAAAAGTGGCATGACTCCATGGAAGCCAGATTTAGAGCAATGGCTTTTACCAACCTTAAAGGAAATCTCAGGTGTAATGTACATTATACTTATTTTTAATTACTATATCTGAAGAGTAAAGTGCTCAATAAAACCAGTCTTTAAAAATAACACCAAATAGGAAACTGCCATTTTGGAAGTCTTATGAGCTTTGATTCCTTTCCCTCCTTAGCCATGTGCACACTGAAAAAAATGAGTCAACTGTGGGAGGTAGTATTATCTAGTTGATACTGCTTGTTCTTTCTGTTTTTGTGTCCAACTTTTTTTTCCCCTTCTCTTACCTACTGCCAGTAAACACAGGTGTTCCCTTTGGTATATTATACATCACTGTTTACTGAAGTGTGGTATATCTATTCCAGTTTTTAATTGGTGTATTTGTCATGGTAGGATGATCAGCGTAATGAAATCAGTGTTGCTCCACTGAATGATTGGTAAAGGGTTACTGGAGATCACTGTAGTCTGTACCTCTTCCCCCCCCCCCCCCAACCTTGTAATACAGAAACTGAGTACATTGTCAGTTTGTTATTCCAAGCCTTGACTGTACCAACGCTTTTTTCTGGGTTGCTTCATCAGCTTCTGTATAATTTTAAACTTTCAGTTAAAATAATTTCTGGTTTATTAATTTAATGGTTACAACAAAAACTTCGTGAATGTGAATTTATCCATTATCTCAATTAGTTGGAAACAGTATGTCTGAAAGAGGTGTAAACTCTTCAGTTAATCTCAAATTGTGTTAACTCTGAAGCCTAATGATAGCTATTTGTTTGAACAATAGTTATTTTATTGCTGATCATTTTTGTAGAAACCTCCTGATACTTTGGAACTGTGGGCATTACTTGTGTTTAATATTACGTTTTCCCCCAATGTGACCCTACCTAGTCTCCATTGTTTAGGGAAGCAAAAGTACCAAAGTCACTTAGTTACATAGGGAGCCCATATGTATCTGACAGAATAGTGAGAAGTTTTCAAAATGCACATTCTCCACTTAATCCCCTCAATCTCTCCAATAGTCAAATGTGGTTCAAAGGTTGCCTTCAGAGCACTTGTTAACGACTTCTACACAGAGAAGTTCTCCTTTGAAAAGTATATAAAAAGTATATGAGCAGTTTACCCATTAATCTGCTTCAAGTGTGTATTGAGTCGTATCTGCTATCTTTTTACTCCTGTTAGCACTCTAAAGAATATACAACTCAGAAAGAGTAAGCTTGAGTCTCTTCTTGCTTGTTTGTCAACAGAATTGATTATTCAGTTTCATTTGTGCAAGCTAATGTAAGGTAAGGTTGCACAGGTATTTCTGAGGGCAGAATTTAGGGTGCAGAATTTTTATTACTAGTGAGCTGCAAATTGGAAAGAACCTTCTTGAGTATACCAGGCTGGCACTTAGTTATGTATGTATATATATATATATATATATAGAGAGAGAGAGAGACTATAACTGATCTGGAATCATTGAGAGACAAGTATGGAGTCTCATGATGACACTTTTACAGAGTAATTCTTCAGAGTACAACCACGCTTTATTTGTATCACTTCTTAAATGTAATAGGGTTTGGTGTAATAGGAGTGTCTACTTTATACAAAGCTGTGGTGATCACTCACAGGTATTACTGACTATAGTGGCAAGTATTTTAAAATATTAATAGTTTTGGATCTAAAATGAAACAGACTTTAACTTTACTGTATTTTGAGCTCCTTTGCTTTTATATATTTTGAAAAGCTTGGTAATTTGACTATATGCGTGCCCCGTTCCTTCACCCTGGCATAGAAAAGTGCTTTCTTCCCTTCCCCCAAAGTTGTAACCTAGTCATCAAATCTTATCAGTCAGTAAATTCCAAAAAGTATTAGTCATCCTGTTGTGGTCTGTGAAATGTAAAATTTGGGGCAGATAATAGCTTGTGTGCTTTTAATAATGTGAGGTACATACTCATCTCTGGAACTTTTTATTATCCGTGCATGGCCCTTGGTGTGTTCACATTGTAACATTGAGTTGGTAATAAAGTTGTTTGTAAATTAAGAAAACAAAAACCAAACTCTTGCTCTGAGGAATGTCATTATGGGTATAAGCCATTCTCAGTGCAGAGGGACTGGATAACTTCTCCCCCCTTGCACCCTTTTAAAAACTACTGAAGTGGAAGGCACAAAAGGATAGTTATGCCTGGGTAACTATTGTCCGGCATCGTTGCGGTTTTGTTTGTGCATACTAACTTTTTTTTTTTAAATGACAGAATACACCCAACACTTACTTAGTGACTACAAATAATAAAGTTAACATTTTGTTGTATTCGGAGCTCTCAAACTGAGAGTCAGTTTCAACAAGAGAGATTTTAAATATCTCCCTGGAATGTATTCCCTCAGTCTTTTCAAAAGTAAGAGACTTTCAAGGCTGCCTTAAATTTTTTCCAGAATTAGCGAGAACAGACAGGACTAACTTATTTTTTTCTGTATTTTGAAAATAATTGGGAATTTTATTTTTTATAAATAAAAATTGAACCCCTTGTGCTATGAGTCTAGTGAGTGGACTTTATAGTGAACTGTCATTTAGTATTCTACGTCTTTGCTTGTACTACCAAATAGTGTAGTTTTATCTGTCTCCTTTATGGCTGCTATGTAGTTTTAATAGTAAAATGAGACTTTAATAAGAGGTTCATATTATAGTAACATGGGACCAGGTCTTCCAATTGCATCCATGTGGGCAGACCCCTGTGCTTGCATGGCTACAATTGCCAGCTCTGGGTAAGGATGAACAGAACTTGACACTGCTGTTGATATTTGCTAGCTTTCATGAAGTCAAATAAAATAAAGGTGACAGATATGCTTCATTAACATGTTTTATCAAGTTTCTTTAATCCTGTGCAATCATTGGGGGGGGGGAATTTACATAACTAGGAAGGGTGGAAACTTCATCAAATCAGTAGCTCCTGGAGCAATGCTAGAAGAATGTGTCTTATTTGAAAACTTCACATAGATGTGATTATTTACCATTATAACTTCAGGGGCCGGTATCGAATGCTGTACTAACCATAGTTAGTTTATACTTTTGTACACAGGCTGTCACATGTGCAGGTGTTTTATTAGTACATTCTGATGTGTTACTAGAAGACAAATCAGTTGTCTGGCTCTTTGTAATTCTACACACACTCAGCAAGGGAGTTTAGAGGATAAACGCTTTCTAGTGAATGGCAGTTATCAAAGCTTTGGTGGAAATTAACCAATAAACTTACTCTTCTATTGGAACTTGGGTGATTTCTAAATTGATTAAAAAAAAAACTTCATCAGAGAGCCTCAAGTGCGTATTAGTTGTTCATCACAGCAGCAGCGTAACAACTGCTGTATTGCAGCATTGCCAGCCCAAAGGAGGGCTCAAAAATTCTGAGATTGGCTTAGAAATCACGAAATTCCAAAAATACAGGATTTTTTTTTTTTTGGCGTTATGGTATTGGCATTTTAGGGTTCATGATATCCAGCTTCTCTCTGAAGGCTTAAGGGCTAGAAACTTTTAACTTTTTTAATGAAAACAAAGATTCTCTGGTTAAAAATCTGATTCCACAAACTGGAGCTTTAATAAAAATACCAAATAATCACAAGACTGGAGAGAAAATCATGAGAGTTGGTAACGCTGATATTGGAACAGACTGATAGTCCGTGTACTACAGTATCTTGTTTTGAGCAGTGGTGTATGCAGCATGCTTCAGCTGCTTAAAGCCATCCCCCAAGTGCAAATGAGCAGCTGTAGCCTTGCAGGGAAGGGGGTGTCAGCTTTGCTCTAACTTAAACCGTTCAATCATTTTTGAATGTCTGACGATACTTTGTAGCTTGAGAGCCCATCTTCACCCTGGAATAGGACCAGGAGAGGTTAAACAATTATGAAATGTCGGAGTAGCTTAAATTAGTGATACAAAACACAGGCTTGGGAAAGAGAGCATCGGACACCCACAAAAGAGTGTGGGACTCTAGGAGAGTTCCAGAATGAATAATGAAGAGAAAGTTGGGATATAGTAGGGAGAGGTTTGTACATGAATTCCTTTCACCTACCAAACAAACAGATTATCACCAGTCTTGTCTAGAGTTTTTGTTTGTGTTGTAACATGTTAAATGGTTGTCAGTTAATAAGTGTTAACTAACATTTTTGTAAACACTAGTGTAGACACTTCATGAGTGTTTGTTCCTGCTCATGTTTCACTTCTACCTTTCTTACATTATGTGATCCTTGAAACAAAAGGACAACAATACAATACAGCATTAAAGGTGCAAATGTTCAATAGAACCTCAGAGTTATGAATACCTCGGGAATGGAGGTTGTCCGTAACTCTGAACAAAACGTTATGGTTGTTCTTCAAAAGTTTACAACTGAACATTGACTTAATAGGGCTTTACTATGCAGAAGAAAAATGCTGCTTTTAAGCATCTTAATTTAAATGAAACAAGCATAGAAACAGTTTCTTTACCTTGTCAAATTTTTTTAAACTTTTCCTTTATTTTCTTAGTAGTTTACATTTAACACAGTACTGTACTGTATTTGCTTTTTTAAATGTTTTTTTTTGGTCTCTGCTGCTGTCTGATTGCATACTTCTGGTTCCAAATGAAGGATGTGGTTGATACATCAGCTTGTAACTTTGAGGATCTACTGTATCATTGGTGTTCAGTAGGGGCATTATAAATTCTTCTGTAGTATTCTATATCCTCTGCTTAAGCCTAACATCTTATTTGCTTCCAGCCTATTGCTATAAAGTATTTGTCTTTTAACTGATCCCAGTGATACTATAACCTGAAACTACTCCTGTCAGAATGGTCTGGGACCACCTCTGCTCTGCTGGCAGTGGTTTCCTCGTCATGTTTATTCTCTCTGCCTAAGTGCAATGTATTTCATGCCACTGATTGCACAGTCCTCTTTGAACGCAATAGCTGGTGTCTCTGGCTTCCTTCTCATATGTCTTTCCTTTTATCTTTTAAACTACCTTCTCTTTCTTTGCTACCCAGTTACGTAGGCTTGCTTAAATTCTTCTGGAGTTCCTGATCCTCCCTACTTTTGATTAATCTAAATAGTTGTGTTGCTAGCAAATTTTGCCATCTTGTTTTAAATGGATCTCATCATCATCGTATCTGAGTGCCATGCAATTCATCTTGTTTTTTTGATCATTAATAAATACATTGGACCCCATCAGTCCTGATCCCTGGGGAACACCAATATTTTCAATGTGTACAAATGATAACTTTCTATATCAGCAAATTCTTACTATAGATAACAGAATCAGATAACTTTCAGATTCAGTTCTCTCTTTAACACAATATTTTACCTACCTGTCAACCTATAGGAGTGACTATAATAATAATGTCGCAGGTATTTGTCTAGTACTGTTCTGAAGAGTGCCATACTTCAGCTACAGTATGTTTCAAATTCTTATTATTCTTAATGTGATACTTAGAATGAGTATTGAACTAGAGTTTTAGGAATGCTAACTCAATTGGATTATGTTCTTAAAATAAAATCTTTAGCCATTCAAGTTCTTGAGCCACATTTATCTCTTTATTAATGAGAATATAAATTATTGACACCATATACAAATAATCCATTGAAACCAATGGCTAGCAATAATGATGAGTCATAGGTAAATGTTCGTTAACATAAATTATTAACCTTATGTGACGCTTATATTGATAGGGTGTTTTAATTTATATGCTTGAATATTTTTAGATAATACTGCACTTATGCACTGTCTTCTAAGTGAGGCACATTTTAGGATAATTTAGTTAACTAACAATAACGAAGACTAAGATTTTGTCATGGGTATTTTTAGTAAAAATAACTGACAAGACGCAGACAACAAGCAATAAATCATGGAAGCCTGAGCACCACCATGCACAGCATGAAGACGAAGAAGTCATCGAGATCTGTTAAAGTCACGGAATCCGTGACAAATCGTATCCTTAAAATAATAGTATAGACAGCAAACACCTACTGATGCTGCTACAGTCTAGACTGGCTGTGTCAAGGTTCCTTCTCCACTCTGAACTCTAGGGTACAGATGTGGGGACCTGCATGAAAGACCCCCTAAGCTTATTCTTACCAGTTTAGGTTAAAAACTTCCCCAAGGTACAAACTTTGCCTTGTCCTTGAACCCTATGCTGCCACCACCAAGCGTGTTAAACAAAGAACAGGGAAAGAGCCCACTTGGAGATGTCTTCCACCAAAATATCCCCCCAAGCCCTATACCCCCTTTCCTGAGGAAGGCTTGATAAGAATCCTTACCAATTTGTACAGGTGAACACAGACCCAAACGCTTGGATCTTAAGAACAATGAAAAATCAATCAGGTTCTTAAAAGAAGAATTTTAATTAAAGAAAAGGTAAAAGAATCACCTCTGTAAAATCAGGATGGCAAATACCTTACAGGGTAATCAGATTCAAAGCATAGAGAATCCCTCTAGGCAAAACCTTAAGTTACAAAAGGACACAAAAACAGGAATATACATTCCATTCAGCACAACTTATTTTACCAGCCATTAAACAAAAGGAAATCTAACGCATTTCTAGCTAGATTACTTACTAACTAACAGAAGTTCTGAGACTGCATTCCTGATCTGTTCCTGGGAAAAGCATCACCCAGACAGACGAACCCCTTTGTTTCCCCCTCCCTCTTATCTTCTCATTGGTCATTTTGGTCAGGTGCCAGCGAGGTTGTCTTAGCTTCTTAACCCTTTACAGGTGAAAGGGTTTTGCCTCTGGCCAGGAGGAATTTTATAGCACTGTATATAGAAAGGTGGTTAACCTTCCCTTTATTTTTATGACCGGCTGTATTCTCTGTTTCAGCCTCTGCAGCTGTTTCCTGCTTCAGGGGATACTCTGGGTTAATGTGAAGAGTGGCACTGCATAGTTGTTCTGCAGGATGTGTGGCAACTTCGTGTTGAAACTTAGCACATATGAAAATGAAGCTGTCAGATTAGTTGTTTTGCAGTGATTACCTTTCCCTCACTTACCCTGCTTGATTACAAACCTACCACAAATTTGAACTGCAAACTATATATATATATATATATATATATATATATATATATATATATATATATATTTTAAAGCGCAACTTTTAAAAGCAGCAGTTTCCAAACTGGTATGTAGTGCTACTTTGGTATTTCTATCACAATAGGGAAACATCTGGAATCTCCAAGCATTGATGGTTCCTGCTAGTTGTAGTCAAGTCAGGGATTCTTATAGGGACTCTTAAGCACTCAAGATCACCTTTACTTAAAAACAAATCCTGTTAGCCCCTTGTGTACTGCTTTATGGCTTTGTCAGATGTTGCAATGGCAAAAACAGAGAAGATAGAACCAAATTGCGAAGCGATCTGGACAGTAGGGGCTGCAAACAATGAGGAAGAAGAAACAAATCACACAGATACAGGATATAGGGATATGACCAAACCCATCACATTGCTCCATCTGTAACAGAGAGACTATAGTTATCTCCTTTTCTCATTGACTTTTGTTGTTTATTATTTGTATTATGGAGCACCAAGGAGCACTAGTCATGGCCTAGGACTCCATTGTGCAAGGTGCTATACTGTCACAGAACAAAAAAAAGTTCCTGCCCCAAGGAGCTTACAAGAGATAACATATGGTTACAGACCAATGGGGAAATACAAGGAAATAATGAGCAAGTCTACACTGTAATTAAACACCCATGGCTGGTCTGTCAGCTGACTCAGGCTTGCAGGACTTGGGCTTGTGGAGCTCTGAGACCCGGTGGGGGGAGGTCCTGAGTCCGAATGTCTACACTGTAATTAAACAGCCCTGCAGCCCTCCCCCTGCAAGCTCGAATTAGCTGACACAAGCCATTTATGGGTGTTTAATTGCTGTTTAGACATACCCAAAGAGACCACATTGGTCAGCATTGATAGGCAACTATCAACTTAACTGTTGTCATGTTTTCTGGAGACGTCACAGCAAAGGAGAGTTTTGAGGAGGGATTTGCAGGTAGATAATGGGGTAATTTTCTGGCTATTTATGAGGCACTCGTATCAAGTCTGAGGAGCACCATGGGAGAAAGCATAAAGGCGCTTGACTGAAAATTTAAAAAATGGGTTGTGGAGGCCAGCATAACGGGCCATTTGGAGGTGGGAATCAATGTTTTGCTAGCAAATGAGAGATGGTACGTGGGGTGGGGATAGGTTGTGAAGCAAGTGAAGACTAGCAGATTGTTCGATGTGATAGAGAAGGGAGAGCCAGTAGAGGACTTAGAGAGGTGGTGACATGGCTAAGCAACAGGCTAGGAAAACGATCTTTGCAGCAGCATTCTGAGTGAACATGAGTGGGGCAAGAAGACTGCATTTGTCGAGGCCAGAGAAAAGGATGTTGCGGTAATCAAAATGATGAGAGCGTGGGTAAGGGGTTTTTTGTGTGTTGATGGATAAGAAAGGTTGCATCTTAGAGATGTTATATAAAAAGAATCTGCCAGATTTATATGTAGCCCATATGTGAGGACCTGGAGAGAGGTCTGAGTTGAAGATGATGCACAGATTATGGGCCTGTGTGACAGGAAGGATGGTAGTGTTGAAGCTAACACAGAGAGCTTGTGGTGTGTGTGTGGATTAACTAAGAGCTGTTTTAGCCCATGTTGAGTTTGAGCTGATGGCTAGATGTTGATGGGTTGGTGTCTGAGAAACCAGCTGAGATTTTAGTTTGGACAGAAAGAGATAAGAAGAGGACCAAGGACAGAGCCCTGTGAAACCCTAGACAGTTGGAGGAGAGGTGAGGAGGATCCTCCAAAGGACATGCTAAAGGAGAAGTTATACAGAATAGGATGGAGTCACAGAAGCCAAGGAAGGAGAAGATTTCAAGAAGAGGAGCAATGTCACCAGTGTCGGGCAGCTGACAGGTCAAGAAAGATAAAGATGGAGTACTGCTTCTGAGATTTGGCTAAAAAGAAGTCATTATAGACTTTGGTGAGAGTGGTTTCAGAGCAGGGCAAATGGTGGAAGCTGGATTAGAGAGGGTCTAGGATGGAATTGGAGGGGAGGAAGTTCAGACAGCTATTGTACACCATGCATTTAATGGGCTTAGAGATGAAAGGGAGAAGGGGCAGTGGTTGGAGAGGCAAGTGGGGACAAGTGTGGGGTTTTTTTAAGATGGCAGAGACTAAAGCATGCTTGAATTGAGAAGGGAAAGAGCCAGAAGAGAGAGAGAGGTTAAGAAAAAGAATAAGGGGATGAGTGGATGCAAGGCAAGGCAGATCAGGAGAACATTACAGGAAGAATACAGACTATGAAGTAAAATCCCTTTTGCTCCAGTTAGTCATAGCTCTCTGTCATTTAGATGTGAAATATTAGCAAAGACGTACTACGTGTTAGATTGTTTTTGTGAAATACTGCATTAACTGGTAGCTTGAGCGACAGAGATGGAAGATGGCTGAAATAATTTTCAGATTGATGAACTCTTCATTTAGATTTAATTATTAACTGTGCCTACTTCAAAGGCTCTCAAACACAGATTTTTAATCAATTAATTTAGAAGACTTCCTGGCCCATTCTCATTATAGAAAGCTGCCCTGGAGGTTAATTGGCAAAAATTGTATAGAATGGAGACTACTGTTTAAGAAACCTGGTGATTTTCTTGTTACAACAGGAATACATGGGACAGAACATGTAAATTCAAGACAGCACATAAATATTGTCTACCTGAATCATCACTAAGGAAACTTAGCCTCTTATTCAGCAAGATACTTAATCAC
This sequence comes from Lepidochelys kempii, assembly GCF_965140285.1. NCBI lineage: Eukaryota > Metazoa > Chordata > Testudines > Cheloniidae > Lepidochelys > Lepidochelys kempii. Next base: position 48,593,332 of record NC_136384.1, read on the forward strand.
ATGCCTAACTTTGATCACTTGAATAACTTCAGTGGGGTTACAGGTTTAAAATTAGGCACACATACTAAAATACTTTGTTTAATTGGGGCCTTAAAGTGCAATTACAGAACGTGCTTCTCTTAACTGAACTCTACCACATCTGCGTTTATAACAATTAATTGTGGTCCCAAACATGCTCCCATTGAGGTCGTTGATTTTTGTCATTGACTTCGATAGGAGCAATATTGAACCCTAATATTAGTCAGTATTGATAAAGCACTTAAAAGATGTAAAGAGCTGTATAAGTAGTGTTCTTACATATTCAATAATGTATTTGTTTGTCTCCAGGGGTTGTTTTTTCTCAGGCTGTGAATCCAGGGTAGGAGAAATTCCCAATTATGTTAATAGAAAAAGTAATATATAAATTGTTATACTAACAACATGAAGGTGTTTTTAACATCCAGTTCTATTTTTAATGACTATCAGTTAAAAAATATTTGGCAGTGGTGACTATATGTCATTGAGTAATAATCACATGGTAAAAGTGGGCATCTTCTTGGGGTATTAAATGGTGGTGATCTTCCATCTTAATACTAAAAATGAACCATTTAATCCTTTCTCAGAGCTAGACTTCTGCTTCAGAACAATGTAGTTTAATGTAGATATTCATATTTCTGTTGTGATTTAGAATGAAAAAAATTTGTGATGTAGTATTTTACAAGCTGATGACTTTCTCTTGCAGAATCCAGTGTTTACATTCACACTTAAAAAAAAAAAAAGACACAATTTGAGCTCAATTCTTTAGGCCTTGCACGAGCAAAATTCTAACTGATCTCCACTGAAGTTCTGCTTATGTGAGGATTGTTGAGATCGAATCCTTTATCTACATAAGGATTCCATGTCCATGTGGTGCAAGAATGTTAACATTAATGATTGTCAAATTAGTGTAGTACTGGCAAGGGCAAAAAAAAAAAAAAAGTATGGTGATCTCTGTTTTTCAAATCAGCAGCTCGGATTTGTTTCTCTGGTACTCACCCGGAACATTGTAAGAAGCTTGAAACAGATTACAAATAATGTGGTTGGTGCATTAATCTAAAGGATTTGGTGGATGTTGACAGTGTTTTCTAGACAAGAGATTTTATTCTCTCTCATCAGCATAGTGCTGGATGTATTAAGAACCAGAGAAGTTACTTGTCTTCATGTGGACTCTTATCTTAAAGAGAGTGATAAAGTACAGGTCTCAGTTAATTTCACTATGTTATCATGAAGGGATTATGAAGAAAATTCTGTAGTCAAGGTAGGTTTGTGTTTTTTTTAAAAATAGGAATACAATTAAACCTGCCTCAAAGAATCATTACATTTCAACTTACTAATAGAGATTACCTTTATCTATTCTGAGGATTAACAAAACCTCAGGGGTACTTTTGGGGAACTTCTTGTTCAGTTCAGACTTGAGGTGATCTTTGATGGAGGTTTCATTGTGTATATTCTTGTTTGGTTTGATATCCTGTTTTAAGGCTTTTTCTCTTTTAGTTTTTAATCTCCAAATTCACAAGTTACATAAACCTGTGGTCCCATGTTTGTAGTCTTTTAGTAGTTGTATGTGAGAAAAGCACCACTAATATAGTATGGAGAATGTGCAAGACAAGGAGTCAGGAGACCTAATTGTATTTTGGGCTTTGCCACAGATCCCCTTTGTAGTCTTGGTAAAGTCCTGGGGATATTGAGGCTAAATTCATTAATATTAGAAGAGTGTTTTGAGATCCTCTGATAAAAGGCATTATAGAAATGAAAAGTATTATTCATTTATCAGTTTCTTTTGAATCCATTGTTTTCATTTTGTTCAAATGTTTAACATTTTCACAGCTTTGTTGTTTCCATTTGTTTGGGGCCTTTAAAAATGCTTTGTAATGCAAGCTAGCTGTTCACTTTCTGCTGTGTTACATAGGAAGAGATGATCAAATTTTAATGTTGAAAGGAGTTAGTGATAAACAAGGATTAAATAATCCAAAATCTTAAAAACAAAACAAAACAAAACAAAAACAACCCCAAACAACAACAAAAACACAACCCTAACTGGATTTTGCATAAATCCTTTTTATAAATATGATGCTTTGCTCGTCTATCTAATTTTTTGAAGCTTCTGCTTGGATTTGTATACAGTACATTTCAAAATCAATGTTACAGGGGTTTTTTTTGGTTCTTATTTTAAGTTTGTGTAGCGTACTGAGAGATTTGTCAAGGAAGTGCAAATGCTAAACATGGTAGTGAAAATAGCTAAAAAGAGTTGTATTTATGTCAGGGGTTCTCAAACTGGGAATTGGGACCCCTCAGGGGGTCACGAGGTTATTACATGGGGGGGTGCGACCTGTCAGCCTCCACCCCGAACCCGGCTTTTCCTCCAGCATTTATGATGGTGTTAAATATATAAAAATGTGTTTTTAATTTATAAGGAGGAGTCACACTCAGAGGCTTGCTATGTGAAAGGGGTCACTAGTACAAAAGTTTGAGAACGACTGATTTATGTGTTGTAGGTTTTTTGAACAGAAACTCATCTGAATTGGTTAGGAGTCCTACAGCTATTCTGAAATGTTGATATTGTGTAAAAATGAATAAACTCCATTATTATCTGAAATGTGGAATTTTTGCTCACTTTAGTGATGTGATGTGGTTCATAATAATTTGAAATACAGTAAGGAATGTGCAAAACAAGTATTTTTGAATGAATTTTTAAAAACCAAATATTTAGTTCTTAAAATTTGGGGATTTTCCAGCCTTGTCTTATGTTCATCTCTTAAGCCCCTGCAATTATCAAGAAATGCAGGTATGTACGCTAGTCAGTAGAAAGAGCTATGTTTGTGTGGTTTCTGGGGGAGTGAGGAGGAGGGGGTTAAAAGACCTGCTGATGCCTTGATGTGCAGCCTCACTGGGCTGCACTACATGACATATATTTTGAGCAGAGAGTGGTAACTGTACCAGTTGTTTTTTTACTCTAAAGTTTTTTGGTAGGTTTTTTATAATATTACAAGCTAGTGATGTATTTAAATACTTAGGTACTTATATGGCCTCATTACCAGAGTCTCACAATCTAATGAATTTATCCTCACAATACTTCTGCAAGATAGGGATTGTCCCCATTTTACAGAGAGGGGAACTGAGGCACACAGAAATTAAGTAACTTGCCCAGGGTCACTCAGGAAGTCTGTGGTGGAGCAGGGAACTGAACCTGGGTCTCTTGAGTCCAACGTTAGTACCCTGACCACTAGACTGCCCTTCCCCTCATATTCCTAACAAGGACCCATAAAAATAATTTTAAGCACTATACAATTGTGACACACAGAGTATGTAACAATATAACATTTTTTTAGATTTAAACTATTTGTCCTTCATTTTTTTGTGCAGGGCACTCTGTAGTCGAGGGTTTATACTGCACGTGAATGAAAGCTGAATTTGCTGAGTGCATGTTAAGCATCAGATTTTGGGGGATTTTTTTTTTAAATCAGCATAGGTTGGTGTGGCTTTTCAGGGGAAATAATATCTGCTCCTGGCAAGCAGGGGCTAGGAAGGGGAAAGTTTGATGGAAACCTAACAAATATCATCTGGTCAGTCAGTGTGAATCTTTGTGATGATTTTATGCACGCGCACACACATGTTCGTGGACAGGAATACAGGATGGAGGTTATGATGCTTTTCAAAAATAAGACTGAGAATATGCATCTCAGTTAATATTCAGATTCACAACTTGAATGGATTTTCAACCTTGTCTGCATTAGTATTTTTTTAAATAAATGAAGGTTTTGTGTCTGGGAATTAGAATATGATGGAAAGTCACACAGTAACATCATGTTCACTCATCTTGTTAAATGTCAGGTTTCAGAGTAGCAGCCGTGTTAGTCTGTATCCGCAAAAAGAAAAGGAGTACTTGTGGCACCTTAGAGACTAACAAATTTATTTGAGCATAAGCTTTCGTGAGCTACAGCTCACTTCATCAGATGTATTCAGTGGAAAATACAGTGGGGAGATTTATATACACAGAGAACATGAAACAATGGGTGTTACCATACACACTGTAACGAGAGTGATCAGGTATGGTGAGCTATAACCAGCAGGAGAGCCCGGGGGGGCAGGAGTCTTTTGCAGTGATAATCAAGGTGGGCCATTTCCAGCAGTTGACAAGAACTGAGGAACGGGGAGGGAATAAACACAGGAAAATAGTTTTACTTTGTGTAATGACCCATCCACTCCCAGTCTTTATTCAAGCCTAAGTTAATTGTATCCAGTTTGCAAATTCATTCCAGTTCAGCAGTCTCTCGTTGGAGTCTGTTTTTGAAGGTTTTTTTTGTTGAAGAATTGCCACTTTTAGGTCTGTAATCGAGTGACCAAAGAGATAGAAGTGTTCTCCGACTGGTTTTGAATGTTATAATTCTTGACGTCTGATTTGTGTCCATTTATTTTTTTACGTAGAGACTGTCCAGTTTGACCAATGTACATGGCAGAGGGGCATTGCTGGCACATGATGGCATATATCACATTGGTAGATGCACAGGTGAACGAGCCTCTGATAGTGTGGCTGATGTGATTAGGCCCTATGATGGTGTCCCCTGAATAGATATGTGGACACAGTTGGCAATGGGCTTTGTTGCAAGGATAGGTTCCTGGGTTAGTGGTTCTGTTGTGTGGTGTGTGGTTGCTGGTGAGTATTTGCTTCAGGTTGGGGGCCTGTCTCCCAAGATCTGTGAGAGTGATGGGTCGTCCTTCAGGATAGGTTTTAGATCCCTGATGATGCATTGGAGAAGTTTTAGTTGGGGGCTGAAGGTAATGGCTAGTGGCATTTCTGTTATTTTCTTTGTTGGGCCTGTCCTGTAGTAGGTGACTTCTGGGTACTCTTCTAACTCTGTCAATCTGTTTCTACACTTCAGCAGGTGGGTATTGTAGTTGTAAGAATGCTTGATAGAGATCTTGTAGGTGTTTGTCACACAACAGAACCACTAACCCGGGAACCTATCCTTGCAACAAAGCCCGTTGCCAACTGTGCCCACATATCTATTCAGGGGACACCATTATAGGGCCTAATCACATCAGTCACACTATCAGAGGCTCGTTCACCTGCACATCTACCAATGTGATATATGACACCCCATGTTTATTCGCCCCCTCCCCCCCACTATTCCTCAGACATTCTTGTCAGCTGCTGGAAATGGCCCACCTTGATTATCACTACAAAAGATTCCCCACCCCAGCCCGCTCTCCTGCTGGTTATAGCTCACCTTACCTGATCACTCTTGTTACAGTGTGTATGGTAACACCCATTGTTTCATGTTCTCTGTGTATATAAATCTCCCCACTGTATTTTCCACTGAATGCATCCGATGAAGTGAGCTGTAGCTCTCGAAAGCTTATGCTCAAATAAATTTGTTAGTCTCTAAGGTGCCACAAGTACTCCTTTTCTTGTGAAATGTTTTATTTCAAGGGGCTCCTTGAATTGATCTCAGACACTCTCTGGTACCACAGCTGTTTCTAAAAGAGGTTGTGCCATTTTAGAATAGTAATTTATAGGGGGAGGGTGAAAAGTCTCATTCTAGTCCACGCTGAAGCGAGTGTAGCATGTGTGACTTTAATACAATCAATTTTTAATATCTTATGCAAGATGGTGCACTTACAGTGAGATAAAGTGACATTTGGCTTTTGTTTTAATGAAAGAAAGAATTACATTTTTTGCCTAATTAAAAAACAAATTATTTGGACATTCTTTCCCCTTTAATATCTGTTTTGCATGAATGCTCATGATAAGTTAGGTTGCTTAAGGCTACATCAAATTTGCTCATTCAGCCAGAATATTTCCTGGCCAATTGGAGGGTTATCTCATGAATGGAGCACAATCCCACAGGACGTGACAAGGATTTGACATGACAGTTTTACAGTCATGCAACACACAGAAGCTTAAAGAAACAAAAAAGAGGAGTGATAGGCTTCACAATGAGGACCTGCTTTGTTTCTCTTTTCCCCTTCGCTCCCCAACTCCCTCCCCCAAAAAAGTCCAAAACCTAGAATTGTGAAAATATGCAAGGCGCTCTCACCTGAAAAATTGAACAATAATTCACACAAATATAGATTATATAAGCAACTTCTTTCAGGAGATGAAAACCTTCATGGTTTTTGCTTTCTGGAGTTCAAAAGAATCTTAAAAATGTGAAATTTCAAATTGTCATAGCAGGTGGGAATGGAATTGGCTTATTGCTGGGATCAATGAGTTGCTTTGCCTCCAACAGCTTAATCTCTCCTTTAAAATAGATTCTTAAATGTTGGTTTGTGGGGCTACTTGTTGGTCTGCAGAGAGCTGGCTAGTGACATGTTGCTGGCCCTTCTTGTTTCCAGCTGCTGAACTGGGCCAAGGGACGTGCTAGCCGCCCTTCCCGCAGCCCCCATTGGCCTGGAGCGGTGAACCGTGGCCAGTGGGAGCTGCGATTGGCCGAACGTGCGGACGCGGCAGGTAAACAAACCGGTCCGGCCCGCCAGGGGCTTTCCCTGATCAAGCAGCAGACCAGCTTTGAGAACCACTGCTCTAGAAGACAGCAAAAAATCCATTAGATGATTCTCCATGTAAGCAATTACTGTGATTTCCACAGGAATACTATGATTTTTAATGAGAGGGAGGTAGTCCACAAGGCAGAATCTATGATATGAATTGCACCATGAACATGCTTGAGAACTTGCTTTAAAAGATGTGTAATCTGCAGCACATTCAAAATTTATGGATGATGAATAACAATGATGGGCAAGCTTTCTGCTGTTGTGTGCTATGGTAGATATGTATGAACAATGTTTTTATACAAACTCTGTAGGAATACTACTGAGTTGGAAATTCATTAATTTACTTGAGGAGAAAGGTGGGAGGGAATAAAATTAAAAAGTTTGTTTTTTTTTTTTTACAGTGATAAATAATTCGCTTCTGTTCTCCTTGCTGTTTAGTGTGGTACATGTTAAAAAAACCGAAACAGCAGGGATCAGGACTCATTAAATAATCATCAGTTCTTGTTGAATAGAAGAAATTTTCTTTTAGAATGTTAAAGGAATTTTCTGCCTATTAATATGTTCCTAAAATATGAACTGATTATTTCTTGTTAATTTTTAGATGTAAACAAATATATTTCTGTGTTTTTGTTTTCACAATGGCTTAGCAATCAAAAAAATTCATTCAGTAAGCCAGCTGTTGCTACATGTTTTCTGCTTTGATTCTGCCTTTTTTTAATTCAAAAAATGCCAAGAATGATGGCCTAGAGTAGAGGCTTTTAGCAATAGCCTGTGGCTTGCATTTCTCATACTGTCATGTAACTTGAAGTGAACCTCTATCATTCCTTATTGTTCTCATATTAGTTCAGTTACTTGGGTGTTTATTGGATAGTTTGTTTCTGCCAATATAAGGAAAACCAAAATCTTAGTTGTTTAGGTGATTTTATTTCCCTTAAAGCAGAATTTATTGGCTTAAGATTCTCAGCTTCACCTCTTCTTTAGCAGCTGGAACTAGCTTTTGCCTGAAGTGAAATTTCTGCTTTTATCCTAGGGTCTTTATTTACCTTAATGCAGCTAAGATCTCACTCTAAAGCGTCATCCAATCAGTCTTTTCCAGTGACATGTGATCTCACACATTTCCTCCTGTCATAAATATAAAGGGAAGGGTAAACCCCTTTGAAATCCCTCCTGGCCAGGGGAAAGCTCCTCTCACCTGTAAAGGGTTAAGAAGCTAAAGGTAACCTCGCTGGCACCTGACCAAAATGACCAATGAGGAGACAAGATACTTTCAAAAGCTGGGAGGAGGGAGAGAAACAAAGGGTCTGTGTCTGTCTGTAGTCGTCTTGGCCAGGGACAGAACAGGAATGGAGTCTTAGAACTTTTAGTAAGTAATCTAGCTAGGTATGTGTTAGATTATGATTTCTTTAATTGGCTGAGAAAAGAATTGTGCTGAATAGAATAACTATTTCTGTCTGTGTATCTTTTTTGTAACTTAAGGTTTTGCCTAGAGGGGTTCTCTATGCTTTTGAATCTAATTACCCTGTAAGATATCTACCATCCTGATTTTACAGGGGGGATTTCTTTATTTCTATTTACTCCTATTTTTTATTAAAAGTCTTCTTGTAAAACACTGAATGCTTTTTCATTGTTCTCAGATCCAAGGGTTTGGGTCTGTGGTCACCTATGCAAATTGGTGAGGCTTTTTATCCAACATTTCCCAGGAAAGGGGGGGGGTGCAAGTGTTGGGAGGATTGTTCATTGTTCTTAAGATCCAAGGGTCTGGGTCTGTAGTCACCTAGGCAAATTGGTGAGGTTTTTTACCAAACCTTGTCCAGGAAGTGGGGTGCAAGGTTTTGGGAAGTATTTTGGGGGGAAGGACGTGTCCAAACAGCTCTTCCCCAGTAACCAGTATTAGTTTGGTGGTGGTAGCGGCCAGTCCAAGGATAACGGGGGTAATATTTTGTACCTTGGGGAAGTTTTGACCTAAGCTGGTAAAGATAAGCTTAGGAGGTTTTTCATGCAGGTCCCCACATCTGTACCCTAGAGTTCAGAGTGGGGGAGGAACCTTGACACCTCCTTAGTTCCTGCCCTGAATGTAGGCCTTACAAAAGTAGTAGACTGAAAGGAAGTCTGTATGTTAACAAGCAATTTCAACCTCATCCTTTATTACAATGAAGACTAGCTTTTGTCCTAGTCTCTTAATCTCCTGTGCAAACTAGTCCCTTGTACTCTGCTTCCTAATTCCACTAGGCAGGGAAGGGTGAAATTATAGTGGCATGGATGGGCCATCAGAGTGTGTGTGAATGTAATGTGGAAGGGGATGGGAAGCCAGAAGAAGATAGGGGAGTAGATGATGAGGTTCCCAGGACTGGTTTCAGAGTAACAGCCGTGTTAGTCTGTATTCGCAAAAAGAAAAGGAGTACTTGTGGCACCTTAGAGACTAACCAATTTATTTGAGCATAAGCTTTAGTGAGCTGTAGCTCACGAAAGCTTATGCTCAAATAAATTGGTTAGTCTCTAAGGTGCCACAAGTACTCCTTTTCTTGTTCCCAGGACTGTGGGACAGGAGGATAATTCCAGCTCTTTAGCTTTTGTGCACACTTGAATAAAAGGTGGGTTTTAAAGTGTTTTAAAAACTCTAGCATAGACAGTGCAAAGTGTATTTTAGTGTGTGATCTGGCAGAGGTGAGGAAAAATTCTTAGGGTTGAACAGTTTTTGCTTGCAGTTCCTGCTTTGGTCACTCTCGGGCACTGTGGCAGCTGTAGGCAGACAAGGTTGTCTCTTTATTGCCCCTTGCTGTCTGCTTGCATATTTTACCTTTCACTCACTGCTATAGGGCATGAGGAGGGAAATTGCCAATGTCAGATGTCTCACCTGCCTGTTGCCATTACTTCAAAAATAGTGGCATCCATGAGTATCTTTCTGGAGTGAGGAGAGACCGATGTAGAGTTGAATGAGATCACTGAGTACAGGGGGTGGATGGTGAATAATAGTATGGGGGATGGAGAGATAGTAATGGGGAGAGGGAGTAAACATGATGGGGAGATCTGGAAGTGGAGAAGGAACTGAGGGAGAAAAGGGAAGGTAAGAGAAAATACTGACACTAAAAATCAGTGAAGGGAAGAAGTGGGCTGAATCAGAAAAGGACAAATCCTTTGATAAGAGATTTGATTTGATAAGAGATGGAAAAATAGAAAAGCAATTGAAAAGCAGACATTTTAAGAAAGTGAAAAGACCAAGATACAAACAATAGTGAAGGGCAGGTAGATAAAATGGAAAGTAAAATGAGGGAGCCATATGTTATATGTTCCTGGAAATCTAGTTTTGACAGCAATTTTAATCTGTGACTAAATCATGGCTGTGTTTTTAAAAAAGGAAAACAATTCTGCCCTTTGGCTGTGAAAGAGGTGACCCTATCCCTTCTCCTGGACCCTAGTGTCTATAGGTACTATATATCACCCTTACCTACTTTTTGTAAAGCTTGATTTATATATTACCTTTGAGTCTCCTGGCGGGGGAAAAGAAGGGGTCTTGTCATATGACATACCTTTCCAAGTGAAAGCACAGAATGCATAAGAGAGACTAGAAATGAATGGGGAGAAATTTGAGACTTCAACCAGGAATTTTGTCAGCGAAAAGTTCCCAGACTTGATTGCTCATATCTGAAAGTCATATAAAGAAGCCATACAACTTGGTAGCTATGGGCAAGGTCAATTCAGCCCCTCATCCTTCCAAGGGAGATAAATTGGTTAGCTGTGGTAGTTCACTGCTTGTGGAAGCTCTGGATGAAACCTTAAAAATGAGGTCCTCTCTGTCCTATGTGGAGCTCTTTTGGGGGTGTAACTTCTGGCCCGATGGTATCTTGAGGAGGAGGCATAAGTCGACACTGCTTTCACTGGGGGCAGTTGAATCAAAGGTTCTCCCAAGTGTTGAGAAGCTGCTGCTGCCACGACTGCCAGCACAGTTGCCAATTTTCACGCAGTAAACAAACACCCCAACTTTCACAATAAGCCAAAAATCAAGCTCATCCCATTTCAAAACAAACCAATCCCTAAGAACCCCAACACTCTATGTGACTAGATCCCCCTGGCGTGCAGTCTGGGACTATGGTGGGCCTGCTGTGAACCCCTGACTCTCTCCCTCCCTAGCCCCTGCTTGCCAGGAGCAGATTTAAAAAAAAAAAAAAAGCAACAAGCCAAACAAGCTACAAGCCAAAAACTAGCCAACAAGCAACTCACAAGCCAGGTAAGCCAAAAACAAGCCCAATTTCTGCTTTTCCCCCCCACGGGTTTGGCATGTCTGTCTGCCAGCTGTACTTCAGCCGCCAGGTGATTTGTTCGTCGTTTCCACCCCCCCAGTTGCCTCTTAGGTCCGGTTTATGGTAACTGTAAGCTGGTGGGCTCCCTCACTACTAGTGCATCCCAGCTTCAGAATTTCCGATCCTTTTTTTAGGGATGGGTTAATTTCTTAAAATCAAAAGTCTTATGTAAATTAAACAGATAAACCGGATTCTGTTTCCTGCAGGTCTCTCTCTAACTGAGCTGCTGTTTGACCTTTTAGCTTTCAGGTTACCTGCTCCCTGGCCTCAAACTCATCATCTGGGAGGCAGATAACTAGACAACTCCCTTAAAGGACCAGCTGACTCTATGACACTACTATACAGTAATAGTATCAGTAGCAGCTAGGAGCTGTCTATTATTTGCTATTGCCATTTCCACAATTAAGAAAAAAAAATTCTTTGTATTTTGTGGTTATTTTGTAAATATCTGGATTGAAATTTTTATGGTCCCATTGAAAGGACCTTTTGCTGTGTTGCCAGTATCTTGTGTTGTAAAGGTTGTGTGAGTACCAATAAAGGAAATCAATCCCATCACCTGGGATGCAGATAATTAGGCACAGGTGGGGCTAAACCCAACTCCCTTGTGTGGTGGGATGACTCTTTGACAGTAACCATAGAGGTCTTGGCTAGCGCATGATTGCTATGCTGGCAAGGGTGCTTGTACTGAGGAGGAGGGAGGGAGGAGGGGATAGAGGGTGTTTGTGTGACACTGAGAATACGGTGCATGTGTTGGAGTGGAGAGCAGAGGGAATGGTGGGCACAGGCAACAGAGTAATTGAAGGAACATATTAAGTACCAACGCAGATCAAACCACTGGTCTGTCCTATTGTGTGTGTATATTTTTAAAAGCCTGTTAGGTTTGTGTGGTAGTCAGGTTTCATTTTTATTAACTTAAACCTGAAAAACCTAATTATCTAGAGAAATGCCTGCTGAAGGATGCTGGATTTTATTAGTATTTGAGAATGGTGCGAATGTGAGACTAGTGGAAATGAATGCATAAAGCTATAATTCCTGTGATGCATGGACACTGAGATATAGGTGTCCTCTCTCTCGCTCTTCAGGAGGAACCACGGTCTTTCATTTTTCTCTTCTTTTTTTGAATTGTGGTAGTGCTCAAAGATCCTTACTAAATTAAAGTCTCTTTGTGAGAGGCACAGTACAAATACACAGGACGGACACAATTCTTGACCTGAAGAACAGTATCAGACTACTTGACACATCAGATATCCACCAGATGTGGAAAAACCTGAAAGATAATCAGTATTTATTTAGGCAAACTCTGAGTTTGCCATGAGTTCTTGGGAAGAACCTTGGAGAGCCCTGGTGAGTGCTCTTGGGCTAGTGGAGGGAGTGTTAAAGAGTGAGAGAGCTTCTCTTCTCTTCTCTTCTCTTCTCTTCTCTTCTCTTCTCTTCTCTTCTCTTCTCATCACTGATATTTAAAAAATTCTTACTCTAGGTGCCGTTGCTGTCAGTTTGGTAAACCATCTGCTCTAAATGCAGGGCTTCCCATTGACAATTGGCAAGGAAGCATGCTGCTGGCTATAGTGCTGATTCACCATAGTTGGGGGACTAGCGGAAAAGTTCAGGCAATGGCAATTTCAGGAAGAGGACTTCAAAAGAAAACACACCTAGGACCCCTAGGAAGTGAAGTTTAGTGCACCAATGGTGCAGTCAGTGGAACAGCTGGGTGAAAACAGGCAAGGAAGCCCCCCCGATATCTGTGCATGTCCTTTAGTCCATGGATGGATGTCTACAGGGATCCTTTGGCCAATCCCTTTCTCCCTGCTTCCCCCGTGCATAGGTGGGATACATAGGCCATATTGTGGGAGGCTTGAAGCAATGGACGGGTGCGTGGAGAAGATTCTGTTCTCGCCAACATCCATGCAGCAACCCCTGTACAACTATTTTACTCTGGTTAGGTGAAGTGATGAAAGATTTGGCTCTATATGTATCCTTTGTACTTTATGCAACCACAACTCTGTAAACATTGTATAGAAAAAGAAAGAAAGCATGTATTAAATTAACCAAATTGTGCTGGAACACACATCACCTTATTCTGCCCAAATAACATTTGGAAATAATTGTTTGCGATGGTTGTGACAAATTGACATGAGGCTGTGACTCATGCTCCTTACTGCCAATAAAATTGAACAGCTTCCCTATAGAGAAGAAGAGGTGCTAGTTAATAAACTCATTCTAATTTTATGTTTAGTAGGACAAGATAACTTCAGGCATATACTGTGTGGTATCTCTACAAAAATATATGTGTGTTCAATTTTTCAAGGGGATGGCATTCCCTGTGGATATGTTGGATAATTACAGTCATGAAGACTTGGAGAGTTCTGCAGAAGACTACATGTCTGATCTTCGATGTGGGGATCCGGAGAATCCAGAGTTCTTGTCTCTTGTCAGCAACATCAAAGTAAGAATCAAGAAATAAATCAGTGCAGATTTTCCTCTTTATTTGCAATTGAACTTAGAGTAAAAATGCAGATAAATCCAGTCTGTCTCTACTGTGTAAAAATAACTATTTAAATAAGTATTATATTTTCTATATGTTCCTATCCTCTTTAAACTATATTTTTATTGTACTTTGGAACACCAAAAAACACATTGTTTTGTACCAAGTGGGATCTGTGTGTCAGCCGCTCAGATTGTTGGATGATGAATTTAAGTATATTGAACAATTCTCTTTCATTTTAAATCTCAACTGGTGAGTCAGACAAACTCTTTGCTAGAATTAGTCACAGAAACGCACATGCATAAGTTATGCTAGCAGTTACTGCATCTAATTGGTCATATATGCCTCAGTTTTGCAAAGTGGTCTGCCTGGGTGGACCTTTAATCCCATAGGCCATCCCACTGACATCCAAAATGGTGTCTGTTGGATGATTTGTCGTAAAACTTTCCTTGTTGCCATCACAGCAGCTGTACTGGTGGAGGTACTAATAGAGACCGGATGCTGGAATTTCATAATCTGACCCACTTTATCGCTTAGCCTGTCTCTGTGATGTAGTAGTCAAAATCGGGCCTGCCTATGCAGGCACTCCCACTTGCTAGTATCTGTGGTAACAATGGTGTGAAATTTTAACTAAAGAGTCAAGAGTAAGCAAGGCCAGTGGGACTCTAAGTGGGAGTAGGGGTCCTCACTTGCAGATCCCTTTCCAGGAACAGAGTTTTAGGCACTTTTCTCTAATTATGGTAAGTGCCGTGTGCGTTTTAAAAAAAAAAAAAAAAATTCTGAGCCATAGCATACCATAAGCTTTAAACTGTTTTATAAGCAAGCAAATCTTTCTCATAGTCTGAACGCCTAGTCATTTGTTCACGTCACAATCAGTGCTAATATATATATATTCTCAAATATCTTCATTAAATATTAGAAATACTTGAATTTAAATAACTTTAAAATCCTTTTGATGAAGATATTGTACTTTCTAAAACAGGTGGTCCCAGTTTTCATATGCAGGTGCCTTAATGCCACATTCTGGTGCTCAATTGAGCATTTGGACGCTGAAGTGCCTATTTTAGCACCAAAACGTGGGACATGTTCCCCTGTTTTAAAGGTGACCTGGCCTGCAAGGGAAGACAATTCGGGTCTGTGTATCAGGCATGTCAAGTCTTTTCTTTCCTGTTTCCTGGAAGTCTTTGTTAGAAGAGTCTACAAAATGTATTTGAGGCTTTCTTAGCCCTTAATTGAGGACGAGATGTTGAATCTTTAATAAAGACAGCTTGTCGTCCAGTTCATACAGCTTTTGGGTCGAATAGATATGAATAGAACTAAAAATGGCTTCCCCTCTCAGTAGAGATTCACTTCCTTGGGGTCAGATCATAATGTTAGAGTGAGCTTTGTTCAGTGCAAAGCCTAATGGTGGGGAGAAAAGAGGAACATAGGGGCTATATGTCAGCTTTGCATTCCACTGTTCCCTGGCACAAGTTACAGCAGCCAGAGATCACCCCATCATGCTCCTGAACAGAGGCAGTGAACGGTGTTAACCAGTGGAATCTCCAGCTGGTCACTTACAGTATGTCTGTGCTGCAAAATAAATAAAATAAAATAAATATATATTTATATATGGTGGGAGAGAGTCTCAGAGCCCGGGCCTACAGACTCAGGCTCACAGAGCTCATGCTATGGTGCTAAAAACAGCAGTGTAGATATTGCCGCTCAGGCTCTGAAAACCATCCACCTCCCCCAGGTTTCAGAGCCTAATATCCAGCCTGAGCAGCAACATCTACATTGCCGTTTTTAGCGCCATAGTGTGAGCCCAAGTCTATAGACCCAGGCTCTAAGACTCGCTGCTGCGGGTTGATTGAATTTTGCAGTGTCATGTACCCTGAGGCCAAATTTAAGGCTGGCCTATTAAAATTGAGCAAATGGCCCAGTGTATCTGATGTCATAAACTTAATAGTTCCTCAGTCATAGATAGAATCATCCAGGAAAAATAGGATAGACAAAATGTGAATTCCTTTGTTTGTTTTTGTTTTAACAGAGGAAAAACTTTTTAACCCTCCTCCCTCCGACATGCACACACCTTAGAGGTCATCTTTATAAAGAAGATCTGTATTATAAAGAGGCAAAACAGGGCCAAACTCCAGTGGTGGGGGTGTTTTTTTGTTTTTGCAGGTCACCTTTATGCACCCAAGTTTGAAAACTGGGTTTGCTTGTCCTCTTTAGCATGCTCTGTATATTTTACTAATGCTATATTAGCAAGAGTCCATTGAACCATTCTAAACTCTTGTTTCAGATTCCTATTAGCTTGTCAACTATAGGCTTCGTTCCTCTTTACGGTGGAGATCAGACACACAAAGTTCTTGCTTTATTTGCACCTGAGGACTCGCTCACAGGTTTCATTTTAAAATTCTAATCTAAATGTTGTAGCATTTTGTGGCAAATACATGTAACCAATCCTTTACTCATTCCATGCTACCTTGCGATAACAAATTACCTTTTTCAGCTTGAATGCAGTGTCCATTATCTCCACTTTCATATTATTGTTAATTTCTGTTGTAGATTCTTATCCACATCTCAATAAGTGTGAAATTACTGTACCAATCGGAGCGGAACCAGCTAGATTAATTTGGAAAGTGTGTAACAAAATGAAAGACAGTGCCTTCCTGATTTAATGTGCATAATAATTAAATGCACCATGTACTTTCTCTTGAATTTTCTCCTCTCTGGCTTCTTTGATACCCAGCCATCCTCCCCAGTCCATCTAAAATGAGGCTACTAAATTTATCTTCCTCTTCTGTCAAGCAGGAATTGAGTCTCTCCACTGATGTGCCTACCTCTTCAGGCACCCTTTAGTCTACCACATCAAGTTCAGGCTCATTATATTTGCCTGCAAGACCCTACGTTGCTCAGCTGCAGCTGACATCTCTTATTGCATTTACCTTCCAGTCCTCCACTGTGCCACTCTCAATGCTATGCTTGTCTCCTTCTCCCAACTCTGTCTCTGAATTTGCCCATGCCACCCCAAGTATAGAATGCCTCCCTCATGCTGATCACCATCCTGCCACCCTCTCCACATTCATCTCCCTTGTTGAGATTCAGTTTTTCTGTGATGCCCACAATTAAAACAAAATTTTTAAAAAATAACTCCTCTGGGTCCCGAGCATATCCCGTCTCTTCGCTTACTGTCCTTTTAAATGATCATCTCTTCAGAGCAGGGAGTGTCTCGTTTTGTGGCTGTACAGCACTGAGCACATTGTTTGCACTAAAGAAAATAACTGCATTAATGTGCTTCTTACTACAGCTTATTTAAGATGTCTCTATAACTTGGTAACTATAGTTGTAAAACTAATAACTTTAGTGAATATCTTAAATTTCAAAATGTCAAGACCACTAACTTTTTTCCCCATCTTTTAACTTTCAAGCCGTAGCCCTGTATCTTGCTGACCAATGGTGGGCCGTCAATGATATTGTGAGAACATCTATCCCTTCTAGAGAAGGACTTCAGCAGGTAAAGAGCTCCAGCATTTATATCTGAACAGTTTTTAATCTTGTAAGGACAACTTTATATAGATTTAATGGGGATAGTTAATGATCTGATGTGTTGTACATTTTGATTTGATTTGGAAATGAACCTGATGGTGCAAATAAATAGGTGGGCCATCTCGCGTAGTGGAAGCATCAGCAGAGATCGAGGAGCTGGGGCTCTTTTCACGTATTAGTTTTCCATTTAGCTGCCGTCTTCAAAACAACATTGCTCTTGTGCAGCACTCTCATGTGAAAGATACTTTGCCACTAATGGTTTAAGGGCTACCGTCTGAGACTCCTGCTGTCTGGGCCCCTGGCAATAAGGTACATCATGGGAGTTGTGCATTGTACTACTGGAGAAGCTTGCTGGCCTCGCCCCCCCCCCCCTTTAAGTTTGTTAATTGTTAGAGTATCTTTCTGAGGGAAAAGGTTGGGGATGAGTTAAGTGAAATACAGGGATGGTAGCCAGGAAATCCAGATAAAGGACATGCCCTACTGTCTATTATCATTAAGGCTATGTTTTAGTCATGGGTACTTTTACTAAAAGTCATGGACAGGTCATGGGCAGAGGCGTGGCCAGACAGCTCTGCATGCCGGCTCCGCCCAGAGAGCTGGCTTCGCAGCTCCCATTGGCTGGGAACTGCGGCCAATGGTAGCTACAGGGTTGGCACCTACAGGTGGAGGCAGTGTGCAGAGCTGTCTGGCTGTGCCTTTGACTAGGAGCTGAGGGTGTTGCCACTTCTTGGGAGCCCCCCCACCAAGGTAAGTGCTGCCCAGAGCCCTCACCCCCTCCTGCTCTGCAACTCCCAGCCCTGAGCCCCCTCCCACAGCTAAACTCCTGCTACTGCTGGGGGCAATGGCTGCTGCGACTGGCCCAGGGGCTGCCTGAGCTGCTCAGTCGGCCCCTGGGTCAGCTGTACCGGGAGCTGCAGAAGTCCCGGAGATCCCAGAAAGTCATGGAATCCGTGACCTCTCTGAGAAACTCGCAGCCTTAATTATCATTCATCATCAAGCTTGTATAACTTTTGTTAAACCATAGCTAAAGCCTGTGTCTTCTGAAGCACATTAGACTCTAATTTTGCAGCAGGGAGTCCAGAATATTTCAGCATTGCCACACAAGCCTCTTCCTCTTTGCTGCCCCCATGTTCAGTAGAATCAATGCAGCGTTGTTGTTTAATTTATTTTTTATATTTAAACTGATTTTATGTGATGCAGCTCCCCCGACTACACAATCTCTTTCAGTGTGAAGCATAATTGAAATGTGTGTGGAGAAATGAGGGAAGCTTGGTTAGGGTGCCTGAGACTTTTGGCATGGGGGAAGAGGGGATGTGTCTCTTCTTTTGGGGCAGGATGATGGTGACTCTGGATTTTCAGTGTAAAGGGGGGTTGAATTCCTTGTTTCCCGTCACAGAAAATCTTGATGATAGCTAGTTCTGCCACACTGCACCACATCCCAAAATCTGCCAATGTTACACTCCAAGACCAGAGACAGTTTTAAAACTGGAGTTTCATTAAGCTTGGTATATAAAAAAAAACAAACGAACAAAAACTGTGTGCATACACCCCATTGCAGTCATTTTAGACTATACACAACTTAGCTCTGGTTGCAGCAGCAATCTCCTTTGATCCCTTGAGCAGCAGACCTTCAATCCTTAATGGGACAGGGACCAAGTAAATCTAACCCTGACATTCCCTTATGAAAACTGTACTCAGCCTTCTCTTCCCCGCCTCCCCCACCCCCGAATAAATGTAATGTCATCCCAACATTTCTATTAACAAAATTTAAAATACAGTTCATCCATTTGACTTATTAGAAGTCATGCACAAGATCATAACAGTCATTTTCAAGTGATTCTTTGAGTCATTCCTCTGTCACAAGTTCTGGTACTGATGGTGGAGGCTTCTGTATCTTTCTTCAGTTTATTTCACATTAAACAGAAAATGTTTGCAGCAATTTTAGTTCCACTATCCAACTGAATAGTCAGTTCTGAACACCTTAAATCCTGAACGATGCGCATACCTTATGAAATAACAGTTCTTAAATGATCAATGGTATAACTATGTAACTCCAAGTTTTTCTTTGAGTGATGGTCCCTATGTGTGTTCCTCATGTGGGATATGCATGCATACTCTGTGCCTGAGTCTGGAATTTTTTTGCAAGCCGTATCTGTTGGCCTACATGTGTGCCATTTCTCTCCCCATGCTCCAAGCCCAGGGCATAAAATGTGGGGTGATCCGATGCCTCTCCAGTTCCTTCTTACCACCTCATGTTCTGAGTCAGAATCTTCAGTATTCCTCAGCGCCTTTTTTTGTTTCTGCGTCATTGCGATAAGATATTGTATATAGTTATTTTAGTAGTCTTTATACTATAGTCTACATAGTGTAGTTGGATTGTATTTTTCCCCATTTTCTTCCCTTCGGGTGACTTTTTCCCCCTCAAGAAGTCGGGGATTACGCCCACAGCCCAGGGGTTCAAAAACTGTTTCCTGCCATCTTTTTCGGCGAGCGGTAAACATCTACACTGCCTCACTGCTCGCAGTTCTGCCAAGTGCAGGGTCTGCCTCTCTCTTTGCCCCAGAACTTATGAGGGTCTGGAACTGAGACTCAGAAAAGATCTCATGGAGAAGGAGATCTGGCCCAGGAACCACCCTCTGTTCATCACTCTCATCAAGTGTTTGGTTTGAGCATGAGCTCACGGACAAAAGCTAAGGGTGCTAAGCCTAAGGAGAAGGCTTCACATGAGCAAAGGGTACTCTCATAGACATAAGGACAAGCCATCGCCATCTTCATCTACAACTGCCCCAAAGAGAGAGGATCCTTCCCCAACTCCATCAAAGTTGGGAGAGCCAGTGTGCACAGGCACTAAGAACTTAGGCCTCAGTAAATATTCTTGACAGGAGAAGGAGGCGTGCAAGTTTATGTATCTCAGGGGTAGGCAACCTGTGGCACACATGCCAAAGGTGGCACACATGCCAAAGGTGGCACACAGGCTGATTTTCAGTGGCACTCACACTGCCCGGGTCCTGGCCACTGGTCCTGGGTGCTCTGCTGCTGGCCTGGGGTACTGGCCCCCCGCCAGCTGGGGTTCTGTCCACCAGGCCCGCTCAGCCCGCTGTCGGCCCTGCGTCCTGGCCACCAGTCCCAGGAGCTCCGTTGCTGGTCTGGGGTACTGGCTGCTGGCCCCCTGCCAGCCGGGGTTCCATCCGCCGGCCCCGCTCAGCACACTGCTGGCCCTGGGTCCTGGTCACCGGTCTGGGGAGTTCTGCTGCTGGCCTGGGGTCCTGGCTGCCGGCCTGGGGCTCTGCAGCTGCCTCCAGCTGTGGCCCACTGGCCCCAGCCTGGGGTAATGAGGGATGCAGACAGGAGCAAGAGGGGGTGCAGCTCAGCACCCCCACCTTAAAAATTGTTCCAGCGCCACTGTGCTAGGATATTTTTAAGTCCTGCTTACATCACTATCATGCCATGTGGAACAGCGCACTGCATTTGACGTTAAGATTAGAGTGTACATGCAAGAACTGGAATCAGAATTTGACAGATTTCAAGCCATTTGGCCCAATGCTTTTTCTAATTAAACCTGAAAAGTTCAACGAAAGCGACTTGGATTTGTTTGTATTTCAGTGGATGGGTGTCGAAGATTTCGAAATGCAGCTCATTCAATTAAAAAGCTCAGAATTGCGGCCATCAAAGTTTGGAGATCTGCGGAGTGCACTTGAAGTTACCAAGAGAGATCATGGGGCTTCTATTCTGACCTGCTGGACATCCCTGCCAGTGAAATTTAACTGTTAGAAGAAAATTGTGTTTGCAGTGCTTTCAGCATTTTGATCCACATACCTGTGTGAACAGGTATTTTCACACATGAAATCTGTCCTCTGTCCCTCTCGGAGCCAGTTAACAACTAATCACTCAGAATCCTGTGTGCAGCTTCAAGTATTCAAATACATGCCAAACATTGGAAAACTCAGAAAGGAAAAGCAAGGATCACACTGAACTGTTAAAAAGAACAAGGAGTAGTTGTGGCACCTTAGAGACAAAACAAATTTATCCTTAGTCTCTAAGGTGCCACAAGTACTCCTCGTTCTTTTTGCTGATACAGACTAACACAATGTCACTAAACTGATAAGATCTGCATTTTAATTTAATTTTAAATGAAGCTTCTTAAACATTTTAAAAACCTTATTTACTTTACATACAACAATAGTTTTGTTATATATTATCGACTTCTAGAAAGAGACTTTCTAAAAACGTTAAAATGTATTACTGGCATGCGGAACCTTAAATTAGAGTGAATAAATGAAGACTCGGCATACCACTTCTGAAAGGCTGCTGACCCCTGATATATCTGATGGTGAAGGCTTGGGATAAACAGCTACCGGTGCTCCCATCCACTTCTAAAGCCGATATGATACCGGTAGCGATGTGGCCCTGGTGGGAGCTGACCACCCTTGTGACCAGGGAAGCTCGAGTTCTGAAGGCTCTGCCAATGGACTTTCCTCGTACCCCAGGGCAATCAGAAACCTACGTCTCTCCAGAGACATCTTTGCTCTTCCCTATCCACATTTTTCCTTCCTATCAGGACTGTCTCTATTCCGGGACATTCATATACTAAGGAAGAGACTACCCCAATGAGGCAAAGTGTTCTCCTATCCCATCTTTCAGCCTTGAGGTGCACCCATTGGTACTGTCAGTTATGACAGATACAAGGAATCAGTCTTTATCTTCAAATGAATCTGAGACCCCACAGGAGTCTCTGCAGCACTGGGCAGAGGTGGCACAAGATAGGAGTTCCAGAAGATTGGGGTTCTGGCCTCCCACCAGATCTGACTGGTCAAGAGAATGGTGGTACCCTATGCCATTGGGTTCTCCTTTGCCAATTGATCCATCCTACTGGCTATATTGGGGAGCATCGGAGTCCTACCCTAGACATCCAGGATCAGCATAGGAGTCCTATTTGTCATCGCTCAGACACCCAGAACTGGTCCTATTGGAATGTTCGGAAGGGGAAGGTGAGCCAGATCCACAGAGTCCAATGGTACTGGGAGCAATCTCATCATCTCCACCAGACCACTTGAAACAGTATCAAGAGCTCATGCAGAGCTATAGATTTAGCTTGAGGAAGTCCAGGAGCCTCAGCATAGTTTACAAGACATTCTGCAGCTTTCTGGTCCCAGTTGAGTGGCCCTCCCCAACAAGGCCATCATGGACTGGCAGAGATGATTTGGCACACTCCTGTTTCTTGTGCCCCTACCACTCAGAGGGCCGAGAAGCGTTACTTTGTTCTGTCCAAGGGGGGAGAGGTGTGTTTTTTTTCCCTTCACCCACAGCCTAACTCTTTAGTGCGGGAGGTTGCAGATCAGTCCAAGCAACAGCACCCAAAGGCTACTTCCTCTAAGGTACACAAGCTACTCAACCTTCTAGGGAGAAAGGTCTTCTCTTCCATTTCTCTCTGGTTCAGGATCTCAAATTATTAGGCCAGCTTAGTCAAATAAGATTTTACTACAGATTTCTGAAGGAGATTCTCAAATCTTGTCCACCATTGGTGAAGTTCGCACCTCAGTGGAATATCAGTTATGTTCCGTCATCTCTCACTAACCTGCCCCTCCTTGGAGTCTCGGACCATATGCTCTATGGCCCATCTGTCCTTGAAGGTGGCCTTTCTAATAACCATAATGTCAGCCAGAAGAGTCGGTGAGCTGAGCGTGTTCGTGGTGGACCTACCATATACTGCCTTCTATAAAGAAAAGGTCTCTCGCTTAGGTGGATTAACTTCACTAACAGGGGAGTTCTCTCCCATCGAATTAGAGCGTCTTCATTAAAGTTCTACAGTGGAGCAGCTGTGCCGATGCAGCATTTTAAGTGTGGACTTGCCCTTAGTCCTTGATTCTTGGTACCACCGTCTCTCTCTTTTGACACTGGTGCCTCTAGTAAGAATTTTATCTGCTGAGTATCCACTGGTATTTCAGATTTAATCTGCTATAAATTACCCAGCAATTTGTCTTTTCAAAACGATGATATAGTTTTATAGGTTACTTTCAAGATATTTATCTGGCAAAATGATCCTTTTGGTAATGTGTTTAGTATTTCCTTTATGTCCAAATCTTCAGGCCACTGAGCAGCAGCATATGGCTCAAATATTGCTATTAAACTTTCAGTATCTGGGCTTGCATGAGCCCAACATGTTACATTAGTGATTACATCCCTTCTCCCCATTTTAGCCATCTACAGATTGTCTGAACTGTTTCTGATGAAGTTCACAAGAGCTTCCACTTTTGCCATGCCAACATGAGACAATTCCCATGTCATATGTTAATGAGGCTGGTGTCTCACTAACTGCAGGGGAACTGCAGCACTGGCATTTGATTGTCTCCTTAATAACATTGTAGCCCCTGATCAAGTTCTCCAATTTATGTGGACTGACCAGCACAGGAACAGTCAAGATGTCATCATCTTTGCTTAATTGGAAGTGGAGTCCATCCTTTGTAAGGGATTTGAGTTCCATTGGTAGCTTTAAAATCAAGCCTATCTTCTATTTCCAATAACTCTTCAAGCTTGAGGTGTGTCTCTGGGAGATTGTCTTCTACCCACTGACTTGAGATCATGCACACCTGTGTTCCAGTGTACTTTATTGAGGAAACATCAAACCAAACATCTCTTTCCAACTAAATTAGCTACTCTGGTTTGCTGCTTGGGTGTTAGATAACAAAGGTAGGCCACCTGCTCCTGATAAATCCCATGTTGTGTCAGCTTTGTCTCTGCTCTCTTGTGATTTTCCTGCATGACATCCTGACTGGTAGTGTTCTTTACTTCTACATCTGTAACAGCGGTCACAGGTACTGCCTGTGCCAGATTGCCTGCCAGATTCTCTTCTCTGGGATTGCTTGTCTGCTCATACTGTTCATTGTATGCAGGGTTGTTGTAGCTGGGTCGGTCCCAGGATATTTATTAGAGAGACTATGTGAGTGAGGTAATATCTTTTATTGGACCAACTTCTGTGTGAGAGAGAATCAAGCTTTCGAGCTGTGTGAGCGAAAAGTTTGTCTCTCTCAGCAACGGCAGTTGGGTCTAAGAAAAGATTCTCTCACTCCCCCGCCCCAATGACATTATCAGTTATTTTGTCCCACTCCTGGGCAGGTTGCTTTAATATGTTAATTTTGGCTTTCACACCTTTGATTTAATCAATATTAGCCTAAAGTTCCTTTTTCTGATTTGTAAATGGGTCATGTGTGGAGACTCCTTGTACCCGAGGAGGAGGTGCCACTTTACTCTGTGACTGGTGGTCAGTGTAGGGTGATTGCACAGAATTACATGCTACTGCCCTAGTACATGCTCCTGTGCTGTTTCTCTACCTCATCAGTGGTTTCTCTGCCTTGCAGCAGTGTGCAGCTTCTCAAACAAGGTCTCATCTGCGGCCTGATTATCTTTTAAATAAGGCTGCATCACAGTCCAAATGTTGACATTCTGCAATCCTGTCAGGACTGAATAGAGAAACTTGTGTTGTATAAGAATAGGATGATATCTTCAACACCACATTCTGCAAGGCATTACCCTCTGATCCCACTGAGGGTTACCAAAAGAAACTACACCATCTACTCAAGAAACTCCCTGAAAAAAGCACAAGAGCAAATCCACACAGACACGCGCCTAGAACCTCGAGCAGGGGTATTCTATCTGCTACCCAAGACCCATAAACCTGGAAATCTTGGATGCCCCATCATCTCAGGCATTGGCACCTTGTCAGCAGGATTGTCTGGTTATGGAGACTCCCTCCTCAGGCCCTACACTACCAGTAGTCCTAGCTATGTTCGAGACACCACTGACTTCCTGAGGAAACTACAATCCATCGATGATCTTCCTGAAAACACCATCCTAGCCACTACGGATGTAGAAGCCTTCTACACCAACATTCCACACAAAGATGAACTACAAGCTGTCAGGAACAGTATCTCCGATAATGTCACGGCAAACCTGGTGGCTGAACTTTGTGACTTTGTCCTCACCCATAACTATTTCACATTTGGGGACAATGTATACCTTCAAATCAACGGCACTGCTATGGGTACCCGCATGGCCCCACAGTATGCCAACATTTTTATGGCTGTCCTAGAACAACGCTTCCTCAGCTCTCGTCCCCTAATGCCCCTACTCTACTTGCATGACATTGATGACATCTTCATCATCTGGACCCATGGAAAAGAAGCCCTTGAGGAATCCCACCATCATTTCAACAATTTCCATCCCACCATCAACCTCAGCCTGAACCAGTCCACACAAGAGATCCACTTCCTGGACACTACAGTGCTAATGAGCGATGGTCACATAAACACCACCCTATACCAGAAACCTACTGAGTGCTATACTTACCTACACGCCTCCAGCTTTCACCCCGACCACACCACACGATCCCTTGTCTACAGCCAAGCTCTACAATACAACCGCATTTGCTCCAACCCCTCAGACAGAGACAAACACCTACAAGATCTCTATCAGCATTCTTACAACTACAGTGCCCACCTGCTGAAGTGAAGAAACAGATTGACAGAGCCAGAAGAGTACCCAGAAGTCACCTACTACAAGACAGGCCCAACAAAGAAAGTAACAGAACACCACTAGCAGTCACCTTCAGCCCCCAACTAAAACCTCTCGAGTGCATCATCAAGGATCTACAACCTATCCAGAAGGATGACCCATCACTCTCTCAGAACTTGGGAGACAGGCCAGTTCTTGCTTACAGACAGTCCCCCAATCTGAAGCAAATACTCACCAGCAACCACACAACAAAAACACTAACCCAGGAACCTATCCTTGCAAAAAGGCCGTTGCTAACTGTGTCCACATATCTATTCAGGGGACACCATCATAGGGCCTAATCACATCAGCCACACTATCAGAGGCTCGTTCACCTGCACAGCTACCAATGTGATATGTCATCATGTGCCAGCAATGCCCCTCTGCCATGTACATTGGCCAAACCGGACAGTCTCTACATAAAAGAATAAATGGACACAAATCAGACGTCAAGAATAACAACATTCAAAACCAGTTGGAGAACACTTCAATCTCTCTTGTCACTCGATTACAGACCTAAAGTGGCAATTCTTCAACAAAAAGACTTCAAAAACAGACTCCAACGAGAGACTGCTGAATTGGAATTAATTTGCAAACTGGACACCATTAACTTAGGCTTGAATAAAGACTGGGAGTGGATGGGTCATTACACGAAGTATAGCATCACAGAATATCAGAGTTGGAAGGGACCTCATGAGGTCATCTAGTCCAACCCTCTGCTCAAAGCAGGACCAGTCCCCAACTAAATCATCCCAGCCAGGGCTTTGTCAAGCCTGACCTTAAAAATATCTAAGGAAGGACATTCCACCACCTCCCTAGGTAATGCATTCCAGTGTTTCACCACCCTCCTAGTGAAAAAGTTTTTCCTAATATCCATCCTAAACCTCCCCCACTGCAACTTGAGACCATTATTCCTTGTTCTGTCATCAGCTACCACTGAGAACAGTCTAGAACCATCCTCTTAGGAACCGCCTTTCAGGTAGTTGAAAGCAGCTATCAAATCCCCCCTCATTCTTCTCTTCCGCAGACTAAACAATCCCAGTTCCCTCAGCCTCTCCTTATAAGTCATGTGTTCCAGTCCCCTAATCATTTTTGTTGCCCTCCGCTGGACGTTTTCCAATATTTCCACATCCTTCTTGTAGTGTGGGGCCCAAAACTGGACACAGTACTCCAGATGAGGCCTCACCAATCTTGAATAGAGGGGAATGATCACGTCCCTCGATCTGCTGGCAATGCCCCTACGTATACATCCCAAAATGCCATTGGCCTTCTTGTCAACAAGGGCACACTGTTGACTCACATCCAGCTTCTCGTCCACTGTAACCCCAAGGTCCTTTTCTGCAGAACTGCTGCCGAGCCATTCGGTCCCTAGTCTGTAGCAGTGCATGGGATTCTTCCATCCTAAGTGCAGGACTCTGCACTTGTCCTTGTTGAACCTCATCAGATTTCTTTTGGCCCAATCCTCTAATTTGTCTAGGTCCCTCTGTATCCTATCCCTGCCCTCCAGTGTATCTACCTCTCCTCCCAGTTTAGTGTCAATAGTAAAACTATTTCCCCATGTTTATTTCCCCCCCTACTGTTCCTCACACGTTCTTGTCAACTGCTGGATATGGCCCACCTTGATTATCACTCCAAAAGATCCCCCCCCCCCCCCCCCGCTGGTAATAGCTCACCTAACCTGATCACTTTTGTTACAGTGTGTATGGTAACACCCATTGTTTCATTTTTCTCTGTGTATATAAAATCCCCCTACTGTATTTTCCACTGAATGCATCCGATGAAGTGAGCTGTAGCTCACGAAAGCTTATACTCAAATAAATTTGTTAGTCTCTAAGGTGCCACAAGTACTCCTTTTCTTTTTAGGTAAAGTTCAGTTGCACCTTTTTCCTGGTAATAGGATTTTAAGGTACACCTCCATTTTGGCAGGCTCAGATTAGCTGAGGCTCAGTCCTGGTCAAACTGCCCTGATTACAGCTTCTGTGATCTCTGCGTCAGTGTACCCCCTTTTGAATCCCACTTTCAATTTAATAAACCAGACTAGTTAGGCTTAAACCTGCCCTTTTGGTGGGAGTTCCCACTCTGTCCCGTTGTTTTAAAGTCTTTCTTTAAAATTGGGTCTGTTTTCTGAGTTGGGAGTGACAAATTTTCCATAGACGTTTGGCTTTTAATTTTTCACACAGCTTGAAATACAGTTTCAGAAATATCTTTATTTTTCAGCATACTGGTTCTGCACTCTCTCTAGTTCAAATGTTCCAGTTTGCTGCTTTGCTATAGCAATGAGATATAAAAGCTTATCTTTTAATCCCAGCAGTGTATACAATCCTTGATCTTTCAACTCTTCCTGTGCATTTAAGCTTATTATAGATTTGATTAAAGCAAAATTAGGGTGACCGTATTTCCCAAAGTGAAAATGGGATATGGCGTGGGGCTAGCCTGAGTCCTTCCTGTCCCCACCCCCAAAGCCACTCGCCTGAGCTCCCCTCCCCGCATGGGGCTGATGTCAGCGTTGCGGCTCACCTGAGACCTGCCTGACCCCTGCGCGAGGTTGGGCTGTTATCACTGCTCGCCCGAGCCCTACTTGCCCCCCTGCCTGGGGCTGGTATCACTGCTTGGCCCCTTGCATGTACCTCTGCACCCCACTTTTTTGACAAAACTGGGCATTTGTCCCATTTGCTCTTGCCAACTGATTAAGAGCAAAAATAATTTTGCCAAAAAAATTGGGACGATCAGGACAGAGCTTAAAAAAGGGACTGTGCTGGCCAAAATGGGATGTATGTTCACCCTAAGCAAAATGGGTTTTTTTGCTGCATTTTCACAGTAACTTGTTCCAGAAATGCTCAAAGAGTCACAAACTTCTCTTAAATGCTCATCCTTTGGCTGGTATAAAAGTCTACCTCCCTGTGAAGGTCCTCTAATTCTTTGCCAGCCATAATGCTTGCAAACAATTAAATCTTCCCTGGCAGCTTTTCCTGGAATAGTCTACAGCAGTTTCCTGTAGGTTCATCTCTCAGGCCTGGTCTACTCTACGAGTTTGTCGAATTTAGGAGTGTTAAATCGAATTAACCATGCACCCGTCCACACAACGAAGCCATTTTTGTCAACATAAAAAGGGCTCTTAAAATCGATTTCTGTACTTCTCCCCAACGAGGGGATTAGTGCTGAAATTGACATCGCTGTTTCAAATTAGGGTTAGGGTGGACACAATTCGATGGTATTGGCCTCTGGGAGCTAACCCACAGTGCACCATTGTGACCACTCTAGACAGCGCTCTGAACTCTGATGCACTGGCCAGGTGTACAGGAAAAGCTCCGGGAACTTTTGAATCTCATTTCCTGTTTGGCCAGGTGAGCTCATCAGCACAGGTGACCATGCAGTCCCAGAATCGAAAAAGAGCTCCAGCATGGACCGAACGGGAGGTACTGGATCTGATCGCTGTATGGGGAGATGAATCCGTGTTATCAGAACTATGTTCCAAAAGACGAAATGCCAAAACATTTAAAAAAATCTCCAAGGCCATGAGGGACAGAGGCTACAGCAGGGACTCAACACAGTGCTGTGTGACACTTAAGGAGCTCAGACAAGCATACCAGAAAACCAAAGAATCAAAGGGACGCTCGGGGACAGAGCCCCAGACATGCCGCTTCTATACTGAGCTGCATGCAATTCTAGGGGGTGCCGCCACCACTACCCCACCCCTGTCTGTGGACTCTGATGATGGGCAGTAGTGTAGCTGGGGGTGGGGGTGGGGGGGTGGAACAGCGGCTGCTCTCCCACCGAGCAGAAGTGGCACCTTTTTACTTTTTTGGTGCCACTTTAATTTTTACTTGCCTGGCAGCACTCCGGGTCTTCGGCGGCGGGGCGGGCAGCGCTCCGGGTTTTCAGCAGCACTTTGGCATCAGGTCCTTCACTCGCTCCGGTCTTCAGCGGCATTTCAACAGTGGGGGGTCCTTCCGTGCCGCCAAAGACCGGAGCAAGTGAAGGACCTGATGCCGAACTGCCGCTGACGACCAGAGCGCCGCTGGGTGAGTACAAACGGGTGGTGCCTTTTTATCTCCACTCCCCCTGTTTTCTCCACCTGGCTATGCCACTGATGATGGGTTACTCTCCGCCATGCCAGAGGATTTTGCGGACAGAGAAGATGAGGAGGATGAGCTTGAGGAGAGCACACAGCACATCGTTCTCTCTGACAGCCAGGATCTTTTTATCACCTTGACTGAAATACCCTCCCAACCCAACCAAGCCGGAGAAGGGACCTCCGGTGAGTGTACCTTTTTAAATATAATACATGTTTTAAAAGCAAGCGTTTTTTAATGATTAATTTGCCCTGAGGTTTGGGATGCATTTGTGGTCAGTACAGCTACTGGAAAAGTCTGTTAACATGTCTGGGGATAGAGCGGAAATCCTCCAGGGACATCTCCATGAAGCTCTTCTGGAGGTACTCTAAAAGCCTTTGCAGAAGGTTTCTGGGGAGAGCAGCCTTATTCTGTGATATCGTTCATGGTAACCTGGTTGAAATAGGGGAATTTGATTAAGGGGACATTCAGAGGTGGCCATTCCTACTAGGCTGTTTGCCTGTGGCTGAAAAGAAATCCTCCCTGTAGTTAGCCTAGTGGGGGGCGGAGGGGGATGCATTGGTGCTGAGTTGTTCACGTTTGGCTAGCAGTGATCTTCCTTGATACCAGCCACGTGGTGTGGGGGAGGGTAAAGCAATCATCCCAGAGAATTGGATTGGGGGGGTTAGTTTGGTTTCTGCTGCTGCATGAAAACCACAGAACTAAATTGTCAACTCAACGGGCTTTGCTTGGTATGGGAAAGGGGGGCGCTGCTCTTACGAAGGTTGCAGAAGCCGAAAGACTATGGCTTACCATGGCCGCCTGCAAGCTGAATTCTGTTGCCCGGCACTGCGTGTGTGATCTCTAACAGCAAAGCCGCAGGCACTCAATATAAGATGCGAAATGCGACCTTGTACCGAAATCACATGTGCTATCTAATGTGAATAGTAGTGTTCACCATGAAAGAGTATAGCCATTGTTCTGTAAAATGTGTCTTTTTAAATACTTCACTCCCTTTTTTTCCTCCCGCAGCTGCAAATGTTTCAAGCTTCCCTCCTCCGTCCCAAAGGCTATCTCAGATAAGGCGGTGAAAAAAAACACACGTGTGATGAAATGTTCTCTGAGCTCATGCAGTTGTCCGGCACTGACAGAGCTCAGCAGAATGTGTGGAGAGACACAGTAGCACAGTACAGGAAAGCGGCCAATGAATGTGAGGACAGGAGGGACGATCGAGAGGAGAGATGGCGGCAGGAAGATCAGAGAAGGAAGGACACAACGCTGGGGCTACTGCGGGATCAAACGGACAGGCTCTGGCATCTGGTGGAGGTTCATGAATGGTAGCAGGATCACAGACTGCTGCTGCAGCGCCCTTCCTCCTCCCCAAGTTCCATAGCCTCCTCACCCAGACGCCCAAGAATGCGCGGGTGGGGGAGGCTCTGGGCACCCAACCATTCCACCCCAGTGGACAGCCCAAGCAACAGAAGGCTGTCATTCAACAGGTTTTGAAGTGGCCTTTTCCTTCCCTCCTACCCTCCTCCCACACCCCACCCAGGCTACCTTGTGAGTTGTCTCCCTATTTTTATAATCAATTAATAAAGAATACATAGTGACTTTTTCCTTTGCAGGCAAGCTGTGATCGAAGGGGGGAGGGCGGGTGGCTTACAGGGAATTGGAGTCAACCAAGGGGGCGGGTTTTCATCAAGGAGAAACCAATCGAAACGTCGCACGGTACCCTGGCCAGTCATGAAACTGGTTTTCAAAGCTTCTCTGATGCACAGGGCTTCCTGCTGTGCTCTTCTAATCGCCCTGCTGTCTGGCTGTGCATATTCAGCGGCTAGGCGATTTGCCTCAACCTCCCACCCTGCCATAAATGTTTCCCCCTTACTGTCTCAGAGATTGTGGAGCACACAGCAAGCAACAATAACAGTGGGAATATTGGTTTCGCTGAGGTCTAAGCGAGTCAGTAAACTGCGCCAGTGCGCTTTTAAACATCCAAATGCACATTCTACCACCATTCTGCACTTGCTCATCCTGTAGTTGAACAGCTCCTGACTACTGTCCAGGCTGCCTGTGTACAGCTTCATGAGCCAGGGCATTAGGGAGTAGGCTGGGTCCCCAAGGATAACTATAGGCATTTCAACATCCCCAACGGTTATTTTCTGGTCTGGGAATAAAGTCCCTTTCTGCAGCTTTTGAAACAGACCAGAGTTCCTGAAGATGTGAGCGTCATGTACCTTTCCCAGCCATCCCACATTGATGTTGGTGAAATGTCCCTTGTGATCCACCAGTGCTTGCATCACCACTGAAAAGTACCCATTGAGGTTATGTACTGGCTGCCCTCGTGGTCTGGTCCCAAGATAGGGGTATGCGTTCTGTATATTGCCCCACCACAGTTAGGGAATCCCATTGCAGCAAAGCCATCTATTATGACCTGCACATTTCCCAGAGTCACTACCTTTGATAGCAGCAGCTCAATGATTGCGTTGGCTACTTGTATCACAGCAATCCCCACAGTAGATTTGCCCACTCCAAATTGATTCCCGACTGACCGGTAGCTGTCTGGCATTGCAAGCTTCCACAGGGCTATTGCCACTCGCTTCTCAACTGTGAGGCTGCTCATCTTGGTATTCTTGCGCTTCAGGGCAGGGGAAAGCAAATCACAAAGTTCCATGGAAGTGTCCTTATGCATGCGAAAGTTTTGCAGCCACTGGGAATCGTCCCAAACCTGCAATGCTATGCGGTCCCACCACTTTGTGCTTGTTTCCCGGGCCCAGAATCGGCGTTCCACGGCATGAGCCTGCCCCATTAACACCATGATCTCCAAATTGCGGGGACCATGGTTTTAGAGAAATCTGTGTCCATGTCCTCATCACTCTCGTCACTGTGCCACCATCGCCTCCTTGCCTGTTTTTTCAGGTTCTGGTTCTGCATAAACTGCAGGATACTGCGCGAGGTGTTTACAATGGCCATAACTGCTGCGGTGAGCTGAACGGGCTCCATGCTTGGCGTGCTATGGCGTCTGCTCGGGCAATCCAGGGAAAAGGGTGTGAAATGATTGTCTGCCATTGCTTTCACAGAGGGAACGTTGACTGACGACACTTACCCATAACCACCTGCAACAAATTTTTGGCCCCATCAGGCATTGGGAGCTCAGCCCAGAATTCCAATGGGCAGCGGGGACTGCGGGAACTGTGGGATTAGCTACTCACAGTGCACCGCTCGGAATGTCAGCACTTGCCACGGTACTGTGGACGCACACCACCGATTAATGTGCTTAGTGTGGATGCATGCACTCTACTTTATACGATCTGTTCCCAAAAATCTACTTCTGTAAAATCGGAGTAATTTTGTAGTGTAGACAAGGCCTCAAGGTGGTCAGATCATTGCATTCAGCTTCTCCTGTCTGTGCTTGTTAAGTGTTACATTCCTACATCAGAGACTGTTCCAAACTGGAGTTTAATAAAATTTAGTTAAACAAAGAAACACAGCTTTTGCAGAAGCCCCATTGCTGCTCAGTTCTTTTAGAGCACACACAACTTTACTGCTGCAACCAGTGCTATCCTCTTTGGCTCCTTCAGCAGACCTTCGGTCCTTAATGGGAGGGGGGCAGGGCACAGGTAAATCTAACTCTGACATTTCTGTGTGAGTGCTATACCTCTACATCCAATAATGATGGAGAAGTATGTTATGCGGGCCTTCCCAGAAGATCTGAGCACATGTTCTTTGTAGCACTCCAAACTCCAGCTAGCCTGGGAAGACTAAGACTAACTGACACAGTGCTGTTGTATTTGGCGAATGTTTCTTAAAATCCCAAAATACTGTGTTCATTTAAATTCAAAAAACAAAAATAAAGCCTTTAAGTCATCAAAACACATTTTTAATATTAAGGTGTTCAGTGCATTTTATCTAATCTCTGATTTTATACACTGTGTCACCATGGCATCTGAGCTCTCTTCACCCCTCAAAAAATGTTAGGCCTGGTCTTTCAGAAGTGCTCGTCATTCGCAGCTCCTGCTGACATCAGCTGGAGTTATGGATAGTCAGCACCTCGGAAAATAAGCCCCCTAACATCTAAGCTTCAACTAAATTGATGTTTGCCTTTTAACTGTTGCACATTTAAATGTAGTTACATGTTTCCATAGGTGAAGACTCTTGGAGAGAGGGTGGTTCTGTATGTTCTGAATCGAATTATTTATCGCAAACAAGAAATTGAGCGAAATGAGATCCCCTTCCTCTGTCACAGCAGCAATGACTATGCTAAGATTCTGTGGAAAAAAGGAGAGGCCATTGGGTTCTATTCTGTTAAACCTGCAGGTAAAAATAATTATTTTTTTTTAAATAAAGCAATGGAAAACCAAACTCCTTTATCAGAACTTTTAAGGTGCACTCATGTGTGTGATTGAGACATCAACCTTTTCTTGAATTCTTAGAGCAGGCAAGGTTTTGGGTAAAATTTTCAAAAGTGACTTTAGGCTCTGAAATCACTTATGCTTTTTTTTTTTTTTTTTTTTTTAATTTTGCCCATAATCTTTTTAGTAGTCATTATGGGTACTGCACTATGCCCAGGATTCTAGGTTTCAAAATTTTTGCTTCCTGCACACAATCCTTCTTAGTCAGCAATGACCATTGTGACAGGGTCGGGCCAGATGTCTATAGGAGAGTAATAGAAGGCAGATACATTAGCCCCAGGCTAAGTAGGTCCCTTTTTCCCTGGGTAAGGTAACAGGGAAGTTTCCAGAACAATCAGGAACCTTCTGGAGACCATTAAGACAGGCTGATTAGAACACCTGCAGCCAATCAAGAAGCTGCTAGAATCAATTAAGGCAGGCTAATCAGGGCACCTGGGTTTTAAAAAGGAGCTCACTTCAGTTTGTGGTGTGCGTGTGAGAAGCTGGGAGCAAGAGGCACTAGGAGCTGAAAGTGAGAATGCGGACTGTTGGAGGACTGAGGTGTACAAGCATTATCAGACACCAGGAGGAAGGTCCTCTGGTGAGGATAAAGAAGGTGTTGGGAGGAGGCCATGGGGAAGTAGCCAAGGGAGTTGTAGCTGTTGCACAGCTGTTCCAGGAGGCACTCTAGACAGCAGCATTCCACAGGGCCCTGGGCTGGAACCCGGAGTAGAGGGCGGGCCCGGGTTCCCCCCAACTCCTGGTCAGACACAGGAGGAGTCTACCTGGATTGTGAATTCAGAAAAAAACCCAGCCAAGCTGAGGGCTGCCGTGAGGCTCCAAGGCGAGCAAATCTGCCAATAAACGCAAGACCACCAAGGAAGAGCAGGAACTTTGTCACACCACCAACAATGCCTGTAGTGCCACGGCGAAACCCATATCGTGGCAAGGTGCAGTGTCTGCTGCTTGTTCCCCAAGAAGGGTGGGAACTTCATCTAATGGAAAAGGCCTTGAGGCTGCAGTCGTACCTAGGCCATGGGACCACTCCCATACTTCAGCCTGACTTAGTAAGGTGTGTGTCTCATGCCACTAGGGCCGACTCAGGAGTGAGGGAGTCGACCCCCACAGATCTCTTGGTGTCATCTTGTCAGGAGGACAGGGAGCATTTTCATAAATATAAAAGAGTAAATCCTCCTCCAAATCCACTTAGAAGAAGTTGAATAGAGCCCTGCCTAAATTGAGCAAGTCTTCTAGCTCAATCCAAGAGAATTTAGAACGTCCTAAGTTTCAGGGGCATGACAAGAAAGCCCACAAATCTAGGGCTCTGTTGGTACCAGACCACAGTTTGGCGACAGTAGTGTCTCTAGTACCATCCATTGTCAGTTGGTTTGGAAGCGTGGCTTCGAACAGTGTGCTCACCAAATCAGCATCCATGAACACAATAGTAACTGTTCCCACCCATCAAATTAATATCATTTCTGCTGTGGTGGAAGACTCTATGCCAAGAATGCATTGGCATGCCATTCCTTTCCTCCTTACTGGATCGGATGATCATTACAGATACCTCCTTGTTAGATTAGGTAGCTCATATTGGCAACCACACAGCACAAGGCACTCGATATCTCGAGAGTCCAATCCAAAATCTCCTAAACTGTTTGTCACTGTAGCAGAAAGTGTTCAGGGTCAAGCTATAACCTCTCAAAGAATCTCGAAATATATCTCAGGCTGTATTTTGTTCTCTCTCCCTCTCACTCATGGGGCAAGGGTTCATTCCACAAGAGCACAAGTGACGTCTATGGCATCGCTTCAAGAAGTACCTCTATATAATATTTGCAAAGCAGCTACATGGCGTTCCATCAACACGTCTGCGAGGCGTTATGTTTAGTACAAGATTCCTATGCTGATACATTCTTTTGGAAGGGCAGTCCTTGGTCTGCCCTGCCATCTATATCCTCATACCCTCGTTCTGCTTGAGTACTGTTTGCACTCACCCATGTTGGAATACATATAGGGACCAGTACTTAAAGAGAAAGTTACTTACCTTCGTAACTAGAGGTCCTTCAAGATATTTGGTCCCGATCTATATTCCAGTACCCGCTCTTCTTCCCTGCTGCTTTGAATCATCTTTTGATTCATGGTAGAGAAGGAACTGGAGAAGCAATCAGTCTGCCCTACTACAATCTCTTCTGTTGGAGACATGAGGAGAGTGAAGGTGCATGCCAGACTGACAGGTACAGCTTTCAGAATTCTCCGGCTCTGGGTGCATGGAGCACCTGCATACCTCACAGTGGAATACAGATAGGGACCACAAGAACCTCCAATTACAAAGGTAAGTAGCTTCTTCTTATATCCCCATAACTCAAGAGGCAAAAATTTTGTCCAGTGTTCTACCCTTTTAACACTGAAGATGTACAGTAGTGCTGCATAAAGACATATGTGCGTCATAGGGGACAATATTTTGTGCACAGTCTAATATATTTTGGATATGGTCAGACCAATTTGGTGAAGGTGAAATTCACCCAGACTGTGGAAGTTACAAACATTAATGCTGTATTGTGCACATTTAGGGTCTGATCCTGCAATTCTCCTGTGTGCAGAACCCTAGTTGATCTCAGGGTGGCTGCAGGGTCAGGTCTCATTACTGCTGTTCTTTATTTGTGTGTATTGTGCTAGTGCCTAGGACCCCAGTCACAGACCATGACCCCATTTTGCTAGGTGCTGTACAAACATAGAACAAAATGATTGGTCCAAGGAGCTTACAATTTAAGTAGCATGTTTCCATGTCATTAACATTGCTTTATAGATAGTTCTCTCATTTCTTCTCACTGCTTAAATATACATTATAAATTCTGATTGTTATAAAACTTGATTGCATTTTTCACTTTTGCTGGATTAAATCTAACTTAATTGTAAATAATTTGTTGAGCACACTGACAGCCCTCCTTAAATAATAGAATATCTAATTTTGGGCCAAAGTGGTATGATCTGACATCCTAACTTTATCCTCGTCTCAGTAGAAGGTTTTTGAATTAACTTCAGGGAAATTTGTGGTGAATTGCAACTGTTGTACAGCTAAGTGCACAAGAAGGGTTCTATGCCTTCCTCTGAAGCATCTGGCCTTGTCCACTATCAGAAACATGATATTGGGCCAGATGGGCCATTGATCTGTTCCAGTATGGTAATTCCTGTGTGGAAGGTAATTGGCAGATGGCATGTCTTTGTTTTGTTTATCAATATTGTGTCTGTGAACATAGCTATGAAACTGCTCAGGTCCTAATGGAGCAATATTCACGCTAAAATTTAAGCCGCCACAATGATCACAAAAATGACTTCTGGGTTGAAATGTTAATACTTTATTCTAGTTTCTGTTACAACTGATTTTATTACATTCTGAGTGAGGGAGGAGTGTTTATAATAAATATTTGTTCCATATACGTTGTGGCAATTAGATCATGCAAGTACACTTACTTTTCATGTTCTATCATTTACTAATCCGGAGATAATAAACATCCAAGACTATTTGTATGTGAAATACTGTTATACTTCATGGGTTCCCCCCCCTCCTTTCTGCGGTGATAGACTGAGATGTAGTCCAGTGGTCAGACCACAGGACTGGGTTTTTTTCTAATTTCATCTTGGATGTGGACTTACTGCGTAACCTTAGACAAATGACTTAATCTCTCTTGCCTGAGTTTTTCTTGCTTGGCAAATGAGAATAGCAATTGACCTCACAAAAGTATTGTGAGGACTAATTAGTTAATGTCTGTGATGAGTGCTATATATGAGATGTGTATTATTATTTTATTTGGATTGTAAACTCTTTAGGGTAGGGGCTTTCTTTTCTTTGTGTGCACAGGGCCTAGCACTGTGGAGTTCCAGTCCCACCTTGGGACCAGTATTTACCACTGTAATACAAATCCAGATAAATAACATTTATTACTCTATGTAACCGGGCGCAGAATCACCGGCGGTACCTCCTGCTGGTCATCTCAGGGAATTAGCGTTCCAGCCTCTAGGGGGCCCTCTTCAGGCTGGTGTCTCGCCTTGCTGCTGGCTCCCATGTCCCTCCCAGTGGTGCCTGGTGCCCCTTTCACTGGCTGCTGCCCACTGGCAGTACCCCACAGTTCTGGGTCTCCTCCTCCCAGGGGAACCTTGCACCCACTATCCATACCTCGCCTCAGTTTTAGGCTCCTGCCAGTCACCAGCTAGCCCCCGCACCCTGGGGCAGACTGCAGTATGAGCCACTCATCAGAGGCAAGGTTGGGTTTGGACCTGCTGCCTCTGTCTAACCTTGGGCTGTCTCCTGCAACCACAGTACCTGTTGGGCCTAATGCTAGGCCACAGCCTGGGGCTTTCCTGGCTGGAGCTCCTCAGGCCCTTCCCTAGCCCCGCTCCAATCTAGGTACTCTGCTTAGGTCCCTCTCTCTCAGAACTAGAGAGAGAGTGTCTTTCTGCTCCTGGCTTCCCTGGCTTTTACAAGGCCCACTGGGTCTGTTTGGGGCGAGGCCCCCAGCTGCGGCTGCTCTGCCAATCAGCCCAGCTCTTCCCCTGCCCCAGCCCCTCTCCCAGGGCTATCTTAAACCCTTCTGGGCCGGAGCGGGTGTCTACCCTACTACACTCTACCAGTGAGTTCATGGTTACCATTCAAGAATTCTTCAATACTTAAATTGCTGTGTTGTGTCACAGTGCACCTGTTTTTAATTATAATTATTATTTGTAATCCATGCTATACTATGAATGGAAAAATCCCTTCTTGTAAAATTTTGCCTTGACTTCAGCATTATTGATGTTCTGTAAAAAGTTGGGGGGGGATAATGATTTGTGTTTCAGTTCCTAAATGAGAGCTGACTTCCATAATTATGGGTTTGTTTTTAAACAGTTTTTTAATCTATGTAAAGAGAATATATTTGGATTGAGCCTTTTGGCTTTTTCTTCCATCTTTTCACTGCATTCTCTTTTCCAGATTTCCCCAAGAAATAACTCAGCAGGATTCCAAAGTGTGCCTTTCCCCCCACTACCTTCTCATCTGTAGCCTTCCATTTTTTATCGTGTAGTAGTAGGCCACTATACCAGACAAGCTTTCTTACATCTGTAAAGCTGCAAAAATACAAAGTTGGGCCAGCGAGCCAGTGAGTGACTGAATGTGGCTGCTATGTGTGCAGTACATCTATTATCATCAGGATACAGTAAAAGCCAAGCCCCTATATGTTGCTGATGATCTAAAACTGTGACAAATCAATGATGAAATAATGATGTATGGTTTTTCATGATTTCAGGAAGCCTATGTAGCTCCTATCTTACCCAAAGTTATCAGCTTCCAGTGCTGGACACAATGTTTGTGAGAAAGAGACATCGTGGGAAAGATTTTGGGTTAATGATGTTGGAGGATTTTGTGGATTCCTTCACTGAAGACACACTTGGTCTTCGCTACCCACTGTCATCTTTCATATATACAGGTAAACTCTGTAATTTTTTTCCTGTCTTGTCCACTCTGGCTTTCTTTAAACTTCCAAATAAATACTCCCATCTCAGTTCAACATGGAAGGAAGAGATTAAATTTCTTAAAGTTCATGACAAACTTTAAATTTAAATAAATATAAAATATGCTGTTATTCAATGAACCTTAAAAAATCAGATGGAGAATGTGCATGCTGTTTTATTTTCTTGTAATCCTTGAATTTCTATTGGTTAATATTATATCTAGGGCTGTCAATTAATCGCAGTTAACTCATGCAATTAACTAAAAAAAAAATTAATCACGATTAATCGCAGTTTTAATCGCACTGTTAAACAATAGAATACCAATTGAAATTTATTAAATATTTTGGATTTTTTCTACATTTTCATATGGTATTCTGTGTTGTCATTGAAATCAGTGTATATTGTTTATTACAAATATTTGCATTGTAAAAATGATAACCAAAAGAAATAGTATTTTTCAATTCACCTCATACAAGTACTGTAGTGCTATCTCTTTGTTGTGAAAGTGCAATTTACAAATGTAGCTTTTGTTGTTACATAACTGCAGTCAAAAACAAAACAATGTAAAACTTCAGAGCCTGCAAGTCCACTCTGTCCTACTTCTTATTCAGCCAATCACTCAGAAAAACAAGTTTGTTTACATTTACAGGAGATAATTCTGCTCACTTCTTATTTACAATGTCACCAGAAAGTGAGAACAGTCATTCACATGGCACTTTTGTAGCCGGCATTGCAAGGTATTTACGTGCCAGATGTGCTAAAGATTCGTAGGACCCTTCATGCTTCGGCCCCCATTCCAGAGGACATACTTCCATGCCTATGACGCTTGTTTACAAAAATAATGGTTTAATTAAATTTGTGACTGAACTCCTTGGGGGTTCCCCTGTTCCATTTTACCTGCATTCTGACACATATTTCATATTTCTGTGGGCACCAGAAAAATCCTACTCTTTCTGACTCTGCTACTTTTGGAATTGCAGATACACTTGGCTGAAAGTGCTCTTCCCAAAATAAGTCCATAATGCTTTTCCCCTTTAGTTTTAAAAGTTTAAAATATTAGTTTATTTTAATTGTAACATTAGTTAGTATTAAATAAGGGGAGGGGGGATTGCTGTCTCTCCGGTGCTGGCTTGCTGAGATCTTGCCACAGAGGTGAACAAGAATCCAAACTGGTGAAATAACTGAAGTGTTCATGGGTGAGATACAAATATTGACAAGCTCTGAGGGCAAATGTTACCCCAGAATGCGTGTGGAGGAGGGAGAGAAGGTTCCTGGTTCCTGAGGCTGTGGTATGTCCCAAAGCCAAAATATAAGGGCAGTTTAATAACGTGTGGAGGCGCTTCCTGCACTCCCACAATGAAGCATACTGGCTGTGGGAGTCCTCTGGGGTTCCTGTCTACTCTCTACTGCCAGGGGCAATATCCAGAGATGGTTCAGGAACCAGAACACACACTCTGTCTCCTGCCTCTACAGAGTGGGGGATGAGATGGGACATGACAGGGCTCAGGATGGAAGGAGCTTGCTGGCAGTAGTTGCTGTCTCAACTGGCTGATCTATTTAAAAGGGCAATGTGCTTAGAGTGGGGCCAGCGCACTTAAAGGGGAAATGTGCATCTCTCTTTCACACACACAGTATGTTGTCTGTCTGGCTCTCTCTCTCGCTCTCTCTCTCTCTCACACACACACACACTCACTCTCTCTCTCTCACACACACACACACACACTGTGTGTCTGTCTCTCTCTACCATGCTGTGTCTCCTCCCTTCATTTGTGCTGCCTTGAAGTGTGTGAGGCTACATTAACAACAATGTGTTAACCCCTTGAGGGCTCAGCCGAGTGCTACTTCATCATTTATCAGTAAGGTATTCCCTGGGAAATATCCCACCCTCTTCCACCCTCTGGCTCCACCACCTCAACCAAGCTTCACAATCATCATTGCTGTGTACAGTATTAAATTGTTTGTTTAAAACTTATACTGTGTATATATATGTGTGTGTGTATATCTATATATCTAACTATATAGTCTTCTATATAGATATCTATATATAGTCTTTTGTCTGGCAAAAAAAATGTCCCTGGAACCTAACCCATGCTATTTACGTTAATTCTTATGGGGAAATTGAATTCGCTTAACATCGTTTCACTTGAAGTCACATTTTTCAGGAACATAACTACAACATTAAGCAAGGAGTTACTGTAACTATTTTTAATACCCAAAAATGCTTCCTAAAAGACAGGAAAAAAACCCTACAGTCCCTGCCCCCTTAAGATTACCATCTAAATTTAACGCTCATGTCAAGGTTCCTCCCCCACTCTGAACTCTAGGGTACAGATGTGGGGACCTGCATGAAAACCTCCTAAGCTTACTTTTACCAGCTTAGGTTAAAACTTCCCCAAGGTACAAATTAATTTTATCCTTTGTCCTTGGAATAACCACTGCCACCACCAAACTCTAACTGGGTTTACTGGGAAATGTAGTTTGGACATGTCTTTCCCCCCAAAATCCTCCCAACCCTTGCACCCCACTTCCTGGGAAAGGTTTGGTAAAAATCCTCACCAATTTGCATAGGTGACCACAGACCCAAACCCTTGGATCTGAGAACAATGAAAAAGCATTCAGTTTTCTTACAAGAAGACTTTTAATAGAAATAGAAGTAAATAGAGGTAAAGGAATCACCTCTGTAAAATCAGGATGGTAGATACCTTACAGGGTAATTAGATTCAAAACGTAGAGAATCCCTCTAGGCAAAACCTTAAGTTACAGAAAAGACACACAGACAGAAATAGTCATTCTATTCAGCACAATTCTTTTCTCAGCCATTTAGAGAAATCATAATCTAATGCATACCTAGCTAGATTACTTACTAAAAGGTCTAAGACTCCATTCCTGTTCTATCCCCGACAAAAGCAGCATACCAACAGACACGGACCCTTTGTTTCTCTCCCTCCTCCCAGCTTTTGAAAGTATCTTGTCTCCTCATTGGTCATTTTGGTCAGGTGCCAGTGAGGTTACCTTTAGCTTTACCTTTAGGTTACCTTTAGTTTCTTAACCCTTTACAGGTGAGAGGATTTTTCCTCTGGCCAGGAGGGAGTTTAAAGGGGTTTACCCTTCCCTTTATATTTATGACAGCTCACTTGTGAGCTGTAGCTCACGAAAGCTTATGCTCAAATAAATTTGTTAGTCTCTAAGGTGCCACAAGTACTCCTTTTCTTTTTGCGAATACAGACTAACACGGCTGCTACTCTGAAACCAATCTAAATGTAAGACATAGCACAATGATGAAAGGTGCTAAATAAGAGGACGGGACTGGGTTCTAGATGGATGAGGATTACAGAAATGTTATCATATAGTTACTCAGGTTAGACATGCACATCTTGCTGGCTCAGTTCCATTTTGTTTGTGATGTATTATAAATATGATAAAGTAGAAGGTCAGATTATAATTGACTCGGTAGGATAGTGTTTGAATAATTTCTTAAGATGAGTTACAGATGTGCATACTGTGTGGTGTGGTTTTGTTTTATTTATGTTTCTTCAGCTTGTAAGCAGTATTTTGAAAAGTACCCAGGGGATCATGATCTTCTATGGGAAGTTGAAGGAGCAGGACACTGGTTCCAGAGAACACCTATTACCAGTGTATTGCAGAGAGAAACACTCAAAACTACAGGTAAAGAGGCTTTGGAAGCAAGGCCAGGAAACTATTGAAACTTGAAAAGTAAAGTTACATTGTACAGTGTCTACAACAATTTTTGTAGACAGTCCCACTGTGAACAATCCCCATAGAAGTCATTGGAAAGATGCCAGCTAACTTCATTATTTAAATTGTATCTGCACTTTTTTTCTGTTGAATTTTTCTAAGAGCAGGAGCCTCTCAAAAAGAAAACAACAGTTCCCAGACTGAGGAGTGTTTTCTGCCGTCTGCAATGGAATCTGAAACAGGAAGTGAACAAAGCACAGAGATTGAAACGCAGCTAAGGGTAGGTACACACAGTGTTTTCTGTATACATAAAAGCAAAGAGCTTTTACAGAATTATATAATTTATATTTTCATATTCTTCTGGCTTCCTTAATTACTTGTTCCGTAAAATCTTTTACTGAAGAGAAAGAGATGGGTCTCCATATAGGAAGTTATATATTTTTTAATTATCCATTTTTAAACTTTTAATTAGAGAGCAGTGATACTAGATAAACTTTTGGGAAAAATATAGATGATTCCTAGGAAATAAATTATAAAGTCCATGAATTTAATAAAAGTGTGTGCCCTCCTTGTTAAATACTCCAGCTTTAGCCTCCATTTTCCTGTGCTTCTCTCCCTCAGTAAGTCCTTTCAGCAATCCATCTTGAACTTCCAGTATCTCCTCAGTGTTCTCTGGGCCTGTGAGCCTGGACTATAGCCTTTCTTTTGAATTATCCAGTCTATCAAAACCCATGACTTTTTATCAGATTACCCTTGAAGACATAGTTCTGGCTTCAATGAGAAAGCCAGAAACATACTTATTGTGAAATTTTGTTGTGGTTGAACTAAATTGACATGGGTGTCAGGATCTATGAAAGACAGATGCTTTTGTTACACTTGGTTTAATGTTACTTTTTTCAGCAAAGCAGCACCAGCTTGTTGTTTAGACATTGCAAATTCACCTAGTGTTAATAGAAAACTAGGATGCATCTTGTACTATCATTTTTTTCAACCAATGCTCTCTTCGTATGCTGTAGGGTATGAGATGGCCTTAGTAGTGTCTAATAACTTGCACTAGTAGATTGTTATAGGTTTGGGGGGGAGGGTATTTCAACTGATTTCCTCCCCGACCCTGCACTCTTGGGATGTGTGAATATCCAGATTATGACACTTAGAAGCATTGTACTCACAAAGAGTGCAAAGGCTGCATTTCTTTGGCATCAGATGGACGCATCAAATGCATAAGTCTAAGAAGATAGTGTCTTAGAGTGCATAATCGCATTGTAGATGATCATGATGTAAAGTGTACAGCCTGCATTCAGGTTTATTCAGTTCCACCACAAAAGGAATGCGAGTCTCTTTGTGCATATTTGAAACCTCAGCCAAATTTCACCCGCATATGGATATGCAGTTGAATATTTTTGTTTGTTGACTATTAGGCAGCTGTTAAGAGATGGAACATTCTGCAAGATTGCATACAGTGAATAATGATGAATGTTAATGAGGTAGTAATTTGCATTGTACAAACCAGTCAAAATGCAGTTGGGAGTAAACTTTAATTATGCAAGACCAGTGCCTTAGGCACAAAACCTAGCTACTGAAATTTAAACTTTGCGTTCAAAGTAAAATTAAGTGTGTAGCATGGTTGAGAAGGTTACCTCCCAAGGGTAAACTGAATGCAAACAGATATAGTATTTTCTTCTTGAGTTTTTAAACAAGCCTGAAACAACAACTCTGAGAGCTGTCATTCATAACAGTAAGTTTCTTACTCTGAAA
Source organism: Lepidochelys kempii (assembly GCF_965140285.1). Taxonomy (NCBI): domain Eukaryota; kingdom Metazoa; phylum Chordata; order Testudines; family Cheloniidae; genus Lepidochelys; species Lepidochelys kempii. Next base: position 48,638,072 of record NC_136384.1, read on the forward strand.
CTTGATTATGATTATTTAAATGTCATCTCCACTGGTAATTGTTTTAGCAGAAACAACTGATTAATGCACTTATATAAGGTTGTTGGATGCAGTCACGTATTATGGGGGAAGGAGCAGTGGAACATTTAGTTGCTGTTAAGGCTTGCTGTAGTGGTGAATTAGGAATTCAAGCCCTCCCAAAAAAGTCAAGTCACCTGTGCCTCTGCCCAAAAGTTGGAGGGGAAAAAAGAAATGCACCCAATGTCAAAAGCCTCAAATATCTTCTGGAGGCCAGAATCCCAAATCCCAGAATCCCTTCCAAAATACTAGAACTGGCTTTCTCCCTGATGACTGCATTATCTGTACAAAATTCTGCAGCACACTGAAGATTTAGGAGTAGTGTAAAATATTAATGTGGAAAACGATTCCCACATGTACCTGTGTATTACATTATTTTTATCTTTTAAAACACAAGGAATACTGAAATGATTGTAACACTAATATATAATTAAACAAACCCCACTATTTAAGTTTACTTGATGTTATCTCAAATATCAATGTGTTACAGAACTGATTGCAACCCACTGGGTCTTGCAGCAGAGGTCTGTGGGGTGGGTTGGAATTGCAGCAGAGCAGGTGGACATGGCCTCTTTTTAGTGCTAGTTTACCTAAAGTAGCTAATCTAGGGCAATTAATCATAGTTCTGTTTTAAAAACAAGAAGTTTATACTCTGAGAAATTATTGTAAAAATAGATTTGTGGGGTTGGATGCTTGTCTCTCAATGACTGCAGATCTAGTTTGGTCATAAATAAAAAGACCTGGTACCTGCTGGCTCTGCAGACTACACCTAGAATCTAAGGCTGAAGCTCTGTTTTACCCAGCTTGACACATCATCACCAGTAATAGAGATTTATTAATTTGGTTGATTTTTCTTTTAATAATCCCAAGCTAGATGTTTTGGGATAGTAAAAATGTGTATTAGTCCGTAAGAGAGTAGATCTGATTCTAAATTTACCTCATGAGCCAATCTCTTTGTCGAGAAGATACCGTTTTTTCACGTATTTCTTCACCTGACTGTAGTCGGTCTCCCAAAGAGTGACTTGAATTAATACTCCAGAATGTAACTGGGGGTTGGGAGATGAAGGCATTTCAATCAGGAGAATAGACTCTCCAGTGGTTCAGACTTTTAAAGTACAGTATGTTTTTCTGCTTTAGGTTGATTCTCAAAAAGGCAAAGACATCTTTGATGCCCATGCAAGCACTTCTGAAGGTAAAAATAATGTTGAACATCAGTATTATGGTTCTTAAATTTTAGTAGGGTAATGGCCCATTTTCACCATTACTTTTAACTTCTCTGTGCCTTGATTTAGTCATCTGCAAAATGGATAAATTATAATACCTCTTTTAGAGGTGTTTTGAAGCCTAAGCAATGTTTGTAAAGTACTTTAACATCCTTGGATGAATGCTAGTATTGTATATTTATTTTGGTGTGTTTAAAAAAAATCCTATAATGAAATGCTTTTTCAATTAGGCTCTGCATATGCCTACTTTTATGAAAAATACTAAAGTTATTCTCTTACAATGTGCAGATCCATTAGGTATGAGTATTCTTTCATTTACATTCATTTTTTGTATCTTTAAGAGCTTGATGTTACACCCGTTTCTACTCGAACACGAAGCAGTCAGTTAAAACGTCCCAGGATAGGAAAGAGGAGCCAGGAATCTGAAACTGAAATTCCTTCAGGAGAGGATGAAAACCTTCTTTGGATATCAGGAAGCAGGTAATGTGTCACTTTTTTCATTTTGCAGTTTCAGTGGTGTCAGAGCTGTGGTGTACCTACTCATGTGGTACATGCTATTTCCTATCCCATTAAAAAGCAAAATTGATATATCCTCCCTTCCCCTGCTTTAGTCTGATTTGCTGATTACTTTAAAAATAAAACTCTAGGGGGAAAAAGCAAGCTGCCAACTCTGAAGTGATCGCACCAAAGCAATGGTTTGTTTCTCCATATAAACTCAGCAGATTTTGGGAACCATAGGAACAACGCTGCAGTGCTTTAACATGGTTTGTGTAGTCGCAGCATAGTGCTGGGAGAGAGCTCTCCCAGCACTCTAAAAAAACCACCTCCATGAGGGGAATAGCTACCAGCGCTGGGAGCCCAGCTACTGGCGCTCAAAGCACTGTCTACACTGGCACTTTACAGCGCTGCAAGTTTCAGCGCTGTAAATTGCCAGTGTAGACAAGCCCTAAGCGGTTTCACGTGTCCTGCACTCTCAAGGGTCAGTGGCGCAGCTAGGTGGAGCGAACAGGGGCAGCAGACATAAAAAAAGGTGCCACCTGCTTGTACTCGCCGGGCGGCGCACTGGGTCCTCGGCAGCACTGAAGGCCCTTGCCACCGAAATGCCCCCGAGGACCCAGAATGCGTGAAGTCCCCCGCTGCCGAAGCGTCAGACCCGCCGGCGAAGACCCAGAGTGCCGCCGGGTGAGTAAAAATTAAAGAAGGCGCCAAAAAATTAAAAAGGCTCCACTTGTGCTCAGTGGGGGAGCAGTTGCTCCCCCCTCTAGCTACGCTACTGTCCAGGGTCTGCTTTTTACTTTCCTGATGAATAGCTAAATGGAACCAGAGATGGTATGCTGCTATTATGCACTTGTAGACAATGTGCTGCTGTAAAATGGACAGTGTTTGGAATATATGAAATTTATTCTGTGATTTCTAACCACCTGTCCCACAGATTGGCAATCAGTGCTTCGAGACTTGTAGCCACAGATAATTGGCTAGTTGGATAGTTGGGAAGCTCATGACTGTTCTTGAAAATCAGGATATTAGGGCTTGTGGTAAAAAATTTGTGGCACCACTGCCATAATCTATCTTGAGAAACTGTGGTGTGTAGTTATAGAATGCTGGTGAAACAACTGTATACAAGTCAGCTGTGCACACTATCATTTCTTCATATATAAAACCTAAGTGCACTTGAAGATGAAAAAATTCCATCATCCCAAAAATAAAAAGTGAACATTTCCGAGACCTCATTACCTTTTGGCTACATCAAAGCTTTACTTTTCCAGCCAATCTGCATGCTGTCTGCTATCTTGAATTCTAATCCAGTTAGACATTTTGTAAACTATATGAAATTAACGATCATTTTAGCTCTATAAGGCTACTCAGACAATTAAGTCACATGAGACTGATACTGGTATACCTGGGTTGGGAGAAGCTGGGTCTCTTTTCACAGGGTCCAAATTTTTTTTTACAGTTAAGGGATTAACGTTTTATTACTTCAAAAGCTTGCAGCCCTCACGAAGGTATTCCTGATTTCTAGCTTTGAATTTAATGGATGCAAGATAGAGGCCTCTTTATGTATTGGTGCAGCAACAGTCTAGTTGAATAGCTGTCTAGTTAGGAGTTGTCCATTTTCAACATATAATTTTATTTATTTAGCTGGGTTCCACACTCCTATATGATGAATGTGTATTATACTAATTAACTTGCTGTAGGAGAAAGTTCTCATTATTAAATGGTGTCACTGAGATTATTAACCTAAAAAAAGAGTTGTTTTATTTTCTGTTGCAGGTTGGAACCTGTAGCACATACATCTGAAAGCTCAGAAGAGTTAGTAGAAGAAACTGAAGAAAATGTAGTTGAAAATGAAGAGGAAACAGTAGCTGAAAATGAGGACCAGTCAGTATTGGAAACACAAGAGTTATGTACATCACCACCTGAAAAACAAGATGAGAAAGAGGTAGGAGCTGAGTCTGGCTGAGGTTCCCTGTAAATAAGGCCCAGGTGGTGGTGATAGGCTTGAGGAAGCTTTCCATCCACATCTGAGCAGGAAATTGCGACCTTTTGTGTCAAATGTGGTCTTTGCTACCATCTTGTGTGTGTGTTTGCTAACTCTATATGAAATTTATTGCAATGCACTTTATGTAGGACTACATCTTAAATCCATTTGGAAGATGAAGCTGGTACAGAATTAAGGTTAGGGAAATGTCCTCTATACTTACTGTGAACATTAGAGTCCACAAGAGCTTCTGTAACGTAAATCCCCAGCTAGCCTGTTAACTCTGGCAGCACAAAGTAGCTGGAGCAGAGGCCAGAATCTGGTCTAGTATCTCTGAAGAAAATTAGATGATCCTTAAGGAACCAATGGCTTGCTGTATATCAGAGACTCCTGTAAATTTTGAAAATGTGTGCTTTAATTTTTATGCTTGAAAAAAGCCAAAAAATAAAAAAAACATGATAAATATAACTGTTTGAACAACAGTTTTACTCTGTAACAGAAGTTATGAAATTAAAGCTAGAAGTAACATTTGCGTCTTGGTAGAACCTCACACCCTGCTGATCAATGTCTGTATGCAAAAGTACTGCCTCTGACGTTTTTTACGCTGATGTTTTGAACAATGGCTGTGCCCTACCTTGACTTATGAATGTCACTTTAGGAAACTGAATCAGAGCCACTCAATGGTGAGCTAACAGAAAAGACTATCAAACCATCTCTCATGACTGAAGAGGAAACAGCTAGTGAAATACTAGATGGTGAATCAAAATTACAGTCTGACAATCCCGAAGAAGAATCTTTAACTCTGTTTGTTCCGTTAATTCTTGACTCTTCAGCAAAATCTTCTGAAGACACTGCATCAGATAAGGTGAGGGAAGTGCAACAAAATGATATTTTAGGTCTTTTTTCTGCAATGCATATAGTACGTTTATTTATTTAATAGGTATAGGCCATGAATTACTTGCAAAAGCAGTTGTCAGAACACATGGCAAAATCCATAAATAAAATAAGACTGGTGTTTTAGTAATATGCAATAACAATAAATCTATGTTCATTAAAACTAAGGAAAACAACGCTCAGGTCCAATCTCCCTTAGTAATACTCAAATACGTCTCCAGTATCGTCAGGGAAAATAACGATATTCAACAAGCCGTCCCTCTGTTGTGGCTAGTAATTTCTCTCAGTACTTAGATTTGATAAAATGAGTAGGGGAAAATAAAATATATTACACCATTAATTGCTGGTAAAGTATAAGAAACTTATTATTTATTTGTAATACCATAGCGCCTAAGAGCCCCAGTTCTGGGCCAGGACATCATTGTGCTAGGTCAGTGGTTTCCAAACTTTTTGGCATCAGGCCCCCTTTTTAATTTTCAAGAAACCCTCACACCCCCCACCTCTCCTTTACCCACATCCAACCCCCACCCTGCTCTTTGTCCCCTGACCACCTCCACCCGGGACCCCACAGCTCATCCAACCCCCCCCCCCCCCGCTCCCTGTCTCCTGACTGCCTCCCAGAACCTCCGCCCCATCCAACCGCTCCCTGTCCCCTGACTGCCCCCCATGGGACCTCCTGCCCCTTATCCAACCCCTCCCACCCCTTACCAGGCCGCTCAGAGCGGCAGGACTGGCTTATTGGAAAGCCTGGGAGGTGGGCGGGCGCAAGCTGCGCTCCCGGCATGGCTGTGGGGGAGGGTGGACAGGAGGGGAGGGGCTGGGGGCTAGCCTCCCCGGCCGGGAGCTCAAGGGCTGGGTAGCCTCGCGCCCCCCTTGGAATTTCTTCATGCCCCCCAGTTTGGGAACCAGTGTGCTAGGTGCTGTACAAACACAGAACAGAAAGATGGTCCCTGCCCCAAAGAGCTTTACAATCTATCTAAGACCAGAGATGATACAGACAGACAGGAGAACAAGGAAATGAGACAATATTGGTCACCATGATACAGTGGTCTCAGCACTGTAGCAACTGAACTGTTGTCAAGTTTTTTCTAGGCAAAAGAGTTTTAAGGAGGATAATGTAGTTTTGTGGATATGTACGAGGAGCTGCTCCCAAGAGTAGGGAGCAGCATGGGAGAAAGCACAAAGATGCTTGTTTGAAAATTGAACAGTGGGCGATGGTGGCTGGCATCATAGGGTGATCAGCGGTGGGAGTCAACCTTTTGATACTGAATGAGATATGATCGGTAGGGTGTGGATAGGTCTTGAAGGGCCTTGACAGCGAAGACAAGTAATTTATGTTTGATACAATAGAGAGGGAGATCCACATCCCAAGGAATTTACAATCTAAAGGCACAGTCAGTTATAGGCACCAAGCAGAATGCTAACTATTGGAACAAGTACAGACAAGCCAATGTCCATATGCTTACTCTGCACTGCTTTTGAAGTGTGCCCCATTGTGCATGAGTGATCCTCTGAATTTTTGTATTTCAAAGTTTTAGAAAACATCAGATAATGTCAAGGCCCTTAAGCCAGGAAGATGGCTTGTGTGAGGGGAAGGAGAGGATTGTTAATGGTCCACCCAATGCTGTAAATCGCTGGGTGCTTCAACTCCCACTGTGAGCTGAGGGTGTTCAGCACCTTGCAGGGGAAGGCCCAGAGTCTGTACCATCTCCAGAACATGTGAATTGTCCCCTTGATGGTTTTGACTCTTATTTTTTTCTCAGGTTATGAACACTACTGATTCAGAAATACTGACGGAGGAAAGTATATCTATGGAAAAAGAGGGCATTGAAGAGGAGCAGCAAACAGCGCAAAGGAAGAAATCATCTGATGAAAGTACAGATACTGTAGCTTCAGTGCCAAAAGAAGAACCATCCGATAATGGCCTTTCAAACTCTGTGGTAACTGAAGCACTAGAAGAATCAGTTTCTGAAAATGTGTCGCCCAACGCATCTTCTTCCTTGGAGGAGCAAAGTGAGGAAGCAGGGCATGATTCACAAGAAACCCCTGTTGTCCTTGGTCAGAGTTCTTTGATAGTGGTTGAACTTGAGGATGTGTCGTTCCAGCAACATTCAGAAGGACAAAAGAACCAATCAGAAGAGCAGTATGAGGAGTCTTCTGAACAGATGGATCAATACACGCAGACAGCAGCAGAGAGAGTTGCTGACAGCAGCTCAGAAGAAACAGAAATTGAGGTACCAATAGTAGATCGGAGGAACTTACGAAGAAAGGCCAAAGGATACAAAGGACCACCCAAGAAGAAAGGAAAGCCAGCTTAACAATGAAGTCGCTTGTTAATCCAGCTATTTGTAAGTTATTATTTCATTTAAAATAGGGTATTATTAAATTGCATGGGACACAGGATACACATGTATTCAGAAGTTTGGGTTAGACTTCTCTTCGGGATTCACCACCTTTCCTCAACTTTTCTCGAATTTTTAACCACTATACAATGAGCTTCATCGGAGTATGGAAGTAAATGGCCAATCTCCCCCTTTATAAAGGATAAATGCTGAATAAATGGAACAGTTGTGTTAGCAAAGCAACAGAATTTACATTTAAGATTAGAATTGTTAGAAGAAAATACCATCTGTGAAATCCTAAACCCATTGACTTCAGTGAGGCCAGGATTTCACACCAGATGTTTATAAAATTGTGTTCTCCGCTTGAGAAAAAAGCAGGACAGCGGGGGGAAAGCCCACATAGGCTACCAGAGAATAGAGTAGAGAAAAAGAATATATGGCATAAATATTGATCTCAAGATGAGGGGAGTATACACAAGAACTTACTCTTACAACTTAATGGTCCAAAATAACATGAACAGTACTATCTATTTTTTCTCTAGTATTGTTTTAGGTGAACTGATTTTCCACCCCTACTTCCAAATCCCATTTACTATTCATTTGAAAGAAAAACAGCTGAGTCCATGATCTGAAGCACTGTCAAAACAATGTCTAGCATTGTACAATACAATAATGAAGCTTTTTTAGTGGAGCATTAATGATGCTTATATGGTAAGTTATACATTTATAATTTCAAAATTCAACATTAAGCATACTTTTATAGCATCTACTTTTACTTGTGTGTTGAGCCACCCATACGTTTACAGATCTGTTTGGACTGCCACCCCATGTACATGTGCTGATTTGGTTCTTTGTGTCACAGTGCAGAAAATAACTTAAAATAACCCTTCAGCTGGAAATGGGCTGAATAGGGAATGCTACCTGGTATCTTCCAAATACTTAGCTGGTACATTCAGCAGCCGGTAGATGTGATGTCTATCAGGTGCAAGACTTCTGTGGGCCCAAAAATTCCAGGTATACCATGACATTTCATTAGTGTAAAGTAAACATTAATCGGAGTTGCAGCAAACATCCGTGTATGCCAAATTCTTGTCTTTGTCTAACTACCAGGAGATTGTTGCAGTTAGATGAAAGAGTGAAGTAGCCCTGACTCTGATATAATTTCTGGGATAACAGCTTTCCAGTTTGGTTACTTGGCTAGTAACACCCAAGCTTGCAGCATTCAGACAGACAGACAGAGTTGGCAGGAAAAAAACTAGACCATTCATCCATGTTTCTGAATAGTCCCTTTTACCCCATCTTCAGTGATACCTCTAACACATTTGACTCAAATTGCAATGTTATACATCAATTTATATATTTTTAAATCGCCGTTTATTTCTGTCCAATAATGAAGCTCCTGCAATAATGGGTAAAAACTCAGGAATAAGAGTGAGCAGTGGTGCGTGCACAGAAAGGAAGAAATGTTACTATTTGTACTCTTACATATTTTATAAGATAGATGAGCAAAAGTTGGCACCTAAATGTCTCAAAATTGGAGGTACCTACTTATTTCTCTTTAGGGTTTATAAATAAAAGGTTCACTTGAATAACATCAATGATCTTTTAATTTTTATCCTCTATGAAACAAGTATAAGAATCTGCTTTGATTTTATGAATGTACAGTTTAACTTTTTAGATATTTTCTTATCTTATTTAGCTGGTGAAACACCCTTGTTCTTTTAAACTGTTTTCACTCACTTTACAATGAGGGTGCAGGTTTTTTAGAGGCTTGTATTGCATATGCTCTGGAATTGGGGTTCATAGAATCATTGAGTTATATTTGGAGTTCTTAAAATGTTGCAACTTTTCCTGTCAATGTACATTTGTTGTATATTAACACTGTGGATGAGAGGTATAAGCAGAACTTTTCTCGATTGCTTATAAATATTCAAGTGAACCTTCAGCCTTTCTAAAAACCAATTAAACATTTTCTATAAAGCACACAAGAAAAACCTGTTATGTATGCTGTGGCTTCTCTTTTAGTGCTAAGATTAGTTGTAAAAATAGACAGTTGGAAAACACTACATTTTGTTGTTGCAAGAATTGAACTCGTTAGGGACGGGGGTTGACCTAAAAATATGTTTTTTGTGTATAGTAAATTTTAAAAAGTGGAGGATATGAATGTTAGGCTGTTAGTTGCAAAGAGTTAAGCCTTGGGAAAGAGTAATAGACTCGTGTACTTCAGTAGATACTTACAAAAATATCTACTTTTAATTAAAACTCACTTTCATTTTCAATTGTGTTGAACAACAGCATTTTTCAGACCATGCACCCTGGCTTGCTGCATTTAAGGTCAGTTCACTTGTGTGTGTTTTTTTTTTCCCCCCATATGGATAACTCAGAACTAACTTATTCTAACATATCCTGTTTCAGATATTTCCTGTTCATTGCACATTTACATTTGCGTTAGCACCAATTATTATTTCAACAGTAAAACTCCACTTGACTTATGTGGCAGCAAGAGCAGAGTCTTAGGGGTTGAATCTGATTTCACTTAAACTGGTGTAAACTGAGTTACTCATTGATGTCCAAAGGAGTTACACTTGTGTAAAACTAGCAAAACTGAGATCAGAATCAGGCCCCTGATTATTAGGAGTATGGAGAACAGGTGCATAATTAAGAATTCTTACAGCCATTCTGCTGCTAATAGGGATATCCTACTACTACAGAAGGATTACACCAGTCATTTGAGCTAAATGTCATATTTGGTATCAGCTATCTGAACAATGAGCTGGTGAAATCAAGCTATTCACACAAAATAATTAATTTTCATTACAGTGTTGAAAGTCTAATTACAACATAGCATAATCTCAAATATACTTTCTGCTATGCTATTGCAAAGAGAACATCTCCATTTACAACTAAGCATGTCAATGAAAAGTTTAACTTTGGGAAATAAAATTACCCTTTTTTAGGCTTAACAGAAGTAAAATACTGTCTTGTTTCGGATTACCATTGAACGGTTAGAACTTTTTAAGGTCTTACCACACCAGCAATCCAAAATCAGAATAGTGTTTGATTTTTATACAATTTGTACTAAATGTTACTAAAACACGATGTGGAACAATATATGGACAACTAAAGCAAGCAGTATTATTCTTGAGCCTTATTTAGTCTAGAATCAGAGCTTAAAGAACACTAACTTTTGATCTCCGCCTCACCCTTAGATGATAAATGGCTTTGTATTTGAACCTGACATTTGTTCATGTCTTATTTGTATTGCTCACTAATTTTCATGAAGATTGCTCTGCTTCCCACAAATTTGTATTCTTTTCTTTGTAAAGGCCATGTTCATTTCATGCAGAAATATTGTTTACTGTTCTCATTCTGTTTCTCAGAACCCATCACATTAAACTTAGAATTCATATCTTCTTTCAGAAATGGAATTTGAGTTTTAGCTTGATAAATGCTATGTTGCTTATTCTTTGCTGTGTCTCCCCCCCCCGCCCATCATAATATTTCCTGGACTTCAGTAATTAGATCTCATTTGCAATGACATCAACACCACTACCTAAGTTATACATACGCTAGCAATAAATAGTCCTAGTGTCAGCTTATGTGCTCCATTCTGATTAATGATACACCATTTTCAAACTTTATTTCCAAGGAGATACATTTTAAATTTATTTTCATAAATGTGGTGTTGAATGTTTTCTAAACATGTGGTACTATGTTTATAAATCTCTTATGGAAGATGTACTGCTATTCTGGATTACTGTGTTAAGTCTTGTTATAGTATTTTTAGTTTTTCCTTTGGTATTGTCTTAATGGCTTTTGAGATGTTTCAAAGTAGTAATTAAACTTATATTTTGTGACTTTTCTTTCTTGGTTTCAGTATTTGAGTCCCCTCTGCTAAACAGCAAACATTTTCAATCACTGTAGCTCACTAAGGTACAATTTATAGTTCTCCAAATGTCAGTATTTAACTATGTTAGCTTTAGTCCATAATTTAAATACTACTATGGAACTTTGCTTTAGGAATCTGAACTTTTCACCTAATGAAAAATACTGTTCAATAAACCCCAGGATTGCAGGCTTAAAATGTGAACTGCAAGACAAAACTGATTTTCCCCCCTCACTCCCCACTTTATAGCTTCATATGTCCACATTTAATTTTCTTATACATTAACAACTTCAGACTAAACTATTGGTGGTATAAGGTAGAACTAATAATTTATCCAGTCAATGCAGTATATTTCAAACATATCTTAAACAGGTCTTAGAACCAGAGTTAGAGGTTCTTTAACCTTAAGTTTAAAATAGTAACAAAATACAAATTGCAACATGATAATACACAGATTGGAGGAACAAAAACGTAAGTTGAGAGAAGGTAGAGATCGCATATGTAGGTCCTGATCCTGCAACTGCATCCATGCAGGTGGACGGACCTATGTGAACTCCCCCCAAGTGAGGCCCGCGTGGCTCCACAAGGTGCCATGAAGACACAATTGCGGGAGTAAGTCCTTATTGGCAACAGCTGTATTATGCAGCTCACAGTGGATTGTGTTTATAGCATGAATACAAGTTAAGTTAAAACACATATTTAAGATTGTGTTTTCATAAACAGAGACCACAATTAGATGAAAACGTCCCTCTAATTGTCTATCTGTATGTGTAGATCTTAACAAATTCAACTGGTATTTCAGACATGAGACGTGGGAGGGGTTGGGGCCAGAGCCTATCATCACAAAAATGTCCCCCCACCTGCCAAGCAAATATCAATACACACTATATTTGCTTGTGAACCTCATTAAATTCAAATCAGTCATGTAACTTTTTTGTTTGTTCATTGTATAAATGTTTGTCTGAAAACTAGTTAACCAATTAGAAGGCACAGTCTTGGGACATACATGGCTCTGACAAGACTTTCCTAAAACACACACAAATTCTGGCTTTAAAAAAAAATGCAGTTAAGCCAATCAGTGCGTGAACGTAACTTTAGACAGAAGCTTCTGTAGTTAAATTGGTACAAAAAATGCATTTAGCTTGATCCATTTAATGGCAGTTTCTTATGGACTTAAGTCCCAGTTCTGCGGACACTTAGCATTGTGCATATGCGTCACTTTCTGCATGTCAGCAGTCCCATTTGACTATGTCTGTAGAGTACCTTTTGATATATCTAGTACCATCAACTCCAAGCATTCAAATAAATGAGTCGGGTCCAGAAAAATCACACTGTCGAGTGTTTAGGCATCTTGGTCCAGAGCTTCAAAGGTTTTGACATCAATGGAAGTTCGGAGCCTAAATACCTTTGGGACTTTGGGTCCTTTTTTCTACAAAAAAAAGGGGGGGCTGGAACTTTTTTTAAAACAAAAGCCGATTCTTATGTAATCACCTGACACAAGGGGACTGGGGCTTTAAGAAATAAAATATGGCATGAGCTTGCAACAGTGTGTTTCATACAAGGCCTGTTTAAGAGTGGGATTACAGACTGAAGTATGTGTGCAAATGTTTGCAGGTTTGGGGCCTTAATTTATATTCTATTTTTTACGTTGCCTTCTATTACAAAAATTCTACCTTTACAACTATACCATTATGGAGCTAGAAATGTGATCATGCAGCATAAGGTACTGCTAGTGGTATACTTTCTACATGTACAAAATAACTTTAATTGCAAATTATTTCCTTGTTTAGGACTACCTCTGGCTTCTTAAATCATCAGAATAAGATAGTTGATATGTATAATTGCTGAGGGCTTGAAACAAGTATAGATGGAGTAGCTAAAGACAAGTTAGCTTCTGAGCTACCTGACCTTTAACATCTTTGATTGGATATTTATTGGTGGTGGTGATGGTTTCATGCACCGCTTTAAAGAATCTGGTTGTTTGTTTTTTCTAACTTCTGATATAGTGGGTCATCCAACCCAAAAACTTGTATTCCCGAACAACTGACAGAAGATAAAAGCTGAAAGTAACTGCATGTTCAGCATATCAGATTGTTCATTCCAATCAAACTTAATAAGCACAAACTGTACAATCTGGGAGATTGTAATAGAGGGAACTACTGAAGATGTATTTTTGGGAGAGGAGGGGGAACAAAGCTTTGACTAGATCATACCCCCAGTATGAGAAGAGCCAGGAATCAGTATTTGTCTAGTCCAAAGGTCCCCAAACTGTGGGGCACATCCCCCTATGGGACAGGACAGGACCAGCCCCCACAAAGGGCAGGGAGGGAGCACAACCCTGAAAAGTTTGGGGGACTACTCGTCTAGTCTACTACCATCATTACACTTGTAACCAGTAGTAACTGCATCAACAAGCACTTCTGAAATGAGTATCTTTTTCCAAAATTCAAAATAAAGTTAAGGGTCTAATTTAGCTTCACACTAGCAGTGTCCTCTAACAAATGAAGCTTGACTGGATGGTTTTGTAAGTCCCACTGTACTTATAGACTAAAATTATGTACCTCTTAAAATCAAGCCACGTACTCTGAATAACTCAAGTCTTTGTCACTTATTGAAAAAGTTCTGTTTCCAATTGTTAAAGCATACTTCAACCAGTACAAAAAAGTTATTTTTAAAAACTCACTGCATAACTTTCAGCTACTACTAATTGAGGTAGGAGTTTTTCTACAGCTTGTTGGTATGTTCATGATCTCTGACCAATATTATAGCAGAAGGAAAAATTCTTATTTTGAAGGCTTGATTGCTTTCTGAATAAATATTTAGAGTATAACCAAATGGCATTCAAACTAATTTGAATTTAGAATAACCCCTGAATTTACACATTCACTAAAGAACTTACATTAGTGCTTTAAAAAAACAAAAAAAAGTGAGTCATTGATTTAATTGTAGGTATTGTATTTTCCTTCACTTCTTAGATAATTCAGTAGATGGTATATACATCTAGCAGATACTGCCATCTATCAGGAAACAAGGCAGCAAAGAAATCTATGAATACAGACTCCTCAGTATTCACTACCTCCTTGCCTGGAAGCACAGAGTCATGCTCTCAGGCCCTACTTCCTCCTCTGATGCAGCTGAGATTTGGGGGGGGGGGGGGGGAAATGATGATGAAGACAGTAGGTTCATACATAGGATAAAGATTGACACACCTCTGGCAATCCTTGCATCAAAAGTCTGAGTGATGGAAAAAAAAACTGTTCAAAGCACACACTTCTTAGATACTAATGCCTGCAAGTCAGAGCCTTTCCTCCTTCTAACCCCAGCAGGATACTTAGTGGCAAGTACTAAAATGTTGGTACTATTACTTGTGCTCAGATATCACTATCTCCTTCCCTTCTCCCAGCTGCACTGCTTCCTCTAGGTTCTCTCCATTAGTTCACAGATGAACATGTGAACATGTGGAGTTTTAGGTACATATCTTCCCTCTTTATGGGGTTTTCCCACCAGCAAGTAAGCTGGAGATATGGCAGAACATGCCCTTTGTGCTGTGCAGTTTCTGACAATCAGCACTCTTTGCTGCAGCTGCTTGGCCCTTAACTGCATCATCATCATCTTGATCTTTCTTCTCTGTATCTGGGGTTTCCTCTTGTTTTCCATCCACCTTTAGGACCCCAACTTAACCTATGCACTGATGGGCAGTTTGCATGCATGACTCTCCCTTCTTGTTTCCCATTGTCAAGAACCTCAGTTGAATTTTCTTCCAGATTTAGCAATTCTAAAGTGATTCCTGCATCACAAATTGCAGAAGGAGAGCAACCATCACTTTCAATTAGTTACAGTAGAAAGTTTAGAAAAACATAACTTTGTCCCAACAAAAACAAAATTGGAAAGCTTATTGACTTTATTCTGGTAACATTCAATGGAACAAACAGTTTATATACCATTGGGCTTTAATTGTAAAATTTTCAGGAACTTGATTGTTTAAGTTCTTTGACCTTCCTCTCTTAGGTTCAAGTTTGACGCTTGGTTTGTGGGAAGCTAAAAGTCTTAAATTGCTTGCAAGCTTCTTGATTTACTCGCCTCAATTTTGCAAGAGTCCATGTGCAATATTTAGTAAGGCCCCAATCAAACAAGCAGGACTGCATTAATACAGCCATCATTTTCTGGATTGTTGGTTACCTGTGCATATTTCCCTAAAGGAAAAAAAAAAAAAAGAGAAAAGAACTTGGAATAAAGCATCATTTTCCAACAGCTTCTGGTTCTACAGAAAATAAAAACTTAACCCTGAAAGACAGTTAAATGTACATAAGAACGGCCATACTGGGTCAGACCAAAGGTCCATCTAGCCCCATATCCTGTCTTTTGACCGTGGCCAGTACCAGATGCTTCAGAGGGAATGAATAGAACCTGTATCAAGTGATCCATCCCTTGTAGCCTATTCCCAGCTTCTGGCAAACGGCTAGAGACACCATTGCTGCCCATCCTGGCTAATAGCCATTGATAGATAAATTCATGGAGGATAGGTTTATTTCCTTTTTGAACCCTGTTATAATGTCTTGGCCTTCACAATATGTTTTGGCAAAGAGTTCCGCAGGTTGACTGTGTGTTGTGTGAAGAAATGCTTCCTTGTGTTTGTTTTTTTACCTGCTGCCTATTAATTGCATTTGGTGACCCCTAATTCTTATGTTTTAAGAATAAATGTAAGCTTATTCACCTTTAAAAGTTCCCTCCACCAATCCCACCCTGTGTAGTCTAATGGACTCCCATTCCAAAACACTAATTGCAATATGAGAACTGCATTTTGATAATATTCTTAAAGAAAAATAGATTTCAATTTAGCAACATTTTTCAGCTTACGCATGAAAGCGCCCTCCAGAGCTCAGAGTTTATAATGAAGAACTTTAAATCCCAAAACAGCTATATTCAAGTATTTTGGGTATTGTATTGTTGATTTTGGACCCTTACATAATTTGACATTTGCAAGGTGAACTGAAAGCTTAAGACTAACATGCTTATAATATAACAAATCAGATTAAAATCTCTTTATTCTTTGTTAAAATTCTAGACTAGTTATGGAATACAGCTGATAACTTTTTGTTGGATACTTACCCCAGATAACTTTGCCCCCTTGTGTCACAAGGCCAAGCTCACTCACATTCACCTCAATGACAGTACCTTTGGTAATTACACCCAATGTTGTGTACAGAGGGGAAGAGGGATTCTTTTTTACACCAAGTATCGGTAGACAAAAAGTAGCTTTAAGTTCAGGATGTGTTACATGAGCCTTCTTGAAACGTAAGCCCTGTTATATAAATATAAAATTATAAAAGCCATTAGTAAAAAAAATTGACCTCCAACTAACTAAATTGCTGTTTCCATAATTTCCTGTATTTTTAGGAATTACAGCAAGAAGTGATTGAAGTGATTTTTGGTATTTTTTAAAGAGTCTCCTGTCAGTTGTAAGATGTCAGATTTGTTCAACCTTGGTGAGCCCCAAGCAGCGGGGCTCTAGCTGTCAGCCACACCCACATCCTCACTCTCTCTCTCGCTGTCAGCCCTGGCAGTGGGGATCAGGCTTCTGTAAATTCTTGTTTAGTGCCAGCAATCTGTCCATGACTTTTACTAAAAATAATAAAATCTTAACCTTAATTATCACCAAAGTATATTTCCTCACTGGAAATTTGTTAGAAACTAAGGTGCCACAAGTCCTCCTTTTCTTTTCACTGGGGAGAGTCACTGTTGACAAATACTATGTACTGACTCAATGCTATAAATATACGTTAAACTATATTTGTATACAAGTAACTTACCATTGGTCGAATAAATCGTTCATATTTAGGAGGTTTTCGAGTAAAGCCATCCCCAACAAAGCAGACTTTGGTAACCATCCTCTTCCAGGCCTTCTTCTTTCTCTTTCCCGTACGAATCACCTTTAAAACTTCTGTTTCTCCTTGTGCACGGACTTTTGGCACAGGAACTTCCCATTTCCCCTACAATGGAGGGCCGGTAGCATTATTATAGTGTTGGTGAATGGAAGGGAAGAGATATCAAAGAATAAAATACAGTTTTACTAAAGAGTAATTATAGTTCTTCCTTTTTATATGATTTACAGTGTAGCAACTCAAAATATTATTGTAATAAAGACATGTATAAAAAGAGCCACTGACCATCATTCTGACAAACTGGGGCAATTAGCATAGGGAACACACTATTGTCTCAAACATCTGAATTCTTTATATCTATTAGATGATACATTTTTAGTTGCTGTTCTTTTTCTGGCAATATTTTTTAAATGCAGGAAACATTACTGATTGTTCTTCCTCCTCATATTCTATTGAAGTCAATGGTGATTTAACACTGTTGGTAAATGTCATGAAAGTTAAGTTACTGTATATGATTGTTAGCTATTTTTCTGACTCAATAGCTCTGCCATTAAGAGTTTTTGCAGGAACCAATATACTAAGTTTATATTTACTGCAAAAAAAAAAGTGCTTAACAAGGTGCTAATCAAACCTGCAGAACTATTCAGACTCTGCCTCCAGATTGCAAGTGAAGTCAGCATGAATACTGCGAATGGTCATTAAATAAACCGTAGTAATAGCAATTATCTGAATTTTTCTATTGTTACTTACAGCTTTTTCTTTTCGTTTCTGTTTGATCATGTTGGAGAGAACTTTAGCCCGGGACTGGCCCTCTCTATCCAGCAAGTATGCTGGTACAGCTCCTTCTGGGGTTTTCTCATCATTCTTTTGCTTGGTGTTTCTCTTTTCGTGCATCTTAATGCTAAAAGGAAAAACAACAAGTATTCAGAAAAACATCCTCGGGGTGTACAAAAAAAAATCTAATGTAGAAGCTTGACAACATGAGCCACTATCACATTGACCTGTCATCTTAAGCCTTATGTATGCTCAGAGGCTCTCTTTAAAGATAAGTTATTTCCAACAGCAGCATATGACCAAAACTATCTATGCACAAAATGTTAAGTGCACAAGCTAAATAAGAATATTTTTCTTCTAATTAATTCAGTTATAATAAATTGTGGGTGTTATCTGCAACAATATAGGGTAAAAGTTTCAAACAGAAGTGTGATTTTAATTTGACAGTGTTAAGATTAGTATGGTAATTTATCTTAAGATCCAAATAATATGGTATAAACCACTGTGCTTTTTCTGTTAACAGTTTACAAGAAGAGCAACAGAGAAACATCTGAATGAATACAAAAGTCATGGAAAGCCCTTTAAACACATTACCTTGTATTGTTCCATTAAGCCCCACCCCTCGATCAGTTTTAGATCTAGAAGCAGTTCTAGTATTTAATGTTCATCCCTGACAATGCTAGATGCTAAGTCCACAGCTAACATCTAATAGTAGGAACAATTTTGATAGGGGAGAGCAAGAAGGAGAAATATTTTAATTATGACACAATAATTTGTTCCTGCAAGTCAGATGCATTTTTCAAATTTTAGTGCGCAATTCAAACAGGCCTCAATGGACAGTTTAATAATTCATAACTATATCAATGTCTAGTCACAACCTTAAACTACCATGAGAGTGTAACAGTGTCAAGGAAAAAAAATGGATACGCACGTCTTTTTCATTTGTATCTTCTCAGCATGGCGCTGCTTATGGTAGAGTTTGGCCTTCAACCCAATCAATTTCTTGGCCTTCTTTGACCGTTCATGAGCCTCACGGCCCTCCTTCTTCCTCTTCTTCTCATGGTAATCCAAGCGATAACCATATCGCTTGCGGTGTAACTCTATGTAATCATTCTGTGGCTGTACAGGCAAGGAGATATTTTGTTTAGAAGTTAGTAAAGTGTGGTGAGGCTTTTTGCACAATATACTCAATCTCCTCTTATCTGCATAGTGGAATACTTCTTGGAGATAGCTGGTTCCAAAACTGATGGATTCATCACACGTGACATGGTCAATTAATAATGGACTAATAACAGTACTATGCTGTTACAACAGTCAATGTATAAGCAAAAATTACTTTAGTTTTTCAGATTTGTGATACTAAACTGGTGGGGTTCCTGCACTGTTCAGGACAGAATGCACACACTGGATCTAGAGTCCACACATACCTCATTCCTGAGGTCATCTTAGTGTTAACTCAAACAAAAACAGAGCTAATCCTCAGTCTGAAGCTTGGCTATTCCCAGAGTTTCCCTGCAGGACTGCCTCTTCCAGAGAGATAAAGCAGCTATTGCCAGGTTTACTTGACCACACACTTCCTGGGTGATCAGTCTCTCTCTTTGCCTTAGTTCCCATTATGAAAAGTGGGTATAATAATCTTTCCCTACCTCATATAGGTGCTGTGAGGATAAACATATTTAAGGTTGTGAGGCACTCACATTATGGTAGTGGAGGCCATATATATAATTGATGATAAAGATAGATGTGTCAATCCCTCATATCCTGTTTGCAATTAATGAGCTGTATCTGCTCCCATGGTTCATGCTCCCAACTTCAGGATAACTCAAAAGAGAAGTCCTGTATCCCTATACAGGGTCCTGGGAGCCTGCCCAAATTAATGCAGACCTATTATATTGTATTCCTCCAACAGCTCTTTTCTAGTGCTCTAGTTTAGCCACACAGGAATGTAATGGTGGCTTGTGTGAAAGTGATAAGCACTTAAGTTACAGTTTAGATTGCCCAATGTTTAAATATCTACACAATTAACTGGGTCGCTAACATCACATGATCAGACCATCTCCTGCATGTTGCAAAACAGATATAAAATATTCTCTTCTTCCATCCTAGCTTGGAGGAGCAACAGCTGGATTAGTTTCCTGGGTTTCGTTTCTAGGAGTGTGATCAGTGCGATGCGTGTCTGGCTGAGCTCCCCTTCACCTGTCCTTCACAGAGACTGAGCTGCGGGGTAGGGGGTATAGCACACTACCGAGCTGTCAGGCTGATGCTTTGTCTATGTGCACAGGGAGGCACCAGCGGAAATGCCGCAGCGGGGGCTAGAGATTGAGGCCATTTGCCCCAGGACATGGTTTTGTGAACTGTGGGGCGCCCCACCGCGGGGGGGGGGGGGGTGAGGAAAAGAGGGGAGCGCGTCCAGACGCGTGTCCGCTGGGGCAAGGCAGCAATAGGGAGAGTCTCTAGGGGGGCACCGGGAAGCCCAGGCCCGGCAGCAGCCTGCTGCTCTCCTGGGCGCTGACCCGCGGCTTTAGCCGTATCATTCACCGTGGCCCGGCGGGCCTGCTGTGCTCATAGAGACGCGTATTTTAAACCCTAATGGGGAGCCCGGGGTGGGGGACGGACGGACCCCGGTCTATGCAGCACTGCCACGGGCTCCTCCCGCCGCGACCCACCCGCTCCCCGCTCGGTGAGCCGCTCTCTGCCCCGCAGAGCCTGGGACGGGGGCTGCTTCGTGACTCGCCGGAGCCAGGCCAGCCTATCTCCGAGGAAGAGGCGCCCGGGACGTGACGCTCCAAAGGGGGCGCAGGGCCCCGCTGCTCTCGGGTCAGACCGGGACTCTGCACTCCGGCTACGCCTGGCCCAAGGCCCGCTCCAGGCACAGACCACCCCTCCCCCCTTCTCTCGGCGGAGACACTCGTCACCCCTCCGAGCGCCCCCTGCTTCTCAAACAGCCTCCTCCTCCTCTCACCATGGCGGCCTAGCTCGTGGGGCTGGGTGCGGCTGTTAGCAGCCCGCGCTCAAGTTTCAGCGGCCGGCGATCCTGTCTGGCTGCCGCGCGACTAGAAGGAAAGGGTTGGTGCGTCCGGGAAACGCCGCCGGGTAGAACCGCTTCCGGCACTGGCACTTTCGTTCCGCCTGTAGCAAGCGGCACACGCCCCTTTTGGCCAAGGCCCTTCCCTTCCACCCGCCTCGAGGCGTTGAAAAAAGCGTGAATCATAACCCGGCAGCTGCATCGCCAGCAGGGCCTGCTGGGACCTCCCTGCGGGGCCCGGAACCCGGGGAGAGTCGGAGGGGCTGGCCGGGAGGGAGAGAAAGGACACCGAGCCGCGGTGCGTTCTGGGAAGGCGTGTTTTCATTGCAGGCTTTCTCGGGGCTCGGGAGGCGGTGCCGGCGCGGCCGAGCAGGGCGGAAGCGGAAGGAAGCTGCTGGGGGCGCAGCGTGACGGGTCAGATCTTTCCGGGAGGTCGCCACCCGTCTCCGCACGGGGACACCGGGCAGCCGCGGGCGAGGCCCCCTTCTCCGCACCCCTCGTAGGCCGGGCCGGAGTGAGCGAGGAGGCTCTGGGAGCTGGTGTCCTGGCTGCGGCCGGTGAGTGTTGCCGGGCAGCGGCGCCTGGGACCGAGAGCGAGCTGCCGAGCCGCTGCGCTGGAGAGGCTGGGCTGGCCGGGCGCAGCCCCCGGTCCCGGCTCCCTGCTGGTGTGGGTCACTGACGGAGTTTTCCGTGCGGCTCATCGCGGCGTCTCCCAGGCTCTGTCCCAGCTCCTCGAGAGGCCGGGCGGGATCCCTGATAGATGGGATCTGAGGGGCAGGGAGGCAAAGTGGCTTGCCTAAGGGGTCTGTGGACTTTAACCCTGACGCCCAGTCTAGTGCCTTAACCACACCACCAGCCTGCCTTTCTGCTGCCGTTGGGGTTGGTGATGCTTGGGGAGTTGTTTGTTTCTCGTCTCACGTTTTCCTGAGAAGCCATTATTAATAACAGGTCATTAATATTTATAACTGTACCCAGTGTTGTCGTTACCGAGACAACACATGGTTAAAAGAGAAACTTAACGTAAAAAGAAAATGTATATGGAAATCTTTAGGCCAGGGGTGGGCAAACTTTTTGGCCTGAGGGCCACATGAGGATTGTGAAAATGTATGGAGGGCCGGGTAGGGAAGGCTGTGCCTCCCCAAACAGCCTGACCCAGCCCCCTGTATACCGCCTCCTGCTTCCTGCCCCTGGCCGCCCCCCTCAGAACCTGCAACCTATCCAACCCCCCCTGCTCCTTGACCCCTGATCCCCCCCACAGGATGCCCCCAACACTAACTGCCCCTGGGACCCCACCCACATCCAACCTTCCCTTGCTTCTTGTCCCCTGACTGCTCCGACCCCCATCCACACCCCCGCCACCTGACAGGCCCCCTGGGACTCCCACATCTATCCAACCCCCCCTGTTCCCAGTCCTCTGACCGCTCCCCCCGCCGAACCTCTGCCCTATCCAACCGCCTCATGACTGCCACCCAGGATTTCTTACCCGTTATCCAACCCCTCCCCACCCCCTTACCATGCTGCTCAGAGCAGCAGGAGCAACCGCCCTGCCGGAGCCAGTCAGGCTGCTGCAGCAGGAGCAGGGACAGTAGGGGAGGGGCTGGGGTCTAGCCTCCCTGGTTGGGAGCTCAGGGGCCGGGCAGGACGGTCCTGTGGGCCGGATGTGGCCTGTGGGCTGTAGTTTGCCCACCTCTGCTTTAGGCTGATGATTTGTGATAGAGCGCAAGGGTGCTAGACTGGATTATGGCTCCATTGTGATGTTTGCACTACAAACCTTTCTGTGAAAATCTTATAGTCTGCCTGATGCAGGATTGTGATCTGCATGGATGGACTGCTACACCTGCACAGATTGCAATGCATGATTAAGGCCTAAATAAACATGACTTACCAGGAGGACATGGAGAGGAGGGGAAGTAACAGTAATGGGAAAAATAAGGTTATGTAGATTTGCTGTGTGTTTAATTTGAAGTGTTAATTCAAACTTTTTTATGTTAATCAGACAATGTTGGAATTACTCATGATATTTGACATTGTTAATATTAATCAGGGAGACCACTAGACACCAATTCAACCAAAAATTCATTTATTAAGTCCAAAGGCCAAATGATATTTTGTATAATTGCACTAAACATGCCTAATAGCCTAAAAATAAGTAGTCGTTACACCCCGTACAGTAACAAAGTTACCATAGGCATGTGATCAGTGTATGTACAAATAGGATAGACTTTGGGAAAACTGTCTTGTCCTGATATGCTCCAGTCTGACAAAGAACCTTCAGGTTCATGGCTTTGTTTTATACCCTTCAGCTAACTTGCTAGTTTTAG
Source organism: Lepidochelys kempii (assembly GCF_965140285.1). Classification (NCBI taxonomy): domain Eukaryota; kingdom Metazoa; phylum Chordata; order Testudines; family Cheloniidae; genus Lepidochelys; species Lepidochelys kempii. The sequence goes on from NC_136384.1 coordinate 48,660,955, forward strand.
CAAAAACCCAGTTTGAAGCAGTTTATCCTTGCTGCGTTCCTTTTTTATCTCCTCCCCCATCCTTGCTTACCAGCAGAACAGGGGGAAGGTTTGTGCTCGTTTCTTTTAAGACCGTTTTTCTTTGTCTTGTTACTGCAGCTCTTTATTTTATTCATTACTTTTTGGACCATGCATCCTTCCCACATTGCAAATAATAAGGAATACTACTTATTATTCTTACAGCCTTATTTTATTTGCTATTTGGGGCCTTTTCCTTATTAGCCACAAACTGTAAAGCAAATATATTATTTTCTTCACCAAACTTAAGCTCACTTTAATTTTTTTAAATTTTTAATAGCCCTACAGACCGAAAACAAAAATACAGTGTGATGATCAAAAAGTCTATCTAGCGTGTGTGTGGCCACAGCACATCTTAAGCATTTGGACAAGATAAAAAAACCTGACACTTTGCACAACGCATAATCCCAGGAATACTGTAGGTATTAGTCCTGGGAGGTCTTATAGACCTAATAGCTGTAGTAATGATACTTGGATCCCAAGAGAGAGAGCTAAAATTTGTATACCAGTTTGTCCAACCTAGAGGAAGAGAGAAGTTAATGTTTTCCATTCTTTCTGCCCCTACCTCTCCTGAGCAAACTGCAGGATTTCGAGTATGGGCAGTTGGTGTTTTGCAGGGGAAGATTCTTCCTTCCTTGGCTCCAACCAGTCTCTAGTTGTCATGTGAAGGAGATAATGCGGGTCATGAGACATGACTTCTTTTCATTTCTCTGGTTGAGCTCCCAAATACAGCTTAAGATCAGCAAAAGCCTGTGTTTTGTGGGCTCTGCTCTTTTTTAGAATTGTTTCCTTGCTGACTGACGTTCAAGAGCTTGTCTTCTGGGATCTTGAGTCATTGAGTATTCCCTTGAGTCTGATTGCTATGTAATGGATTTGATGCTGTTGAAAACCTGAACTGGTATTATGCTGTTGCTACCAAACCATATTTCCGCCTCGGAATTAGAGGCATACTGTACAACTTCTGGAACTTAGCCCTGAGGTCCAGGAGTTTCAGCAACCATTTGGGCCTGAATATGGCCCATGCTTTTAAACTGAGTAGTTTATGGTTACAAAGTAAGTACTGGCATATTTTTTGTCTTAGAAATGCAGTACAGACCCGTTTACGCGCAGATATCAGGAGTCAAGCCATCACGACCGCTTGTTAATGGACCGCGGATTAAGAGGGCCATGCTGAAAAAAGTGTCTATGATTCACTAAGAAAAAAATGCCGTTATTTTCTGCTCTTTCTGGTTCGCATTTTTTTTCTTTCTTATGAAGTCTGTCATTTGCCGCAGATGAATGATATTTTCCGTATTTTGCTCCTCCATAAATCTTACAACAGTTTCTACAGCACTAAGGGCTTCTGTGGGCGAAATTTTGACCTTTTCAGTGACATCCTCACCATCAATTTCGTGGTCCAACTGAGCCTCGCAGCCCATTAATATTTCTTCCTCAGACAGAAATTCTGAAGTCGGGCAATCTTCATCCATCTCCAGCCACTCGGCAATGATTTCTGGCAACGTATCCAAACTAAAATCTTTTATCATTTGAAAGAGAAGTTTACCTTTATCCTCCTTTGTCTGTGTGCGTGTTTGTAGGAATCTTCTTCCGAAAATCCTTCAAAGTCTGGCTCTGAATCAGTGCCACTGCTGGAGTTTTCTGAGTCTGAGCCGTCTTTGACAGAAAAGGCATCACCGCGAGCCTTCATCCAGCAGTTTTCAATGGACTTCTGTTTTACTCCGTCCCAAGATTGTTTTAACTAAATAAATAATTTCCTTCATGTTTAACTGTTTCAGGAATTCGGAAATGCCTGAAGATGTGCATGACACGATCGCCAAAATCAGCTCCCGTTGATAATTGTTTTTAAAATTCTGAATAATGCCCTGGTCTAAAGGTTGAATTTTTGATGTTGTGTTGAATGGTAGGTATAACACTCAAATTTTTCCATCGCTTGATAACAATGATTCGGCTGGGGGATGGGCTGGACAATTGTCAAGTAGTAAAAGTGCTTTGGCTTCGAGTTTCTTCGACCGCAGATACTTACGAACAGCTGGAACAAAGCTGTTGTGGAACCAGTCATCGAAAATGTCTCGTCATCCAAGCATTTTTGCTATTTTTGAAATATTACTGGCAGTTTGGCTCTATTGAGGTTGTTAAAGCAGCAAGGGTTATGAAACTGGCCAACGAGAAGAGGGGCAAGCTTGTGGCTGCCTGTCTTATTACTACAAAAAAGAAGAGTCACACGATCTTTTATCTTTTTAAATCCAGCTGTTTTCTGTGTCTCATAATTAAAGGCTAAAGTCTTATCAGGTAGCAGTTTTGCAAATAAAGCTGTTTCATCACAATTATAAAGTTGTTCTTCGTGGTATTCTTCATTTTGTAAAATAGATTTCAATTCAGCAGGAAACGCGTTCTCGGCCGATTCATCTGCTGATCAGCTTTCTCCAGAAATTGATACCTGCGCTATGCCATGACGCTTTTTAAAATGACTTATAAACCCCTTGCTGGCTTGGAATGATTCATCCCCCATTAAATTTCCAAATTTTGTCGCTTGGGCTTGAAGAATTGGCCCACTTAGTGGCATTCCTTTCAGGCTTTCCTGAGCAAGCCACATGCGCATGGCCTTGTCTATTGTGGGTTTTGCTGAATAGCGCACACGTTTTCGCTTAAGCCCCGTGGCAGAATCGATATTTTGTACAAAGCCATTCGGTTTAGATTAGTTTTTTAGCCATCCTCTGAGAGTAGATTCGGCAGTCCCAATATCTTTTGAAACTTTGGCCTCTGTTTCTCTGCTGTTGACTCGATCTATTGCAGCTAGCTTTTCTTCTACAGTATAGGAACGCTGATGCTTGCCCTCTGCCATTATATTAGGCATACGGTTAAAATTTTCTAATATAGTGTATATATTACTATATAACTACTATATATTATATATCTCTCTAGTGTGACAATGACTAAGCATGCGTGATACGTCTTTACCAATATCAGTAAAGACGTACAACACGTTTCTGCTCTGCACTTCTTGCTGATTTCTGTGTCAGTGAGTTAGTGAGCAAATCTGTAGCGTTACATAGCAAGTTCCTGTACCGCGTGTTAACGAGCCTCGCGTGTTAAATAGGTAGCAGTGGGAGGCATGGTGCTACCGCACGTTAAGCAGATTCGTGTGTAAACGGGTCTGTACTGTATACTTTATATTGTATGTAGATGTACATGTACAGTTTTAACATCTGTTGGCATTACTCTATTTTTGATAAAATATGGTCCAATACAGTTCCCATTTAGGCCAGTGAGAGTTTTCCCGGTGACTTGAATGGAAACTGTTCAGATACTTAATTTGGATCATGATCTTTTTACACAGTATTTGCTTATATTGGCAGGGTACAGCTGTAGACAATAGTGTAATAATGTTGAGAGTTCCAAGGAAATTTTCACTGAATGTCCTGAAAGCATCAAGTTTGTGCAATGAGGTAAGCTTTTCTCAGATTTTTATTTGCCAATGAGCATTTGCTAAATATTTTCTTTTAAGCAAAATGGGATACCTAGGCCAATCTGAATAAATATAAATATTTTAATGTCTGGAATGAAGCTTAATATTCATTTTGTTTCAAATATCAAAAAAAGTTTTTATTTTATAGTTTGTGGGGAAGCTCAGAAATAGGTAAATGGGTTTTCATGTGTATATCTTTACCTCAATAAAGTGGCAGTTTCTGTAAATGTTTTGGTTTATACTTGTGATTCCAGTGAGGTCCAGTATACGATTTTGCCTCACTCCTTGTATGTGTTTAAATACTGTTGATACTGACAGTTTATATTTATTTCAGTATAGTCTTTGACTTGCACTTTCATTAGGCTTTACAAATTCTGTTGGGTATGGATTTGTTTTTGGTCTTTGACTCTAGCAAGTAATGCTAAGATGCCTGCAAGAGTCCAAAATATTATTCAGGATAGCTCACACAAAAGCATGATCAAATTATTTACACATCTGTTGCTGCAGATATCATTAATATTCATTTTAGGAAAAGGCAGTGCAAGAAGTTACCATAGTTTCCAAAAAGTATTTCTACAAAGTAACTATTTTTAATTTTTTTTTCTTTAAAGTGTACGTACTGCAAGTGGGCAAGAACGATGGTTGTAAAAAGACTAAAATCACAAGAATGTCATCAAAGAAATTACAGCTTTCCATCAGGTAATACTTTAAATTATTTTTTAATTTTTCTTAACTTGCCTTTCACTTATCTGTAGTAGAAAGAAAATGGGGGGAAAAATCCTAAAATATACTTCCTTGTAATCTTATGATTTTATAACCATTGTGTATAACATTTAGTATATCAAGCAGGAAAAGAGCAGTGTAGAGAAGAGGCTTAAGGACAGAGCAGAGAGGCATTGCATAGCAGAGGGCATAAGAGGAAAATGTAAATCCTTTAGCAAAAATGAAAAAGAATCAGACCATGAGCTAAGTGTTCTTGAGACCTGGCCTTTTGGCTTGAAGTGCTCAGTAAAGATAGAATGGCTAGTAATATCAAAATCTGCCTCGAGCATGTAGCATGTGAAGGGAGAGAGAGGGATTCCTGCTCAGATAGAGATGTTTTGAACTTCCTGATGGACAGTTTCATTATTGAATCTTTGTTAAAAGGGGACTGGTGGGAAAATTTCTGTGAAAACAAAAAATTAATTTAAATTTGTTGTTAAATGGGGAGGACATATCTAGTGGGGTCCAATACTATTCAATATTTTCATTGAGGACTTGGGTAATGGAGTAGAGAGTATGCTTATAAAATTTGCAGGTGACAGCGAGCTGGAAGGGGTTAGAAGCATTTTGGAGTCGAGGATTAGAATTCAAAATGACCTTGACAAATTGGAGTATTGGTCTGAACAGGATGAAATTCAGTAAAGACAAGTGCCAGGTACTACTCTTAGGAAGGAAAAATCAAATTTACAACTACAAAATGGGGAATAACTGGCTAGGCAGTAGTATTGCTGCAAAGGATCTGGGGATTATAGTGGATCTCAGATGGAATATAAGCCAACAGCATGATGTAGTTGCGAAAAAAGAAATGCGTCGTAGGACGTATTAATGGGTGTCATATGTAAGACAAAATAGATAATTGTCTTGCTCTACTCAGCAGTGGTGAGATCTCAGGTTTCATTCATAGACCATGAATTTAAATTTTGACCATTGCTTTTTTTTTTTTTCTGCAATAGGAGATGTCAAATCTTTGCGTTCTATCATTACCCCTCCTATATCTAAGTAAGTACTGTCTATTTTCTGTATGTAAGCAATAGATATCATAGTGGTGTGTGTTTCAAAAGAACCACAGAATACTGTAATGACCACTGCTTCAATCTACCCATGTTCTAAATTGCACTTGATAGCAGTTCTTTTTTTTTTTTAATGGGGAATCAGGGATATATTCTAGGAATAAATGTAAGGAAGCAGGAACCAATTGTGGAGGGGGTTTCAGGTTGGTAGAATGGGAGTCTTTCCATTGACTTCAATGGGCTCTGGATTGAACCCTTAGTGGAAAGGTCAATGTATATACTGATTGGAAGTCAATCTGTTCTGATCTTGGTAGCAGTGGTTGCCAGTGAGAACCTAGTGGCATGCAGTCTAGCTGTCTGTTCTGATTCCAGTGCTTAATATCTGAATATAAACTGTAGTGCAAACATGTGTTCCTTCATTTTAATCTTCTTAGTATTGTGCCCATTTGTTTTGAAAATGGGTGATTAGCGGTGATGTGGAAGAAAGCCTGGAGCTATATTTCTACCATATTTTACCATCGAAGTGTTATGAGTATATATACTACAGTTATGCACTAACTACATCATTTGTGCAGTGAATGGGGAAAAAAGCTACCTCTGTTGATCATGAAGTCATTTAATTGATCAAAATCACAATATTGCTGAATAAAGAAACATATACATTAAATGCCTTTGCTCGTTTTATGCAGGATCCGTAACATTGGCATCATGGCTCATATTGATGCAGGGAAAACTACAACCACAGAGAGAATGTTATACTATTCCGGATACACAAGAGCACTGGGAGGTTAGAACTGCTTTTTTTATTTTAGTAGCTTTGAGAAATTTAGCAAAAATTAATATAAAATTAGAGGTTGTCCTGTAGAATATGTTTTATCAAATATAATCTGTCATTCCGATATTATACTGAAATACAATGAAAGCACGATGCATATTTCATTATATAGTACAATGTATAACACTAGGGCAGTAAGAATCTTGACAGGTTTTCAGTTTTTAATTCGTAAACAGCTTTTAATTGGGTTAACTTCAAATTTCAGGATCCCCCTAGTTTATCTATTTTGTATTGTTCACAGAATATCGTAGCCAAACTCAGATAGAAATGCTAGCGAGATCCTCAGTTTTGCTCCAGCGTGCCAAGTAACAAGGACAGAGTGGTATAAAAAGTCCCTAAAAGCCTAATATCTGTCCAGGGAATGATTTTCCTGGCATAGGAACTGAAACAGAAAGCTTTGAGCCTGCATTCTTTGTAAGCCTGGACATAGGGGGGGCATGATGGAGGGTAGACTATAGCAAAGTTTCTGGGCAGTACCTGTTGCCCCTAAGGCAGCCCAAGGAAGCTGCATAGACAGGCCCAGCCTATCTCCAGCCCTTGGAATAGCTCAGTTTTGGAAAAACTGAAGATCGGGGTGGCACAAACCTGGCATACTTTAGCCTCCCACCCTCCTGTGTTGTGAGTTCTGTGCTTCACTTGTTAACTGGAACATCACAGAATCCCATCCATTAATTCTACAAAAATAAAGCATCCATGAATGTTCAGCTGCGCCAGAGATCCCAGTTGCTGAAAGTTCTGACGCACTTGTTTGGGAAAGAAGGGCTGCCGCTTTGACAGTAACAATATTTATCAAAAAGCAGCTTTAAGATATATTTTAAAACATTAAAATAAAAGTAATCAGGGTGCATATAGTAAATGCTCCCAGTGATATTCCTTTTTGTAATAGTGCCTTCCGGCTCGCAGGTTTTGTGTTTTTGTCTTGCTATTTACATTTTGCACAGTGACTCTTCAGTAGCAAAAACCCTGTTGTTGGCAGCACTTGACTGTGGTTTTCCCCACTGAGTTGTTTGAGAATTTATCAAGTATTCCACGAGGATGCTGAATTCTCTTTCCTGTGTTCGTTTAGGCTGGTGTCTGAGAACAGCATTATGAGTGGGGTCAGCAGTCTAATTATAAACTAGTAGGCATTCAGGATGAGAAACTAAGTATAAAGTAAATTAATATTTAGGAGAAGAAATAGGTACATCTGTGTTAAAGTGTTTTGGCTTCTTACTGCTGGGAGGATTTTGTATTAATATATCAAAGAAGCAAATGCAAATGAAAGCAAGAAAGATTGAATAAATGCAACTGGATAATAGTTCCTGGCCCTGGATTCCCCATGCGGCAAGAAGCTGAAGTAGCTGGCTCTACACAACCTGCTTGCCTGGCCTTGGCATAGGCAGTATTTTGTGGGAAAGATGTGTGGCACGAGCACTGCTGTGCTCTGGTGATCTCCAGCTGCTGGAAATTGTTGGGGGCTGTCTGCCAACACAACTTAAAGTAGCTCTGAGATGGTTTTAAAGTTACATGGGAGTTGGGGGAGCATAAACCAGCCCATATCAATCCACAGGACTGAGGGGAGTGAACATAAAGGTGGCATAAGTTTACCACTCCTTGGCTGCATTCAGCAGTGTTCTACCACAGCTGAGATTTCAGACATGAGTGGGGAGGTGGGCTTTATTAGATTTATTTATTTATTTAGAGCATTTGTTTTCTAAAGAGGAGGAGTTTAGTTATCAGCCTTATCATTCTGTTCTATTAGTCTGGAAAAGAGAAGACTGAGGGGGAACGTAACAGTTTTCAAGTACGTAAAAGGTTGTTACAAGGAGGAGGGAGAAAAGTTGTTTTTCTTAACCTCAGAGGATAGGACAAAAAGCAATGGGCTTAAATTGCAACAAGGGAGGTTTAGGCTGGATGTTAGGAAAAACTTCCTAACTGTCAGGGTGGTTAAGCACTGGAATAAATTTCCTAGGGAGGTTGTGAAATCTCCATCATTGGAGATTTTAAGAGCAGGTTAGACAAACACCTGTGGGGATGGTCTAGATAATACTTAGTCCTGCCATGAGTGCAGGGGACTGGACTAGATCATCTCTCAAGGTCCCTTCCAGTTCTATGATTTTCTGTATCGGAAGCAATTTTCATGGCTTGGAAGTATACAGAGTAAATATGGTCTAGGAGAAATAATCATCATCTTTACTTTGGTCCAAGGCAGGTAATTCAAAATGTAAAGTTATGTGACCAAACTGAAATGGTGCATATGTTCATACTGATTAGATGTCGATGATGGGGACACAGTGACGGATTTCATGGTACAAGAGCGAGAACGTGGCATTACCATTCAGTCTGCTGCTGTTACTTTTGATTGGAAGGGCTATAGAATGAACCTGATTGACACACCAGGTACAGTATTTTGAATATGTTCTATCAGGTTTTCTCCTGCTGGTAGTGGGGAGGAATAGATGGGCTCAGGTAGCTTAGAAAGTGAATCTTGGTTTTAAATTTTTGTGCAATCTCAGAAGGTTTAGTTGGTTGGATGCTGGACCCAACTGTTGGTGTTGTTTTATAAAGAACAGATTAAAGAATATTTAGATAAGTTAGATGTATTCAAGTCACCAGAGCCTGATGAAATTCACTCTAGAATACTTAAGGAATTGGCTGAAGCAATTTTGGAGCTATTAGCAATTATCTTCTAGAACTCAGAAATGATGGGTGAGTTCTCTTAGGACTGGAGAAGGGCCAACATAATACCTATATTTAAAATGGGGAACAAAGAAGACCTGGGAAATTATAGATCAGTCAGCCTAACTTTGATACCTGGAAAGATACTGGAGCAATTTGTAAGCACTTAGAGAATAATGGGGTAATAAATAATAGCCAACGTGGATTTATCAAGAACAAATCTTGCCAAATCAACCTCATTTCCTCGTTTAACAGGGTTACTGACCTAGTGGATGTGGGGAGGAAGAGGGAAGCAGCAGATGTGATATATCTTGATTTGTAGTAAGCTTTTGGTACAGTCCTACATGAGTCTCCTAAACAAACTAGGAAAATGTGGTCTAGATGAAATTATTATAAAGAGGGGTGCATAACTCGAAATAGTTATCAGTGGTTTGCTGTGAGGACGTATCTAGTGAGTCTTGCATGGGTTAGTCCTGCATCTGGTACTGTTCAGTATTTTCATTAATGACTTGGATAATGGAATCGAGAGTGTTCTTATAAAATTTGTGGATCATACCAAGCTGGGAGGCATTGCAAGCACATTAGAGGACAGGATTAGAATTCAAAACAACCTTGACAAGCTGAATTGATCTGAAATCAGCAAGATGAAATTCAAGTAAGACAAGTACGAAGTACTACGCTTATGAAGGAAAAACTCCAATGTACAACACAAAACGGGAAATAACTTGTAAGGCAGTAGAACTGCTGAAAAGGATCTGGGTGGATCACAAATTGAATATAAGGCAATAATGTGACAGTTGCGGAAAAGACTAATATTCTGGGGTAAATTAACAAGAATGCCATATGTTAGACTGGAGGTAATTTACTTGCTCTACTTGGCACTGGTGAGGCCTTATCTGGAATACTGTGTCCAGTTCTGGTTGCCACAATTTAAAAAAGATGTGGACAAATTGGAGAGAGCACATAGGAGAGCTACAAAAATGATATAAGGTTCAGAAAACCTGATTTACGAGGAAAGGTAATAAATACTGGGTGTGATTAGTATTGAGAAAAGAAGACTGAGGGAGCACCTGATAACATTCTTCAAATATGTAAAGGGCTGTTACAATGAGGATGGTGATCAATTGTTTTCCATGATGGTAGGCCAATAAATTATATGCTTAATCTGCAGCAAGGGAGATTTAGATTAGATGTTAGGGGAAATTTTCTAACTATAACAATAGGTAAATACTGAAATAGGTTACCATGGGAGGTTATGGAATCCCCATCACTGGAGGTTTTTAAGAACAGTTTAGAAAAACACCTGTCTGGGGTGGCCTAGGAATACTTGTCCTACCTCAGCATGGGGCTGGACTCTCAAGGTCCTTTGCAGCCCTATATTTCTATGATTCTGTAATGAGTATATGAGAGCCCATAACACTGGATGTGAGTATTTTTATAAACTTAAAAAAGTGTTGCCATTTTAACATGGTGAAAAACTTATCTATCTTATTACTTTTTACCTGTTTGAATTATGACATTGCGTAATGTAAATCATTTAGGTCATGTGGACTTTACAGTGGAAGTTGAACGTTCCCTGAGAGTGTTGGATGGGGCAGTGGCTGTATTTGATGCTTCAGCTGGTGTGGAGGTAAAAATTACTCGCAGTGAAGATTTTGCAACATGTAATGACTTAAAATAGGCTCAAGTAGCTTCCTCTGAGACCCTGTTCAGTGTGAATGCAGTTTATGCTCTGATGGTTTCAGTCAGTCAAAGTTTGGTTTCCGACCTAATTTTGAGATCTGATTTCATGTGCTTGTTCCTGATGACAGGGCACAAATAAGTGTTTTCACCATTGGTCTTTTGTAACAGATACAGAGATTGAGATCTTTAAGATGTTTTGGGCTAGCTTCATCTGTGGGAAGAAATAAGTAGCTGTTCATTTCTCACATCAAATTTAATTGTAGAGAATTACTTTAATTCTCAGCTAGAATGCTGTTTCTCCTTGGAGGTTCTCCAGGTCCTGCTTGGAGTGTCTAGTATGACCATCAGATCAGAGTACAGAAGTCTTGGGAACAGCCCATTATTTGAGTTTCCTTTGTGGCACAGTATGTGCTGCCATGTTGGAGAGACGCTTTTGATTACCAACAACAAAAATAGAGCTTAAGGGTTCTAATCATCAACTAATACATGGAACACTTGTATTAACTTTCCTCATGTGTTAAGTGACTAGACTTCAATATTTGAACTATTTCTAATATACCAGATTTAATTTGCTTTAATAAAAAAATATTAGAAATGCCCAGCAATGTGCAGGTTGTATTGATTGCTGCTGTTATGCCAACCCAATTGCAGTAAAAATCGGTGGCCTATCCATAGCTATACAAGTGTTTACTTTGCATGCACTTTGACATGTTAGCAATAATAATTATAGTGTGCATACGTATTAGGTTTTTATTCCTTATGGAATCCCCCACATCACTTAGATTGCTTCCATTTTCCCCTCATTTTATCCCTGGCGTCCTTGAGGCCCCAATCCGGGGCACAGTCATTCCTTCCACCTTTGAGAAGCCTGGATGGGACAAGGCTCATTTTGGAGCCTATCAACACTGCAGTTTAACAGGTCAAGGAGTAGTGGCTGAGCGGTCCCTTCCCCTGCATATGCTGATCACACTGCCCTTGCAGCAAGGGAGCAAGAGCTCAAGATGAGAAAATTAATCTGGGTCTCGTAAATCAGTGAGCTGCCATTCGGCCATCAGGGCAAGCATTTTGATGTTTTCTGTCATTTTTCTTTAGGCACAGACTCTAACAGTATGGCGACAAGCAGACAAGCATCATATACCACGAATTTGTTTTTTAAATAAGATGGACAAAAATGGGGCAAGGTATGAAGACCACAATTTTATTTATTTATAAACGATAAGCACACTACAGGGGGGCTGGTTTGAGAGAATATTTCTAATTATAATTAAGGCTGTTTTTTGGTCATGGATATTTTTAGTGGAAGTCATGGACAGGTCACAGGCAATAAACAATCACAGAGTTCTATCTCTGACTTTCACTAAAAATAGCCCTGACAAAAGGAGTAGGCAGGTTCTGCACCCACTGCTGCGGTGTATGGGAGCTCTAGGGTCCTCCTGCCTGCAAGGTTGGCCTGCAATGGGGACCCCTTGCCACGGCTGGGCAGCCGCAGGGTCCGCCAGGCACCCAACAGAGGCTGGGCAGCTGTAGGATCCCTCCGGGAGTCCCTGCTGGCTAGACAGCTGTGGGGTCCCGTCATGGCTGGGCAGCTGCAGGGAGTCCGCCCCGCCCTTTGCCACAGCTGGGCAGCTCCGGTCTCCCAACCAGGGCAGGGGCTGGGAGCTCCAGCCCTGGGGCAGAAAATATCACGGAGGTCAGTGGAAGTCATGGATTCCATGACCTCTGTGATCTAATCGTAGCCTTAATTATAATGAAGCGGAACATTTTATGAAATAGAGTTGAAAATATCACAGTGGGTGTGGCCAGCAAAAAATTATAATGCTAAATCTTATTCAAAAGATTTTTTTTTTGATTGTGGAACTAGTTTAGCAATAAATAAGAAATATTAAACCAATGGATAAACTGATGTGTAGCATTAAAGTTGGCTAACTCTTCTGTTTAACTTCTGTTATTTTTTTTTAATATAGTTTTACTTATGCTGTTGACAGTATCAAGCAAAAGTTGAAGACAAAACCTTTGCTTTTACAGGTAAACTAAGAAATTTAATGTTAATTATTTTTTAACTTTATTTTTATTGTTATAAACAACCAACAAATAGTGTTAAATACATTCACACAATGGAAATAGCATATAAATAACAAAATGCAATGCTCATTATTTGCAGTGTTAATAATTTTACTGTTGAACAAATCTGCATGTGACAGGTAGGTTTTGTATTCATGCTAGTGTTTCCTAATTGTGTAATTTTCCTTTCTCTTTACAGTTGCCAATTGGTGAGGCCAAGACCTTCAAGGGACTGGTTGATGTAGTGACCAAGGAACAAATTATTTGGAACCCTGCTTCTAGTCTGGATGATGGAAAAGTTTTTGAGCAAAAACCCCTGACAGAAACTGAAGATCCTGAATTGTTAAAGGATGTCAACGATGCAAGAAATGCCTTAATAGAACAAGTAAAGTTTCTAAAGTAAATATGTAAAGTACTTACACAGTATTTTTTAAATTAATATATTTTTATTAGGGCTATCGATTAATCGCAGTGAACTCACGTGATTAACTCAAATTAATTGTGATTAAAAAATCACGATTAATCATAGTTTTAATCGCACTGTTAAATAATAGAATACCAATTGAAATTTATTAAATATTTTGGATGTTTTTCTACATTTTCATGTTGTATTCTGTGTTGTAATTGAAATAAAGCGCATATTTTTCATTCTAAATATTTGCACTGTAAAATTATAAACAAAAGAAATTAGTATTTTTCAATTCGCCTCATACAAGTACCTGTAGTGCAATCTTTGTCATGAAATGTAGATTTTTTTTTTTTTTGTTTGGTTACATAACTGCACTCAAAAACAAAACAGTGTAAAATTTCAGAGCCTACAAGGCCACTCAGTCCTACTTCTCGTTCTGACAATCGCTAAGAGAAACAAATTTGTTTACATTTACAGGAGAAAATGCTGTCCTTTTCTTATTTACAATGTCACCAGAAAGTGAGAACAGACATTTGCATGGCACTTTTGTAGCCGGCATTGCAAGGTATTTACATGCCAGATATGCTAAACATTCGTATGCCACTTCATGCTTCAGCCACCATTCCAGAGGACATGCTTCCATGCTGATGATGCTCATTAAAATAATGTGTTGATTAAATTTCTGACTGAACTCCTTGGGGGAGAATTGTATGTCCCCGGCTCTGTTTTACCTGCATTCTGCCATATATTTCATGTTATAGCAGTCTTGGATGATGACCCGGCACATGTTGTTCATTTTAAGAACACTTTCACAGCAGATTTGACAAAACGCAAAGAAGATACCAATGTGAGATTTCTAAAGATAGCTACAGCACTCAACCCAAGATTTAAGAATCTGAAGTGCCTTCCAAAATCTGATTGGGACAGGGTGTGGCGCATGCTTTCACAAGTCTTAAAAGAGCAACACTCTGATACGGAAACAACAGAACCCAAACCACCAAAAAAGAAAATCAACCTTGTCCTGGTAGCATCTGACTCGGATAGTGAAAATGAACATGCGTTGATCCACACTGCTTTGGATTGTTATCGAGCAGAACCCATCATCAGCATGGACGCATGTCCCCTAGAATGGTGGCTGAAGCATGAAGGGACATATGAATCTTTAGCACATCTGGCACATAAATATCTTGCGACACCGCCCACAACAGTGCCATGAGAATGCCTGTTCTCACTTTCAAGTGATATTATAAGCAACAAGCAGGTAGCATTATCTCCTGCAAATGTAAACAAACTTGTTTGTCTGAGCGATTGGCTGAACAAGAAGAAAGGCTGAGTGGACTTGCAGGCTCTCAAATTTTAGTGTTTTATTTTTGAATACAGTTTTTTTGTACATAATTCTACATTTGTAAGTTCATCTTTCATGATGAAGAGATTGTACTACAGTACTTGTATTAGGTGAATTGAGAAATACTATATATATTTTTTTTACAGTGCAAATACTTGTAATCAAAAATAAATAGAAAATGAGCACTGTACACTTTGTATTCTGTGTTGTAATTGAAATCAGTATATTTGAAAATGTGGAAAACATCCAAAAATATTTAAATTAATGGTATTCTATTATTGTTTAACAGTGCGATTAATCGCGATTAATTTTTTTAATCGCTTGACAGCCCTATTCTGTATATCTACACTGCTTTCCTTCCATCAAAAGATCTCAAGGCACTTCATGAACATTAATAAATTAGGGCCCAAACCTACTCTGACCAAAGTCTGACAAAACTGCCACTGACTTGAGTGTAAGCAGAATTGGGCCCTTTAGTCTCGCAACACCTATGTGACAACATAGGGATGACAAAACTAAAGTACAGAGAGATTAAATAACTTGGCCAAGCTCATGCAGGAAGTCCATGGCAGAGCTGAGACTAGAAGAACCAATATTTCCTAACTCCCAGTTCTTTGTGTTAGCTATCCTTCCCTTTTGCAGATTGCAACTTTTGGAATCTTTTCAGCACTACTGTGTTATGAAGACAAGATATAAACTCCATCTATTTCTGTATAAAAATCTTGAAACACACAGGTGGTACAGTTGGATCAGTTTAGGTTGCTATTTTTTGGGCCCAGAGAATGAATACACTATCACAGTGGTTCCTTCTGGCCTTAAATTCTATGACATTTTAAACAGGGCATCGTCTTTGAGTTGTCTGTTCAGCGCGTCTTTTTCCTTTGCTATAATTCTAATGTCACACACTTTGGAATAAACTCATAAATTGTAATAGAGGGGTTAGCCATATCTGAATGATTTTGCTGCATTTCATTGCGGTTTTTTCTCTCAAAATACAGGGTTTTAGTGCATGCTGTTAGCTCTGATATTTACAAGAGTAATGTTGATTGGAGAATAAGGAAACTAATGGATAGTTTTATAATTTCTAATATTTGTAGTTATGCAAGTTAAAATTGTGGTATAATCTGACTTACTGTAGTGGTCAAGGAACAGCATTTGTAGCACTGCACAACTGGCTAAGTAGATGATTGAGGATTTTCAAATTCTTCTAAAACATCAGCTATGGGAGATGGCGATGAAATGATCGGAGTATCAGTCTGAGAGTTGGGAGATCTGTTTTATGTTCCTCGCAAAGTCACATTAGGAGGATCATTTAACCACCTAGTTCCTCAAATTCTCCAGTTGTAAAATGGGGGTGATAGTGCTTCACCATTTGTCAAAGGGATTTACATTGGAATAATTTAATAAAAAGCACTATATAAGGGCAGAGTGTTTACTGGTCCTTTGCAGAAGCTGGATATAAGATCTGATGGACCAGTAATGTTGTTTGATTGAATAACTTTGTGTGAGAGCTGTCCACTTAATGCTGATCTAAAATGTAATAGTTGGAATACAAATCTTGTGGGGAAAATTTGTAGCATTTTCCTTTCATTTAGTTAATGAAGTAAATTTATTACTTTTCATGTTTTAGCTGATTATCTGTTTTCCCTATATATATATATATATATATATATATATATATATATATATATATATATATATATATATATATATATATATATATATATATATATATTTCAGTTTTAGCTGATCAGTGGCTCTGTTAGTCAGAAGAGGGAGCATAATCCTTTACAGCTGAGAAGCATTTATTCTAATTGAGCCCTTCACAGCTGTCACTGTTGGCTGAAATCTTTCAGTCTGAGAGATGATGGACGTGCATTATCTGTCGGTCTAATACATTGTCCAGCAACTTTGTCAGCCTGCAGTTCTCACTTCTTGAAGAACCATTACCCCAGAGGCTCTGATTTTTCTCGTTGTGGATTCACTCTCCAGACAGTCCCCCAAAATCCCAGATAGCAGTCTAAAGTACCTAAAAGGGTCTGAAAAAGCAGTTGGGCTAGGTGGAGAGTGCATATTAGCAAGTTTCATCAATTATTGGGAGTGGACTACATTCACCCTGATCAAATTGGCCCTGTCAACACTGGTTCTCCACTTGTGAGGTAACTTCCTTCTCTTCACGTGTCAGTATGTAATGCCTGAATCTGTAATTTTCACTCCATGCATCTGAAAGAGTGTTTTGTTTTGTTTTGTTTTGTTTACCCACGAAAGCTTATGCCCAAATAAATCTGTTAGTCTTTAAGGTGCCACCGGACTCCTTGTTGTTTTTGTGGATACAGACGAACATGGCTACCCCCTGATATTAGCAAGTGGACATTTTAGCATGTAATGTTCATTTATTATTTCAAAGTTTTCTTTCCTCATAACACAGCAGATTGCTTCAGTTTACTTTTTTTATTTGGTAGCATACTAAAGTATCTATTGTTATAAACTAACAGATTCTGTAACATAAGAGGGAAACATTCATTTTAACAATGTATTCAAAATTGAAATTTTCTAAAATAAAACCGCTTTTATTCAAAATTCAGCATCTCAATAATTCATATTCCATCAATGTTGTTAGCTAATCTTGTCAATTTTTCAATTTTATTGTAATAAATGTAAATTATGTTTGCAAGACTCTGAATCCATGATCTCCAATGTTTGCAAAAGCTTCATTCTGCATTAGTTTTCTGGCTCAGATAGGTAGTATTGCTGGGCCAACTGTGGAATAGTATAGTTACTGATAATGCAGAAATATTCTCTCTTGCAGGTTGCAGATCTGGATGATGAATTTGCTGAGTTGGTTTTAGGAGATTTTAGTGAAAATTTTGACTTACTACCAGCTGATAAGGTACATTTTTACCATCCAGTTACTATGACTGTATGTTTTTACTAGTTGTCATTCTGATTATATTTTTTTCTGTTGTGCATGTGGATTAAGTGTGATGTGGCAAGCATGCATTCTGTGTTGACCAGTGCTAAAATAAATAAATAAATAAACGTTTAAATTTCAGACAAAAGCTACCATAGCCAGCTGTAGATCATGTGAAGAAGTTTTTCCTTTTCTTTTGGTACTAAAGCATTAAGCCAGTTTAGATGGTGATTAAGGTGCTGTGAATTTAACAAGCAGTATTATACTCAAACTGTATAATGTAAGGATTTCATCTGATATTGCTATTGAATCTGATTCTCAAACATGTTGGACACAATTAATAAAAATAAGTTAATTTGATCATGGGTGATTTTCGTTTAAAGTTACCTGGATATTGGAGGAAGAGGCTAAGGAAGGGAAAATAGAACATCCTATGCAGCGGGCCAGTTTCCACTTTGAGCAGGTCTGGATTTACACCAGTGTAATTGAGAGCAGAATCTGGTTGGTGTGAATTGATGGGATGTTCAAACATCCCAGGATGGATGTCTGACACAGAGTCCCTTGATTGACTTTCCTCTTATAGGGGATGGGGGGAAATAGTGACCGCCTTATTGACATTTATTATTACCACCACCTTAGTGTGCCTATGGGGCCCTCGTCATAGCCCAGGACCATGTTGGGCTAGATGCTTTACAAATACACAACAAAAAGATGGTCCTTGCCTTGTGTGACTTTTGTTGTTGTTCTGAAGTCATGGGGTCTGGGGCCCAGGGGCTCTTGTCTGTTGCAGCACCTAAACATGCAGTTGTTTTATAGTCTGATCCATAGCCCGTTGGAGTCAGAGGAAAGACTCCAGTGGGCTTCGGATCAGGCTCTTGGAGGAGGCTATTGTTTTTGAACAATTTTGTTACCTTGATGTGAGTTTTGTACAACTGTATTTAAAGTAGTTTGAAATACTTTCTAACCTTCCTGAGATCAAATATAGACCTGCAGTCCCCTTTAAAATGTAAGGAACGCAATTAAAATGTGGGGCACAGTATTGTCACTTGTATATTCCAACAGAAAGGTTAACTGTTAAAATCAAAACGAGCCAGGGTGGAGCAATTTTAAATCAAGATCATTTTATTTTTATTTTTTATTTTAATATCAGGGATATAAATCAGTTGGAGGCTTTGTAGTAAAAATAAAATAAAGCTAATTGTAAAATTTGTGCTATTGCAACTTTAGATTAGAATTAATAATGAACTACATTATAAAGTCTGTGGATTTTTTTTTAAGCCACTGCAGAATATTTTACTGAGGCTTATAAAACTGCTATAGGCAAAAAAGCAAAATATTGAAAATCAAGGCCATGATGCTGTAACAGTGAACTAGGTACACAACTTTGCTCATGCAAATAGCCCCGTTGACTTCAGTAGGACTTCTCATGTGCTTAGAGTTACACATGTACATAAGTGTTTGCAGCGTCAGGAACTAAAATTGTATTTGAAAAAAAAAATTCTCCCCCAAAATATTTCACTTCAAAACAGATTGCTTCATTGTTCACACTGAAAGGTTATTTAGATTTTCACTAAGTAATTGTGAACTTACTTTGTACAAACATATCAAAATTTTCAAAAACAGGAGTCTCAAGTTAGACTCCTAAGCTCATATTTAGGCATCTACGGGTAAGGTTTTCAAAAGAACCTAACAGTATGTCTATACAGGAAAAAAAGACTCACGGCAGCAAGTCACAGAGCCCAGGTCAACTCAGAGCCCTATGGGGGTAAAAAAAAGGTGTGTAGATGCTTAGGCTAGAGCCTGGGCTCCAAGCCTGAATGTCTACACATGGGTATCTTTAGATCCATAGGATGAACCTCGCAAGCCTGCGTCAGTTGATTCAGACTCTGAGACACGCTGCCATGGATTTCCCGCTCCCACTTCCCTCCCCCCACCCGCCCTGGTAGTCGTACCCTAAGTGACTCAGGAGCACAAGTCCCATTTGATGCAGACGCAAACCCTGATGAAAGGAGTATAGCCTGTCTGAAGCATGTCCACTTTCACTTTCTTCACTTGTGAAAGTCATGATCTCATTTATTTTTGTTGGCAAATACAGTATTGGGCTATTTGCATGTCAATTTTGTGTTTGAGTGTGTGGTGGTCTCACCGTAAGGCTGTAATAATGGCCTTGGACTTGTTTTATTCAGGGTAGATGAGCACTTTTACTATGAAATTTCTCAGAAAAAAAATCAAACTAAAGAAAGAAACCAGCAGAACACATCCACTTCAGTAATTTAAGACTACAAAATGGAAATATAATAAAGAACTAGCAACATATAAATAAAAGAAATCTGATTTAAATTAAGAAATTGTTTAAATTTTAAACAGGATTTTTAAAAATCATGATTTTTGTGCACCCAGAAACCACCTGATTTGTAATCTACAGTTACTACAAATTATAGGTGTGGCTCTGTGAGGAAAAACTCCCATTCAAATCAGTGGAAGGCCCATGTGTGGAGGGTTTCTGGAATTGTGCCTTAATTTTCCTCACTACTTCTCTGTATTCTTTTTTTTTTTTTTTTTTTTTTTTAAAGGCTAAGTCATAAATACATGAATTGAAAATACTCCTTTCTCCTTCTGCAGTTACAGTCTGCTGTACGTAGAGTAACACTGGCACAGAAAGCAGTACCTGTGTTCTGTGGAAGCGCATTGAAGAATAAAGGAGTACAGCCTTTACTGGATGCCATTGCTATGTACTTACCTGCACCTAATGAGCGTTCCTATGACTTTCTGTAAGTGTAATGAGAAGATAAAGTGATTTAACAACTGTTTGGGAAAATGAATTGGTAAAATTACAAGGAGAAAATGTAGAACTGTTTGTGATTTCCAAAATCGGGGTATATTTTTTTGAAGTATTGAGGGTTTTTTTATCCAGTAGGAATGATGTTTTACACCAGGTATAACACTAAGATATGCAGTCATAAAAATATACTCGAGTACTGAAGCTACTTGGTCAGTACTATCCAAAGCATCTGTGTATATTTTTTGACTGCAAAACTTATTGTTTAATCATAATTTATAGCTGTAAACCACCTTTCATCTGTAGATCCAGGCGTTTTACAAAGGTGGGTGAATATTATTTCTCCATTTTATAGGTGACTTGCCAAGGTTATGCAGTGTGTTAGCAATGAAGCTGAAAATAAAAGCTAGGTCTCTTCCCTATTTAGTTCTCTAATTGCTGTTACTCATAGTTTAACCATAAAAAAGGGGGGTGGGGAAGAGAAGTAGGTAAGCCCGTTCCTTAACTGATTTGTCTGAGTGAACTGCTCCTATTTCAAAGCTTAATTTAAAAGCCATACATGTGAATTATTATTTCATGGTCTTCCAGGTTTGATGCTTTTGAACTGGTGCATTCTGGTTGTTAATAGGAGCAATCATTGACTAGGCACTGTTCTGAAGTAGCCTGAGGTACTCCAAGATGACCTTCCTGCAGAGCACAAAGGGCCTTGCATGAGCCACCTTCTGTTCTTAATTTCACCTCAAAAAAGTATCTAACGTTCACCATACTCCTGCAAAGCCCAGTAGGGGACATCTCTAATATCCACTGATTTACATCATATTTCAGCACAGCTATTTTTACTGTTAGGGGGACTACCTAGAGTAATCCTAATTGTGTAAATTTATATGCTGTAAAAATAAAAAAAAATCTGCCTCTGAATTAATAGTTACAAATAGGTATTGTAAATGAGTGGAAATGTAGCTAAAACTGGAACTAGGTTGTTTTTTGTTAATGAGTTGTATGAGGTTGCTCTTCTGATTCATTGGTTATGTTTTACAGGCCATGGTACAAAGATGACTTGTGTGCCCTGGCATTTAAAGTTCTTCATGATAAACAACGTGGGCCATTAGTTTTTATACGCATTTACTCAGGCACAATGAAACCTCAATCAGCTGTATATAACATCAACAAAAATTGCACGTGAGTAGGAGTGAGATGAGAGATGTTCATTGAAGCATTGGCATTTGTATTTGAGTAGTAGATAACATGAGTAATTCATTTGCAGAGAGAGAATGAGTCGCCTTCTGCTGCCTTTTGCTGACCAGCAAATAGAAATACCTTCACTAATGGCTGGCAATATTGCCCTTACTGTTGGGCTGAAACAGGTAAAGGAAGACATTTGATTCTCAAGAGTTTTATTTGAAAAGCTACTCACCACATAAATATGAGATACAAGATCACGTTTTCTTTTAGTTTCAAATATTTTTAGCTTTTAATGTTCTATTTAAATTCACTGTATTTCAGTTATTTTTTTTTATAAATGTAGTTGATCTATTTCCTCTGTTTTCTGTATATGTTGTGTCTTTTAAAAATACAGTCACTTTGGCATACAAGAACTACTAAAAACTCAGCTGGTACTGAACAGACAGCTATGTAATTAGAGCTTCTGATGTCCTTCTGAATCTGGTTTTAATTTAATTATCCAAAGAGAACCTACAGTAATTACTTAGTTTTTATCATGAAGAGCGTTAAAAAAACAATTCTTTGCAAACAACCTGATGTCATTTGACGTTTGGCGTACTTTAGAGTGCCACTGGAGACACCATTGTTTCATCAAAGGCGTCTGCTGTGGCTGCAGCCCGTCGAGCTGGAAGAGAGGTTGGGAGAAAGCCTGGCGGTAACAGTGAAGTAGAGAGCCTTTTATTAGCTGGCGTAGAGATCCCCGAGCCAGTCTTCTTTTGTACAATAGAACCACCTTCGATGTCCAAACAGCCAGGTACAACACAGCTACTAAAGCAGTTTTAGAGTTATACTATATACTATCATCCACAATGATCCTTGATCTGTGCATGCGCATACAGTTGATGTGATGTAATTGAATTGCATGCATGGATCAGTAACACAATGAGACCCTTAATGATTTTGCATAAGTGCTAAATTTTATAATTTGTGTGTGCTTTGCTACTATTCTTTTCATGATTTTTTTTTTGGTCAACCCTAAAGATTAGATGATTGGTTCTTACCTCATTTTGGAAGGTGGGAGAGCTGCACTTTTGTCTTCCTACATCCGTTTCCACTTGCACAGTTAGCTTTGAGACTTGCAGCCTCTTGCTGAGAGAGCAGGATATTGTATTGTGTGCAATGTGTTTGAATGAAAGTACATTTCCAAGTCTAGGTACTTTCTCCAGTCAGCACTATCCACCACCCTCTATGGCCTTTATCTCCACTGATCAGGAGTCTGGAAGTCACTTATCACAATTCACCCACAGGTTTCAGAGTAACAGCCATGTTAGTCTGTATTCGCAAAAAGAAAAGGAGTACTTGTGGCACCTTAGGATGCATCCAGTGAAGTGAGCTGTAGCTCACGAAAGCTTATGCTCAAATAAATTGGTTAGTCTCTAAGGTGCCACAAGTACTCCTTTTCTTTTTGCAAATTCACCCACAGAACACTGCCTCTTTCATAAACATCTTTCTGAGAACCTGATGGGCAACTTTGGATCTTTGATTCTGGAAACCCTCTTTTCTCTCTCCTTAGCCCAGCAGAGCCTAGATTTGTTGACTATCAGGACTTCTAGCATGTCCATCTGGTCTCCTGGATTCTAGTGGAATTGGAGGGAAGGGGTGCAGAATGATTGAGTGGATTGCCTGGGTATTGATCCTTTGATTACAATCTTTGGAAAAAACCTACAAAGTGCATAAACAAGTCAAAACTATTAGCTTATTACTTTATTTTTGGAGTTGCTGTCTTCTAGTAATTAGAGCAGAGGATGGGGAGTCAGGAGATCTAGTTTGTATTTTGAACTCCACAGCTGACTCACATTGAAATCGGAGACAAATCATTTAATTTTTGTGTGTCAGTGTCCCCATCTGTAAAATGGGGATATTTACCCCTCTTGGTAAAGTGCTTTCAGATTCTCTGAGGAGCTATAGAAGTGCCAAATATTACTCTGATGAGGCATTTTTTTAAAACTTGTATACCAGTTACTTTATTACACCTTGTTAACTCAAGAACCCATTACTTTGAAATGAGGCAAACTATAGTTCTATACTTTTCTTGTAAAGGCTGCCATGACAAGGTTATACTTTGTCATACTTTTCTTGTATGACTCTACAATACCACTGAGGATAGAATCTGATCTTATGGGTGAATGCTTCAGATAGCTACTCATAGCTAGTTACAAGTTACTAATATATTTTTATATATAGCAATATTTGTTGTTTATACACAGACTTGGATAATGCATTGAACTGCCTTCAGCGTGAAGATCCAAGTTTGAAAGTGAAGATAGATCCTGACACTGGACAAGTAAGATTGTCGATACATTGCTGACTTAAACTTAGTTCCCTAATTCCTATAGTTATAAGCAGTTATTTTAGAGTTCTGAGATCCTTCGGTGAAAGGCACTATAAATGGTGTTCACATTATAAATGCAATAAGTATTGTGTATCTGATCAGATTAAAATGAAATCCTATAAACATGACCCATGGAGGAAGAGAGATTGTAAGATTGTGTGAATATTTACTTTGTCTCTCACTTTTTTTATTTGATTCACTTCTTTATCTAGACTGTTCTCTGTGGCATGGGAGAGCTGCACATTGAGATTATTCATGACCGAATCAAACGGGAATATGGCATTGAGACCTATCTAGGACCCCTTCAGATAGCATATAGAGAAACCATCCTAAACTCGGTCCAAGCCACAGGTAAAATGAAAGAATACAGAGAATATTAGTTTTCTGTCCTTGCAACTTGTTTGCTTACTCATTTTTAAATGGTCTTCTAATGACGTGACTAGTTAACATTAACTTTTAGATGATGTGTGGAGCATATTAACTGTTTCTCAAATATGTCCTTCATTTTACCATAGATACGTTGGACAGAACGATAGGAGATAAACGGCACTTGGTGACCACCCAGCTGGGAGTAAGACCATGGGTAGGAGAGAGATCATCAGTAACACCAGTCATTGAATATGCTGACAATTTCATGGAACCACTTCAGAAAGACATTCAAGAAGCTATAGAAAATGGAATTAACAGTTCATATCTTCAAGGTAAAGAAACCATTATGACAAATTTTTGTAGGTATTTGAATAAAATTTCACATTAGAAATTACATGGTCCGAGTGCTATTAGTAAGGCTAAGGTTTTGTCATGGATACTTTTAGTAAGTCATGGACAGGTCACGGGCAGTAATCAAAAATTTACAGAAGCCCATGACCTGTCCATGACTTTGACTAAAAATATCCCTGACAGAATGGGAAAGGAAGAGGATCCAGTGCCCACAGCTGCTTGGACTCTGGGTTCTCCCCACCCCTGCACCTAATGGTGGCTGGGATCTCTGGAGTCCCCATGCCACCTGCAGTGGCTGGGAGCTGCATGGGGGTTACCAGCTGACCGCTCTAGCCCCACTGTCCCAGGGCTGAAGTGGAAAATGTTCTAGAGGTCTCTGGAAGGCACGGATTGCGAGACTTCCATGACATAATTGTAGCCTTAGCTATTAGAAAGAAGGGCTTCTTCATAGCCAGAAAACTAAAATGCATCATGGTAGCACTATTAAAATGACAGGGGCAAAAGCAAATTTTCAGAATTCCTTCATCTTCCACAGAATGTGCTGAATGCCCCTTGACTCGGGCGGAAATTTGGCATATTTTTAAAACTCCACTTTTTTTCTTCCTCTTGGGTATCTCGATATTGAACCCCACTTTGATTTGACTCCATATCCCACATGATGAGAAGTGTATTATTCTTATGATATTCCATAAACAATGCTGGTGTGATGGAACTGACCTGTGGGGTGGGAGGCAGTCATGAAAATGCCATATTTTTGCCATATTATCTGAATTGTTTTGCATGCGTTCAAATATATTATAGTCTCTGAAGGTGTAAAATAAAAAGCTTTGCCTAACTGCACAATATAGGCTTTTTTAAAAAAAAAAAAAAAAAAAAAAAAAGGCATTAAACTGCTGTTCTATAACTTCATTCTGTGTTGACATGCTGGTTGGTGTTTCTCACCATCTCTCTGACATGCACTGTGAAGTTAACAGAAATCGCAGTCTCTGAAACCACCTTGGCCAGCACATCAAAGTGTGGGGTTCCAGTGAAGTTTCTTTGGACTGCTAAGATACTTGGCTCAGGACATCATGGAAAACACAGATCAGGAAATGGAGTGGAAGGGCAGTGTGAGGCAGAAGGGAAAATAAGAAATAATGGGGAAAAAGGAGTGCAGCAGTCATAATGCAAAGAGAGCACAGCATAAAGTCAGAGAAAATGACAGAGGGTTAATGTAGCTCTGAGTCACTGATTCAAATCCAGCCCATTGCCCGGTAAGTAACTGCAAATAATATTCATCTGAAGTTCAAATATGGATAAAGCATCAGACTCGTCAGACACATTGTACTGATTGATTATTGGTATTTAGTTTTATTACTAACCATCTCTTGACGTCACAAAACATTAACTATACTCTCACTATATAAGTTAATAACATGGCCAAATTGCTCTTTACTATAGGAAAGTCAATGGGAAGATGTGGTGGTAAGGGGAGAAAAACTCTAGATGGAAAACATTGTAAAGTTTTCCCCATAATATTCTGACAGGAGCAGGGTTTGCTCCCCACTCCTGGCATGAAATAAGGCACCTGCTGGTTTCAGAGCCCCACTAACAGGGCCTACCTGACGTGTGTCTGCCTCAGGCATACATCCTCTCACTTAAATGGGAGTTGCAGAAAAGGTGCTCTGGTCATAATACCTCCTTTTGGGACTGCTGGATGGTGGGGTGGGGTTGTTTTTGTTTTCCCCAAGTCCTGTCCTTGCCCAGTATGGGCCTCTGCCTACTCCCCCACACAGATCCATGTTTTGCTAAGAATGCTCTTCAGGATTTGGGTAGGGAAGAAAATGGTGCCAGGGAGACAGCTGACCTCACTCCAGGAGGGTTAAAATCTACATTTGGATCAGGAAGTCAACAGCTGCCCTTAGTTGTTATAACAATTTATTAAAAAAGTGCTATGGTGGTACATCTATTTTTGATTAACATGAATGTCCTTACATCTTTAATCATAATTAAATGTTCTCTCTCTTTATGAAGACACTTTAGCAGTCAAGTCTATTCTGAAAATGATTTCTTTTTTCTTTTGTAAGATTAATTTGGTCCACTTTTTTGTTTCTATAATACACTCTGGGAACATCAGAGACCTAATTCTGGCAAATGTTGCTTATGCTGTTGACCAAGAGGGATAATAAACCATAAGGCTACATGATGATTTGCCTATCTGCCCCTTTTGGCAAAGTTGGACAATGATAAAATGATTGTTAGAGCAAGAAATAAAACAAATAGCTTGTCTACTGAGTAGGTCAGAGGGGATGTCAGACCCTTCAGGTTAATCCCCAAATACTTTTTCTATAACTTGATAATGTGAAAAATGACATGAAACATTGTAATGCTAACACATTGTTTGTTCTTTGTCTAGGACCGCTCCTGGGATTCCCAGTTCAGGATGTAGCAGTGACTGTGTATTCCATGACCATGCACCCTGAAACTTCCCTGACTATGATTTCTGCTTGTGTTTCTCGTTGTATGCAAAAGGTATAATGCAACTAGAAGACTATTCTACAGTGCAGTTTCATGGGGAAATATGATGGTGAATTAGACAAAAATGCAGCCTTTAGGAAGATGGCAGAGATGTGTGCACCTTACTACTTGTTCAGAAACATATACAACACTCACAACATAAGGAATGTCTTGAATCTTCCTTTTTCCCTTGTTTGATGTCCTTCAGAATTTTGATTGTCACCTCTAGCCAGGTAGCTTCCAGCAAAACATTTAAACTCCTCCAGGTGTACGTGATAGGTCTTTAGTCTTTCATGTTAGAAAATCAACATAATTTTCTTTACATCTGGAGGGCTGTTTACCTCAGGAATACTTGGATTTTATCATTGTGTTCTCTTGGCAGTTTTTGTGATCTGCATTATATTTTGCATAGATTTAAGATATACGCTCAGTTACTTCTTATGTAGTGTCACATTATTTGTCTTTACTTTCCATCAGGTTTCTTGAAGTGTGTTCCCTGTAGCTTCTACTTTCTCTGCATATTATTAATTCACACATCCTATTGGAATCTTTCTTCTTAATCCTAAGAAATCAGTTCTGAATTTGTACTGATCTTGTGCACTTCTTTAGTGGCATGTACCACTTCCCAGCTTTGTATGTAGCGATATATACAGTTACTGTCAGCTGAAAAATGAAACTTTTTTGCTATGGGCTTTGTAATGCGTTCTTGGTAAAATTGGCTTTACTGCTTAAAACTCGGTGTGAGCTATTGAAGTGCATAACCTGGTTGCCTGTGGTTACAGCACTAGTAGTATTTTTTGCAAACTATTTTAGATACCTAGAGTATCAAATAAAATTGTGTAATCGATTGGAATGAAATAAGCTCTTTAACACCCCTTCAGGAGCCCCCAGATTAGAGCAGATTGCACTGTGGGAATATTCACTCAACTTTTTGGCATCAATCCTTACCATTTTGTGTGGTGTTATCCGGGTTGAATTAGTTAAGAATTGGAGATTCAACATAATATGGCTTGTTGCGTGGAGCGAAGTTGGCACTGTCTTGGGTTTACTAAGCTCCTCTATATCCTATATTTTTTCCTGTGAAAATATTTTTGTCCCTTTTAGCCTTGGGTCAATCTTACCTTATTCCAAAGTGAGGTACTGTACCATTAATTCACAACATCTTGCTTTTTTTAAGCTTTAAAGCCTTCAATTTCAGCTACTTCATTTCTTTTAACATATTAACTTGCAATAGCCATTGTTTCATGTCATCATGTTTTGTTGTTCACGCTGAATCACGGGATTCTTGACGTTTGTATACTTTTTTTTCCCTTAACACTTGGAGTTGGCATAATATAGTTTTCTACTGCTGTTGGGGGCTGAGACATGGCTGGAGGCCTCTTAGTAATAAATTGTTGTTGTCATCTCTGGTTCATGTGTAGGGAAAGCGAGGGGTGTGTGTGTGTGTGTGTGTATGTATACACACAATTATCGGTATAGCATAGTTTCCTTTTTCTCTGATCTAATACACTCTGTAGGAACATACCCTATGGGATGTAGGGATTATGAGACAGAAGTTAGTTTCATTATATAGTCCACACCATAGAAGATTTGCATTTTTAAAAGGGAGCCAAGGGTAACTTATTTCTTTTTGATTTTAGGCTTTGAAGAAAGCCAGTAAACAACTGCTGGAACCCTTAATGAATCTGGAAATTACAGTGAGCGAAGATCTCCTCAGTGCAGTGCTTGGTGACCTTGCGCAGAGAAGAGGCAGCATTCAGGAAATCCAAATTCGTCAAGATAACAAAGTAGTGATTGCAGCTGTTCCCCTAGCAGAAATGATGGTATGTGGTGGTGATAATGATGAAAGAAAAGCAAAAAAGTGTGCCTGCCCACTTCTGATTCTTTTTGATATATGCAGTTGTTTGCACATGATGAAGTCAGGAACTGATATTTCTAATTTTGCCGAAGGTCTGGATTAAGATCTTGGGAGGATACAGTGTGGTTCACACAGCTATGAAAGAAAATGTCTCATCGTTTATGTTGTACTGAACCAACACTTGTTTCTGTAATATTGGGAATATGGGTGAAAAATAGTGCACTTATTAAAAAGGTAATGTTTACTGTATACTTTGTATTATGCTTGTGATAGTCTTTTCCCCAGCTGAATCACACTGTAGTAAATTAAATCAGGGCAGAAAGCTTTCTTTATCTCCACCCAACCCTAATTTTATTTGATTATAGTAATTACATTTAAACATAGTTTGTTTTTTGTCTAGGGTTACTCAACAGTTCTGCGCTCTTTAACATCAGGCTCAGCAACTTTCACTTTGGAACTAGCCAGTTACCAAGCCATGAACATTCAGGAGCAAAGCGCACTGCTTCAGAAGAGGAGTGGGTTGGTGTGACCACTTTTACTCCATGGGAGAACAACGAAGACCTGCTTTATTCTCACTAGAAAATGTTAGGGGAACTGTTTGCCAAGTATCCTCTTTCTGAAAAATGGGTTGGGTAAAGTGTGTGGGGTTAGAACGGTCTTAAAATAACATGCTACGGCTGTCCAGTGGTAAGTGGCAAAGAAAAAAGTGCTGTGAAATCCTGGAATTGCCTTGTTTGCATGAAGGGAGTTAGACCAGAGATAACTAGAATTGACTGTTTTGATATCCACCATATTCCGTGTACTACACTTCACATGCCTAACAGTTGGAGCTGATACCTTACTGGAAGACAACATTCCAAATCCCCTACAAGAAATGATGGTGCAGCTCTTTCTGTGAAAGTGAGCACTACATGCAACTTACTGAATCATGTCAGAACTGTTTCACCTAAAGTATGTAGTAAAACTTGTTTTTAAAACATTTAATATTTCACATATAAAAGTAAACTTAACTATTGGCCACTCTGCTAGTCAGCGTCTTCTGTTGGTCTAGCTTCAACTGAACACTGAAAGCTGCTATTGTCATTTAAGCTGTCCAAACAAGAATTACTTGCCTTAATGTTAGAATGTTGTATGGTACAGGGTAGGTAGCATATAAGGTGAGTGAGCCCTGTGTCAGCTTAAAAGCTTATGTCTTTTGCTAACAGAAGTTGGTCCAATAAACAGTATTGCCTCACCCACCTTGTATCTCTAATATCCTGGGACCAACATGGCTATAGCAAATAGTAGTTTTGGGCATCATGGTTTAACTACTGAAACAAATTTAGTTAAAGGTAGAGTGAAGAATGTTGTATATGACAAAAACCTTTCGTGGAAAGGGGGAAATGTTGGTTAAGTGCAGGATCTTTCCACAAAAGATCTGTGCCCAATAATGCTACGCTTATTTAAAGAAAGAATTGTTTCTGCTGCTAGCATTATGTATAAGTGCAAAGTCCAGCTTATATGAATCTATGACCCTCAAGAGTAAATGAATGGTTTACGGTAATGTATATCCTATAGCCAGTCAGCTCTGGGTCACTAGGGATCAGAACTTGTCTACTTGAAATTGTCTAGTCTCATGCCAGTTCTTTGCAACCTCTGGGTTATTTGAGGTAGCAGACTAAGGATTGATTAGACACAGATAATGAACTACTTTCCTCTTCCCCTCATACTCTATCCAGAGTACATTTGAGGAAGCTTGTATTGCTAACATAATACTTATACAGCTGTAACAGATTAAGTGCTTTATCAAAAGCGTACTGTTCATATCCCTTATGGTCACACATTTATATAAATAACTTGCCTTTACCACTTAATGCTAGTTTACTGTAAGCTCTGAGCCTCTAGGCACAGTGTTCTGTTGTCCTCTACTGCCTAACGTTGAGTGGTCTGTCAGTCATCTCATTGTGATTGTCATGCTCAAGGATTGTAGAGTGAAGAATTCCAGTTGACAGCTATATGGATGGCGACATCTACGTCAGGTGCTGGTAGCTGCCATTTGGAATTATACTTGTTCAAAAGGAATAAAACCTGCTACATATATACAGCATAACTACAGAGATTTCAGTAGATGAGTCCTTGATTCTCTGTACATCTACTGTGATTTATTATTGCATTAGTATCAACTTTAATAGTTTTAAAACATCTATGAAACTGTCAGGATTTTTTCTTTTTTTTCAGTGCAAATTTCAGGTGCTGAATGTGTAAATTCACTTCCCACAAAGACACTTCAGGTAATTCGGTAAAATCTTGCTGCAGCAGTTACAGACCTCTAGCTTCATGATCACAATACCCAACAAAGAGGGGTTCAGCTGCTATTCCACGTCTGTTAAAAGAAAAAATGTCTTATACCATGCACGTTTATATATAAGGAATTAGTAGTACAAATAGTAAGATGAGACAGTGTTAGCTTTGCTTACAGAGCAAATTAGGCCCAAGCAGTAAGAGAACTTGTCAGTCAAGGCAATAAAATAATGGATGACTTACTGAGGGGATGAAAAGATGGCCCCATTCTGAGCTTTAAAAGTCACACTTGGCTTATGAAGTATACTACTGTTTGTGGTCTAACTAGAGATACTGGCATATAGTGAATACTAAATCTTAGTACAGGGTGCTCCATACTGTTGGAGGAGCTTCAGCATAGCCTGGCTGCCATTTGAAAACATACAGCATGCAGGAGAATCATAAAAAATAGACTACATTTTGCCTTTATATGTAGCTTTAGTTATTTTACTTTGGGCCAGTTTATAGTACAGCTGAAATAGTCTGGTGCACAAGACCTCTGTCCCAGTATAGCATTAATGTCTGTCAGATTCACTCCATTCCCACTCAATTCCTCTTCAGTCTTTTAAGGCTATTCTAGTTTTTGGGGTAGCAGCCTGTACAGGAAATAGTGAGGTCTTAAAATCAGACTTGATGGTGCAGTAGATCCTTGACTTCTACATAATACTTTAGTAATATTTGTGCAAATAAGATGTGGGTGCAGTATGGATTGAAGAAAGTTTGGGGATGGGAAGTGGTGGTATTTATAATCTCTGCTAAAATGATTAATGGTGCAATATTGTTGGCATCTAAATTAAGCTTCAAAGCTACAGTG
This sequence comes from Lepidochelys kempii, assembly GCF_965140285.1. Lineage (NCBI taxonomy): Eukaryota > Metazoa > Chordata > Testudines > Cheloniidae > Lepidochelys > Lepidochelys kempii. Next base: position 48,692,691 of record NC_136384.1, read on the forward strand.
AAAGAAATGGCATAGTCAGTACGTCAGTCAAATCTTGCACACCTCTACAGCAGGTTTAATTGATTCTGCACTGACAGATTCTAGATAAGAGGCTCTTATCTCCCAACTCTGTGGAATGGGGGTCCAGCTATTCTGCTGCCAATCCTACAGGCCCATTGACTTTTGTTTTCCTACATAGGGAGTTACAGCTGTGGCTCTGAACAGTAGCCATTGCCCCTATATCACCACTGCAACAGCTGTAAAGGCCTTGGTGTGGTGGTTTCCTTCGCTTGTTGAGGAGGGCAGGGCACTGATTGTCTTGAAGATACTGGCTTCCTCTAGCCTCAGCACTACACCAGGTCACGTTCTGAATAAGAAGGGCTGCAACTTTTTCTTTTTAATTGAAGAGTCAGATACTGATGCAGCCACCCAGAAAGTGCAGGAACAGTAAATAGCTAGGAACTACCTCAATTAAATCCCTGGTAAAGAGCATTTACAATGGTAACTTTACTATTGGCAATTGTCAAGTCCTCCTCCCTCCAGCATTGTGGCATCTCAGCATGACCGTTAGTGGTAGCGTTTAAATTTGTTTAGATCATTTACATGGAGAAATAGTTCTGAGGAACCTCTGCATGATCCCATTTGTGGGATACACCTCCTGGCTCTGAGCTTCAGGCATGCTCTGTAAAAGCAGTCTGTGATGGGAACATTCAGCACAAGGTTATAAGAAACTACCCACCTCAGTTCCATTCTGAGGCTAGCTGCAAGTATGGGACCTTCCCTCGAGGCCTGGAAAGCTTTTCAGTTTTCCCCCACCCACCACTGCACAGACAGCTAGAGCAGCCCAGAAGTGGAGCATTAGCAAGGACATCTCAAGAACCACAGATGGGCAGCTTCAGTCCACAAATCCTTACTGCAGCAGGGCAAACAGGCTCACAGATGCTGCCTTTATGGAGTTTTTGTTTGAACCTCTTAGCATCTAAGACACTGCTGGAAGGACAGGTTAGTCTACTAAAGTGCTTAGGTCCTAATAAACTAGACTATCCTCACCCAGTTTGGGTCCCTAAATCTAATTTATCTCAAGAAAGGAAAGTTTCAGCAGGTCCCACCTCACATAGGCAGTGTGTAATTTAAGGCCACACACAAGCACTGTGTGATTTTTTTCCACACACTTCCTTTTCAAAAAGTTGGGGTTTTTTGCAAAGGGAAAGGAGGATGGTGGTTTTTCCTTTGTGTTCACAGTTGGTTTATCCAGCAGGCAGGGGCTGATATGAGGAATGCTGGAATCAAAATATAACCCAGAAAGAGGCATCTCACTCTCCACTAGTCTAGTCTTGCTGTTGAGAGGTGGCTTTGGCTAAAATAAGATCTCTCAAGGTGAGGATTTGTATGCCAGCAAAATCCACATAGGTCTGGAAAAGGAGGTTGAATCTACAGCACAATCGCTACAGTTGACACAACCCAGCAACAGAATGAAGTTCCCTTTATCTGACACTTCCGCACAAGTTTCATCTATGCCAACAACAGGTGATACACTGGAAAATAAAAAGTTCAGGTAAGTTTCCATCCTTATCCACCCAGCCTTAAAAAATGACAAGTTTCTCCAAACTCTTTTTTTGCTGCATTTGTTATCTCCTAGAGCATGTTTGTTATAAAGAAAAATAGTCAATCTACGGCTATGCTATGCTGAGTGTTGGAGATACAGTTCATTTCCCCCGCATCCCTTTACAAGACCCTGCTCAGAGCAAAGGTGGGATTCATTATTAATAAGAGGCACTGTAGATCTTTGGAGGAAAGGCATGAAGGCCCTCATTTAACTAAAAACTGTTTAAAAACATTTAGTTAACCTGGAAACCCTTCTCTAGCCCCTCAACTTGATTTGTTTAAGTGAGGTTCAAATAAGTGTCCACACAAGGGTTTACACTAGGTTAAGAGTTTTTTAATTGACTTTGGGTTAAGCTAGTGCAACAGTGCATTTAGATTGGGCCTAATGTATGGTACTACTTGTCCGGAAGACTGTCCTGGGGGTATCAAGTTCCAACTGCTGGCTGTAGCTTCTGTTATCCCTGTCCTCTCAGAGAGAGAGATTAGTTGGGACTCTTCACCTTTTAAAAAAATGGCATGCATTTAGGCTAGCTTACTGAAAGGACATGTACTTTCGTGGTGGAGACAATCATTTCCAAATCTTGCCATTTGGATAATCTACTGTAGTTTTATGCTACATATTGGCTGTGGTAGCTGCATATCATAAGCAGCAGGTAATAGTTGTTTATCTGTCCCTCGATAGGTAAGAAAGAGTCTGAATCAGCCATAAAAAGGTTTAGAAATACCTGGAAATAATGTGCAGTGCATTTCAATCCCTAGATTTGTAGATAAATAAGGCAGCCACTGATCATCTTTCAGCAGTTCTATTTTGGACTTTATACAAACTAGAGCATTCTTTTCCAATATCCAGAAATTTTTGTCACTACACATTCGTCCTGAATTAGAACCCTCAGAGCAGGGAGATTTCTCTTTAGACCCATGACCTCCATGTATGCGACCTTGGCTGAGTGTTTGGTAGCATGAAGTAGTTTGTACAGACCCAATAGGTATGGCTTTTCTAGAAAGCTCCTGAAACTCAGTGCATTTGACAAGTGTGACTATGCAGAGGTACCACTAAGTAGAGAGATCTACAGTTATTGGTTAAGTAACTGTTCCATGCAAACCTTAGAATTGAAGACAGCAAGTTAAATGCATTAAAACAAGACAGTGGATTGTTTCTAAATAAGCAATTTACAATCATACTTGATAGTGGTTGAAATTCATTAGTTCTAATGAATCATGGAGCTGAGGGTTACTCTAATTCCTGCTATCTTACCTGAGCATGCGACAACGATGCTTCACTAGTCTGTTATAAGCATCCTTTATGTTAGTCACATTTTCACTGCTCCAGAGCCTCTCCCCAACAGCACTTGCTCGAGGCCTGTACAAAGACATTCAATTCAGTCTAAGAATTTATTCTATTTCCCAGAATAGAATGAATTTAATACTGGGGCTTGAGCCCAGAGGAAAGTTTTTTACACTGACCAATATTAGCAACAAAGAAAGCTACAAAGCTCTGCAGTGCCTTCAACGTGTTCAGAACACTTGCAGCTCTGCACTGACAATGATTAATCAAATCTCATGCTTCAGCTGCTGCACCTGCAGAGATCAGGATGCAATTTTTCCCCTGATGCACAATTGGCTAGATGTAGGCTGGGGTTTTTAGCCTTCCTCTCCAGTATCAGGGACTGGCCACAGCTGGATACAGGACATCTGATAGAGTAAGTCAGAGCTCTGAGGTGGTACAGAGAATCCTCTTTTTCTTCGATGCTTAGCTGGTGAGTCCTGTCCACAGGCTCATGGTCAAACTGATTGCCACATCTGACTCAAGAAGGAATTTTCTCCCAGGTCAGCTTGGCAGGGACTCGGGGGATTTTTACTACCTCTGCAGCATGGATCACCTGGGCATCTCACCTAATCCATCCCCAGGGATTAATGGCACCTCAGTGTTTCTTATTCTGCCTGTGGCACACAACCATTTAGGCTGAGGACAAATGTTGTATTGCGCTCTAACTATTGGGCTCAACCTGGACAACAGTGAAATTTAATGGCCTGTGATATGTAAATCAGACTTGAAGAGCTAATGGACCCTTCTGGCTTTAAATTCTAAGTAGACTGTGGGATTAATTCAATCCTCATGACGGTTAACATTTTCCAAAAAATCTGAAAGTGATCAAGAAGTTCTCTACCATAATCTTGGTGTGAGGTTAGTTGCATCCACAAATTCTCCCCAAAGGCAGGCTTCTCCACCTATCATCAGCTTTTTCTGCTTTTCAGATCCTGTATTCAAACCACAAAAATAGCATGGAAATTAACTGTTCGCTCCAGGTACAGCTGACAGGCATAAACTTCACTTTTGATAGCTGAATGTAGATTTTCCCAAAAAAAACCCAAACTCAAATCCCCTAACATGAACGTTAAACAGATCACAGCCATTAGACGTTTAACACAGTCTAGGATAGGCTCACAAGTTTAGCATGAACTAAATGAAGTCTTACATGTTAGTTAAGTTTCTGAAGCCATCTTGAATCATTCTGTATCATGAAGTGCACTCAAGTACCAGTAAATATTTTGATTACGTAAAAAGGGTAGGTGTATGGATGTGAAGACTGCAACTCTGAAAAGCAGTTGCCCTTAAAAAAAAAAAAACCCCTAATTATTTGGCCATTATTGTGGTTCTCTTGTGATGAATTTTGTATTAGTTGGGGGATGTAAGAACATAATGCAAATAACTGCATATTTTTATATTGTATTAGTGACCCAGAAAAAGAGCCACCTGGACACTTCCTCCCGCAAGCCCCAGCTTCAAAGTGCTGTCTGTACCGCTATTCTTGGACTGACAGCGTCAGCCCCTGTAGCCCAAGTCTATTGACCCAGGCTGGGAGGATGGCTCCTGCAGGCTCCGAAACACGGTGTAGACATAGCCTGTGTAGCCACGGGACTTTCATAAGAGAGATTCATGCACACAGAAGAGCCACATATGAGTAGTTATCCAAATAGAAATGAGTAATTTAAAAACAGTTTAACAAACCAATGAAGTTGAGTGGTTCAACGCTGTAGTATTTCTTCCAGTCCTGTCCATAACTAATATAGTCTAGGTACCAGGGGGCTGCCAGGATAGTGGTGAACCCAGCTCCTGTTACACGGCTTAGTTCTACAGTATACCAACTCCCTATCCACACTTCAACTATTGTGTCAGGTTTTAGCTAGAAAAATAAGAAAACACACTAACATAAGTAAATGGCTACATATGATTTTGCAATTAGTTTAATCACTGAATACCTGAGTCTAGTGCCAAACAAAGGGTTTGTTTTAGTAAGACCAGTATTTCAAAGATGTCAGATTTCCATTCCTTGGGGTTTTTTTCTACAGAAATGAGAGTATTCTCTAAAATTAAGTTCTTGGATTTGATATATCAATGTGATATTTTTAAAATATATGTTCCAGACTTCATTTTGTTACAATCTCTTTTAAAAGTAAATGCCTTAGGGTTGGTCTGGATGAAATAGAAAGTAGCTTATTAGTAAACTTTAACTCCCAGTTCAGATATCAGAACTATTCCAATGCAGTTTCAGAGTACAAAATTATAGATCACAGAGCCCAGGACAAACAGATTACTCTTTGGACTTTCCCACCCCTACCAAGAAGTTCTGAAGTCCTTAGGACTATCATTTTCAAATCAAGTGCTGTCGAAAGAAGCTTGGTAAAGTTCCTGTTCTAGCATTTTAACTCTGGGGAGCAGTGGGGGCCAAAAACCCTAACTGGCTTCAAGACTGAGCTTGATAGGTTTATGGAGGGGATGCCTACAATGGCGTGTGGCTGATCTGCAACCGCTAGTAGCAAATATCTCCAATGGCTGGTGATGGGACACTAGATGGGGAGGGCTCCGAGTTAGTATAGAGAATTCTTTCCCAGGTGTCTGACTGAAGGGTCAGGGTCTAACTGATCTCTATATTTGGGGTCAGGAAGGAATTTTTCGCTGGATCACATTGGCAGAGAACCTGGGAGTTTTTCTCCTTCCTCTGCAGCCTGGGGCATGAGTCACCAGCAGGTTATACTAGCGTAAATGGTGGATTCTGTGTAACTTGAAGTCTTTAAATCATGATTTGAGGACTTCCCAGTAACTCAGCCAGTGGTTAGGGGGTCTATAACAGGAGTGGGTGGGTGAGGTTCTGTGACCTGCAATGTGCAGGAGATCAGACTACATGATCATGACGGTCCTTTATGACTATGAATCAAGTTAGGCTCCAATTCTGTAAAGTTTGAGCACCTGTACAACCCCATTGGTGTCCGTGAACTACTCATATGCCTAAACCTTTGCAGGTTCAGAGACGTGTTTTACCAAGGCATTTTACAAGCCTACTGCAGTCCTGTGGTGTTAAGTGATTTGTCCAGTTGTCAGATCTTACCTTTACTCCTTTATCAAATACCTCCTGCCAGACTATGTATCCTTTGTGAGCAGAGGAAACGATATCCAAGATTCTAGAATTTTAAAATAAAATAGGATTACAGTTAAGAATGGCAGATCTTAGATCACCTGATTTTACCGCAGAAATACTGAGCCTGTGTGATGTTTATGCCATAACAGGCTCTCAGCCCACTGTGCAGTGTTGTGGAGGGCCTAAGAGAAAACCTGATCTTTGCATTTCTTGTCCTTCACCCATCCACCTTACACAAGACACGAGCTCTAAGAATCACATGAAAGGGAAGTGGCCATACTGTCAGGAAATTCATGAGCATTAATGCAAACTGGTGACCTTAGCCAGCGATTCATTGCTACAAAGTTAGCAAAGTTTTTAGTTAATTTTTTTTTTTAAGGAAATAAGTTAGCTCAAAAATGTTAAGGGAGACAAAGGTCACACCTGAGTCCTTCTACCAAAATTTTAAACAGTCAGCTCTGGTTTAAGGCATTTAAATGACCAGACATATACAACGTATGTATTTAGAGCATGCTTATCATGATCATGCAAGCACCTGAATGTTAATGCTGCACTACACCACAAAGTTGTAAGTTTCATGCTCCACCTTTGAAAAGGAAAAATATGGGTGTTCTTGTAATTCAGCCTACCCTACCCCCCCACTCCTTCACATATGCACTCTAACAAACTAGGTGTTTTTAGGGCTGACAATTTTTTGAGGGTGGGGCAAAGGACTGGGCAGAAAGAAAAAATATGTTTTATTAAATATGCTGGCAAAAGTGAAAAACTACTTACTTCTGAATATAGTAAGATTCCAGTTTAGCATAGTCAATGCCAAATCCTTGCTGCATCATAAACTCTGTCACGTCAGGGTTAGATTTCCTTAAGAGGGGAAAATATTAGCAGTGTAATTCTGATTCCTTACAAAGATTCCCAAACCCAGTTTTCAGTAATGTGAGTTATACTTAGCACAAGACTGCTCGCTATGTGTTACCGCTACTGATATCCCATTGTAGATGCACAAGATGAGGCAAGACAAATGTCACAACCCAGAGTGTAAGGCTAGGCAGAGAAAAGCAATTCCTTTTTACAGAGAATTTTGGTAATTCAAAACTTCAACTTTGAGTTTTGTTCCAAATCAGAAAAAGTTCTCCAAAAGGCATGGATTCCCATATCTGGGGCAATTCATCTGGCAGGCTGTCCAGAAGTCTTAGGGTCCCCTTCTCCAAAGCAGTCTGCGGGGTGGGCTGCCAAGGAACAGGGCGGGGCAGCAGGCAGGTAGATAAATCTAAATCCTTTCTAGATCAGGCCTAAGTTTATCATGTTGATATTTAAAAATATGTATGTATATATGAAGTGTTAAATTACTAGTACAGTCTAACTTATTTTCAGAAATTTCCCTACTCCATGTTCCCAATTCTAGGAAGACTCTAGTAGAGCGGGTTGAAAAAATTTCAGTGGAGTTTGTCAGAACTGAAACATTTCAGACACTGTTTGATTTCAACATACTTCCACTGGAACCATGCCTGTAAGGCAGGTTGCAGAAGCTAAGTTCTGTACCATAGTCACTCCTACTTATAGACTCCCCAAAATATTCAGTGCTCACTACCATTTAAAGTAACTTAAACTGCAAACTAACAGCATACAGCTATCTGTACTACTATCCTTTTAAACCCAGTTGGGCAGGTGGAGAAAAGGCAGGTTTTTAAAGAAAAAGTCCATTTATTTAAGAAGAGGCTGCTTTTCAGTTTTCAAAATGCATTAAGAGTTCAATTTTTTGGATTAGATGAGTTATTTCATATACCACTTTTCCACAAGGCTGTAGCTCCCTTTTGCCATATTAGTTTTATAAAGGCATCTTTAATGTCACTTTGAATGTTTTAATCTAAACAACAAACATCCATGCTAGATAGAATTAGCCCCACTTTAGTCCCTTCACTTCCTAGAAGTTGCAAACACTTCTCCCTATAATGCACCTTGTTATGTAGCTATGATTAGAAGAAACCTCAAGTCACGAGACCCCACCCTTACGTCAAACAGGGAAAGCCACATTACTTTCCATATGCATCACTGAACTGAATGCTGTAATTGCTGACTTTAGGTACATTTTAGATGCACCAGCCTCTATGCTTTGAACGGTCACATCATACCAACAAGTGAAGTCCACTTCATCTCCTCCCAAGTGGATGTAGGCATCAGGAAATACACTGCTAATTTCTTTGAAGAGGTCAGTCATGAAATGATAAGTTGTATTCAAAATGGGGTTTACAGGTCCATAAGAACCACTCTGGTGCTCTCCATTGAAACATGGTGTGAGAAGGTCTTTTTGACCTAATAAAGGAAGCAATTAAGAGGATATGCAAAACTTCTAGTTCTTTTATTAGACAAAATGCTTTACAAATATTAGCACACCCAAAACTGGTTTAAGTATTATTACTACTTTATGTAATCGGCAAAAGAAGAGGGAGTTAAATGAAGACCCCAGAGGGAGTTTGGGTCAAGATTAGAACTCAGGACTTCCTGATGTCCAATTTAATGTCTAAATATTTACAGAACAGGCTACCATCTGGAAAACCGGATTCTGATGCATCCCTGGATGGGTAGAGCCCTGCAAATCCGCTTTGTATCCGTGGGTATCCGCATCCACTTCAGACCATTTTTGCAGATTTCTTATTAACACTGTAGGATTTCAACCAGCAGGATTTCAACAATTTCCAGCCCACCATCAACCTCAGCATGGACCAGTCCACACAAGAGATCCACTTCCTAGACATTACAGTGCTAATAAGTGATGGTCACATAAACACCACCCTATACCGGAAACCTACTGAGCGCTATGCCTACCTACATGCCTCTAGCTTTCATCCAGACCACACCACATGATCCATTATCTACAGCCAAGCTCTGAGGTACAACCACATTTGTTCCAATCCCTCAGACAGAGACAAACACCTACAGGATCTCTGTCAAGCATTCTTAAAACTACAATACCCACATGGTGAAGTGAAGAAACAGACTGACAGAGCCAGAAGGGTACCCAGAAGTCACCTACTACAGGACAGGCCCAACAAAGGAAGTAACAGAACGCCACTAGCCGTCACCTACAGCCCACAACTAAAACCTCTCCAGCGCATCATCAAGGATCTTAAATGACATCCCTCACTCTCACAGACCTTGGAAGACAGGCCAGTCCTCGCTTACAGACAGACCCCCAACCAGAAGCAAATATTCACCAGCAACTACACACCACACAACAAAAACACTAACCCAAGAACCAAGCCCTGCAACCAACCCCGCTGCCAACTATGTCCGTATATCTATTAAAGGGAGACACCACCATTGGACCTAACCACATAAGCCAAACCATCAGGGGCTCGTTCACCTGCACATCTACCAATGTGATATATGCCATCATGTGCCAGCAGTGCCCCTCTGCCATGTACATTAGCAAAACCAGACAGTCTCTATGCAAAAGAATAAATGGACACAAATCTGACATCAGGAATTGTAACATTCAAAAACCAATAGGCGAACACTTCAATCTCCCTGGACGCTCAATGACAGACTTAAAAGTGACAATTCTTCAACAAAAAAACTTCAAAAACAGACTCCAATGAGAAACTGCAGAACTGGAATTAATTTGCAAACTGATACCATCAAATTAGGCCTGAATAAAGACTGGGAGTGGATGGGTCACTACAAAAACTAATTTCCCCCTGCTGATACTCACACCTTCTGGTCAACTGTTCAAAGTAGGCCACCTTGTCTACACTGGTGTCATTAGCACTACAAAAGTGATTTCCCCCTTCTTGCCAACTGTTGAGAATAGCCCACTTCCACCTTAATTGAATTGGCTCATTAGCACTGACTTCCCTCCCCCTCTCCCCACCCCAGACTTGGTAAGGCAACTCCCATCTTTTCATATGCTGTGTATTTATACCTCCCTGCTGTATGTTCCACTCTATGCATCTGATGAAGTGGGCTTTAGCCCATGAAAGTTTATGCCCAAATAAATAGGTTAGTCTCTAAGGTGCCACAAGGACTCCTCGTTAATTTAGGACAGGAGTCCCTGTCACCTACTCGTTCTAAGAACACTTTCCTTGCAGAAACCAATGCAAAATTATGTGGAAAATGTCAGTATTAAGACAAGATAATGAAATAGCCATTGCTTTTTACATCTATTTTGTACCCTCCCTATTTCTTCTCCCTAACAGTAGGATTTTTATACCAACTTTCTTCTTGTTGCCTGTACACCCACTATTTTTAAATCACTCTGTTACTTTACAGTTTGAGGTTTTGGCCTTCTGTCACTCCTCCAGAGCTGTAGAGTCATCTGCAAATCTGATCACAATTGATCAAACAGCCACTCAACAGACTCAAAATAATCATCTGGGGCACAGAAAGGTATGATATGTTTTCTCTGGAATGCTTTTTACCTTAAGTTAAAGTAGACTTGCATAGGAAGTGTTGCATCGTAACATATCTGTAGTAATCATTCAGCTATCAGTCTCTGAAGAGAAAGCAATCTGGAGTGTTTAGACTGACTGTCCATGCTGGGACATACAGAGCGAAGGCAGGGTAATGTGCAGCCTGGAGAGACTCCCTTCTGACCGGGGTGAGAGACAGCTCTCCACCAAAGGGAGTGATGGCCAGGAGAGCGGGTGACTTTGCTGGACCACTGAGGGAAAATATGGGTGCAGTTGCCCTGACCTGTCACAGTTAGGTCTATATAGAAAAAGCACCTACCATTCCCAGACTAAGGATTTAGAAAAAGCTTTTTAGCAAATGCAGCTTCTTGGTCTTATTCCTCTCTCCTCCTAATTATGAATCGCCTACTGCTTCACATCTTAATGCTTCCCACCAAAGCTTTGCTCCTGGGTACTTGTCAGGGGGCATATGCAGGTTCTAACATTTTAATAAAGTTACCCTCTCCCCACCCCCAAGAAGAGTGCCAGGTTGTTTATAAGCAATGGCCGCAAAGAAACGAAGGACAGTCTTGTGGCCGAAGCACACTCCTAAGAATCAGGAGTTCTGTCCTAATCCTAGCTTTGCTGCCAGATTCCTGTGTGATTTAGGTCAAGTCACTATGTCTGCACGTCTCATTTCCCCACCTGAAAATAGAGCCTGTTTCCCTACATTGCAGGAGGAAGAGCAGACTTCATTCAATAGACTCTGTAAAGTAACATGAAATCCTCCGATGCCAGGCTATACCTGGGCATGAAACCATCAGCTCTCAATTTCACCTAGTACAAAATGTGGCAGTGCATCTCCTTGACAACGCAGGCTGCTCTGAGCACATCACACCTGACTTCTGCTTTCTACACTGGTTTCCCACAGAATTCTAATTGAATTCAGGGTGTCTCAGTCCTTATCTTCAAAGCATTCCAGAGCCTGGGCCCAAGATACCAAACGACTGTTTAAAGATCCAGGACAAAGACCGTGGTTGACAACTTTGCTCCTCTGGCACAATGAAATACTCAATAAGACGATTAAACTTGTCTGTGCAGGAGACAGAACCTCCCCAGGGGCTAAGACTGTGGAATGAACTCCCCAAGGAACTAAGGACTAGAACAAACTTCACGACTTTCCATTCCAAATGGAAGGCACATTTTCTTTGACCTTGCCTTCCCGAATATAAACACACAGCAACAGGTATATTTAAAACAAAACACACAGCCCACGCAACCACCTTACCAAATAAGACGCTTCTCCCCTCCTCCCCCCCACACACACACTTTTCCCTCGGGGGAGAGAAGAAGAGAATAAGCAACACATGACACATGCATAGTCATGTTGCTTAATGCACTATGGGAAGGTGTTCAGATGCTCTGGTGATGATCGCAGTATAAAAACCTATATAAAATAGACACTATGGGGATGCCAAGTGGTATGGCCTCCTCCATCAATTCTAGATAATCTCAATGCCCTGTACAGTATTGGGTTTGGTATTTTATTTTAAAAAGTGTTACTCTGGTGTTTGCGACCCCCAACTGCTGCAAGTGACCTATGTTGCGGTCATCTATGCTTTGGTGGAGTATCGTGTTATTGGAAAAATCTGACTTCTCCTCCAGTAGAACTGTAGCATGGTAAAACAGACTGTCCTTGTAAAAGAAAAGCTTTCACACCAAATACATACCCAACCAAAGTGGCAAAGAGAGGACAGGTATTTAGAAATGTGGTGTATTTTAATGTAGTCAGAGAAGGAAGGCTCCCCAGCAAGTAAGCTTGAATCTTTAGCCAAGTTCTTTTCATATTAACCTGATCCTGAATAAGTAATATATGATGTAGTTGGTTAACATTCCATTGCAACTCTGCCTTAAGAAGAAGTTCAAACAAACAACAAAGTGAGACTCCACCTCTCACTGTAATAGCATTCCACAAGCTGAATCAACTTCCTATCTCATAGAATATCAGGGTTAGAAGGGACCTCAGGAGGTCATCTAGTCCAACCCCCTGCTCAAAGCAGGACCACTCCCCAATTTTTGCCCCAGATCCCTAAATGGCCCCCTCAAGGATTGAACTCACACCCTGGGTTTAGCAGGCCAATGCTCAAACCACTGAGCTATCCCTATCTCCATCATTCTAACAGCAACTGAACTAGAACATGTCATGAAGAGTCCCGAAAATTCTAACACACTCAGATAATGAAATAAATACAGCGGCATTTATGCGCTTTCCTATGCCCGCACTTGTGCCTATCCACTCTGCAATGAAATGAAAGCTCAGCATGTACCTAGCATAGGATTTCAATTGCTTCCAATGTCACTTTTGTTTCTCAAACTAAGGTCATGATCTTCACTGAATCCTTCTCAGGGCTTTTATCATTCTTCTACCTCTCACTGAAAAGCCTTTCAAAATCTTCATAATGTGCTTTGAGCATGGGTAGTAATTCATATAGTCACATTACTCTGTGCCTCACTTCATTACAAGCATTAACCTTTGTAACCTTGTTAGAGAAACATGGATCTTACCTTTCCCCCAAGATTGTGTATGTCCTGGGCTATCAAACTCTGGGATAACCCTAATGCCTCTTAACCGAGCATAGTCAACCACCAGACGGACATCAGTCGGAGTATAGATGTGATCATAGGTATAAGAGCCCTGTGAAATGTTCACATTTAAAGAGAATGTTTATAAAGTATACAAGGAACTTGCAAAAAAAAAAAATTGAAATTTTGCAATCCCTTCAGCTCAGATTGAAAGCAAGTCACAAATAATGTGCAATTACACCAGGGATAATTATGGTCCAATAAGTCTGGCAGTCCAGCCCTGTGAGAACTGCATTTTTATCCAACAAGAATGAATGGTCTGCACTTGAAGAGATTTATTCTGTCCTAGATCTTGCTTAATAAATGAAATCAGTCACTGATTTCCAGTTACAAAAAAGTCTGATTTGAACAAGCCAGTTCCTATAAGAGTCATGGGTTTGACAAAGTGCAAAGTAATTGTTTATTAGACTTCTCCCCACATCCATCTGGTCATACCAGCTTTACTGGTTCTGAAACATTATGGGCCCTTTTGCTGGCCCCATGAAAGACCAAATTAATGGAAAAGGCTGATTGAGTTGAGAGGTGGAGTCAGTTTGAAGTTACTATGTCTTTGGTTGTCAGTTTTCGTCTGCTGCCTGATTTGAAACTATGGTGTCCATTTTATGGTGCTGAGTTTGAGCACTGTACTGCCTTCTCCAGCTATTGACTTGGTGTAGCACATGCTAGTCACAAAGTGAATTCTCAACGGACAACAACATGACCCTTTGTGGCTATCAACAGGATCTTAAGCCTCAGAGTTGTAGCTAAATGGGGACTCAATTGCAGAAACAGACATTGACAAAAATGCAACTGGTCATTGAGGCAAGATGCTTTCCCTCCCACAGCCTGCAGGTTGGAAAGAGGCAGGACGGACTGTAGCCAGCAACAGGAAAATTAACTCAAGTGCACCATATGGAATCCCCACCTTGATTTTAAATAAGTTCTTCAAACCTCTACCCCAAGCACTGCCATTGGATTTTTTGATATGAAGATCAGCAGCTGTCAAACAACTTTTAATAGAAGAGCATGAATTTGGTGAGACATATTTGTTGTTCTTACGCTCAACAGGATAGAATTCCAATAACGGAGTAATCCAACAAAATTTAAATTTGGTCAAATTTTTGTGGTGTTGTGCGTAGAGCAGAACCTCATTACTGATAAGGTAACACACTGTGAATTAGTGACTAACCAGCATAATGATGTACACTAAAGTGTCATTTAAGAGACTTTCATAGTATGCTATGAATATTCTGTAGTATATTTTGGAACATTAATCTGTTCGTACAAGATCTCACTATTGGCTCTGCTTGATGGATCATAGAAGACTGCAGAGAAGCCACTGGCATGTGCGAATTATGTACGATTGGCACGGCTTATGCCCATCTTGCAGAAACTAGGGTGAAAACTGTATATGGTGCAAGACCACCTTCATTTACTGGGCTAAGCCTGTGATGTTGCAGATGCCTGCTGAATTTAAGAGAACACTGACAAAGAACCAGTGTTTCTCTTTTCAAGGCCAGTTGAGAAGCTAGATGTATCACTTATACTGTTCACATGCTGTGACCCGACACACTCCTGTACTCTCACTCTACACACTAATGCAATAATATTTGTACAAAATATGCCTTGGAAGGTATCTCACATGAAAACTAACACCACGCTGTTTATTAATATTGTTGTAAAATGCATGTGTGTTCACATGTATGGTTAAGTTATGAATTCCCATTATGTTACTAGAACATGTGTAAGACAGACAGCTGGGCCTAGGTAAAGGTGATAAGCAGGTCAGTTCCTAGACAAAGGAAGGTAGCTGACATCCCAAACCAGGTGGGGCCCAAGTTCAATGGGCTATTCATTTGTGCTGGAGGCTGCAGCAGGAAGAGAGGATTTGCACAGTAGCAACCACAAGCAGGGGAGGAACCATCACAGAGACTTATTTTCCAGACCTCATGGCTTCTTTACTCAGCATGAACTAATCACCTTTGTACCCTTCTGAAGAATACATTTCAGAGGTTCACTGAACTATAAAGAGAGGGGGAGCGAACCCCTAAGTTATCCTTCACTTTCAGACAAAGAAACCACGTGATTTGACCTCTGTGATGGGTCCTGACCAGGCCAGCCAGCAAAAAGTTGGAAAGACAACCACGGATGAGAGAAAACCATCTTGAACAAAGACTGTATCTTGCCAGATTAAAATTCAGACTTTAAGATGCGTTTGCCCTTTTATTTGTTTGTAACCATTTCTGACTTTATCCCTTATACTTGAGCTCACTTAAAACCTCTTTTCTTTCTGTTAATAAACTTGTTTTACTTTAATCCAACACATCCCAGGCCACCCCAGAGCACCCGCGCCATCCCCCCCACTCCGGGCCAAGTAATAGTTAGGGGTATATAGTACAAGTCCTGGACAGGTCACGGGCCATGAATTTTTGTTTACTGCCCATGACCTGTCCAGGACTTTTACTAAAAATACCCATGACTAAAATGTAGCCTTACTTATTACTGCTCTGAATGATCCACAAGAGGGCTAGACATTTCAGGGCAGAGGGTTTGGGGGATATTCGGGTGTGTTGGGGGTCATTTGGCTAGTAATAACCAAGGCTGGAGGAGACCAGTGTGTGGCTGTGGTGTAACAAGCAGGCTGCTGGAGTCAGATTTGCTGAACCGGGGCTGTTTAACACACGGACACTTAGTGCATGCTTGTATGATGTCTGAAAGAGTTCAAGCAAGGAGCTACAGCAGCAGAGTGTTTTGAGGCACTCAGGGTTATAGATTAAGCAAAAATGCAACCTCTCACTGGCCTGGGTTGAACTTCAAAATGTGACAGATACCTAAATATTTTATTGTAGAGGATTTCATGCCAAGAAATTCAAAATATTCCACTGATGTTTTTGACTCACCTTGCCACTCAACTCGGGGAAAGTGATACTCTGGTAAGGGAATGAATGGTCATCTACTATGTGCCAGTGGAGAACGTTAAACTTGTTAAAAGCCATGGCATCCTGAAATGAACAATGCAAGATTAACATTTTAGTTAAGTGCTTCCCCGACACTGCATCACTGTTTGAAGGGTGCTACTACTGGTCCTGCTCTAGTTTCAGCTGCAGTATCCCGTAGTGCCTTATGGCGCATTGCAAGTGTCCTCACCGCCTCCGCTGCCACACATTCTTGAAGCCTAAATGAATTTTGAATATGCTTTTAGGTGTTTTTCCTACTACTACTCTCTCTCGCCATCCATTGCAGGTAGTCAACCTGATTCTAGCTGACTGGCTCATAGCAAAGCAGCTGTCAAATTAAGAAACTGACGAGTTTGAATTTCACACCAAATCCTGCTAGTTCTTCATGCAGTGCTATAGTCAGTCAGCATTATATCACCACTGCTTCCCCCCAGATACCAGGGGTTTAGATGCAAGCAGTGTGCCAAGGGATTCTAGAGTCGACAGGTTTTTACATCTCTACTTTATTTTGCATGCAACTGAATTTTTGTCTATTGGTTCCTCATCAGGATTGGTTTTCCCCCTTATGTTTACAGTTAATTTGGCAGCAACACTTACATCCTGGGAACTGGATATAGTTGAGATTTCCCACATTAATACAAGTTCTCCATATGGAGTTGTAGTACTGAGACTAGATGTGATATATGGGGCTCCCCACTTTGGGGATTATTGGAAAAAAAAAAAAACGTTGCCATCTCTTTTCCAGGTTCTCTCTCAAGCCAAGTTAAGACCTACACCGTTTGTAGTCTCTCAAAACTGTGTTATCCACCTTTACTAATGATAGAACAAGTATTTTAACTTACCTGGTAATTGTCTATAATTCATTACTGGAAGATTAGTACTGAATTCAAACAGAAGTTTAGCTAGACAGATAAGAGGAAAGTTATGCATGTTTTCAAGCAAGTAGAAAGGACATAAAAAGCAAGAAGGTGGGAGGGTATTAGAGCAGTGGTTCTCAAACTAGGGGCACTGCTTGTTCAGGGAAAACCCCTGGTGGGCCGGGCTAGTTTACCTGCCACGTCCGCAGGTTCGGCTGATTGTGGCTCCCACTGGCCGCGGTTCGCCGCTCCAGGCCAATGGGGGCTGCAGGAAGGGCGGCCAACACATCCCTCAGCCCGCGCTGCTTCCTGCAGCCCCCATTGGAATGGAGCGGCAAACCACGGCCAGTGGGAACTGCGATCGGCCGAACCTGCAGATGCGGCAGGTAAAACCGGCCCAGCCCACCAGGGGCTTTCCCTGAACAAGTGGCAGCCCTCATTTGAGAGCCACTGTATGACCGCTACAAACTTAGTGCATTTAGAAAAAACATTAGGAAAGCAAGAAATATGTGGGTAAGCTTTAAGAATAATGTAAGTCTTAAGAGAGAGTCAACTTACATTTGTCTAACTTTCTTAGAATGTTAAGAGGTCAGCCCTTTCAGAGAAAAGAGGAACAAGTATTATTTTCACTGGAAATGCTGCAGAATATGCAGCATGAGTCTATAAATTACTGAGTGTACAAACACCTGGTTTGCTGGGCACAAACAGAATCCTAAAAATAAGCATTTTAGAGGTCAAACACACACTGAGTCGACATACCAGCTGACTTAGATCTAAATGCATCAGAATTGTTACAGGTAAACTGCAGTAAATAGTGAAAAAGACTTTAAGCACTTGATTCAGTCTTAAAAAAGCAACAAAAAAGGCAATAAGGAATTGAGGAAGTTATATATTCTCCTATTCAAAGGCTTCTCTACATGATCCTAGGTACATTTTTCCTCTACCAAATAAACCATGTTGCAGGACTGTGGAGGGGAACCATATAACCCAGTAAAAGCAGCAAAGAATCCTGTGGCACCTTCTAGACTAATAGACGTATTGGAGCATAAGCTTTCGTGGGTGAATACGACGAAGTGGGTATTCACCCACGAAAGCTTATGCTCCAATACGTCTGTTAATCTATAAGGTGCCACAGGACTCTTGGCCGCTTTTAAGATCCAGACTTTTATAGATCCAGACTAACATGGCTCCTCCTCTGATATATTACCCAGTGTTGCATGTGCTATAGTATAGTGATTGGCAAATATACTCTTTTCCACTGCAACATCGATCAGTTTGAAGAAGTGAACCTGAAATCTTCAAGATAGGTTTAACATCACTGCTGTTCCTTTAAATGCATTACCCTCAAAGAGTAGGCTCAACTTCAGATTAGGTCAGAGTGAAAAAAGTCTAGTAATCTTAAAATGTGTCTACATAGCTCTACCATTTGGACTGCGGGAGTGTGAACTGCAATATGCATTAAAGTGCAACACTGCAACGCCCCCATTGGATACTGCAGGTGCAAACGAAAAAGATATGCACACTAGACACCTTTTAGTTTGTGCCTACAGCGTCCACACAAGGGAGTTACAGTGTAGCACTTTAATGAATACTGCCGTTCACGTTCCCACAGTCCAAATAGAGGAGCCATGTAGACACAGCCTCTATACAATAGGCTGGAGAGAGACACACACCACCCAATCTGGAAAAGCTAGGTTGTCAAGAGCATCCACATCATTCCTCAGTTGTGCAGCTAGTGGTTAGAAGAGACAGCTTGATGGGAGAAAAATGTTTTTAGGAGGCCAGAAACCATCAACTTCAATGCTGTGCCCCCATGGCTCTCTCTGAACACTGTGAAGAACTTGTGTTTGCAAATCAGATTACAAGATTTCCTGAAGGATCCAGAATGTTAGTGCATCAAGATTAACTTTAATAAAAACCCTTGTTGAATGTGTTAAAACACCTGCATTGAAGTGGGTTGCACTTTGTAAAGTACAATAAACGGGAAAGCTACCTGTCACTATTACTTAAAACAGTAATTAAACCACTTACAATGTGGTTCTACACCTTAATCCCATTTCATTTGTGAACCACTTCAGAAACTTTTAAAAATATTTAGTCTGTTTCATTTTCATCTCTTTCCCCACCTCAACTCACGGCCAATTTCCTCTTTGTAGGATCACGATGTAGATGCAGAGGTCACTTTCTGTTTGATTAGGAAGTAAGGGCTATCAATCAACTCCTGAAAAGAGGGGGACCTGACGCCAGGACTTCAGGGGCTTCTCCTACAGCAGTTGTCCTCTTCTTTGTATGGGGATAATGGAAGCAACCAGGATGGAAATAGCAGATGGGGACAGAAGAAACTCACTAAAACCTCAGGAGTGCTTCACAAAGGGGGGCAAGTATCTCCCCTTTCAGTTGGGAGAAGTGGACGAAGAGAGGCTGAGATTTGTTCAGGGTCTCGTAATAAATCAGTATATAACAGAACCCAGATTTCCCTGTTTCAAGTCCACTTATTCAAGCCACCAAACCACACTGCCCCTCCAATAGCTCTATTCCCATAGCCCTGAAGAGATGATCTAAATTATGAATATTAATTCAATAAGGGCTCATTTGCCCACTCCCTTAAACAGTTACGGGCTATACATTATCCCATCTACCACTGGGGAAATTCAACTTGTTTGATATTACTACATGGTAAGAAAGAACTTTTGCTGCTCCTGCTCATTTTTTAAATAGTTGTTTTTGTCTTTACCTTTGTATGCATGTAGATACAGAAGAAGTTACGCTCCCCCAAACATTTCAGTGTTCTGGTCTGTTAGCATAGCCATTTGTATTTAAATAAAGTTATGAAGAATATTTGTGCCAAGTGATGTTAGTCCCTCTGTTCTAAATCTAGAGCGTTTCCATCAGTCAATCCCCCCCATCAGTTTCTCTTTAGATTGAAATTTACAAGTTAAAGCATGCTGTATGTCCAGACAGAGAGGAAACTAGACCAAGATAGTTTTAGACAGTCCTAGGCAATTCTAAGTTGCCTAGCAATTGAAATAAGCATTCGTTAATGTCTCCAAGTTTCTAGGACTAATTGCTTTCTTAACAATTAGCCACCTGTGATTATTTTATAAAGTTATTGTTTTACAGTGACAGATTTAGTGAAGTTTGTCAAGATAAGGTGTATAACAAGAACTGAGCAGACATTTGAGAAAAAACCACTGATTATTACAAAATGCCAACTTACCAGGTTTGTAAGAATGCTTTTGAGGGGTAGAAAGTGTCTTGATGTATCAAGTAAGATTCCTCTGTGAGCAAATCTTGGGTAGTCAGTGATTTCTGATTCATTGATAAGGAACTATTACAAACAGGATTTGAAGAATTAAAAAGATGTTATTTTAAAACAGATTCTCATAAATGTATCATTAAGTTCAGCTATAGTACAGTGTACAGAAATATAGTTCAAATAGATAATACCTCTAAAGTCTTAAGTTAACCATACATCAAGTGAAAAGTCTCTATTAACTAGCTTCAGAGGACCATTTAGGAAGACAAGACATCATGGGGAGGATCATCAATGCAGCCTCTAGTCGAGAAGATCTGTAGTAGTGTCTCTTAGCAATAGCAGCATGTGGTTCTATTGCTACCAAGAACAGGTTTTTAGTTAACAGCTATACTCACACTCCCGTAGTCATCTTCATAGACCAACTGACTGAAGGTTTCCAAACCTAGAAGAATCAAAGAGATTGAGGTTTGTGGAGAACAATCCAAATACGTATGTCACTGAAACACAGTCTAACATGGGAGCATCACCAGTTATTGTAGTTTACGTAGCTAAAAAGCATGTTTCAGGTATCCTTTGAGATACGTTCTCCTCTCCACTGTACACTGCATCTCAGTTCCCTCCAAGACCCAACTTTAGTTATGTTAATTGGGAAGAGGAAACTGTTAATCCTGAAGATAAGGTAAACTTCTCTCCACTATTCTATGTATATTAAATTTAAATGTACTAAGACTTCTCCACTGCACCAAATTAACCTTGTAAAGGAATGGAAACCTTTACATACATACAGCCCTCCAGAAAATAAAGAAGGATTTCACTAAGCTTGTGCTTATGAGCCAGAAAATTCCAAGATACTGACAAGTCCAATTCTATTTTCAAATATTAGCAAAGAAAAGTTACACAATGGAAGAAATTCCAGATTCAGTGTGAACATTCATTTTCAGTTTCAAGTTTAAGAAGGATTTGGACAACATCCTTCTTCCACAAGTTATAGGAAAACAGAACCTTAAACAGTATGATAAAATCTTGATAGGTGTTTTCACTCAAAGACATTCGTTTACTAAGTACCATTCAGAATACACTTTTAGTAGTTCTATGGTTTTCTTGTCATGTATTTGCTTTTATTATACAAACAGGAACAAAATACTTCACTCTGAGGTATTGAAACCCTTAGAGAGCAGCATATAAAATGTTAATTTACCTCTTAATGCACCCCAGACCTTTTCTGCCTTCAGTACTGCCACAGGTTCTGTTACGCTTAACTGATCTTTGATGGAAATGGACAAAATACAAGTTATTGTCTCAACAAGATAAAATGGGGATTAGTTAACTTTAAACAAAAAGATAATAATGACTGTAACAGACAGAGTGCTAGAATAGGACTCTACAAATCCTAACCTTTCTTTATAACAACTTTTAACTCTGACTTCCGCTGCTTTTAAGTGGTGGTGTTGTACTATTTCAACTTTGCGTTAGTGTATGTCCTTTTGCACACGTATATTTATTAACAATGAAAATTCATTTTGTTACTGAAAAGGACAAGTTTCACCCAATGGAAGGAAAGTAAAGTAGATGTACAATGTTGCAATAAGAAAGTTATTGCAGTAAGTTCTTCCTATATTTCTTGAGATGCAAACACTGCAGTGTTTATGCTAAGAAAGGTTACCACAACTGCATATGAAGTGATTTCAAGAAGGAAGTAGATCTGTAAGTAAGAAGTTGTAAAACCATCCCTCCCCCACCTTCCAGAATTTGAACAGATGTTTAAGTCCTGAATATTTCTAAATCGTGTCCTGCAGAATTAGATCTGGGGAAGTGTCAGTTACTCCAGGATCTATCACAATTACTATTAGCGGTAGATCTACACTTGGGCAGCATGTACGATACTGACCCCGTACACCCAGCTAGCAAAGGTATAAACAACAGGGTAGACAGCGAGGCACTGCTTAGGCGAGCAGAGTACCCTACACATCTGAACCCCAGGGCGTATGCCCTACACAGCTCTCTGTGCACCAAAGCAGTGCCTCCCATGTCTACGCGGCTATTTTTAGCAGGGTAGCATCCTGCTGCCTCCATACTGCTGGAGCCTTTCCCCGCCACAGTGAAAGACTGTAGAAGGGGGAGACAGCTCTGGCAGGGGGAGACAGCGGGTAAAGGCTCCAGCTGTCAGAGCTCTTCCCCACTGCCAGAGCATTTCCCAGTGACCATGGACACAACCTGCCTTTCACTGCAGCACATAGCTTTGTGTACCCTATGTGCTGCCACAGGCATGGGCAAGCGTAGACAAGGTCTAAGAATTCCACCATTTAACCTGTTTACCTGGAATGTAAACTGAAGAAGTCACTGACCAACTTATCTAGTAAGAATAAGTAAAAAAAACTCATCAGAGCTATAAAAGCAGCCATCAGTGTCAGGCTGCTACAACTGTGAGAGGTTTTCAAGGTCTTTTAACAGCTTGAGTGAGCCTATTGTTAGTTTCATTTGTAATAAACCTTTAAATATGCTGCTGACTATTACATTCAGATGATGTGTGTGCTTGGAAAACAAATACTAGTGAGGAAATTGTGAACGGCTCTTATAGCTGTGGAAGGAAAAAAAGCTGACCTACAGAAAGCTGAAGTGTATGATTCCAATGGACTTTTCCTTCCTCCCCAAGACTAGGTCAGATACTCACAGGCCTCATTCGAGGTGATGTTGGGATAATTGTCGCACTCAGAGTCTTTGGAACCAATTATGACTTGAAGCTGCAATAACTCTGTTCCGGCAGGAAGCTGTCTTTGACCCTGATTTTGCCATTTGGAATAACCAAAGATGTACTCGTAATATCTGCACAAGAAGCAAAGCCAGGGAAGGAAGCTCTGAAGTGAGTAGTGGCCCCTCCTTCCCACCCTCAGTGCCCAGGACCAACGCAATGGAGCTGGGGAAATTTTGTACAGGGAACCAGGGCACAGAAGCCTCAGGCTAATTCCCACTCCCAATTAGCCGCGATCCTATAAAAACAATCAGGCGAGGGACAGTCTGGAGAGGCTCAAAGTGCAGATGCCCCTTCTCTCCGTTTTGCTTTGCTTGCATCTAGGAGGAAGGAAGTCGCTTTCGGCGGCCACTGGCAGGTTGATCTGCGCTTGCCCCATAAGTCGCTCTGCTTTCCACCCCACAGCAACGGTGAGCTGCAGGAGCGCGGGCCCCCAGCCCCGGCCGGGCCCCTCCTCACCTGCGGAAGGCGTCCTGCAGGAGGGCGCAGCCGGGCCCCGCCGTGGAGCCCGGGCCGTGCACCAGCTCGAAGCGGGCCGGGGCCAGCTGGAGCTGGCGCGGGAGGATGCGGAGCGAGCGGGGCAGAGGCCAGAGGGAGCCGGAGGGGGACTCGCCCAGCTCCGGCTCCTCCTCCAGCAGCAGGGGCTCGGGCGGCGGGGCGCGCTGGTGGAGGCTGGAGGCGGCCAGCGCCGCGGAGGCGCACAGGAGCCCCAGGAACAGCCGGGCTGGCTCCATGGCTTGGCGCTGTCCCTGCGTGATGAGCCGCCCGGGCGGGACCGGATCAAATGATCCCCGAGCTCCGCCTCCGACCTGTCACGAGGCAGCGAGGCGCAGCCCGGCTCCGTCTGTACCGGCAGCCAGCGGTGCTGGCGTCCGGACTTCGGCCCGGGGGGGCGCTGGGGCCAAGGCCAGGGCGGTGGCTCTGGCCTGGCCTGGCCCCTCCCTCCCGCTGCTCCCCTGGCGTGCCCTGGGCCCTGACATCCCTGCACAGTTGCCAGCTTTCAGGGGTAAATAAGCACCGTGACTTTCACAATAACCCCAAAATCAAGCTAATTGCCTTTCAAAACAAGCCAATCCCGGAGAATCCCAACACTCTAGGTGACTAGATCCCGTGGCATGCAGTCTGGGACTGTGGTGGGCCTACTGTGTACCCCTGGCTCTCTCCCCTGCTTGCCAGGAGCTGATCCAAAAGAAGAAGCAGCAACAAGTTATAAGCCAAACAAGCTAAAGCCAAAAACTAGCCAACAAACAACTCACAAGCCAATTAAGCCAAAAACAAGCCCAATTTTTGTGTTTTTTTTCCACGGGTTTGGCATGTCTGCTCCCCCAAGAGGCTGTTAAAAGGGCCATTCGCAGGCTCCTTCTGCCCTCATCCCCTCCCGCTGAGTTCCTTGCATCGCTGCCCACTTCTTCGGCTCCCTCCTTCCCCCAAAGCTCTGAAGGCACTGGGCCTATGTCGGCTATTAGCCAGCTGCTAGCACAGGGCTCCAGGCAATGTCTGGCCTGGGGCACCAGGTGTCCCTTCAGCAATATGCGCCTGCTCTGATTCGCTGCTGGGTGCTACCTGTCCCGGTGCTGTGTTTGTGTGTGAGTGACACATACCTCCCTTTGCAAAGTGAAGTGCCTGATTTTCCTGGGGGTAGACTCTCCTGCCCTGTTCAGTTTCTGTCTGCCATTTAAAGGAAAATCCCTGATCTCCAATACACTTTAACAAAACCATATCTCCTGCCCCAAGTGAATGGGGAAGTGGGTGGAGCTGGTTACCCCAGTGTGGAGGTGACTCCCATTTGATTTCAGCTGGAGTTACTTCTGTCCTGTGATAAAGGGACAGGGCTCATCTCATTACTCCCTGTGAGCACACTTTGGTGTCACTTTCATGATTGTGGTGCTGTGGCACTTGCTGGGGGAAAGCCGGGTTATGGGATACTCACAACCACCTGCCTGTAGCATGAGGAAGCCTTGTCTGTGCTGGCCAGCTCCCTGACTCTACCAACCACGGGCAACACAAACATTCACCTCTCAGCAAACGCAGGCTCCACTGTCCCTCTGAAGGCTAGCGATAGTCACGCTCCAACTCTAGAGTGTTCCAAACATCTCCCAAAAGTGCCCAGCCCCTGTTACACTGGACTCATGCAGTATTCACAGATTCGCTGCTCCCAATGAAGCAGAACACCCCAGCTTCCCAGTTCCACCTCAGATCACCATTCTGCTAGATGCACAGCACTTAGATGTTTATAGTGAAAATAAAAAATTATTTAACAAAAAGATTCTAATGAGAGCAAGCAGAAGTATTGGAAAGCTGTGATTACATATACAATAAATTCATAACTTGCATTCTAGGACCTAGACACTTTAGTGTCTTATAGAGCAAAGCTCACCCCAAAGTCCTTCCAGCACTTTTCAGCCAGGCCTGGCTGTGATCCTTTATTCATGAGAACAAGCATTTTGCCAGCTTGCCCCCTACATAAAAGATAACCATGTGTTCCTTTGCTTCTCTAGATAACAAGTCCCTTCCTTTGTCTTCATTTGTAAACAAGACATCACCCTGCCTCCCCCGCCACCCCACCCCATATTCCTTTCTTGAGGATTTCACAATGTCTTGTTGATTTTGCACTCTCTTGTTTAGTCAGTATGAAAATAGACCTACATTGCAAAGCAGACAAAACACAATTACCAGCCAGGGAGATAAACATCTATTGCCCCCTCCCTGAAAGAGACTTGCTCAAGGCATGTCATCTCCTGTTTACCTTCCTTAACGCCAAGGCTTTGAAAACATTATTTCCAGTATAGCTACATAACATCTTAAATAGTATCTGTACTTACATTTTTAAATGGTTATGATGACCAGTGGGCTACTGGATCTTGGAAAAGACCTCACATGCCACCCTTTGGTGAACTAATATGCATATATCTGACTTAGGGAATCCCTGGATAATCCGATGCATCCCTGTGTTCTCTGCCAGTTGGCATGAAGAAGTCCCTGCGTCCCTTGCTGTTGAAAATCCCAAGATTTTGAGAGGCTGTCCTGAGGGCCTGACAAATCGTCAAAAGCCTGACTCTCAAGTCAAAATCCTGAAGTTAGATAGATCCGGTGTGATGCTGCCATTTTGTGACTAGCTCACAGAAAGCAGCACATGGATTCATATAGTGTCTTGCCACATAGGGTAGGGATGTTTAACCCATTTGGAGAAGAGGGAGGAATTCTGTGTCCCATTGGCCAGGGTATATATTCAGGACTATATACACCAGAGAGTGTAGAGTGGAATGCCCACAGATGTCAGCAGGAGATTTGCACAGAGATCAAGGAATAATTAAACCTATTTATTAATTATTTGTTCAACACCTAATAGTTGCTGTCATCACTCAGGGAAAAAATAAGCTCCCTTTTAGGCCCACAATTGTTTCCGTTGTTTGTTTCTCTTCCTTCCCCATCCTCTTCTCTATGTTTCTCTTTCTCTTGCCTAGCTGTGTAAATCTTTTCTGTTCTTTTCTGCATCTTCTTCCATGCAGCAATTCCTGATTTCCTCTTCAGGGCTCCTCATGTCCATCTCCTACCATCCATAGAGCTCGTCAAAAATTAAAACTTTCCATGGGAGTATGGTGACTTCTTTTTTTTTTTTTGATTGATTGATTGATTGATTGATCTGAAACAAATTTTGGGGGGAATTTTCAGTCAATGGGAAACTTCAAAATTTTTGTTTTCATTCTAATTCGAACAAAATCAAATTTTGAAATGTCAGAATTTCCCATGGAATGAAAATTGAGTTTTGCCCCACTCTAATTAAATAAAATGTTCTCATTGGGCTTTAAAGTTGATACTCCATTCAAATTAACAGGTGTTCACAGTTCTGCGTCATTGTTTCAGGCTATCTGTAGTGCACTAAGCAATGTGACTAACATCTATCATGTTTGTTTGTTCTCTCATCTTGTCCCCAGAAGGAGAAGCATGTGGACAGGAATGTCTTGTGTTGGTAGGGAGTTGAGGTTTTTGTTGTTAAATATACCTGTTGCTATGTGTTTATATTAGAGAAGTCAAGGTCAAAGAAATGTGTCATACACTGGTAGTAGAATGTGGAGAGATTAGTGGTAGTCCTTAGTTTCTGCAGGAGTTCATTCCATAGTCTCTGATCACACCTGGAAAAGGTTCTGTCTCCCACAGAGGCAAGCGTTACTTTTATTGTTGAGAGTTCTATTGTGCCAGAGGAGCGAAGTTGTCAACCACAGTCTTCATCCTGGGCTTTAAATGGTCTTTTAGTTATCTTGGGCCCAAGTCATGGAGCACTTTGAAGAGATGGACTGAAAATTTGAACTTGATTAGAAATTCTATGGGAAGCCAGGGTAGAGAGTGGAGGACAGGTTTGATGTGCTCACGGAAGCCTGTGTTGCTGAGGAGATGTGCTGCAGTGTTTTGTACTAGTTGGAGTTTGTACTGAAGGTTTCATGCCCAGGTATATCGTATTGCAGTAGTCCAGATGAGAGGTGATGGAGGAATGAATAACTGAGGCCAGGTCTTCATCCACCAGGCTGTGGCAGTGTTCTCGCCAACTGGGGATAGTAGAAAGAATTACTTGCGACTGTTGTGATATAAGAGCTCAGTGTCATCAAGGAATCCAAGCGTGCTTAATCTAGACAACACATTGAATTGATCATTTGTGGAGTGAACTTTCAATCAAAGGAGCCTGCACCATGGGTGCAAACTCCTCAAAATACTTTCTTCTGCCCACCAGCATCATCCCTGTCATGCTCTGGTTCAGCTTCAGACAGCTGTTCTTCATCCGTGAGCTGATCTCATCCATGCACTGGACTATCTTGCTGGAGGGGTTTGGTTGTATGTGGTAAAGGATAGGTAGAATGTCATCTGCATATTGCTGGCACTTGAGTTCATATCATCTGACCACTTCACCTACTGATTGCATAATGTTGAAAGGAACCAAAACCAGAACTGATCTTTGTCAGTCTTCACAAGAGAGGGGTCTAATGTTGGATGTGCAGTATCCCATAACTACTCTGTGGGTGCTTTCCTCCAGGAAGGACTCAAACCATTTTTGGGGCTGGCCATAAATAATGTATTGCATTGGAGGGGTCCTTAATTTTGCATGTTTGTTTCAGTGTTACAAAGAGTTACAAGGGGTGGGTGGGTCTTGAAAACCACCAAAAAATGTGTTACAGAATTTATGGACAGTTCCTTAGTGCAGGGGTTTTCAAACTGCGCGTCATGACCCAGGACTGGGTCATGGAATGTAAGGCACTGGGTTGCAGTGGCTCTGGTCAGCACTGCCAACTGGGCTGTTACAAGTCCTGTTGGCGGTGCTGCCTGGCTAAGGCAGGCTAGTCCCTACCTGTTGTGACACTATGCTGCGCCCTGGAAGGGACCAGCAGCAGGTCTCACTGAGCTTGCACAGGAATGACAGGTTTGACATAGGGCGATAGTTAGCACCATGGGCAGCAGGTATAATAGGCCAGGGGAGGCTCTGCCGTGGCCATCGGACCCCCTGTTGCAGGGTTTGGCTGGGAAAGTTTTTGCTTTATTATGTCCCACGCAGGTTCTGGGGCGGCTGAGGAGGTAGTATGTGCTATTCATCTTTCCAGGTTCATCAGTAATCTCCCTGGGTTCCAGAGAGATTACTGATGAATCCAGGAAGCTGAGTAACAGATATCACCTTCTCAGCCACCCCGGAACCTGCATGAGGCATATCAAAAGCTCAGGTTCTTCTTCACTGTCATGCTATGGCTTTTCCCAGGTGGCTTGGGGTCTGGGGAGGGGAGGCGCGGCATGGCTTGGCTGGCCTGGAACTCCTCGAGGCAAGTGTGGGGGGTGGGGGGGTTCAGGGCTCCTCTGGGCAAGTATGGGGGGCTCGGGCCTTCAGCCAGCCTGGGGCTCCTCCAGGCAGGGGGGGCTTGGGGCTCTGGAGGGGCTTGGGGTCCGGCCCGGGGCGTCAGGCAGAAGGGATGGAGCCAGGGGCTAGCCTCCCCAAAGGGGGGGCTCCACCCACCACCCATGGCTAGCACTGAAGTCTCCAGGGTGAGTTTCTTCAATATTGGTAGGACTATTTCATGTTTGAAGGAGGAAAGGAAGGGGCCACCTCTGAATGAGGGGTTGACAGTTTCAATCAGGAGTGGCACCATTTGTTCCTAGTTTGTGAAAGAGAGTCAGGAAGAGCATGGATTGGATTCACAGGTCTGGGGTTGGGACTCCTTTAGGGTGTCCAGAACTTTTTGATGAGTGAATGTATTGGATTCTGGGAATGCAGGTGGGATATTGGTTGGTGGGTGCAGGCAGATCAGATCCATGCTGTTAAAGAAGGCTTGCCAAATGTGTGTGATCTTCTCAGCAAAGTAGGATGGTGCTCAGCGCTGATGCAGGTTGTACTGACTCTATGGTGAGAGGCTGTAGTCAACTGAGTGGGAGGTTGGGTCCATCTCTCAGAAAACAAAAACAACCCCAAGGTAATGCAATGCAACTCCCCATGTAGTCAGTATACAAGCTTGTCAAATTGATTAAAACAAATGATATAGTGTTTAAGATCACTGACCTTCTTGAATTAATGTTCCAAGACTCATCATTAAAGAAAATAACTACCTCATATCGACCATATCACTGCAGGGCATGTACAGAGCATTCAATAAAGTCCCAAAGTTCTCTCCCAGCATGCACTGGGTCAATTATAAAACTTAAGATGGTAGTCCATTTTGTGGCAGGCTCTAACTATTCCAGAGTCATGGTTAGGAATGTAGCTGGAGTCTGTGACGGGCGTTCTCAAGTGCAACCTGGAACTGGGTACTGCTGAACCCTCTGTCTCACCAGCCTGGGTTCCCTCTCTCACTGTGATGCTGTGACCAGCTACAAACCTGAGCCAAGTGCTGCAGTTACACAACCATCCACAGGCAAGAACACAATCTGCTGAGTTACATGAATGCTTTTTCCAGCCACTCATGAACCAACAATAAAGAGGCTCCAGCCAGTTCCCCCAGCTCCCCAGCGTTGCATCCCTGAACTGTACCATCCTGCCCTGGTCAAAAGCCTGACCAGTGTAAATTTATTACCCAGTCCTTCCCTCCCTCAGTGTGGAGACGACATAACCAGGTTTTTTTAACTGAGCTAAGATTTTTCATACACTTAACTCAAACCACACTGTTTTTAGGTAAAATATAAAACAGATTTATTATCTAAAGAAAGATAGATTTTAAGTTATTAAAAGTAATAAGTGTACAGATCAAAGTAGATTACCTAAGAAATACAACAAAACTGCAATCTAAGTTCTATAAACTAGACAGGATTTGAAATAAGCAGTGTCTACCCTGATGGTACAAACAGTTCACTAATCTTCCATACACAGACTGGGATTCCTCCTTTTCCACCTGGAACCACTCCCCAGTCCAAGTCTTTGTCTTCTAGATGTGTTTTCAGGTGTTCAGTTTGGAGTGAGGCCAAGTGATCATGTCATTTCTCCTCTTTTATAGCTTGTTGCAGCTTGCTGGAAAGAACTTTGCTCATAACATGGGGGTCCCCCCGCCCCGGTCAAGCACCTTCCATTGTCTACATGCTCCCTCTGAGAAGTCTTCATTGCACATAGCTCCTGTGATAGTCCTTTTGAGTGTGTTTTCCCTTAATGCGGCCATTAGCACCATCTAGCTTCTCCATCGTTGTACCAGAAAGGCTAGTTGTGGGTGTTCCCAACCTCACAATATATTTCAGTAACATACACAGAGCAAAACTTCATAACTTCACATACAATGACAGCACATACAATTCAACAGGATATTAATGTTCAACAGATCAAGACTTTTAGAATGATACTTCACAAGGCATACTTTGTTCAAAACATATTATAATCATATCACCATGGTAAATAGGGGAGTGTAAGGGCGTTGGTCTGGGGTACAGAGTGTCACAGAGTCTTCTTGGGACTTTACTTCCAGCTGATGATCTGGCCTTCATAAAGACCCTTGCTTTCTAATCTTTAATAGCCATAAATGGTCAGGACTTGCGTAGGTTTTTTTTCATACTGTTTTGTGTTTGCAATTTTGCAATGTAATTAGATTCCATATTCCATCTGGTGGCTGTGGTTTTAAGACTGAGAAGACATGTAAAGGTTAAATAGAGGACTGTGGAATTCAGGAGTACTTAATGGCTTTTGGCCTCAATCGTACAATGTATTGCATATGGACGGACAGCTGGGTCCTCATGGACCCCCACTGACGTCAGTGGAAGTTCCATGCAACACAGCAGTCTGCCTGTGTGCAACAAATTGCAGGTTTGGGGCCTTAGCCATTTTGATCACTGTGTACAAGCAGTTGGATGAGAAGGTGGCAATGTAACTCAATGAGAAGCAAAAAGACCCCAAGGCACTTTATGGGCAGCTTCTCAGGGGGAATCCAGGGAGCGTATCAACGGTACATTAAATATTAATAAAGATATTGTAAAAGTGGGCTAGGTCTGCTGAGATATTGAAAGGAACGTGAGGATAGAAAAT
This sequence comes from Lepidochelys kempii, assembly GCF_965140285.1. NCBI lineage: Eukaryota > Metazoa > Chordata > Testudines > Cheloniidae > Lepidochelys > Lepidochelys kempii. The sequence goes on from NC_136384.1 coordinate 48,723,992, forward strand.
GGTGGGCAAGTGAGCCTCTGCATTTTTTGTATGCTTTAGGCAGACATTTCTGCAAGGCTCTTTCTTTGTACTACCTTGGTCAGGGGAGAGGACACAGACCAAGAAGACTTAAATGGATCCTAAATCAATGCTGTTGAAAGTTGCCTATCTTTAAAAGCACTTATCAAAGGAGTCAGAAATGATGATGAGTGTGGCATAAATAACTGGCCAGATAGACGTATGTAAAAAGTCCGTGAATAGTGTGAATCAGCCACATTTATGTTAATTAATCCTGTATATGATAAGATTCTCACAAACAAAAACTTCATTAAAAACAGATACGGGTGAGTAGGAGAAACATAACCACACAAACCATTCAAAACAAGGAACTCCATCCTCATGCTTCCCTTAAGAGTATAAGAAACCACCTACTTTGATAGTGCACACATGACATGTACATGCACTGTGGCTAAGGTCAGAGTTCAGGATTTGTGCTGTGGTGCATGTTAGTGAAGTGTATTGTATGTGACTGGTGTGTTTGTTATTTTAACTTTTTAGAGGTAAAAGGGAGTTATTTGGGGAGGTGTGGCCTCTGTTGGTGGGAGTAGCTAATGGGATGTGTGGGTGGTGAGACATAGGGATGTTATTTACTATGGGATAAAGAGGGGCAGTTATGTTTGACTTTTCATAGATATAGATATGCATCACTTTTTGCTCCTCCCCCCTCTGACTTTGCAGGATATAATATAATCACATTTAGTGTTCTATACCCTGACACAACTTCCCCCCTCCCCTCCTGAATTTTTCTCAAATGACGCCCCTGGGAGGCACGTTAAAGAAGGTTTCCTGAACTTGTGATTTCCTTATTTTGAAAGGCTTGTGTGGCTGGAATTTACCCTTGTCTGCTTCTTAAAGAAGTTCTGGTTTGTGGGAACTTCCTGTTTTTTTTAGCTTTTATTTGTATAGAATCCTGTAGGAGTTAGTAACTGGGGGGAAAGGAGAGATGCTGGAGGGCAGAGGAGAGAGTAGTACTGGGATGGAGTAGGGGGAGTAAGTGTGGAGAAGGCAGGATTGTGGTGGGGAATCCTCTGCTGTTCTCCAAGGAACTGGGGGAAGAGCAGCTAGGGTTAGTAGCAGAGAGCTGAGCATTTTCCAGTCTCATTGGGTATGTCTACACTACAACATCCCGTAGCTGGCCTGTATCAGCTGACTTGGGTTTGTGGGCTCTGCTGGCTGCGGGGCTATACAGCTGAAGTGTAGACATTTGGGCTTGGGCTGGAGCCTGAATGTAGGATCCTTCCTGCTCATGGAATAGGAACACGTTATGGTGTGCCAAATGGACTCTGAAATTCCAAGGCACCACTGAGAGTGTTTTAATTTTTTTTTAAAGGCACATGGTGTGAGTTACAAAGAGGTTTAAATGGTGAATCCAGATGCAGCCTCAACTGTGGTGACATTACCATGCTACTGCTGCTATTAAATGTTTCTGCTAAAGTAATCTTCCCCTATGGGCCATTCTAGCTTTGTGCTGCTAAGCCATAAGGCACCCTGGGGAGGTGCTGTAACTTATGCCAGGAGCCAGCTTGGAATCACTAGACTACAAAAGTGGCATAAAGACACCTCCACCACTGTTCCTCCCCCAGGGGTGCAAGTTTTGTGCTGTCTTTCTTAGGGTACGTCTACACTGCAAAAAAAGCCCTGTAGCAGCAAGTCTCAGACCCTGGGTCTAAATCGTTGGGCTCCTGGGGATCACACTGCAGTGCTTAAAAATAACCATGTAGACATTCCCTCTTGGTCTGGAGCTCAGGCTCTGAATTCCAGGGCGGGGAATGGGTTTTCAGATCTAAGCTGGAATATCTTCCTGGCTATTTTTAGTGCTGGAGCACAACCGCTGCAAACCTGAGTCCGTAGACTTGCTGCTGCAGGGTTTGGGGAGAGGGAAGAGGGTATTTTTTTTTGCAGTGTAGGTGTACTCTTAGGCCTTGTCTACACTACAAAGTTTTGTCGGCAAAAGGCAGCTTTTGCCGACAGAACAGGAGGTGTAAACACTACAAAGCTAATTTTGGCAAAAAAACTCTGCTGTTTTGCCGACAAAATAAAATCACCTCGACGAGAGGCATAAAGCTTTTTGTCGCAAAGTTAAAGCAACAAAGGGTCAGTGTAGACACTGCTGTCTGTTTTGTCGACAGAACTGGCTTCCACCAGTATCCCACAATGCCTGCCGTGACCGCTCTGCTCACTGTTTTGATCTCTGCCGCCCTGCAGGCATGCACCCCTCCCCTTCCAAAGCTCCGGGAACTATCTGACAGCTGAGCCTGCTGCTCCCTTTGGGGAACACAGAGCAAATCATTAGCATGGACTGCTCCTGTGCTGAGGGGGCGAGGGGCAGACTGCTGTGCTGCTTTGACATTCCTCAGTGCGGAAGAAGCTGAGGAGGCTGTGGGAGAACTCAGAGGGAATCACAGAACCATAGGCAGGCAGGCAGAGTGGGCTGCTTCGGGAGAGACTGCTGTGCCGAGCGGAGTCGGGGTCTGAAGTGGGGGAGGGGTGTCCCCTTCCCCCTGTCTCAGGATAGGTCCACCAGCCTGCTGTGACCCTGGCCCCAGACACACCCCTCTCCCTTCCCCGCCCTCCGCTTCAGTTGAAAAGTGTCTGACATGACAACCTATTAGGATGCCCCGGAGTGATGGGGTTGAGAAACCTGCATCGTGTGATGCTGTACCTGCCCCATGAGGCATTGCAAACCCTTCCCAAAGCACGTGGCCTGTGGCCAGTTGCACAGTGGGATACTACCACAGTGCACTGCTCTCTGTGCCAATGCAAGAGTTGTTACTAGATGCAGATGCACTTTGCCCACACAAGGAGCTAGCATGGATATGCGATAGCTGTTTTAATTAAAGCGGCATAATTTTTGCCAACAAAACTTTGTAGTGTAGACAGGGCCTTAGAGGTGCAGCACAAAATCTCACTCCTAATCTGACTGTTCTCCGAGGTTTTATCTTGATTGTCTTTCCTTGTTTGGATTGTAAACTCTTTAGGGCAGGGAACATATTTTTATCTATGCTTGTAATAAGGTCTTGTGTAACTTAACAGCCCACAACTGACATTTTAAAAATGAGTAACAGTAGTTATTAATACTTTGCATTTCTATGGAAATTAAAAAAAAGTATTGCAAGCAGAAATTACTGATGAGCTGGAGGGAACTTGTCTGATCATCCTGTTAACAGAGCTGGCCTGTCAGCGTTCCCTCCCCACTTTGAACTCGAGGGTTCAGATGTGGGGACCCACATGAAAGACCCCCCCCAAGCTAATTTCCACCAGCTTCGGTTAAAAACTTCACCAAGGCACAAATTCTTCCTTGTCCTTGGACAGTATCACTGCCACCACCAAGTGAGTTAGACAAAGATTCAGGAAAAGGACCACTTGGAGTTCCTGTTTCCCCAAAATATCCCCCAAGTCCCTTCACCACCTTTCCTGGGGAGGCTTGAGAATAATATACTAACCAAATAGGTAAACAAGGTGAGCACAGACCAGACCCTTGGGCTTTTAGGACACTAAAAAGGTTCTTAAAAATCAGTTTCTTAAAAACAGAACTTTATTATAAAGAAAAAATAAAAGAAGCACCTCTGTAAAATCAGGATGGAAGGTAATTTTACAGGGTAATAAGATTTAAAACACAGAGGATTCCCCTCCAGGCAAAAACCTTAAAGTTACAAAAAACAGGAATAAACCTCCCTCTTAGCATAGGGAAAATTCACAAGCTAAAACAAAAGATAACCTAACGCATTTCCTTGCTATTACTTACAATTTGTAATCTTACATGCTTGTTTCAGGTCTGACTTTAGGAGTTGTATTTTTCCTGCCCTGGTCTCTCTCTATCCTGGAGAGAACACCAAGAGAGCACAAAACAAAACCTTTCCCCACAGATTTGAAAGTATCTTCTTCCCCTATTGGTCCTTTTGGTCAGGTGCCAACCAGGTTATTTGAGCTTCTTAACCCTTTACAGGTAAAGGAGGGATTTTATGCTACCCTGAGCTATATGTTTATGACATGGCCTCTGGATCTTGTACAGAAGAATCTAGGCATTTATCTTAAAGTTTCTAGCCCTTTGCCTCAGGGAAACCTTGAAAATAAAAACTAATTGCTAAAATTAAAACATATATAGCTGGGCTCCACTTCTGAAACAGGCAGATGGGGTGATGTAGAGACCCACCGCCTCAATAAGTCTTATATAAAAAGAATCAGTGAAATGTAGGGTGTATTCCAAAGAATCATCTGGCTAAGCATAATGGAGTGATAGTTGTAGATAGAAATTGGGTATCATTTATGGGAGGAGGTGGGAAAACAGTTATGGCAAAATGGAGGTAAAATGATAAGGCCACTCTACGTCCAGCCCTCAGAGAGGGCAAGCACTATTGTAACTGCAGCAGCTGTTGCAAAAGCCCCGCTCCCCCACACTCCGCACCATTATTTATAGGTGCACACAGCGGGTTCCCCATTTCCCTGCCAACCACTCCAGAAGTACAAAGGGGGCAGAGAGGAAATAAAGCTTTGCTGTTGCCGAGTAGAGCTTTGTAACCACTACAGCTTGCCTGTTCCCCCTGGTGACAGCCTGCCCAGCCATAGGTCTGAACAGCTGGTACTGGCACTGTGAGGGAGTCTACCGCCTTTTTCCCTACATACCCGCCAGGATAGACTCACCCCAGTTCAACCCTCCACTGACCTGGAGAGACCTGCATCCTCATTTCTCCCCTCTCCCCCCAAACATGGGAGTCAATCGGTTAGGGGAGAACTGACCACATCATCTCCCTACTGACTCAGGCGAACACCAGAGAGGGCCAACTCCCCTCTTACCCAGCTCTTGCACATCCACAGAGCATATAGTAACTTGCCTGCCACCATTAAGGCAGATGTGAAGAACACCTGCTGTGTGGGAGAGCCATGTAAACAGAAGCAGTGGAAGCTACCTAAAAGTGGGAAAGCCCCTGGTGCCTGAACTGTGGGCCTGCCCTCCTGTGCCGCTCCTTCCACCCAAAGCCCCGCCCCTGTGCCAGCCTTTCCCCCCTAAGCTTATTGTGGGCCTGGAAGATCACGGGACTATATTGAACAATGTGGAGACAAGAATGGTCTTTGGGGCAATGTGTGTGAAGTGGATCTCCTGGGAAATATTTTGTGGAGGGGAATGGAAATTCCCCACCCCAGATATGTAAAACCCAGCCTTCTGAAGCTACATTCTAAGGAGTGGGCCTTTGTCTGCTGATTGTTCCTGGAATCTGAAGTTCAAAGTCCCACGCTGTGCACAGTAAAGACTGAACTATTCATGGTTCTAAGGCTGTAACGAACTTGTAACCACAGCAAAACCCTTTGTGGAGTTTGAAGGACTGACTTCTATCAGAGCCATTGCTGTGATCTCTGGAAGCTCATTAACATGTGTGTAGGTTCTTTTATTGTTTTTAATATGTTTTCTCTGTAATCCTTTCACCTTAAGAATAAACGTGCATGCTTAAAAAAGGCTGAGTGGTAACTTATAACTGCTGCAATTACAGCTGTTCATGAGCTTCTTAAAAAAAGCAAAGCACAGACAGTGGCCTATTTAGGCAGTCTGACTTGCAGGAGATATTGCAGAATAGGCAGGGAACTGTGCAGCTTGGAAAAACCCTGGTCAGGAGTGAGAGAGATGTGGGACTCCTTGCCCAAGAGAAGTCATGGATGAGGAGCCAGAAGCCTAAAGTAGGTGCCCTCAAGTAACCAGAGAGGGGGAATAAAGGTGCATCTAGCTCCTTGATTGTGAATGAGATATGGGTCGTTAGACCAACCTGGAAACCTGTTGGAATGGCAGACTACACCCATTTAGTATAGGGGCTGTCCATAAATTATGTAACACTTAAGAGGGTGGGTGGGTCCTTAATGGTGCTTGTTTGTTTCAGTGTTACAAAGTGTTACAAGCCACAGGTCTTGGAAAATCACCAGAAATGTGTTACCTAATTTGTAGACAGCCCTACACATGGTGTAGAGTTTTTGTGACTTCTTTTTGTTTTGACTCAAATGAAGGATGGAGGAATGCTTTATTAGTGAAAGTCTAATCTCAGCCAGTAGGCAGTACAGTACTCACTAGTGTCTTTCATTAAGTCCCTGGGCTAACTCTTAAAGTCCTATCTAGATCTGCTGTTCGCTGATTTGCAAGCAGTGGGTTACTGGTTGTATTGTGGCTTTGTGTGTATTGTGTCCTGACTGTGTTCTCATATACATTCTTGGGAAATAAACAGGTATTACTACACTTTGTTACTATGCAAGAGATCAATGAAAATGAGACACTTATTTCATAGATTATTTAAATTTTGAGTAGTAAGACACAAACTCACTAGTCACATACTTTGATAAGATTCTAGTTAATAAAGAGAGTGTAACTGTTGCAGCGTATGGGATAGGGACAGATTTTCTATCCATGAAAGTATCCCATGCTTCGTAAGTTATACAACGAAGGAAATCAAATGGAACTTTCCTTGGTAAAATGACATAGCAGCTAAACTCACAAAGGCAAAAAATAAAAAGGTTAGAGCCCCAGACAATGAATGGCTTGTAGTTTGTTCCTACCCACTTTTGTGTATCCATTGAAGGTATTTACATTTTATATTGTATGAAATCACCAGGGCTTTGGGAAAAGTTTTGTTCTTTTATCAGTGTTGGTGAACTTGGGGCATGCATGCCTGCACGAACACATAGTATAGGTATATCATGCTGCTAAGTGTCTCAAATGGAGTTCTAGTCCTTTGTGAGAGGATTGTGCAGACAGGGACAGACGGTGTGGTCTGATGTGATGCAATTCCAGTGAATCTTAGAATCATAGAATATCAGGGTTGGAAGGGACCTCAGGAGGTCATCTAGTCCAAACCCCTGCTCAAAGCAGGACCAATCCCCAATTTTTGCCCCAGATCCCTAAATGGCCCCCTCAAGGATTGAACTCACAACCCTGGGTTTAGCAGGCCAATGCTCAAACCACTGAGCTATCCCTCCTCCTCATATTCTGAAGTTATTGAACAAAGATTCATGGGCTCTATGGTATTTTTCTTAAATCCCTGCTTTGCATGTGCATTTGCTTCCTCAACAGATTTTAATGCCAGAAGGGGCCATTGTGGTCATCTCGTCTGACCCCCTGCATAATACAGCCCATAGTATTTCATCCAGTATTTCATTGTACTGTGCGTTCACTTGTTACAGTGTTGCTAGATCTCACTATTTGATCACAAATCTCACAATATTTGGTGTCTGTCCTAAAGCTCCAACATCAGAAGTCATATGATTCCATGAAAATCTCTACTTTTTTTTTTTTTTTTAAACAAAAGTTCCAGGCCTCGTGCTTGTGGAGTAAAGCTTGAAAGCAAACCCTACAGGTTCCAAAGCAAATAAGGAGAAGCTAATGTTTACTATCTTAAAAAACTTTGTGACTTTTTAGCCAGGCTCATGACTTTCTGAGGCCTGACTCCTATATTTTTGAACATTTGAGGTTGGCAATACTGCTTGCACTAATATTTCCAGTTTCAATTACATTAGTTGCTTGATCTGCTCATAGTAAACATTGCCTCAATATTTGTGCCTGCATTTACATGTGAAATATTAACTAAGTACATCTTTAAAAGGCAGCCGTAGAAATTTTAGCTGATAGCATTATTTAAATGTATCCCTTTCAATGTAATGGGTGAATGAGACTCCCCATCACACGTCATTCATCAGTATCACGTGACATACCATTAACAATATCGCAGAAATGTTCCATGTAGCTAAACCCACCATATCTCCCCATTTCCCCTTGAAATGAATGGACTTCAGCAACAGTTTTGACAACACTCTTGTCTACAAGTTATAAAACATCTGGAAAATTAGACTAAATGGATAAACCAGTTCTATGTAATAATATGGATCTGGCATCCATACAACCGCTGTATAAAGCATGGGATTTTTTATGGACCAGATGTGGTATTTATGTGTTATGAAGAACAGAGGCGTGTTCAGTCATGCTTTTTATTGCATTTAAATGCAAGGTATATTTTAATAACTCTCAAAGGGAATTGTATCCCATTGATTAGAAACTGTCAATGTGTCAGGTATAAACCTGAAAAAGTGAGTGAATCTGTCTGAAAACTGCAGATATAATTTAAGCTGACATTAAACTATGCACTTATTGTGAGATGGCTTTAAAGAAAAGAGAACTCTACTAATAAATTTCCATTTACTATTCCAATGAATGGGATCATGAATCCTTTGATCTTCAGTTGTTTATGTCCTTACTAGGCCTGTGTTCTGTTAAATTTACAACTCTATGAAATAATTATTCCTTTATGTTTATTCTCCAGCCTTTCACATTTTCTCATTAAGATAATAACTTTGCATGTAAGCCACCTGCACAATCTCTGTTTTTACAGTCCTGCATGGGGTTTCAGTGGAATGAATTTCAAATGTTTGATAGAAAAGCTACTCCATCCACCTCACTTTTATGACTGCTATTTCCCGAGCTGACTTCAAAAGTAGATAGCATTGATATGCTTATTTTCTAGTCCTCTTTGGCTCTCTTCACCATCTAAGATCTCTGCTATCGTCAGTCTTACTCGTAAGTACTTTGATAAGGACAGTGCCCAACTCTGCAACTCCTTGAATCTGGTCTGTTTCCCAGTTACACAACACATCCCCACTACTATCTTTCTTCTTTGCTGAAGTCTCTTCTGTTCTGTGTCCTTTATTCCATTTTCATTATTCTTAACTGAGCTCTCAATTTCTAATTAGAGCTAAGTGAATAACTGACTTTTGGTTTCGGTAGCCATTCTTGCCACGATGAAACATCAACAAAAATTCATGTGGGTTGAACGAAACTTTTCAAATGTCAATTTGAAATGAAATGTAATCTCAATTTGAAATGTTGATCAAAAGAAAATGTCGAAATCAGTGCCGGGCTTACAATGGCGGCACGGAGCCGGGCCCGTGCTCAGAAGGGGCCCTGGCCTGCTCTGCTTGCGCTGCGCCCCGAGACCCCACCATCCCGCTGGCTTCCCCCAGCCCACCATTTGCTCCTCTCAGCCTGCCCACCACCAGGCCAAGGACTCCTCTCCACCCTCTGGCCCCACCCACCAGCTCCTCTCTGCCCCCTGGCCAGACCCAGTGCACCCCCCCTCCGGGCAGTCTCTGCTTCCCACCAAATGTGGGGCCCCACCTGTCACCCAGGAGCTGAGCCGCCTGGGATTGGTGCAGAAGCCTGGACAGTCTTGGCCAGCTGGGGGGACAGACAGTGTTGGGGGCTTAGCGGGGCACCCCCAGGCAAGTGGGTCCTGAGGGAGCCTGGCTGGGCAGGCCCTGTCCTGGCTGATCATGCCACTCCTGAGGGGCCAGAGTGATTCCCTGCCCCGGGACCAGCCCTGGCTTTGCTGCTGGCTCAACCCGGCAGACAGTCATCTCCCAGCAGGGCTAGTAAGGATGTGGCCGGGAGACAGGGCATGGGGGAGTGTGTGTCTGGGGGGGTGCTGGACTGTGAGGGGGTGGGGAAGATGTGTGTGTTGGGGCACTAGAGAGTGGGGATTCTGTGGGGGGTGCTGGGCAGTTGTGCTGGGGCTGTGGGCAGGGGGGTGCTGGACAGGGGTGGTGTAGTGCAGGGTGCTGTGCATTTGTGGAGAGGGTCTGGCTGGGGCGCTGGGCATAGCAGGTCTGGAGGGCTCTGGCCATAGGGCGTTGGGGAGGGGTGTTCATGTTGGGCGAGGGGGGAGGTGTTGTGTGGTGTGGCATGGGGACCTCTGTCCCTGAGGGACAGGGCCGGGTGGGCTGCTAGGCATCTGTCAACGGCCGATTTGTAAATAGTGCCCTTCTACTAGGTGGGCGGAGCGGGGCCGCCCCTTCCATGCCATGCCCCATTGCCCATGGCTGGCCCCTTGCTATGGGGACTGACCTCCCTCTGCCATGCTCCATTGCGTTCATGGGGGCCCACAAATACTTTCGGCACTGAGCTCACAAAAGGTTGATCCAGCCCTGGTCAAAATAGTTGGTTTCAACATTTTCAAAATGAACCATTTTGACATTTCTGAAATTTTCTCTCTCTCTCTCTTTTTAGCCCATATCTGTGAATAGTTTCATTGCCTGTCAAAATGCATTTTTTGGCAAATTTACAGTTTGCTGAAAACTCTTTGCCCCATTCTGTTTTTAATCTCTTTTGAACCTTTTTTTTAATTACATTTTTAACTGGACCAAACCAATACAGCCTCAAGAACAAATACCAAACACACTAGATGTGTAGTTCAAAATGACTATTTTATAGACCACTCTAAGGAAAATGCATGAAGTGAGAGCAGGCTGAACTTGTGTAAGTTACAAGTATACAAAATATCAGTACAATACTCATAGCACATCTCTCCTTATGATTTACTGTGGAAAACAGACAGGTGAGATGTTGGCTTGGCTGCTGTGGAATCTTCTTCTTTAAACTTTATAAATGGAACCCAAGTGCCATTATAATTTGCCTATGTATCTTTCATGGGGGTGAAGGATAGAAATCTTGCGGCCATCCTTGATCCTGAACTTGCTTTTTCCTTCTACATTTTTCTTGTGTGTAATTCTATCTATTACAATCTCCACAGCATGGCCAGATTTCTTTCTAGCTTTAGCTCTGGCTCTGCTGAAATCCTTATTCATAATTTAAGGCAAACTCCCAGTGATGACAATGAGAGCTTGAACAAAAATAATGAGTTGCTCAGCATTTGGCCCGCTGATTGCAATTTAATATACAAGGCTTCCAGGAATGCAACACGGAAACTGAGAGTTACAACTAGGAATTGTATGACAACGATCCTTAGAAAATAGGAGTAACGTAACATTGAATCATGATCCAAAGTTGCCCTAGGACATACTGCCCAGGGTGAGTAGATGATACACATTTGTAAATAGAGTTGTACTTGCTGAAAAAAATTCCAATATTTATTGTGAAATGTCTTGGGGGGAAGGGGGAAACCACTTTTAAATGATAAGGAAACCCTAGAAAATTTCAGTCTTCAAAGAAAGTAAAATATATTTAAAGTGGATTCTGGATTGTAGGAGCTCTGGAATGATTTTGATTGCATCTGAATGGTAATAACAGGTTTCCGAGTAGCAGCCGTGTTAGTCTGTATTTGCAAAAAGAAAAGGAGTACTTGTGGCACCTTAGAGACTAATAAATCTGAATGGTAATACTGTTTTCTTTGTAATAAACACCATTAACAGATGTTCCTTCCTATCTTGAAAGCTTATAAACAATCTCTTTTGTTCTCTGAGTTCTAAAGATTGTGTACTGTATGTGTAGCAAAGGAAATCATGTGATGTATTACTTAATACCTCACACATCTTTTGGTCAGTGCAGCTACTGCTGTTACCTGGGATGTTCTGTGTAAAGATAGTCTGCATTATATTTACTGGTTTCAGAGGAACAGCCGTGTTAGTCTGTATTCGCAAAAAGAAAAGGAGTACTTGTGGCACCTTAGAGACTAACCAATTTATTTGAGCATGAGCTTTCGTGAGCTACAGCTCACTTCATCAGATGAAGTGAGCTGTAGCTCACGAAAGCTCATGCTCAAATAAATTGGTTAGTCTCTAAGGTGCCACAAGTACTCCTTTTCTTTTTATTATATTTACTGAAACTAGTAGAAGGTGTCAGAAAGTGATTCTATTGGTCAACATAGTGAAAATACCAATTCAGAATTAAAAACAGACGTCACAAAGTAGTCAGAACTTTCCGTCTTTGTTTTTCACTGCTGGTGACTTTGAATGCACATGGCCACTGAACCCCTGACTCTAGGGAGGGATATTACTTCAGTAGGAGCAAGGGGCCTAACACCGGGGGCAGAGACTGGAACTGAGAGAATCCTTAGGGAAGAGGCTAGGTAGAGGCAAGTGCTGGGCTCAGGTTGGGGATAGATGGTCTAAGAATGATGTAGCTACCCAGCTGAGATGTTGGGGTGTTGTCTGTGTTCTGCTTTGGCTTTTCTGTTAATAAATCAGACCCCCTCTGAGTGGTGCTCTTCAGCATCAACTGGGCTCTTTGGAGTTGTTGAGACCTTTGGTGAGGGGGGAAATGAAAGAAAGGCTCATTTGCAACACAACACCTGCCTGCAAAGGGATGTGCTGGGGCAGCTTGGAGTGATGATACTGTGCCAAGTGCTGCTCTGGTACAGCTGAAGAGGCTGCTTAATGCTGAATTTTTGAATGATCAACTTAAAAGAATGCCTGTCCCCACTATTAACCCTGTACGCTGAGGGACTCAAGTGAAAATTCACGAATTGTTACAGAACTGAAGATGATTTTCCTATAACAGATGCAGTTTGGATTTTTTTTTTTAAATAACAAATTGCAGTGTGTTTTCTCACCTCTTAAAATCATTTGCATGTAATAACAGCATGGAGCCTAATTAGGTCGATTAGCATGCAGCCTACCAAAGGCTGATTGTTGGTTCAACAGCAAATGTAAAATGTTTGGCTTCTGAAAGAGAGGAAAACCTTTATTAAAACAACTCTCACATGGGGGCTCAGTGCTCTTGTGGGTAGTGGTCTAGTCTGTCAGCTCTGTAGACTTGGGCTTGAATTTCCTCTCTGGTTAAAAAGTGATTGGGTGGTCTGCTCGTAAGGCCTGAGCCTGCTCCCTTTGAAGACAGTGGATGATTTTTCCATTGACTTTACTGGGAGCAGGATTGGACCCATCACAAAATCACTCCATAATGTTTCATGAGTGGCAGTCTCTGCTTAAGAGAGACCTAGGAATAGACCAGTAAAGGTGCTGAAATTTGGCAAACTCCCATTAGCTTCAGTGGAGCTGGGATTTGTTCTTAAATGAATATTGATTACAAATTTATTTCAGAAATTTGAGTTAAATTGGTTCAAACTGGTGTCGCTAGATTGGAGTGGACAAACTGTGGCCTACAGGCATCAACAGATCAGACCGATCTTTCGACAGCTCCATCCGTCTGTATGGTACCTACTAAAATAAAAGGAGTTGAATGGAGATTGGATTACATAAATATTGTGATCTTAGTCACACCTTTGCAAACTTACGGAAGTCAATGGAATTGCAAGGACATGACTGAGGCTATGTCCACACTAACACTTTTATTGGTATAACGTATGTCACTCAGGGGTGTGAAAAAACACCTCTCTGAGTGACGAAAGTTACACCGACAGAAGTACCAGCGTGGACAGCACTATGTAGCTATCACTGCTCATTGGAGGTGGTTTAGTTATGTTGACAGGAGAGCTTTCTCCCGTCCGCATAGAGCGGGTACACAGGACATCTTACAGGGCGCAGCTGCACCAGTGCAGCTATGCCACAATAAGGTCTCTAGTAGACATAGACATGGCCTAAGTGTAGACGCTCAGCAACTCCCTGAAGCTTCTCTCATCTTTATAGACCAAATATTGTAAAACTAGGAGGAGCTGCTCAGAGAAGTGGCATTTCCAAACTGACTATACTGGGATGGAGGGAGGGGGAAAAGGACAGATGAGGACAGAGAAACACACTGAGGGCGAGAAAGAGGTGGAAGAAAACAGTGCCATAGTCATGGGTGTCTTATGAATGATTATTTATTTTGTTGTATTGATTGATTGGAAAACTCCCATTTACTTCATTGAGCCAGGATTTCATTCTCTTTAATAACTTTATGTTTACTCATATTGCTGTTAAAAGATTGTCCAAACAATCTATTTATGATCAAGCCTCATAATCTTGGGCAATATTTTGTTCTGTATTATTTGGAAATTTTTGGTGTGTGTGTGTGTTTGTTTGTTGGTGGGTTTTTTGTGGGTTTTATACCCTATTATGTGCATTAATCCTTAACCTGAAACCATAAGAGGGCGCTCTTGTTTCACTCAAATATATAAAAATACAATTTCACTTGCAGGTATCTTCATATCCAGTACATTCAGCAGCAGTGCAACATGGTGGCGGGAGAAGAGCAGGTAATCTAGGTACAAAACTCTCAGTCTGGGTTTTGTGGGTTATCACCATTGAAAAGTGATATTGAGTGTCTAGCAAGTAAAAGATTCCTTGAGTTTGTTAAGTCATTTAATTGATTGGATAATCTGTTTTGTCATGTAAAACACTAGTCTTGGTTTTGTAATCCTTTGAGCAAACCTGGGTAAATGATAAGACAGAGTAAAGAAAAACTGGACTTCTGAAAAATAAAGGAATTTAAATGTTAGCCTTCATGTAAATTTATTTCAGAATGTTAGTGACAAAATTCCATGTAGTTTCTTGCTTCAGATACTGAGAGTTTTTGTGTCTTTTTTTAATTCCATTTTCTACACAATGTGCCTGTCACCTCTAGGTGCACTAAGAGCCCTTTCTTCACATGATCTTATCAGATATTTCATACTTCATCAGATTACAATTTACTGTTGTTGCTCTTTGTAGTAGGCTGGAATAGGTAATGAAAGACTGTAATGTAGTTATGACATAGAATGAGAAGCCAAGAGACCCTGTGTTTTATTCATCTCTGCTACAGACTACCTGCATGATCCCGAGCAATTTACTTGATCTTTCTGTTCTTCTCAGATTCCACATCTGTAAAATAGGTGTAATACTTACCTACTTTGTAAGGCATAATTGATTGACATCTGGACAGCACTTTGTGGTCCCTGCTCTGTAGCAGTCAAAGATATTGTAATTATTGTGCAGTAATTGTTTCTTAACATCAGACTGGTAATATGTTAATACTGGAACCTCATTGATTGATTCCCAACAAACAGAAGGAAAAATAGGTCAAATGTATTCAGACAAAAGAAAAACAGAAGTGCTGTCCAGAGTGCATCTGTCATAGAAGTACAAGTGAATTTTGTTTTGTACATGCAGAAAGCTGTCGTTTGCATGCAATTCTTCCTGTAAGATGTGCAGCTATGCAGTTTGCACTCCACACATTGTTCACATGAAAAATGCACATACTAAATTAGCATGCATAATTGTTGAGGCTATGTTTGAAAAGCTCACAGGTAATATGTATGCTTGGCTGTTTCTCCACACCTCATCTGTATATGTCAAAGACCATTAGTGCAAATTAGAACAAAATGCTGCAAATTTGTTGATTTGAACTTCAGGATGTTCTTTCATGTATCATTGGAGACATATTGGTGCTTCACATATATTCGTTAGTTGAAGATGTCAGCTTGGCTACATTTGCAAGTAGGTGGCTGCACTACAGAATTGTCCAGTTAAATGCCGTTTAGTTAGACAGTACTTGTCAGGCAAGCAATTCAGAATGCAGATTTTTAAAATGCACTATGCTAATTTTAATGACACAGCTATAAGCAGTTTTTCCATCCAGAATTGTGAGATGAAGAGATTTGTGCATTTTCTGGCCACTAACAATGTATGTTAAAGATGTGCCTATATTCACGGAAGAACATATTGGTGAACACCTTCTGGGGTCATTTAGCAGGCATAGGTTAGTGCTTTCTTTCATTTGTCTGCTTTATTCCATTATGAAAATCTAGTATTTCCTCCTCCGTGTATTCAAATGAAATGAATCACTTGCCTTTGTGGTTCTGTTTGAGTGAACTTTAGTATCTATGTAGAGTTAAAGGTAGATTCTAAAAAGACTTTGTCCAGAAAAGTAGTAGGTAAATTTCCTTATGTAATAGCGTTGCCAGGTGTCCGGTTTTCAGCTGGAACGCCGTTCGAAAAGGGATCCTGGTGGCTCCAGTCAGCATCGCTGACCAAGCTGTTAAAAGTCTGGTTGGCAGGGCTGGCAGGCTCCCTACCTGGCTCCCCGGAAGCAGCGACATGTCCCTCGGCTCCTAGGAGGAGGTGTGGCCAGGGGGGCTCTGTGCACTGCTCCCACCTCGGGCACCAGCTCCACAGCTCCCATTGGCCAGGAACCATGGCCAGTGGGAGCTGCGGGGGCTGTGCCTGTGGGTGGAGGCAGCACGTAGAGCCACCTGGCCGTGCCTCCGCCTAGGAGCCAAGGGACATGTTGCCTCTTCTGGGAAGCTCCACAAGGTAAGTGCTGCCCAGAGCCCCCGCTCCCACAACAAATTCCCTCCCGGAGCCCATACCCCCTTCCACACCTCAACCCCCTGCCTCAGCCCAGAGCCACCTCCCACACTCCAAACCCCTGAGCTCCACCTCCCAGCCCGGAGCTCCTTCCTGCACCCCAAACCCCTCATCCCTGGCCCACCCTGGAGCCTGTACCCCCAGCCGGTGCCCTCACCCCCTGCCGCACCCCAACCCCCTGCCCCAGCCTGGTGAAAATGAGCAAGGGTGGGGGAGAACAAGTGACAGAAGGGAGGGAAATTGAGTGAGTGGAGGGGGGGAGGAGGGGGGCCTTGGGGAAGGGCAAGAGTGTTCGGTTTTGTGCAATTAGAAAGTTGGCAACCCTATTTTGTAAATGCAAATCATCAATACTCTGGTATTACCATCTCTTTACACTCTTCCAATGCATATTTCAAATTCTTTCTAATTTAATTTAAACCTCATCTCTTCTATATCCCAGTACACAGCTGATTATTAAGGGGAGAAAGTATTGCCTGTATTTCTAAACTACTGAGAGTCCTTTTACTAAATTAGGATATACATGAATTTTCATACCACAATGGTTCCTTCTTCAGGTATGGACATGCTCAGACATGCTCTGGAGGCTTGGAAAATTGCCAGAAAATACACAGCTCAAATAAAATAGTGACACTTTCATTTTTACCACTTTCAGCAGTGATCATATCTCTAATTTAATTAAAAAACAGTAACCTAAAAGCAAAAAGAACTTTACAGATGCAAATCAACAATCAGAATAAATGTCTTACGAATGATATTACTAAAAATCATTAAAGCCCAGCCTACCCTACGTGTTTTACCATGCTTAAGGATTATGCTGAAACATGGGAAAATGTGTAGTGCAGAGAGAGAGGCTTAGACATGACTAACTCATCTAAATCAATATTTAAAGCAGAAAGATAATTTGAACTTTTGGAACCAAAGTAACCTACAAGCTTTGGTTATTTTTTTTCTCTGAACAGGAATATTTCAAGGTTTCAAACTAGTTTAACCTATAATTATGTAGAATTTCTTCATATGTAAATTGTTTTTCCTTTAAAAGGTCTTATTATACATAGCAATAGAGACTGCAGCAGCATTACAATAACAGTGAATTTCTCTTTCACTCAGGTTATTTAAAAAAATGCTACTGGTATCAGTGAAGGATTAAACCTCACAAAGAGCCTGTAATCTTGTGCATAATGCATAAACTATATGGCAAAAATCCAAGTCAGTTGTTTCCTTTATGCACAAGAACAGTAAAGACTCAAATAAATGCTATTAGGGAGTAAGTAAACTCATTTAAAACAAAAAAACAAAAGGGTCCCCCTCCATGAATCCAGTTAAGTTGAAATGGGTGGATAGGATATTGAAGAGTATATTATACTTAGGAGAACTGCTGGGAAACAGCCTCTGTACTCACTGATGTCCTGGTCTAGCCAAGGATTTCAAAAGTTAGATCTAAACCACAGAAATACCGTATCCTTATGACACATTTCATTTCTGTGAAAATACTATGGAATCAGGCGAACACAGCCAGCCAGCTCAGAGCAAAAGCAGAGAATTGAGACTCCAGTGGAGCACTTTCCTATTCTGGTAGAGCTTTCAAAAAGTGTCCCTTTGTTGAAATTCACTTGAGGATGTGCAAAGTTCAGATGGCCTCCGAGGTAGTGTTTTTTCCAGTTGTACCTGGTAAATAGCTCAGCAGTAAAATGGACAAAGTTACATTCACACAAACCTGCTTTAAAATAACACGCTGGGTCTGCCCTGAATCCATGGAATTCTCGGTCGGACGGTCTCTCAATATTTACATGGCCCATATCAGTCACCATACGAATGCCTCCCAAGTACTCAACAATAGAAATAACAATCTCTCTCTTTCTTCCTTACCAGCCTGAATCAAATCTGAAACTCTGTCCTGAACACACATCCTGGTCAGGGCATTTCTGCTCATATGGAATCACCCACTGTTCAAAGTTGCTGCAGTACCTGTGCACAGTATATAGGGGTTGACCCTGAACTTCGCCAGTGACTTTAATGGGTGCAGGATCAGGGCCTAACCTATCTGAGGGGATATAATGTGAAAGAGGTGGGGAAATAGGTTGAAGGTTCTATAATAAGTAAAGTCCTAAAACTAACTCAGAAAAGATTGAGACAGATACAAAATTCTAAATTTTTAGACATTAGTGCCCCGATATCCACCCATAACAAAATATGCAATTCCATCAGATGTACAAAACCATGCACACCATTTAAATACATGTACAAACTGGTACTTATGAATGTGTAAACAAGTACTTAGACACGCACTCCTTCTGTTTGTCTGTACAAATGTGGCTTTGCATTCAGGTGTTAGTACACGTGCATTTTTGTGCACTCACTTTAGATAATAATACCAGTAAATTGGCGATAACCAAACTCCTTGATCATTCAGGGACCTTGCTAGATGACTTATTCCATTCGTTCATTTAATTACCGTTCATCACTAAAAGTCTTTAAGAAAAAAACTAGCTAAACCACTGAAGTGATTAATGTAGCGTACGATCTGACTCTAAGAGCTTAGACTAGATCAGTGGATTCCAAACTGTGGTCTGTGGGGCCCTTGCAGGTCCACAGAGCACTGGCTTGTGGTCTGTGAATGGATGGAAGATGACATGGGGATGACTCCTCCACCTATGTCAATTTTCTGCTTCCAGGCTTTTTCTTGCGGTCTTCAGGGCTGTAAAAGATAGCTCTTTCCACTGGGGGCCACTGCTACATAGGAGGAGAAGATGAAAATGGGAGCTGCCTGCAGGGACCAGAGTCAACACTGGGATGGGAGCAACCTGCAGGAGAGAAGCCAGGAGTTGCCAATGGAGTTGGAGCCACTGGTTGAAGAAGGGAACCTAGCATCAGAGGAAATTAAATTTGGAGAGAGCAAGCATAAGAACTAGGCACTAGTCAAAACAGAGCTTCAGTGTGACTTAAGTGGTGCATTGTCTTTGTACTAGTCCTCTGCACAAGGGTTGACCTCTCCTGGTAAGAAGAGGACCAGGTATCAGGTAACTATTTTCAGGGAGTAGAGAAAGGGTGAGAGATATAGGGCAAGTGGAGATTGAGAGGAATTGGAAAATAGCAGATGGGTGAGGGAAACACATTGAAAAGCAAAACTAGTGATTTTTTTAAATGACAAAACACTTCTTGCTTTAAAGATGGTTAAACAACTAAATTCTCTCCTAACATTACTCCTCCATGTTAGCAGCTGCCACAGAGGAACTGAATAATTGTGATGAGCGAAGAGATGATCCACCAGGCACTTCCATGACTACGATGTGGCTCACACAATATGAAACTTGGAGCACTTTTGGACTAGATGTCCAGAGGGCCTTTCCAGCTCTATCCTCCCTAAAAATTAAGGATGGAGTTTGAGTCTTATGCTAACTTGTAATGAAACAAGTATAATTTTTCCCTCCTCCCCAAAATACCCAATGTTATAAACCTGCCTGAAAAATATCAATATAAAAAGCAAATCCATTTTCATTTGCGGGACTACAAAAAAGCATTTGTAACCATTGCCATATACATTGATTGATAGATTCTTAAAATTATTGCTTAAAAGAAACCAAACTGCTTTTTTTTCTATTGTGTCACGTAACATTAAATCTTATGGAAACCACATAGTACCAGTACACAGTGGTGTAACTCCATTGATTTCAGTGGGGCTATTGGTGATTTACAGCAGTGCAAATGCCCAGAGACTCAGGCCCCAAAACTCTTAGTTACACTGGTGCAATCCCATTGACTTCGGAGTTTTATCAGTGTTACTGAGATGGAAACGACAAAGGAGGAGAAAGACCTGGGTGCAAAGGAGAAGAAAGACCTTGGTTGATCACAGGATGCCTATGGGCCAACAGTGTTATAACGCAGCCATGAAAAAGGCTAATGCAATCCTAGGATGCATCAGGTGAGATATTTTCAGTAGAGGTAGGGAAGTACCATTATACATAGGGTGACCATATGTCCCATTTTAAAAGGGACAGTCCCATTTTTGGGGACTTTTTCTTATATATTACCTCCTATTACCCCCCACCCCCGTCCCGTTGTTTCACAGTTGCTATCTGGTCACCCTAATTATACAAGGCACCAGTGAGACCTTGTCTGGAGTACTGTGTGCCGTTCTGGTCTCCCATGCTTAAGAAAGATGAATTCAAACTGGAACATGTGCAGAGAAGGGTTACTAGGATGATCAGAGGAAGGAATACCTACTTTAGGAGAGGATACTCAAAGAGCTTGGCTTGTTTAGCCTAACCAAATGAAGGCTGAGGGGAGACATGATTGTGCTGTATAAATACATCAGAGGATAAATACTAGGGAGCAGAGGTGACAGGGCGGTGGGGGCTGAGGGGTCATATGTCCGCCCAGATATCTGCTAGGGTGGGAGCTCCACTGCAGAGATATGCCCAGGAAAGGCACCAGCAGCTAGTGACCCCACTGATCCCCAGAAGGTGGCGCCTAGAGCAGGGAAGAGAGACTGGGCTGGCAGCCCAGCTCTGCCGGGGGTGTGTGTGTGGGGAAGCAGTTCTGTCCCTTCCTGGCTGGCAGCTGCAGTTACCTGCTCAGGTACATGTCTGGGCTAGCCTGCCTGAGTACCACTGACTGGGGTAAGCAAAGGGAGCGAGGGGAGGAAGGGGGGCCTGGGGATGGGGTGTGGGGCCAGTGGAGGCAGCTGGGGCAATGGGGATGGGGGAGGCAATGAGGTCAGGGGCCATAGGGTGGGTAGGTGGGGGACTGGGGGAGCTAGTGGGAGCTAGGGGGGAAGGGTGGGTGTCTGGGCGAGGCAGCAGGAGCCATGGCGTGGATGGGTGGAGGGTTGTGGGAGGCAGCAGGGTCCAGCAGGGATAGGGGATATGTGGGGAGCCTGGGAAGGCAGTGGGCTCAGGGGCAATAGGTGGGCATCTGAGGGGAGGCAGTGGGGCCAGGGGCCATGGGGTGGAAGGGTAGGGTGCTGGGGGAGGCAGTGGGAGCCAGGGGGGGAGGCAGTGGGAGCCAGGGGGGAAGGGTGGGCATCTGAGGGAGGCAGTGAAGATATGGGCAATTGGGGATTTGGGAGGGGAGGCAGCAGGAGCCATGGGGTGGATAAGTGGGGGGCTGGGGAGACAGTGGGAGCCAGGGGAAATGTGGGGTGGACAGGGGAGGGTGGGGGGCCACAGGGTTAGTGGGGGGTGAGGGAGGCAGCAGAGGCCAGGGACCATGGGCGGGGTTCTGGGGAGGCAGTGGGAGCCAGGGGAGATGGGGTGGGGACCCTGGGGAGGGGCAGAGTGGCAATAAGGGGGTGGGGGAGGCAGGGTGGGCCAAGGGGATGGGGAGGGCTGGCGGTCCAGGGGAGATATCAGGAGTGGGGGGGCTGGAGGAGGCTGACCTTAAGGGTGGGCGGTCTTGCCGTGATCAAGGGGGCACCATCATCAAGAGGCTGTTGCTGGAGGCTCTTTTGGCAGTCACCAGGAAGTTGACCAAGGCTGTAATCGGGGGCTGCCGTTGTGTCCCCCACTATCAGCAGTTACCAGTCGCCTAAGTGAAGTGTCAATGTTGACACAAGAACCAATGGATATAAAGTGGCCATCAACAAGTTTAGATTTGAAATTAGACAAAGGTTTCTAACCATCAGAGGAGTGAAGTTCTGGAACAGCCTTCCAATGGGAGCAGTGTGTGGGGGCAGGGAACACAAACTGGCACAAAATAAACACAAACCTGCTTTAAAGCAAGACTGAGCTTGGTAAATTTATGGAGGGGATGATATGATGAGATTGCCTACAATGGCATGTGGCCCATCTGCGATTGCTAGTAGAAAAAATCCCAACGTCTGGAGATGTGGCACTGGATGGGAAGGGCTTAGAGTTACTACAAATTCTTTCCCAGGTGTCTGGTGGGTCTTGTCAACATGCTCAGGGTCTAACTGATCACCATATTTGGGGTTGGGAAGGAATTTTCCTCCAGGTCAGAATGGCCAAGACTCTGGGAGTTTTTCACCTTCCTCTGCAACATGGGACATGAGTCACTTGCTGGTTTAAACTAATGTAAATGTTGGATTCTCTGTAACTTGAAATCTTTAAATCATGATTTGAGGACTTCAGTAACTCAGCCAGAGGTTAGGTGTCTATGACAGGCGTGAGTGGGTGAAGTTCTGTAGCCTGCAATGTGCAGGTCAGATTAGATGATCATGATGGTCCCTTCTGGCCTTAAAGTCTATGAGTAGAATTCGGCCCACAGGGCTACCAAATTTCAGCCTGAAACAGGCTTTATTTTGCTTTGCATTTCAATGCCAGGCAGTGAGGACGTCTAAGGGCGATGGCCACAGATTACAATCCCTGGAAGAAAATCTAAAATAGTTTTTCCCCTTCTTAAAAGTTGAGCTTTTTCCTTTTGTCTTTTCCCATAAAATGGGTGACTGGTAACAGTTTTCATCAAGAATCACTATATTTTAATCTTCTTTCAAAATGTTTATAAATATCTTTGGCATTCAACAAGAAAATATTGTGCTACATCAAATGGGAACTATATTTTAGAGGCATATTGGAGAAACCCATAAAAGTAAATTGATAAGAAAAACAGGTGTGGGCCATTGAGAGGTGTGCGTGGCCCTATCCTCCTGAGATGTGTCTGACACTCGTATGGCTGTTGTACAGTGTTAATTAGATCATTCTAATTAATTCAGTCAAAGTGTAAATTAGGAAGGAATGAAGAAAAATTACCTTTGAAGGCTGCTAATACATTTAACCCCATGCTGTTTATTTAGCAGTCTAACAAAATAATGATGTTAAGAGTCTAACAAGGCACCAGACCAGGACACAGCTGTTAATAGCATTAAATATGAGATTGCAGTCTGTGCTGCAGGCGCGTATGCCTGGTCTGTGTTTTCAAAGGTTTTCCAGTACAGCTATATCAGCAGACCCTGCTAGTGTAGATGTGGTACATACTGGCAAAAAAAGTCCTGTTTCTGGTGGTGTTTATACCATTGCCCTGGGTGAAATAAGCTATGCTAGCAAAAGGACTTTTTTTTGCCAGTATGAACCACATCTACACTAAAAGTGTGTTGCTAAACAAGTTTAGTTAAAATGGTGCAACTTCTGTGAGTGGATGAGGCCTGAGTTGAGGATGGACTGACAGTATGGTCAACCCCAAATGTTCAAAAATCCAAAGCTCCTTCAAGTCAATGGGAGACTTTCCAATGACTTCAGCGGGCACTGGATCAGGCTCTTGGTTTCTAGGCTACAGCATCTTTTACAAGAAGTCGCTTACTCTGCATGAGTTCTGAGAAATTCACATACCCAAACAGGCTTTAAACGTATTTTATTACATACAGATGTGCAATATCTTAACATCTCTGTATCTCTTGTGCCTAATTTCATAATTTAATTTTGTATTTAAAAAACAGAACAAAACTGTGTAACAAATTACCCTTTCATTTGCTCACCACTGCACCATTTTTTATTTCCATATGCATGCCGCTCGGCTCTCTAGAATTCCTCATGATGTGCTCCTGCTGTAAATTGATTGTGTGCATATCTGTATTCTATGGAGTATTTTGAATCCAGACACGTACATGAAAAAGGAAACAGGAAACAGGTCTTATGAATTGGCCATTGGATAACATTTCTTTCATTGGTTTCAGAATAGCAGCCGTGTTAGTCTGTATCTGCAAAAAGAAAAGGAGGACTTGTGGCACCTTAGAGACTAACAAATTTATTTGAGCATAAACTATGTAAATCTCCCCACTGTATTTTCCACTGAATGCACCCGAGGAAGTGAGCTGTAGCTCACGCAAGCTTATGCTCAAATAAATTTGTTAGTCTCTAAGGTGCCACAAGTCCTCCATTTCTTTCATTGTGAAGAAAGAATGAACTTCCCAAACTGATCTATCCAGAGAGCTTAAAGTCATTTCCATTTTCTTTCTGTAGCTATTAGAGACCATTAAAAAAACAAAACAAACAAAACCCCAAAATAAATGCCACCCCCAAATCTCCTTACATATTTTGGTAACAAGTTTGACGAACTTTATGACAGTATCAGATTTCTTATCTACTAAAATGTAGTGAGTTGCTCAGTGTCTTTATATAATATTATTGTATGCTTAGATGTTTATTTTTAAAATCAGCCTTCTTGCCCATTATTTTTTTCCGTTTTGCTAATTGGCGAATAATTAAAGTCAGGCCGAAGTTTGCGATGCTCAATTACTTTACTGTATAAGCGCTAAGCGATAAAACTAAAAAGGCTTAATGAAAATGCAATCACAACCGAATGTTTTATCTCAGCAGACAGAAGGAACCCCAGTGTACAGTTCCTCTGAGCACTGTAGTTTGCTTTGAATCCTACGCTGCTGGCTATTGGTTGAGAAACACGTGGAGGGGGTGGAGGAAGACGCATTGCCAGCAGTAGAAACTGGCCACTTCCACTCGCATAAGACCGAGAGGGTGCCGTAGTGTTCCTAGGTCAGCAGCAGATGCTTCCAGCGCCGAGCCTGGTTTTTCTTCCAGGGAGGAAGATCCTAGCGGGCTGCAGATGGAGTTGCCAACAGCTGCTTTGTTCCGCTCCCAGAACTAGCTTTATCATCGCACAGAAAAGCATTTAAAGACAAAACAGTCCTGCCTCGCTTTTCGCTTCGCTTCCTAAAGCCTGGCTTCCCACGTGTGACGGATTCACCCTGTTCCCTTGCATTGCATTAGCCTGGGGAATTTCTGCACAGTTAAAAAGCTCTGTGACATGCCTTATTATTTCTGCAAATCACAGCTTAAGCCTTTTTATATGTAATCAGATCTATGATGGGTTTTTCTCAGCGTGGTCTACCCGGGCTCCCTGTAACATATATTTGAGTCCATCTCATGTAGCTCATCTCTTAAAATACACCTCATAGCACATCTCCTCCGTTAGCGTCTGTAGCATTTTGCAGATCGACGCTGTCTCATTCCTTCGGTGCGGAGACACGAGCTCTCCGGTGGCGGGCGTGTCCCTGCGGTGTGCCCGGCAATGGAGATTGCCTGCACCGATGCCGGGGCAGAGCTCAGCCCCGGACGCTGGAGGAGCCACCTTTGGCTCCTCATTGTCTGAGGAGGCTGGAGAGGAGCCCGTGCCCCGCAGACCTGTCCGAGGGAGATGGGAGGTGTGGCCCTTGCTGAGTGCACTGGGATCCACCGGGCTGCTGAGGACGTGGGGAGGGAGACGGTGGTCTCCTGCTCTGCGCGGGGGCTGGCCTTCCTCACTAGGGACACTGGGCGCACAGGTCGCGCGGCTCCTCCTGGGGCCCGGGCTGGGCGAGGTGCCCCAACCCAGCCGCGGAGCCTCTTCCCTTTGTGTCCCTCCCCGCGCTGGCCCATGTGACAGCATTGCTTGCAGCCTCCCCGCGGCTCCGTTAACTCGCGTCCTCCTCCCCCGGCCCTCCCCGCCCCTCCCCTCCCCCGTGTGTCACTCAGCCTCTTTGCATATGTGCCCCCCACCCTCCCGGCCGCAGCCCATATACCCGCTTCCCCGCGCCGCAAAGCGCAGCAGCCGGCGAGCGGCCGCCTCCCGCAGCAGCAACAGCGCCTCCGCTCCGCGCACGCGCTCGCCCGGCCCGAGTGCGGCTGCCCGCGGCTCTCCTGCCCCCAGCCCGGGCTCCAGTGGGGAGGCACCGCAGCCCCCCGGCGCGGCCCGGCAGGAGAAGGGAGGAAGGAGCGAGCCGGAGGCTGCTGGCCGCCGGGGAAGGGGCGGGACGGGACAGGCTCCCGCAGCCTCTCGCCTGCCCTGAGCAGCGGCCGTGAGACAGGGGGGAGCCCGGCGCCGCGGCTGTAAGTTCCTGCGCGCTGACCTGTTGCGGGGGGCCGGGCGGGCTGGCGGGGGCTGCCGGTCCGCGGGCGGGTGTTCGGGCAGCACTCGGGGCTGGGGCAGCAGCTCTTCTCTCCCTGCTGGCGGGGCGCTCCCGGCAGGGCGCGCGTCTGCGTCCCCAGCCCCGGGAAGGGGGAGGCTGTGGGGAGGGGAGGGGAGGACTGCGCTAGGCTCCCTCTCTCCCTTCGCAGGGGTCGCCCTGAGTCTCACTCCAAAGCGAAGCGAGCCGGGTGCGGGACCCGTTGCCACGGACAGCCTTGCGGGCGGCTGAAAAGGTGCATTGGCAGGGAGCGCACCCCGCTCCCCCCCCAGCTTAGCAGACTTCGTGCAACTTGTTCCCTGCATAAATCAGCTGGCGGGCTGATTGTCTGTGTTGCAAAATGAAGCACCACTGCACTGAGGCTGTTAAGTTGGGAGATATTTTCATCTCGCTGTCAGGGCGCATTTTCAGCAGCCTCATAGCTTTTTTTTTACTATACACATGAACTGAGTCTGTGTATCGATCTCTAATTGAATATTGAACGACTGTGTGGGCTTGATGGTAACATCAGATCACGCAAATGATAGATTCTGTGCATTAGTAAGCATCCTGTGTTCACTCCTGGAAGCAGGTCCCGCTGTTTCTGCACCATGTGCCCATTGCAACCTTTTGAAGGAAAATGCAACACTGGTGGATAGATATTTCTGGTATGTGGCTGTCTTTGGCAAATAGAAACACTTAATACTAGATACTAACCTTAAATATTGATTTATTGTAGTTTCCTTTTCAAATTTCTCAAATGACTAATTTGGAAAATACACATAAGAAATATCAGTTGGCTTTTTTAATAAGTCTGAGTAACCAGAATTTGAATGACCATGGACTTTACCACTTTCAGAATCAAAGGCAAAACCCATTTCTTCTATTCTTTCTTTTAGGAAGTTTTTCATACACAACCAATACAATGCTCATTTACACAAAGATAAAACAGAAATCTGTATAAGCTAATTAAGTTATTTCTTCTGCAGGTTGGCAAGAAACAGATACTATTGCTGATTTGAAATACTGGGGAGGTGTTCGGATACTACATTGAAGGGGAGCAAGCATATAGGCACGTAGGTACATAGGTGTGTACAATCACACAGTCATTTTGAAATGGTCTGCATTTGGCAAAAAAAACCCAGGAACTGTACAAAAAATTAATGCATGATAAGTGATCGCCTGATTTACACTTCATATAACTTCTGTGCAATGGGTTATACTGTGGAGTGTTAGAGAGGGGCTGGGCATCACTGCAGACTTAGCAGCTGAGAAAAGGATCAATTCATGCAGTGGATAGTCGTGAAACGGTGATTTTTTTCCCAAGTATCTCACTGGAGAACCGATGAGATTATAGTGTTCTGAGAGGAAGTTTTATCTTGTACATAATAAATGTGCAAATAACTGAAAACACTTTAAAAAGAATTTATTTGACTGAGGTGAGATCTTCAGAATCTAAAGCTGTTAAGAAGTAGGGCAAGAGGTTGTTGAACATTGTGTACTACCAGATTTGAGGTTGCTGTGACAAGTAGCTGGTTGAAGTACATCATAAATCATCCCTTGCTTCAATGTCTGTTTCATTAGTGATTCATGATAAATATAGATTTGTATTTTACTGACCATTTGTCCTTTCTATTCAAATGTTACTGTTTCTAAGGAAAAATTGCCTGACGGAAGTTCACTCATTTTATTCAAGATGAACACTTGCTCAGTGACTGTGAATTACCTCTGCTGAAATGTTTGAGGCTTGCATAATTTGCAGAAACAAATAGAGAAATCAGAGATGTCTGTTTGAATATTTTTGTAGTTTTGAATATACTTATTAACATTTTGGCCCAAATTGCATTCTCAACAATCACAAACCACATTTATTCACAAAAACACTACTTTGCTAGTAAATTATAAGGAATCCTTTTTAATGGTACTTTGCCTCGACATATTGACTTGTAGAACAAGTCAAAAACTAGTGTGGGACTTGAGGGGGAAGATGTACAATTACAGTGTGTATCTTTGTTTTGTTTGAGGAAATATGTTTAGCTTACTAAAATGTGACTTGCCACACCTTGAATTCTTCTAAAGAGGCAACTTTAGAATGATACAGGTAATGATTTTGTTAAGGTTTGCTAAAGAGGAACAAATATGAATACTGCAAGTAATTAATAAAAATGGCTTTGGACACTGAAAGATCAGACCTTGTCTTTTAGGATATTGCTGTGTGCAAAACAGAAATGACGTGAAACCCTGAACCTCCCTATGCCACAAAAGTCTCACGGTGGTTTTTATCTTTTTGCAGCTGAGATCAGTATTTCGTGGTAGGGCTGTGGGTGGGCTTGGGCAACATGCAGTGATCTGCACTTTCCTACCTCTGTCCTACCCCTCTGCATAGGGTCTGTAGTTTCACCATTCTCAAACATAGGGATAACTCTAGTTTCTTAGCTCTTATTTTGTGTTCAGGACCTGATCCTGCATGGTTCTGTGCAGCCACAACTCATGAGAACTCACAGCACCACTCTGGATCAGAACAGACCTATATTTCCAAGGTTTGAACTTTTCTTTATCAATGCTGCTGTGATTTTTTTTTTAATTATTATTATTATTTAGTGCTGAGTGCTGTTGGTATGCTTAGCATTGCAGCAGTACATAGCGGGATACATAGTCCCAGATGCAAAGAACTTGCAATCAAAGACTCCATCCTGCAGTGAATATCACCCAGGGGGGATCCCTGTGTCTGCTTGGTCCCCCATTGACTTAACTGGGGATGCCCAAGAGTGCAGGGATCTGTTCACATGTAGCTCGTGTTAGGATGAGCACCTAAGGTCCTAATCCTATAAAACGCTAAATGCTGCCTGGGGATGTTGAGTGCCTGCATCTCCCACTGACTTCAGAGACTGGAAGCTGAGGTGGCTCCACACCCCACAGGAGGCACTCAGCCTCTTGCAGGATTGGGCCCTACATGTGAGACAGACCAATCCAGAAAAACATACAGAATGTTGTGTATTTGAATCATAACAACTTACGAAATAACAAAATCCTGTAACGGTTTTAAAATCTGACTCCACAATGTTTGCCAAATGAGGGTTGATCTTCCCACTTTTGCATCTAAAGTGTTGATGCACCAATACGCAGAGCCATGATCCTCTGTGTAATTCTGTAGCCACAACAAATCTGAAACTGAGGCGCATGTTCAGTTTAACCTTTGGCAAGAGGGTAAATGGGTACATTTAGTCCTGGATTAGTGTATGTGACCCTTGAATGTCCTCTGAATGATGATTATTTGTCAGGTAATGCAATTATATATAATGGGTATTGCAATTATACTTACCATGTAAAAGTAGTTGCATGCATTTTAATAGCATACTTGGCTACTTGTACTGTGTTTACAGTTATTGCAGTTAACCTAAAACATTGGTCCAAAGTGCTTTGTGCAGCTCATGTTTTCAGTCACAATGAAGAGGGCTTGATCTAAACCTTACCGAAGTAACTGAAAAGATTCCGATAGATTTTAATGGGCTTTGGATCAGGCCTGATAAAGACAAACACTGTGTATTTCCCATGTTGCTCCTTCTTTAAAGTCCTGATGATAATCATTAGGAAATTAAGTTCCAGCTTAAAAGAAAGAGGTTGCAGTATTTTGGTGCTTATTTGAGCATGACCATGAAGTCAAAGGCAAATCACAAACTTCCTATTGTCTGTGATATGCCATTTGTGCAGAGCTATGCCATACTGCTGCTTGCTTGGAGCAGAGCACAGGTTATTTGGTATGCAGCAATCCATGAGCAGGTGTATGAGAAGTCTATAAT
Source organism: Lepidochelys kempii (assembly GCF_965140285.1). NCBI lineage: Eukaryota > Metazoa > Chordata > Testudines > Cheloniidae > Lepidochelys > Lepidochelys kempii. Next base: position 48,753,641 of record NC_136384.1, read on the forward strand.
TTCGCAGATATAAATGTAATATTATTAAATGCTGGAAAAATCAGGTTTTTATTCTGTTGTGAGTTCTAGCCTATGATTTCCAAAAGAATGAAAGGAATATTGTATTGATTTTTAGAATGACATACAGACCTCTGAGGCTATTCAGATTCTTACATAGTCTCTTTATCAGAGCACTGGTCTGAGGGCAATGGGCAAAGTTTTCCTCTAAAAAACATGAACCTTGTGGAAATGGAATGATGTCTTAATTAGCAGCATAGAAATATATGTTCAGGAATATAAATGGGGAGGGGAATTTCATGGTAATCAGAGAAGCTGAACTCCTTCACCAAACCTCTTCCCCACCACCATCTATCCAGGCTGTAGAGCACCAGTGAAGCTGTTCCATGATGGCAGCCCCTGGTCTGCAGTAACTTCTGTGGATGCTGTTAGTCTGTCAAACCTCCACTGCCCACCTGTGTGATTTGGTCAATGGATCTGTGTAGATGCAAATCTAGAGCCCGTGTCCCATAGCACACATCAGTTCAGTTTCATTCAGGGCCAACCACTTGCCTTACTTAATCCAGAAGATTGGCCCATACAAAATATATAAACTTGCAAATGGTTGGAAGGGACCATGGAGGGCAGTTGAATCCTTCCAAGGTCACATATAACTTGTTTCCCTTAAAATGGGAGCAGAACAGCCCTGGTTTTGAAAGGATGGGGTAGCAATGTAGAATATTCTTTCCTCCCACCCCCAAACCAACAACTGCAGACTCTTGTGCTCTGAGAGCCTAACTCAGGGGGACTGCAGAATAGCAGTCCTGCATTGATATCAGCAGACAGTACAATCGCTTTACCCTGCCAAGACTGTACGCATATACTGTCACCCAGTAGCAGGCTTCCACTGGAGATATTCAAGATGTAGATCTCTATAATACTTAGCCATGATATTGTAATAAAGCTTTGGTCATGTAACAATATCCTTGCAATGTTATCTGTCTCTGTCGTATCTTTCCCACTCCCTGCTGTTGGATATGGAACCATTATATCAAAAGAAATCATCAAAATGGAATGAGTACCTTCTTGTTCTCCCGTGCAGTTTTTTTACATTCCAAGAGGTATTCTCTCCGGTGGCTCTTCCTACTATGATTCAAAGCAGGAGAATGTTTCAAGTGTGTTTGAGTGTGTGTATGTGATGAATCAGCTGTGCTACACTGGGGAGGGGTGAGAAAATCAGCTCTCGGTCCTTATTTTTCCTCTGTCTTCCTTGCCTACTATTGTCATGAAAGTTGGAGATCAGGTTTCCCAAGGTAAACCTGCTCTTGGGCAATAATAGTGGGGCATGTCATTTAAGAAACTTATCGGGGAAAAAAATAAACATACACTGAAGTAGATACAATTCTTTGTCCTCTCATGTCTATAATAGGCTCAGAGCAGTCTTCCTGCTTACAATCATTATCAGGGATGCATATAATTGTTTTTAATTAAAAGAGGTATGTCATAAACATTTGTCATGAGAACCCTTAATCTTATTTAATTTTTGTTTATTTTTAGGTGTGGCAGAAAATGTCAGTCAGCATGCATGAGAATCGCAAGTCTAGAGCCAGCACTGGCTCTATAAACATATACTTATTCCATAAATCATCATATGCTGATAGCGTCCTTACTCACCTGAACCTTCTACGCCAACAAAGGCTTTTTACAGATGTACTTCTCCATGCTGGCAACAGGTCATTCCCTTGCCACAGAGCTGTCCTAGCTGCATGTAGTCGCTATTTTGAAGCAATGTTCAGCGGTGGACTTAAAGAGAGCCAGGCTAGTGAAGTCAATTTTCATAATTCTATTCATCCAGAAGTTTTAGAACTTCTGCTGGACTATGCGTACTCCTCCAGGGTTATCATCAATGAAGAGAATGCAGAGTCCCTGCTAGAGGCTGGAGACATGCTAGAATTCCAGGATATCAGAGATGCTTGTGCAGAGTTTCTGGAGAAGAACCTTCATCCCACCAACTGCCTTGGCATGCTGCTGCTGTCAGATGCTCACCAGTGCACCAAGCTTTATGAACTCTCTTGGACGATGTGTCTTAGCAACTTCCAAACCATCAGTAAAAGTGAAGATTTTCTCCAGCTGCCAAAAGACATGGTTGTGCAGCTCCTTTCCAGTGAAGAACTAGAAACTGAAGATGAAAGATTAGTATATGAGTCAGCTATTAACTGGGTTAACTATGATCTGAATAAGCGCCACTGTTATCTCCCTGAACTATTGCAAACTGTGAGACTGGCTCTCTTGCCAGCCATCTACCTTATGGAGAATGTAGCCATGGAAGAACTTATCACTAAGCAAAGGAAAAGCAAAGATATAGTAGAAGAAGCAATAAGATGCAAGCTAAAGATCTTACAGAATGATGGTGTGGTCACCAGTTTGTGTGCCAGACCTCGTAAAACTGGCCATGCACTGTTTCTTCTGGGGGGCCAAACCTTTATGTGTGACAAGCTGTATCTGGTGGACCAAAAGGCAAAAGAGATCATTCCAAAGGCTGACATCCCAAGTCCACGGAAAGAGTTCAGTGCTTGTGCTATTGGCTGCAAAGTGTATATCACTGGAGGTCGGGGATCAGAAAATGGAGTCTCCAAAGATGTTTGGGTGTATGACACTCTTCATGAGGAGTGGTCAAAGGCTGCCCCCATGCTGGTAGCTAGGTTTGGGCATGGTTCTGCTGAACTCAAACACTGTTTGTATGTAGTAGGAGGACACACAGCAGCAACTGGTTGCCTTCCAGCTTCCCCTTCAGTATCCTTAAAGCAAGTAGAACAGTATGACCCTGTGACCAACAAATGGACAATGGTTGCACCACTTCGAGAAGGAGTAAGCAATGCAGCTGTAGTTAGTGCAAAGCTTAAGCTATTTGCTTTTGGTGGCACCAGTGTTAGCCATGACAAGCTGCCCAAAGTTCAATGTTATGATCAATGTGAAAATAGATGGACAGTACCAGCCACCTGCCCCCAGCCCTGGCGCTACACAGCTGCAGCTGTTTTGGGTAACCAGATTTTTATTATGGGTGGAGATACTGAATTCTCTGCATGCTCAGCTTATAAATTCAACAGTGAAACATACCAGTGGACTAAGGTGGGAGATGTGACAGCTAAGCGAATGAGCTGCCATGCAGTAGCATCTGGAAACAAACTATATGTAGTGGGAGGCTATTTTGGGATTCAAAGATGCAAAACATTGGACTGCTATGATCCCACATTAGATGTATGGAACAGCATAACCACAGTGCCCTATTCACTAATTCCCACAGCATTTGTCAGCACATGGAAACACCTCCCCTCATAACTGTGTGTGTGTTGCGATTGCAGCTTGCCAGGTAAGAAAATAGACTTATGAATACAAATATAATAGTACTTAGCACTCACAGTGCTTTACATCCACAGATCTCAAAGGAGGGTAAGTAAATTATTTGTATTTTACAGTAAGGAAAACTGAGGCACACAGCTGTTAAGTGACTTGTCCAAGGTCATGCATCAAATTCGTGGCCGAGCCAGGAATGGAACCCAGATTGCTTGGCTCCCCGTACCATGCTCTCTTGACTGGATTGATCACTTTGCCTCCCAGTTTAGATGTTGAATATGTTATTTCCACTAGGTCTAATGCTGATGGGAAAATATAGTTTAATTATGACAAATTCAGTTATAAATCATTAACCTACTAGGGATAGGTGGTGTTTCCTTAACTATACAGAACTGGTCAATCAACATGAGAACCTAAAAAGACTTCTGTTAACCCTCTAATCATGAGCTGCAGCAGGGTGGTGACTCGGTCCAAATGGACAGCTCTCTGTTTGTGTGAACAATCTTGCTGCAGCTGCATTGTTACCAGTGGATATGTAAGGTGTTGCACAAACACACTGGGTCAAGTCAACCCTTCTGCAACAGCTGAAGTAAATGGAATTGCACCTGCTTATGCTAATTTTGAATTGGGCCCATTAAATATACTTTTAAAGCGCTTGTTTTTCAAAGGAAAGTTGTGTTTATATGTCTGACTATATATAATGTCACTCCAATATACCAGTAATACTGTGGTTCAAATAATTACTTGGCAGTGTTTCAAAGCAAATGCAGTCTCATTTACAGTTAAGCATTATGGGCCAAACTCACACCACGTGCAATTTCTTACAGGCAAGTCTAAGTTTGGCCTTGCTTGTTTTGCTGGTTATGTGGCTCCACTTTTTTACTTTTTGTTTCTTCTTCATTTGGAAAACCACTAAAATATCTGAGCAGCCCAAAATATTGTCAGTTTATAAACAAAACAGAGTTAACTTGCTAGCCATTGTCTTAAACTAAATCTGATTTTTCATTATTCCCCCCCCCCCAATATTTTCCTGAATTGCATCACTTAAGTCTCTGATATTTTCTAGAGTTCTTACTTGAGTTATTTTGCATTAAAACGTACAAATACTACGCTTTAGTGTGTGTTGCTCAGTTTTTTCTGAGAGACTGCAATGCAGCATTGTGGCTACAAACACATTTTGATGGCATGTTTAACCCTCAGAAGCACCCTTTGTTGCTTAAATGAGCCATGCCTTGTGAGTAGTAATTTCTTAAGGGATTTGAATACTGCATAATGTAACCATAAAACCAGCCAGGTTGCAAAAAACTATTGAAGGAAAAACAGTTTAAAATAATTAAATCAGCTTTGCAGTAACCTAGAACCTCCAGGTCAAAGTAGATACCTCAGAAAGATAATGATACCAGTCTGCTTTTATAGACTTCATAGCATCTAGCTCTTCAGAAGGGTCATGTTGACAGGATTTTATTGGCAACTGGACTACAAGGAGATGGCTGGCTGGCTCCTGCAATAAATAGCAGGACATCCGATTGTCCTTGTAACAGGGTAAATCTGATAATTTGGGGATCATTGTGGAATTTTTTCACCCAGTGGTGTGCTGAGGCCTCATCTTGCTGTTTCCCCTTGAGCTGAATAGGAATTTTGACTAAGTAAGAAGTGCATTTTTGGGCCACCGCAGAGTAACAACTCAGAGGTGAAATCTAGTAGGAAATGTAGTGAGGTCATGTTTTCAATGACACTTTGGTCTTTGAGTTGAATAACCACCTGTAACTTTTCCATCTCCACCCACAACTTAGTCTTAGAAAAACAGAGTTTTGGATTCCATCCAACGTTTGCAAACATTGGAGACTGATCATATCCTGGGTATCTGAGACTAATCACACACTTCCGATAACTCAAAAACTGAGTAAATAGGCTTCTTTGAGACTACTTCCTTGCTAGCCGGAAAGCTGGGAACACATCTTTAAATCCATACCATTCAACCAGTTTCTATTATTACTCATTTCAGCAGGGCTCAGTGTTATCAGAACAGTAGTAACGAATGGCCAAACTCAGGATCTGTGCCAAGAAAAATACTGACTTTTATTTTCCTAAGATTGACTTCATTGTTCTAAAATTTACAGCACATAGAAACAGAGGGGGTTTTTTCCTGAAAAATAGTAGTCCGAATATAATGGCACTAAAGGCTTTCATTTGCTTTGCGATATCCTGTTAAAGGCCATTACTTTAGCCTCACTAGCCTGTAAGATAACGGGATGAATGCAACCGTAAACTGAAACCACTCTAGTGCAGCATGCTCATCTAGCCAGTAGATTTTTACTGACTCCCACTGTTCTGTCAGTGGGTGGGAGGGACAAGAAGGAAATTACTTCTGATTATCCTCTGTTTTCATGGTGTTGTGTGGCCCCAGCCTGCCGCAGCTTAGGAAGATTTTAGTCTGCTTTGTTTCTTCCTTCAAACTTTGCTCTTTTGAGTAGGTTTAGTTTTATTTTCTCCTTGCAAGAGTTATTTTTTTTTTCTTTTGGTTAATCATCCCATGACAGGAAACATAATTTTTGGCCTCAGTGTTGAGATATACCTTTCAAGAAGGGAAAAAATGACACACTAGTCTGAAGAATGTCTAGGTGACGCTAATCAGCAATAAGAAATGGCAAAAAATTACACTGGAAATAATGAAAAGGGTCTGTCTTAAACCCACAAAGGCAAAGAGATTTCAGGCTAAGGCTGTGAGTATACCCGGCTGTTCTTGGGCATTGCGGCACTGACCATATAGGGCTACAGTCTGCTCTCCTGAATATCTGTGTTCGTTCAGATTAACTACATTGGCTTCAGAAGAGTTACTCTGCATGTGCACCCTAAATTCCCGCTGTGCTATTTAAAGCTACTGTAATAATGAGGCTGGTGTCTGGTTTGGAAACTTGCACTTAACATAGGCTTCATAATTAAATATGGTAGCCAAATCTCAGGATCCAAGGGCTATATTTTTCACTGAATAATCAGCTCCTGGAAAAGACTCCCGTGTGGAGTTGTTGAGGCATGGTGCATTGTCATGTGAAAAGAAGCGAGACAGATTTCTGCCATAATGAATAGCAGAGAAGTTTTAAATAAGGGGATTAATATGTCCACTTTCTCTATGGTGAATAAATTCAATTTAGAGTTCTTCATGGTGAACAGAGGAGCACCCAGCCTCCCGGCTCCCTCCCAGCTCTTTCTTCAACATCAGTCTGCTCTAGTTCAGTAGGGCCCATGAGTAGAATAAACTGGTTGCCCTAATAATTTTTGAGGCTTTTCTGGAAGAGAGAAGTTGCATGAGGTTGTTTTCTTTTTTTTTTTTAAGCATATTCCTACCCCATTTGTTGAGAACAGGAAAAGCAGTGTGTTGCAAAAACAGCACTATCGACCAAATGCTATTTAACCTTTTATTTTATAAGGGTCAGATTCACTCAGAAGTACAACTCTACTCCATGGCTAGTCCCTATTGGAGTCTCTGGGACTGCTTGCAGAGTAAGGCCAGGCAAGTAAAGAAGGCAGAATCTGACCTAAATGTTGTGGTTGGTTTATTTACTATCCGTGATTAGTTATTACACAGAGATGCACAAAAGGCTTTTAGTTTTTCTTTGACATCTAATGAAAACCTTATTGCTTTATTGTATATTGTCTCATGAGAATCCTGTAAATCTTTTCTTCTCCCCCTCCTTTTTTTTTTTAGTTTGCTCTGTTAGTTGGAGAAGAGACTTGGAATCTCAGCTACGGAGAAATGGTTTTAATGAAGAAAAATTGTTCAGAGTCTTTGAGTTTGAAGAAAAATATCTGCACCTTGTAAATTATCTAACCTGGACATGAAGGAATGGGAGGAAAAAACTGTCTTTGGTGCATCAGCACATGGTTTAAATATGAAAGAATGAACCTATGGTCTGATTCCTTGCACTAGTAATAGTGGATTAATGTCAGTGTTAATCAGACCTTAAAGGGAGGGGATGGGGAAAAGGAAAAACAAAAAAAGTCCAGAACTTTCCAAAACTGTGCAACCTACAACTCTTGATTTTCATGGACTCCATTGTGTGTGTGTGTGAAATTTGAAATGGTTGTCACCTCTCCCTGTGACAGTTTGACGTGTCAGCACCAGCTGCCGGGGAAGCAGGCCAGGTCTGAAACAGTGAGATGTCGCGTGAATGAAGATACAGCTGTGTCACTGCAGAGTACTGCTGCAGGAATGAACTTGTTTATAGGCAGTGTCTGAAGAATCCATTCGATTGTCCTATCTGCAGTGAGTGACCCTTCATTGGCTAAGGAACAGCACAATTAAAAAATAAAAGGTTTTTGCAATAGTGGGGGAACTAAAAAGAACTCATTTTCCCCAAATGTTTTCTTTCCCTTCCTCCCTGTATTTATAGGTGACTTAAACTGTCCCATTCCTGTTATGTTACTTGTAGATGTAGCTATTTATTGTTCAGTGCTTGCATGCTGAAACAATGCCTGCAGTTGTCTTCATGTTGTAAGGATTTGTGTGATTTGTTGTTTGTTTTGCACATTTTGTGGTCTCTGACTCACTCTGCTGCACACAAAAAAGAAAACTGTTGAATAATAGTTGGAGGTGGGAGCGAGTGATGGGATGGCTTCCTCAGTCGGAAATGGAAGGATTACAAGGCAGGATCTTAAATTACACACATACTAAAGGAAGAAGCCATGGAGGTCACTTTCTCAGGCCACCAACTCCCCAGGTTAGATGTGGTTTATCCTGTAGATAGCGTCCCTGCTCCTTTTCATTGGCCAGTTTATGCCTTTCTATTTCTTATCTGGAACTAGCCAAAACTATAGACAGCTTTCTCTTTGTGCAGCTTCTCAATTACCTAGAAGATGCTGTGGGATGGTTTCTGTACACAGAGCCCCAAGAAAGGCATTGGCCAAAAAGTTATTTATTTATTTATTTATGAGTTTAGACTATGGGACGTTTACCATAACTACATTTACCTGACTGAGTGGAGTCTGGCTGACTCACAAAAACAAAATAGATTAGTAGTGAACTAGTTAAAAAACAAAACAAAAAACCAACAACTTGCACTGACAGGATTGGCTCCTCTCTCTGCACGGAAGTGGGATGAATGAGTGCCATGGTGTCAAAAGACCCGAAAGGTGTGGCACAGTTGTTACGATGAAGCATGAAAAATTGCAGAACTAGAACTTCAAAATAATCCTCAAACTCTGCTGCATCTTTTATTTTCACACAGCCCAGAGATGAGTCTTCAGACACTTTGGTATTGAGAAATGTCAAATATAATCATGATAAACCAAAGGATTAAAAAAAGAATGCCCATTTTATTTGCTCAGTCTAGTCTTGAATCGGGTATGAACCCATTCATTTCTTCTTCTGTTTCACAGGTGCTTTCCTTGCCAGATTTCACTGTGAAGCACATGTTGTGTTTTTCATAAGTCTATTGAGCCCAACATAATAATGATGTGGTCAACAACATGGTGGTAGTATTCTGCTGCAGTATAAGTAAAAGATTCTTAGTTGCATGCATGCAAAAACAAAAGTGATAATGTTGATGTTTGCATTTCTCTCTATGATGGTGAAGTCACTGTGCTCTTTAAGCTTACCATCTGAAAATGTTTACAGTGATCACCCTTAAATTTTTCTCACAAGGGAAGAATTTTTAAACGGTGACCCAAGGTTTGACATGAACAGGACTCCATAACCGTGTAGTAAACGAGTTACAGTTGTAGTTCCGCTAGGTTAGGTTGAGCTGTTGAAGTGTTAAAACATCAGTCCCCTTCTTCGACATGGCTTTAAACGATAGACATGCTTCTTAGGTAGAGCACCTTCCTATAAGCCCGAGTTGCCCCAGTAAAGTAAATGGGCTGGATTCTCCACTGCCTTGTAGGTTGGACAGTTATTCACACCTGTGCGATGTGGGTGTAAAATGCTCCCAAATCCAAATAGTCACGTTTTACCTCCTCCTCGCACAGGTGTCTGTGGCTACACAAGTTACAGGGAAGTGAACTGTTGGGTCCAATGAGACGACTCATTTGACTAAAGGTATATCTGATCAAGCCCTCCGTTTTCTTTATTGAACGAAGGGATATATATAGTTCTGTCTTGAAGCTGCACCGTACATTGCTATTTAGCTTCTGACAAAAATCTGTTTTCTAATACCATGTAACTTCTGAAAGTGGGATGAATTTTCTGCAGCTGTTTTCAAAGTTGTGGTGTGCTTTCAACTGCTTGATTAATTCCTCTGTGTAGGCTGAAGGAAACTGAAGTCAGGGTGGGCCTCAGGCCCTGCAGGGAATATTCTGGGCTTCTGCTCTTTGAATTGATGTGGGAATTCTGGCTTACTACTTGACCATTCCAGTCGTGCAAAACATCCCACACTTTGAAGCAAATGCAATTCACAGCAGAGTGCACACAAAAACCTTGGCATAGGACGGGAAGGTTCTTCTTATTTTGTAGGCTGGTTGCTGTAGAAACTTATAACAAAGGACAGCCTTCCACTTCTGGTATAATTGTGTAGACCCTTTTCTCTAGGCCTGACACCTGTCTAATAAGAGTGATTAGAGCTGAATAATGCCCCTTCCCTGACTATTGAAGTTGTGGTTCACATACTAACAGAAAACTGTACAAGTGAAGAAGGAAAATGTCTATGTTCTGTCTCTGTTTGCTACTATATTTTAAGGTTTTGTAAAACTGCATTTTTTTTTCACAATGTGAAACTGAAGGTCAATAAATTATTAGAGATTTTCTCTTCAATGAGTAGTTCCTTTGAGGGTTGGGTTTGTTTGTTTGCCTGCCATTTTTTTTTTATCCTTGTAACTTGCATCTCTTTCATAAAAAGACATCCTTGATATGTAGTTTACTGGTTTGTTTTAAACTTCTGCTTCAGTTGTACTTGGACTGTTCCCTTTGCTCTATTAGGCCCCTTTATTATGATCTAGATCTCAAAGTTCAATAGGTAAAACTACAAGAGCTTTAAAACAACGAGCAGCAGGAAATGCAAGCCTTCATGATTTCTTTTGGCCTTTGAAGTACAGTTTAGGGTCTAATATGAATCTAGAACAGAATTAGACAAGTCAGATCTTCCAGCATAGTTCCTGAGGAAAAAAAGTTCCTGGATCTGTATAAAGCATTTTAAGATGTATATATTTGTATGTGTATATACACAGACGCACACACTGAGCTAAAATCTCTTATTTACACCAGCACAGCCTATGAATTTCTAAGCTTACTTTTTGTGCTATTGGTTTGGGGATCCTTTTATAAACTGAGGCCCCCATCCCACAATGAGACCCATGCATGCATACCCCAGGGTACTGCCAAGGTTTGTGGCCAATGGCCCCATTCTTCTGCCTAGGGGAGGGATAATTCTACACTTGTCAACCCATTGTGATTCCGAGGAATTCTTCCTTGGAGGTGGCAGAGGAGGGGATCACTCCCCAGTGAGAAAGAGACCAGGTGTTCTACTTCTTAACCTGCAGATCACTTGAGAGCTGCACAGCACTAAAGGATGCAAGGTGTAGCCTTGGGCTGCTGTGTGGCTTCACTGGCTTCCACTAGTCTCTGGATAGTATAGTTGTGCTTTCCCTACCATGGTTGTTCCCAGAAATCCCCTCTAGTATGCAGGATACGCAGAAAAAGCAATGGTTTAGTGGATAGAGCACTGGGTTGGGAGTCAGGAGACCTGGGTTCTGCTACTGGTCAGCCATGTGATCTAGGGCAAGTCGTGTCACCTCACAGAAATAGAGAGGGACCATGTTAAAAAAATTTGGTACATCATGAGTTAAAGGACTGATTCAAAGCACTGAAGTTAATGGACTCTTTCCATTGACTTCAAGGGCCTTTGGATCAGGCACTATGTGGGTATATGGCTTCACCTTTGGTACTGTGGGCTGTGTATGTATAATCACTTGTGTGAATATAATGAGACAATTACATTTAAAATCAGCCCCCAACTAATACTGCAATCTACAGTAACCTATTGTGCTTAAGAGTGCAGTGCTTTGGGTAAGACCAGAAAGAAAAAGATGCAGTTTTCCCAAATCCCCTAATCTTGCTACCAGGCTCTCACTAAATTCTGCTGCTACTCCCTGAGAGATTCAATAGCCCAGTTCTTTTTCAAGCCCTCTTTCTGCTCAGAGGCTTCTGCTGACTTACTCAGGGACACAATACATAGTAACTTATAGGACTAGGCAGAACTAACCAACATAGCTTGAGTATCCAATGCTCAGCTGTTTACAATCCATAGAGGGATGAAAACAAATTAGTCACTGGAGTAATTTTGAATAATGGAAAAAATTGAAGTAAATTGCCATCTGCTGAGATAAAAAAGGATAAAGGAATGGAGTAAATTATTCCCTGCACACTATTGCCTCGACACAGCTCTGGGTGCTGGGTTTACATCTAATCTGGTAATATGGCACTATGTACAGCTCTATGCATGGCCATGATGACTCAGAGTTGAATGCCATCAGCATCGTTTCTTGCAGCACCAAGTTGTTCTGGGGAGGACTTCCATCCAAACACTGGCTTGGCCTGACCCACTTAGCCCATGAAAGCTGAAGGGATTGCAGGGCAGGGTGATTGAAATGGATTATATGAATTACCAAATGTAAATGCCAAGAATCAAGATGGTAGGCACAGTAAGAGTGAATAGGAAACACTCTTTAATAGTTGCAGGGGGTCACCATTTATTAGCATTGTGGTAGGGCTCCTTGCACTGAAATTAAGCATACCTAGATGCTCAGTCCTCAGCTAAGAAGGCCTTGAAATGCTTCCTTGGTAACATGATCAGTCCTTAGATGACTGGGGAGATTAATTGTACCTACCTCTGTCAGAGACCTCAGATAACAGTCATAGCATTTCATGTCAATGTAGTATCGCAGGATTGATGGGGGGAAGGAATGCCTTGTATCATCCTACAGGGACTCCAGGAGTAGAACGGATGGGTTCCAAAAGGAGGGTTGATACCTACTGCTTGTCCAGAAGGATAGATGCTGCAACTGGGGACCTTGAAGGTGATAAGGGGAGAGAGCTAAAGCGGAGAGAATCATGTGCACGAGAGTGTATGAAATGGCAGGATCCTCAGCGCTTTGTCTAAGCAGGTAAAGTATTTTCTTGTGTAGTTTTTAAAAATAAGGTATAATGAGGCTTTTTAATCCGTTGTGTATAGATAGTATGAATGTGTATGCGCATACTTACATAGAGAGAGACTGGAGCAGCTTGGCGCGGGGAAGCAGAGTAGGCATCAGGGAGCCAGTTAGTCTCTTTGGCCCAGATTCTCAAAGTTATTCAGGCTCCTAACTTTCATTGAAATTAATGGCAGTTAGGAGCCTAAATACCTTTGAGGATCTGGACCTTCGATTCTCTTGGTTGACCCTGCCTCCAACATGAGTTAGCACAGTTTACTCTGACTTAGATTACTGGCATAGGCTTCTGTTAGCTCTTACACCAGTGGAGGAGTGATATGGGATAGCGTGGTGTCACCATACTGTCTTTTCATCCCTATCATGTCCCCTTACTCACTCTTCCTCCTTGCCCAAATAGTGCAAAGGGGCTGGAGCAGAAATGAGAATTTATGTCTGTGTGCATGAATACGACATACGCAAACATGCATATGTATCTTATAGGTAAAGGTGACGTTTACACACAGATTTACATTGTATTTATAGGCTTGTTGTAAATGTATAAGATATGAGTTCCCTCTGTCTAAGACATACAGGTAGATGAGACCATCTGTCTGGAATGTGACTTTAATGGTGATCTATGAATTTTAAAGCATCATTATTTGTTAGAGACAGTACAGCTAGGAGTAAGAGTCAGCCTCAATATGTAAGGCATGACTATGAATTAAAATGAGTTTAGTTAAGTAAATTACAAATCTCTCGCAATCATGTTTAGGCTGTGCTTCTGGCCCAGCAGTGCTTTGAGAGTCTCAGGAAACCAAATTAGACAAAGTTTCCCTCTTTTTTTCTTTTTTTGGTCCGGTTTCCCTAGCAACCATAATCTTTATCTCTGAAGAGATGGGGAGCAGTGGAGGAGGGAGAGCAGTAGGAATTTCAGCTAAAACCCCTGCTAATCCTTTTCTTATGTTATCAGATTTTCGCTGTTCGGTTATTTCACACTTGCATACTAGATGGTGCTGGGGTGTGTGTTTGATATTTTGTAAAATCTAAGGCCCCTTTTATTGATCATATGCAGATCCCTTGATTCAAAGATAAAATCTATGGCTGACTGCATTTAATTTTCATAAAACTAGAGAGACCAGGTGGTTGAAGTAATATATTTTATTGGTCCAACTTCTGTTGGTGAGAGACACAAGCTTTCACAGACCTCTTAAGGTCTGGGAAACAAAGTGTCACAGCTAAATACAAGGTGGAACGGATTGTTTAGCATCAGTAATTTAACACATATTTCAAGGGACCATTCAAGGTGAAGTGGTCCATTAACATCCCTCCAATCATAGGGAGGAAAGCGGTGGCGGGGGGGACGGGGATGGTGGGGGGCGGGAAGCGGGAAAGAAATTGGCGGGGAGGTTGTTAGTGAGCTATAGATTGTTTTAATAAGCCATAAATCCAATGTCTGCATTCAGTCCATGATTTTTGGTGTCGAGCAAAATTATGAACTTAAGCTCCCAAGCTTGTCTTTTGAAAGTGTGCAGGTTTCCTCTGAGGATGAGGACTGATAGGTCAAATATAGAGTGATCGCTTTGTGAAAAGTGCTCACCCACAGATGACATGGAGTTTTTGATTTTTATCGTTTTCCTGTGTGAGTTCACTCGAGAGCATAGTGATTGTCTGGTTTCACCCACATGGTTGCTATTGGGGTGTTTAGAACACTGGATGAGGTACACCACATGTTGTAATAGGCATGTCTAGGACTCATGGACTTGAAAAATTTGTTGTGACGGGTGTGGATCATTGTAGTAACAACCCCCAAGCTGCTTCTCCCCCAGGGCCGGCTCCAGGCACCAGCGAACCAAGCAGGTGCCTGGGGCGGCAAATGTAAAGGGGCGGCAGGACATCGGGCTCTGGGGCTGCAATCCGCCCTCGGCAGTGGCGGGAATTCGGCAGCCGCTCCATCACAGCCCGTTTCACTCTTGGCAGCAATTTGGCAGCGGGGACACGACTCTTCTTTGGTTGCCGGCGGCGATTTGGCGGCTGCACCATCACTCCACCTCTGTGTTCGGCAGGCAGGATTCCGCTTCCCCGTTCGGCGGCAAGTTGGGGGTTTTTTTGCCGCTTGGGGTGGGAAAAACGCTGGAGCCGGCCCTGTTCTCCCCCCAGTTCCTTTCCTCACTGTAACTGGAGGGTGTTAACTGGCCACTTCACCTTGTTGTTGTTGTTTTGATCCTTCATGGTTGAAGATGACCATGACATCACTGATTGGTTTGGTTGATCAGGCCAATTTGAGCTGTAAACTGTCTGTGGTACACTGAACAAGAGATGCTGCTCTGAGTTACTTGATTAACAGTGGACATGCTGTTGTTGCGGGATTTATGCTGCTGGAGCTTCTGCTCTGCCTCAGCAGTTATCCTCTGCTCATAGTCTCTGGCTCCAGTATGGATGAGATTTTGCCAGATAGAAAGATGATGAGCGAGATCTTCTCAAAACTCTGGGTCAATGTTGAAACGCCTCAAGAATAACTTGAGGGAGTCCTTGAAACATTTCTTCTGGCCTCCCTGAGAGTGCTTTCCCTCCTTTAACTCACCATAAAAGATCTTCTTTGGCAGTCGCTCATTTGACATTCTGGTGACATTGCCTGCTCGTCTCATCAAAAGAATATGGATGCTTGGAATACCTGCCCGTATGAGAACCTCAGTATCTGGAACCTTGTCTTGCCATCTTATCCTCATCAGTTTCCTCAGACAGCCGAGGTGAAATTTATTCAGCTTCACAGCATGGCATCTTTACACCTTCCAGGTATGCATACGTCAGAGTTGGCAACACAATGACTTTTGTAGGCCTTCAGTTTTGTTTGTTGACTAATGCCACTACGCTCCCACACATGTGCACATAGTCTGCCAAGGGCCACACTTGCTTTGGCAGTTCTAGCGTTGGTTTAATCGTCAACGTGAACTGCACATGACAGTGTAGTGCTGAGGTAGGTGAACTTGTTCACTGCCTGGAGGGTTTGGCCATTCACTGTGATAGAAGGCTCTATGTAAAGCTTTTCTGGTGAAGGCTAATACATCACTTCTGTCTTCTTGATGTTGATTGTGAGACCAAAAGTGTCACAAGATGAAGAGAAATAGTCCATCCTCCGCTGCATGTCAGACTCAAATTTGACATTCAGGGAACAGTCATCAACAAACATCCGATGAAGTCAGCTGTAGCTCACGAAAGCTTATGCTCAAATAAATTGGTTAGTCTCTAAGCTGCCACAAGTACTCCTTTTCTTTTTTCAACAAACAGATGATCACAAACAGTCACTTCCTGTACCTTTGTCTTTGCCTGTAGTCTCTTCAGATTGAAAAGCTTGCCATCAATCTGGTTTCTGATGCCAATCCCAGTGTCACAGTCACGAACAGCATCTGTAAGCATGGCAGAAAACATCATACTGAAGGACCGTACAACCAACTTGTAATAATTGATGCAAACTCTAATAACATTGAGGAAAATTGGGCATCCTTTAGAGACTGTGTACTCAGCTGCGTCCAATACCCTCGGTTCCATCACATGTAAACATCAAGATTGCTTTGATGAAAATGATACTGACATAGGGAGACTATTGAACAAGAAACATTGGCTCCATAAGGCCTGTTTAGGAGGCAGAACTTCAATATTTAAGAAGGCAGACCTTCAACAATATCAAGAGGACTGTCCAATGCAAACTTAGAGAGATGCAAAACTCATGGCTGAGCAACAAGGCAGATGAGATTCAGTACTATGCAGACAGAAATGATATGAAGAACTTCTGTGATGCTCTGAGGACATTTATGGACCATGATCACCAGGTACATCTCCAATACTGAGTGCTGATGGCACCACACTACTCACTGACAAAGAAAAGATACTGCAAAAGGTGGGCAGAACACTAACAATATCCTCCATCAACAATCATCTATTAGCAAGGAGGCAAGTGATCGACTGCCCCAGACTGATATCAAAATATCTCTAATGCTGACTGAAACTGCGAAAGCGATTGACTTGCTGTCAAATGGTAAAGCACCTGGAGCAGATGCTATACCAGCAGAAGTCTATAAGGCCGGAAACTGGCTGAATTTTTCCAGTTATTGTGGACTCAAGGAACTATACCCCAGGAGTACAAGGATGCATGCATCGTCCACTTGTACAAGCAGAAAGGTAACACACAATCCTGCAACAACTATCGGAACATCTCCTTGTTGTCAATCGCTGGCAAAATTCTCACCAGAATTCTGCTCGCCTTGTGCAACACATTGAAGAAGGGCTCTTGCCTGAGAGTCAGCTTGGCTTCAGGAAAGGACGCGGAGCCATAGACATTGTGTTTGCAGCTTGTCAACTTCAGGAGAAATGCCAGGAACAGAACTCCAATCTGTGTCTGACTTTCATTGACCTGACAAAAGGATTTGTTACAGTCAGTGGGAGTGCCTTTGGGAGATCATGGCAAAATCTGATTGCCCGGAGAAATTCATCTCAATGGTTCGGCAATTCCACGATGCCGTGCTCGCTTGTGTTATGGACGACGGTGAGTCATCTGAACCATTCCCAGTCACCAATGGATTCAAGCAGGGCTGAGTACTGGTCTCAGCCCTCTTCAGTATGATGATTTCTGCCATGCTTACTTCACCTTGAATGGTCCCTTGAAATATGTGTTAACTGCTTATGCTAAACAATTTGTTCCATCTTGTATTAAGCTGTGACACTCTCATTAAGTTTCCCAGACCCGAAGAACAGCTCAGTGTAAGCTTGAAAACTTGTCTCTCTCACCAACAAAAGTTGGCCCAATGAAAGATATTACCTCACGCATCATGTCTTTCTAATATCCTCGAACTGACATGGCTACAACACTGCATAAAACTAGATATTTAAATAGTAATATGGTCACAATGATAAATAATAATACTTTACACATCTGTAACACCTTTTATCAGATTTCAGAATGGTTCATTAATTGATGTGGCTTAA
The DNA here is from genome assembly GCF_965140285.1 of Lepidochelys kempii. Lineage (NCBI taxonomy): Eukaryota > Metazoa > Chordata > Testudines > Cheloniidae > Lepidochelys > Lepidochelys kempii. The sequence goes on from NC_136384.1 coordinate 48,771,068, forward strand.
GAACACTCCCCAGTATCCAAGAAAGGGAGACTGAGGCACAGAGAGGCTAGGTGACTTACCTTGATGTCACATAAGGCAGTCTATAGCAGAGCTAAGGACCAAACCTCAGGCCATGTCTACACTACAAAATTATGTTGTCCTAACTTACATTGGCATACAGCCACTTCCATCATTAGATCGCTTGGGCGTGCGCACCCTTGGTTCCGTGTGTCGGCAGTGTGCATCCTTACCAGGAGCGCTTATATCAATTGTATTGTCCATGTGGGCATTGTGGGACAGCTCCTGAAAGCCAGTAACATTGGACACAAGCAATGCAGTGTCTGCACTGACCCGGCGCTGTATCTAATTACGTTGACGGTGCCTCTGTGCTGCTTGGGGAGGTGGTGTTACTAAATTGGCATAGAGAGGCACTTACATAGGCGGAAGCCAGCCTATGTCAACCTAACCCTATAGTGTGGAACAGGCCTTAGACTTTCACTTACCGTAAGCACAAGACTATTATGCATACAATTCCATTTTCCTAATGGATATCTGAGGGTTGGGGCTTCTCAGTAAGACTGGCTGTGATAACCTAAATTTTTATTTATTCATTTATGGGTGTGAGAAGTAACTAAAATGTGTACAGAATTGATGTCTCCCAGACTGAAATGGAGCTGTAGAAAAATGCCACAAGGTAAACAAACTGGCTGGCACTTTGTTTAATAGGCTCATGAAAGGAACAATGGTTCTTTCAGGAAGATGGTTACACTTTAGCTAGTTAAGGACAGCTGATAGGAAACAGACGGACTTAGGGACCTGCTGATAGCACAGTATTTGCATGTGAGAAAAGATATCAAGAGCTGCAGGATGCCTTCAGACACTAGGAGCTTTTGGTCTCTGTGCAATGGAGTCCCTAAGCAATAAGAAATGAAGATACAATTCTGATTTTTCATCCCAAAGTGATACATTTACTCTCAGTTACAAGACTAGAATTACCTCATTTTAAAAATTAAAGACTAAGGCTAAATTCAGAGGTTAGTGTAGAGGGGCTCGTGCACCTTACATTTTATCCCAACCTCAGCTCCCCTCCCTGAACCCCTTCTCATGTATGTCACAGCTACACAGCGGCTCCCCCCCGCCCCCCGTGATTCTACTAAACACTACATTCCGCTACATTGCTGTAATTCACATACCCTGGAGCCAGAAGAGAAGAGCAGCAAGACTAGCAAAAAATCGGGAGGGAGGGAGTTAAAGTGGGTCACGCCACACTTGAAATTACACCTCCTTGAAGCTCCACTGTGTGTAAGTTACTCCAGCTTGGACTCCTGTACTCTCTGCATGATTAAGTGGATATAAGTAGGTCTAAGGGAGTCTGGACCCAACTCATCGGTGGCCTGTGGTTCATTTGAGCTGGCTATGCTGGTACAAAGGGGTTGCAAAGCAGCAGCCATAAGGCCTCCTTCTGGCTCTTCTGGCGCTGCACACCCTTCTTCCCTGCGGGCAGGGGGTAAACTGGGGGAAGTAGAAGGTGTGGCCAGAGTATTTCTGTGCCCTAGCTATTCCCTTAGGGGCCAGACTGACCAGCCCTGGCAGCCCCAGGATACTGGAGGCACAAGCTGCCTCCTCAGCGTCCCTGTGCCAGGCAAAGCGCAGGCACAGGGATGAATTGGGCCCTCTGAGTCTGAAGGATCACCTCTGAATTTGATCCTGTGTCTGAATCCCATTGTGTGACAGCCCTGAACATTGCTGGAATGCGACTCATTCTACCTGAAAAAGCTTTATCGTCCCTTGCAAAATGGTTTGCAGTTTAAACAGTAACTCTGGCACATCACAGTATCTAGTAGTGGCTTCTGGTTAACTTCACAGTTCCCTAAAAATACCAGAGTCATTAAGTAAGATCTGATGTGTTGTGGTAGGTAGCGTTTGGTTAACTCTAAAAGGCTATTCAGCACTGATGATGTAAGTTCTCTTCATTTGATGTGAAATGCTCCTTTTTTTTTTTAAATAAAAGGTTTTGGAACAGTTTAATGCATATTTTTATTAAAAATTTTTGTATATAGCACTGCTGTGCATTCAGATTTTTAAACATAGCCTACATCATTCTTACAAAGTAGTTATCCAATATATTATCTAACAGAGTTTATTTTTCATTTACTATTTTCAAACAACAATTTAAAGTTGAGGGAAGCACAAAGACCTTGTAGTAATAGAATAAGCTAGACTTCCTAGCCCTGAAATTAAATGAAGTCAAATCATTGTTCCACCCAATCAGTGTTTAACCCCCCACCAGACCAGTTCTTCATTCTTGCATGTCTTTCCCCGAATCACATTTTTGCAGATTTTTTTGCATAACTCTGTTACTGCCACTCAATGTCATTTGCCAGAGACAGGGTGTCGGATCTTAAAAATGGCAAGAAGCAGTTCATGTAATTAGACAGCAGTTATGGACAGATGGTTCCAGCCGAGTTTGCTCTAACGTCTCTTCCCAATACCTGCTGAGAATTCCAATCTGCCTGTGTGTTCCGATAAAGCTGAAAGGAGTTCCCGGGACCACCTGCAGTCTCAGTGGAAGACAGTCAAAAGCCCTTGCGAATACTCCCAGAAAATGGTTCAGCCTGCTGGAGTCTAAACCCTAATCCCCTCTCTAACAAGGCTTTCATTCAGGCCTTCCCACAGATTACAGAAGGTCTGGTTTCTCAGAACCCTTTCTACTGAAAACAAGGCTCTCCTGCTTTCAGAGGTCAAGTTCTGATTACAACCCCAGAGAATTTATAGGTGGCTTTGGATTCTGACTCTAGACCTGTGTTCAACTGTAGACAATACAAATAAGGCCGCCTATAAACTCTTCGCAGCTCTTTCTGACGCCTCCCCTGTTAGAGGGACTCAGCCCATTTCCCTTTGTCTAATCCATGTCAAAATCTCAAGAAGGAAAAAGTAGTACTTATGGTTTAAAAAAGCCAACTGTAGGAATCTTTTGTACATAAACTTTTAAAATGCCTTGGTAAACAATACTGGATTATTGCTCATTTACATAATCATACTCTTCAGCAAGCACATTTAAATAAAAGCTCTAGGAGCAGCTTTTTAACTCATCTGGGAGAACAACAAACTCTTTAGTGTTGGTCTTCAGTGTTTGAAAAAGTGCGTTTTTTGATGTCCATGGACCTATGCTAATTTACACCTGATGAGGATCTGGCCAATAAAATAAAAATCTTTTTTGTCCTCTTATGAGCGCTAATATTTATGCATGACCTTAGCTTTACACAGTGGGAGTAATCCCACTGAATTTGATAGGATTACTTGCAGTCCATAAAGTTAAATTTGTGTCTTTGGAGGATTGGGGCCTAGATTGGTAAAAAAGGCAAAATAGTTCCACAATTTCCTAGAGTATTGTTTCAGGACACTGTTTTTAATTCAGCTGAGGGACCTGCAAGCTCTTGAATTTTACTTTTTAAAATTCGAAAACAATACTTTTGAGAAAAAAAGAGAGAGGAACAGTATTGTTTGAACTGCTGTGGCTTGACAACATCAGAAATTGCACATAACTTCTGATACCAGGAGATTATAAATACTTCAGAGTTTTTTTCAGTTAATATTTTCAAAATGTTATAATTAGATCATATTTAAAGTTTCCAAACCATACAAAGTAGTAGGTTCATAGAATAATTATAAAACATTCAGTGCAGCAAAACAACTAGGCAGACACTGGAATTTACTCCAACCATTTAAACAGTAAATCCCATAGATAGCACCTCTAATGCTGCCTAAAGGGCATGCTTAGCTGCAGTAGCTATGGGTCTGGCAACTGAAATCTACATTGCAATGCATTAGCTCTGCTGTGGGTACATTCATTTAAGCAGCCATGGAGGGAATTAATTCTTCAGAATGAACAGGAGGGCAATACCTTCCCCATGCAAGAGACCCAGATCTGCAAGCCCTCTTTGTACAGAACTTTCACTGTCACTTCCACGCTCAATGTTTTCTGCAGTTCTCATCCGAGAAAGAGAAATTCAACATAATTAACGCCGTCATAAATCGGAGTTAATGCCACAAACCTATTACGGTTTCAAACTAAAAGTCCATTTCTCTTGTTGGGCACAAACGAATCCGACACAAATAACCAAGCAATATTTCAAAGTATGTCTGAAGTAAAATATAGAAAAGGATGCTTTCCCCATCTATCGTTTATGGAAATAGTCGAGAATGGCAGCCCTGTTCTGTCTGAAGAACATCCCTGCCAACCTGCCTCACCTTGTAGAGCAAATGATCCATCCCTGGGGTGTGGGAAACTTATAATAATATCAGTGCTTATTCACACTAAACCAGTAGATAGAAGATGCAGATTTTGTGTGAACTTTGTGTGAATCTGAATTTGCTCTAAATCTTAATTTCAGTTTACCATGGAAAATAAAATAAAAAAGGCTGTAATGAGTGAGTGGCAATGTAAGAACACTCCATAATATACACACAACCCCTAATATTTAATTTTTGAGATGAAGAATGTTTATGCCTCCTAAGAACCTTCAGTTACTGAATCCATTGTATCCACTGTCATAGTATTTTGTACAGTGGTCAACAAAGCAAGTAGCAATCTCCAGAGAAGTTAAAATATACTTCTGACCACTAAATACTGCCAAGAATTTTTTTTCATGGCCTAGCAGCTATGTGACTGGACTGGGAGTCAGGAGACCTCGGGTCTAACCTTGCCACTGACTTGCTATGTGACCTTGGACAAGTCATTTCAAGTCATGCCTGAGTAATCTAATTGCCTTCTATGACGAGATAACTGGTTCTGTGGATGAAGGGAAAGCAGTGGACGTGTTGTTCCTTGACTTTTTAGCAAAGCTTTTGACAGTGTCTCCCACAGTATTCTTGCCAGCAAGTTAAAGAAGTATGGGCTGGATGAATGGACTATAAGGTGGATAGAAAGCTGGCTAGATTGTCGAGCTCAACGGGTAGTGATCAATGGCTCCATGTCTAGTTGGGAGCCGGTATCAAGTGGAGTGCCCCAAGAGTAGGTCCTGGGGCCGGTTTTGTTCAATATCTTCATAAATGATCTGGAGGATGGTGTGGATTGCACCCTCAGCAAGTTTGCAGATGACACTAAACTGGGAGAAGAGGTAGGTACGCTGGAGGGTAGGGATAGGATACAGAGGGCCCTAGACAAATTGGAGGATTGGGCCAAAAGATATCTGATGAGGTTCAATAAGGACAAGTGCAGAGTCCTGCACTTATGACGGAAGACTCCAATGCACCGCTACAGACTAGGGACCGAATGGCTCGGCAGCAGTTCTGCAGAAAAGGACCTAGGGGTTGCAGTGGACGAGAGGCTGGATATGAGTCAACAGTGTGCCCTTGTTGCCAAGAAGGCCAATGGCATTTTGGGATGTATAAGTAGGGGCATTGCCAGCAGATCGAGGGAAGTGATTGTTCCCCTCTATTCGAGACTGGTGAGGCCTCATCTGGAATACTGTGTCCAGTTTTGGGCCCCACACTACAAGAAGGATGTGGAAAAATTGGAAAGAGTCCAGCGGAGGGCAACAAAAATGATTAAGGGACTGGAACACATGAGTTATGAGGAGAGGTTAAGGGAACTGGGGATGTTTAGTCTACAGAAGAGAAGAATGAGGGGGGATTTGATAGCTGCTTTTAGCTACCTGAAAGGGGGTTCCAAAGAGGATGGCTCTAGACTGTTCTCAGTGGTAGCAGATGACAGAGCAATGAGTAATGGTCTCAAATTGCAGTGGGGGAGATTTAGGTTGGATATTAGGAAAAACATTTTCACTAGGAGGGTGGTGAAACACTGGAATGCGTTACCTAGGGAGGTGGTGGAATCTCCTTCCTTAGAAGTTTTTAAGGTCAGGCTTGACAAAGCCCTGGCTGGGATGATTTAATTGGGGATTGGTCCTGCTTTGAGCAGGGGGTTGGACTAGATGACTTCCTGAGGTCCCTTCCAACCCTGATATTCTGTGATTCTGTGATTTCACTCCTCTACACTTGTACTTCACCTTCTCCTGCCCCCTTTGTCTATCTTCTGTTTAGATTGTAAGCTCTTTGGGGTAGGACTATTTCTTATGCTATTTGTACAGCACCTAACCCAATGGGCCCTGATTTTAGCTGGGACCTCTAGTTACTACCATACCATAGTATGCATAATTATAACTTTTGGCAGGAGCATAACATGTTCTATCCCCAGATCTTTTAGTTGCTTTTTCACTTCATGAAAAACAGCTTCAATTTTTGTAATACCAGGATATCATTAGATAAAAAATAGGTAAACAGATGATGTAGTCTCATCATATCATGATAACACTCTTTCCATTCCATTGGTATCTCAGGAGAATGTTAAACTATTAAAATTAGACATTTTTAAATCAGCAGGTCCAGATAACTTGCATCCAAGAGTTTTAAAAGAGCTGGCTGAGGAGCTCTCTGGATCATTAATGTTGATTTTCATTATCTTGGAACACTGGAGAAATTCCAGAAGACTGGAAGAAAGCTAATGTTGTTGAAATATTTTAAAAGGGTAAACAGAATAACCCAGGCAATTATAGGCCTGTGACATTGATTCTGGGCAAGATAATGGAACACCTAATGAGGGGCTTAATTAACAAAGAATTAAAGGAGGGTAATATAATTAATGCCAATTAGCATGGATATATGGAAAATAGATCCTGCCAAACTAACTTGATATCTTTTTTTGATGAGATTACACATTTGGTTGATAAAGATAATAACCTTGATGTAGTAAACTTCTGTAAGGCATTTGAATAGGTATCACATGACGTTTTGATTAAAAAACTAAAAATATATAAAATTAATATGTCACAAATTAAATGGATTAAAAGCTGGCTAGCTGATAGGTTTCAAAATGTAACTGTAAATGGGGAATCATCATCAAGTGAGTATATTTCTAGTGGGGTCTCACAGTGATCAGTACTTGATTCTATTTAACATTTTTACCAGTGACCTGGAAGAAAGTATAAAATAATCACTGGTAAAGTTTGTACATAACACAAATACTGGGGGAGATAAATAATGAAGAGGACAGGTCCCTAATACAGAGTGATCTGGATTGATTGGTAAACTGGGTGCAAATATGGCTAACTGTAAATGTATACATCTAGGAAAAAGAGTGTAGGCCATACTTACAGGATGGGGGACTCTATCCTGGGAAGCAGTGACTCTGAAAAAGATTTGGGGGTCATGGTGGCTAATCAGATGAACATGAGCTCCCAGTACAAATGGTGTGGCCAAGGGCTAATGTGATCCATTGATGCATGAAGTTGGGAATCTCAAAAAGGAGTAGACAGGTTAATTTGCCTCTGAATTTGGCCCAGGTGCGATCACTGCTGGAATACTGCGTCCGGTTGTGGTGCCCACAATTCAAGAAGAATCTTGATAATTTGGAGAGGAATCAGAAAAAGATCCAAGAGAATGCTAAAAGGATTAGAAAATGTACTTGAGTCTATTTAGCTTAATAAAGAGAAGGTTAAAGGGTAACTTGGTTACTATCTATAAGTACTTACATGAGGAACTACAATGTTGCATACAAACCCCACACTGTATAACACAGAGTTAATGAGCTAACGTGGGCTCAGGTGGCCCTGCCCTGCTGCACCTGTGGGAGATGTCAACATTGGAGGGAAGCACTTCAAAGGGAGAAATCCAGCTCACTTGGTGGCAGCTAGTGAGAAAAACAGCTCTCCCTTCCTTAGCTCCTGGAGTCAGGCCTAGCTAAAGGCAAGGACTCCTGAGCTAACTGTTGCCTGGTACCCCTCTAGTCAGGGAGGATGGATGGACTTACCTACTTGTGCCCGCTACTTTACAGAAGCCCTCTGAGGGATGAGGACTCTTACTCCACCTGTGGGAAGTTTCATGTGTTGTTACTTCAGCTGTGTTTATTGACAAACCCTGGAAGGGGTGGACTATCTGGTGCTCAGTTGGAGGGCTGAGCCTCTTACAAGCAGATTAATGTGCTGATACATGCAGACGCTTCAGAGCAGAGGCCTGGGTGAGTGCTGGGGCTTGGCCCAGAGCCTATGGGATGCCCTCCTGTAGGAACCCTGGTGACAGGAACAAATAATTAATAATGGGATCCTCTATCTAGCAGAGAAAGATATAACATGATTCAAAGGCAGGAAGCTGAAGCTAGACAAACTCAGACTAGAAATAAAGTGTACATTTTTAACAGTGAGTGTAATTAACCATTGGGACAATTGCCCAAAGGTTCTGGTGGATTCTCCACGAGCGACAACTTTAAATCAAGATGGGATGTTTTTCTAAAAGACCTGCTCTAGGAATTCTTCTATGACCTGTGCTTAGTGCTGTCCAGTATCAGACTACATGTTCCCAATTCTCCCTTCTGGCCTTGGAATAGATGGAAAAATCATCCAAGTTAATTTCTTCTGTTCTTATGAGTTTGGGTAAACTAAATTCAAACTGGACCAAGCTGGGTGCAGGCTGGGCTCTTCTATAATATCTAAAGTAGGAAGCCAGCCCAGACAGGTTTTACGCCCAGTTCCAGAAGGCCTACAGTCCACCAGTTCTCTTCCATCTTTGTTCTCAGTCATGTCCTCTTTAATCTTCCTGGCTAGATCCACAGCTGTCACGGAGTGGTCTGCTGCTGCCAACCTTAGCTCCAATTTTCTCCTTTGTGGCAGAGATCACAGTCCCTGTTGAAGACACTTATTGTCTAATAATATCTTGTCAGTTTCTCTGCTGGTGTAAATTGTCTCACCATACTTGACTCAGTGGAACTCAAGGCTCAGTAAGTTTAAATCACTTCAGTGGAGCTGTGCCAATTTACAGAAGCAAAGAATTTGTCCAACAGTATATATCACTGATCTCTCCAGTGTTTTGTGCAAACATTAATACTGTCTACCTGCTACAGTCTCTTAACCAAACTGAAACCGCTGAGTACAAAATTCTCTTAGAACCATGTAGTGGTACTCAAATATATGCTCCCTCCATGTGCAGAACTCCCACTGACATCCCTGGGAGATTCACATGTGTAGGGAGAGCAGATTGCCAGCATTGAGCATGGCTGTATAGATCCCAGAGAATAATTTTGTCTTTATTCAGTTTTATCCCTGAGTAATACATTTAAAAAAAAAAAACCCAACCATTTGATAGTAAACAACGTTTTGTCTAAAATGGCATGTGGTGGGGTGGAGTTTAGAGCTTTAAAAAGGTGTTTTCTAGCAATTAGGAATAGGTTACCTACAAACTAGTCTTGACAGTTGAATTTGGGAGTTAAATACTTAGTTGGTAGTGGCTGGGCAGCAGAGCCTGATCCAGAGTGGTACTAAGCACCTGCAACCCCCTTTGATTTCAAGGAGTGTTGTGGGTACTTGCACCTCTCAGGATCAGGGCTATAGATTAGGATCCTAGGAACTGTTATACTGGCACATCTAGTTTAGTGTCCTCTTAGTGACAGTGGCCAGTACTAAAAGTTTCATAATTGGTGCAAGAAACCCACAGTAGGCAATTATGGGGTAACCTGCCTCCGAAGAACGTTTCTTCCTAACCCCCAATAGTTAGAGGTTGGCTTAAACCCCTGAAGCATGAGGGTTTATCTCCCTTCCAAAACTCATTTTAATTATTTTAACATTTACTCTAATCGCTCTGGCTATTCCTGGTATGCACATAAATGTGTTATTCTTGATTCAGTTATTTCATTGCTGCTAATGAAAGAATGATCAGCTTAGAATGAGTGGATGTCCAATATTTCTATGTAAGTAGCACTAAAGTTATCTTCTACATAGTAATGTACTCAGATAAATTTTTTAAAATACTAGGCATGAAAATTCACTTCCACACAAAGGTTTTTTAACTTATTTATGTATAGAATATATATTTACACAGTTGACTGGAATGTCGCTACAGCAGAGAGGAGTTAACTTTAAATTAGTACAAAACTTCGCTACATTTATCACAGTTCCACTCTAATACCATCTATGGAAACCATGCCCATGTCATTTCAAAGGATTTCAATAGCACTGTATATTTTAAAATAACCTCCTCTCTTTGAACTCGCTGTGGGATGGGCAATATTAATGTCAAGAGTTCCATATATTTTCAACACTGGCAGGGGGCTCTGACCATAACTTCTACTACCTGGGAGTGGGGAATCCTAAATATATTGACTATTTAAAAAGGCTACACGCATGCAGTCCGCTACCTTGCCTTTCAGAATGTAAAAAAAATAAGGATTACTCCTTTTACAATAGGGTAGGAATTTAGAACTCTGCTACATTATGGATGGACTATAAATTTTATGGACAGGGTAGATAATGTGATTTTTTTATTGGTCCAACAAGTAAATTATAGTAGCTTTGCAGCCAAAAAAGTTCCCATCATTAGATATTAGCAGTTGTATCCCATCACAAGAAGAGGACCCAATTCTGCATTTCTTGGGCTCTTCCAATTATTATCATTATTACCATAGTGCCTAGGAGCCCTAGTCATGGACTAGGACCCTATTGTGCTAGGTGCTGTACAAAGAACAAAAAGACAGTCCCTGTCCTAAAAGCTTACAATCTAAGGCTATGTACACTGCACTGTACGTCAGTATAAGTTATGTCACTCAGGGATGTGAATAAGCCACCGCCTTGAGGGATGTAAATTTCACCAACCTAAGTGCTGGTGTGGAGAGCTTCTCCCACTGACATAGCTACCGCTGCTCATGGGGACCGGAATAATTAGTTGACAGGTATGCTCTCTGACATCAGCTTAGAGTGTCTGCACTGCAGCTGTGCTGCTGTAAGCTCTGTAGTGTAACCAGAGCCTATGTATAGAATACAACAGAGGTGCTGACTCCATGGGTGCTCCAGGGCTGGAGCACCCACAGGGAAAAATTGGTGGGTGCTCTGCATCTACCAGCAGCCAAGCTCCCCTCCCTGCTCTGCTCCACCCCCCCGTCCCACCTCGACTCTGCCTCCTCCCCTCAGTGCGCCATGTCCCTGCTTCTCCCAAAGATTGCCGCCACAAAACAGCTGTTTTGCGGTGTAACAAGCTCTGGGAGGGAGGGAGGGAGGGAGGAGGAGGAGCGGGAAGGTAGCATAATCAGGGGAGCAGGCGGGAAAGAGGCAGAGCCGGGGCGGGGATTTGGGGAAGGGGTTGGAATGGGGACAGGGCAGGGGTGGAGTCAGGCCAGGAGCAGAGGGGGGTCGAGCACCCACTGGTGCCAGCAGAAGTCTGCACATATGGAATACGAGACAAAAGATGGATATAAACAGACCAATAGAAGTACAGAGAAAACAGTAAGGAACCTGGTCAGTGTGACAGGCAAAACTCCTAATGAAATTAACAGCGATTTGGGGTGTGAAATTAATTCAGGATTGGGCCTGCTGTCTGTGTAAAATAAACTATGCTAATCTGTTACCATAACATTGGTATATTAGAGGGAGATATTTACCAGTTGTTACAAGTTATACAATGATGACATGAGAGGCTTTGTAAATTCCCATTCTACAGAAACAGCCGGTCAGTAAACGTAGAGGCAGTAGCTTGTTTACCTGTATGGTTCATAAAGATCCAATACAAATCACAGTGAGCAAAGTCATCATGCCATGGCCTTAATTGCTCCTCCTGGCCATAATCAAATAATACCTTTGGACATAGACCTTGCTATTGCGCTTCATAGCCTGTAGGGTGGATAAACACTCCTGGAAGCTTTCAGAGTAACAGCCGTGTTAGTCTGTATTCGCAAAAAGAAAAGGAGTACTTGTGGCACCTTAGAGACTAACCAATTTATTTGAGCATGAGCTTTTGTGAGCTACAGCTCACTTCATCGGATGCATGCCGTGGAAACTGCAGCAGACTTTATTTATACACAGAGAATATGAAAAAATACCTCCTCCCACCCCACTGTCCTGCTGGTAATAGCTTATCTAAAGTGATCATCAGGTGGGCCATTTCCAGCACAAATCCAGGTTTTCTCACCCTCCACCCCCCCACACAAATTCACTCTCCTGCTGGTGATAGCCCATCCAAAGTGACAACTCTTTACACAATGTGCATGATAATAAAGTTGGGCCATTTCCTGCACAAATCCAGGTTCTCTCACCCCCTCACCTCCCTCCCAAAAACCACACACACAAACTCACTCTCCTGCTGGTAATAGCTCATCCAAAGTGACCATTCTCCCTACAATGTGCATAATTAAGGTGGGCCATTTCCAGCACAAATCCAGGTTTTCTCACATCCCCCCCACCCCCATACACACACAAACTCACTCTCCTGCTGGTAATAGCTCATCCAAACTGACCACTCTCCAAGTTTAAATCCAAGTTAAACCAGAACATCTTGGGGGGGGGGGGGGGTAGGAAAAAACAAGAGGAAATAGGCTACCTTGCATAATGACTTAGCCACTCCCAGTCTCTATTTAAGCCTAAATTAATAGTATCCAATTTGCAAATGAATTCCAATTCAGCAGTTTCTCGCTGGAGTCTGGATTTGAAGTTTTTTTGTTTTAAGATAGCGACCTTCATGTCTGTGATTGCGTGACCAGAGAGATTGAAGTGTTCTCCGACTGGTTTATGAATGTTATAATTCTTGACATCTGATTTGTGTTCATTTATTCTTTTACGTAGAGACTGTCCAGTTTGACCAATGTACATGGCAGAGGGGCATTGCTGGCACATGATGACATATATCACATTGGTGGATGTGCAGGTATACGAGCCTCTGATAGTGTGGCTGATGTTATTAGGCCCTGTGATGGTGTCCCCTGAATAGATATGTGGGCACAATTGGCAACGGGCTTTGTTGCAAGGATAAGTTCCTGGGTTAGTGGTTCTGTTGTGTGGTATGTGGTTGTTGGTGAGTATTTGCTTCAGGTTGCGGGGCTGTCTGTAGGCAAGGACTGGCCTGTCTCCCAAGATTTGTGAGAGTGCTGGGTCATCCTTTAGGATAGGTTGTAGATCCTTAATAATGCGTTGGAGGGGTTTTAGTTGGGGGCTGAAGGTGACGGCTAGTGGCGTTCTGTTATTTTCTTTGTTAGGCCTGTCCTGTAGTAGGTAACTTCTGGGAACTCTTCTGGCTCTATCAATCTGTTTCTTTACTTCTGCAGGTGGGTATTGTAGTTGTAAGAAAGCTTGACAGAGATCTTGTAGGTGTTTGTCTCTGTCTGAGGGGTTGGAGCAAATGCGGTTGTATCGCAGAGCTTGGCTGTAGACGATGGATCGTGTGGTGTGGTCAGGGTGAAAGCTGGAGGCATGCAGGTAGGAATAGCGGTCAGTAGGTTTCCGGTATAGGGTGGTGTTTATGTGACCATTGTTTATTAGCACTGTAGTGTCCAGGAAGTGGATCTCTCGTGTGGACTGGACCAGGCTGAGGTTGGTGGTGGGATGGAAATTGTTGAAATCATGGTGGAATTCCTCAAGGGCTTCTTTTCCATGGGTCCAGATGATGAAGATGTCATCAATATAGCGCAAGTAGAGTAGGGGCTTTAGGGGACGAGAGCTGAAGAAGCGTTGTTCTAAATCAGCCATAAAAATGTTGGCATACTGTGGGGCCATGCGGGTATCCATAGCAGTGCCGCTGATCTGAAGGTATACATTGTCCCCAAATGTGAAATAGTTATGGGTAAGCACAAAGTCACAAAGTTCAGCCACCAGGTTAGCCGTGACATTATCGGGGATAGTGTTCCTGACGGCTTGTAGTCCATCTTTGTGTGGAATGTTGGTGTAGAGGGCTTCTACATCCATACTGGCCAGGATGGTGTTATCAGGAAGATCACCGATGGATTGAAGTTTCCTTAGGAAGTCAGTGGTGTCTCGAAGGTAGCTGGGAGTGCTGGTAGCGTAGGGCCTGAGGAGGGAGTCTACATAGCCAGACAATCCTGCTGTCAGGGTGCCAATGCCTGAGATGACCATCACAGGGCCTAATAACATCAGCCACACTATCAGAGGCTTGTATACCTGCACATCCACCAATGTGATATATGCCATCATGTGCCAGCAATGCCCCTCTGCCATGTACATTGGTCAAACTGGACAGTCTCTACGTAAAAGAATAAATGGACACAAATCAGATGTCAAGAATTATAACATTCATAAACCAGTCGGAGAACACTTCAATCTCTCTGGTCACGCAATCACAGACATGAAGGTCGCTATCTTAAAACAAAAAAACTTCAAATCCAGACTCCAGCGAGAAACTGCTGAATTGGAATTCATTTGCAAATTGGATACTATTAATTTAGGCTTAAATAGAGACTGGGAGTGGCTAAGTCATTATGCAAGGTAGCCTATTTCCTCTTGTTTTTTCCTACCCCCCCCCCCCCCAGATGTTCTGGTTTAACTTGGATTTAAACTTGGAGAGTGGTCAGTTTGGATGAGCTATTACCAGCAGGAGAGTGAGTTTGTGTGTGTATGGGGGTGGGGGGGATGTGAGAAAACCTGGATTTGTGCTGGAAATGGCCCACCTTAATTATGCACATTGTAGGGAGAATGGTCACTTTGGATGAGCTATTACCAGCAGGAGAGTGAGTTTGTGTGTGTGGTTTTTGGGAGGGAGGTGAGGGGGTGAGAGAACCTGGATTTGTGCAGGAAATGGCCCAACTTTATTATCATGCACATTGTGTAAAGAGTTGTCACTTTGGATGGGCTATCACCAGCAGGAGAGTGAATTTGTGTGGGGGGGTGGAGGGTGAGAAAACCTGGATTTGTGCTGGAAATGGCCCACCTGATGATCACTTTAGATAAGCTATTACCAGCAGGACAGTGGGGTGGGAGGAGGTATTTTTTCATATTCTCTGTGTATAAATAAAGTCTGCTGCAGTTTCCACGGCATGCATCCGATGAAGTGAGCTGTAGCTCACGAAAGCTCATGCTCAAATAAATTGGTTAGTCGCTAAGGTGCCAAAAGTACTCCTTTTCTTTTTACTCCTGGAAGGAGAAGGAGTTACCCTCTAAAGCACCTGTACAGCGGCTTGTAGCTACAATGCTGCAAAGCGAGGCAGCATGACTGCTTAAGGGCCTGCGCCTGAAAGAGCTGCTGCTCTCCAACAACAAAAGTGGTGGGGCTTGGAAGCCTTTGAAACACGAGAGAATTTGTATTTGATGTTTATATAATGCGGTGAAAAGACCAAGGGCTGTATAAGGGCTATGTGTTGTTTGGGCTGAATCATCGACTAGAGCTCAGAAGAGGCTGAGCTGGAGCTGAGTGTCTCTCCTCTCTGCCTCCCCCCAAAATGTCTGCAACTATTTGCTGAAATAAAAATTGAATTTGCTTCAGCCATGTTTACTTTCCACAAGTGTTCTAGCAAATGAGTTTAATGGCAGGTTAAAGAGGACCCAAGATACAGGATAATTTTCTAGGGAAAATCCTGGCAGGCTCCAGTATCAGGTTTCACTTTGTTTTTAAAGTGATCACTATGGTGTATGGAATACCCACAAAAGGGTTAATCAGCTCTGAGAAGTTGCTAGGTAGCTACATGTTTGATCATTGAACAGCCAATGAAAGCTTGTTCTGATGGTGTAATGTTTCTGCCTGGCATTTCTGATAGAGTGTATTCTGCTCTGATATCCTGTTGAGGGGAATTCAAGGAGTGGATTCAGAGTAGCAGCCACATTAGTCTGTATTCACAAAAAGAAAAGGAGTACTTGTGGCACCTTAGAGAGTAACAAATTTATATTTTAGTCTCTAAGGTGCCACAAGTACTCCTTTTCTTTTTTCAAGGAGTGGAGTCTTTCTGCTAGTATTAGAATTAGCTCCAGCTTTCTGCTGCAGTTGAATTTAGCCTTTATTAAAGGCAGTCACTGTTTTTTGTCTTACTAATTTGACTGGGGACGCATAATAGTTGCAACTCCAAAGACAACAATTTCAACATTTATATAAAATCCATGACTGGTGTAGAGAATGTAAATAAGGAAGTGGTTATTTACTCCTTTTCATAACACACGAACTAGGGGTCATCAATGAAATTAATAGGCAGCAGGTTTAAAACAAATAAAAGGAAGTATTTCTTCACACAACGCACAGTCAACCTGTGGAACTCCTTGCCAGAGGATGTTGTGAAGGCCAAGACCATAACAGGGTTCAAAAAAGAACTAGATAAATTCATGGAGGATAGGTCCATCAATGGCTATTAGCCAGGATGGGCAGGAATGATGTCCCTAGCCTCTGTTTGCCAGAAGCTGGGAATGAGCAACAGGGGATGGATCACTTGATGATTCCCTGTTCTGTTCATTCCCTCTGGGGAACCTGGCACTGGCCCCTGTCGGAAGACAGGATACTGGGCTAGATGAACCTTTGGTCTGACCCACTAGGGCCATTCTTATGTTATGTTATGTTCTTAACATTGTTTCTCCAGAAGCATATTGTTATACCAAAGAATATACAGAAATATCAGTACAGCTGAAGGCTAAATCTACACTGTGAGCTGGGGGTGTGATTCCCCTGCCTGTGTACACGTACTCATGCTAGCTCTCATCATTGTAGCACAAGTATACATAGCAGGGTAGCCCTGGTAGCACAGGTAGCAGGGGCAGGGCTCAGTGGTGCTAAATACACATCCACCAGTTTGGGGGGGATTGTACTTGGCCTGGCTAAACTGGCCTCCACTGGTACTGCCTATGCTACTGTGACTACACTGCTATTTATACTAGCCCTAGCTCCATGAGAGCCATGGAGACCCATGAGTAGGGGAATCACATCCTTGCTTGTAGTGTAGACATAACAGTCTAATGTTGCATTGGCTACTGAATGTCTAGCAAATGAGATTCAAGGTCTTACTGTTAGTATTAGAAGTCTGAAATGAAGATCCAATCTACTCAAGGGACAACATCCCATTATGGTGGTAGAGATTGGCAGGGTTGGAGCATCTACCCTTTAACAGGATCTGAGCCAAAGAATTAAAGGGGCTCATCCTAGGTTATGCAGCTAGTCAGCATCAGGCGTGTGACTCCAAAGGCCACAACTTCTTTAAAGTCCTCTTTTCCTCCCTGTGGACTTGCTCTTCAGCATTTTGAAAGGCAGTTGCCTGTTGGGATAGCCATCATGTATGTCTACCTCCTTCCAAGAGTTTTCTCTCAAGCTAAATTATATGAACTATTTCTACATTCTCAATGCACACTCTAGCTCAACAACATGTGTTTTAAATGTGGTGTCACAGGGTGCATGGTCCCTTTAAGAGGGAATGGGACAGTCCCCTTTTGAGTAGGTGGCTGCCTCTCAGTGGGGCCGATTTTGCCTGGTTGAGTACATGTGGGGCTATCAGTAAACAGCTGGGGAAGGGCTGGGACAGCACTATATAAAATGAAGGGCAGACAGAAAAGGGGCCTTTCTCAACTGGTCTGCCTTGGGGTTAGAGAGGTAGCATCTCAGGGGTAATTAGGTGGCATTGCCAGAATCTCCTGGAGCAGATACAAGCCCAGGTGGATTATACTTTGTCTGGAACTAAGATTTAACCTCAGGATGGAGAGGATGGCTTAATTTCTTCATTTGTCAGGCAACATTGGGCAGGGCAGAATCTGGTGGTCCTCCATCAGAAGTGGGAGTGGCATGAAACTTAAAATGGGTCTGGCTGAACAGACAGCATAAGAAATCATATGGGATAGTCATAGCTGTTCCTTGGGGACTTTGTTAAGGCTATGGTTTGGGGTGGGACTAGAGCCTCCATAGGGATTTTTCCAGTGACGTGTGAGACCTGCAGGGACATGTCCCTGCTGCTAGGGGTGTTGGGAGACCTCACCCCCTTACATATGGTGACTGAACAGTCTGGCCATGGCTAAGTGGGGGCTAGCAGTGGTTCAGCTGCATCTACTGTCGGCAAGAGATAATTTAGCTAGCAAAGACTAGTTTGGAGGTAGCCATTGCAGGATGTTACTCTGTGGTGTGCAAGGGGTGCTGCGCAGGCTCTTCATTTATTCCCCTGTGCCCAGTGGAAAATCTGGGGAAGAGGGTCTATAATTTTTCAGCCCTTGTAGATCAACAGAAGGTGAAGAGGAATCAGGGTTTCATGAAACTGAGTCGACAGAAGTCTGTTAACACCAGGTGAAAAATTGCACATTCTTTTTAAAAAGAAAAGCAATAATAATGGGTGGGGGAGGAGAGAGGAAATGTTGTCTGCTTCCCTTAAGAGAAAGTGTTGGGATAATGAAATCAAGTGCACTTTTCAAATAGCGTTTGCTCAGTGCCTCCTATACTATGCTAAACATGCAGTCAAGGTAGTTGTGCAAACTAACTCCACCATGACCTGTTGTGGTGTCAGCTGACCATCACTGGACTGAAGTGGGCTTTTTAGACCAATCATGGGCTTCTAATCAGCAAGTTGTTTAGCTATTTTCTATGGAAAAAGTTCTTCAATGGACAATTGGACAGATAAACTATTCTCATTTTTAGGCAGAAAAATATTTTTATAAATTTATCAATTATCCTGTCTCTTTGCTGTTAAAGATCTGTTAAATTAGCATGAAAGTAATCACAATATAGTGGGTTTCCAGTTCATTCTTAGTGGTGCGCACACTCTTCCTAACTTATAGTTGCTCTAAATATTACAATGTTTCTTTGTCTTTGAGAACAGAATTCCTGATATAGCTTTTCTCACAAGGCACAAACATGTAATAACTTTGCAGCCAGGTGACAGCTATTGGTTATGAAAGTACATGGCATGGCCATAACTGAGTAATCAGTTTTTTGGCTGTTTTTCATCTTTTTAAACTAGATCAAATAATATTTGAGGAAAAAATTGTCAGCAAACCTGGGAATACTTGTTGAGTTCAATGTGGTTATCAGTTAATCTACATGCATAGAATGATACGAAAGAAATCTATTTACCATATAATGCAATACAGTGAATGTTGTTTCTTCTCACTAAAACCGATATAACACCACTGTAACTTTATTGAAGTGAATCCTTAGTGCCAATTTACACACACAGATGAGTAAAAGGAGAAGCAGCCCAATGGAGCATCCTTCACTCAATATGAATATTGCTTTCTAGGTACAAAAGTGAATAATCTAGAACTTTCTGCAGTCTGTCTTTAAAAGGACAACGTGGTACAGAGAGATTGAGAAAAAAGCATAGGGTTAAAAAGATAGAGGTTTGTAGGAATAGGCACTTGCACTAGCTAGTGGGACACAAATAGTGTTGCTAAAGTAACAGGAATGGAAATGTCCTTGGTGTTTAGTGTTGGTTGTAAGCTAAAAGTGAATAACACATGGCAAGATCTGGCAGTATGGAGATGGGATCTTCCAAACCCATAACTATTTCACATTTGGGGACAATGTATACCTTCAAATCAGCGGCACTGCTATGGGTACCCGCATGGCCCCACAGTATGCCAACATTTTTATGGCTGATTTAGAACGCTTCCTCAGCTCTTGTCCCCTAACGCCCCTACTCTACTTGCACTACATTGATCACATCTTCATCATCTGGACCCATGGAAAAGAAGCCCTTGAGGAATTCCACCATGATTTCAACAATTTCCATCCCATCATCAACCTCAGCCTGGACCAGTCCACACAAGAGATCCACTTCCTGGATGCTACGGTGCTAATAAGCGATGGTCACATAAACACCACCCTATACCGGAAACCTACTGACCGCTATGCTTACCTACATGCCTCCAGCTTTATCCAGACCACACCACACAATCCATTGTCTACAGCCAAGCTCTACAATACAACCACATTTGCTCCAACACCTCAGATAGAGACAAACACCTACAAGATCTCTATCAAGCGTTCTTACAACTACAATACCCACCTGCGGAAGTGAAGAAACAGATTGACAGAGCCAGAAGAGTACCCAGAAGTTACCTACTAAAGGACAGGCACAACAAAGAAAATAACAGAACACCACTAGCCATCACCTTCAGCCCCCAACTAAAACCTCTCCAACGCATCATCAAGGATCTACAACCTATCCTGAAGGACGATACATCACTCTCACAGATCTTGGGAGACAGGCCAGTCCTTGCTTACAGACAGCCCCCCAACCTGAAGCAAATACTCACCAGCAACCACACACCACACAACAGAACCACTAACCCAGGAAGCTATCCTTGCAACAAAGCCCGTTGCCAACTGTGTCCACATATCTATTCAGGAGACACCATCATAGGGCCTAATCACATCAGCCACACTATCAGAGGCTCGTTCACCTGCACATCCACCAATGTGATATATGCCATCATGTGCCAGCAATGCCCCTCTGCCGTGTACATTGGTCAAACTGGACAGTCTCTACGTAAAAGAATAAATGGACACAAATCAGACGTCAAGAATTATAACATTCAAAAACCAGTCGGAGAACACTTCAATCTCTCTGGTCACTCGATTACAGACTAAAAGTGGCAATTCTTCAGCAAAAAAACAGACTCCAAGGAGAGACTACTAAATTGGAATTAATTTGCAAACTGGATATGATTAACTAGGCTTGAATAAAGACTGGGAGTGGATGGGTCATCACACAAAGTAAAACTATTTCCCCATGTTTATTCCCCTGCGCCCCGCCCACCGCTGTTCCTCAGACATTCTTGTCAACTGTAAATGGCCCACCTTGATTATCACTACAAAAGGTTTTTTTCCCCCGCCCTCCTGCTGGTTATAGCTCACCTTACCTGATCACTCTGGTTACAGTGTATATGGTAACACTCATTGTTTCATGTTTTCTATGTATATAAATCTCCCCACTGTATTTTCCACTGAATGCATCTGATGAAGTGAGCTGTAGCTCATGAAAGCTTATGCTCATATAAATTTGTTTGTCTCTAATTTGCCACAAGTCCTCCTCTTCTTTTTGCGGATACAGACTAACACGGCTGCTACTCTGAAACCTGTAGCTGAAGGGGTTCTTGAATCATGAGGGTCCCCATTATTTTGAGACAGTCCCAAAATTAACTTGGCACTATGGGTTCTGTCTGAATGCACTGACGATGCATTGATATCTGCAGAGCAAAGATCATTAATGTCTTCACTTGCTCTCTCTGGGAAAAGACCTGGTTGCTAGGCCTCTTTACCCACCGTGTTGCTAAAACAGCAGATCTGTGGGTACTTTACTTTGCAGCTATGGCAGGGAAGAGGGTGAGAGGAGAGAAGTAGCAGGGTGAATGAGCATAGGGATAGTGACGGGATTTGGGTGGGGGAGGATTGAATAAGTAGATGAGGGCCTCCCAAAATAATTGCCCTGGGTGTTCAAATTCTGAAGCCATCCCTGTAGAGGAAGGAAGGTCTAACCAGATAGACAGGACTGTCCAAGTGAAAGAGAATATACCCGAAGTGCAGGTATTAGAAGAGAGGAGGCCACCATTGCAGGGCTGGAGTGAGCTATCAGAGAAGTATGATATAGCAACAAGGTGGAACAAGTCAAAGGGGCTTTTGAAAACCAGGTGGGTAGTTGTGCATTGGATTCAGGAATGGATGTAGAGCCAGTGAAGGCTACAATGTGATGCGATCTGACTTTATTTTGTGGAGCACCTATTATACAAAGTGTGGCCCCAAATGCTTTTTTGCCGTTGAATGAAAACAGGAAAAAAAATCAGAGGGGAGAGAGCAGTTAAGAAGTACAGGAAAGGGAGGAAAGATGTCTCTAGATGAGAAATGAAAACACCTGAAGGCTGGATCAAGAGGGAAGATACAGGGATGCTGTTCCAGAGGGCAGGAGCTGCAGAGGAGAATGCTCTTATGCCGGTAATGGCTAGATCGGGTGGAGGGACAGAGAGAAGGCTATAAGAGTGAAGAGAAGGAGGAGGGGAGTAGAGAAAAAGAATGTCCATGGAAGCTATAGGTTAGTAAAATGTGGAAGGGCCTGATCCAAGTCACTGACTTCAGTAGACTTTGGATCAGGCCTATATTGCACAGTACACTATCAACCTTTGCTGTTATAATATAAAAGGTATGGACACATGCATTCATCTTAGTCCTTTCTGGAACGTATTTCCAGCCAAGCTCTTGACTATCCTTACTATTACTGTGCGGAGGGAAAATAGTAGTCAAGCCAAATTCTCCCCTCTGATAAATGTATAGAGCTTTTGATGCTTAAAGCATACTGCAAGCTCTGGGGTGAAGACTTTGGTAACTTCACTCCTGTGGCACAATGGAATGCTCTACTAAAAGGGTAGAGCTCACCTGTGCAGGAAGCAGAGGTTTCTCAAGAGCCAGATTGAGACTGTGAAATGAAATTCCACAGGAATTAAGAACCACCACAAACATCCCCACCACCTACTCCAAGTGCCAGGTGTATTTCTTTGACTGAGCCTCTTCTAACACAGTCATAGCAACATGGCTAGAGAGAGGGAGACCTATATAATGAGTCCTAACAGGCAGCTGTATACTGGTATAACCTTCCATTATACCAGCATAACTTTGCTGTGTAGATAAGGCCTTAGGGACTTGCGTAAGGTTATTCAGGCAGATTATGGGAGAGGAGGGAACTGAACCCAACTCTCGTTAGCCCTAGTCTAGCACCCTAACCACTAGGCCATCCATCCTGTGTGGAAAGTTTGTGAGACTACTCACAGTGATTTAAATTAAGCATGTGAGTAATTCTTTACACGCTCATGGCCTTGTGTTGAAATACTCCAGCCATCTGACTGAATTGTGTGAGCACTTTCTCTTTGATGAGTTTGACAGTCATGAAGCTGTGCTAATATGCTTTAGCAGCAATCAGTTCTCTCCCCCCGATACAATATGTTCTCCCATATGCTAATCAGTCTTCTGTACAGTGTGTTCCTAAACATTCTGAATATGATAAGACTTTCATATTGAGTTAATAAAGGAATGCCCTTTCTTTCAGTGCCCAGCTAGTGTACACTACCCCTGGACACTGAGTACAAGAGAATGAGGACACTTATGCATTAGCTGTAAATCCACACAAACTGTGGCATGTGGATCACTTATGCCCAGTTATGTTTGTGAAGCAGCTGTGAAATATGCAGACTGACTCAACTGTACAAAAGGGGGAAAGCCTTTCAAAACGCATGCATGAGCCATTTCTAATAAAGTGAGACCTTTGTTTTTAATTAGAGTCCAACAAATAATTTCAGGCTCATGTTGTCTATTTTTGGTGGCACTTCCAAATCTCCTCTTTTCTCTTTAAAATTTTCCTTCATAAGAAAGACTTAGGAAACAGTCTTCAACTATTCAAATGAGTATGTTAACACTGAGGATAAGATTTAGAAAATCCCTTTAATTACTGGAACCAAATTTAATTGCAAATACCAGTTAACACCCCTTTTAAATTAGGCCTTAATTAAAGATGGTGAGGTGCTGTTTAAGTACTGTGAAAGACCTTAATTTCCATCAGCTCCCAGTTCCACTGGAAACTGGCTTTTGGGAGCTGGTGTTAAGGGCTCATTCTGAAATCTGCATATCTATTTATGTCACTTGGTTGAATTGGAAAATCAGGTGAAAAGGGATTTACCTACTGTGAGGTCTCATGTAATTAAAAAACATCACATCTGATTTCTTTAAATACCTTTGTGGGATTACTATCTTGTCCTGTAGATTTGTGGTATATCTCTAAACTCAACCATATATAAGCTCTACGTCTCTGTTACTACATTGCTCTTTCCTCTTGTGTGCTGGTCGTCGTTCCTGGGTATATACAATCATGGAGTTTTTCCCTCTTCTTGTGCAATCTGCTTTAAATTCTGTTTGCTTGCTTGAAGCTCAGCAAGTTGTCTTTGCCTGAGTATATAAGGAATTCACAACTCATTAACAGTTTGTGTTAATATTTCTAGTGGGAATATGTTTTCCTTTGGGAGGTGCAAATTAGACAAAACTTTGATGTAAACTAAAGAAATGTTGTTTAGTTAAAGGGATTATTGTAGGATTTTGCCTGGCTTGCAGTGCATGAGTAACCCCTCCACAGTACTCTGGAAAAACTCAAAACCAGTATTAAAATACCTTCATTTTAAACATTAGTGCAAGCTCCTTATCAGTATCACTTAGCTTTGTTAAAGTTGATCACTTCCAAGTGTGAGACTGTTGTTGTTAGGGTGGGTTTCACCAGCTATCACTATTCAAAGAATGATTTAAAACTCATCCCACTGGGGGATGGGTCAGCATCAAAATGCTCCAGAGCCCCAGTCACTACCAAAATGTTCCTAAGAAACAGCTTGATCCAGCACATGTGATGCTCATTATCATAAGTAATTACCCAACACTGACTGTCTGGGGTTGGCTCTGGGAAGGAAAATAGCTTTATTGCATTAGCTATGGGGAAGGCGGAAGTGGAGGAACATGATGCATCATGTGGCTCTTTCTGTAGGGGAATGTTCTCCCAGAGCAGTCCATTGATGGAAGTAGGTTCTAGCCCTGGTCCATTGTTAATGAAAGGTATGTTTTTAGATGCAATTTGAAAAGAATTAGTGGGTAGATAGTGCTGCTTTGGATAACAGGAGCTGAAGAGAAGGCTGTACACTAAATGTGGCTACATCATGTGGAGGGGGAGAAAGCACAACTGCCTTTTGAGTGGAGGGGAGCCAAGATCCAGGGAAGGTGTCAACTTGTAGCGAATGGGAAGACTAGTAAAATGCTATGATGCGGCACACAGCATGACCTTTGCTATTGTGCTAATTGATAGTGACTAAAATGCTGGAGAGTTCATTTTCTCTTTGCTCCTTTCTGTATTATATCCAACTCTAATTGCCTAACAGAAGGAAACTCCCCCTATTGGCAGGTTGTTCCATAATTGTCCTTAACATGATTAATTTAACCTTCCTCTGAAACCACTGGTTGTGATCTCTATCATATGGAATAGATGACTAGATAAGCAACTGGTGGCAAGGCAATTCTCTCATTAGTATTGTCATGGAAGAAGTGACTAACAAGTTTAATCAATATGAAAAGAACGTACATCCTTTACTGTATGGTGGTGGCACTCCACTAAGACAGATATATTGGTAATATTTAAAAGATTCATTGGGCCTGATTCTCCCCTGCTTTAGACCTTGAGTAGTCCACTTAGACCTGTAGAACGAGTATGTAAAACATTACCAGATCAGAACGGTAACATGTTATACCCACTCTGCACTTGCTATTGAAGGGGCAAGGCAGTGGTGAATCAACTTCAGTGTATGTTCATGGCTAGCTTCAGACTGCAGGTGAGATAACGAGGACAGTAGGATTGTCAGCTATCTTTGTATATGACATGTCAAAGGCACAACAGTCTTACATCAGGTGCTAGTGATGTATTCTGGAGTCTTTAGATAACTCCACTGGTTATTAAATGCTCATTCATATGGGACTACCACCACTGCTCTGTTGTCTGCTTTTTGTTTTCCCTTTTGGAGGGCATAGCAGGATGCTCCCCTCCCTTCTCCAGGGCTGGACGGAAAGCATGACAAAGAATAAATATTATGAAGCCTCTGATTTGGCAGTCAACAGGACTGCTGCAATATGGTGCATAACACTGACTTAGTTTCAGAGACCTCTACAACGGTTCTTGACATCTTCGCTTTTCACTCCAGGCCTGGTACCTTAACTGTCAATATGAACTTTGCCACTGACTTCAAAGGAAGCAGGACCAGGCTCTCATTGGAGGAAGAAGGAAAGAGAGACTGTCTGCAACTGTTGCTGTTCAGTGATATCACTGGTTTTCTTGGGTAAATCAATTGTGGGGAACTGGATGGCTTATGGTAAAGGGTACCGATTCCTGGCTTGCAGTGACTGAAAGCTGTTGCTATCTGTGAACTGGCCTATATCAAAAGAGTTGCTGGTCTCAGTCCTGTTCTCAATGGACTAGTGGTGTCGATATCCCAGAATCCAACAACCCCATGGCAATAATTCTCAGTCTCCACAGAAAGGCCTAGAGTTATGGGCATGGAGACTGCAGTACCTTCTGACTCCTAAAGGGAATCGGGATGGGCACACCAGGACAGGATGCTGGTGTAGCCACTGCCTCGGCTGGGCCTGGATACAGAGGAGATGCCTGTCTCCAGTGCCGTGAACCGGGCATCATTTGGGAGCACTCAACTTCATATAAAAACGGCAAGGTTGTTGTTGCTGTCTCTGTCTCATCAGCATATTGGCTCCCAATGGTTTCCAAACAGACTTCATAACAACAGCCCTAGAATGTGACTTTGCTTTCAGGGCTGCTAGCGATATGAAATGTGGGCCTTCAAAGCAGCCCTGCACATCCCACGTCTAGTACTTTCCTTCTTTTCCTTTGTCTGAAGGATTGGTTACTACTGCTATCGCTGCAGACTGTCGTGCTGTAGCAAAAGGGAACCTTATACAATGTACTCAATCAGCAGCGATAGGGCCAAGGTTCTGGGAGGGCCCAAGGAGCAAAGCACAACGCATTTCTTCAAGCTCTTAGTATAATTAATACTTTTGTATATATATTTGCATTTGAGAAATTTGGCCCTGTTCCAGCAGTCAGCAGGCTGGCTACATAAGCTGTTAGTCTTTCATCTGCATAATGTGCTTTTGGCCCGAAGCAAAACTAGCTCTACAGTAATGTCAAAAGAACCACAACTGAAACGAACATGCACTTCTGATGTCATTGCTCCAAGACTTTAATTTGTGTGTGAAATATTCAAATTCCTGATGAAAATCAGGGTAACTTCTTCAGACAGCAGGATCTGGTTTTTTTGTTCGCAAAAGACAATTCGGTAAAGGCACAAAGGCCCTGATACTCTTGATTTATACTGGTGGAAGCAAGAAGAAACTCCACTGACTGCAAAGTAATTAAACCACTGAGTGGAGAATCTGGTTTACAATGTGTTTATATAACCATAGCAGCATTTTGATGCTGATTAATACTGCTAAACACTAGCAGTCTGCTGCAGCCATAGACTGATTTTCTAGGATTTCGGAGGGTACTTTGAACACAATAATCAAAAATGAACTTCCATCATAGCCAGTCTTTTAAAGGGGTGCTTGGTAACATTTATACCAGCTCCTTTTCTTTCTTTTTTTTTTAATTGCCTTCTGAAAACCCACTTTTCTGTCTTGCTCAAATATTCATTAAAACTCTTCTTTTTTTTTTTAAATGGCAGAGTTTAACATTTCACTTCCTATCTTGCTTCCATCCTGTCAAATACAATTTCAGATAACTAGAGCCACTTGTCTTTTGTGATCAAAGTGATACAGATTCTTGTGTTCTTAAGACTTCTGGGCACCATGTCAAAAAATCAGCTGTGTCATGAGTGAAATAGGTAATTCACCTTGCTGCCCTGCGTTTTTCCAAGGAAGGGGTAGCTGAGCAGATCTTTGGGAGCCCGTTTTTGAGACGTGATAAGAAATAGAAGGGCAAACGAAAGCAGAGACTGCCTTTTTTAACATTTCAACCAGGAAACAAAACAACACAGATTCACAGATATTATGACCAGAGGGGACCAGATGATCTTCCTGTTCTGATCTGCTGCCATAGAATATACACCATAGAACTTGTGGCACCTTAGAGACAAACCAATTTATTTGAGCATAAGCTTTCATGAGCTACAGCTCACTTCATCGGATGTATCTGATGCATCTGACTAACACGGATGCTACTCTGAAACACCATAGAACGTCACCCAGTGATTCCTACAGTGGAAGGAATTATTTTTTTCTCCCTGTAACGTAAGTGGTCACTATATGTGATCCTCGCCTTGTAACTTTATTTTAAATTTTAAATGAAAATCACATGAAATGCAGAGTAAATTTACCAGTTGTCTTCCTGATTTCATATGCTTTGAGGTCAGTGACCTGCAAACTCCTTTATGATCCCAGTGTTGTGGGGAGAACCCTGGGGCTGAAGTCATGGTGACCTCAGAGCCTCAAGAAAATCTACAGGTCAATAACCTTTTATTTCTGACCTTTTAACTGGCTCTAGTCGGCCATGAAGACCTAAATGCCTGCTCTTTCAGATTCCTGGGAAGCTTCAAGCCTCTTGAATCTAATTCTCTCTGAGTCTTGCTTTTCCATATTCAGGTCACTGATATTGTAACAGCAACTCTCTCATGTGTGAGAGGGGGAAGCTTTGGGCCATCAAGTATAATGCAGCTAGTAGTATATAATAATGCAGTCAAGTAACTGAATAACTGCATCTTCCTTACCACTGGAGTCCCTATCCGCTCCTCACCTGACTGCTGCTTTTGAAGGAGAAAGCTAGTGATGAGTAGGATTATCATTTCCCTCACCTGGACAGGCTAAAGAGTCCATCTTTCACAGGGGCCCTTTTCCCTCTAGTCTTGTTCTCCATAATGAAACCCACTGCTTTCAGTTCTGTTCCTCCCCCGCCCCCCAATGGCCCGGCTTTCCCCTAAGGATGCATTCTAATGGCCTGTCTTTAGTGCAGTTTTAAGTATGATTTCTCATATTTTTCTGTCTCCTTCCATCCTGCAGAATCCCAAAGCACTTCATAACCTATGGACCTGATCTTGTTCCCTGTTTGAAGCCAATCACCGAACGCATGCTGACTTCAAGGGAAGCAAGATCAAGCTCTAATTCCACTCCACACCATTGACGTGCAACCACTTTGAGGAAAATGTACCATCAAAAACAACAAGATGAGCTGGAAGTTTTTTTGGCCAAGAACACCAATGCAAATCACTACTCTTAAGAAAAGTGGCTTGGGAAAAGACAGGATCTTGATTTTGAAAGTGTCCTAAAAAGACCCCCATCTAGTCAACTGGATTTAGCTGGCATTCACTACCTTGGAAGGCTGATGGTCTGAGTCAGGCTTGATGAGATTTCTCTCACCTATGTGTAGATAATGAATGGGGTAACAGAAGTTTTCACAACAGAATTAGCTCTTGTGTTCTGCTTCTTTCACTCAAAGTACATTGGAGGTAATAATAGCGCTAATGGGAGAACAGGCTCCTGTCTTCCACGTAACACAGGGACAAACTCTGAGGTTCTTACTTGGTTTTATTCTGCCCTTACTCAGGCAAACTCCCAGAACTTGGCCAACAATTGGTCAGAGTAATCACATCATGAAACCATACTGAAATGGCAGCACCTGTTTACATAGCTGGTTCCTAATGAAGTACAAAGGATAAGCAAATTGTTCTAGAACGAAAGCCCTTGTTAGGTGGTTTGAAAGTCATTGTTCCTTTTCCATATGAGAGCAGGCCAAGCAGCCTGCCTTTGGCAGGCCTTTCCCTAAAATCAAGGTTTTTTATGCTGTCTTTTTCTACCACTTCTAAACTTCCAAATGCTTTTTCTCAAGTTTTGGCCCTCATCTCTTAATGGTTCCAGGAGTGATTATTTTCCTTTCTCCTCCAATGGCATAAAGGGAAGTTAGGGACTCTTACTACATAAGCCGGAGTAGTCTTTCCCTCCGTCTTTTTTAGTTTAAGCAGAAAGCAGATCTATCTGTTTATTTTAATTTCTTAAAAAGAAAAGGAGTACAAGTGGCACCTTAGAGACTAACCAATTTATTTGAGCATAAGCTTTCATGAGCTACAGCTCACTAACACGGCTGCTACTCTGAAACCTTTCATTTCTTAGGGGATCAATAGAACGTTCTTAGTTTCAAGATGGCGTGTGCTGAACTCTGGCAATCCCTGATTGGGATAATGGTTGCTAGGCCTGCCCCATGCTTGGATGGTGGTGGGTGTGTGGGAAAAGTAGCATAAAGCCACCTTTGCCTCTCCCTTTAGGTACGCTGAGCACTGTTCTGGCCCACTGAGGATTGAATCTACTTTTAGTGTGTTCTGAGGACTGGAGTACTCTGGGAACAAATGTTGAAGCAAGCCTCTGTGCTGTGGATCTGCACAGGCATCAAAAACTGACTCAGTCTGGATGAAAACACGTACGGTATTTACTACTTACAAACTCATTTTAGTCTCATTTGAGTTTTCTGTAGCTAATAAAAAGGGCTGTATATTACTTCTGGCCTGCTCTGATGGGTCCGCAGATAGAGCCTGAGCCAAAGCCCACTGAAGTCAATCGGAATCTTTCCATACATCAGGCTCATAGAATGTTATGTTGCTATGGAAGAATCCCTAGTTTTAACCTTGGGAACTTGCACAGCTCAATTCATTGAGACTTTATTGACATGACTAGCAATAAAAGTGCATTGCCAACATGTAAAGAAAAAGGCAGACCATTCAGGGATCTCTTGGAGGTTCTGACCCACTGGGGACAGTCACACGCTGTCTATTTTGTCAGCAATGTCCATTCTTGATCCAGTAGCAGGTTGCTACATGTCACAAGGCCATTTCTGCTTATCTCTCCTCTTTCTCCCTATGTCAGGCTCAGGTTTCCTCATTCCACATTGATGCTAGTAGTACAACTTCCAAGGAGACTCTCATCTCCTTTGGTGCAAGGTGTGTGCTGCAATGCAGCGATGGCACGCGTTATATGTGTATAGAGAACCTAAAAGTAATGGATTCTGTGGGGGGGAACCTCCAATGATCTCTCCTTAAACTCTCCAATATCCCTTCCACTAGTTTAAGTGTTGAGAGCCTCAGGTAATTAAGCCCTGGAACAGCCTTCCAAGGGAGGCTGTGGAATCCCTGTCACTGAAATGTAAAGAACAGGTTGGACAAACACCCTGTTAGGCATGGTCAGGTTTACTTGATGCTGCCTCAGCACAGGAGGCTGGACTTGATTACTTCTCGAGG
The DNA here is from genome assembly GCF_965140285.1 of Lepidochelys kempii. Classification (NCBI taxonomy): domain Eukaryota; kingdom Metazoa; phylum Chordata; order Testudines; family Cheloniidae; genus Lepidochelys; species Lepidochelys kempii. Next base: position 48,801,562 of record NC_136384.1, read on the forward strand.
TCCCTTCCAGCCCTACAAGACTATTATTCTATGTAGCCCGCACTTTGACAGTGGGTTTCACAGCTATTTGCTGACAGCAGAGGAATGTTGAGATTCAAGAATCCTGGGTTCTATCAAGAATCCTGGGTTCTATCAAGAATCCTGGGTTCTATTACAGGTTCTGTGGGGAGCATACTCCAGTGGTTCCAGGCTGGCCCTCCATGTTGTCTTCATCCCAGTCTTCCCCAACTATATGTACATATAAGAAATAGTAAGGAGTCCAACAGGTCTGCTGTATATAGGCTAAGCCATGTTGATATATTTTCTTCAGATGTTAAAAAATGCATCCACTGAGTCTGACAGGAAATACATTTGTAATTGAAAGTTTTGGAATGAAGGAACTACATTAAGTAATATCCTTGTCACGGCGTTATGATATGGTAAGCATAAGATCTGCTTGTGTGTGTCTCATCTTAGTCAGTGTCTTTTGTGGTACATTTTATATACTTGAAGTACATTACCAGATTTTAAGAAAAACATTATCCTCTCTTCCCCTGAACAGCAGTTTTGTTTAATATTTGTTTTGCTAATTTGCACCAATTATAGAATAGAATATCAGGGTTGGAAGGGACCTCAGGAGGTCATCTAGTCCAACCCCCTGCTCAAAGCAGGACTAATCCCCAATTTTTGCCCCATATCCCTAAATGGCCCCCTCAAGGATTGAACTCACAACCCTGGGTTTAGCAGGCCAAAGCTCAAACCACTGAATCTCTTGTTGTTTTTGCCCTACAAGTTGTTTGCAGGGCAAAACTGAAAAGTGACACATTGCTAACCCAGCATAGTGATTTGACTTGGATCGCTATGTCTTTAAATTCTAGCTGGCTTGATAATTGCATCTGGCCACATGTTAGCAGTGGACCTGCATCTAGTTAATGATTTATAGTTCCCAAATGTAAATTTTTCCGATAAATTTCTTGATAACACAAAAGATAAATGTTACCTGGTGAAGTAAACCAAAAATGTCCATATCATGTTTCAGCTCTCCCTCAACCCTCCTTACTGATCAAACATACCATTTATGCAGGAGACTTTGCCTTAGCTTCAGAAATGGAATTCACAGATTTAACTAAAGCACAACAGGCTAGCTATCCTTGGGAAAATATCAGCTTGATACAGAAAACCACCTGCGAAATACAGTCTCAGAAAGATAGCTCATCTGTTACTATTATGAGGGATCTTGCATGTGAAGTAGTGTACAAATGAGTAGGAGTACATGGCATATAATTGTGTGGGTGGTGAAGGAGGGGAAGTTAACATGCAGATTTATGGAACTGGGTGCCCTGCTTTTTGGGTTTGGTGACTAAAACTTCCAGTTTTCTAAATAAACTGGTGAATAGGGTTGGCTGGAAAACAAGAATTCCATTTTGAAAAAAAAGTCAAGGAATTTGGTTTTGTTCAGCAAGACCTTTTGGAATTCCTCATGGGGGGAGAGAGACCCACCCCAGAATAGCCAATAACCCAGTGGTGAGGGAATTCATCTGGGATATGGAAGGCCAAGGTTCAAGTCCCTCTGTGCTTGGCCTTATTGTGAGGGCTATTCTGATCAGTGTCTGTCTGTTTGTCAAATTCCTGACTATTTCCATTGAAATGCCTTCCCTTTCACGCAGGTTTTGAGATCTCAAAACCAGCCAAGTGGATTTTTATGAATAAACTTAACTGTTTACCTATTGCTCTGAAAATTAAGCATCACAAATTTTAGCCCTAAAGGGTAAATTTTCAAGGAAAATAAGTTGAGTGCCTGAAAACAGGGGTTTATTATAAAATATTTTTGCTGCCATAGCAATAGCTTTTCTAGTGCAAACCATAAGATCACAAAAAATATTGATGATATTTTTTGCAAAACCACATATATCAAAAACACCTTCATCCCCTTCACACTCCCTCCCTCTATGACTTAATAATGAATTTATTTTCAATTGCAAAGGTCTTATTTTGTCACTAGGTATGGAATGCAGGAAGCACAATGCTTAATCATTCGGTCTGTGCTTCCACTGCAAATTCTTCAAACCAGTAACAATTTCCCATTATGTCATTCTTACTAAGATAGATGTGGTTGAGTGATAAGCCTGGGGGAGGGAAGCAAAGCTGAAAATGAACTATGCTAAATGTATAGCAAAGCCTATAGGCCTTGTCTCTTATAGTGTCTCTGATTTATAATTGAGGATTTTATACATTCAATCCTATATCTGTAAGACATGAGGAATGAAAGAAATGACATTTTCATTTCTTTCTTACACTGGTGACTTATGTGTTTTTAAGTGGGTTCTGTTGCACAATGAAACAAGTTTTCCTTGACAGATTGCTCTGCCACTGTATTTGATTTCCATTTCCCACTGAATAGTGCCAAGTGAAATCTGTTATGCTTTAAGCTGTAATATGACTTTCCCCACCACCACCACCGTCATATCAGTCATCCCACATCTCTTAACTGGATGCCTGAAAACATAACGAGTACAAAGGACATTTTTCCGTCAGACACATGGACCAAACACTGGACAAAATAGCCTTTAGCCCTTCATGATAAACAATCAAGTGAAACACATAGGATGCTCTTAAATGGTATTAACCTGCGTTTTCCTGGAGAAACTGGTTTTCTTCTTTGTATATAACTGACCAATGGTCTGTGTTGCTGTTAAAGACATTTTTTAGGTATCTAGTCACACTTACTGTATTGAAAACAAAACCATCCAGTTCAGAGAATGATAAATTAGTGTTTGGAGGAACTTGTCATACAGATTACCAGATGGTCTCTCTCTCTCTTTGAACTTGTTCCCTTTAAAGACAAATTCAGGTTTGGCAGTGTATAGCTCTTCGTTTCCTGTTAGAGAGCTAGCTTGTAGCAGGAATAAATCAGCATTCTGGAGAATCCTGACCTGGAATCTTATAAGGGAGAAATCCTTTACCTCCCCAGATATTGTCCAAAATCAAAAGTGAGTGCTCAGTCCTCCAAGGCACCAATTGCACTTAAATCCTGCCCAGCTTGACATTTTGAAATGGACAGAGGGATCTCTGTGTACTGAACATACAGTACAGATGCTCACTTCCCTTAAGTATGTGAAGGGGAGAAAAACCTGATGGCGGCATGGAAGGGAGTAATGGCCAGTTGGAGGGAATGGCAGAGGGTCAGTCAAAGGCAGCAGGGCTAAGGGGGACATATTAGCATGGGGGAGGTGGACTCTGTAATCAGTGCAGTTTACCCGGCTGTTCCTACGGATGCTCCAGGATTCATACAGATTGCTCTGTTGAATGCCGTGATCCATGCTGTTCACAGGCTGAGCTCCCTTCCTTCTCTGCAAGGCCACAAAAGAAACCCCACCACAGAATAGTCTTTCCTTCCTCCGAGTTTGTTCCTTTGGGAGAGGAACATCTGGCTTTGCCACTATGCATACAGCAATACCGAGTAAGGACATGGGAGAGACAGCTTTCTTCCTGTCTAGAGCCAATGTTCCAGTGAACATGGAAGGTCTAGGGAACAGACGAATGAAGGCGCTTCTGAAAGTGCAGCACCCCTGCTCTAGCCATGTTTTCTCTCTGGTCTTCTCCAGTCAGAATGCACTTTGCATTCTTCAGCTAATGATTTTTAGTCCAACTGTCAAGGATTGCTGACAAATCAGTTCACAGGTCTTTTACGAGCTAAGGCAAAACGTTAAAGACTTTGGCCTGGTCTACACTACAGGGTTAGGTTGACCTAAGCTGCCTTGCATCGACCTAGCTGTGGTTGTGTCTTCACTTAAATTTGATAGAAATGACTCTCTGTGCCGATTTAGTAACACCACCTCACTGAGCAGTGGCGGATTAAAGATTTTGCCACCCCCAGGCCCTGAAATAATTGCCGCCCCGCCCCCGCCCCAGCTTGCCTCCTCCTCCGCCTCCTCCCCTGAGCATGCCTCCGGGTCCTGCTTCTCCCCGCTCCTTACCAGTGCTTGTGCGTGAAACAGCTTTGCAAAGGAAGGGGGAAAAGGGGGTAACACGGTGCGCTCAGGAGAGGAGGTGGGGCCGCGGTGGGGATTTGGGGAAGGGGACCAATGGGGTGGGGAATGGGGGCGGGAAGGGGGGAGTTGGGGTGGAGGGCGCGAACCGGCGCCGGGGGAAGCAGCCTCTGGCTGCTATTATACATTTGCCGCCCCAGCAAATTTGCCACCCTAGGCCTAGGGCTTGTCGGCCTAGGCGTTAATACGCCGCTGTCCCTGAGCGGTGGAGAGTCACAGTCAACGTAATTAGCTCGACGCAGTATCAGTGTAGACGCTGCATTGCTGACATTAACTGTTACTGGCTTTCAGGAGCTGTCCCATAATGCCCCACGCTAACAGTACAATTGGTACAAGTGCTCCTGGTGAGGACTGCCGACACAAAGCCAAGTGTGCACACACACAAGTGATTTAATAACTGTCGTGGCTCTATGCTGATGTAAGTTAGGTTGACAGAATTTCGTAGTGTAGACATGGCTTTGGTTACTCGTTTACAATAATTGTATTACAGATCTTTACTTTTCTTGTGTTGGTGTGTGTTTGTTGCGTTACAACTTTAAACCAGCCTGAATGGCTGAAGGAGAAGGAGGCTCAAGAAGTTTAAAATGTTTTGCCTTCCCCTCTCCCTCCCCCCCCCATCTTTCTAAGGAACGTTTAGAATTTTTGTTTCATGGAAATACCGAAAATCTGTTGCCTGTGATCTGGGGTCTTTAAAAATATTTCCTGACAGCTATCAGCTGTAACTACACTTCTCTTTTACTATGCATTCAAGTGCCAAATTATTTTTAATACGTATCTTACCATCCAACCCCTTTATTTTTAGTACAATAATTAGTTATTTCTGGGCACTGGCTAGATACAAGCATATATTCTCTGGCTCTTTTGATCCTCCCTCGGATTTGTCACCTCCCTGACCACACAGTGGGAGGTTGTTTCCCTAATGTTTTCTTTACCCCCCCTGCTGATTGCTTTCCTGAAACTTGCCTGGGAAGACTCACGCTATCTAGATTGTCAACCAGAATTCAGGAAACCTGATTAAAAAACGCCAGTGCTTTTCTCTCTTGGGATGATCTGGTGAACATCTATTGCTATCATGAAACCCTATCCCATTCTTCCTTCCTTCCTATGGTACTGTATTGGAGACAAACAGATCTCAAAAGATTCATGCATCAATCCGTAATAACTTTTTATTTCTACAGTGTAAAAACCTTTAGGTTTCTATGTATTCTACTCTGGCATTTATATTGCACTCAACATCCCAGTGCTCTCTGAGCACCTTCTAACTTCAAAGATTTGACACAGGAATGTCTTCCACCCCTGTGGCAATGGGATTTCTTTTTAATTATAGGAAGGCCCAGTCACAAGTACATATTACTCTGAGTTCCTAACATGAAATCATTTCCTGTCTTTGGCTTGTCTTTTTCCCATAGTCACACTTAGCTTTGGGCCAAATTAAAGCCTGGTGAAACCTAAACTGTGTAGGGTTTTAAATAATGGGTTCAATCCTGGCTTCACTGAAATTCATGCGAGTTACGTCACTGACTTCAGTGAAGCCAAGTTTCACCCTATATGTTTAATCTGTTTATCGTATTTATCAGTGATGGCAAAACTAACTCAGTGATGACTGGGGATATTGTGTGTTCATTCTGCTTTGCTTTGCTTTCCCCTAAATGTAGCTATGGTACCTGACTGTTCCATAGATACAAATGGTTATGTTCTTATGTGCTATTTCACCACTAGTCAAGCAGGGCAAATTCATTTTCAGTCAATCCTAGAAAAGTGCAAGCTACATGGAAACAGCTGAAAGACTCTATTTGTGACTGGGATAGGCAAACTGATGTAGTTACACTGGCTCAACACCCTTGTGCAGACACTTACGTGAGTGTGTCTAATATTGATGAGAGGATGCCCACAACTGAGCTGATTTAGAAACTGGCTTAGTCAAATTGGTGCAACTTCTTTCTTAACTTGCAAGTAGGTGGGGAAAAGTCTGCCATATGCATGCTGAAGTAGGTATCCTAATTTGAAAGTATATAATCATGGTAATGTGTCTAGTTCTGTGCAAGGCACAGCCAAATACAGGTCTTAGCTTCCACTCTACAAGCTGGCCATAAGAAAGGGGCAGCACTATGCAGTGGGGGATCCAAACAAGAATATTTGATGAAGAACACCTAATAGTTAGTTATTTGACTGTCCTGGGTTAGTATTTGTTGGTTTTATGGAAAAACTGAGTCTTTTAGAAAGAGTCTGGTTAAGGAGAGAGTAGGGACCTGCTGTCCTGAGGCTGATGGTGCATTCCATGCAGAGGATGGACCATGGACAAAGGCTTGACGATAGGGGGCAGGCCCAAGTATGTGAAATGAATGTCCAGAGATAGTAAGGACCATGACAAACCTCACCACCTTCTGGTCTAAGTGTAAGGCATATTTCTTTGCTCTTACCTTATCGAACAAACACCCAGCAATGCGCGTGTAGATATTTGTATAAATAAATCTCCAGACCAAACATTCTAGCACAGGTGCTTCTCCCCCAGCGGAGCGGATGAGAAAACAAGCATGTGACAGATGTTAGTCATGCTCTTTAAAGCCCTACTGGAAGGTGCTCAGATACTGTGGTAATGAGTGTGCTTTAAGAACCTCTATAGAGTGGAAAAATGAACTGAAGAAGGGTACACTGAGGCTGGCATCACTGTGGACTGAGGGACCTTTGACAAAGTCTGGCTCAGAACAAGGGCCCCCTTGTGCACGGTGCTGTACAAACATGAACAAAGAGATAATTGCTGCCTTGAAGAGTATAGTGAGAAACAAGATCCAGCGTTGGCGAGGGTGAGGGATTGTTCAGGGCCCTGAAGTATGGAAGTGTAAGTAGACCTTTGCTGTGGCTGTATCTTCAACAAATATAAACCTTTCCTGAAAAATGAACTCACTTAACATAGCTTTCTGAGCGTTCACTAGGGAACGTTTGAGGTGTGGGCTCACTTGCTTTCGGGCCTATTGGGCAATAGCCTCTCTGTTTACTCATAGTTTGGCAGGTAAAATTTTCTCATGGGTACCTGAGCTATTTTTAGATGATCTAGCTGGCTCATTTCTAAAGGCTCATTAATGAGTCAGGAATGCTCATCCTAAGATTGTGTATTTGTTGTTCCCTGCTCCAGGAAGCAAAACTGTCAGGGATCAAACGAAAGATATATGAGACTTACTGAAAAATGGTACGTTTCCCTGCATTGTTTTCAACAGGGGTTTACAGGAAAGAGGCACTTTCTCTCCCCCCCAAGCAAGGGGAAGACTTTATAGATAGTCACCATGGAAACCAGTTCATTCGGACTGAGCTGTCAATAAAATATTCAATATTCCCTTTGGAATGTGCCTGAAGATTGTACTTTGCCCCAGAAATGGATTGACAAATGTTCGGAACAGTCCTAGCTTTTTAAAAATTTCTTATCTCACTTTGTCTACTCCAGCACACATTTGTCTCTGGGATGGTGAGGAGTCTCTTCTTACTTTCACTGTAAACGTGGGTCTTGAATTAAACCTCATCTCAAAACTTGGGAGGTGTTTTAGTGCTGAATCCAAGCCCGCTATTTTCAGTCCATCTCAGCTGACGAGTCTTCAATTTTGTTGCAATGAACTATCCCCCAAGACAGGAAATGTCAATCTGCCGCAGGCTAAAGGTGGAGTGTGTGAGGAGGAAATCCTTCCTATTCCGGTTCGCATGCATGCCCAACAGAACTCACTGCTTGCCAGGATACCTCCAAACTTTTTCGTGTATTGCTAGGGTCTGATCCAGTTCTCAATCAAGTGGATGGCAGAACTCCCACTGAGTTGAATGGGAGCTAGCTCAAGCCCCTAAAGCCCAGGCAACAGCACTGCTATGAAATAACGGAATTTGAAGAGGACAATAAGCAGGAATCATTGTCTTTTTCCATTCACAAAGAGCACCACCCTCCTTTCAGATAGTGACCTTCATTTTTTCTCAGGTGACAAACACAAGAGAGTATAAAACAGAGGCCTTTGTTCTCCTGTCACTCCAGTGTAAACCAGCAGTAACTCTGTTGTAGTCAGTGGAGCTACACTGGTGTCAGCTGAGAGGACAATCGGAACATAAGAATTGCTCTGAGCCAGTATGGTCAAGGTCCATCGAGCCCCTGTATCCTGTCTTCTGACAGTGGCCAATGCCAGGTGCGCCAGAAGGACTCTAGGTCTCCGTGTGTGTGTATCTTCCACAGGAGGCTATAGCTGAACACATAATGGCAGCTACCTTGGCAGCAGAGTAGGGGCCCTTCTCTCCATGTGAAGTAATGGCACATAGGCTACAAGGCATAGCAGATACAGCACAAGCTGCATACTTTAAAAGAATGCATAAAGTGCGGGAGTAAGGATCAGCCTGAATTTTCACTCACTATTCAAAACAAATATTTTTTTGAGCTTTGGAAAAAATGGTGACTAATTCCACCCCACCTCCATGTTTTTAATTCTTGCTTTTTCAGCTAGAGTTGGAAACAGGAGAGTCAGGTTATGACAAGGGAGACTGTTTTGAGTCTATCCAACTCAAGTGGAAGCAGAAAGCACTGTGATACTTGGGAGACAGCCTGTTTTCCCAAGACTTCCTGTGGCTTAGAACAGATCGATGCATGTATCTGTTTTTCCCATTCCGGTGCTGATACTAAGATTAGCAATGGCAACCTCAAAAATACAGATTGCAAAGTATTTTTTTAAAAACACTACTAGTTCCAGGTTTCGGTAAGTACCATTGTCATAGCGTGTAAATAATATATGTTACACTATTATTGTTAGAGATTTTAAATAATTTACCACCTCCTCCATTGGTATTTGTGCTCCCTAATCGTACTCCCTGCTGATTTACACCCAAAGAAACCCTAGATCCAGAGTTGTGGCTTCCTAAATGCACTCATTTAGCATCAGTGACCCCAAAGCAGGTTTGGGAAGAAGGCTTTTCTAGATAGAGACACTTCTAGAAGGAAACTTCAGTAATGAAAGGGCTGATAGACCTAAACTGAATGAAGAAATGAAGATGTAGGGGTTAAGGAGACCTGGATTCATCTCCTTGCTCTTCCACAGGCTTCACCCTGGACAGTACTTCCCTATCTCGCTAGGTGTGGAGTGAGGATGAGTACTTCAGAGATTGCAAGGCTCCGTTAAAGGAAGCCTTCTGTAAGTACAGGAGATAGCATTCCCTCAATTATTTTATAATACATGGAAATTTGAGGTTGCAACACTACCAAATTTCCAGCTTTTCAGCGCAGGTTTGAGTCTGTAGTGACTGTGGATGTGGGTGTGTATACCACAGCACTTCACTGCCTAAACTCATTGGACCAAATAATTTGCTGGCATAACTTCAGTAGCATTATACCAGCAGAGGACTTGTCTCTATCTTCTCCATTCTGTTCAGGTAGCTGTTTAATTTCAAAATCCTGTCTGCCTGTTCAACTTTGAATATGCGTGTGCACTTCAATCATGTAGTCTTTAAATGCCTAGATGGAAAACCATAAATTCCTTGACAGTCTCCTAATAGAAACTTGTCACACAAGATGATCATCATGAAATACATGGGAGAGCACCATTCTCCAGAGTAAGAGATGGACTTCTTAATCAAAGATCTAAGAAAAGCTCAAACTTGGGTTCATCTGTCAGGTCAAGTCTTTTCACTCCTCTTTTGACAGCATGACACTGCTAAACATCATTATCATGAAACATGGTATTTAAGCATGATTTATCATGATGAAGTGCTTTAGATTTATTGTATTAGGTTGCAGTTATAAAACCTATTGTTTTCCCAGGAAGGTGTGGTTGTATTTACCAGGGGAAGACAGATTGTGATATTTTATAGGTTTGTTTGAACAGCTTTCTCATTTCACAGAACATTTTTAAAAAAAGCAACAGCAAAAAACCCTTTAACTGTTAATCCCACTCAGTGTTTACTTATCTATTGGCAATAGATCAAAAAGGGAAGAAATCTGAGTACAAGACAGGGTGAAGAGCCAGAAAAATAAGGCTCTGGTTCAAGATTTTATGGTGAGAACTAAAAGTTTTCAATGTGACTTTTAGCTTCTCCGGATGAGAGATGCATGGTCTATAAACTGCACCAACACTTGGGAAAACTGAGTGGAACTCTCTCACCCCTTCCCCTCATTCACAATGTGCATTGTGATATGAGTCTATTCAATATATCTTGCAAATTAAGTATATCAGTTTCTCAGACTGTGGGTTGTACAAAGGCCCAGGGTGTGTTCAGGAAGGTATGGGACAGCGTGCCAAAAAACTGCACCATAAGTCCCGGTACTGGGGTGTCCCTTTATAACCCTAGAACAATATCTTGTAGACAAATGCAGGGGGTATGTGAATGCTTGTGCAATAGGCTGGTTCAGCCTTTGTTAATAAGACTACCTATGGGTGCCTGGATTTACAGTGCAAGCTGGCTTGGGCCCCAGTCAGCTCTCGGCTAGGGGAAACAGGAACCACATTTCTCCCCTATTCCCACGTGGGTCCTGCTGCACCCAACCAAATTGGCCAGACCCAGGAGTCTGGTCCTTGGGCCCCTCTTCCATAATGAACATTCACTTTTTGACACTTCATAATTAAGTGGAGGTTTCTGCTATGGCTAGAGTTACAGGATTTTGTCTCTAACTGGACAGATGTATTTTGGTGGGGGCAGTGGGGAACTGTTTCTTAGGCCAGGTCTACACTACAGACCTATACTGGTAGAACTACGTTGCTCAGGGGTGAGAAAAATCCACCTCCCAGAGCAATGTAGTTATACCCACCTAACTCCACCCTGTAAACAGCGCTAGGTCATGGGGAGAAGCTCTCCCACCGACATAGCTACCACCTCTCGGGGAGGTGGATTAACTACATTCTCCCATTGACCTAGAAGTGTCTTGTCTACAGTGACGCTGCCATACTGCTGTAGCATTATACGTGAAGACAAGCCCTTAGCCTGGAAGGGGATCTCTAGCTCCAGAGGTTTGGGAAAGCATGTTTTATCCCCCATGTCTCTAGAGTAGCTCTTGTTCTCCCAGTCAATGAACCCAGCTCTGGCAAGAAAGCTCGTTTAGCAGATGCTCCTTGGAAATGACCATGCTGTAGGTGCACTTCTGACCCTCGTCACTGATGGGAATTCACCTTCACTTGCAAGAGCTGTGTTCATTCAAAGACTGGCTGCTCCTGCCAAGGTAACATGTTCCTGTTGTGGAAGGACTGGAGTTCAGTCTTTATGTCTACACAACAGATGGCTGATACTGCCAGCAAGCATGAGGGCTATAAATGGGATTTTTTCTTGTATTATCACCAGTACACAAGGAGATGGACTAAAGCTACAATCTAATTTAACATGTGACTATAATGCCAAATGCCACAGGAAACTGCCTCCCAGGAGATTAGAGAGAGAAGGTGGGTGAGATAATATCTCTTATTGCGCCAGTTTCTGTTGGTGAGAGACATAGGAGCTGACTCTGTGGGTGCTCCGGGGCTGGAGCACCCATGGGGAAAAATTGGTGGGTGCTCTGCATCCACCGGCAGCTCCCCGCCAACCTCACCTCTGCCTCCTCCCCTGAGCACTCCTTCCCCACTTCTCCTCCCAGCGCTTGCTGCCGCGAAACAGCTGTTTCGCGGCGTAACAAGTTGTGGGAGGGAGGGGGGAGGAGTGGGAATGCACGGCACCCAGGGGAAGAGGCAGGGAAGAGGCCAGGGAGGAGATTTGAGGAAGGAGCAGGGAGGGGGCGGAGTTGGGGTGGGGCCTTTGGGAAGGGTTTGGAATGGAGCGGGGCAGGGTGGAGTCGGGGCAGGGCGCGAGCACCCACCAGCACCAGGATAAGTTGGCGCCTAGGGAGAGAGAGACAAACTTTCAAGCTTACACAGGACTCTTCTTCAGCTCTGGGAATGGTACTCAGAGTGTCACAGATAAATACAATGTGGAACAGATTGTTTAGCATAAGTAGTTAACACATATTTCAAGGGACCTTTCAAAGTGAAGTGGTCTGTTAACACCACTACAGTCTTGGGGGTCTGGGAGTTGGAATATTGATGACAAATGAAGGCGTGATTCTTGCAAGACAGGGTGTGTAGGATAAGCCATGAATTCCTGTATTAGGTCTGACCCTGAGCAGAAAATGTTCTTCCTGTCAAATATAGATTGGGGGGTTATTTGATGCATGCTTTTCATTTTAACATGTTCAGTAAACATTTAAGGCCTGGCTTTTAAAAAACGAAAGGCCTATTGTGAATAGTTCTGGGGACTATATTTGCCAGGGCCAATGGATTGGATGAAATTGTCATACCAAGAAATAGCTTTCATTTAACAGTGGGTTATTGTGCCCCAGAAAGAGTTTCTGTGTGACCTGAATTTTCACCTGTTCTTATCCATGAATACACAGCCTCAAACCATTTGCCGTGAGTTTAATTTTCCTTAACCACACCTGTTGAGAGAGATCTATTACATTTATATTCTATTTTTTATCCCAAACTGTAACATAATCTGAAAAAATAGAAATCTGCATAAAAGGACTATCGGACCCAGTACTTTCTTACTGTGGTGAGGAGGAAATACAACAGCAGTAAACAGATATAAGAGCCTACTGTGACTGTGGCTTAAATCGCCAAGAGACCAATTAACACCTTGTTGTTAGGATTAACCATTATGTTTGTAAGAGCCTTAAATTGGTACTTTTTTGTAGTTCAAAGCATGACTACACTGCAGTTACAAGGGAAGTAGAGATCAAAGAGTTTCCAGAACAAATAATTACATGGAGGTAAATTCCATCTGATGTAGGAAACTGCAGAAGCTTCCACAGAATAGCAAATAGTTTGGCACAAAGTAGCATGTAGGAGTGTGAGCAATACAAAAGACAAGCTTACAAAGGGAAAACGCCTCTTCTCAAATGATCCTGTGAACTGGCTGTTCTAAAGTCACTTTGCTATATGGGGCAGGTATTTGCTGTATCAGCAGCTCCATTATAAAGCTTTATTTTCAGGGGTTCCTAACTCAGCTGAACCAATTTGCTCAGTGCTAAAATTTAGCACACACAGGAATCTCGTTGTGTTTGGGAATTTTAAGGTAATTAAAGAAAAAGCCAATCACGCTCAATTTTGTTTGTTTTCCCCCCCCCCTTAATCTTGGTCCTGTGTTCTGGGTAGATGTGAGAATAATGGAATTCATCTCACTGCCTCCATATTGCCTTTGAGTCCTTCCAATGGCATCTCACCAAGTAAGAAACATATATTAAAATAAATAACCCTATACTGGTTGAAGTTGGATGTTGCATGGTTTGGATGCTATTGTCTGTCTAATTTAGACTGTAAGTTTCTTGGTGCAGGGGCCTCTGGTTTTGAAGCACCAAACAGCTTCTTGGCTTTGAGTAAACAAGAAGTATGTTTTCTGTTCTAAATGAGTGCAGATAGATAGCACCATGAGTCTAAATCATTTCCCTTTCAGAATAAAATGACCTTTTCAAATAATCTTGCATTTACTTTTCATGCAGTTGCAAGATGTGACCATTTCATGCCACTGACAGCCGTCTTCCAGGAGTATCCCTTATGGGTACAAAAGATTTAAACTCTGAAACTCTAGACTCCAGGACAGGGAATAACAAACTGACATCCCAGCACAGAGTTGACTTCTCTGTACTTCCCACATCCTCCTGAAGCAGATAAATACCATGTAGTTTAATTGGTAGTGGATCTTTTTCGATGAGATCTTAGGGCTTGTCTAAACAAAAAAATTGCTCTGCTTTTAATTAAAGAGCATTTTTAAAAAAAGCCAATTTAGTTAAACCAGTGCAAAAGGCTGTGTGGACACCCTTTTATTTCAATTTAATTCGGACTGATTTCAGTTTAGCTTAAGTTAACTAGGAAGAAATTTAAGATAAACAAAAAAACAAAAAACACCAACCCCCCAATTCTTTTTCACTGAAATTATAGTTGTTTGCACTAGTTTAATTAACTCAGTTTAAACTTTTAGTTAAATTAGTGCAACATTCGTTTGTGGACATGGCCTTAGAAACCAAGCTCTTATCTGTGGTGTGTGGCTACTAAAGATCCTGTGCCATCTTTTGAAATAGAACGTCTTTGCCCTGGTGTCCTTGGTTGAAATAATTTCCCTCCCACTTATGGGCAATTTGTTAAGAAAAGGGCTCCGGTGGCACCTTAAAGACTAACAGATTTATTTGGGCATTAGCTTTCATGGGTAAAAACCCACTTCTTCAGATGCATGGAGTGAAAATTACAGATACAAGCATAAATATACTGACACACTTAGAGAAGGGAGTTACCTTACAAGTGGAGAACCAGTGTTGACAAGGCCAATTCAGTCAGGGTGGATGTGGTCCACTCCCAATAACTGATGAGGAGGTGTCAATACCAAGAGAGGGAAAATTGCTTTTGTAGTGAGCCAGCCACTCCCAGTCCCTATTCAAACCCAAATTGATGCTGTTAAGTTTGCAAATTAATTGTAGCTCTGCAGTTTCTCTTTGAAGTCTGTTTTTGAAGTTTTTTTTCTTGAAGGATAGCTACTTTTAAATCTGTTATTGAATGTCCAGGGAGATTGAAGTGTTCTCCTGCTGGCTTTTGTATGTTACCTTTCCTGATGTCTGATTTGTGTCCATTTATTCTTTTACGTAGAGACTGTCTGATTTGGTCAATGTACATGGCAGAGGGGCATTGCTGGCATTATGGCATATATCACATTAATAGATGTGCAGGTGAATGAGCCCCTGATGGTATGGCTGGTGTGGTTGGGTCCTCTGATGGTGTCACTAGAGTAGATATGGGGACACAGTAGGCAACGGGTTTGTTACAGGGATTGTTTCCTAGGTTAGTATTTCTGTGGTGTGGTGTGTAGTTGCTGGTGAGTATTTGCTTCAGGTTGGGGGGCTGTCTGTAAGCGAGGACTGGCCTGCCTCCCAAGGTCTGTGAGAGTGAGGGATCATTTTTCAGGACAGGTTGTAGATTGTTGATGCTGGAGAGGTTTTAGCTTGGGGCTGCAGGTGATGGCCAGTGGCGTTCTTTTGTTTTCCTTGTTAGGCCTGTCCTGTAGTAGGTGACTTCTGGATACCCATCTCGCTCTGTCAATCTGTTTCTTCACTTCCCTAGGTGCCCCCAGCTTCCATTCAGAACACATCACACGATCCAGTTCCATTGTCTACAGCAAAGCCCTAAGATACAACCACATTTGCTCCAATCCTCAGACAGAGACAAACACCTGAAAGATCTTTATGAAGCATTCTTAAAACTGCAATATCCACCTGGGGAAGTGAGGAAACAGATTGACAGAGCCAGCAATGCAAAAAAACTTCAAAAACAGACTTCAAAGAGAAACTGCAGAGCTACAATTCATTTGCAAACTTAACACCATTAATCTGGCCTTGAATAGGGACTGGGAGTGGCTGACTCACTAAAAAAGCAATTTTCCCTCTCTTGGTATTGATCACTCCCAATCATTGATGAGGAGGTGACCACATCTACCCTGACTGAATTGGCTTTGTCATCACTGGTTCTCCACTTGTAAGGTAACTCCCTTCTCTTCATGTGTCAGTATATTTATGCTTGTATCTGTAATTTTCACTCCATGCATCTGAAGAAGTGGGTTTTTTACCCATGAAAACTTATGCCCAAATAAATCTGTTAGTCTTTAAGGTGCCACTGGACTCCTCCATAGTTTTTGTGGACACAGACTAACACGGCTACCCCTCTGATACTTAAACAAAGGACTGGCTGCTACCCTCTTGGTTCAGAGGTGGCTACGACAGAAGATGAAGATTTTTTGGTTAATGTTTTTCAAAGGAAAAAAAATGCAATTTCTGCAAATTCAAAATCAAAATTTCTGTAAGGAAATTCCAATTTTGCCAAAAGTCTTTGGGGTTTTATCATCCTCAAGGAATTCTAAACAAAAGATTTTTGTTTCAGGTCAGGTTGCCCTGCATTGAAACACTTCGGCTCATCTAACTGAATCAAACCTACATTTCACATGATGCTCTACAGCCTTCCCTCTGAACCCCTGTGGGAGTGTCATGGCCATAGTGCATCATGGAATATATAGTCTGGTCCAGGAGCCTGTCCCATACAGGAAAATGAGGGCATGGGGCATCTGACCTATAACTCCTGTGAGGCACAATGGCAACTCGAGGGGACGCAGATTAATGTCAAACTGGCTTGAAACTAATCACTTAATTTTGGTTCAACAAAACCAGATGTTTTAACATTTCCAAACTGAATTTTTTTTCTGAATTTTCAATTTTGTGAAAAAACAGCATCCTTCTTTGGGATAAAACCAAACATGGAAATATGTCGGTGTTTCCCCTGGGATGGAGACACTAGTGTCTGCATTTCAGTGGTGTAGTGTGCAATGAAATCTGCTGTGAAAAACTAAATGCTGCTCTGGGCAGGGCCTGTCTCTATTTCTGGGCACTGCACAGCACTGAGCAAGCTGTCGGAGTGAAACTACTGCTACTAATCCACTGTTACTTCACGCTGCCATGTACAAATAAAAGACAAATGGAAGTGCATGGTTGTGCTCTGGAGTTTGTTTGCTTGGAGCAAACATACTGTCACTTTCGAGGAGGTGTGTGGGTTACAAGTGTAAAATTTCCAGAGATCTGATGGTTTCAGATGCTGTTGTACGCTCACAAGACTCCCCAAAGAACCTTGCTCTAAAATTTGAAATTTGGGCTCCAAAGCACCACTCTAGTGCTTGACTGATCAGTACAATAGTGAGGTCATTTTAAAACCCGAGAATCCCTGTGTTTAGTTATCGTTGGATGGAGTGACATAAACTGACACTTTTGCAGTTACCCTGAGTAACTCACTGGCTTGTGTATGCGTGCAGATGCATGTGTTTCTTTCCACAGTGAGGAAAGTTAAGGACCGAGTGGCAGTTTTAACTTTTTGAATTTCCTGGCTTTTGTCAGTTTGCCTCACAGCCATAGCCCTGTTTTGATGTTTCTTTCTGCATTTAATATTAACGTTGGAAGTGCTATTTACAATAGCCATCTTCTAATGAGTGGGAAACAGTACAAAGCATGTCTAAAAGGGGAATATAAAGCTTTTGAAATCAGTAACATGCATAAGGGCTGCTGGCAAAGGATCACTTGTAATAAATGATCTTTTGTGTCTTTACTCATTAAAGGGTCAGATGCTTAAAAAATACTTGGCTTCTCTGGATGCTCTTATCACAAACAAGGCTATCTTTTTACTTGCTTCCCCACTGAGGCAGAAGGGGAGATGTTCATATCAAAGAAACCGAGTGCGGAGAAAAGTCCTTAGAAGACTATTTAAAAATAAAATATAGATTTATTGGCAGATGAAGGACTCTTGTCTATTTCCCTTTGATGCAGCATCAGGGTAATAGGAGCATGTTTTGATGACTCAGGGAAGTTTCACCAAGCATGCAGCCTGTGCTGGGGCTAATGGGAGTTAAAGGTTCACAGGGACATAAATTTGGCCCTCCCTTGATGTCAGTCAAGTTACACTGGGGATGAATTTGCCCTATACACAGGGGGAGCATTCACAGAACCACTCCCCAGCATTTAGATAATAGGGATTTAATAGGAGGCAAATGGGGCTTGACTTCCTTGACAACACTTTCCAGAGCTATTGCCTTTCATTACACATGTGGTTTCATGGGAGTTGAATGGATTCTAGGCAACAATCACAAAAGAAGTATTAACAACAATACAAACAAGCAAGTCCAGAACAGATCCAAGGGACTGTTTTTCAGGAAGGCTACTGCCCTGCGTGATGGATGCTGAGTCACATGCCGCGTGATTGCTCCCTGTTGCTGTGAATAGGTTCCTGACATGTTTTGTGTCAAATTTTCCTCACATGTTCTCGTATGACCCTAGCCTCTGCCTATTCCTTCCCTATTGGACACAGGAAGGCCCTTGCTGAGATGAGCCTTTAGCACTGGTTGTTTCATCAAGCTTTTGGCTGAATTATCTCTGTGCTTCTCATTTCAATGGGGGTCCCAGGGCGAGATGCTGCTTGGCTCTACTGAACTGGCTTAATAGACCTGCCTTGTGGAAACATGATTTCTCCCTTCTCCCTTGATCAACAGCAGGAACCCAGGGAAAAATTAAAAAAATTGTTCCCTGCAGCTTGACTCAGTTTCTGAGCTAAATCATTTGGCTGAGTGCAGAGAGCCAAGTTCCCCTGGACCCATTGTGACCCAGAACATCAAGCCACATTTTTAATCTGGAATAAACCCTATGTTATTTTTACAATGTAATGGCTATTAATATATAACACGAAATGATAAATGTCGTCTCCAGGGCATGCTCTAATGTTCTGATACTAGGATTATCAGTACTTGATCATTTCAACATGGTAATAATTCCCAGTCATTTAGGCCATCAGTCAGTTTCAATGGCTTTAAGAGGTAAGCTTTGCTGAATAGCCCTGGCTATTGAGCATTCTGCCTTGGAGCTCTCTGAGATGACTCCCTTGAGGAGGCTTTTGTTCTCTGAACGCAGACATCCTGATCTATTGTGTGGAAGTTCGGCAGGGCACTGTGCTGACACAGGTCTTGACACTGCCTGAAGTGATTGTATTCGAGCCATGGGAGATAGAAATTGTCATTTGCTTGTTAGCCTCCTGCTGGCAGAAGCGCCATTCCCCTTTGTTCTGAGCTGGAGACTCCCTTTCCCTCTCCAAGCTCTTAAAGATTTCTCCATAAGAACAAAAGAAGGGGGGTCTCCCTACAAGAAAAAGGTTTCCCCACAATAGGTAGAGTCACAAAGACCTGAATGACAGGATTCGGCTGTCTGACAAGCAGCTGGATTCAGGAGCGTTGTTGGCATGTTCAAACAGAAACCATTGTGCTGGGTGTTTGTGGAGTTGCTCATTCATTAGATCTGTTTTCATTAGGTTAATGAACTTATTGGACCTGATCCTGCTTCTGTTTTAGTGAATGGGGTTCATCGAGTTGTAGAGTTTAAGGCCAGAAAAGAACATTACATCATCTAGTTTGACCTTCTTTATATCACAGGCCATTACATTTCGCGCACTCACCCCTGTATTAAGCCCAATAACTTATGTGTGACTAAAGCATATTTCTGGGAAAGGCATCCAGTCTTGATTTGAAGACATCAGCAAATGGAGAATCCGCCAGCACCCTCCATAGTTTGTTGCGATTGTTAATTCTCCTCACTCTTAAAAATTTGTACCTGATTTCTAATTTGAATTTGTCTGCCTTCAGCTTCCAGCAATTGGTTTGTGTGTTATGCCTTTTTCCGTTAGATTAAAGAGTGATTTAGTATCTGTATCTTCTCCTTGTGAAGATCCTTACACTTCTAATCAAGTCACCTCTCAATCTTTCCTCCCCGCCCCCTGCTAGCCCTCAAATCATTTTTGTACCTCTCCAATTTTTCAACATCCCTATCAAAAATGTGGACACCAGAACTGGATGCAGTGTTCTGGTATCCGTCTCACCAGTGCTGTGCACAGAGCTAAAATCTCCTCCCTTGTTTATACATCTAAGGGTTGGAATGGCCCTATTTGCTGGAGCATCACACTGGGAAATCATGTTCAGTTGTTTGCCTCTGAATTCAGTAGGAGCAAGATTGGGCCCACTGTGTCTTTGGACAGGTTGGAGGGGTGTTTGATTCAGCACAATCACTTGCATTTTTGTAAAGCTTATATGGCACTTGGAATAGACTTTGTGCCATGACTTGCTCCTGATCTGAGGCAAAAGCTGGAGGTGGGTCACTTTCGGATTGCCACGTAGAGCAATTTACCTCACTCCTGCTCTTCCATTCAGGACACGTTACCTCAGACCCGGTCCCTGACGTGGGTCGGAGGCTGGTGAGTTGGAAAGGGAAAAACCCTTCTGTGCCATTCTTGACGGCAGGGAGGGGAAAACACAATTATTGGAAACATACAGAGGTGAGGTCAATATCACGGCATGAAAGCCTTGTATAGCAAAATATTGTTATTAATTGGGGAAGGGCCCAAACTGTGAAATTCTTATTTGAAGCTCCCCAAAGCTCAGGCATGTTCTGATTAGGATTTACAATCTGGAACTTTATAGAGATAGGGTCTTCACTTGGATCCAAACTTCCCTAAAGTTTGGAGGGTTGGGAGGTGGGGGGGGACGGACGGACAGAAAAGGTTTGAAACAAGCAAAGAGGCAGTTAGTTAAGTAGAATGGACACTAGACTGAGTGCCAGGAGACCTGGGCAGGTGGTGATTGGTTTGTATTGTAGTAGTACATAGGGTTTTGGCTCAAGACTGGAGATCCTATTCCTTATTCTGTCACTGACTTCTGTGTCACTGTAGGTAAATCAGTTCACCTCTCTATGCCTCTGTTTTTCTCCTACTATTCTTTGTCTTGTCTATTTAGGCTGCAAGCTCTGATTATCTCTCTGTGCGTGTGTGTGTGTACGTACAGTGCCTGGCATAGTGAGCACCTCTCCTCTGATTCTAGGTGCCGCGACTGCTAACTCTTCCTCCAGTGTTCCGGGTCAGGTCCATCTCATTCATTTCTCTGACATGGCATGGCATAGCTATATGTCTAATGTATAGTGAAAATGGCTCCTCTTAAAATACCCACCTCCCCCATTTTAAAACAATCATCCAGAATTTCAGGATGTGTAGCTGGCAACATTAATTCTAGTAACACTGTAAATTAAGATTGGAAAACTCTAGTGCAGCGTTTCTCAAACTGGGGTCTGCAGACTGAGGGTATTCCAGGAGTGGGGAGAGGGTTGAATCCTGTCCGGTGCTGCTGGCCCCGCTAATCAGCTCCTCTCCCTCCCTCCCTCAAGTCCTCCCCTCCCTCCCAGTGCCTCCTGCATGCCGGGGAACAGCTATTTCCTGGCATGCAGGAGGTTCTGGGAAGGATGGGGGGGGAGGGGGCAGAAAGAGGCAGGGAAGAGGAGGGGAGGGGTGGAGAGGGGGCAGGAAGAGGTGGGGCCTTGGGGGAAGGGGTAGAGTAGGGGCGGGGCCTGGGGCTGCGCGTTGGGCTTGGGGGTCTGTGGCAAAATATTATATCGAAATGAGGGTCCATGGGTTACTGAGAACCGCTGCTGTAGTGGTCACCAGAATCAGAGTTTAGAATGGCTCCTAGATGCTCATTCAATATTGTGGTAGCCGTGTCGATCCCAGGACATTAGAGAGATAAGCTCGGTGAGGTAATAACTTCTCTTGGTGAGAGAGCCAATCAAAGACCTTACCTCATCCACCTTGTCTTTTAGAGGCTCAGACACTATGATGAGAGCAGTAGAGAGGTGTTGGTAGGTACGTATGTAGATAGAATCCACCTATCAAGAGCAGTGGAGAGATACTTTGTAAAAGTGGACGTGGGAGAGTGTCTTCCAAGATTGGTGGGGGTGGGGAAATCAGAAATTCTTCTGGAACTAACAGGCACTTTGGAAGTCCTGGAGATAGAAGCTGTATTTTTTTTTAAATAGACATAGAGCAGATTCTCTAGTTCAGGGATGGCCACACTTACTGACCCTCCGAGCTGCATATGACAATTTTCAGAAGTTCAAGAGCCAGGGTGCACCTGCCGGGGCTCAGGGCTTCTGCCATGCAGCAGGGTGGTGGGTCTAGGAGCTTCTTCCCTATGGGGCAGGAAGTCTCGGGGCTTCAGCCCCGCAGGGCACGCCTCCTGGGACTTGCGGTTGAAGCCCTGAGCCCCCCACCCTGCTGGTCAGAACCCCCTAGCCCCATCATCCTGCCACAGGGTAGAAGTCCCAAGCGCCCCCGAACAGTTTGGTAGGTGAAGAATGGGGGGGACGGGCATGGGGGGGGGGCTCTGTGAGCCGCACTTTAACTGTAAAACCGCTCACGAGCTGCGGTTTGGCCACCCTTGCGCTAGTGCATTATGGCCCTTTTACACTTCTCTCATAGTGTAAAGGAATTGATATTTGGCTGCAGATAACTCCTCTGGAATAGGAGAACAGTCTGTTGGGCATAATTGCTACAGGAAGGTGTACTGGGGTCAGAAGGGGGCATTATGGAGCTTTTTACACCTATCCCCCACTGGTATAGGTGACATTAAGGACACTGAGTCGGTAGGACAACTTAGGGCTTGTCTACATGGGAAAGTGTTTTTTGTTTTTTTTTTAAAAAAAAAACACTGATATGACTATAATTAAATCACTATAGTTATGTTAATATAACTTCCCAAGCATGGGCGGCACGTGTACCACTGCCTGAGGGAGGCTAGCCCCCAGCCCCTCTCCTTCTGCCCGAGGCTCCGCCCCTTCCTTGCCCTGCCCAGAGCACTTCCCCCCACCGAAGCTGCTGGCCTCCACCCCAGGCTAGCTCCTTCCCAACCCCAGAGCGCTGGGGGGGTGGGCAGTGTGACTGCACCCTCCCCAGCCCTGAAGTGCCAGGAGGGCAGGTGGCGTAGCCCAAGCCGGGGCCACCCCACCAGGAGACTGGATTCCAGTCACAGAGCGGGAAGCAGGAGGGGGGCTGATCTGGGGGCAGAGTGTGGGCGGGGCCATGCCTGATTGGGGAGGCACAGCCTCCCCCAGTCTATGATACCCGTTGCCTATGTCCCTGAGTGACATGCTTCTTCAGGAACAAAAGTGGTTTTTCGTTTGTTTTTGGTTTAGCCAAGCCTCTTCCAAAGTGACACAAGCTAAACCAGAAAAAGGCACTCTCATACTGGAACAAGTGTGTCCATATGAGGGTTTATAGAGGCATAACTATACGAGTTTATAAATTCACATTTTAGCTTATATTGCTATCACTTTCCTGTGCAGACAAGCCCTGGGAGTTGCAGTGCAGCAGCTGCTGGAAGTGGTGTGGGGGATGGAGATGGCCCCGAGGATCAGAGCACAGTTCTGGTGCAAGAGAAAATCCAGCCCTTAGTTCTATTCCCCTAATATTTCAAAGGGGCCAGTTAGAGGAAATATAGCAAAATGGTCAATTTGTGTGGGGAATTGTCAGATACACAAATGGCTGCTACTAGGAGTACCACAGCAATGGCACTATGAATACAGTCTTTGGAGACTTTCCCACATACTGTTTGGATATAAAATCTTTTTATTACTGGACAAATCCAAATTCTAGTTTGAATGGCTTGTAATGGAATGTTAACATGTCTGTAGTTAAAGGAACCCTCTTCTCTGTACTTTATAAATTGCTCCAGTACTTGAAATGAACAAATTTGGATTGCTGAAGTGCCAGGGAATGAAGGGTAAGAGAAATCACAGATGGTGGATGAGTTGTAGCACGTGGATTATCCACCCCAACTCCTCCCATAGAATTGACTGAGGCCTGGCTACACTGCAGTTAAACCAAGTCGGGGCCCTTGCATACAAGATGGTTAAAGGATCTATCTGTGTCCCTATAACCTGGCTGGAGCCTTGGACTTTCCAGCATTTTAACCCTATTACAGGGACACTCTGAATCTACACAAGGAATAAACATGGCTTAACATACTTAAAATTATTTTAAAGTTACTATTCTATAAATTCCTATTTTGTCTTCCTCATTCTCTGTCAGTGTTTTGAGGTCAAAGGGACTGTAGCGTCCTTTGTGGTAGACAGGAGACAGGACTTTATAATCACTATGAAGGGGATTCTGTTCTGAGGTTCCTACACAAAGCCAGAGCATGTGAGTCTCTTTGGCTCTCCTACTTCTGTGAACTATGTTTTAACTGGATCAGCACAGCCAATTAAAGCTGTAATATACATCGGGGTCTTCATCAGTGTGGAGAACTTAGCAATCACCTGGCTCAGTCTCTTCCAGCACCCTCATACAGAGTATATCCTGGGCTGCCCACTTTTAAGGGGAGAACATTCAGTTGCCAAGCTACCTCAATGGTGTTTGTTGCCACGAGGGCTGCTATTTGTAATGAAGCGCCCTGGGCTGTCCTTTCCCTATGCAATGTGTCTTGCATTCTCCTGTCAGAAGGTGTGAGAAAGTGTGATAAACAATCTGACAAATGACAGTGAGAGCTTAAATTTTTTGTCTTTGGGTGGTGCCTCTAAATCCTTGGAATGGGATTTAAGCATATCTAGATCTCCACAGGTTATTCCAATTGCATATTGAAAGACCAGTGATTAAATGGCAAGCAAGTAGATAATGAAAAGATGCTTAAGAATTCAGTAGTTTTAACTGACTCTGCATGTGTAAGAGTTTTGGTGACAAGGAACGGTATCTATAGTCTTCCACCATGATCTGCTCTGACCTTTCCTCAAGACTCAGTGGACTTGAATTCATCTAATTGACATATCTGAGAGCTGTGGCAGAACTAAGCATGCTATGCAACATCTGTTGCTGCCTATCACCTCTGTCCTCACTGATCACACAGTACTGAATGGGGAGCTGGGATGTATGCGATTAAGACAGTTATTTCCTGACATGGTTAAAATGTTGTTTTGGTCTTGTAGAGAATATGGAGCCTAACCATGCTATAACCAAGTCCCGACGTAATAGTGGATTGTTATGTGCAACTAGAGACCCATACCGAGATCGGAGCCTCATTGTACTAGGCAGCATACAACACACAGCAAGAGAGAAGCTCTCCAGGGCAGAGACTACAGTCTGAACAGACAAAGCAGACCAAGGGTGGGCAAAAATAGAGCATCATCCCCATTTTACAGGTTGAGGACTGAAGCACAGAGATTAAGGACTGGTCTACACTTACAGCGGTGCAGCTTCAGCACTTAGCGAAAATGCTATCTAAGCTGCCGGAAGAACTTTTCCCTTCGGTGTGGGTACTCCACCTTCTTGAGAAGTTTCAGAGTAGCAGCCATGTTAGTCTGTATTCGCAAAAAGAAAAGGAGTCCTTGTGGCACCTTAGAGACTAACCAATTTATTGAGAAGCTATGTCGATGGGCAAAGCTATGTCCCATCAACATAGTGCTGTCTACACTGGGAATTATACCGACATATGTTTGTAGTGGAGACCAGCGCTCAGGTGCTGTCTACACTTTGAGCTAGAGGTGTAATTCCCAACTTGAGGAGATATACACATGGTAGCTCTCATTGAGCAGGAATGTACAGAATTAATATGAATTAATTTTAAGTATGTCAGGCCAGGTTGAGTCCTGTTTAGCTGCACTGACTCCAGTAGAGTTACCCAGGGATGAATTGGGTGCAGTAATTTTATTATCCTCCTTTAGTATAATTCTTCATCTTAAATTTTTTTTTTTAAACAATCTTAGCACATTGGTACAAATAGCTCCATTGTCCATTATTATAGGCACCTTTGAGACACCTAATCTATTTTTCAGCATTGACATCAGTGAAACAAGACAGAAGAAAATAACAAAATGAATCTCACTGTGTAAGTGTTACAGTGTTTTCTTTCATCTAAGGCTGATGCTAGTCATTCTAGGAAACCCTTTGCTTTACTGCTCTAGGCCCTCGCTATGCAAAATCAGGCTTGCCAGTGTTCAGTCAATAGTGATCTGATAAGTTTAACACTGGAAGTGCTTTATAAAGATGGATTTCATTACCTTGAGGAATGCGTAACAAACTGTTAAGGTTTCTTATTCTTTTAAATAAATGTTTATATACATCTTCAGAAATGTCAGACAAAACAAATAACCAGGCCATATAAATAAGATACTCCAATTTAATTCTTCCAGCAATATACAAAGGGAATATCATACAATTAGGTTATAGTGTCTGACTTGTATCTAACACATGTTGAAAAATTTCATGTGACTCAATCTAAATATTTATGAACTAATCATAGATTTGTTTAATCTCCAGACACAGCTCTGCATGTCAAAATTACCTTGAGGGTGATATCAATTTCACACTTGATTCAGTTATGAAGTCAAGGGGGTTGCACCGATGTAACAGAGAAGGTAGCGTGGGTCTCAGACTCAAGTCCAGACAAAAACTAAAAAGATGAAAGAAACATAAGAAAGCAGTAGTTTTAGAAAACAGATAGCAAAAGAATAGATTAAAAAATGAAAGAATAAGAGACCCTGGCTGCTCATCTCCAACCTGCCATGCAAAAATCTCTAAACTCCCTTTAGACGCCTAAGGTCTACCTGAACAATTAGTTCTCAGCAAGCTGGGGTGTGACTCTAATCTGCTCTAGCCTGCCACGGAATAACTGTCTGTGTGGATCCTGTTCTAGATCAAAGAGCATTAACCATCCATTAATGCTCGTCAGCAGGGTCTACACAGACAGTTATTCCATGGCAGGCTAGTGCAGGGCAGATTCATACCCCAGCTTGCAGTGAACTAAATGTTTGTGTAAAGAAGCCCTACATTTTTAAAAGGGGCTAGTGATTTTGGGTGCGTCCTTTTTTGGATGCCCAACTTGAGAATCCTTTAAAGGGGCTAGATTGTCAGAGGGTGGGTGTTCAGCACTTTCTTAAAATAAGCCCCCTTCTAAGGAGTTTCAAGATGGGCAGCCAAATTGCTAGACACGCTTGAAAATTTAGAACTGGGTCTGTCTTCAATAAACTCCTTTCATGCAGAGTTACACTCTGTCATTTGTGTCACTTAGCTCAGTGTATTAAATATATTCATAGGCACAAACCTCAGTCATTTCTGGATACCTGTCCTTGACCAGTAGGAACCTCATTGGGAGGAAGGGTGGCCATGTGATTGTTAAGATACAGAAGTGGGGATCAGGAAGTCCCAAGTTATAGTCCTGTCTTTGACAGAGACTTCCTCTGAGACCTTGTCTATATACCAAGTTTCATTGGTTGAACTAAATTAGTTCATGCACTGTTGCAAAACCCCATGTGGTGATTCTCAAAGTTTGCCAAGTGTGATAAATAGTGTGGTGGTTATGGGATATGCATTAATGGGGAATAGGTTAGGATGATCACACTCCTTTTCCTCTATGCTTTGGTTTATAGTGCACTCTCCCCTGAGAAGCTGTAAAAATGTCACTATGGGGCTGTGACTCTCTGACACCCAACTCAAATTTCCTCAGTTTAAAAGGTGAATGACTTGCTTTCGGGCTGCCTTTCAAATTCAGCCTGGTATCTGAAAGTCAAACTGTGTGGCCTCATGCTTGCATGTCAACAAGAGTAATCCTGATCTAGTGGAGGTGTACTAGAGGGGGAATCGATATTAACATAACAGGAAGTAAGTGAGAGACAATAAACACAAGACCCCCAATGTAATTTGCACAGTCTTCTTTCAGAACAGAATCACAATTTAAGATTAGTGGAATCCACCCCTTGCTATGGTGAATTCAGCAACTTGGAATTACAGTATAAGAGGGGTCCAGATTTTGGCAGACCTATCCTTAAGAAGGAGCGTCCAAACAACAAATGTGTAAATAATCAGGCCTATTCATTAAGGTCAACATAAATTATGGTGTGTTAATAAGCGTCCCCAGGATGTTTAGCACCTCTGCACCATGCTGTAACTTTAATTTACAAGTAAACAACCCCCACAGCATCCTTTTCTCAAACTGCCTTTACCAGTTGTGCTGCAATTAGTTTCCCCTCCCCTCCCCCTTGCTAATGTGTTACCCTAGGATCAAGAAGAACATTAACCAAACTACACCATAAATCTGACTCTACCAGGTAATCTATTTCTCCTCTCTGCCACAGGCCTCAGTGATAATAGCAACAGATGTTGGCAAGCTGCAGAGGGAGGGATAGCTCAGTGGTTTGAGCATTGGCCTGCTAAACCCAGGGTTGTGAGTTCAATCCTTGAGGGGGCCATTTAGGGATCTGGGGCAAAAATTGAGGATTGGTCCTGCTTTGAGCAGGGGGTTGGACAAGATGATCTCCCGAGGTCCCTTCCAACTTGGATATTCTATGATTCCTTTGGTTCAGCAATGTAATTCTGTAAACAAGAAGGCTGGAATAAAATGTGTAAACTCTAAAACAACGGCCGCACAACACGCTTCCCAGAGGTGGAGAGGAACCTGACCCCAGATCAAACTGTTTTCTGGGTTTTTTCCAAATAAAACCTATAATTTGAGATAGGGGGATTTTATAATTAACTGGTAATTATGGTGCCCCTTCAGTTTCTGTTTTTAATCTTGCAAATATATTTTTACCTTTGGGATAATACTGGCAAAATGTATAATGGCACAAGCATCTTGCTTTTTACCTGGCTGCTACTGCAGTCTTTTCTGTTTTCTGCTTTTGAAACAAGCCACTTTGCCTTTGCAAAGTATCATTCTGAGGTAACATGCCAAGAATGACTCTTTCTAAATCAGTGCTTAGATTAGGAGCTGGGAGAAATCAGTTCAGCACAAAGCAAATGTTGCCCCTCAAAGAGGGAGCCAGTAATATCCAGTTAACTGGTCTCCCTAGGAATTCTGAATGTGTATCAGCGTGCCTCATCCGTTTGTTGCTCAGGGAAAGACCGCCTTCATCTGGAGTGCCCTGATATGCTGTTTTCCAACAAATGTATGAAGAAGATGTGAACAGATGGATCAGACTGTTTCTTAATTCAGAGGTTTAGTTGAACTGTGGTCTAGATGGATTCATCTATAATGTGAGCTGTGACAACTCCTCAGCTTGCAAGTCTCTCAGTACCAGCGATATGGTCTGAGCCCCATTGATTGCTGCATGTATTTATTTTTAAACCTGTATCTTATAAATAAAACTATTTCCAGCTGAGAAAACCACTTAGTTTACAAAGAAGGTTTCTGGCTGACACACTCTGGCACAAATGGAAGCCTAAGGATTGGCACATTTCCACTCAGTGTGCACAGATCAGACACAAGCAACAGAGGGTCAGCCTGTCTCTAGGAGGGAGCTGCCAAGAAATGCAGCACATATGAAAATATTGGCCCTGAGAAGGAATACAGCCTTTAGGGAAATGATGGGAGTTGGTTGACTGAGAACTTGTTTATGGAAATCACAGGCTGGCTTAATTTCTCTAATTTGTTTAAATACGATATACAATTCAACCTTAAATATTTACTTATCCTGGTGCTTGTTGATGGCAATGTTGGTGACACTTCACAAGAACATTTCTGTGTAGGACCTAAGGACTTATTTTTATGTATCCCCAGTTAAAATTCAGTGGAGCAGTGATTTCACTTCATTAAGATGATTAAAAAATTGGGAGGAGAATAATAATAATAATCTTTAAGACATATTTATACATAACTAAGTGACCCAAGCTAGACTCTGGTATGTGGAGCTTTCTCTGGACAATCATTTAGAATTAAGATTTGCAGGCATTCTTTGAAAGAGCAATCCCGCGAGGCTCAAAGAAGCTTTATGTAGCTCAGATAGCCTTGGTACAGGCCTTGCTTCTCTCTTGCCTTCCCTAGTATATCACTCTCCTTTGTAGTTTCTTTCCTTCCCCTGTCCAAAAATTGCAGCTAAAATCCTCTTCCTGTCTTGCTGTTCTGAATCCCTCTGAGTCCTTCACTAGTCCTTCACTAGGACCCTCTGAGTCCTTCACTAGTTTTAGCTCTGCATAAAGTTTTGAGTCTTCACCCTCACATTCATACCTCTGTGCAGATCTACAACAGAACTACATAACCAGATAATCAGGTAGTTTTAATACTCTGTGATTTGATCTTAGTTTTATTACATGAACATGCAATTACTATGTCAGAGAGTAAGGATCAAATTGATGGGTGAGTATAAACTGGCGGAACTTGCATCTTCCAGCCCCATCAAGTGAAACTGCGGTTACATTCTCGAAAGCCATGTCTACTTTAGGAAAAGTTTCTATCTTAAGTATTTATATGGCTCACTTTACCATAGTATGAGAGCACCTCACAATCTTTAATGTATTTATCTTCACAGCAGCCCTGTGAAGTAGGGAAGTGCTGTATATCACCATATTACAGGTGGGAACTGAGGCTCAGAGAGGTTAAGTGACCTGCCCAAGGTCATGCAGGAAGTCTGTGGCACAGCAGAGACATGAAGCCAGGTCTCCCAAGTCCTAGGCTAGTGCCCTAACCATGGGACTGCTCTATATTTTCTTTCCCTACTATTTCCTACTGTTGCTGCTGAAGTGAAATCACTGCTCAGCCCCACTGGTGTTCACGATGTTGGGAGTCATATTGCAGATAAGTGGGTAGCAGCTAGATGTCTTTTTAATGCCATATATTCTCTAAACTGGCTCAAAACAGACCTAATAAATAAGATGCTGAAAAAAGCTCTGGGAGTTGTTGATCTGCCTATGCCAGGGCTCCCAGGGTTGCTAACAATGGCAGAGCTGAAGTGGCCACTCCTGTGAGCCCCATGACAAATCACCCCCCAATGGCTCTCGAATACCATGGTGAAGAGCACAGTATAAATGCCAGATAGACAGATTAGTCTTTAGGCTTAAATTGGTTCCCTTGGAGACCTCATGACTGCGTGGATTCCAAGCAGACTGTACTGTAAAGTTTTTGCAGGGAGTCGATAAGATAAGTTCTTCTTGTTAAATGTTTATCATTTGAGCCTAGATCTAAAAATATTCTGAAAAGCTGTTGCACAAAATAGAGAAGGATTGGTTCTAGGCAGTGGCGGTCGCAATGTCAAGATTTTCTCTTATAATTGTTACGTAGGTTATCTTTCTATCAGGGTGTCTATTCCTAAATTTCAGTATACATATATATGGTTTCACTGCACATCACCTTCACTGCATGTAATTTAGGCTCTGACTAAGCTCTGGCAGTAATGAGTATTCTCTAAGAGCAAGTAACTGTGTCTGATTATTTAAAATAGTAGAGCTATATGGCCAAAACCTTGCCAGCACAACCAGGGCTGCCTTCTGGTTTTCACCTACTAGAGCTGGGCCCAGAGTTTAAATCTGAACTTTCTCAAAGTTGGCCAGGGAGTAGCTGAGATTTGGGGAGTTTGGATCAGTCAGTTCGTAGAGCTGAAAAGTTGGGATATGGGTCAGAACTTGCCTACATTTCAGCAGGATCCAGGGTTTTGGTTAGGTTCTGGTCTTGTTGAGCCCATGCCTAGTTTGAAGTTTCATGTATTGCTAATGCCAAACCAGGTAAAATGCAACTGTCATGACCAAGTTTTGCTCTGATTTAGGTTTTGTTGGAAACTCAAATCCAAACTTGATGGGGTTTCTGGAAGCCTGCTCAGACTGAAAATGATGATTAACATGACCTCCTTTAAAACGAAACCACTAAGGTTTTCATAGCTTCAGTTAAGAGGTGTTAATTTCCAATCTTTGTCACTGACAAACTTGAAAAGGGAGGAGCATCTTTAAGAAGTAAGGAAAGAAGAAACTGGGAAATATTTACAATAAGTAAACTGAAGGAAGATATAGAAAAGGTTCTGGCATATAAATACTGCTTTACTTATTGGAAGTGTGTGGGGGATATTCATTCCTGGTCTTAACTCCTTCTGATAACAGTGCTTGGAGGGACATTTAATTATAACCTTGCTCTTGAGTGTCATCAAAATATTTAACTAAAGTTATGAATAGCATGTCATGCAACCATCTCTACTGTATCCAAAGGAAACAGTGGGATGTGCTGGCTGTTTGTATCACCTCATCTCCAATTTCTCCCTCTATTGTTTGGTATAGAGCTGTGTAGGTTGCCAGAAACACTGGTGATAGATATTCATATTGACAGAGAGTGGCATATTGCGTCTCATACATGGCGTTGCCAATTTTGGTTGGACATATTCCTGGAGGTTTCATCACATGACATAATCTTTAATTCCTGGAGACTCCAGGACAATCTTGGAGGGTTGGCAACCCTACAAAAAAGTGACTTAGATCTGATGGTGTCACTGTAAATGTGGCAACATTAGGCTATAAAGATTTAAGTACTGAAGAGGCTTTTCATGCAATTTGTATTCAATTTGGAATATAATATTCTGATCTCCCTATAATATGTAAAGACCTCTCATAAAATCTCTTTATGTATGGGCCTCCTTCAAGTCCCACTGAAGTCAATAAAAAGATTCTCTATAGGAGTTGGATCAGCAGCACCAATGAACAAAAACACCACAATTTGGGTGGATGTGGAAGAAAGAGGAAGGAGTTATTGACAATCACATTTAGGAGATCCTAAATCCCTGTTATGACGTATGTAAAAGTACCTTCATTTGAACACGGTCCTCTACCAGCTCTGTTTTTAATGTCCCCGTTCGAATGGCTGCCTTTATGCTGGGAAAGTCAGTATTTAATTTTTGGTTGTGAGTGGTCGCTTTCCCAAGTGAGCTGGGTCTGCTCAGACTGTGCAGAACCAACATATTTTCATAGGACGATGTGGATCTATGCTTTGCTCAGGATTCTTAGTTTCATTTCTTTTTTAGATGGCATGGAGTTGATATCAGACTTCTATTGGATCAAGGTGTCACAACGTGTGTGGTTTGTGTGTTCTACCCCAGCCTCCCTCACTCTCAATTTTTTTTAAAAATGGTGTAATTATTAAAAAAAAGCAGCTTGAACATATTGGTGAATATGCCCCTTGTACCGCACATGATTAGAAATGGGGGTTACTATTTTAAACCATTTTATCGCAGTAGTTCCTAAGGGCCAACCAAGAATGGGGCCATGTTGTGCAAGGAGCTGTACAAACACAGACTAGTAAAGGGCCCCTCTCCTGAAGAGCTTACAATCTAAATAGACCAGACAGACACAGGCTGGGGCAAGGGGTTTAACACACATGCAGTATCAACAATGTGATGTCAGCAGGCATTCTGTTCCATGATTTTGGTGGGGGAGGTTAGTTAGGAGAGGAGAGGCTAAATGGAAAGAAAAGGGAAAGGGAAAGCAGACACTGAAGGGAAGGAGGGTGAAAGAGGGGGAAGAGGGATGAAAGTAAGAAGGGCAGGTGTGAAGTGAAGCTGAGGTAAAGCCACTGAGGGAGGGGGAAAGTTGTCTGAATTTTCAAAGGTTCCTGCTTTGGCTGCTTCTGCAGCTGCACCTACCAGCCGGAATCTATGGTTGGCTCCTCTCTGCGATTTTCCCCTCAGTGGGATAATCTTGCACACTAGATCTCTAAATTTGATCCCTATCCTGCTCTGAACTTTCTGGAGTTTTGGATCTGGTTTAGCTCTTCCATACATCTAGTGGGCTGAACTGAAACGCCAAACATCCTTGAAATTTGGGAAAGTTCTGCCTTAGATCTGGCTCCACATCCAAACTTCACAATTTGGGCCCCACTGTACATATGCACACATGTGTGGTGTATTGAGGACTGTGTTGGAAATGCAAACTGTTGCTTTAAGAGCTGAGGAGGTTCGCTGGTTCTGGTTGTAGGCTGCCAGGACTCTGTAGCCAAGTGTGTGATGAAAGTCAGTTTGCAACCAGCCAGTTAGAATAAGATGGGCTGAGTTGTGCCTCTCTATTTATAAACATCTTCTATATAGTATTTGCATAAAAATACTGCTCAAGTCTCTGAGTATATGTTGCAAAATCTTCCTCTTTTTCATTAAGTTGGAAACTGGCCACATTACCATATGCAGCCATTTTATCTTTAGTCTTCCTCACATTTATTTTTTAAATCCCATCTTCATCGCCAGTTTTTTCTCTGTTACATTCAAGGCACACACAGAAATAGATTTAAAAAACATAAATACTCCTGCTGGAAGGTTGCAATGTAACTCTTTTATTTCTTAGAATTCAAAACAGTAACACACCCAAATCAGAAAGAGACAAAGCAGATTGCTCCCTAAAACAGAGTTGCAACTCACCTCACCATACTCTTGCTGTCTGTCTGCAAATTGACTCAGAATTACACCCTTTGATACAGAGCCCCTTAGCCAGCAAGCGTGACCAGGGGAACCCCTCCTTTCTGCTCTTAAAGCAACATCTTGCAATTCCAAAACAGTCCTCAATACATCACAATATGCACTATTGAACCTACTCTACACACTCTGTATGTGGTGGTGATGTCCATGTGATGAACTGCAGAGTCAAGTGATAAATATAAGCTGTCCTACACTTATGACCTGTTTACCCGCACCTCTTCTCTATGACTTCATCTAATGTTCCGGACCTCTGAGCAGCTTCCAACAGCTGTTACATTTTAAAAATCAGCTTTCCCACAAAAATGTTTCTTCATTTCCACCAGTTACTAAATTACCCTGGCGTGCAGGATGGGCAATATTCAGTGTGATATTTGACAGTTCTTCTAAGACAGACCTGGGAGCTTTATGCATTGGAAAAGGGGAGTTTCCCACTTTGGGAGACAGCACATATTCTAGTTCTGTAAGGTCCTGAGACATCTGACTTTAATTTCATGACATTGTTATGTACAAAAAAATCTATTTTAGGTAGGGTGACCAGATAGCAAGTGTGAAAAATCGGGACAAGGGGGTGGGGGTAATAGGTGCCTATATAAGAAAAAGCCCCCAAAATGGGGGCTGTCCTGAAAAATCGGGACATCTGGTCACCCTAATTTTAGGCCATTTCAAAGGCATATTTAAATGATTTAATTCTGTTTTTTTCCTCCTTTACTAAGTTCAGTATCAGTATTGGCAACCCCAGGTATTAAATGAATCATGCTTCGACCCCTCAAAATTGAGATTATTTTTAAAATCATGAGATTTTAAAAAAGAAATTGGTTGTTCTTTTCATTTGTCTTCTAGTTTTTGAGACTTTAGGGTTCACATTTGCAATGTTTCACTACAGCCATGCTGTCTAATAACTTTTTTCTTTTTCTTTAAATGTAAGTTGAGAGTCTCATGTACCACACGACTCTGGAAGTTGGGGTTTTACAAAAACACCAAATATTGAGATATGCTAACTAAAAATTGCAAAAGATGGCAGCACTAAACAGTGGCATTATAGGTGGAAGGATACAAGAAATGGTACCAAACCATTCTAAAAAACCTTCTTTAAAAACAGCTTTCCAGTAAAATGTGGCATGTTCAGAACATATGACTTGTGCGTGTGTGGTTTTGTTGGCCCTTATTTGGCATTCACTTCAGAGTTGATTAGTGATGTCATCAATTGCTAGTAACTCAGTCATCCCACACTCATGCCAATAATTTTTCCCCATAATATTATAACATGCGTTTATATCTCCCCCTCTCTCAAATTGTGGGTGTGGAAGATATGTACACAAACATGTATAATTAGAGCTGGTCAGAAAATGGAATTTCCATCCCACAGGAAATTCTGACATTACAAAACTTGTTTTTATCTTGAATTGGGATGAAAAGTAGGAATTTTCTGTGGAATGAAAATTCTGAAATATTTTTGACTTGAAAACATTGAAACAGCCTTATTGAAACATTTAGTTTTAATAATGTCAACACATTCATATTTTATATTATAAATGTAGTATATACTAATGTAAATAATATTAAACTATGAAATTGGAAAGTTGGAACAAAATGAGACAATCTGAACAAAATACTCCACTTCACTCATTTTTTCCCATCAAATTTCATCAAAATCAACATGGTCCCACAATACACATTTGATTTTTTTGACCAAACAGCATTTTCCTATGGAAAACAGTTCCATAAAATTTTTTTGACCCCTCTGTAGTTAGTAATAGTATTACAGTAAACACTTACAGTTTTTATAAAATGCTGCACAAAATTTTCTGTTTATTTATGCCACATCCTTGAGGAGGGTGACCGGATAGCAAGTGTCAAAAATTGGGACACTTTCTTTTTCAGGGGAGGGGAGGTAATAGTTGCCTATGTAAGACAAAACACCCGTAATATCAGGATGTCTGCCCACTCTATCCATGAGTGACAGGTTAATAAATATTATCTCCATTTTACAGATTGGATTAAGGGAGTTGGAACTAGGGGTGCTGCGGATGCATCAGCACCCCCTGGCTTGAAGTGGGTTCCATCCATACAAGGCTTATAGTTTGTCTTACAGTTTTGTTCAATGGCTTCCAGCACCCCCACTATAAAAAATTGTTCCAATACCACTGGATTGGATCAAGGTGGAGAAATGACTTGCCAAAGGCCACACAGTAAGTCAATTAAAGAGTGGGGATTGGAACTTTGGATGCTAATTTCTCTGTTAAACTACTTCATGGGAAAACCACTTATTTCTTAATTTAGCTCTGTAATATCCAATATACTGGCTTTTCTTGTAAAATCAGAAAATTCTTCTATTGTATTAGCTCTCTATTTTCTATTATATTATATTAGATTAAATGGAAACAATTAAAACCATCTTTCTGTAGGTTCTCATACTGGGACCCACCACTGTGGCATCTGAGTAGCTCCAAAGAGTAAAAAATTATGACCAAAATGTGTCTCTTCTCTCCCTGCCAAAAAATGACAGGCTTGGATTTTTTTTCCTGATGATTGTTGAATATAGAAGACTGTGAATATAATGAGACTAAGAGTACTTTGAATGAGAGCTTCGGTGAAGTAGGGCTGGGGTTCTATTTAATTGTAAAGTTAGCAATGGAACATTGAACAGTATGAGACTATTCAGACACCATTTTAATTTGCGAACTTAATCTGATTTCTGATAAATCTGATCTTTTTCATTTTAAAGGGTTAAAATGGTAGAGCTCACATTGACTTCATGGAATCAAGAGACAGTTCTTTCTGTTTAAAATACTGTGTCTAGAACTAGACAAAGAATTCTGAAAGCCGTGCTCTCAAACTGAAGGAGTTGCTGATGATTGTAAAATACACCGTTCTGATAGAATATAGCAGTGTGTTGTAGATAGAGATAGCAAATCTGAAGGTGAACTTTAAGATCTGACAGTATGGCCTAACACAGGCTGAGTCAGTAGAGACAGCCATGAAGGATCTTAGACACTTCTTTATTTGTTGCACATTTCTCATGATGTTTAGCAGTAAACATATTTGAGTGACCAAAGTCTAGACAAACAAATCACAATTCTGGCACAAGCTTATGATCTGATGACATGTTATTTCTCTCAGATGCATCAGAGAAGGAGTCGGCTTTGAAAGTCTAGCACTGAGTCCTTGGGAGCTGACACTGAATGAGAGCTGCTGTTTGAGGAACCGCATGAAGAGAACCATCTCTAATCAAATGAAAGCCTTTCTCCCGTTTGCTCATTGTGATTTCTCAGGCTCCCCCTTCCTTCAGGCTCGCTGTAGGAAGCTCCACATACTTATCTGAAGTTAGTGAAATATAAGACCTTTTATATATTATTTATTTCTCAGGTCCCCAGGGTAGATTCACCACATGCCACCTGGTACAGCAGCTGTCCAAAGGCTGAAATATCACTTTTCCATTTAACTTTTTAAAACTGAAATCCATTTATGATTAAACAAGAGAAGATTTCCAAAGATTATTTAACTTTGCTTTTTGTTGGGCTGCCTCCAAGGAAGCAGGATGCTGAACAACTGTCCAGTTGCTTCCTGACCACTATTCCAACCAATGAACTGTGCTAGTGGCCAGGCCCCGGTGCCCTGTTTAATGAAGGGTTTTAGCTGATAGATCTGTGTAGTTTTGCAGCAGTGCTTAAATTGTAATGAAAGAGGTGCCAGGGCTCAAGCAATTTTTTTTACATTCAAAACTGATGCAGCAAGCCCAGAGGTGCTGGGGCTATGAACTGCCAAGCCTAAAGGTGCCCGGGGCTCAGCCCTGGAAAATCCTGGCACAAATTAAGCATTGGTTTGTAGAGCCATTGGCTGCATTGATGCCTCACCCACAGCTTGCACCACCACTAAACCTCTCACACCACAGGTCTGCAGACAATGCAGTACTCCATGGAACAGCCTGGCATGGAGTCCCTTGAGTGCTATGTCTGTAACTTTTCCTGATTCCTCTAGTAAGGGCCATGTAAATATGTTGGGTTGGCAGCAACTTCTGGCTCAGTAGCAAGAAGGAATACAAAACTAAAATGCAGTTACCGTTGGGATGAATACTGGCCAGATTATAACAGTGTATGGCACTGCACAGCCTAAAAACAAAACCATAATGCAAACAGTTCTCAACATGTGCTTCTTATAGACGTATTCCAGAGTGATGGTCTGTCTAGAATGTAACCCCTACTGCTTAGAAATTTTGGTTAGCATGACAATGCAGTTGATCTTTAGCAGCTATTGATATTTTCATTTCAAAATCAGCAACTTCCATTTGTTATCAATACAACTATTTTA
This sequence comes from Lepidochelys kempii, assembly GCF_965140285.1. Taxonomy (NCBI): domain Eukaryota; kingdom Metazoa; phylum Chordata; order Testudines; family Cheloniidae; genus Lepidochelys; species Lepidochelys kempii. The sequence goes on from NC_136384.1 coordinate 48,839,452, forward strand.
AAAAGAGCATTTCAAAATTGTGTCCATAATATGCAAATTATGACTATTTCCTTGATATGGACAGTTCTCTCCAAAGAGCAGAACTGACCAAATATCTTCACAAATTGTATTACCGATTAAGGCAGAATGTTGCAGAACCCCAGTGAGTTACATTACTGTTTTGGACTTTTAGGGCAACCTCCTTGGTTTATAATTGACTTAGTGAGATCATTTAAATAAGAGTAAAAATTAATTTCTGGTTTTCACCATAATACATTTTGTTCATTCAAGTGTACATATATTTAAAGCCTACACTAGGCTGCACATCCTGAAGTAATGCTACTAATACTTTGGGGCCTACCTAAGGAAGCCCATTTTCAGGCTTGCTGCTTGGTTTAATCCCAAAGTTACCAGCGTTGCACACAAATGTCGTGTCCCCGAACATTTACCTCAGAAATAAAAAATCATCTAAACTTTTTGAGGCAGGGACTCTCTCACTATGTGTAAGTACAGACCCTAGCACACTAGGGGCTCCTTTCTTAGTTGGGCCTTGCAATACTATTGCAATAGAAATAATAATAATGAAGCTGAGGTGATAGTTATTCACACTAAAAGAATGAATCCCAAATCATTGTCATTTTTCTGCATGATTATTTGTGTGTGTTCATATGGGGTCTTTGGCACATGGTGTATCTCACCTTTGGAGCTTGGCGGGTTGAGAGGGGTACATTCCAGGGCCTGAATCTATAACCTTACTTTGAGTGCTGCTGACGGACTCAACCAGGGCTTTGCCACAAGCCCAAAGCAATGGCCAGTGCATTGTTCATGCTGCTGAGGAGCAGCCTGGGAAGCAGATTCTGACAGCTGTCCAGGCCAGTATGTTCCCCTTTCCTTCCTATTCCCGCCCACATGCACAGGGGAAGAAAGCTGTGGTCCTGTGGAGGCTGCTTTCCCTCCTGTGCAGTTATCCATGGTAAGGGTCATCATTAGTACAGGGGAGAAAGGGCGTTGCATCCTCAGCCTAGCACGCATAGGTGCACGAGGTGGGCCACAGTCTGGCCCTGTATGAATAAGCACTACTCAACATGAATAAAGGGTGTGGAATCAGGTCTTTAAATGGTGCACAAATTGCGGGAAAGTGGGTAGCAGAGGCTATAGGGGAACATGGAAACTTGTTTTTTTTCTCTCAAATTTATAGAGAAGAACAAAATCCTGATTCACATGAATCTGTAACTCTCTCTCTTACTCGCATCCATCACTGCAGTATCAGAGCACCTCACAATCTTTATATGTATTTATCTTCATAACACCCTTGTGGAATAGGGAAGTGTTGTTATCTCCCTTTTACAGATGGGCTTTCTGTGCCTCAGTTTCCCAAGTGCCTTGCTCAAGGTCACACAGTCAGCCTGTGGAACTCTTTGCCAGAGGATGTTGTGAAGGCCAAGACTATAACCGGGTTCAAAAATGACTAGATAAATTCATGGAGGATAGGTCCATCGATGACTATTAGCCAGGATGGGCTGGGATGGTGTCCCTAGCCTCTGTTTGCCAGAAGCTGGGAATGGGCGATAGGGAGTGGACCACTTGATGATTACTTGTTCATTCCCTCCGGGGCACCTGGCACTGGCAGCAAGACAGGATACTAGGCTGGATGGACCTTTCGTCTGACCCAGTATGGCTGTTCTTATGTTCACACAGGAAATAAAAAATTGAACCCAAGTTTCTCAAGTCCTAGGCTAGTGTCCTAACCTCTGGATCACCCTGCTTCTTAATTCTTGTAAAAGGGCTAACGGGCAGATGGATATTGCTGGCTGCTAATTTTTGCCAAATAAATATGCACAAAAGAAGATAATATGCCATTAAAACCCCATATATATACAGTTTACCTACTCCTGTTCCTTGGCCAGAAAGAACCATGTGTTTTGACCATTTTAAACATTAAGTAGTTCAACCCGGGGTGGGGGGAACTGTCCAGTTGTATTAACCACTTTGTAGCCAATGTGCATCCTAACAATATCTTGTCATAACACTTAAGGACTGCGATGTGAACAGTTCCATCAGTGGTAAACCCATTGTCTGCATTGTCACATTAAATAGCTACATGACATTATTGTGTCAACTTCTCTAGGAACAGTAGTTTCCTCAGTGCCTTAATGCCTGACTTTATAATTGGCAATAGAATAAGAAGTGATCTAACAATGCTGTTGGCAGTATTGTACGTAGCCAGAGCCAGTTATTTGTTTAGAAGTATTAGAAATGTAGTGAAATCTTTGCATGGAAAACTGGAAATATTTCACAATGCTTTCACCTTTGCTAAATCCATTAATAGCAAGTTAGTTGTGATAATTATATGGGACCTGTTGAAGACTTGGCAAAAAATCTGAGAAAGCCAGGATGGGTGAGCTAGTATACACTAAAACATGGAGCTCTTAGCCATTGAGTTGCTTTTGTTGGAAGTGAAAGAGTTTTCCAACGCTGGAATCTCTGACACAGCCTATTTCTCCTACTCCTTGCTAGGGCTGGTCTGATGTCATATTAGGTAACCTGTGAACCCTGAAGAGGAGCCCTTGGACCTGCCACAAGATTGTAAAAATGATACTCATTAAACCCTGCTGCCATTGAGAGTTCTTGGGAAGTGGAGTGTCCATGAGTCTGCAGAGTACAATGGGTTTGGGTGACTAGAGTCAATGCTGCTCCAGGCTGTATTCATTTTAAGACACCATCCCTAAATTCTTCAGAGAAGAACCTCTCTCCTCATGTTGACTTTTGATATACAGCGCACAGGGCTCAGGCAGAATAAAGCAAGAAAGGCTTTGAAACTATGGTGGCTCTCATCGCGGGTGGTCCTGGGAGAGAGACTCCTGAATGAATGACTTTCCAGCTATGTGCCATTGACTCTTATCTTATCACCCACGCTGCTGAACTGTTATATTTAGAAACAGGCCTTTTCCCTCATGGTTACAAAGGCAACAAAGGCACGACTGTGAAACCAGTTATGGAAGGACCAATAAAAAGGCCAAATTAAAACCAGACTAATACAACTTCTCTGTAAAACACCACATAAACTGAGCTCTTCAGAGAGCCATGCAAAACCCTGGGCAATTAATCTTTTTAAAACACCACAGGCAACACCTCCATAAAAAGAGCCACAGAATACCATCTATTAAAAGTAAACAAACAAACCATGCCCCCAAACCTCTTAGCTTTGTATACCATTACTAGCATTTCCCCCCTTCATAAAATGCCTACTTCAAAGCCACATAGCATGGGTTACTGCAACTTGTCAAAAATATTTATTGGCCAGTTTGGATGTGACTCTCTACATGTTCTGTGCAGGGTAAGTGGCCTTCACTATTGCTCCAGGGTCCGGACTTGGCAGGGTAAGAGAGGGGCGTTGAATGAGGGGCGTTAGCTGCTAGAACCATTTCCCTGATTTCTGCCACTTTTTCCCTTTTGCTCACTAGTGACTAGAAGTGGCTGTGCTGCCACTTGACAATTTTATTTCCCATTATTTGGGGTAGACCCAAACTAAAACCTTGGTATCTGAATGGCCCTGAACTTTGGGAAAGCAAGGTCAGGATGTGAACTGTGTGTATTACTGACTTGGTAAATTCATTAGTTTCTTAAGCATGTGGTTGATGATTTAGATTCATGGCAAGTTTGAGATGTAAAATCCAGTTTTTTGAACTGGCTGAGTACAATAAGCTCTTCACCCTTTTGTAAAGGGGTATGAATATTGTTTTCCTGCTTGAACACTTTCACTCAAAGATTCAAATTTTGTTGAAACTTTTAAAAAAGAAATATTCACTTTGGGGGAAATCTAATTGTCAGCCCAAAAGGCAAATGATAGGGGAAAGAGGAAGAATTAAGGTTTTGGATGGAATGGCTTTCAGGTTTATGGTTATGGTAGCTGTGATGTCTCTTTGGCAAAGGAAACTGGAAGGCCATAGCAAATGCCTTCAAATCTGAGGAACTAGTGATTAGATTTTTTGATTGTCTGAAATGTTGTTGAGGTACAGGATCAATCATATTGAATAGATTGTTAAAGCTGTAGCCTTTGGATTCAGACTCCACTCCTCAAACCTGAGGGATGTTCAAGATAATCTTTAACATTTGTATAACAGATCAAGCCTATTTTTCTTCTTTTGGAATAGGAAAGTTTTGGGATTTGGTTGTTCTTATATCAAACCTTTGTGTTTTATCTTTGTAAGTATAGCTGTATCATTAGCTAGCACATTAGCTGGGAATCAGATTAACAGTAGTGTAATTCAACTGATGAAAGGAGAATTATGAAGACGTCCAACCTCACTTCCAAATCTCATTTATTTAATTACTTGTGACCCTAAAGTCAGCAGCATGAGGCAATGGCACAAATATATAAAACAAATGATTCCAAGAACACCAGAGACAAAGAGGTGATGTTAAAGCAATACATGCATTTGGGGATTTCTGTCAAAGACATTCATAATCAATTTAGTTCCCCAAATTTCCTCTTTGCATTAATTTAATCTGATTTCCAAGCTTTAGCATTAGAAATGTAGTTTAAGACAAAAGCAACATATGTTCAGAACTGCTGTAGAGTGCTAAACCCAAGTTGACTGTCCAGCTGACAGCTGGACAAATTAACCAGTGTGTCTCTCTAGCCACAGGTCTCACTTGAAATAATCTATCAGAAGAACATTGTTTTAGAAGTTAGCTTTATCTATAAGCTGAAGTAAAAAAGGGTTTGTTCTGATTTGTTTTTAATTGAGAATTTCTCTGTATCAGTTAACAGATGCTCTAAGTTACCACCATGCCATTGCTATTTGGCTTCCTAGTATGAGATCATGAGGAAAGTTTGTTGCTGAGCAAGGATGCTTTTGTATAAGAGCATCATTCATAGTCTTGATTGTAACAGTTAAGGGACAGCTTGTGAAGAGGTATCCAAAAGTTTGACTTATTCAGCTAATAAGAACCTGCTGAGTCAGAATAGTAATGAACAAAGTCTATGCAACTTTAACTCCTCAGGAACATTCTGTCTAATGGTTGAAATGCTATCTTGCTTAATATAGACCTATGGGGGTGGAGGGGCAAGAGGGAGTCCTTCATCTTTGATTAGGAGTAATTATTTTCTTGTGAGATTTTTCAAAAGAAGGGCCTGATCCTGGGAGGTGCTGGGCAACCTCCACCCCTATTTACTTACATAACCATACTTAACTCCTAGCACCTTGCTGGACTGAGCTTAAAATTTTCTTTTCCCCTGATTTGTTCCATTTGAAAGGTACCCAAAAGTTGACTGACCAAAATGTCCTTATCTTAGATCTACAAAATCCATGCAATGTTTTATATGCATTGTGTTCATATAAGTGCTTCAGTGCTGTTATTTATATTTCAGAAACATAACAGTGAGTCAGGAGCAAAGTCAGTAGAGAATCCATGCTCCAATTTCCCTGTTGTAACCAGTAGATTATTAACCAGTTCACCTAGACTGAAATGGCAGGAAGCCAGCACCAGGTTTAATTGATGTACTAAATGAACTTTTGATTCAAATATCTCTGTTGGGATTATTTGTGGATTTTATTACAATTAATAGATGGAAGAAAGAAAAAGCAGCAAGGTGATAAAACTGAGCACTTAACATTTTTCCATGCAAAGATTTCCAAGCACTTTCCAAAAGTGTCATTCCCTCACATTTTTACAAATGGGAAAACTGAGATGCAGAAAGATACTAAGTGACTTGCCCAAAGTCACAGAGCAGTCAGGGGCAGCACCAAGAGAAGGATCCAGCTCTACTTTCTCCATGGACTCTGATAATAAGAAGTGGCCTATGTTTAGAAGGAGACAGGTCAGTGTAGCTGAGAAAATTTATTTGGAATTAAATTTCTGGGTAAGGACAAAAGAGATGAGGATACATAAAGCCATGGGTTCAGCTGATTTTATGCCCATGTTTGTTTTGAAGATAGTTTCCACAGCAGGTTTCCTGTAGCTGTACTGTCTAAGGAAAGAAAATTAAAATACTTTTACTAGATATATAATAACATATAAAAACCCCTAGAAACAGATGTGAGTTGAATAGCAATCATTGCAAAATTGTTGTTAGAATAGATAGACCCCACAGTGACTCTGAGGACACTTTAATAAACCCATTTAGAGCAGATTACTGAGATTAGGAATAATAATCAAATAGCATTTGGAAGCAACATCTTTTACATAAATAGTGGGGGCTATAGCTGGTGCGTATCTCTGCTAGAACCATTTTGTGTCTGGTAATGGTCTCTTCCCTCCTCCCCCCACATTAGCATACATAACACAGCTTGGTATCTATCAGATGTTCAGGATGAGGGGTGCGTGGAGGGGGAGATGAAACTGTTGTAGCTATTTAGCAGCTGAATATTAGAACAGGGTGAATTGCTATCAAAGCTGAGTGTATATTTAAATGTAGCACAAGTCTGCAGAATTACTGTTCTAAAATGTCCTAGTCTTACTCCACAGATCTGCTTCCCATGTCTATTCAGAGTCCTAGCCTTCTACTCTTGTGCCAAGTCTTTGTTGTTTTCTTACTGAGCCAGTAGAGACAAGAGACAGTGAGCTGCATTCTATTCCTTCTTGTGAATCACCCCAATAATTGCTTATTAAGTTCCAATCCACTACCATTACACCTGCGCAATGCAGGCAATGGGGCTGTACAGGTGTCATGGAGGACATAACTTGAAATCATGAGGCTTGATTCTCCTGTAACCAATGCTGCTCTTACAGCAGTGTAATGCTATTGGCTTCAATGGAATTATTCTTGACATGTGCTGGTGTAAGTGAGAGGAGAAATATCCCCATGGGGTATGCACAGGAGTCAATGAGCCCCCTTTGAATCTCTGAACCTAAACTCAGTCTGTTGGATTGGAAGATAGGAGATGTGGTGAAGTGGGAATTTTGTGTAATATTTGTATGAATCCTAGGCATACTTCAGTTTCTCTCTGTATGTTGCATTTGTACCAGTGGGTACAAAAAGGTTCACAGTGTCACTGCTCCTGGAACATTGCAGGAGACAGGGTGTGTGTCACCTTGCTGTCTGGGTGGAATCAGGGCTGGATTATCCGATAGCAGACGAAGCACATGCTTAGGGCACCAGCAAAGCAGGAGGCATAAAAAAAAAAAGAGTTTTTTTTTAAAAAATTTGATATTTGATATTTCCAAAAAAGCATCGAAGTATGGGAGAAATCAGAACTTTGTTAGACTTCCTTACACTCCACTACACACTCTTCTCCCGTTTTTCTGTTCTCTTTTTATTACTTATCCCCACCTACCATGTGCTGCACACTCTCTCAATCTCTCTTGTTAGCTGCACTACTGTTGATTTGTTGTCCGGTGGCAGTAAGTTTTTTCTCAATAGTCCACTTTATACATTTTTCTCTGCCTCAACACACCGATGGGTAGTTCTTAAAACGTATTTGGGCAATGATTGTGTGTTGAAATCTCTTTCTAATACTCGCTGGGAGGCACATGGAGTGGCAACAAGTGCAATTCTGGAGTCCTACTCAAAGACTGTGGATGCATTAGAAAGTACAGCTGAAGACCAATCACAAAAGGGAGAAACTATACGAGAGGCAGAAAACATTGCAAACAAGATGCAAGAACTAGAATTTGTATTCATGTTGACCATGTGGAATGAAATTTTACAACACTTTTACCACACAAGTCAAGCTCTCCAAGAAAAAGAATTGGATTTGAAAACATGTGCAGACCTCTGTCAATCATTAGCAGACCACTTACACACTTTGAGGAATGATTTTGAAAGATTTGAAGACATATCAAAAGATATCTTGCCTGATACTAACTACAAAGAAGCCCAGTCCTGCAGGTGAATCAGGAAAAAACAAGCAAATGATAGCAGTGCAACAGAAACAGCATTGAATCCTAGAGACAAATTTCGCGTATCTACTTACTACGCTATAATTGATACACTAGAAGCTCATATGAAGAAGAGAGGTGAAGTGTACAAAGAAGTATCAAGTAGATTTTCTTTTCTAAACGATATGGACTTATCTGACAAACAATATTCACAAGGTTCCCAAAAGCTAGTTGACTCATACCCTGTTGACTTGAACATGAATCTCTGTGGAGAAGTACGGCAGTTCCACTGTTATATGCGCGCAAAGTTTAATGAAACAGGAAAAATGAAATTCAGTCACATTGATCTTCATGACACAATACTGAAAGATGGAATACAATGTGTATTTCCAAATGTAGAGATCGCACTACGTATTTTTCTAACACTAATGATTACTAACTGCTCCACAGAACGCTCTTTTTCTCAGCTGAAAAAAATAAAAAACCCTCAGAGAACAACAATGTGTCAGGACAGACTTGATTCACTTTCCCTATTATGTATGGAAGTGGACATGCTTCTTCGAGTCTGCTTCGATGAACTTATCCAGAATTTTGCAATCAGAAAATCTAGAAAGAAGCTATTTTAATTTTAGCATACATGTGAGTTTTGTGTCATTTCGAAAAATAAAATTTTATTTTACAGTATAGTATCGTTTTTATTTTGAATTACATATGGGGGGGCACCATAATCTTTTCAGTGCTTAGGGCCTCTAAAGGTCTTAATCCGGCCCTGGGTGGAATGACTGGAGTCATGAAAGAACTGGCTCAAACTGATCCAAATCAACAGAGGGTTCAGAAAGACAAATGGATTCCTGAACAACTGAACAATCAACACCTAACAGCAGGAAACCCCAGTGGGTGGGACTTGTGTTCAGAGCTGGAGAACGATGTGTCAGATGACGGGAGGAAGGGTTCCCCTTTTTGAGGGGCAGAGAAGTTTGGACCTGAGGAGACAAAAGGGGGACAGGGGAAGAGGGCCAGAGATGGAGCCCATCACAGCTTAGCTGGCACATCATGGCGCTGACTTGGCCAGGATGGACTATGGTTTAACTTCTGCCTCTCTCTTCTAACCTCAGGCTTTTCTGATTCTGTGCTCCAGGTGACCAATAAATGGTTACCTTGTTTTGAAAAGGCTGCCTATGTCACTGCAAATACTCATTGAGAGCCCTGAGCCCAGAAAAGCTACAGTATAAACCTCCTGCAGGAGTCTGTCTTGGTTGGCTTTTCTGCAGGGAGCCATGGAGAGACACAGGGTTTGCTGGTGCCAAAGACCTGTTCTCAGAGTCTTGGAGGCCATGGGCCTGCCCCTGCAGAACTCTACAGGTCCTGGGAGCCCAGCACACTGAAGGGGTCACTTCCAGGAGATTGGTCACAGGGTGGGGCATAGACCAGACCCTGTGACTCTGTGTCAGGAAGAAAAGTACTTTTTAATAGTAAACTCTTTGTTTGTTTTGTGCTTGACATGGAATCACTGAATGGCACAATAAAAATGGAACCATATGATACTAGTTTTACAGAGTAGGACCATGCTTTAAGAAAATACTGACCCATGCTGGTCAAAAATAGCTTATATATGGCCCAAGAGCAAAAAAAGAACAATTCACACCTTTCTCCTCCTTTGGTTACAGCGAGCTACACCACTTCCACTTTTATTGTAATATTATCAGAGGTGGAAACCCTGTGTTCCAGCTGACGTCTTCAAATGAAACCCGGGTCCCAGGTTTCAGTCCAGAAAATATTGCAGAGAGCGATGTGAAAGGGTAACAGAACAGCTTTGGCCTTGGTTACAAAGGTCCTCACAGAGTCAGGAAGCCATATAAATCCTAGTAAATAAACCTGGTTGTGCAGGCATCTTGCATTCATAATAACAAACTGACTCCTAACCAAATAAACTGTGCAAACCTATTAAAAGCAAAAAGTGATAAAAGAAGTTTGGCAGTAACAGGGACTGGTAATTTCTCAAGGTACATATGTACACTCAACATCAGTTTACACCCTCCCTGCGACCTCACTGACTGAACTCTGCTCCCATTGAAGGCAGTAAATTTTGCCATTGACTTCAATGGGATGGAGTTAAGCCAATCCTGGGCGGTTTTGGAAATCACACCTATATCTCCTGTAGAAGCCAAGCAGACCTTGTCCACCATGTGTGGGTGGAGGGAGCTTCTCTTCACTGAGTTCCTGTGGAGGAGCCAGGCACAGTCACAACCCTCAACACAGAACCCTCCTAAGCACAGGGACTACTAGAGTTCAGGGTGGCTGTTAATGTCGGACTCTTAGGGGCTCAGCAGAGTGGACCCTGCATAGGGGAGGTGGGGTAGGAGAGCCCATGAAAGATGGTACTGTGTCTGCACTTCTCTGGGAGCTTGGGCACACTGTGCTGCCTCCACCATAAGGTTTCTTCCACACCACCCATGATGCAGGCTGTGCCTTTAAAGTCAGTCTACTCTTGTTTGTGGAGAACTGTGTGGTTGGATTACAATATTATGATGTCAATGTGATAATGGAAAAGCTTACAGAAACTACTGAGCATCATGCCAATTTATTTATTATTAATTTAAGGCTGCCCCAATTTAAGTTTTCTTTTTTTCTGGTCTTATTTTTGCCATCATTTGATGCGAAGCATTGTTTATTGAAAGATCTTGCCAGCTTCTGTTCCACAAGTAACAATGTCTTCCAGCTGCATCCCATTTCTGGAACTGAAATGTGCCATAACCACTGACACCAAATAATTAGTCTCTAGTCCAGGAAGGGAAGGAGCTAACTGCTTTGTTGTCTAACATCCTCCAGCCAGGGGCGCCGGAACCGGGGGAGGGGACCAAGGGGCCATGGCCCCTTGGAATTTTTTACTGACCATAAGGGAGGGGCAGGGGTTGCAGAGGAGCAAGGCCTTGGTGGGGAAAAGGCAGCACAGGGGCAGGGCCTTGGGGGGAAGGGGTGGTGCAAGGGTGGGGTCTCAGGGGAAGAGGTGGTGCGAGGGCGGGACCTTGGGGGAAAGGGTGGTGTGAGGGCAGGGGGAATGGGTGGTGCAAGGGTGGGGTCTCAGAGGGAAGGGGTGGTGCGAGGGCTGGGCCTTGGGGGAAGGGGCTTTGTGAGGGTGGGGGGAAGGTGCGGTGCAAAGGCTGGGGGAAGGGGTGGTGCGAGGGTGGGGCTTGGGGGAAAGGGTGGTGTGAGGGCAGGGGGAAAGGGTGGTGTGAGGGCAGGGGGAATGGGTGGTGCAAGGGTGGGGTCTCAGAGGGAAGAGGCGGTGTGAGGGCGGGTCCTCGGGGGGTAAGGGGTGGTGTGAGGGTGGGCCGTGGGGGCGGGAGGGCATGGTTTGGGCTCCTGTAGCCCCCCCACACTTTTAGGGCACTTCCGCTGTTCCTGCCTCCAGTCTTTTGCCAAAGGGCTGATAGTAGAATGCTGCTGTGACCTCATAAAGCTCTTTGTATAAACTAGACCTCGGTGCTACTTCACCACATGTGACTAGAATGTAAGGCTGTGTGTTTCAGAGAAATGCGTGCCACAAGCCTATTGCTCTGCAAATCTAATGTCAAACCACCACCAGTGGATCACAATTAGGATTAAATAAACTATTGAAAGCCAAATCTTGTCCTCCTTATTCATGTAAGCCTCCCATTAAAGTCAATGAGTGTTTCACTTGTGTAAGGAGAGCAGGACTTGGAAATCAAGCCTGTAAAATTAACTACCGTCTACATATTATAGATCTGACTTTCTTCCCATTGAATTAAATGGCAAAACTCCTGTCGACTTTAGTAAGACCAGGAGTTGGCTCTATGTGGTATTTTACCGTTCTCATTTTCCATCTATCAAAACACAGGTGCTAGACAGTGCTGCTCCTACAAGAACGAGCTTGTAAAGATCCTATTGACTTGCATGGGAGCAGGCCCACAGATTGCATTATAATGTGAAATGTTGGATATAAATGTAGCTAGCAAGAGCTAGTTTATTCTCTCTTGGACCATTAGTTTGATTGATCGATAGTTTTTTCCATGCCTGCCAGTTAGTTCCATTGTTGTTACTCTTGTAAACCTCATATTTTCCTCAACTCCATATATGTCCCTGTTGCCATAGCAACAAGGGGAGGTGATTGTTTACAGAGTTGTTCTCTGGGTACCTACAGTGGAAAGATCCCACCTGAAATAACAACATTCAAATCACTTTGGCAGCTGATGAATGACAAAGGGATACTCGCTTTTTTTGTATGCAGCTTATTTTGTTTTAGACTTTCATCATAAACAGATCCCTCCTGCCATCTTTTATATTTTATCTGACACACACCACACATTTGAAAAATGTTTAATGTGGCATAAATGCAGGTGTGTGTATTTATAGCTGCACATTCCAAAATGTAGTCACATGGAAATAAACCATTGACTCTGAGTCTTATCTTGTTTCTCAGTTTGTAGCCCAACAAAGAAGCTGATTTGGTGAAGTGAACTTTGCTGAATGGGTCATCTGCATTATAATGGTTAACTCCCTCTTATAGCTAATGGCCTAAATTTTGCATTCTGAAAATATTATGGGCATAATTTCTGTGCAGTGCCCAGGAAGTCAGTTGTGCAACTCCTGTTAATTTGTTTATGGGAGGTGAATCGGGACAACCTATTTGCTAGGAATGAAACTTACCTCTGTGCAGCAAACAACCTGTGCAAGACCCAACATGCTACATAAGGCCTAAACTCAGTGCTTATGATGCGTGGATGTCTGACAGGGGACGGATCACTCAATGATTGCCTGTTCTGTTCATTCCCTCTGAAGCACCTGGCATTGGCCACTGCTGGAAGACAGGATACTGGACTAGATGGACCATTTGTCTGACCCAGCATGGCTGCTCTTATGTGTGGAGCCTTGAATGTGTGGAGCCTTATGTGTGGAGCCTCTACTGCGTGGGGTGAAGTGCAGTTCAAACATTCAATGTGCAGATGGGATGCCCATTCACATAATGCCATACATATTCACGTGGGAAGGATCATCTGGGAACAACTGAATGGAAGACATGCATCTGACGAAGTGGGTATTCACCCACGAAAGCTTATGCTACAATACGTCTGTTAGTCTATAAGGTGCCACAGGACTCTGCCGCTTTTACAGATCCAGACTAACACGGCTACCCCTCTGATACTTGAATGGAAGAATTGTGTCTTGCAGGAGGATTTGAATGATGAGAGATCACAGGGAGAGCAAGGGAATTCCTAGTATAAGGGGCAGCACAGAAGATGTAAAGATGGGAGTGGAAGAAGGCCATAAAGGGGATGGCTGGGAGCTTAACTGTGTTTGCAGGGAAATTACTTGGATGCTTGGAAGACTCCAGCTTTCCATGGATACCCAGAATCCATTTTAGCACAGGCAGATAAATCATTTTGGGATTTGCCTTTGATTTTTCTACCACCACACCACTCCTCAGACACATGGAATAATTCACTTACAATCAAAATAATGAAGCCAAGGAAGCCCTCTACTTCAGACTTTGTCAGTGAATACTATTCACTTGGAATAGTCATAGTGAAACCTGTGATTGGAAATACTTGCTTATGCTAAATGGATTCTACTTACGTGTATGATAAATGCTGTTACCTACAGTTCCCTAGGATTCTCTTTGGAATGATCATCAGTAAGCCCCAGAAATGGAACCACCCAAGCATTTGAGTGGCTAATAATACAGTTTGTTCTAAATGGTGTAGTAGGTGTGGTGGGATACTCTTGCACTGCCAAGGACATTAGGACAGTGTAAAATTGATGCCTAGGGCCAGACCCTCAGTTGGTGTAAACTGGTTACCTTCTATTGACTCCCATGAAGTCAGTTGACACCAGATGAAAATCTGGCCCCACAATGTGAAAGGGCACACAGTGGAAATCCCTTATAAAAATACAAAAAAGGACGGCAGTATTTTGTGACGTGGCACGGCTCTCAGTGAATTGAAAGAGACGTCACACTGGTTCCTCCAGTGAGGCATGCTAGTTGATGTCATATGTGACAGCCAAAACCACCAGCTGTTGACATGCCTTTAACTTGCATCAAGGAGGTGTGCCACATACCACAGAATGCTGCAACCCTGCCTTCCAAATGTTACAGTGCATATTATATTAAAGTGCATATAGCTCAATATTCTATCATGTATTGTGACCGCAGCAGTGCCAAAAGGAATGTGAAAAATGGGGAGCCAAACACATGGGGAATTTTCTGCTCATTCATGCAATACATTTGTTACATTTGGAGTCTGCTGCGTGCCTGAAAGATTCTGTATTTTTAACACACAAATACTGGTCTTAATGGAATCAGTGGGAGTTTTGCCACTGACTTCAAAGGGACTGGGATTTAAGCCACAATACTAATTTGATATTGGGTATAAAAGAAAATGGCTAGAAAATTTATCTTGGCTTGGAGATAGAGAACAATTGCATAGAGAACAATGCATAAATGTAGATCTACCTGGGCACAGGTGCGGTAGGAACACTAACCATAGCTGACAGACCTGGAAATCCTGCCCAGAGACAGATCCACATACAGATCTGCCAAAACAAACAGAGGTGCACTGTGTAAACTGAGCTGCCTTTGTTGCTCACATAGATACTACTATCCCCTAGCTATTCTTTTATTCTCCTCTCAGACTTTAGATCGGAGGCCTAATGTACGGCTAAGCACTATACTAGCTTCCGATATATTTCTGTCAATGCACCTCTGTCCTAACTTGTAACATTTCTGCTAATACAGTCCTGAAAAGAGATGGCCAATTTACCAAGGTCTTGTGCAAAATTGTACAATGATGGGGTTTGTTTGTGGATAAATCTCTGTAGACATCTAGAGGAGACCACGAAAGCCTACTGTCTTTCCATCTGTGAACCCAGGCCCCATCTATGAAAAGCTTGTGCATTGATTAACCCACTGACAGCAGATTTCTATAAAGATGGAATTCTACCTCTGAGCTCCCATGTGTTGGATTAGGTCAGATCTTGGCATGACCCAAACCATTGTTGCATCATGCGTTTATATCTGTGATCTCAAAGTACAAACACTATACAACTGAGCTGAAGTGCAATCAGTGCTGTGATGAGTCATAGTTGCCATTGGTGCCAAGTGCATCACATGACACTTTCCCATTTCTTTTGTTCTTGGTCTTTTCATTTATTTTCCTGATGAGTGGCTGATACTGAAAATCCATATATGCAGCGGTGTATTAATGCCTAGGCTGACAAATTTATAATAGCAGCCAGAGGCTGCTTCCCCTGGCGCTGGTTCCCGCCCTCCGGCCCCACCCCAACTCCACCCCTTCACTGCCCCCATTCCCCGCCCCCTCCCTGCCCCTATTGGTCCCCTTCCCCAAATCCCCACCTCCTCTCCTGAGCATGCCGTGTTCCCCCATCTTCCCCCCTCCTTTGCGAAGCTGTTTCGCACACAAGCACTGGCAGGGAGTGGGGAGAAGCAGGACCGGGCGGCACGTTCAGGGGAGGAGGCGGAGGTGGAGGTGAGCTGGGACGGGGGAAGGGGGAGGCAATTATTTCAGGGCCTAGGGGTGGCAAATTGTTTAATCTGCCACTGGATATATGCTGAGAACATCTCAACTGTTTTCACATATTATAGATGTCCTAGCATAAACTAAATACACATTGTGTCAATAACACCATCATTACTGTTCTATCTACTCCTTTATGTAAACAGATAAGTAATGTGTCTATGCAACTCAATGTTACAAAACAGAGATGAAAAACAAATTGTAGAAAGGATTGCTACTGGACAAAAAAATACCTCCTATTTAGAATAAATAAATAGAGTCACTGGGCTAGATTTCCTTTTATGGGATGAGCAGGCAAAAGTAGATATAAAGCTCATTTATTCTCCCCTAATCCTGTAGCTCCTAGCCAGAAAGAGGCTGATTTTTGGCATAAATGAGAGCAGCCATGAGGAAGCTCTTAAACCATCTTCAAATATGTTAAGTGCTGTTTATAAGAGGATGATGATGAGTGGTGATCAGTTGTTTGTCATGTCTACTGAAGGCAGGACAAGAAGTAATTGGCTTAATCAGCAGCAAAGGAGGTTTAGGTTAGTGTAGCAGGGAGGTCACCACACTCTGGCCCTGAAGGGGTTAGAGGCAGCCCTAGAGAGGGCTGCTGCTGGGAAAAGCTGAGTGAGTAGCTGACTGCAGCTGTGGCCAGCTCAATCAGGGCCCAGCTAGCCCTTATAAAAGGGCTGGGGGCCAGGAGCTGAAGGAGTCTCACTCTAGCCCTGGAGTGGGAAGGGCTAGATGCCTGAGAGTCGAGGTACCTTAAGTGGAGCAGTACTGGGGAAGGGCAAAGGGAGCTGGGGAGCTCCAGCCTGGTAAATCCCCAGGCTGCAGGCCTTGGTAAAGGCCCAGAAAAGTACTGGGGCTGCAGAGGGGCAGCCTGGAAATAGGCAGAGGCAGCTGGTCCTAACCCCTTGCCAACAATGAGTGGCCATTACACTGCAGTTTGTCCCAGTGAGTGGGGGTTAGATGATTACTGGCAGTAGCCACTGAGGCAAGGTGGGTTTAGGGGGTTGGGGGCTCCCCAGGGATGGAGACCCAGAGTGTGGGGGTACTGCTGGTGCAGAAGCCCAGGGTAAAGGGCACTGGGGTCCGAGAGGGATGTGCCTGCCAGTGGCAGGAAAGACACTGGCCTGCAGAGGGTGCTCCGAAGGCTGAAAAGAGCTAATTCCTGAGACGACCAGCAGAAGGTGCCGTGGCAGTGAGTCTTTGCATCGCTACAGTTAGATTTAGGAAAAACTTTCTAACTATAAGGAGAGAGAGGCATTGGAATAGGCTTCCAAGAGAGGTTCTGGAATCCCCATCGTGCTGGGTTGGACTCCCCTTTAGGGATGCCACCTGATGTACTGGGGTTTCACCCCTCCTACTCCACTAGCTTGGATTCCCTCTCCTTGTTTTGCTGAATTAGGCTTTCGGCCTCTTGCAGCACACACACACACAAGTAGGGCCACACCCAGCTGCAGACACAGATTGAAGTCATCAGCTCTGTGTGAGAAGAGTCACCTAGCACTCACATGCACATCCCTTTTGGGGCATAACACCCCAAAATACTGTCTTGCGCTGTATAGAAAGATTTGCAGAGTGCAAGCTCATAAAAATTCACCCTCTCCCTCAATGTGAAGAGAGATATGCACGGCTTCTTACTCCTCCCTCTGTCCCCCCCATATGAATTGCACAAACTGGGTTATGTTATAAACAAGAAATAAGTTTATTAACTACAAAAGACAGATTTTAAGTGATTATAAGGGATAGCAAACAGAACAAATCAGATTACTAAGCAAATAAAACAAAACACGCAAACTAAGCTTGATTCACTAAAGAAGCAGGTTACAAAATATAATTTCTCACCCTAAATGTTGAATTAGGCAGGAAGCAGAATTTTTGTAGCTTAGAGTTCCAATTATTTCTCTTTATAGACTAGACTCATGTCTCAGTCTGGACTCGGCCCTTGCCTTTGTCACTTCAGGTGTTTTTAGCAGTCTTTCTTCTTGAGTGGGAAGGCAGTGGAGAAGAGTCCAGATCAACCCCCTCCCCAGCCTTAAAAGGATTTGCCTAAGGCCAGAATCCTTTGTTTGATCCCCATCCCCCTACAGTGGAAAAGAACCAGCAGTGTCCAAGGGGGTATTTTGCATCAGGTGACATTAGCACCTGACCTTGTAGTGTCACAGATACATTCCAGGGTGCCTCTCAGGAAGGACAGAGATTAGTATCTTCAGAGTTCTATTGTCCTTCTTAAATGGGTCATTCAGGAGGATTGACTATTGTTTGGTGGGTGTTCCCCCCAAGTACACACACAGTTGTAATTGTTACATAGTCAATATTCCTAACTTTAGATACAGAAATGATACATGCATACAAAGTGGATAAGCACATTCAGTAAATCATAATCTTTCCAATGATATCTTACATGAGCCATCTTGCATAAAGTATATTTTAGTTATTCCAGATTCATATCATAGCCATATTTCTATGAAGAATATGGGGTGTAATGTCACACCCATCATTGGAGGTTTTTAAGAATAGGTTATACAAACACCTCTCAGAGATGGTCTAGGTTTACTTGGTCCTCCCTCAGCACTGGGGGATGGATTAGAGGATTTCTGGAGATCTCATCCAGCCCTACATTTCTCTGAGTCTGATTCTATTTAAACCAATGAATTTATATAAATCATCAGGTTCTAGATGAGAGCCCAGTTTTTATTTTGCATTACTGAACCTATAGTTTAGGGAGACAGACTAGAGTGGTAACCGTTTCTCTGTGCAGAACTTTGAGACAGAATGTACATTTACAACCGAGATGAGTGGGTATAGAAATCCGTGCTACCCTCTCGAGCCTGGAGGTACCCATGCAATAAAGATGGGTTGGTGGACTACCTGATCCACCAGTTACCAGCAACTGTGAAGATGAATTGCTTAAAAAATGACTGGCAGGCAGGACTTGGACCAAGTATTAATATCTCATTAACATTCAGCAGCCGAACCATGATGTGATGATATTTTTTGGGAGGGATTGGGGGTGGGTGGGGAACGGGCCATGAACAGCAACAGAGATAAAATGAGAGCAGTGGGGAAGAGATAAATGTGGGGTAGACTTTCTATGGATCCATTCTAATGGATACACACAACCCAGTTTTGCTCTTACAAATCTAGTTCCTTAGCTTGTGTAAGCTGATGTAGCTCCAGTGATATCAGCTGAGAATTTGACCCACAGTATCTCATACAAGCATTTATTTTGCCATCAAGTTGGTCAGCCAGATTGGGACTGAAGGAGGGACAAGGACATAATACAAACTGGCTGCGCAGAAGGAAAGAGAAACAATGCAACCATTCATTTCCTCCTCTTCATCAATATTTGCACAGTTTCATTATAATCTATAAATCAGAAGGGATTGGTCCTGCTCTGAGCAGGGGATTGGACTAGATGACCTCCTGAGGTCCCTTCCAACCCTGATATTCTATGATTCTATGATTCTAAGGGTGGATATACAATAGATTGTTTTGCCTGAATCTGCAGTCTTTGTGCATGTAAAATTCTCACTGGATCTGATTCACCACTGCATTACTCCAGTTTTACCCCAATGTAACCCCATTGATTGCAAAGGCAGGGGTGAATCAGACCAACTGACACGTATGTAAGGACTACAGGACTGGGCCTTCAGGTTTGGAATGCCAAATGTTAAGTGCAGAATGCAGCTTGCTCTTCAATTTAGTTCTTCTTCCCAGCATTCAATCTGTGTCACAAATAATTGATTTGGAAACACACTTTGGGTTTAAAATGAATTGGAGCAAGTCTGAAACATTGCCATTATCAACATTTTTCTTTTTCCTTTTTTTAACTTATTGAGGTTTCCATGATGGTATCGCCCTCAGTAAAGATCCGGCAGATAGAGGTAGGCCTAACTGGAGGAAATAATTAACAACATCACAGAAGACTTGTTTCACTTGGGAATCACTTAGGCTATGTCTACATTACAACTTATGTCGGCATAACTTATGTCACTTGGGGTGTGACTAAACCACCCCCCTGAGCAACATAAATTACACCAACACAAACACCAGCCTGGACTGTACGGTCGGCAGGAGAGCTTCTCCTGCTGATGTAGCTTCTGCTGCTCGCAGGGACTGGAGTAGTTAAGCCAATGGGAGAGCTCTCTTCTGTCAGCTTAGAGCAGTGAGCGCTGCAGTAAGCTCTCTAGTGTAGCCATAGCCATAATTTGTTTCTGTGGATAGGAGTGGATACAGCTAAGAAGAGATCTGATCTTGAATTCAATTACGTCAAATGATTCCTCTGGGAGGTCCTTAAATGTGACTTAACTATATGATTCCTCTTCTCACCTAGGGAGGGAAAAAACAAATTAAGAGTGAAAAAATTGTGGGCTATATAGAGCTAAGAGAATAACTTCCTAACATCAGACTGTATTAGACAGAAAAAAGTAATTCCTGCAAATGAATAGCCCATGCAATTGGAGGAGTAAAAGTTCAACCAAACAACCATAGAATATCAGGGTTAGAAGGGACCTCAGGAGGTCATCTAGTCCAATCCCCTGCTCAAAGCAGGACCAATCCCTAATTTTTGCCCCAGATCCCTAAACAGCCCCCTCAAGGATTAAGCTCACAACCCTCGGTTTATCAGGCCAATGCTCAAACCACTGAGCTACCCCTCCCCCAAAGAAGAGAGAGCATTGGGAAGGAGTCCTTAACACTAAAAGTAAAGTAAAACACATGGTTGGGGGGTGAGTGTAAGAAAGGACATTCTCTTCTGGTCAGTTTGGGAGGTGAAGCTAGAGATCTTCGTCCCTATAGACCTTGGACTCTGCTACTAGGTTTTGCTCTGTTGTGGCCTTTTCAGCTGGAAGATCCCTGGTCACTTTCCATGGCCCGATTCAGTCTCCCCAGCTGAATGACTCTCAATACATCTAAAAACAGCATTACCAAAACTCACTGTATTATAAAGACCTCAGAAATCCTCACCTCAGTTACTTTACTTCTTCACTGGGCTCCTTTCTCCTACCCTTCATCTGTTTGTTCCTAGCTCTTTGGGGCGGGGCCCTAATGTCCTTGGTTTTACAGAGCCTCGTAGGGTTGTGGGTGTTCCTATAAGCAGGCAGTAATATTTAACAATGCTCAAACTCCCATTAACATTGGCAGGAATTACACATGACCTGCATAAGGAATGTGGGATTGTGTCCTTTGCTTATCTCTTTCCTATAGTAAAACAGGGTACCAGATAAGCTGTTGCCTTGTACTTTTAGTGTGATTCAAATTGTATTTACATTTATTAGTCTTATTATTTCCTATGTAGATGAAAGGGCTTCTGGTTAAGGGACTGGAGGGGGACTCTGCTGGCCTGGGTTCTGTCCCTGACTCTGCCACAAGTCTCCTGCGTGTCCTAGGGAGAGTTCTGTACTGTTACCTCTCTGTACTTTAGTTTGTCAAGGAATTTTATGCGAATGAGAAAAAATATAAACTAACTAACAGGGCAATAAATATAAAATGACTTGAATGTAGTGCATAATCTCTTGACCTGTCTGAATGGATAGGAGCTAAATTTTGCTCTTATCTATAGCAATGCAATTCCTTTGAAGTTAAAGAGGTTGTATGGATGTAACAAAGCAGAATTTGGCCCTTGTTATCAGAGAATAAAGGCATTTCTCACGATTGCCCTTGATTGCGGAAGGCAGTTTTTATAAACTTGTCATCCTTATCTTGAGTCATGCTTTAAATATAGCTTTTTACAATTTCCTCCGTGGCTTCCAAATCACTTTCATATTGTAAGCCTGGCCATGTTAACCCATTCTGAAGGCCAATAGTTCTTGGGCACTGCACATTGCAGTGAATAGTACTAAGGGAAAATCATCCTGAGATAGTGTCACAGCCTATATGAATGCTCATGCTTTCTGACAGCTCCATTTTCTCCTGTCATGTGGGTCCATACTCTTTCTGGAAATTATGGTACCCCAGCTGTTTCATTTTATTACACAAAGTTAAATCCATTTGGAAGAATATTTAGTATGGCAGCAATTTATTCTGCATGCCACAGCTGAAGTAAAATATTTTGCTGCTAAAATATATGAAAGTTAAACATAGTGAAGTCATATTTGATATTGTGTATTGAGTATCGGAACAGCATTTCTATATGTCCAAGCCTTTAAATCTGTTGCCAAGTTACCCTGAACCCTTTTAGCAGGCTTTTGGGGCAAAACACAGTGGAAATTATGTCTGTTTTCATATTTGATATTGTGTATTGAGTATCGGAACAGCATTTCTATATGTCCAAGCCTTTAAATCTGATGCCAAGTTACCCTGAACCCTTTTAGCAGGCTTTTGGGGCAAAACACAGTGGAAATTATGTCTGTTTTCTGAGTGATGCTTGATTTTTAAGGATTGGACTTTTTGTTAGTGTGAGAAACAGAAAGTAGCCCATGAGAGTCCCCTCTGTGCACGTAATGTCAGGAAAGTCAAGGAAGGGGCTGGGGAAACCCCTTTTGGTAGGTAAGGGAAAGCTATAGAAATAGTGGGTATGTACGATACTGCAATGATGAGCCTAACAACATTGCCAAGAAGACCTTCTGTTAGTGCACAAATTGCTGTTAAAATTCTAGTGTCCAGTGCAATAGTGAGTCACGTGTTCAAATATGGGCCCTTAACAGGATATTCCAGTTCCACATTTGGATGTGCAAATTGACACTTATTCGGTAGCTGTGACTTTACAGCATGTGATGACCTAGAGCAGGAACACATGCCTTTCATGACCAGGAGTCCCATTTATTGTAATTCTCCCAGCACAGCGCTTACAGCAGGTTTTCTGTTGCTTGTGGCTTGCTTAGTATGCAGCAGCAGGCATGCTCATGGATGGGTTTCACCTATTATGAATATAACAAGCAAAAACCTGGTCCCATTCAAATCAATGGGTTGATTTCCGTGGGGCGAAGATTTCACCCACTATGTGTAAGGGGACTGTTGCCCCCTTACTAACATTCAGTGGGGGTGTTTTAGTTGCTAGCTCCCAGTACTAAAAAGGGGGAAGGTCCACCTAAGCTAAGGACAGAGACCATAACAGGGAACCGAAGCAGTGCTGCGTGAAACTTAAGGAGCTGAGGCAAGCCTCCCAGAAAACCAGAGAGGCGAACGGCCGCTCCGGGTCAGAGCCCAAAACATGCTGCTTCTATGATGAGCTGCATGCCATTTTAGGGGGTTCAGCCACCACTACCCCAGCCGTGTTGTTTGACTCCTTCAATGGAGATGGAGGCAACACCAAAGCAGGTTTTGGGGATGAGGAAGAAGATGATGATGATGAAGTTGTAGATAGCTCACAGCAAGCAAGCGGAGAAACCGGTTTTCCCAACAGCCAGGAACTGTTTCTCACCCTGGACCTGGAGCCAGTACCCCCCGAATCCACCCAAGGCTGCCTCCCGGATCCGCCAGGCGGAGAAGGGACCTCTGGTGAGTGTACCTTTTAAAATACTATACATGGTTTAAAAGCAAGCATGTTTAATGGTTAATTTGCCCTGGCATTTGCGGCTCTCCTGGATATACTCCCAAAGCCTTTGCAAAAGGTTTCTGGGGAGGGCAGCCTTATTCCATCCACCATGGTAGGACACTTTACCACTCCAGGCCAGTAGCACGTACTCGGGAATCATTGTAGAACAAAGCATTGCAGTGTATGTTTGATGGCATTCAAACAACATCTGTTCTTTATCTCTCTGTGTTTCCCTCAGGAGAGTGATATCATTCATGGTCACCTGGTTGAAATAGGGTGCTTTTTTTAAGGGGACATTCAGAGGTGCCCGTTCCTGCTGGGCCGTTTGCCTGTGGCTGAACACAAATGTTCCCTGCTGTTAGCCATGGGTGGGGTGGGGGGTGGGGGGGAAATGTGACCTTGGAATGAAAGCACATGTGCTATGTATATAATGTTAACAGCAAGGTTTACTGTGAAAGAGTGTACCCATTGTTCGATAAAATGTATCTTTTTAAATTCCACTGTCCCTTTTTCTCTCTCCACCAGCTGCATGTGTTTCAAGGATCACAGGATCTTCTCCTTCCCAGAGGCTAGTGAAGATTAGAAGGCGAAAAAAATGCACTTGCGATGAAAGGTTCTCTGAGCTCATGCTGTCCTCCCACACTGACAGAGCATAGACGAATGCGTGGAGGCAGACAATGTCAGAGTGCAGGAAAGCACAAAATGACTGGGAGGAGAGGTGGCAGGCTGAAGAGAGTAAGTGGCGGACTGAAGAGAGGGCTGAAGCTGAAAGGTGGTGGCAGCGTGATGAGAGGAGGCAGGATTCAATGCTGAGGCTGCTGGAGGATCAAACTAATATGCTCCAGCGTATGGTTGAGCTGCAGGAAAGGCAGCAGTAGCGCAGACCGCCGCTACAGCCCCTGGGTAACCAGCCGCCCTCCTCCACAAGTTCCATAGCCTCCTCACCCAGACACCCAAGAACGCGGTGTGGGGGCCTCCGGCCACCCAGCCACTCCACCCCAGAGGATTGGACAAGCAACAGAAGGCTGGCATTCAATAAGTTTTAAAGTTTTAAACTTTTAAAGTGCTGTGTGGCCTTGTCCTTCCCTCCTCCACCACCCCTCCTATGCTACCTTGGTAGTTATCCCCCTATTTGTGTGATGAATTAATAAAGAATGCATGAATGTGAAGCAACAATGACTTTATTGCCTCTGCAAGCGGTGATCGAAGGGAGGAGGGGAGGATGGTTAGCTTACAGGGAAGTGAACCAAGAGTGAACCAAGGGGCGGGGAGTTTCATCAAGGAGAAACAAACAGAACTTGCACACTGTAGCCTGGCCAGTCATGAAACTGGTTTTCAAAGCTTCTCTGATGCGCACCGCACCCTCCTGTGCTCTTCTAACCGCCCTGGTGTCTGGCTGTGCGTAACCAGCAGCCAGGCGATTTGCCTCAACCTCCCACACCGCCATAAATGTCTCCCCCTTACTCTCACAGATATTGTGGAGCGCACAGCAAGCAGTAATAACAGTGGGAATATTGGTTTCACTGAGGTCTAAGCGAGTCAGTAAACTGCGCCAGCGCGCTTTTAAACGTCCAAATGCACATTCTACCACCATTCTGCACTTGCTCAGCCTGTAGTTGAACAGCTCCTGACTACTGTCCAGGCTGCCTGTGTACAGCTTCATGAGCCAGGGCATTAGGGAGTAGGCTGGGTCCCCAAGGATAACTATAGGCATTTCAACATCCCCAACGGTTATTTTCTGGTCTGAGAATAAAGTCCCTTTCTGCAGCTTTTGAAACAGACCAGAGTTCCTGAAGATGCGAGCGTCATGTACCTTTCCCGGCCATCCCACATTCATGTTGGTGAAACGTCCCTTGTGATCCACCAGTGCTTGCAGCACTATTGAAAAGTACCCCTTGCGGTTTATGTACTCACCGGCTTGGTGCTCCCGTGCCAAGATAGGGATATGGGTTCCATCTATGGCCCCCACCACAGTTAGGGAATCCCATTGCAGCAAAGCCATCCACTATGACCTGCACATTTCCCAGGGTCGCTACCCTTGATATCAGCAGATCTTTGATTGCGTGGGCTACTTGCATCACACCAGCCCCCACCATAGATTTGCCCACTCCAAATTGATTCCCGACTGACCGGTAGCTGTCTGGCTTTGCAAGCTTCCACAGGGCTATTGTCACTTGCTTCTCAACTGTGAGGGCAGCTCTCATCTTTGTATTCTTGAGTTCAGGGCAGGGGAAAGCAAGTCACAAAGTTCCATGAAAGTGCCCTTACGCATGCAAAAGTTTCGCAGCCACTGGGAATCGTCCCAGCCCTGCAACACTATGCGGTCCCACTAGTCTGTGCTGGTTTCCCGAGCCCAGAATCGGCGTTCCACCGCATGAACTTGCCCCATTAGCACCATGATGCCCACATTGCCAGGGCCCATGCTTTGAGAGAAGTCTGTGTCCTTGTCCTCATCACTCTCGTCACTGCGCTGACGTCGCCTTCTCGCCCGGTTTCGCTTTGCCAGGTTCTGGTGCTGCATATACTGCTGGATAATGCATGTGGTGTTTAATGTGCTCCTAATTGCCAAAGTGATCTGACCAGGCTCCATGCTTGCTGTGGTATGGCGTCTGCATAGAAAAAAGGCACGGAACGATTGTCTGCTGTTGCCCTGATGGAGGGAGGGGCGACTGACAACATGGCTTACAGGGTTGGCTTACAGGGAATTAAAGTCAACAAAGGGGGTGGCTTTGCGAGAAACAGAATGGCCCCCTCAAGGATAGAACTCAAAACCTCAAGGATACACCTCAAAACTGGGTTTAGCAGGCCGCTGATTTCATGGAGGGAGGGAGGAGAAAATGAATACAAAACAAATCTGGTCTGTTTCTTGTTTTGAGCCACTTCATCTATCTTTATATATCTTGCTGGCAGTAGACTGTGCAGTACGACCGCTAGCCATCGTCATCTCCTGGGTGCTCGGCAGAAGATGGTGCAGTATGACTGCTGGTCATCATCTTCTGCTGGCTGCTGATTAAAAGACAGTGCACTGCTGGTAGGAGTCAATCTCCATGAGACGAAACTTAAAAGGGAAATGACCTGGCTGAGTCACTCCCATGTTTGCCCAGGTGCCCGGTTAAAAGAGCACCCAGGACTACGTCGACGATGGCTACCAGTCGTACTGCGCTGTCTGCTGCCAAAAGGCAATAAACTGCTGCTGTGTAGCAATGCAGTACCATGTCTGCCAGCACCCAGGAGACATACTGTGATGGTTAGCTGAGCAGGCTCCATGCTTGCCGTGGTATGGCGTCTGCACAGGTAACTCAAGAAAAAAGGCGCAAAATGATTGTCTGCCCTTGCTTTCATGGAAGGAGGGAGGGAAGGGGGGCCTGACGATATGTACCCAGAACCACCTGCAACAATGTTTTAGCCCCATCAGGCACTGGGATTTCTACCCAGAATTCAAATGGGTGGCGGAGACTGTGGGAACTGTGGGATAGCCACCCACAGTGCAACGCTCTGGAAGTTGACGGTTGCCTCGGTACTGTGGACACACTCCGCTGACTTCATGCACTTAGAAAATTTGTGTGGGGATACACAAAATCGACTGTATAAAAATGCTTTCTACAAAACCAACTTCTATAAATTCGACCTAATTTTGTAGTGTAGACATACCCTGATTACTCTTCCTGGGGAGCTGGAGTACTGGGGTAGACTGGAGAGCACTCTGCCATTGATTTAGACCTGCTAAATCAACCTCTGCTGCATTGAGTTTAGCAGCGTCAATCTCCCTGTAGTGAAGACCAGCACACTGTTGGGTTAGAAAGCCTTCAGCAGTCTAGGCCTTGGCTGTACTCAAGACATTACTTGAACCTGTTTCTGAGGAGTATTTGAACTTGTTCCTAGTCCTTGCTTAAGTATCTGTCATCCCATCTTAGGTTAGTAAGTGATCATTGTGACAGATGCTATGGTATATTCAACTACTGTTGTTTATAAAGTTAATATATCTTTATGGGCTGGCTAGTGATTCATTTGTCCAGAGGTATAATCAGAGAATGGATGCTTCCTGCAGGAACTAAAGACAATGGGGGCAGTGGGGCAGTAATCAATGCAAATCTCCAGTACTGAAACACTGCAGGTAATGAGTCTTTTGCATGCAGATTAGTTTGACCTGGTTCAAAGGCCTTGGCAGACAAAGGGCTTTAAACTGTTTAAAATAACAGCCATTGACCTGGGGAGGTGCCAACAACATCCAAGAACTGACCACCATGAGACTGTGACCAACAGGATAAGGCCCTCAGAGAGGGGCTTGAGTTTATTTTTTTAGGACCTACCAAACTAACCAAAGCCTTCATGTGATACCTTGTAAGCTAGGAATGTGTATAAGTTGTTGATTGTTTTAAGATTTGTTTTCTCTGTAATGCTTTTGTTCTGAATAGTAATGTGCTTTAATTACTGGCTGGTCACTGAATGCCCCGTCATTGCCCCTCAGAGAACAAAACTGCAGGTGTTGAATTAAAGTCAGACCTGCTGAGTTGATCATAGTGAATTGCATGAGTCTGCAACTGAAGGCCCTGGTCTGGAGGGAGAGAATTGCAGGATTCTGCCCCCCAGAAGGTGACGGTTGGAAGCTGGAGGCCTGAGACCTAACTGCGGTGTTCTCGAGATCATCACAAGCGGGTCAGAGGTACAGTTAACTCAGCAAGTGGGACAAATGTATCTTGTAGTGTTATCATAGCCATGTTGGTCCTAGGATATTAGACAGACAAGGTGGGTGAGGGAATATCTTGTATTGGACCAACTTCTGCTGGTGAGAAAGGCAAGCTTGTCAAGTGGGAAAGCTTATCTCTCACTCCAGCAGAAGTTGGTCCAATAAAAAATATTGCCTCGCCCACCTTGTCTCTACAATTGTATCTTCATTGTTATGGGCCCAACAGGGTGGAACTTACTAGCTTCTAAAACACATTTCAGTCCATTTCTCCCCATTTTAAATAACACCTCAGGTAGCTGTTTTTTTTAACTTTACTGTTGTCAACTCATTTATTACCATTCCTTCTCCTGCCTCTTTTCATTAACCCTTTCATTTGGTTTTGTCTTTGTGGATTTCAGGATGACTAGGCCGCTTCGCAGTGGGTGCTTTCACTTAAAATGGTGCTGATGAACTCCAGCGTATTAATATATTTTATCTTGCTTGAGAAACAGGAGGCCCAGCTTCTCAGTTGGTGTAAATCAGCATAGCTCTGTTTACCTCAGTGATTTACACTAGCTGAGGATATGGTCTGGAAATGTGTAATGTAAAGTTATACTTTTGTTCATTTTGGAGTTCTGAAAAGGCCTAATTAATGTGTATTGAGAAAGATGGACATCGGGCTGTGGCTCCACTTTTCCCCTCATACTCTTAAACACCAAGGAAATGATCTTTCTTTCCCCCCATCATTTCCATGCAGCTACTAATTTTGTTTAAAAATAATAAAAATGAAAATGATTTTTTTATTTTTAGTTTTAATTCTTGTCAGAACTTTCCTAGCTGCTTCAGAGAATATATTGTACCCCTTAGCTGATAAGAATAAAATGTAAAACTGCCTCCCAGCTGATTAAAAAAAACACTGTGACAGAAGTCGGCTGCTTTTGCATATGTACCACCTCTCTCTGCTCTCCCACCTCTCTCTGCTGGATGGAATTTGTCTGATGTGCTGAATGTATTAGAACTGGCTTAACTACCAAAGTTGATCCTTTAGCTCACTGATAGGGGCCTGTGTTTTGGGAGCTGAAGCTCACAAACTCTACTTCAGACACCGCAGGTGAAATCCTGGCCTCGCTGAAGTCAATGGCAAATCTATCGTAAAACTTCATGGGAGCCAGGATTTCACCCATGTCTTCAGGTGGTTAAGCAACAACTACAGTGTCTCTAAATCCACATGTACCTGAAAGCCTCTTATTTTATAATGGGCTCTGTGATATATGGTGATGTATGCAATGAGATGCAGTCCCTTCCCCAGAAGGCACTTTCCTTGGTGACTTCCTAGTTCCTACTAACCTTCCCTAGTTTAAGGTTGCCTTCTGGGACTCCCCAGCCTGCCTATCTGGGGCCAGCTTCTTTAAATTTGGCAGAGCCTAGCAGCTGCACTTCTAAAGTGGCCATTTTCTAACAGGTTTCAGAGTAACAGCCGTGTTAGTCTGTATTCGCAAAAAGAAAAGGAGTACTTGTGGCACCTTAGAGACTAACCAATTTATTTGAGCATAAGCTTTCGTGAGCTACAGCTCACTTCATCGGATGCATACTGTGGAAAGTGTAGAAGATCTTTTTATACACACAAAGCATGAAAAAATACCTCCTCCCACCCCACTCTCCTGCTGGTAATAGCTTATCTAAAGTGATCACTCTCCTTACAATGTGTATGATAATCAAGGTGGGCCATTTCCAGCACAAATCCAGGGTTTAACAAGAACATTGGGGGGGAGGGGGGGCTTAGGAAAAAACAAGGGGAAATAGGTTACCTTGCATAATGACTTAGCCACTCCCAGTCTCTATTCAAGCCTAAGTTAATTGTATCCAATTTGCAAATGAATTCCAATTCAACAGTTTCTCGCTGGAGTCTGGATTTGAAGTTTTTTTGTTGTAATATAGCAACTTTCATGTCTGTAATCGCGTGACCAGAGAGATTGAAGTGTTCTCTGACTGGTTTATGAATGTTATAATTCTTGACATCTGATTTGAGTCCATTTATTCTTTTACGTAGAGACTGTCCAGTTTGACCAATGTACATGGCAGAGGGGCACTGCTGGCACATGATGGCATATATCACATTGGTGGATGTGCAGGTGAACGAGCCTCTGATAGTGTGGCTGATGTTATTAGGCCCTGTGATGGTGTCTCCTGAATAGATATGTGGGCACAGTTGGCAACGGGCTTTGTTGCAAGGATAGGTTCCTGGGTTAGTGGTTCTGTTGTGTGGTATGTGGTTGCTGGTGAGTATTTGCTTCAGGTTGGGGGGCTGTCTGTAGGCAAGGACTGGCCTGTCTCCCAAGATTTGTGAGAGTGTTGGGTCATCCTTCAGGATAGGTTGTAGATCCTTAATAATGTATTGGAGGGGTTTTAGTTGGGGGCTGAAGGTGACAGCTAGTGGCATTCTGTTATTTTCTTTGTTAGGCCTGTCCTGCAGTAGGTGACTTCTGGGAACTCTTCTGGCTCTATCAATCTGTTTCTTCACTTCCACAGGTGGGTATCGTAGTTGTAAGAATGCTTGATAGAGATCTTGTAGGTGTTTGTCTCTGTCTGAGGGGTTGGAGCAAATGCGGTTGTATCGCAGATCTTGGCTGTAGACGATGGATCGTGTGGTGTGGTCAGGGTAAAAGCTGGAGGCATGTAGGTAGGAATAGCGGTCAGTAGGTTTCTGGTATAGGGTGGTGTTTATGTGACCATCGTTTATTAGCACTGTGGTGTCCAGGAAGTGGATCTCTTGTGTGGACTGGACCAGGCTGAGGTTGATGGTGGGATGGAAATTGTTGAAATCATGGTGGAATTCCTCAAGGGCTTCTTTTCCATGGGTCCAGATGATAAAGATGTCATCAATATAGCGCAAGTAGAGTAGGGGCGTTAGGGGACGAGAGCTGAGGAAGCGTTGTTCTAAGTCAGCCATAAAAATGTTGGCATATTGTGGGGCCATGCGGGTACCCATAGCAGTGCTGCTGATCTGAAGGTATACATTGTCCCCAAATGTAAAATAGTTATGGGTAAGGACAAAGTCACAAAGTTCAGCCACCAGGTTAGCCGTGACATTATCGGGGATAGTGTTCTTGACGGCTTGTAGTCCATCTTTGTGTGGAATGTTGGTGTAGAGGGCTTCTACATCCATAGTGGCCAGGATGGTGTTATCAAGAAGATCACCGATGGATTGTAGTTTCCTCAGGAAGTCAGTGGTGTCTCGAAGGTAGCTGGGAGTGCTGGTAGCGTAGGGCCTGAGGAGGGAGTCTACATAGCCAGACAATCCTGCTGTCAGGGTGCCAATGCCTGAGATGATGGGGCGCCCAGGATTTCCAGGTTTATGGATCTTGGGTAGTAGATAGAATATCCCAGGTCGGAGTTCCAGGGGTGTGTCTGTGCGGATTTGATCTTGTGCCTTTTCAGGGAGTTTCTTGAGCAAATGCTGTAGTTTCTTTTGGTAACTCTCAGTGGGATCAGAGGGTAATGGCATGTAGAAAGTGGTGTTGGAGAGCTGCCGAGCAGCCTCTTGTTCATATTCTGACCTATTCATGACGACAACAACACCTCCTTTGTCAGCCTTTTTGATTCTGATGTCAGAGTTGTTTCTGAGGCTGTGGATGGCACTTGCCCCATAACCTCAGCTGTGCGGAACACAATGCCACCCACAGTCTTACACATTGTAAGGAGAGTGATCACTTTAGATAAGCTATTACCAGCAGGAGAGTGGGGTGGGAGGAGGTATTTTTTCATGCTTTGTGTGTATAAAAAGATCTTCTACACTTTCCACAGTATGCATCCGATGAAGTGAGCTGTAGCTCACGAAAGCTTATGCTCAAATAAATTGGTTAGTCTCTAAGGTGCCTCAAGTACTCCTTTTCATTTTCTAACAGCAAGTGCCACTTGATGTATCTTTCTCTTCCAGCTGGGAGGTTCTTTTAGCTCCTGTTTGTTTTCCCTTTCTCCTTACTAAGAGGATGGCACATTTTGAGGTAGAATGGGCTGTCACTGTGGTAGGTATCAGACAGCCCATAGGTAAGGGGTTCTTTCCACATGTCATTGTGGGACAGAAATCTCCTGCTCCTTTGTTACACTTTCCCTTTGTGCCCAGAGAGCTGTTATTGTCCTGACAACAATTTTGAGATAGTTTTGCTATTTGAAGCTGACTGACCTGCCCTAGGAGATCGTTCTGCTCCTTGAATTTACTTTGTCATTTGTTTTCACAAGGGAAAAACGCTGACTGGGCTGAAGAAAGACATTGGTGCACAGACTGAAAGAGAACACATTTTAAAATGACGCTTTTTTCCATGGGAGCCCGGAAAGAAAAGCCCAACATGTTGCAGGTGGTGAGGGACAGTCTCTTGCTCACCTCTACTTATAGGCTACCCATTACTGAAGAGGGTCTTTGCAGCCTGGTAAGAAGTCTCTTTGATCTGATGTTATTCAGATTACAGGGCCCAACTATTATGTGCTCTTAGGAACTCTTTACACCACTGTGGTGCCTTGATAGTGTATATTGATTAGTGACACAGGTGAGAATCAATCTCATTTTTCAAGTGACTGTGCTGTTTCTGTTAGCTTGCTTTTGTTGGTGCATACTGCTGAGGGGGAATTGTGTCTTTTTCACAATCACAGGGAGGCAGATCAGATCAGCTGTCTGACTTATATTTTGAAGACCTTCAACTGTGATTATTTAGAGTGGTGATAATTTATATTTTTGGACTACATCTCCCATGATGCACAATAACGTCACCCAATTGGTGAGGGGAGAAGCCACATCACTCCAGTCACATAATCTATGTGCATAATAGGAGAGGAAGCCTGGCTGGGGAACTTTGTTCTTAGGCTATGTTTACACTCACTGAAATTAAAAAAACCACCCATGGCTGGCCTCTGCCAGATGACTCGGGCTCCAGCTAAGGGGCTGTTTACTTGCAATGTAGATGTTCAGGCTCAAGCTGCAGCCTGGGCTCTAGGACTCTGTGAGTGTCCCAGAGCTCGGGCTACAGCCCAAGCCTGAAGGTCTAAATCTCAGTTAAACAGCCCCTTAGCCCAAGCCTTGCAAACCCAAGTCAGCTGGCATGGACCAGTCACAGATGTCTCACTGCAGTGTAGACCCATAGCGAGAATGAAAGCAGGAGGCACCGAAACTACAATTCCCATGAGGCACCTCAGCAGTATTTCAGAATCAAAATATTTCAGTTTTTAGCCCAAAATTAAGAGATTTCAGTTTTTTGGGTGTTAAGTTTCGATGAAAAAAAATCAAAAATTGGTGTATTCAAAAACCCAATTTTCTCTCCAATTGTGTAAGTGAGGCAGTGCATGCATACATTGAATAATATTCCCCACACTGAAGACTACATTTTAATGATGACAGATAGTTCTGAGGCTGAATATTTGTGTTAATCTTTTAACATCCAAATGCAAGGTCATGCATATAGGAACAAAGAATTGAGGTCACACTTATAGAATGCGAGACTATATTCTGGAAAGCAGTGACCCTGAAAGAGATGTAAAGCATCATGGTAGATAATCAACTGAACATGAGCTCTCAGGGTGATGGTGTCTGAGAGCTAACTTCAGGGCTGCCAGTACAATTTGTGTAGTAGGGGTGCTGAGAGCCACTGAACCAAACTTTAAACTCTGCATATAATGGAAACCCCTTCAAGCCAAGGAGTGCTGCAGCACCCCTAGTTCTAGCACCTATGGCTAACTTGTTCCTTGGATGAATAGGCAGAAAAACGTGGAGTAGGAATAGGCAAGTGGTAGTTCTACTGTATATGGCATTAAGAGAGGCATTACTGGAATACTGCATCCATCCTTGAAAAAGGATGTTGACAAATTGGAAAGGATTCAGAAAAAGAGCTACAAGAATAATCGAGATCCAGAAAATGTATCTAAGGGCTTGTCTACACAGTGAGCTAGGGTGTGACTCTGCAGAGCAGTAGCTTGCCACGTGGACCCTGCTACAGTGCACTACGGAACTTTTAGTTTACTGTAGTAGGGTATGTGTGGCAAGCTATGCTCTGTAGATTGACATTCTGGCTTGCCAACCACTACTTCACCATAGATGAGCATGTGCAGTGAGAAACTAAAGAAACTCAGTTTATTTAGTTAATCCAAGACAAGGTTAAGAGGTGACTAGATCGTGGTCTAGAACTGCCTACACGAAGAGAAAATATATTTTTAATGGTAGAGGGCTCTTTAATCTAATAGTCAAAGGCATAACAAGAGCCAATGGCTGAAAGTTGAGCCTAGATAAACTCAGAGTAGAAATAAGGTGCGAAATTTTATAAGTGAGAAGGTATTTGCTCATTGAACAGTTTTTACCTAGGGCCGTGGTAGATTTTCCATCATTTGGAATTCTTTCAACTGAGATGTCTTTCTAGAAGCTATACACTCTAGCTCAGCCAGAGTTCAGTGTTCAGTACAGGAACTATTTGATGAAATTCTATTGCTGTGTTATGCAAATCCATCTAGATGAACATAATGGTCCTTAAAAATCTGTTAATCTAATTATCTGCTTTGCTTTTGTAGTCAGTTATTGTAGTATTCATGCACTGCAGTATTATTCAGGAACAATAATGAAATATCCTTGAGGCACTTCATAAGAAATTGTATCTTTCTTTGCTCATTAATTTTGACATGTAATGTTAAATTCTAGTCCTCTTAGAATACAAAACTAAAGGCTAAAGCAGCAACCAAAACAAGGATTTGTTTTGTCAAAGTCAACTTGGTTGCATACTGTACACCACACAGTGATTACTGTATACACTCTGGTTTGGGTTCTGATTTATTGGCAATAACAGAAATGATGTAGCTCTCTATCCAGAGAAGTCAGAAGGTTTCAAGCTTAATTGCACTCACTCACACTAGTGCAAATGAGGAGTCACTCCAACAGAGTCAGTGGGAATTGCACTTGTGTGAGACAAGCATCAGACTTTCTATCATTTTGTTTTCTGCCGCACCTGAGCTGTCACACCACAGGGGAGATTTGTCAGATGAAATCTGCTATCTTATTATGGGATAGGGTGACATTTATGCAAACAGTACACCAGCTAGGGCAAAAACTGTTCAGAATAGTAAATTAAATGATAATGTATGGTCTTGGTTAGTATACGAAGCAATAAACGGCCGCCGAACTGGACGAACAATGAAGTAAGGCAGAGATCCAAAGCCATTTCTTCCAAGTATACTACTCAAGATCAAACATTCTTGTTTAGTTGTGGTAGGCTATTTTTAAGTGCAGCTCAATGAACTGGTGTCCTTTGACTCCCTAAAAAACCCAGCGTCTGAATCAGCTGTATTTTGAAGCCCAATGGCTTGATGGAACAAATAATCCACATGCTGATTTCATGGTTTGCAGTACAGTTGATCCACATGCTGATTTCTTAAAAAAACCTAAACCAGCAGTTTGATCAGCTGCCCTTAAATGAGAGTTTGCTTCACTTGCCAGTTTGGGCTCTCCATCTGGATCAGCTGTACTTCAAAGTGGAATATCTCAGCGAAGTGTTTGCTCTGTTCATCTGATCCAGACACCAGTATTCCTAAAGGGGTTGAAACCTGCATCTGGCCACACAGATCTGTCATGTACTTCTGCACCAGATATTGGCTGGCTACAGAACTTGTTTATGCACATCAAATGTATTCATCATAAGATCCTTTAAAGTTCTGGTATGACTGAGGTTCGCTTAGAATAGATAAGATGTTTTACACACAATACCACCTAGTGGCTATGTATAATACAGTTTAGCATTCCATTACATCTCCCCCTTTAAGTTTTACGTTTCTACCATTTACAATATTTACACTATCATGCTGTCTTTGAAGTTCAGTGTGTATCAGTCTGTTAAGTGTCTCTGAATCATACTGGTTTTCTAATTATATGACCCAAATGCGTAATAACTTGATCATCTGGATATCTATTAGTTGCAATGACTGGCTGTGGTCAATTTGCAATCCTTGAGTCTTTGTTATCTTATTCTGCATTTGCCATCTGTAGAGTTTGCTCTGTTGATTGGTCTTTTGAGGAACAAACTGTATATGTCAATAGTTTTTGTTGAACTCCCCACTGCTGGTCTCAATTACATATGATCTGTGTGCTGAATTATTTTTCTTTACAACAGCTGGAATTGTCCATCCGTTTTCTCCATCCAATTTAACATGAATGTAGTCATCTGGTTCTAGACCTGGCAGTTCTCTGAGTGACATCTGTTGTAAAAGTGTCCATAAGCTCCCTGAGCCTTTTTATCTGATTTGGTTACTCTCTTCATATCTGGGCACTTTGGAAATAGGTTCTTTTCCAAAGTTGGAACAGGAGTTCTGAGTTGTCGTCCCATCAGGAGTTGTGCTGGACTGTATTCAGTTACTGCTATTGGTGCTGATCCTTAACTCAGAAGAGCAAGGAATGGATCTTTCTGATGTAGGATTTTCTTGGCTCTCTGTACAGTTCTCTCAGGCCTTGTCTGACTACGGGGGAGATCGACCTAAGTTACGCAACTTTAGCTATGTGAATAACATAGCTGAAGTAGACGTACTTAGATCTACTTACTGCGAGGTCTATGCTGTGTTGATGGGAGATGCTCTCCTGTCGACTCCCCTTGCGCTTCTCATTCAGGTGGAGTACAGGAGTTGATGGGAGAGCGATCTGCAGTTGATTTAGTGGGTCTTCATTAGACCTGCTAAATTGACCGTCGATGCATCAATCGCTGCGCGTCGATCCCCCAGTAAGTGTAGTCAAGCCCTCAGCCTCTCCGTTCGCTTGTGGGTAATGTGGGCTGCTAGTAATATGATCAAAATCATAAAATGACTTAAATTTTGCTGCAGTGAATTGTGGTCTATTGTTCATCACTAATCATTCTGGAATATTGAAGTAAGCAAAAGTGCATTTCAGTTTCTCGGTAACATTGTGACATTTTAGGTCTTTCAAGTACATTATTTCTATACACCTGGAAAAATAGTCCATGATGACCAGGTAATGATGTCCTCTGAATTAACATAAATCTGCAGCTAGTCTCTTCCTCTGATAGAGGTGTTATTATTTAGAGGTTCTTTATGTTATGTTGGTTGGTTAGTTCTGCAATGTTTACATGCAGATACTTTATATTTTTGCTGAAACCCAGCCACCACACAGCATTTAATTAATCCTTTATGTCCATAGATGGCATTTAGGATTTCTCCTCTCATTTCATTTGGAATTATGATGCAATTGTCTTTTAATCATGAGTCCATTTGATTCACTTAATTGTCCACACACCTCAAAGTAGTGTCTTGTTATTTCCTTAGTGTCCTTTAGATACTTGGACTAGCCACCCATATTGTAACTTAGAATTTACTGAAGTTGTGCATTGGTCAAGGTTGCATTTTGTAGCTGGAGTTGTCTTTTTTCTGATGCTGGTCTGTAAGTGTCCACATGTGCCTTTACTTCGAGCTCACAGGTACTTGAGTGGGACACTGGACTCTGTGACAGTGTCTGCTACTACCCGATTTTTTCCAGGAACCTCTTTAGCAATTGGGTTAAATCGCATTCCCTTTATCAATAGACGATGGCATCTCAGTTGAGTGCTCGACCCAGGTCTTTTCCATTGTTGAGGATTGCAAGTAGTTTATGGTCTGTTATCAATGTAAATGAATCAAGTCCATACAGATATCTGTAAAAGTTCTCACATTCCCATATGTTTGCCAGGCACTCCATTCAATCGTGCATGTCATTTTTCTGCTTCTGTAAAAGTGCGAGAGCAAAACGGTAAGTGGCTTTCACTCAGAACCATGTTGTTGCAGGAATATACCACAGAAGCCATGGGTGCTTGTATCCACATTGACCATTGTGGGGCTGTTCACATTATAGTACTTGAGAACTGGAGTTGTTGAGATTTGTTTTTATCTTTTTGAAGGCAATTTCTTCATTTGACCCTCATAGCCAAGATGGGTTGGACTTTCACAGTTCATTCAATGGTTCTGTCCCCTGCAGAAAGATCTTGTAGGTAGCGACCAAGGTAATTTCCCATCCTCATTAAACATCTCAGTTCTGGAACATTAGTTGGTGCATTCAATTCTCAAATTGTTTTTACTTTATCAGGGCTACAATTGATTCCATTTTTGTTTATTGTCTGTCTCAAAAACTCGATTTGGGGTAGGCAGAAAACACATTTTTCCATGTTTAGCTTCAGTCCAGACTAACTGAGCAGGCTTAGGACCAATGTTCCCTCTAATTTTTTCCATCCATGTGTGGAATAAATTTTGTTATGTGCACTGAGGTATATGTGGATGTGCACCACCAGTAGAAACAAAAACCTAGATATAATATATTAAGTTTAATAAAAAGTTACCATAGGGATAATTACTCCAGCCAGGACAGGTTTGGCGTTTTAGAACTCACTACTCAAAGAATTAAATTTAAGTGTAAGAGAAATAAAAATTATGAAATGCTTAAACCAGTCAAAACACTAAAATAACACTTCGAAAGAATAAAATTACAGAGAATATATGTACATTGCAGGAAGTAGCAAGAAGTAACAACAATGATTCAAGTATGTGTTGGGAGGTGAGTGTGAAAGAGAGAGAGAGAGAGTGTGTGTGTGTGCTGGCTGCTGGGGAAAGCCATGTGCTGTCTCTTTAAGACACTCACTGAACACTCTCTTGCTCTGTCATAGAATCATAGAACATTAGGGTTGGAAGGGACCTCAGGAGGTCATCTAGTCCAACCCCCTGCTCAAAGCAGGACCAATCCCCAACTGTTCTGAGCTCTGTTGTCTCCCCTCCCCTGCTCTGAGGAGATGGGGTATGAGTGTGTGTGTGTGTGTGTGTGTGTGAGCGAACAAGAGAGACTGTGTGAGCTGGCTGCTGGGGAAATCTCAGAAACAGTGCACTGTCTCTTTAAGAAAGGCACTCAGTCACTCACCATTCAGACCTCAGACCACAGCAGCTCCAAGTCCTCCTGAGCCAGGCTGTCCCCTCTGCCCTGCTCTGCAGAGATGGGGTACAGGTGTGGGGGGAGGGGGACACCCTGACATCAGCACCCTCCTCCCCCTTACCCTCCCACCCCATGCTGCTCAGCCAGCAGGAGGGTCCTGGGAGCAACTGCAGGATGGAGAAATGTGGGGGGAGGGGCACCTGAACCTGTGCGTGCTCTGCTAATCAGCTGGGTAGCATTTGAATCTCTCCTGCACGGCCGCCCAAGTGCGCAGCTTACAGGGAACACAGTTTAGGATTGAGGGTTTTGTTGTGTTCTTCCATTGAAGAGCCATATATTATAATATCATCCCTGAAATCTACAATATTTTCCCCTCAAAACTGTTTCATGAAGTCTTTTAAGATTCATACAGCCCCCATTGGCCTGCGGCAGTGAACTGCGGCCAGTGGGAGCCGCGATTGGCCAAACCTGTGGATGTGGCTGGTAAACAAACCAGCCCCGCCTGCCAGGGGCTTTCCCTGCACAAGCGGCGTCCCAAGTTTGGGAAACACTGGTCTAGTACAACCACAGGTTTTGGGGCATGATGCAGGAGTTACTGGGAGAGTTCTATGGCCTGCGTTATGCAGGTCTTCAAACTAGAGGAGCACAATGGTCTCTTCCAGCATTAAAATCTATGAAATTCTTCTTTGTTCTGTTACATCCCATTATTCCTAGTTGTAACCTTTGAACCAGTCAGACAGTTCCTTTCCTGTTTGTCTACTTACTTCCCTCCTACATTTGACATGACCTAAGGTGTCCACCTACTGATAGGGCTCCTTTGCTGCTTGTGTTATCTTCTCCTGTTCCGTTCGGCTTAATGTGGAACTTGTAGGATAGGCTGCCAGCAGGACAGCACGGGAGGTGGATTGGAGCAAGAGCAGTGGGGTCAAAGAAGTAGCCTGCATGAGTGAAAGAGAGTCAAGGTGGTATATGAAAAGCACTTGCCTGCCACCTCAAGACCTGCATTTGGAAATAGCAATCAGATTCTGGTTGTTCAAAATTCTTGATCTAGGGTCACTTGTTGCTTTGGACGCCACAGTCATGTTGAGGGATGGAGGCTCATCGCTATGGTAGCACAGGCTGAAGGCAGACAGTATATCTGTGGGGTTGCTTGCGGCAGCATGCTAAGGAGCAGCTTCCTCGACTGCTTTTTGTAGCTACAACATACTGTCCCCTAGTGCCAGGGCTGGACTGCCAGCTGCTGCGCTGAGCCCTGGGAAATGATCTCATATTGCTGTGCAGCCCAGCAGCCAGTAATGGGACTACCTGGCATGCCTTGGATCCCAGGTGAGCAAGACTGGGGAAAATGGGAAGATGACACAGGGATCTAGCTTGCATATCTCCATGGGGAACCAGATTCCAGTCCATAGGGATTTATCATTCTGTCCATCCCTACTTACACTGCACAAGGTCTGAATAAATAGACTGTGTTGCCTAAGGAATAACTGGGATCTGTGTGTGAAGCTTTGTGCCAATAAAGGATGCTATCAAAAGGAAAATAATGTGGGAGAATTTGCTTGTTCCCGCAAGTTCAATAAACTTCTCTGTTTACAGTTATTGCTTTTACGCAAAATAAATATCTCTAACAATAAAACAGGGTATAGAGACTAATCTGATTTCTTTGATTGTTTCTTAGCAACTTAAATTGTGAATTAGTTACTAAGCAGCTGAGTTAGTGCTTCACAATGAAGCAAAGATAACATTAAAATAAATAAAAATCTAACACCATTAAGACTGAGATATTGTGAAATTAAGTGTTGGCTAATATGTACCACCTTTGTCCTATGTGATGATAAACAATTGGTTAGCTTTTCTCAGTACAGTCATCTTTGATTGTGAGCAGAAGTTCAGCCCTTCTCACACAATGCCATATCTAAGCTGACACAAATGTATGCATCCTCTCAGAGCCCAGCACTGCTCAATCAAGTCTCTGAGAAGACCTGTTGGGGCTCCCATTGAAGTAAATAAACAATTCCATTGATTGAATTGGAAGCAGGTTTGGGTCCTAACCTACTGAATCGCTGTGGAGCCTAAATAGTGTTTATAGTCTCTCATATAGATCCCCAGCCTCTCTAAGATGGTGTAGCTCTGGGGACATCTGTGGAGTTCATAGAGTCATAGAAGTGTAGGACTGGAAGGGACCTCTGGAGGTCAGGTCCAGCCCTCTTCACTTGTGGCAGGACTAAGTATTATCTAGACCAGTGCTTCTCAAGCTATCTGATGTGGGGGACCGGCAATTTTTTTTTTCCAATGTGCGCGCAGACCAGCAGCCGATGGCTCGTGGACCAACACCGGTCCACGGACCACCACTTTGAGTAGCACTGATCTAGACCACTCCTGACAGGTGTTTGTCTAACCTGCTCTTTAAAATCTCCAATGATGGAGATTCTACAACCTCCCTAGGCAATTTACTCCAGTGCTTAACCACCCTGGCAGTTAGGAAATTTTTCCTCATGTCCAACCTAAATGGCCCTTGCTGCAATTTAAGCCCTTTACTTCTTGTTCATTCCTCAGAAGTTAAGGAGAACAATTTTTCTCCCTTCTCCTTGTAACTTTTTATGTACTTGAAAACTGTTATCATGTCCCCTCTCCGTCTTCTCTTCTCCAGACTAAACAAACTCAATTTTTTCAATCTTCCCTCATAGGTCATGTTTTCTAGACCTTTATTCATTTTGTTGCTCTTCTCTGGACTTTCTCAATTTGTGCACATCTTTCTTGAAATGTCCCCCCACACCTCTGGAATTGGACATAATACTCCAGCTGAGCGTGGAGTAGAGTGGAAGAATTACTTCTCATGTCTTCCTTACAACACTCCTGCTAATACATCCCAGAATGACATTTGCTTTTTTTGCAACACTGTTACACGGTTGACTCATATTTAGCTTGTGATCCACTATGTCCCCCAGATCCCTGTCTGCCGCACTCCTTCCTAGGCAGTCATTTCCATTTTGTATATATGCAACTGATTGTTCCTTCCTAAGGGGAGTACTTTGCATTTGTCCTTATTGAATTATGTCAGTTTATAGCAGCTGAGGATCTGGCCCCAGGACTGTAAGAGGAAGTGGCAAAATATTGTGAACTAAGTAATCCAGAGCTCCCCAGTCTCATCAGCTGGAGCCAGCTGTATGACCAAACTGAGAGCGTATGTCTGGAGTCTGAGTCTTAATATAAATTGGTTTGTCAATGTCTTCCTCAGGTCATTAGCCTACGCACTCCAGATGGCAGAGTGCCCCGGTGCAGAAACCATATGGTAGTGTATAGCAATGATTGAGAGGAGTAGGATAAATACATTGTTATGAGAAACAAATAATGCACTAGGGTCTATGACATATGTGTCAGCATTAGCTGACAGCAGAATGACATGAAAGTTAAAGGTCAGGTAATGGTATTATTAATTATGGCAAAGTGTAGGCACGGCCCACAGATAAATGGAGAATGTAAAAGTTGAG
Organism: Lepidochelys kempii; assembly: GCF_965140285.1. Taxonomy (NCBI): domain Eukaryota; kingdom Metazoa; phylum Chordata; order Testudines; family Cheloniidae; genus Lepidochelys; species Lepidochelys kempii. The sequence goes on from NC_136384.1 coordinate 48,881,354, forward strand.
CCGCACCATGAAGTACAAAATATATTGGAGTTTCAAAAATCAAAAAGTTTAAAAGTGATGGTCTCAATCTAGACCATGCTATGCTGGAGGACACTCTGGGTAAATTGCCATTCCTCCCAAATTCATGGTGGGCCTAGCTTTGAGCAGGTCTAAGCACCAACAGCTCTCACTGACCTCAGCTGGAGTTGCTGGGGTACGGCACATCTGAAAATCAGGTCCTTTGCGACCCCGAACAGCTTGGTGCCTCAGAGGCTGTGCTGAGAGACAGACAGGGAGAGGGATCTGGGAAACTGTGAGCAGGGGCTAAAAAGGGAGCAGGGGTAAGTTTGCCTCTGAAACCATGGGCCTGGTTCTGCATTATGCCCTTCCCATGGTAAACCCCAATATGTTTTAAGTCCCCTTAAATCTGTTTTGCACAGTGTTTTTGTTTTAACAAAGCAATTTTTGTTATCTGACCTCATCAGAGCTGCATCCTCTACTGCTTCTTTTTAATGACCATTTAAAAATGATTAACAGTGCCTGGAGCCATGACAGCCCGACTTCCTGTGCTGAACTTCATACATGTCTGGATTTGGAGAAGGGAGTTCCCTGCAAGAGAGAGTTTCCCATAAACAAGGACACTTGGGTCATTGTTTAGAAAAGCTGACTTCATGGAGGAGAGATAAGCCATGGACTGGGACGGATGCTCTGGCAGGGAGGTTTTTTCACTCGTTTGGGGTTTCATTTTAATGCTTGAAGCACATTTGTTTACGATTTTCTAAAAAGCCTCAAAGCAAAAGCGTTGTGGGCTGTCATTGGCCAGCATGACTCTAATTCTCAGTTCTGTTCTTTGGTAAAAGTGATGGGAATGGCTTCTTTCAGATCAGATAGGTAACTGGAAGATTATGATGGAAGAATGGGCATGACAAAAGCTTATGTATACCACAGGGAAACTGGGACATTGTAAAGTTTTCATTTCTGGAACAGCTTCCTCAGTATGTGATTAACTGCCACCTCTACAACAAAAACTGCCCTTTTACTGTCAGCTTCCCTAAAGTGGAACCAAGTCCTCACTGGCAGCATTCAGGCCAGTTCTGTTTGAACCATCTTTATTCCTTGTTTGTATCAGGGCTTGTCGAATTCACTTGCTATTTTTAAATTCAGTTCAAGGGATGGGTGAAGGCTCAGGTCAGTTTGGATTTTATTTGAACCTGTTTGCTCATCCTTAGTCCAAACTCTGCCGATCTTAATTCTGAATGGAAAATGGGTTATTTATTTAAGGTTCATAAAGATAGAAAACAGCAGGAAATTCAATCAGCATGTCTTCTTTGCTACTTCTGTTCCATTACACAATAATTTCCCCTTCCCTCAGGCTATCATCCGCCTTCTCTTTTTCAGAGGCACTCAATAAGAGAGATTATTGATCCTCACCTGTCAGTTACTTAGGAGCACACAGGCATAGTGTATTTTGAATCTATTTTCTTGATGGCATGCCTGTGGATAGGGTTTTATTTCTCTGGAATTCTACTCAAGCTCCCAGATGCTGACTGGTGGGAGCTCTGGCTTCCCTCACCCTCTTTTCGCTTTCAGAAAAGCCCAGACAGTCAGTGGCGCCTCCAGTGGGGAGAAGGAGGGCATTCACTTCCTGGATTCTAGGCAATGAAAAGTTGAACTTAACAACCTTTATAAACTTCTATGTCTAAAGTTAGGCACCTAAGTCCATGTTTGAGCACCTCAGTAAAAGTTGTGCCTTAATTTTCAAATGTGATGAGCACCTGCATCTAGAGTTGGAAGAAAGTTTTTGACGCAAATATGGGTTTCTTTGGCAAAAAAGGCAGATTCAGTGACTCTGAAACATTTCATGAATTGCTATCAATTTCATCAAATTGTTTTAGATGGGAGGAAAAAAGAGCCTTAAAAAATTCGAGAAAAAATTTTTAATTTGAAAATATTTTGTTTTAAAAATTCCTTGAATTATAGTCTTTTAAAACTGAAACATTAAATGTTTCCGTGAAATGTTTTGTTTAATTGGACCTGAAATAATTTCTTTTGGCATTGTCAGCAGTTGGAAAAAAATCCATTATTTTCACAGCTCTACCTGCGTCTTTCATTGACTTTGCTAGGAGATGCAGGTGCTTTGCTCCTCTGCCTTCAGTGAGAGGCGTGCGTGCTCAGAAACTCTCAAATTCAGGCCACAACTTTTACTGAGATGCTTAAATAAGGGTTTAGGAGCCACACTTTAGGTTCCCAGGATTGTGAAGGTCGGCCATTACTCCTTAAACTAATATATTAAGAAAAGAGATGCTAACAAAATGTTGATGCCATGAAAATGTATGTCATGATCAATCATTGCTGTATCCCTCATCTTCTCAGGTCCTCTTTCTTTGTCACTCTTTCATGTGTTATGTCTGTTTTTAGGCCCTGATTCAACAAGGTAATTAAGCATGTGCCTAACTGTAAGTGTATGAGTAGACCCATTGAAATCTATGGGGCTAGACCCGTGCTTAGAGCTAGGCAGGTGCTTAAGTGTCTTGCTGAACTGAGGCCTTAGATGCTAAACGCCTCATGTTAAGGGCCACTCCTGCTTGTCTGCTAAGTGACCGCTGCTGAACAAGACTTCTGAAGGGGTGGATTTGGATTGACATGTTTAAGCATGCCTTGTTCATGTGGGCTTTGAACACAGGCACTGCTAGCTAATCCAAACGGACCAGATTACTCTGACAAATCTAGTCTGAACATTGCTTTCCTTCTTCTTTTTTTCCCCTTTGTCCATTCTCACTGCCCCTATCCCCGCAGTGTCCCTTTGTCTTCCAGCTTTCATGGGGGGTTTGTTCCAAATCTCTATTTCTTTTCTCCATAGCTCCTCCACAGGTTGCTGAGAAAACAGCCACTGAACTGCACCTGCATGGCATGCATCCAACATAACAAGAAAGGAGAGCTGGCCAGAAAGGGAGTGTTCCTGGTCCTTGTGTGTCCCTGGGAAATGGACTCCCAGTAGACAGAATTAAGCCATTCTGCAGAATCTGACTATAGGACCATTAAATGAATGGCTGTGATATGGCCTGACAGCACACTTGTCACCTCTCTGTAGCACATGTAGGGTGCTCATTGGGAAGCTAACAGGAATAAGTGAAATAGTTAAAACTAGAAAAGGGCCTAAACCCCAGGGTCTCTCATCCATACACCTTCATGCTTCAGGGTGAGGTGGAAGGTCTGCATTCAAATGTGTCGATCTTACAGTTTCAGTTCCTGATCAAAACCAAAACCAGAGAAAGCCTGTTGTCTGTTTTGTCTGCAGTACCAATCTCATGAAAAGGAGCCTTTGAGATTTTGGCATGATCTGAGTCTGAATCCCAGCCTTGATTTGGTTCAAGCTTGAACTTTGAACCCTAGCCCAAAACGAATTCAGCTCTAAACCCTGACATCCTGGTCTATTTAAAACACAGGGAACTATTTAAATAGCTACACTGGAGGAAGTTAGGTTCTGAACACAAAGAATGGAAAACCTGAATGCAAGCTCACCTGCTACTTCTGGGGATGCGGACTCCTGGACTGGGGTATCACAAGGGTGCAAACACCTGCTGAACAAGACTTCCAGAGAAGTGGATTTGGTTTGACGTGTTTAAGCATGTCTTGTTCATTTGGGGTTTGAACATCACCACAGGCACTGCTAGCTAATCCAAACGGACCAGATTACTCTGACACATCTAGTCTGAACATTGCTTTCTTCTCTTTTCTTCCTTTTTGTCCATTCTCATGTTCCCTATTTCAGCAGTTTCCCTTGGTGTCCTATAGAAAACAGGAAAAGTCATTGAGGGCATCAGAGTGAAGACTGTAAAATCATAACTGCTCCCTTCGACTTGGATGTTTGGTCACTTGGAATGAATAACCACCCAGTCTGCCAAAGTCGCCTGTATGGAAGCACATTTGAGTAAAGTTTGGGTAGATGGAGCCATGGAGAGTGGCTTCTTTAGCTTATTTGGGAAAGCTAGAGAACCAGGTTCTTCTTCTACAATTACTTCTCCATGTTTCTTAGCGTATGGGGTAGTACATGTGTCTGTTGAGGAACAGAGGTGCCAGGCTCTAGTAGTGGACTGCAAGCTTTTTAAAGTGTCCTGTTGGGGGCCCAACCCGGCAAGGTGTTGAGCAATTTTAGCCAGCGAGCTGGAGTTCAGTCCGAGTTGATGGCACTCTGCGTCTTACAGGAAGTGTATCACCTTGGGCAATTAGGCCCTTAGTTCAAAAGGGCCTAATTTTCCAAGGCACTCACCAGCTGGCTGCTGAGTTCTTTTGAAACTATAACCCCCTATTGTTCTACTGAAGTCTGTTCATCGTCATAACCCTTTGTGCAGGGAATCAAATACGTGCTCAGACTGGATGTTTGTAAAGAACTGTGGGTTGTATAAATGAGACTTTGCTGGACAGGGATAGATGAGCCACTTCTGGGTCTAAAGTAGCAAAGGTTGAAGAACCAACTTCTTGTCCTAGCAGGACTTCTGTAGTATTAGTGCTTACCAGTACTTCCAGTGGTTAACATGTAACTTGTAACTGTGAAATCCATTTTGAAGAGAGAAAGTGCCTCCTTTTTAACCAAGTTTGTGTGATGATTGGTAGAGTATGCTTCTAGGATATTATGTGTAGACATCAACTAGTGTTGGAGAAAACCTCCAAAAGGTTTAGAGGTTAGATCTGGCTCAGAGTATCATCTAAAGCTTTAATTTAGAGAGGGCCAAAAGGGGGCTGGGCTTTGTGGTGTGTTTGATTTTTTTGCATTGCCATATCACTCTGCTTTTGTTCTGGAGAAATCAGAGGTGGGTTGAATCCAGATTCCATTTTATCTGAACCAGCAGAGTTTGGAGTTCTGTCACAGGGTGAGCTGGCCCTTTAAGGGGGTTGGGGCTCAGCTGCACCCTAAGGTTCAGGCTCAGCCCCCCTTCCCTGGTGAGGGGAATAAGTCCTGGGGTTCCATGGTAGAAAGCTATGTCACAGAGTCACGTCTGTAAAGGGCAGCCTGAATTCAGGGAGCAGAGAGGCTCTGCTTATCTCCCAGGCAGACGGCCTGCGTGTGCCAACCCTTCAGGGAACAGACTAAGAAGCCTGTGAGCCGGTCTGTTGGAGGGCAGAAGGTAATAGAGAGGCTCTTAACTCCCAAACCGAGGGCCAGGGCAGCGAGATCTACAGGGAATTGCGGGACATCCCAGGCCAAGGGAAAAGATGTGGTTTATATGTGGAACTTATGTTAAACTGCTAAACTGAACTCCTGTGGCTGCTCCTTGTTGGATGCATGGCCTGAGGAGTTGGCCCTACTGGCCAGGCTCAGACAAAAAGGTCCTGTTTTGACCCATTTCTGGTTTAAATGATTTATTTAAATGAATTAGCTGAACCTCTTTCGTCTATGAAATTGGGCTGAAAATCATGTAAGAACAGGCTGTCCTGTGAAATTTCTGGTCTTCACTCTGGACAGCCCAGAAATGAAGCTTTTGCCTCTGGTCTGAGGCAGAACCAGAAAACACAGAGGTGTGTAAAAATTAGAGATGTACAAATAATGGATATGTATATATATATTTTGCTGACAGTTTAAAAAAATAGTTTTGGGTTGAACTGAAACTTTTTGAATTTTTGGTGAATTGAAAAGTTTAAAACAAATTGTTTTGGGTCAAACCTTTCATTTGACCCCAAAGTAAACATTTTGTTTAGATTGTGAGCATTTTTAATGGTTTTGCATTGCTGTTATAAAAATTGAAGGAAATTTCAAGTTTATTTCAAACTGACATCAAAACATTTAAAAAACGTCAACAAGAAATGTTTTGATTGTTTTGGAATGTTTCTAGGGTCCCCCCCGCAAATCCCCAAAAAGGACATGACTTTTCAAAAAGTTTTGGTGTCACCCAATTTGCATTTTTTGCCAGAAAATCTTTCAGCCAAAATATTTTGCCCACCTCTAGTAAAAATGCAAACCACTAGTAGAATATTTTGGAATACCAAAAATGCTCAGTTCAAAGGATGAAGCAAGGTTCTGGTTAATTTGTACTTTAGTTGAACCTATTCATTCAACCAATATCAGATGAGAAAAAACAAATAACATTTTTTGACATTACATGTCACTTTACTTCTGGACTAAAAACAGCTGTCACACACGGTTTCAGAGCAGGAAGAACAGATTAACTTTATAGGAGGATGTGTGTGCAGCGTAGCATATTGTCCTCCTCCAATAAATGAAGATTTTTCCCACAGGATATGTAACTGATTCTCAGTGACACCATCACTTCTGCTTATACATCTGTTCTGCTTTTAAAAGCTGTATAACTTGATCATTCTGGACAGATCTTCCTTTGAGATATACATTTCCTCTAAAGCTATCAAATCACTGGCATGGGAGCATCTTAATCTATGCCAGGACATATTGATTAAATATTCCTTTCCCTTTTGTTGAATGTCAACATCTTTATAGTTAAAAGAATAACCAACCAATCATCATCATACCTTTTTACTATATTGGCTGATCTTAGAATGATGTCACTGGGAAGCAGTCAGTGAATTGCTTAATCAGGGACCAAAACTCTGTCTTCCTACCAGAACTTGAAACCTTAAAATTAACACTATGTAAAGCCCAATTTTCAAACTTGGGTGCTTAAAGTTAGGTATATAAATCTGTATTTCGGCAGTATGTTTGAAAATCAGCACTTAGATGCCAGAGAGTTTGCATATTTAGTGTCTAAATATAGATTTAGGCCCAGATTTGGAAAGGTATTCAGGCACTAAAGATGAAGATTTCAGTGGGAGATACGTGCTTTTGAAAATCCCAGTAGAACATACGAACAGCCATACTGGGTCAGACCAATGGTCCATTTAGTCCAGTAGCCTGTCTTCCGACAGTGGCCAATGCCAGGTGCTTCAGAGGGAATTAACAGAACAGGTAGTGATGAAGGGATCCATCCCCCATCGCCCATTCCCAGCTTCTGACAAACAGAAGCTAGGGATACTTCAGAGAGTGGTTTTGTATCCTTGCCCATCTTTGCCAATAGCCATTGATGGACCTATCCTCCATGAATTTATCTAGTTCTTTTTTGAACCCTATTATAGTCTTGGCCTTCACAACATCCTCTGGCAAAGAGTTCCACAAGTTGACTGCGCATTGTATGAAGAAATATTTCCTTTTGTTTGTTTTAAACCTGCTGCCTATTAATTTCGTTTGGTGACCCCTAGTTCTTGTGTTATGAGAATGAGTAAAAAATACTTCCTTATTTACTTTCTCCACACCATGTGTAATTTTATAGACCTCCATCATGTCCCCTCTTAGTCATCTCTTTTCCAAGCTGAAAAGTCTGTTTTATTAATCTCTCCTCCTACGGAAGCTGTTCCATACACCAAATTATTTTTGTTGCCCCTTTCTGTACCTTTTCTAGTTCCAATATATCTTTTTTGAGATGGGGCGATCAGATTTGCATGCAGTATTCAAGATGGGGGCATACCATGTTTATATAGAGGCAATATGATATTTTCGATCTTATTATCTATCCCTTTCCTAATGTGCTTATCTGCCTAAATACCTTTAAAAATCTGGACCCCAAAGGCCTGGTTTTTCAGAGCTGTTGAACATCCAATATTCCATTAGCGATCCAATGGATAACACCTTTGAAAATCAGGCCATAGGTGTCTAGCTTCAAGCATCCAGGAAATGTGAGTACAGAGAGTATTTATAGCTGTCAATGGCAGCATATTAAAAAAAACCACCTGGGGCAATGGTAAAAATTGATAGGGAATTGACAGGGATAGAAAATTGTTTTACTGTGTTCAGATTCCTTTCAAACTGAGACTCACTGTGTTACTGAAAACAAATGTAATTTCTACATATAGATCTGTGAGTAGGTTGAAAGCAAATTGAAATCGGCATATTTGGGCTTTTTGCTCATTTCAATAAATCAAAAATTGGTGCAGCGGTTTCACAAGTTTCTGCCTAAGAAAAAGGCAAAATTTACGAAGAAGAACTGAAACCAGTGTGAAATGTATCCAAAAAGACTGACATTTTCGACAACTGCTAACTTGTCCCACAATGAAGAAAATAATTGAATTAGTGAAATCTTATACTAGTGAATTAGTTTTGTACAATAAAATTATTTTTTGGCATTGTTCATATAGCTCTGAGCACCTAATTTTGTTTTTGCTGTACAAAAAAAAATATTCAGATGGAAAAAGTAGCTGAGTTGTGTGTGATCTCACCTGAGTTCTGGTATTGTTCAGAAGCAGATAAAGAAACTGGTTTTATCACTAGCTATAAAATTAATTATGGAAATGGAATATGTATAGATAATAAAAATGAACTCCTTATGTGGCTCAAATTAGGTAAAAAAAAATAGCGGATCAGATTTATGATTCATGTTTGTATTTTGTTAGTGTATTTATAAAGGACTCCAGTCTCCAGGGCTGTCTGTCCTGCCCTTTTTATGAGCACTAAAATTCATACTATTTTAAAAAGATTTAGAGAAGGATTCTCAAAAGGGCTTGGCACAAGTTGTTGCCTAAGCCTCAGGGCAGCAATAACTTAAAGCACACATTAGAGTTATATGGATTTTACCTTAATCTACCTACCCTAGCAGCCATATGCAGTGAAACAATCGGTACCTTTGCATCACGCAACAAATATGCAACCTCAAATTACAAACCACCCCATAAAAGGGAGATTAAGCAACCTACTCAATGACAACAGCACCAAGTAATTCAACCTTGCAGAATGAAAGGAGCTCAGACATTTGTGTGTGAGATTTAATCAACGCTAGTTATGAAGTGCAGAGCTAAATCAGCACAAACGTCTTAAAACGAAGGGCATGTCTACACTGGCAAAGTTACAGCGCTTGCAGTTACAGTGCCACTCAGAGAGCACCGAAGGAAAACTGCTGTTGTGTGTTCACACTGACAGCTGCTTGCGCAATAGCTTGTTCACACTGATGGCGCTATTCGGAGTGGTGCACTCTGGACAGCTATCCCACAGAGCACCTCTTTCTCTAAGGCCGTGTCTACACTACCACTTATGCTGGCAAAATTTATTCGCTCAGGGATGTGAATATTCCATCCCCCCGAAAGACATAAATTATGCCGGCATAAGTGACAGTGTGCACAGCGCTATGTCGGTGGGAGAGCTTCTCCTAGCCAACATAGGTACTGCCACTTGGTGGTGGTGGTTTAATTATGTCGACAGGAGCGCTCTCCCATCAGCATAGAGTGGCTACATGAGAGATCTTACAACAGTGCAGCTGCATCGGTACAGCTGTGCTGCTGTAAGCAGTCTAGTGTAGATATGGCCTAAGAGTCTGTTCCTGTGAGGTGCTGAGTGCCCCTAGCTCCAAGAGGCTCAGCACCTCACAAGAGCAGACCTCATTTGGTTCTTTAACTTTGCTGGTTTGTAATTGCACATGATAACCGAGGTGGGCACAAAAAATGGGTGATGGTCTTCATAAAAATTTATCCGAATTTTGATGAAAAATGTTGAATTTGTGAACGTCAAGGTGTTTTTGACCAGCTCTGTATAAGATTATTCCAGCCCAGGTTATGCTGCTGGTGGGTTTTGTCATGTGTGTATCATATGGGTAAATGTAATGAATGAGTTTGGTACTTAATAAACGTATAGCTTGGTGCTTCTGAAATTTGAGGCGCCAATAACACTGGCCTGAGCTGATCATACTGTGTCCAGGTGCTGCACAATCTGCCACATATCTCTGCAAAGGTGCAATAACTTAAAATGACTGTTTATAAAATTTTAAAGCACATTTTGGGGAGCATTCATGTTTTATTAACATGCATTTCAAACATTTTTCTCCTGCCCAAGACACAGCCAGAGCTCCATGTTGTTTACAAAATATCTCAGGGTGAAATCTTGGCCCCAATGAATTTTGCTATTAACTTCAGTGGAGCCAGGATTTCACCTTGAGTGTCTAATCCTAGTCCTAGAGAATTTTCCTGAACCTTCAGTTTGCTCATAGCCCAGTAAGTCATCAGACATGGGCAGTGAAAGGCAATCAGTGTGCAGGGTTCTTGTGACTCTGGGCAGAGAGGAGCTGGAAACAAAACAGCCTCCAGTTTCAAAGCTGCATTTCTGCTACTTGTTCTAATGTCTCCACTACCTTGGCCTTCTCAAAGGGGCTATTCTTTCCTTACTCCAGTTGCCCGAGCTCTTATACTCAGGCCTTATCTGCATTGGGCTAATGCATCCAGTCAGAAAATGTGTTAACACATTTGAACACTACGTTAAACAAAATTTTGCCCTTAGTGTGGACAAGGACAATTGTCATTACAAATGTTGGTTGGTCATGGTTTATTTCAGGGTCCTCCCAGCTTTGCCCGCAGTAAAATGAAGATAATTATACGTGCCTCCTTTAGACCGGGCTTTAAGGGGTGGGGGGGAAATCACTCTGGAAATGGTGATTATTAATTGCTGTAGTACACTTCAGCTGCCGCGTCTGCATCACTGTGAACCATCTGTGAGGAGGAGGAATGTTCTGGGCACTGAAATACAAAACGGGCACTTTTCATCCCACTCTTCTCTTAGAATTTCCAGAGCCAGGATACTTACAACAGCAGGCTTTTATAACTAGCTTGAGCGCTTACTTTGCCAAGCGCACAACTGTGGGAATAGTATTTACAGCCTCTTGAGGCAGTATTCCAGGTTTAGTAGGGCAAATAGGAGTGTGCACGTGGAAGGAAGAGAGTGACTAATACCAGTTATGCACCCCTAGAATTGTACCTAATCTGAAACAGATGCCTTTCCAAACTTTACCAAAGCTTAGGGAATTTGGATAGAGGGTCTGGTTCAGTAACATGTCTTGTAAATAGCAGGGGCCAGGCTGTGCCCTGGCTGATTTTCCCTGTTGCAATCGAATGCCAACAGATCTAGGTCCCTGAGGTTTCTCCTAGCATTGGGGTTTCTCCTAGCAGGTAGCAAAGAGACCCTGCAACAGCTCCTATGCTCCATCCCCTGGCATAGGGAGAATGTCTTTTCTGAGAAAAGCATATGGCTGGAATGTCCCTATACCTTGTGATCTCTGGTTGCTGGAATGCCTCCGAAGGTTATTGGAAGCTAGAATGGTATAAAGAAGCCTTTAGCCTGCTCTACATTACCTCCAGGACTGATCTGGTACGGATCTGTATTCAAGACTGGGGTGAACAGAGGGGTGAGAAGAGAGGTTAAAGACAACTTTCCACCACCACCCACCACATTTGCAGCAGGTACCACTCCAGAACAGCTAAGAATCTGGCCCAAAGTGTTTCCTCAGGACAGACTCTATCAATGGTATTACTGATTATTATTTTAACATATTGTGGTAGCACCTCAAGACCTTGATCAGGTTAGGCCTCATTGTGCTAGGTGCTGTATAGACATATAATAATTGACAGCTCTGCAATCTAAAAGACGTGATGTAACAGGTAGATGAGATAAACAACCAGGCTGGGGTTGGAGAGATGGGGTAATGAATCAGATAGAATGTGCATAATTTGTAGCCAGTCAGTAGTGGTCATAACTCACCACCTCCCTCGCCTGTTTTCTATACGCAGCAAGGCAGAGATGAGTAATGTTGGTAACAAGATCTGCATAGAGATCATAAGAACCTGGTAAAACAGTTAGTTGGCCAGCTTATGTAAAACACATATCTCTTTCAAGTCAGGGGAGTGGTGGGTTACATGGCAATATTTTCCATTTTATCATCTTCAGCTGGAGACAACCGGACCTCAATTATTAAAATCCAGAAACTTCATCAACTTCCTAACTCCCTGTAGACAAGCAATAATTATTTACAAATCTGTCAGACACACAGCTTCCAAACTTCAAAGAGAGCTCATTTACCAGGCTTAAAATTCTTCAACTGACATTCCCCTTCATCTGAATTATATTTATAAGTAGCTGGTAATGAAAATCTAACCTCATCCCTTCGATCACTAAAAAAACACAGGCTGTGATAAAAGTATAAAAATCCAGTATGATTAACTTCTAATTATTCTCTCTAAGAACAGTTCACCTATTGATTAAATTAGTTTTTTGATTAAAAAAACACCCGAATGAATGATAGAAATAACTAATTTATCAAAAGAGACTTAGATGGGTGAGGTAATTTCTTCTTCTGAAGAGCTCTGTGTAAACTCAAAAGCTTATCTTTCACACCAACAGAAGTTGTTCCAATAAAACATATTACCTCACCCACCTTGTCTCTGTAATATCCTGGGATTAACATGGCTATAACAACACTGTAAACAGTAATTTATCAAGACCCATCCTTTAGTTCAGTTTTGTTTAGTTGAAATTTCTCAAAATGAATAGAATCCCTTCTGTCTTTATACAGCCCTTGTGAATTAACAATGAAAACATATTTTAAAATAGAATAATTTGATTATACTGTCTGTCAGGCTAGCGTCTTCCAGTAAGGAAACAAATGCTCTCTATTTCACAGGACATAACATTTTAGAAGAAGCCAGAATCTCCATTACAATATCACTGAACTACATTCAAGTCTCTGTCTTTATTAGGCTGTCAGACTTTCTAATACATGGCTCCTCCCCAAAAACTGTGTGGCGATTAATCATCAACAAATCTACTGACTATCAGCATAAAAAAAGAAAAGTGAAAAATACACAATTATTTACAGAGAGACCAGAGTGCAGTCCAGTACTTCTGTAACAGTGACAAGATATTTTAGGAAATATTTTCCATCTTATTCTACTTTGATCCTTCTCTGTGCCCAGTGGATTTAGTATTTGAACTGAAAATTGGGCAAAGATCTTGTAGTCAGATCTGGGGGCAGCCTCCTTCTGCAAAAACATTCTGAAACATGTGGTATTGACCATGTGCATTTCAGGGCCATTCTTGCACAATTAAGGCCTGGTCTACAGTATGCGGTTATTTCGGAATTAGCCGAGTTACCTCGAAATAAAACTGGTTCCATCCACACGACCAAACCAGTTTTTTCAATTTAAAGGGCTCTTTACTCCAATTTCTGTACTCCACTTTGGCAAGTGGAGTAGCACTAAAATCGAGATTGCAGTTCTGGGTTACAGGTACTGTGGACGCAATTCAATGATATTGGCCTCCGGGAGCTATCCGAGAATGCTCCCTTGTGACTGCTCTGGACAACACTCTGAACTTCAATGCACTAGCCAGGTAGGCAGTAAAAGGCCCGGGAACTTTTGAATTTCCTGTTTGGTCACCATCAGCACAGGTGACTATCAGCACAGTCCACCATCACAGGCAACCATGCAGAGTCCACTATCTAAAGAGACCACACAGTTCCGGATTCGCAGACGAGCTCCAGCATGGTCCAAACGGGAGGTACTGGATCTCATTGCATATTGGGGGAGATGAATCTGTTATGACAGAACTACGTTCCAAAAAAAGGAACGCAAATACGTACGCTAAAGTCTCCAGGGCCATGACGGAAAGAGACTACTCCAGGGACACAGAACAATGTCGTACAAAAATCAAGGAGCTCAGGCAAGCGTACCAAAAAGCCAGGGAGGCGAACGGGTACTCTGGGTCACAGCCCCATACATGCCACTTCTACCGTGAGCTGCATGCAGTTATGGGGGGTGACGACACCACTACCCCACCACTGTCAGTGGACACCTGCAAGGGGGGAGTAGCACGGAGCGAGGAGGATGAGTTTTTGGAGGACGAAGAGGAGGAGGAGGACAGTGCACAGGCGGCAAGTGGGGAATCTGTTTTCCCCCCTACCCAGGAACTATTCTTAATGCTGGAGCCAATAGCCTCCCCCTACTCCCAAAGTATGCTCCCGGACCATGATCCTGGAGAAGGCACTTCTGGTCAGTGAGAGCTTGATCAGAGCCACGCGGTGGGATGTGGGGGGAACCCAGCCGCACTGGGCTGTTCGTGTTTAGTTTAAAGGGCTCATCCCTGCTCAGACCTCATTGGAGCCATGCTGGGCTGTTTGTGTTTAGTTTAAAGGGCTCATTCCTTCTCAGAGCCCCATCAGAGCCATGCTGGGCTGTTCGCGTTTAGTTTAAAGGGCTCATCCCTGCTCAGAGCCTCATCAGAGCCCCGCGGTGTGTGTGTGTGTGTGTTGGGGCAGAGGGGAGGGCGTTGTATGAAGCGATCATCCCAGAGAGCCTGCAGGCTGCCTGCAAGCTGAATTCTGTTGCCTGGCCGCATGCGATGGCTTACTCACACCAAAGTGGCAGGCACTTCAGTATAAGAGGCAAAATGAGACCTTGTACTGAAAGAACATGTGCTATGTACTATGAATTGCCTGTTTCACTGAGAAACAGTGTCCCCTTGTTCTCTAAAATGTATCCTTTAAAATACTTCCCTCCCTTTTTCTCCTCCTGCAGCAGGTGCAAATGTTTCAATGCGGCCCCTATCTACTCCATTCCAGAGGCTGGTCCAGATTAGAAGGCAGAAAAAACGAACTCGGGACAACATGTTTGCCAAGCTCATGCAGTCCTCCCGCACTGATAGGGCCCAGCTGAATGCATGGAGGCAAACAATTGCGGAGTGGCGTAAAGCGTTACATGAATACGAAGTGAGGAGGGACATGTGTGATGAGAGTAGGCAGGATGCTATGGTCAAGCTCATGGGGGAGCAAACTGACATGCTCCGCTGTATGGTGGATCTAATGCGGGAAAGGCAGCAAGACCACAGACTGCCGCTGCAGCCCCTGAATAACTGCCCTCCCTCCTCCCCAAATTCCATAGTCTCCTCACCCAGACGCCCAAGAACACGGTGTGTAGGGGGGAGCACTATGGGGACCCACACAGTCAACCCCAGAGGATTGCACAAACAGCAGAAAGCTTGCATATCCTACATTTTTATTTGGTTTCTGGACTTGTCTTTCCTTCCTCCACTCCCCATAACCCAATACCTCCCCTCCCCGATCTAGCTTCTGATTTCTCTCAATGATTTAATTGAGGATTGGTCCTGCTTTGAGCAGGGGGTTGGACTAGATGACCTCCTGAGGTCCCTTCCAACCCTGATATTCTATGATTCTATGATTTTGTGCAACAAATAATAAAGAACGGTTTTTAAACAATTGTGACTTTATTTCCTTTCATATATATAGGGGGTGGGTAACTTTAAGAGAAACAAACACAGCTCTCACACCGTACCCTGGCCAGTCATGAAACTGGCTTTCAAAGCTTCTCTGATGTGCAGCGCGCCCTGCTGCGCTCTTCTAATCACCCTGTTGTCTGGCTGTGCGAAACTGGCCACCAGGCAAGTTGCCTCAACCTCCCCCCCCACCATAAATGTCTCCCCCTTACTTTCACAGATATTGTGGAGCACACAACAAGCAGCAATTACAATTGGAATATTGGTTTAGCTGAGATCTAACCGAGTCAGTAAACTGCGCCAGCGCGCTTTCAAAAGTCCAAACACACATTCTACTACCATTCTGCACTTGCTCAGCCTATAGTTGAACTGCTCCTTACTACTGTCCAGGATGCCTGTGTACAGCTTCATGAGCCATGGGATTAAGGGGTAGAATGGGTCCCCAAGGATAACTATAGGCATTTCAACATCCCCAACAATAATTTTCTGGTCTGGGAAGTAAGTTCCTTCCTGCAGCTGTTCAAACAGATCAGAGTTCCTGAAGACATGAGCGTCATGAACCTTTCCCGGCCATCCCACGTTGGTGTTGGTGAAATGTCCCTTGTGATCCACCAGTGCTTGCAGCACCATGGAAACGTACCCCTTGCGGTTTATGTAATGGCCACCCCAGTGTTCCGGGGTCAAGATAGGGATATGTGTTCCGTCTATCGCCCAGCCGCAGTTAGGGAACCCCAGCGCATTAAAGCCATCAACAATGGTCTGCACATTTCCCAAAGTCATTACCCTTGATAGCAGCTGGTCAATGATTGCATTGGCTACTTGCAGCATAGCAGCCCCCACCATAGATTTCCCCACTCCAAACTGATTTCCGACTGACTGGTAGCTGTTGGGCATTGCAAGTTTCCACAGGGCTATGGCCACTCTCTTCTCAACTGTGAGGGCTGCTCTCATTTTGGTGTCTTTGTGCTTCAGGGCAGGGGACAGCAAGTCAAAAAGTTTCATGAAAGTGGCCCTACGCATACGCAAGTTTCTCAGTCACTCGGAATCATCCATACCTGCAACAGTATATGGTCCCACCAGTCTGTGCTTGTTTCCCAGGCCCAGAATCAGCATTCCACGGTATGAACCTGACCCCACAGCACTATGATCTCCCAGTCGCCGCATGGCGTGCCGTCTGTGTCCATGTCCTCATCAGTATAGTAATCGCGCTGTCGTCGCTTCCTTGCTCGGTTTTGCAGGTACTGCACATACTGCTAGATAATGGGTGAGGTATTTACAATGGTCAAAACTGCAGCGGAGATCTGATCGGGCTCCATGCCTATGGCGCCTGCATGGGTAATCCTGGAAAAACGGCGCGAAACGTAGAAGAGCAGAGTGGCAGCGGAAGCTGTGCTGTTCGGTTCATGGTAGCCGAACAAAGGCTGAAAATGGTTGTCTTCTGTGGCTTTCACGGAGGTGGGAGCCCAGGACAGACAACATGGAGAAGCTCGAAAGCATGGCAATAGCGGGAGAGCAGAGTTGGCGGCGGAAGCTGTGCTGTTCAGTTCACGGTAGCCAAACAACAGCGGAAAATAGTTGTCTTCTGTGGCTTTCACGGAGGTGGGAGCCCAGGACAGACAGCATGGAGAAGATCAGAAGTGTGGCAATAGTGGGAGAGCAGAATTGGCGGTGGAAGCTGTGCTGCTCGGTTCACGATGGCCGAGCAGAGTTGGCAGCGGAAGCGTTTGATGAGGAAGAGAAAGAGTAGATAGTAGAGATTACACAGGTAGATGAGAGGAAATGAGAGGTGGATTCATAGTAGTAGGAGAGCAGTGGTGCACCGTCTGCTGAAAGCAGTATGACGTCTGCATGCCAAAAAGGCGCAAAACGATTGTCTGCCGTAGCTTTCTGACGACACACTCCCAGAAACACCCGCAAGAATGTTTTTGCCCCATTATGCACTGGGAGCTTAACCCAGAATTCCAATGGGTGGTGGGAACTACGGGAACTGTGGGATAGCTACCCGCAGTGCACCGCTCCAACATTCAATGCTAGCCTTGGTACTGTGGACACAATCCGCCGAATTCACGCACTTTAGTGGGGGGACAGAAGGCTGAATGTATAAAATAGCTTCTGAAAATTCGACTAGAATAATTTCAAAATAATTTCGTACTGTAGACATACCCTAAGTCAATGGGAGCCTTGCCATTGACTTCCGTGGGCATAGGATCAGACCCCCCTCACCTCAACCCCACCTCAAAGGCAAAAAGAAATGCTCTTCAGGAACACCTTTGTAAGCCAGAGTCCTGGATGAGCTAAAGCAGAAGATGAGAAATCCCACAAGACCCCTTTATTTGAACAACCAGAAATATACTATCCTCTTCCATTGTTTGAAGTGGAGCAGAGGAAAATAACCTGCGGTATAGTGGATTCTGTAAATAGTGGCAGTTATGACCAAAGTGAAGGTAGATGGACTGAAAATTGCTGTGAAATTTGATTACTTTTTATGCTTTATTAGCTTTGGTGGTTTTGACATGTTTCTTGAAAGAGAGATGGAATGCCAGTAAAAGAAATGAATCTCATCAGTGAAGGATTTTCCACCCCCTTTGGCAACCCTGTCTCAAGTGAAATAACTAACATTTGTTTCACTTTTTTACTAAAACATATAGAGGGGAAGGAAACCTAACTCTTCCCCCCAGCATTTACTGTAAATTAGTTATTAAAGAAAAAGACACAACCTGGTCTAACAGGCCAGATATCTCCTTTAGAATAGTACAAATGTATTGATGGAGCAGCCGAAAAATAAACCTCATAAGACGGTTTATAAAGTCAGATACTTTTCAGTGATGGAATTTTAAAAATAGAAAACCCCATATCTAGATTTTAAAACTGAAGACTCGGGAAGATTTGTTAAAGGCATCGGTGGCAGTTATACCCCTAATTCCCATTGAAAGTTAATGGGAGGCAGACACCTAATTATCATTTGTGCCATTGAAATTCTCCCCTCGTTATTTGAGATCGCAGAGTAGGACGTATTCATTGACGAGCGTAAGAGTCATTTCCAAAGTGTTTTAAAGTAACTTTTGTTTTTCATTTTCCAGAAGCTGGTGAAGTAAATAAGTTCAAGAAATTCAAGATGGGACAGACATTTAGGACCAAGTTTTCTAAGGATCCCCACTGTTTTGCAAGTGAGAACAAATGGGTATTTCCACATGCGGAGCAAATGGTTGGGTGAGCAATTACCTGATTTGTGCTTGCAAATGCAAGGTATTTCTATGCTAGTGAGTGCAGTGGCAACATCTCCTCTGGGAGACCTTTTTAACATTTGGCCCTTAAAACAGTAGCCTGGGGAGTTATAATCTTATCAAAAACTCCTCATGTCCCCACTTTTTTGGGGGGTGGGGGAGGTTAGGTAAAGTGGGATTCAAATATGACTGACTCAGAAACATCAAAGCTTGACCATGACAGATATGGCAATTTCCGGCAGTATCCTGGACAAACCTTACTGAATTAAGTTGGAATATTTTAGGAGTTCATTGTATTAAAAATGCAAATGTATATGTATTATTGTGGGATGGTATGTAACATCTCTAGTGGGAGACAATACTAATGTAAACCCTGAGAAGTGTTACAAGCTTCAAAGGACTCTCTTAAATACTGTGCCAGACCAGAGTCAACCTTTAGTTGAGTGGCCTTCTAGGAAATACTTGAGAGGTAGGGAATGCACATTCCCACTTCCAGACCCAACGTTTTGAAGCTGAGGAGAAACCCATTATCCGTGGATCACCTGTTCTTAAGGTCTCAAGACAAAGGTCCAAACTGAATAAAGGTGGGACTCAGAGTCATGGGGATTCCTGCTCTGAGAAAAAGGTGTTATGAATTGTAATCACAGAAAATACGCTTAGTGGGGTGTGAAGGCTGGCTCCTCTCAGAGTTTTTGTTAGGGGTGAGATAATCTCTGATAATCTTATTAGCATGCATGTAGGTTCTTTTATTGTTTTTAATATATTTCCTCTGTAATGCTTTCATTTTAAGAATAAATATGGTTGCTTAGAAAGAGCTACGTGGTACATTATAATTGTAGGCACTTATTCTGATGATAGCTTCTGAGGAGAAGGCAAAGTAGGCCTGCTTAGAGAGTTTGGCTTGCAAGGGAGCTCACCGTGTAGGCAGGGAACTGTGCAGCCTGGAAAATTCCTGGCAGGAGGGAGAGAGATGTGGGCCTCTGCCCAAAAGAGGTGACAGCTGAGGAGCCGGGAGCCTAGAGTGGGTGCCCTCAAGCAACCATGGAGGAGGAATACAGGTGCAGTTGCCCTGAACTGTGACATATACACAAGAAATTTGCAAAATTGGAAATAGTGATGGTCTTTTGGTTATGGCACTGGACTTCAATTTGGGAATATGGGTCCAGTTCGTTGATCTGCACAGACCCCTGTGTTACCATGGGCAAGTCACCCAGTCACTCTGCCGTAGTTCTCCATTTGTAAAACAAGGAAAACAATACTTCTTTCTTTTACTCTTTGTTTACCTATTTATATTGAAAGCTCTTTCATGCAGGAACTCTCTCTCACTAGGTATTTGTACACAGCCGAGCAGAATAGGGCCTGACAGCTCAGAGCAGAATAGGGCCTGACAGCTCAGAGCAGAGCGAGTTATCATAGTACAACTTGATATGACAGGGGGGCAAAAGGAAGTGGCAAGACTGTGGCTAGACAGAAGGAGCAAATTCTGCTCAGGTTAGGCATCTAATAGAAAGACATCTGGGCTTTGATTTCCTGAAGTGCCTTATTTAAAAGCAATTTTCAGTTCAGTGTATTTAATTCTGATCCAGAAGCAGAGGATACTGTCTGTTAGATTGTGGTGCTTTACTGGTCAGGCTGAAATGTACATGAAATCATTCCTCAGTCAGTTTCATTCGAAGAGAATGCATGTGCGCATGCACACACTTTCTCTCTTCGCTGTTTTGTGTGCGGAAGAAAGCAAATAATAAAAGGGAGTTAAGATTGAGAGGGGGGCAAAGCAGAGGCTATGAATGAGTGTGTCTTACAGTGACCAGATGGATGGTTTTATAAGCATGCTTTATAAGTATAGATACAATACATTATGCATTACATACATATGCATTAAATAAGTATCGATACAATACATTAAAACCCATCAGAATCCTTATTCAAGGGCTGCTTTTCTCTGCTACCAAGATATCCCACCATATTAATTGCTGTGTACTAGGCCAAATGGCTGTTGCTCTTCAGCCAACATATTACAAAGCTCCTTGAAGCCTGGCTGGTACAACAGCTGTCAATGTTTCATACCAGTTCTTGAGAAGAACCCACTCACCATGCCATAGCCTATGGTGGTTTTGTGTAATAGACCAATGAGGACAAGGACGTGTGGTGGGGCGACACACGCAGAATTTGAACCTAGGCATCCAGAGGTGACAGGACATTACAGTTACTCACTTGACCGCCTGACTCTCAGCAACTGCAGCAGGGCTGGCTCAGGCACTGTAGCCACACATCTCCAGAGATCAGTGGATGCATGACTTCATCAGCGCAAGTTATTCCTTAGTAGGAATAATGTATTTTTACTGTGCCAACAAAGTGCGCTCAGCACCGTACAGAAAGGGAGATCAGGATCAGACTACGCTGCCCCTTAATAGGTAGTTAATAGTATGGACAGATTAGCGTCTGCTATTGGTGAGGATAGTTAATGCTTCCAGTTGGAAGGGCAAAATTCCAGCAGCTCTTAAACAAATGTATGTGGAGCCTAGGCTTGAAAGGAGACCTGTTCTATCATAGAATTGTAGGACAGGAAGGGACCTCAGGAGGTCTTCTAGTCCAGTCCCCTGCACTCAGGGCAGGACTAAGTATGCAAATGCCAGTCAAATTTCTGGTAAAACAAACAAATGCAACTGAAAAATAATTCCACTAGTTCAATCTTACTTATCTAGTTGTCTTTCTGCGTCTGTCTTTCTGGCCTTATTTTGTAACGCCTTTTTTTAACAGTCACGCCAAGGGCTGGGCAAACATTTTAAAAGTCCCTTACGAAAGGGAACACAGCCATGAGGTTAGCTGTGAACCTGGGAATCTCCAACAGTGGAGTTAAGAGCACTGACAACAAATCAACCTCCATTTAACACTAGACAGGCTGGTTAATCTGTGGTTGTGAGAGGAGGGTATGATGAACATTCTCTCTCCACAATGCAGTCATTTATGTGTTTATCTAACGGCTGGGTATGTGCTTGGCAATGGTTTTACTAAGCCAGAATAGCACAGAGTTTGCTTCTTTCTGCAACAACATCCCCCAGGCATCTGTTTGAGGTGTTCTGCTGTTTGGTAATTTACATGCTGCTACTTGTTCTGTTCTATATAACAAAATAGGATTTGAATTGGCAGCTGTTGCATAATACAGATCTTATACTTGCTGCTGTTGCTATTTATTTATCATTGATACAGCACCTGGGATATGCTTGTTGAAGTAAGGTATGCAATTGTTTACAAACTGATCTTGCTTCCATCACTTTTCACAGGTAGCACGTGCATGTCTGAATGCAGCATTTCACACTTAACTTTTCAAAAGTTTCTATAAGGGTTCCTTAAATCTCAGCCCTCTGAGCGGTTGTACGCACTTTGGAGGACAGGATTAGAACTCAAAATGATTTTGATAAATTGGAGAACTGGTCTGAAATCGATGAGATCAAATTCAATATGGACAAGTGCAAAATTCTGCACTTTGGATGCCAAAATCAAATGCACCAACACAAAAGGGGGAAAAGCTGGCTAGACAGCCTGTTTGCCACTAGTATGGAGCCTAGCCCCGGGGGAGAGCCCTCAGTAAGAATCTGGGGTTATAGTGGATCACAAAAGGAATATCTTGCTTTAAGATTAAACTCGATAAGTTTATGGAGGAGATGGTATGATGGGATAACATGGTTTTGGTAATTAAATATTCATGGTAAATAGGCCCAATGGCCTGTGATGGGTTTTTAGATGGGGTAAGATCCAAGTTACCCAGGAAAGAATTTTCTGTAGTATCTGGCTGATGAATCTTGCCCATATGCTCAGGGTTTAGCTGATCGCCATATTTGGGGTCGGGAAGGAATTTTCCTCCAGGGCAGATTGGAAGGCCCTGGAGGTTTTTCGCCTTCCTCTGTAGCATGGGGCATGGGTCACTTGCTGGAGGATTCTCTGCTCCTTGAGGTCTTCAAACTACAATTTGAGGACTTCAATAGCACAGATATAGGTGTGAGGTCTTTTTTAGGAGTGGTGGGTGAAGTTCTGTGGCCTGCATTGTGCAGGAGGTCAGACTAGATGATCATAATGGTCCCTTCTGACCTAAATATCTATGAATCTATGAATCTATGAATATGAGTCAACAACATGATCCTGCTGTGAAAAAAGCAAATGTCATTCTGGGATATATTAGCAGGGGAGCCATTTGTAAGACATGGGAGGTAATTGTTCCACCCCACTCAGCAGAGGCGCTGACTTTTCCTTTTCCCGGTGGGTGCTCCACCCCCGCTCAGCCCTGAGGCCCCGCCATTGCTCTACCTCTTCCTGCCTCCACTCTGCCCTCTCTCCCAAGGCCCCCCTCCACCCTCCCGCCACTCACCCGTCTCTGCCCCACTCCCTCGAGCTCCTCCCGCTAGCCACTTACTGATCCATGGCCAGCCCACGGAGCCCACGGAACAGCTGATCCGTGGCTAGCCCCAGGGCCGCCCAACAGCCCTGGGGCTGCGGAACCACTGTGACTGGTGGGTGCTGAGCACCTCCTATTTTTTTCCCCGTGGGTGCTTGAACACCCATGGAGTCAGCGCTTATGCAACTCAGCACTGTTGAGGTTGCAGTACCGTGTCCAGTTCTGAGCACCACTCTTTAAGAAAGATGTGGACAAATTGGAGAGAGACCAGAGGAGAGAAACAAAATGACAGGATGTTTAGAAAGCGTGACCTATGAGGAGAGGCTGAAAGAATTGGGCATGTTTAGTCTAGGTGACATGATGAGTAAATATGTAAAAGGTTGTTATAAAGAGGATGGTGATCAATTGTTCTCCATCTCCACCCAGGGTGAGACCAGATGTAATCAGCAGCCAGGGAGATCCAGGTTAGATATTAGGAAAAATATTCTAACTACAAGGATAGTTTAGCACTGGAACAGATTACCTCGGGAGGGTGCGGATTCCTGTCACTGGTGGCTTTTAAGAACAGGTTAGGCAAAGACATGTCAGGGATAGTCTACGTACATTTAACCCTGCCTTGGTGTGTGGCATGGACTAGATGACGATCCTGAAGTCACCTTCCAGCCCTACCTTTTTGGGTTCTCCCAACCTATTTGTTGTTACCGGCTGTGTCTGTAACAGGTGCTGTGCTGTTCTGGAACATAAGAGCTGCTGTATCACATCAGATCAAGTCAGAATCTGACGTCCAGTGTCTATTCCAATGTACAGTCCCTGTCCCAGAAACTGTACTTGTCCAGATATTGTACTGTCACAGAGGGGGCCAATTTCCACTCAGTGATACATTCAGCCCATTGTGCCATGCTATATGATCAGATTGTAACCTGAAGCATGGGGACTGAATACTTTTATATCTATTTTATTAGCATGTACAGATACAAATCATGAGAATGATAGTCATCCCCCTGCCTAAGGTCTGCATAGTCCTGCATGGTCCCCATCCTGCATGGTCTGTGTCTTGCTTTCCTCTGCACCACCATGCCCTTCATCTGGTCCCTATTGAGGGCTCCCTTTGGGGCTAGGCTCCACACAGGGGGTAGACAGGCTGGGGTGGGGGGCTGTGATGAGGTGTCCACTCCATACAGGTTGTGAAAGGGTTAGTGTGGGCCTGGAAAGCCATTAACCCTCCTAGTTGCACCTGAAGTGTGGGCCAGGCCTAATTAAAGATGAATACCAGCTGGGGAAGAGGTGGGTGGTGCTATAAAGAGAGGAAGGTTGCAGAAGAAGGGGGTTCCAGGGAGAGAAGAAAGTCACACTCTTGATAACAGAGAGACATGTGGGGAAGAAGAAGGCTCCTGCAAGGTGTGGAGGAAGCAGAGGCAGGGGAGGTACTTGGAAGACACAAGATTGGAGCAAGATCTTGTGGTTGGCCCTGGTACAAGGGCAAGAACCAGATCTCAAAGGACAAGATCTGGGAGGCACTGCTGATTACAAATAGCCCAGCAAGGGGCTGGGGAAAAGGCCTGAAGAAAGGCTGCTGGTAGGAAGTCCAGGAAGGCAGCAGCAAGGTAACTGATGGAGCAGATGTTGGCTACTCATCCTAGGCTCCCTGGACTAGAACCCAGTGTATAGGGTGGGCCTCAATTCCCCTACCAGCCCCTGGAAAGTTCTGGAAAGCCCCTGTGTAAAGGGATAAGGACTCTGTAAAGCCCAAAGAGAAGGATGTGAGGACCACGGGGCCCAGAGTTGGGACTGAAGACCGTTTAAAGGATGCTGAATTTTTATTTGTCAGGCCTTCTGTTACCCCAGAAAGGGAGAGACTTTGAAGTGACCTGAGTCACAAGAAGAGGGACCACCATAGAGCCAGAATGACTGTCCGCAGGGGGCACCAGAAAAGGAAAGAACTTCTATGCTATGCTCAGCCATCGGTGTGTGTGTGTGTGTGTGAGTGGTGAATCCATGTTACTATAGGGACATGTTGTCTAACCTTTGGGGTCTATGGAGCTCAGGTGCTTATGGAGCTAGAACAGTATTCTCTTTTCTGTCAAGCCCCATCCCAAGGTTAGCCACAAAGTGGAGTCTCTAGTTGAGTGGCTCCAATGTAGCCATCCTGTTAGGAACCGAGGAGCAGTGCACTGGGAACCAGCGTGTGGAGGCATAGGGCTTTTCAGTGGATGAGCTTGGCCTCCTGGCAGGTTTAGGGGAGGGTCCTACAGCCCATTCCCTGAATGGGAAAACCCTGACTCCTGAACTCCCTCCCAATGGATGTGGAGGAAACCCACAAGAGGATCCTGGCAGAGATTTCCTTTTCCACAGTCCCCTCCTGTGACTCTTTCCATGGAGATGATGATCTGTCCCAACACTACTAAGTCCAGCCACAGTGTTTGATTTAATGACTTTCAATGGCAGTGAATTGCACTTGACTACATGGTATACAAAGGCATATTTCTTTCATTGGGTCTAAGTTAGCCCTCTTTAACTCTACTGAGGGTTCCTTTCTCCTTTTCAGTTAAAAAAGAGAGACCCAGTTGTTTTTCAATACACCCCTCATTATTTTGAATACCTTGCCCCAGACGTCTCTAACTCTTGTCTTTTCTAGGCTGGATCAGAAGCTTTCGCAAAAAGTAACTGTTGAGTTAAATAAAATATTTAACTTCATTAAAATGATGTAAATTCCTATTTGGATAACAAAATGTTAATGGTACGCAGAGAAGAATTTAAGCAGCTCAAAAATCTTAACACAATTACTCAGGAACATGAGGCGTTTATTGCTGTCAAAGTTAATCATTTTTCAACTTCCAGCTGTTAAAATCCTTCTGGCAGATCTCCAAGCAATTCCCCTACAGTTACATTTCCCTCAATTAAACATTGGTGCTGTTCTCAGGCTCCTATTACATAAGCAGCAATTTCAAATTGTGCTTCTCAGTTCTTTTAAACTAGAAAATAACATCCTGCTGGAACATCTTTTCAGTTCCAGCTTTATCTGACATTTACACCAGACAAAGAAGGAATTTTAATTTCATGTATGGTTGGGCCTAAGTTGGAAAGGATGGAAGCAGACTTTCCAAGAATTGCTCAGAGCTGAGGATGTGGGACTAGATCCTATGAGGTGTTGAGCACCTTCAGTTCTGTGGAAGTCAGCAAGAATTGAGAGCACTCAGCACCTCTGCTGGAGTGCTCCATGCCTTGCAGTATGGGGTCCTTAGTTTCGACAGTATTAGGCTTGGTCTACACTTAAAAGTTAGGTTGCTATAGCTGCAGTGTTCAGAGATGTGAAAAATTCACACCCCTGAGTGCTGTAGTTATCCCGAGCTAACCACCAGTGTAGACATGGCTGGGTCAATGGAAGACTTCTTCCATCAACCTAGATACCATTGCTTGGGGAGGTGGATTACCTACAGTGAAGGACCCCTCTTCCCCCCCACCCCCGCTGTCACTGTGGGAAGTGTCTATGCTACTATGTTACTGTGGTGCAGTTGCAGTGTCCTAGCTGTGCCACTGTAGCTCTTGTAGTGTATTTTATAGCAGTTTAAGTGTTGTTCATTTGTGTGGTGTGTGTATGTATGTATTCGTATCTCCTTTGAGACAAGTTATAACTTGTTCTCAGACAGTATCCCCAGGTGAAGGTGACAGGAAAAACATGTTAGAACTAGAGCTGGTGAGAAAATGGATTTTTTTTTTGTCCAATGAAAAAGTTTGAGACTTCTTTTTTGTCTGAAATCTGGATGGAAATTCAAAATTTTGAAATTACCAGGAAATAAAATTCCAAACACTCTTCATTTCACATCAATCAAAACACTTCCTTTTGATTGGCACTTTTTAACTTTAAATTTTTAAAAAGTATAAAATAAATTTAGAAACAATCATTTCAAAATGAAAAATCAACTTTTCATTCCAAAAGTGTAAATGGGATGTTTTGACATTTTTTAAAAATATTTTTGTCCAGGTTTTTATAACCAAATGTTGTGAATCTGTACATTTTATAAAAAAATCCAGTTTTGTCAAGATGGCATTTTTCAGTGAAATTTTTTTGACAATTTTCCACCACCTCTAGTTAGAATGCTGCTGGTAAACATTTAAACCTGATTGAAGCTATATAGTTTTGCTCACAGTGTAGACAAGTTACTGTTTTCCTGATCGGTCTCTCCACCCATTTGAACCTTTAGCCTGAAATCACTATAGTGGAAAAGCTTTTCACATATGTGTCTCAACCATTTATTGCGTGTTGCACTACTAATCTAGTAAAAGAAAAAAATTATACACATTAAATTATGTTTAAATATAGAGAAACAAATATGTAGACATAGTTACATTGTCATAAATGAGTAGAGAGTATAATCAGTCTGACCCCTTACATCTTTTTGTAGATGTAACTTAGGCATCTGTGTTTAAAGATCGAGCACATAATGTGCAGCATGGCAAAAGAAATGGAAATGTGAGATTAACTTTAGTGAGATAAAAAGACAGGATGATTCCTCTAAAATCTACTCCCCATTCTGGGAAAGAGATCCAATGCACATGCAAAGTGGGCAGCATGTTGGTTGGCACACATTTGTCGTTGTTATAAGAACGCATCTATGCTTTGCTCCTTGTTTACATAGGAAGCTCCTAAGCAAGATAACATCTTCATCTATGGTAAAGCAATGTTGGGACATGTGTTTTTGTATAGAGGGTGCATTTGTGGAGGATGATTTGTGGAAGCTTGCCTGTAGCAAAAAGAAAAGGGGTGGAGAGTTCGTTTTATAGCTGGAAGGTTGTACTGAATGCTCAGTTTGGGGAGGGATATATTGCATAATATTAAAGTGCCTGAATTCAAATCCAGCTAAACTGTTACGCAAGTCATATGTGTACAGGCAGGTTCACAGCATATATGCCGGGGGGAGGATTTGAATTTCCGAGGGGCAATACTTTTAATGCCACATAGTAAGTTTTGATGTTCCTTCATCCATCCTTTCATTAACACGTTACCTGCAGAGCAGGTAGACAAAGAGATACAGCAATTATATTTTGTGTTATGTCAGGGCTTTATGGGAAATCACGGGTGGAAGCAATGGACTGAGCAGCATGTACACAAATTTTGAATTACTAGCTACCCTCTTGCTATTCTAGGTCACCTTCTCCAATTCACTTAAGCAGCCTCCAGAAAATACAGCAACCGACAGGGAGTGAGCAAATGTAACAAACAGTGAAGTAAATGGCAAACCTGAAAAAGTTGGGCTTGGTGGGAAAAGCACAACACCCCAAATCTCCACAAGCATGACAGTCTATAGGACAATTTTAGCTTGTTGAGGAAGTTGAGGGGAAAAGCTTAAATAATGGCAAAATTTTCAAAATTCAGATTCTAAAAATACATCTACAAGCAATACATATGAGTATACAGCCTTGGTACAGGAACTCAGTGTTATCCAAACAAATTCACCTTGAAAGGCAGGAAATTCCCTGCAGGATATTTAGGATTTTAAGTATCCATTTCCACATACAAGTATTTGTTTGCCTTGGCAAATGCAGAATTGTTGTATGCAATACAAATGCATGCACACGTCAGGCTTGGTTACATGAAGAATTGTGCTAAGGCTTGTCTACAGGGCCCTGCAGTGTGTACTCGTCTATGGGGGATGTGAATAGCAATACGCATTGAAGAGCTGTGCAGTAATTCCCTCATGGGGATGCTGCAGGCACTAACTAAAAGGTTCCCGGTTCACATTAATGTCATCCTGTGTGAAGAGGGCTGCCTGTGTGAAGAGGAACCTATTCCCCATTTAGACACTGGGCACAAACTGAGTTACAGCACAGCATTTTGGTCTACACTGCTAATCTCACCCCTCCATACTCCAAAGAGTGGGACAGTGTAGACATAGCCCTAGTTTAACAACAGGTGTAATTTTTAAAAAATAAACTTAGTGAAACTGTGTGTGGATAGTCCCATTTCTTAAAACAGTCTTATCTGGGTTTTGTTCAAGTTGGTTAGGAACAAGTTTCAACTATATGGCATTAAGCCACTTTGAGCCCGACATAAGAATGTCCACCTGGCTGGTCAAAAGTTTTTTCTGTCAAAACTGTGCTCTGACAGAAAACTGGTTTCAGAGGAAATGGCATTTTTCTCAGACAATGTCTGCTCGCTGCAGAAAATGTTGGCTTTTTGCCAAAAATGTGGATAACTTTCAAATTTTGGCCAGACACCACATTTTTGTCCAGTTTTCCTGGTTTTTAACAAAAAGCCACAGCTTTCCATGGAACATTGGGATAAAAGAAAATTAGGACAAAAATGGAAAAAAAAAGAAAAAAGAAAAAAGAAAAATCAGTGGAAACAATCCCCAAAGGGTTTGAACTGATTTAACTAAATAGGTACAAATTACTGCATAGACAACCTCTTAGGGGCTCTTATTTTGCTTCCTATTATTCACTTATTTTTGCCTCTTAGGGGGCTTTTATTTGCATACTGAGGAAGGAAGCGACTTTTCAGGAGGTGAAAATCTAGTATTGCCTGGGACGGTAAGAGGAAACACAAAAAGCTGCATGCATAGCATGCAACATAGTAGATGATCAGGTATAATCTGGCAACCTTCATGGTAATGATCAGAACAAATGGGATGGCTTTTCACATGGTGCCTGATGACATGCAGGATCTGATTGATGCACTGAAGCACTATACAGAAAAGAACCCCTAAATGATCTGCCCCACAAAACTGGAGGTAATGGGCCAGATTCTTTTCTCATACAATTAACTCCATTTACTCTAGTTACTCCTGATTTCCAGTGGTGGGAGTGAGAGGAGAATCTGGCCCAAGCTACCTTTCACATACTTGCCTCTTTGCACCCCCTCATCTGGCCTTTTCATTCCTCTGACTGCAGCAGAGATGGCTGCTGGAGAAGGTGACACAATGAAATGCCTCTAGCTGTGCCCTGTGGAAGATATTCTGCTCTGGCCACTGCTGGCTTTTTGGAGTTCATGAATCTTTGCTATGTTGCCAGCTGCTTCCTCAGGCATTTTTCATTAACAATGTTGCGCTGCCAGTATGCTGGGAATCCGCGGTTGACAGTAAACACAGTTGCGTAATAGCAGCCATGTGGGCAGGCAGTAGGAAAGGGGGAACCCGAGGAGGCTTTTGAAAAATTCCAGATATTTCAAAACCCCTGAAGAAACACTTGAACTGTTGCAATCAGCACATTGTTTTGTTTTTTTCCAAGGAGGGGAATAACATGTTTTTCTAACTACACAAGTTCAGTTTACATCTGGTGTCCTGTTCCCCCCAGGATGTGTGTGGCCAGAGTCACGCACACACAAAATAGTTGTGTGCTTGTAATTCCTTGGCTGCACGAATGTACTGTTGACCTAGCTTGCAAGCCTCAGAAGACATTAAGAGTGGAACCAGAGGAGGTACTGGCTGTCATAGAATGTCATAGAATGTCACAGAATCTCAGGGTTGGAAGGGACCTCAGAAGATCATCTAGTCCAACCCCCTGTCCTCCCTCCCCAAATCCTGGAGTCATTTCTGCCAGCCACTGAGGCAGGAAATGCCATCCAGGATCTTCTCCCTCTTCAGTATGTACCTTCCACCAGGGAATGAAGCACTTTCCTTTCTGGCCAAGTCTCTGTCAGCCAATCTGCCGGGCCTTCCACAGTCTCCTAGTTTTATAACACCAAGGTCAGCAAGGGAAGATGTGAAGGGATGGGAGTTGGGGAGACAGAGTGGTGGGAGAGCAGAGGGGATACATGAGTAGTGAGAAAGAGCTTGGGCAGGGGCAGGGCGGAGGTAGGGGACTAACTAGACTGAAGGAAGAACAGGATTAGGGCTTGTTGACGCTTAAAATGCTACAGTGGCAGAGCTGTACCAATGCATCTGCACCACTCTAGCGCAGATAGATACTACCTATGCTGACGGGAGGACTTCTCGCATTGGCGTAGGTACTCCACCTCCTTGAGAGGCAGTAGCTCTGTCCATCAGAGAAGTCCTCCTGACAACATAACGCTGTCTACACTGGGAGTTAGGTTGGTATAACTGCGTCGTTCAGGGGTGTGGCTGTAGTTACACTGATGTAAGTTGCTAGTGTAGACCAAGCCTTAGTTAAAAGTGGAATTGCTAGGTCAAGGCCCTTCCCCTGTGAATATCTGACATCCTTTAAAACTGTCATGTTTTATCCATCAGATTGTCAATAAATGATAACACAGCACTAGACTTGTACAACTGTTTTAAACAATTTGTGCTTATGTCTGTGCCAGAAAAATGTAGTATTGCTCAGAAAAAAAATTGTCACCATGAATGTTGGCTCAGCACCATGGCAGATCTTTCTAACGGTCCTAGAGACAAAGTGGGTGAGGTAATATCTTTGATTGGACATTAGAGAAACAAAGATCAATGTAGCTAAAGGAGTGGAAGGGGCATGTTTTCAGCTGGGCTGAGACAAATTTCAGTATACAGAATAAATTGCAGCTGTTATCAAATGAGTCCTCTCACTTACCTGATTTACATCCCCGGAAGAAAGACCATCCCCCTCATAGTTTACTCTCTTCCTCCCCTCATCCCCCCACACCTTACTTTGTTTAGAAATTTAAAACACAAAGGGTCTGATCCTGTGCTCACTTTCACTGGCTTTACCCTGGTGAAACACTCCTGACTTCAATGGAGTTATTCCTCACTTACACTGATGCAAGAGCATTGAAATCAGCGGGAGCATTTCCATTGGCTGCAATGTTGGATCAGGCCTTAAGAGAGAGCTGAATGAGACCTTACATGTTTACCTCACTTCAAAATTCCTCAAATTACTTTCCTACCATCTCTAGTAAACAGCAGCTCCAGCACAGCACTAATCTCATGACTATTCTTGGCCTCTGAGCTTTCTTAAAAAACAAAACAGTCAGTCTTTCTCCTCTACGCCTCCCTGCAGTGTTAGCACTGGTGTGTGTGGGGGGGTGGGGGGGAGAAGCTGCTCTGCAGAACTGCATGCAAGAAAGACCAAATTCCAGCCAATGATATCAGCTGCAATGTGAAAGTCTGTATCCTTTTTGTTTGTTTTTTTTTGTAAGATTACTGCAGGGACAAAATCTCCTGCTGCATGAAGCCTAACGCTGTCATACCAAAGTGACTGAAATGTTTTCATCCAGCTCAAAGCACAGTTCACATTAACAGAAAGTTTATCAGTCTGGAAAACTTCTCTACACAGCAGAATGTTGGTGTTATAAGAACCTGCCATGTTCATACATATATTTGGCCAGATCCTCAGCTGGGGTAAATGGTAACGTTGCCCTGAGGTCAATGGAGCTCTGCTGATTTATACCAGTTGAGGATCTGGCTCCTTATTTCCACACACAGAAGTTGTTCCAATGGGCCCAAGGGTTGTCAGCATGGTTACAATTGTATTTGCTTGGAGCAAAGATTATCATAGTTACACTTGTCTTACATCATGCATTGGGTCACTTTGCACCGATGCAGTCCTAGCATTTTAGCTGTGGTATTGCAATTGGTTCACCCATCACCACTCCACAATGCCTCTTCAGTGATATACGTTCTTGATTATCTTCCTGTTTTGAGCCATTGCAGCTTTTGTAATTTTATACAAATACATTTTCTGTTTAATAAAGTGCAGTGCATACGCTCTTAGAACCTTACTCATGTTGCATTACTCCCTACATAGACCTACATGGGGCTTTAAAACGTTTGGCTTGTTGTTTTCAGAAGATAAAGAATATTTTTATGCAGTACAAGTGCTGTTTAATTTTACTCACTAGAGAATCATAGAAGTGTAAGACTGGAAGGGACCACAATAGGTCATCTAGTCCAGTCCCCTGCACTCAAGGCAGGACTACCGTGTTTTCTACATAGGAAAAAGCTAACTTCTTGTGCCAATTTAAAAAAAATACATATTGCTACGCCCACAACTCCCACTGTGGGGAACTTTGCTGAGGTCAGTGGGATAAGCACTCAGTTGCAGTGACAGTACTATGGCTAGAAGGAATGCTGTGTATGGACACGCTGAAGAAGTGTGCATATGCTGCATTGTTAAAATTACTTTGTATTACAGTACAGTTTAGACTCCCCGAGTGAGATCAGGAATCCACTGTGCTAGACACTACTGTGTATATGCCTATTAAGAGGCAGGCCCAGTGCTGGAGAGCTCACAATCTAAATTGATAAGACAGACAAAATGGAAAGAAAGAAGTATTATTATTCCCATTTTATAGATGGGGAACTGAGGGACAGAGTTATTAAGTGACTTTCCCGTGTCACAGTAGAAGTGTGCTTGACAGCTGTCAATCACCAGCAACTGAACCCAGAGACCCCTCTAAAACTGAAAGCAAGAGTCTCTATAGGTTGAGCCAGACGTGTAACAGGCCCATATCCTCTGTGGATCAGGCACAGAGAGGGACTGACCAGTGGGTTATCTGTGGAAGAGCTAGCAATAGAATGCAGCTCTCCTGATCCCAGCTCAGCACTTTAACTACAAGACCATTCTTCTGAAACTGAACCAGAATGCATCCGATGAAGTGAGCTGAAGTTCATGAACGCTTATGCTCAAATAAATTGGTTAGTCTCTAAGGTGCCACAAGTCCTCCTTATTGTGAGAGTTGTAGTCTCTAGAGGAGACAGAGTTACTATGCTAGTGCGGCTATCCTCAGAACCAGACTGAAGCATCATCTCTAATGCTCTGCAATCAGTCAGAGGCAAAGATAACCAAACCCAAGTTAAATTAGCCCAGTGCCGGAGGCTCCCATGACACCCATTGGGTTGAGCACAGTTCTAACAAAAATGGCTACGAAATGGCTCCAGTAACACTGAGGGCTAGATTTGCAGCCACCACGTAGGCACCAAAAAAAAAAAAAAAAAAAAAAAAATGGTGCTACTGGGAGCTGAGAGCTTTGGAAAACCTGGCCCATAGTGAGGCTGTGGGCCAAGGACATTTTTGCAGCCTCTGCTCACATCATCTCTCATTTCCAATGCAAGGAAAGAGTGTCTATAAAATTTGCCTCTCTGTCGATGATTCAAAATACCCACCTTTAAACTGCTGTGTATTAACAGTTAATTCTTTATACTGAAGACTCTTTCCAAATTAACATCACCAGTGCTTCTGCTGCGATTAGCATCTTCTTCACCTTTAAGTGGAAGGTGCTAGAGCTGTGCTCCCCAAAACTGGCCCAGCTCAGAAACTTTTCCTGAAATTTACCATTGACCCAAAGAATCAGTAGACAACAGACAGTACAGAAAAAGTTTTCCCCATTGTATAATTCTGCAGATAGGTCATGCTGGTATTAGGCTGTACATTTTTCTTTCTCATAGGTGTAGGGCCTGGGTTTTTTTGTTCCTCCCCCTTCATTCTGACTGACCAGTTTTATGCTCTTGCAACTCCACTCCTGATTTAAATGCCAGGAGAATTCAGGCTCCTTATCCACTTACTTGTACTGTGAAGTACTTAGCATGCTGTAAAAACAACTAACCATAGCATCTTCCAAACAGCTTATTATTCAGTCTCCCTTTGTACATGATCTGCTGTTGCAAGCAATTTTTAATAAAGCTCAGCATTTCTTGATCTATAGCTTTCCAACTTCCTTCCAATTAAAATGCAGTACTTCAAAAGAGGCCTTTGAGTCCAGATAGGTGCATGTTAGATATGCATAATCCTGTTGCCGCCAACTTTATTTAATACCTACCAGAAGACTCCTTTGTTAGAATAGGGTCTATTTGCATGTTAATGACTCTCTTCCTCCCAAAAAAGGTTGGCTGATGTCTCTTTTCCTGAGTGGTAATGTTAACATATTCCCTTGAGACACAACCAGCAACATTTTTATACTCTCCATAATTAAATTAATTACCACAGATGTCTGTCAAGGATGACTCCTTTTAGACCATCATACTCTCATTTGCCAAAATGGTTCACAGCCTAAGGCCTTACTGGTTCCAGCATGGCTCCCAGACTCTCAGAAAGCAGTACATTTTATATGAATATGGCCCAAAGGCTGCAGTCATTACTCTCCAGTGCAGAACTCTTGCAATCATTCATGCTTTTGTCACCCTTGGGTTTGGCTGCAATACTGAAATCTTTTAGGGATGGTCATCAGGTCCACTAAGATGCTCCAACTGATGCAAAACATTTTGCCTGCCTTCTGAGTTGTATGGGTTCCTGTGTACACATCATTTCTCTGTCCAAGCTTCTGGATTGGCTTCCTATATGCTTTCAGGTACAATTCACTGTGTTGATAACGATCTTTAAAGCTCTGAAAGATGTGGGACCCAGTTAGCTGAGAGGTGGCCTCTCAGGTCATAACCCACCAGAACAATTAAACCAGTTGGAAAACCCTTGCTGTTGATCCCTAAATTTGAACACTCATTGACTTTTTCCCTATCTTTTAACTAGTTACTGACCCCGAGCGGTGCTGCCCTCTTATCCCATGAAGCTTAAGAGTCTTTGGTGTAGGACCTTGTCAAAGGCATTCTGAAAGTCCAAGTACACTATATCCACTGGATCACCCTTGTCCACATGTGTGTTGACACCCTCTAAGAATTCTAATAGATTGGTGAGGAATGATTTCCCTTTACAAAAGCCATGTTGATTCTTCTCCAACATATCGTGGTCATCTCTGTGTCTGATAATTCCCTTCTTATTTACTATTGCTTCAGCCAATTAGCCTGGTATTAAAATTAGGCTTATTGGCCTGTAATTGCCAGGATTGACTCCTGAGCCTTTCTTTTTTTTAAAAAAATCAGTGTTATATTAGCTATCCTCCAGTCATCTGGTACAGAGGCTGATTTAAGTGATAGGTTACATTACATAGTTAGTAGTTCTGCAATTTCATATTCTAGTTCCTTCAGACATCTTGGATGAATACCATGTGGTCCTAGTGCCTTATTACTGTTCAATTTTCAATTTGTGCCAAAACCTCCTTTATGGACACCTAAGTCTGGGACAGTTCCTCAGATCTATCACCTAAAAAGAATGGCTCAGGTGTGGGAATCTCCCTCACATCCTCTGTAGTGAAAAAGACTTAAAGATAGGAAACAAAGGGTAGGAATATATGGTCAGTTTTCACAGTGGAGAGGGGTAAATATCTGTGTCCCCCAAAGATTTGTACTGCAACCAGTGCTCTTCAAGATATTAATAAACGATCTGTAAAAGGGGGTAAACAGTGAAGTGGCAAAGTTTGAACATGATACAAAATTACTCCACATAGTTAAGTCCAAAGCAGACTGCGAAGAGTTAGAAAGGGAGCTCACAAAACTGGGTGACTGGGCAACAAAATGGCAGATGAAATTCTGTATTAAGTGTAAAGTAATGCACATTGGAAAACATAATCTCAATTATGCATACAAAATGTTGAGGGGTCTAACTTAGCTGTTATCACTCAAGAAAGATCTTGGAGTCGTGCATAGTTCTCTGAAAACATCTGCTCAAGGTCCAGTGGCAGTCAAAATATCTAACAGAATGTTAGGAACCATTATAGGAATAAATAATAAGACAGAAAATATGCCACTATATCAATCCATGGTACAACCACACCTTGAACACTGCATGCAGTTCTGGTTGCCCCATTTCAAAAAAGATACATTTAGAATTGTAAAAAGTACACAGAAGGGCAACAAAAATGAGTAGGGGAATGGAACCGCTTCCATATGAGGAGAGATTAAAAAGACTGGGACCTGTCATCTTAGAATAGAGACATCTGATGGTGGATATGATAAAGGTCTGAAAAAATCATGAAATGGAATAGAGAAAGTGAATAAGGAAGTGTGTTTACCCCTTCACCTAACACAAGAACCAGGGTGGTCACCAAATGAAACTAAGAGGCAGCAAGTTTAAAACAAACAAAAGAACACACTATGCGGAGTTAACCTGTGGAACTCAATGGCAGGGGATGTTGTGAAGGCCAAAAATTTAACGGTTCAAAAAAGAACTAGATAATCTTGGAGGTTAGGTCCATCAATGGCTATTAGCCAGGATGGTCAGGGACAGAACCCCATGATCTGGGTGTCCCTAAACCTGTGATTGCCAGAAGTTGGCACTGGATAATAAAGGGTGAATCACTTGATAATTGCCTTGTTCTGGTCATTCCCTTTGAAACATCTGGCACCAGCCACTGTCAGAAGACAGGACACTGAGCTGGATGGACCATTGATCTGACCCAGAATGGCCATTCTTATGTTCTTATTTGGTGTCAGAATATTTTTATAGGCGAGCCCAGCCTTTGACATTACTCCCCTTGGTGCTCCATGAGAACCCAAGTCTAC
Source organism: Lepidochelys kempii (assembly GCF_965140285.1). Lineage (NCBI taxonomy): Eukaryota > Metazoa > Chordata > Testudines > Cheloniidae > Lepidochelys > Lepidochelys kempii. Next base: position 48,918,245 of record NC_136384.1, read on the forward strand.
AGACTTCAGGGCTCATTTATTTTGTTATTTTCAATGTGAGTTTGTACGACTAAGCTGAGCTGCAAGAATGATAGGGGCTATAAAGTTAAGACCTTCGGTACATGCATAAAACTACCTTCCAAATGCTGTTAACGCTGAAAAGATGATAATTATTCCGTAGAGGTTTTGTTATTGATTGTAGGGTTAGGCAGTTGTTGACTGTCCTCAGCAAAATGACAAGGTCTCTGCCTTGGAGAGTTTATAGTTTAGATCAGGCGACTTACATTACAAGGGCCAAGAGTCCAGCTGCAAGAGTACAAACAGACCATGTCAGCAAGAACCCATAACCAGGGTAGATCTGATATCACGGTGGTGATAAGCCTGGTGTAAGTGTCTATGGAGAAGCTAGAGAAAACAAAGGAAGGCTTTGAGAACCAGCCTTTTTACACTTTCAAACCAGACTTAACTACCTCCTCAGCAGGCAAAATGGCCTCTAATTCTATAAATAACAAATCTACATGGCAATAGGCATTCAAAGAGAGAGGGTAAAGACTGTTAATTCTTTATCTGGCTGATGCATACCACTGAAGCTGATTAAGAGCCATAATCTGCAGTCATTATCTACTTGTTTTTTTCAGACTCTGGAGAAATGCATTGTGTTGCAATCCTTTGTGTTGTACTTTATTACTGAAAGCCTTTGGGCCTAGTGGGAAACTGATACTTTGCTTCCAGATGTGGCTGACATAGTGTCCCTAAAGCCCAGGAGCTTAGAAATTAATAGTTTAGCCTGATGGTCTCTTCCACCCATGAATAATCCAATGAATACAGGGGAAGAAACTGAAGGCTTGATTTCCCCTTCTCATGTTGGTGTAACTCAATTTGATTTCATTGAAGCTGTTCTTGATGGACGCCAGAGGGGGAAGAGAATTGGGCCCCAAACCTTGAAATGAATATGGCCTTCATGCATGTATCCCCCCATGTGCCCAGCGATAGTGTGTGATTGAGGACTGAGCCGGGCACCATGTTTTCTCCCTGCTCCTTTCTCTTTCCTGGATACAAGCTCAAGAGCAATGAGTTCATTGATTCCACTGGATTCTGTGGAGTAATGTCATGTGCCAGCCTCAGGCCAGCTGACACTTATCTGAAAGTGTCTTATATTAACTCAGGTGAATAGCATTACTGCAAGAAAGCAGACTTAACGTGCTACTAGAGAGCCATTTGCATAGCGCCCAGCCTTCTGCATTGACAATGCAGGTTCATTGCTTCTGCTACTACTGCCCCATTTCATCTAAGTGCAGAATTTCTCTCACAACACTGTTAGGTGCACTGCCATTGTTCCCTAGTATCAAGCTAGAGAAAAATAAACTCCTCAAGCTTTTCAAGCTGTGACTGTCCTTCCCCAGTAAGGGCATGTACTGGCAATGTCTCAGAATGAGCACGACTGAGCCAGTCCCTGTGAATGCCAGTATTGTTGGTTTTGAATACTTTTTAGTAGCTGCCTGAAAGAAGAGAAGAGATAAAGTTGAAATGTTAATTGTTTCCAACAAAAGCTGTTGGGGGAATTTCTTGACTTGGCACTTGGGGACACTACCCATGTCTGGGCTGACAGTGCAAGCTGTGTTTAAATTTTGTTGTTGTTTTTCTTGTGGATGGAACTATGCAAATCCAAAGTGGCCCCAATGACCCTACTTGCCACAGGAGTTTATTCTCATTTGATTGCTTGCGTGGCAGGAGAAAAGGTCTCTCAGACCAAGAGGAGGTTTGGCATGATATAGGCCTGGGAGCCAGGAGCCCCTGAATTCTAACCCAGCCTCTCTTTGACTTTGGCAAGTCGGACTCATTTCCACTTTCCAGATGAGGAGATGAATAATATTTAATGAACCAGGATTAGATAATAAACTTGAGTCACCATCACTGATACAGGTACAGTGTGAATTCCACCTCTCCCCTCCGCCAAGAAAGACAGCTTCACTTGTTGAGTGACTCATTTCAGAGGCAAGCCAGAAGTACTTGCACCACTGCCCTCCTGGGAGCACTGTCAGATTTAAACTGCTGCTGGTAGGGTCTGCATGGAGGACGTGCTTGATCAGTGCCCTGGCTCCTTTCTGACTAAATTGGTTAGTCTCTAAGATGCCACAAGTACTCCTTTTCTTTTTTCTGACTAGTGCCACACATTTTGGGGAGCTTCACTGGCTGGTTCCAGGGAGGTATTTCACTGCCCATGGAAATCCTCTGTTGGTACTTTTATAGTCCTCATGCCCATATCTGAGTGCCTCTTCTCACCCTTTCTATCCCATCTCTGAGTCAGCAAAGCACCTAAGCAAGTGCTTAATTTTAAGCATTAACCACAGGCAACTGCTCATATGCTTAGAATTAAACATGTGCTTAAGTGCTGGGCTTAGACTGAGGCCAGAGTGCTCAGCACTTTGCAAGATCAACCTGCTTTGTTGCAGGGAAGTTCAATAGTGTTGAATGTGATTTTTCTGACAGTGCACAAGTGTCTTCCTGACGACGGCTAATACATTCCTTGACTTTAAAGCACGCCTCTTTATCATTTCAGTGCAACAAAACACGGATAGCTGTCCCAGACTTCATTTAATGCTATGACTTTAATAAGACTAGAGATACATGGGTATCAAATTACGACTCAGTGAGAACCAAATAGTTATTTCCTGAGGGTACCTGACCTACTTTTAAACTGTAGCAAATCGGGCATATTTCAGATGACAAAAATAAGTGTTATCCTTTGCACTTTAACAGTTGTATTATGGCTGATACTGTGTTACTTTGTGCACTAGGATGGCCATTGATGTATCCCCAGATTATAAATCTCCTTGGTTGTCCCTGCCCCCATGACCCCGCCGCCGCCATCATGCTTCATCGAGGGCGCCATTTTGCAGAGTGTGCTGCCCTGCCCCCTCTGATGTGATTGTGAGGTCATGCTTGTGGGGGCAGAGCAGTGCAAGATGCAAAATGGCATCCTCTGTGCATCCATGATGATGCCGGACAATACCACATCCAGTTTTATATCAGTACCGGACAACTAAATTAGGATTGCTTGGCTTAAACATGGACAGATGGCTTGCCTATGCACTATGCTAATTGCTCTCTGGGTTTTGAGAGCTTCTCAGGGAAGTTGTGATAATTATAAGAGATACTTTTATGTAGAGACCAGTTTTTCTTTAAATCCTTCCAAGTATTGTTGGAATGGAGAAGTTTAGAACAAACCTGTCTGTTACAAATGGATAATATACTCCCTTGTCATTTTGCATTCTTAGCTGAGACTAGGGCTTACATAGGAAGCTTGGCTGCTTAAGTTCAAAGCACCTACATCACGTGGTCCATTCTGCAAACACTTCAGATCTTTCTGACTTGAGTCGATGTAGGGATTTAGAATTGTTCATCATCTCCAAATCCATAGCTAGCTGAGTAACTAGATATGCAAGGAGACAGATCAATTGATAAAGACAGTAAAACAAAAACCAGAGGGGATGGGGTAAAATCTCCTGCCCCCAAACCTACACCTCTCTTCATTTATCTTCACAGCAGGGAGTGATATTATCCCCATTTTACAGACTGGGAGCTGAGGCACAGAGAGATTAAAGTCAAAAGTATCCACTAACTTTGAGTGTCCAATTTGGGACATTTAGGGTCTGTTGCAGCAATGAGTGCTCGGAACTTCTGCAAATCAGAGCCCAGAATTAGTGATGACTGTTGAAAAATTTGTTTTAAGTGACATACTCTGAATCACATAGAGACTTTATGCAAGAGGCAAGGATAGAATCCAGTTCTCCAGGGCAGCCGTCAACTATCGTAACCCTGAGATCATCTTTTCTCTTCCTGCAGTCCCCTGCCTTACTCGCTGCACATTCTAGCATCTGCCTACAGACAACTGCCTCCTTCAATTTCCACACAATACGGATTCTCCCCAGAGCAGGTCCTGTGGAAAAAATGGTATATCATAAAAAGAAAAGGAGTACTTATGGCACCTTAGAGACTAACCAATTTATTTGAGCATAAGCTTTCGTGAGCTACAGCTCACTTCATCGGATGCATTCAGTGGAAAATACAGTGAGGAGATTGCATCCGATGAAGTGAGTTGTAGCTCATGAAAGCTTATGCTCAAATAAATTGGTTAGTCTCTAAGGTGCCACAAGTCCTCCATTTCTTTTTGCGAATACAGACTAACACGGCTGCTACTCTGAAATCTGTCATGGTATATCATGTAATTTAAGAGACTCTAGCATAATGCACAAGCAACCTTAATTCTGGCATTTCCTAACTTTTGAGTGCTTGACTTTGCAATCTTGCTAATTTTCTTTTAATGTACATTTTTTGTGTTTGCATAGATCACCACCGTTATGCTTAGCGCTTTATAGGCAATTTCTTTTTTTATTATAATTATTTTTATAATATGGACATTTGTACTGAAATTTCTGCCAGGTTTCTTAATTTTCAGGCATAGCCCTCTCAAACCTAAATCTTTCCCACTAATCACTTAGTCCAACAAAGTCAGGAATGATAAATTACCCATTCCCACATAGATTACTTGGTGTTGGCAGTAGATGCTTGTCCTTATCTTTCATCCTTTCTCCATGGAGAAAGCACCCCTGTTAGGAAGCGCGCAAACAATCCAGGCCAGTTTGTCCAACTGTAAGGACTGTCAACACAGGAGACAAGTTGTCTTGGCAGAACATGACTGAAACTAGAAAATAAGGATTTTCTGCAAATACTATTCCTTAGTGACTGTCAATAATGCAGGCGGGTGCTGTAACTGACCTAGCTGGGCAGAGCACACCTTAGCACACTTGAAGGCTTCGCTGCATAAAACAGAGCACTCATGCTGTTTGAGTTGTTTAACCAACTCTGACACTAGAGACTTCTATCACATTTTCCTGAGGTCAGGGGAAAACATAAGGAAATGAACTGCTGTAAGATATTCCAGCCCCCTACTCTGGGCTCCATTCCAGCCAGTTCATGCCTGAAGCCAGACCTCGTCACTTGGAAATTCCCCCGTTCCAGGGGTAGGTACAAGAGGGCTGATATAACATCCCTGTGTCATGTCACCCCCTCACACTTAGGGCATGTCTACACTACGGGTGCTATGGCAGCATTGCTGTAGTGCTGCAGCCATGCTGCAGTAGCACCCGAGTATAGATGCTTCCTCCCTGGTGGAAGGGGTTTTTCCAGTGATGTAGGTAATCTTTCTCCCTGAGCGGCAGCAGATAGATGGATGGAAGCATTTTTCATGTCTACGCCAGGGGTTAGGTCGACTTAACTACAGTGCTCAGGGATGTGAATTTTTCTGAGCAACATAGCTAGGCTGATCTAAATGTGAAGGGTAGACCAAGACATACTCACTATGGGTGATATTCAACAGTGTGCAGAGAGCTTGCACAAGGCCTGTGCATTTACGTCCTTGTAAGGGAACTCAGCCAGGGCGCTCGTCCCTCGGCAGGGTGGTGCGGCACCACACCGCCTCACTACACTCTCGGCTGGGTTGGGGAATACCCAGGCTATGGCCCAGACCTTCAGGCTGGGTCCCGTAAGCAGTTTGATATAAGCCCAGGCCCTGGGTCAGGGCAGGGCAGCAAACAAACAGTGAGATGCTCAGGCCCTTAGGCAGGGGCTGAGCAAATAGTTCAGTATAGGCCCAGGCCCTGGCTTTAGCAACCAGGGGAAGGGGAAGACTGCCACCCGCAAGGTGGGTGGCGGGGGGGGCACAGGCCCACCCACTCCACTGCCTCCCAGCCCGGGGCCCTAGCAGCGGTCGAAGACCCGCTGCTGTGTGAGTGGGGATCCTGGCCGCAACACACTGACATGGGCTCTGGCAGTGCTGTAGCCAGACTGGG